>NC_136926.1:88517767-89717767 GCF_949752795.1 Hyperoodon ampullatus
GGAGGAGCCGCTGGAGATGCCCCTGAAGACGGAGAGGCAGGACAGCCCGCCCCCCGGGCCCGAGAACGGAGGGGCGCTGGACCTGACGGCCCCCCACCCCGGCCGGCCGGCCATCAAGGAGGAGGCCCCCTGTAGCCTGCTGTTCCTGAGCCGAGATCGGGGTAAGTGTGCGAGCACTGCGTGTCGTGTCTGTGCGAAGCCTTTTGCTTGCAGGAGCGCGCTGGAGATCCACCTCCGCAGGCACACCAAGGAGCGGCCGTTCGTCTGCGCGGCCTGCGGGCGCGGCTGCTCCACCCTGGGTAACTTAAAGCAGCACTTGCTGACCCACAGGTTGCGCAAGCCGCTTCCCCAGTTGCTTGACCCCAGCTTTGCTCTAGGTCCCGGCCAGGGCACCCCGAGCCTGGGTCCCGGCTCCGCACCCACCACGATCAAAATGGAAGTGAACGGGCACAGCAAGGCCGGCCCGTTGGCCGAGGGCCCGCCGCTGCCGGCTCCCATCCAGGTGCCTGCCGGGCCCCCGACGGTGATGAGCCCCGGCCTCGCACCCATGCTGGCCCCCCCGCCGCGCCGGACACCCAAGCAGCACAACTGCCAGTCGTGCGGGAAGACCTTCTCCTCGGCCAGCGCCCTGCAGATCCACGAGCGCACCCACACCGGGGAGAAGCCCTTCGGCTGCACCATCTGCGGGAGAGCGTTCACCACCAAGGGCAACCTCAAGGTGAGGGCCGCCCGGGAAGCCCCCGCGTCCACCTCCTGTGGTCCCGGCCAGGGGCACGGCTGCTGCGGAGCCCCCGAGAGACAGCGCGGCGTGTGCCTGTGTGGCGTGTGGTGTGAGCGCGCTTGTGTGTTATGGGTGAGTCTGCGCTGTATGTGTGCCTGCGTGTGCGCGTTGCCTGCGGTGCTCCCCACACGTGTGCGGTGGCAGTGGGGAGCTTGCCTTCCACGCGGGCCCGCCCTCCCCTTGAGGAGCTGGTGCTGCCCGTGTGGCTGCAGGGTGTCGGGGTGACACTCGCTGGCTGACAGGGCAGGCCCAGGGCCGGTGCTGCCTGGAGTCCAGTGGGACACTAATACCAAGAGAACCGGGCCTGTAGGTGCTCGCAGGGGATGCAAGTGAAGCAAATCCCGCCCCAGGGCCAGGGGTCAGATCTGTGGTCTTGGCCTCATGGCCGCCACGAGGGCCCAGCGGGCATCTGGGAGAAGCTTCCCAGCCTGAGGGCCGGGGGAGGGGAGGACGGTACAACGTCGTCACGTTCGCATCTGAGATACGGCCACGCTGCCCGTTTTCCCCGGAGGTGTGGAGTGTGTGGCCGGGCACCGAGGACCCATCCAGGGCCGTGCCCACACCCTCAGGGGAGTGTGCCGCTTTGCAGCCCACGTCAAGTGCCTGCGTGGGTCTCAGGGACCCCTCAGGGACCTCCGCTTGCTGGTAGGATGAAAGGCTCTGCTGACCACAGGTGCCCAGACGTTCCCGCCGTGTCCGAGAGAAAACCAGACACGGGCACAGTGAAGCCAGGAGTTCTGAGTATAAGCCAACTTGGGGGGTGGGGCAAGAGCTTTTGAGACCCTCCGGGTGGCCCGTGGGTCTGACGCCTTAGGGGGGAAATGATTCCATCAAGCTGTGAGCTGAAGGGAACATCCGTTAGCTCATCGGTCGGCTTGTTCTGTGTACTTGACAAAAGAAAATGTTGCAGGTTCAAATATAAGATGCTCAGAAAAGCTCACCTAACAAGTTTGTTGTCCCAAACGAATGCTTAGGCTGGGGAAGAGGGGAAGGAAAGGAGCTGGAAGGAGTCCCCGGGTCCTCGGGCGTCTCTGTGACCCCAGGGCTGGGTGCACTCACGCCGGGGTGTGTCTCGTGTCCCCCGCAGGTGCACATGGGCACCCACATGTGGAACAACGCCCCTGCCAGGCGCGGCCGTCGCCTGTCGGTGGAGAACCCCATGGCCCTGCTGGGCGGTGACGCCCTGAAGTTCTCCGAGATGTTCCAGAAGGATCTGGCCGCACGGGCCATGAACGTGGACCCCAGCTTTTGGAACCAGTACGCCGCAGCCATCACCAACGGGCTGGCCATGAAGAACAATGAGATCTCCGTCATCCAGAACGGAGGCCTCCCCCAGCTCCCAGTAAGTCTTGGGGGAAGCGCGCTCCCCTCCCTGGGCTCCCTGGCTGCCGGGCTGGACAAAGCGCGGCCTGGCAGCAGCCCGCCCATCGCGGGGCTGGACAAAGCCAAGTCGGACGCGGGAGCCGGCCGGCCGTTCACGCGGCTCATTGAGGATAACAAGGAGATCGGGATTAACTAGCCGCGTCCCTGCCCCGTGGGTCCCCTTCCCCGCCCACCCAGAGCAGGAAAGACGTCACCGGGTGGCTGCCCGAGGCGGCCTCACCCGCCGCCCGGCGCGCCTTTCGCCGTGAGCTTGACCGTCCTCGAGAACTCGGCAGCCTTTGAAATAGATTTAAGTCAAAAAGAGACGTCCTCGGAGAGCCACCTTGGGAACAGAAGGGTCTCAGAGCACATCCATTCCATCCCTCCAAAGCGCAGCAGTGCCCAGAGGGGGCTCCCCACCCTATTCCAGGAAACTCGTTCAGTGGTTTTGTTCGAATTAGTTGGAAACTTGAACTCTGTCATTTAGAACTCTTATCTCGAAGATGTGGTCTAGTGCTCCGGACGCTGTGTAGCATGGCAGTACCTTCGTCTGTAGTATTTATGATGTTAAGATGATGCGGGTAACAGACGATACAGCCCAACTTTAACGGAAGCTTTTGTACTGCAGAATACATCTGGCTGTGTGATTTTTGTTTTTTAAGGCAAGATTTGTTTTACTATAAATAAGTGGGTTATTTCCATGCAGGCAAAATTGTGAAGTTCTGTTAGGAAAAAGCATGCTTTTCGTGTGCAAGCACCTGTCAGTAACAAGCCTTTTTTTTTTTTTTTTTTTTTTAATTTAAATGTTTGTAGCTGCTATGTGGATAGTGTTCTCTAGCGTGGTGTGTAGCCCAGCCATTGGGAACAAGTTACAGACAGACACCACCGTGAATTATTCACAACGTTATAGCAGTTGTGAGTAAATATTTCGCATTATCAAAGCTGTACAATAAAAAGGTAATGTTTGTATAATGTGGTTGAAAACTCTTAATTTATACTCTTGCACTTTTAGTATTTTGTATTAGGGAGGTTTGTCTATAATTGGAAAATTTTAAAAGATGTAAAGTATTTTATAAAGAGTACTTTGATTGAAGGAAAATGAAGAGGAAAAAAAAAAAGAAAAAAAAGCTGTTACAGTCTTAGGTCAACCGATATGAGAAATCTGTGCTCCTTAACCGGAAAAGCCACCAAGACTTGTCAGTTCCTCAATAAGCTAGGGCCCACTGTTTCTTAAATTAAATGATTTAACTTTTCTACAAAGCCCATTTAAAAACTTGACCACCCTAAGAACACGTTGATGAATTCATCTTAGGACTGTGACACCAGTACAAGCCAGGAAGTAACCGAGAGGGCGCTGCATAGGTATGATGTTACTGCAGCCTCTGCGCTCTTTCTCACATGCCCCCCGGACGAGAGTTTGACTGCCTGCGAGGCCTGCTTTTGTGCTCAATAAACTGCAGAGAGGTGTCGGGTGTCAGGCAGTATAATCAGTCATAACTGGGACGTTTTTCTGAGTTCCTGATTTATTTATTATCTTCTCAGATGAAAACAAAGCACACTGTCATCTGATCAAAGTACAGTCTCGTGCTGGTGATTCTGTCCATTGCCCCGTGTCAGGAAAGGGCCCTGGGCAGGTGCCGGGCGGCAGGGCTGAGCCAGGCCCGCACAGAAGTGTTGCGTGTTCTACCTCATTTTGTGCATTGCAAGCATGCTGGAGTCTGAGACCGTGAACTTCCTCTGGCAGTGCTGTCCCAGGTCGTCGTGGGTGGCCGGGTGACAGTGCGAGGGGCTGAGTCCCCGAGGAAGCAGTCGAGCCTTCTCAGTTGAAACCGAGAAATAGGACCATCTTTCCAACACAACCACAGCAACAAGTCACATCGTGTCACTGAACAGAGTTTCAAAGACTCACAGATAAGCAGACCTAGCAGTGATCTCTGTCGGAAATGAACCCTGAACTCTCCAGCTCTGTTTCCCTCGCAGATGGGATGGAGTGTGCCCGGGGGTACCCTCTCTTCTCACGGGATGGGTCGGGGGTGTCCCAGCGTCGGGAAGAGAAAACTGAGGTGCTCGGTGTCGCTGTGTTTCAGCAGTGAATGTTCTTATTATTTATGTGTCCTTTTTGGTGTGATTTTTTTTTTCCTTTTTGGTTAGTATTTGGTACCATGTAGTGTTCTCTCCTCGCAAAAGGGTGTGTATATAACATAAGAAAAGAGAAATGTAAAGTGCTGTAAATAAGATGGCTCATGACGGGACAGTGAGACTGTCCCCACCCTGTGCTCAGGGCGAGGCCGTCCCTCTCCGCATGGTGAAGAGACACTATTTTTCTATTGCAACACCGTGTAGGGCCAGGGGCCTCCCTGAACCAGTGGAGAATTGTTACCCAGATCCAATATTTTTTATGATGAAATCTGTGGCTTGACACATCTACTGATTGAAATGGATGTCTTAGTCTAGGTTCCTATTTTTGTCACATGGAATTGAATAAAATGCAGGATGTGATATTTCTGAATGGCGTTCCTTGATTATTCTAATGGAGAAAGTGGAATTTGAGGTTATGGCCATTGATGGTGGATGTATATTCGTGGTATTTCTCCAAGGAAAGTCACTGAGTTCTGACAGCTTAGATTTATTAAGCCGTATCTAAGCGTGTCTTGATTGGTCTCGAAATTTTCATGTTTCACCTTTTTCTAAAATAAAAATGCAGCCTCCTAACTGTGGATTTTTTTTTAATTTACGTCTTTGATGGAAGAAGATGCAGTAGAAAATGCTTAATTATTAGAGACTGTTGGCAGTGTCCCAAAACGACTACACTCTGAATTATCATCCCATTGTCGGCATTGAGGGAAAATATCGGCTCTTCGGGTCCCTTGAAAACTAGATCGCTGCGCCTCTAGTGACAATTTGGGAGGGAGGTGTGGGGAGCACAGTGTGGCCGCTGTCGGCAGCCTGCGCCTGTGAGTTCCAGATGGAGGATACCCTTCACTTGAAAAGAAGCTTTACCTTGCCGAGAACATTTGAGAAGACTTAAAACTTTAAATCATTTAATAGCTCCTGGATTACAAGATATACAATCCATTTCTTCTTTTTAAAAAATAACTACTGATACCTAGAAGCCACAGTAAACTTCACCTGGGAAATGCTGGGTGATTTTGAAGACGCTATAAGGTACTAACCACTAAACTAACTGCCCAGCCTCCCGGCAGGTATCGTATAATCATAAGCCTTAGGAATTAAACCCTTTTGATTGCCGAGCTAGAGAGAAATCACGAGATACAAACCTCAGATAGTAAAGTGACTTTTTTTTACATATGGTAAGGAAATAGCAAAGATTTCTACAATCATTTAAAGTAATTAATATAAGTTAAAATGCAAGGGAAAAGAAAAGAGATTTAGTTCTTATTTCAAAAACGTTTCCAACATAAAACCGGAGGTGTTCGGGCTTAACGAGCCTGGGTATTTACTTCTTTCTGACATCAATTCTGGCTGCTCAGACCATATATCAAAGAATCATAAATGCCAACAATCCCTAAAAATTATTTGTTTAAATATATATCTATTCTGAGTTCATTACAGGAACCGTTAACATTTCAGACTAATTAAAAAGTATTGCTTAAGGGCTAAAAAGCAATTGTTTTTAAACCCTCACTGTTTAATTTTGTCCCCGTGAAAGCTTGAAGGCAGCCTGGGTTCCCTACCTGCTTTTCCTCTGTGCTTGGCAGACAGCGCCCAGCTCCTGCTTCGGCTTTAAGAAGCTGCAGCAAACATCAGGGGTGTTTCTTTATTACCGGGCTGCACGGACGTTTCCAGCCCAACCGCCTTCAACTCTCTGTATTTATTTTGGCTGTCTGTCTAAACCGCGGAAGTCCAAACCCCTCATTTCTTTCCTTCGGTGCATGCTTGCAGTGGATAATAATGTCACATACGTGTAATTCTGTGTCCTGCCTGTCACCTTGCGAGCATGCCTGCCAACCTGTGGGCCTCCTGGTTCAGTCTTTGTGTTTAAAATCCTGTGCTCATTTGCTAATTACCGGCACTGAGGCAGGTGTTCATTCCTTCATGAAGTTTTTTAGGGACACAGTGCGTCTTTGAAAAACAGAGGCTGTGAAACGTTTCTATCAGCAGCAGGTCTCTTGGCTGATTTTTAGCTACAGGAAGATTTTATCTACAGGATATTCAATACAAAACTAGGAAAAAAATTAAGTCCCCCTTTTCTTTTGCACTTAAGTGGGAAATACTGCATGTTGTTTCAGCATTTTTTATGAAGGGAAAACTTTAAAATGAAATCACCATAGAAACATTGTCCTGCCGTTCTCCTGTCCACAGTTTTGCGCCAAGTCACCAGGCGTGAGCGTGTGGGCATCGCCCCGAGTGGCCCAGGTTGGCTGCTCCGCAGTGAGGCTCGGGCAGGGGACAGGTGGGGACAGGGCCAGGCTGCCCGCTTGCCTGGCTGTGCCCTGTGAAAACTGCAGCCTTCCCTCCTCGCTCTGCTTCCTGATCTGTAACAACGGGGGAGAATTTGATCCTTAAAAGTTCCTCTTCTAAGAACCGGTGTTGTTTTTTTTTTTTTAAAGAACTACTACTAATGTACATCTTTCTTCCTCCCCCCAAAAAATTCACTAGACAGGCTAATTGACGGTATTTGTACAGAGAGAAAATACAAATGATTACCTAAGAATATAAATATTGAAAAATCTATTACAAATGACTTTGCTAAAGAAAATATGTGGAATCATATTTGGACCATGAAAAATGTGTTGGTATCTTTGATTTTTTTAATCATTAAATTTATTGAAGCTTTTTAAAATGCAACTATATTTAAGGTAAAATAAAGTCAATCTCTGTGAACATTATGCTGACTGCACTTTCTATCAGAAAAGAGACTTTTTTAAATGGTTTGGTTTTTGTCCTGTGAACTGTACACCTCACATGCAGCGCCTCGTTGAGGTAATTAATATACGTCTGTCTATACATCGATATATTCAAAAGAGGATGCAGTTAAAAGCAGGTGTTATCTCTCATTCTTTTAGCGAAAGATTGGGAACCTAACTATTAACATTGGGTGTGCTGTCCTGATTTATAACCGCATCAGCGGCCTGTGGCCTGACTTCTTTGGAAGCCTTAGAGATTGTACTTGGGGGGCTGTACCTCACCCCCTTACGGCTGAATTCAGGGTTGCACTGAGCGCCGCACGCAAGCCAGTGGGAGATGATCAGAAAGTTGGTGAGACAGGAAGGAGGAAAGTGGTGTCATCGATGTAAGAGTACAGTTGTGTTCTGTTCTATCAAAGGTTCTCTACGCCACTAAATGGAAAACATGATTCATAAGCCCCCTGAAGTAAAGGGATCTGTGCGTATCCGTGTGAATCACTCACTGTATCTGATTCAAACGTGGAAATAAATGTCTGATTACCGTAGTCCAAAATGTCCTTATTTGTGAACATGGGAATTTTGCAAACTCCCCCAAACACTTTCTAAACTGGTGTGATGTGCGTATTTTTAAATCACAGTATTATCTATAAATTGGAAAGTTGCAGAAGTGTGAGTTCCTTCACGTTCCATCTAGCACTTTCAGTGCTCACTGATTCCATTTATTAATTTTCTTTCTGGCTTAACCTCCAGGACACCTGAATTTTCGTAACGTTTTACAAGTAGAGACATAAATATTTAAATGACCAAAGTTGTCACATTTCTTTTATAACTGGCGTATCTCTTGATTATATACATGTTATAAAGCATTTCTATTGTATTTCACTTTTTCTATTTACGGTACCAAGGACACCTTAGGAAAAGCTCTCGTTATGACCTAAACTTACCCAGAAGAAGAAATATGTCACACCTGCCCACAAACACCACCGCCGAGGAAAAACAAGCAGGCTTAGAAAAAATATTTTCCACCCTTCGGATGGTGAAAGTTTTAGGGATACACAGTAGGAAAAGCATCTAGAAACTTCCCCGCACATTCAAATAATTGAGAGATAAGTTAGATTTTGAATTCATTTTCCTTCACTAATAAGCCTAGAGTTGTTTGGTTTTTTCCCCCTAGGAAATCGGCTGGTCTAGGAACAGTTCTTGGGGTAATGATTGTGCTTCAGAGCACGAAGCATGAACATTTCCTTTAGACTTTGTCTTTCAGCATTTTCATTCTTTATTTGGTTTCTTGTTTGGGGCTTCTTGTTTTGCTGTTTGTGACGTTTAGTAACAGAGCTTTAGGTGCTGCCCCTACATTCAGAGGCAATACGGGTAGGGGTTTGGGGTCACCGAGAAAAGAGTTCTGGAACCCAGATGTTTCCTATTTGGGACTTTAAAAAATTGTAGATAATTGAAAAGAGGTAGGTGCTGTGAAGGCATTCTCTTCTAAAGGTGAACAATTCACTTATGTGACATCGTCTGCAGACACTTGGGCTGAATAAGTCACCCAGCCGGCACATCATTTCACCCCCAAAATGACTAAAGCTCTTTATTTACTACATACGGAGAAAAAACCACCACCTTATAAAAGAAGCGAATCTTGAAACTGTACCAGCAGTGGAAATAAACACTAACAGAGACATAAAGAATATAAAACTCACCAACATCTCAGAGAGTTTTATAGCTGCATTAACCTCATAGATTTTCAATTAAGAGCTATAGGCAATTTAGGAAAATGAAGTTGATCAATAAATATTTGTAAATGATTAGCTTTTCCTGAGGACAACGATACATTTTTCATAACCTCGGTACATTTTATAGGACTTGAACAAATCCTGGCATATTGTTTAAGGTAATGAGTCTCCCAACTCGTTTGTTACAATGAACTGCTTCCTCATCCACTGAAAGACCCTTCCTTTATGTTTCTCCCTTTGCATTGCCGTACCTTATCCAGAGTTTATCTCCTGGCTTGGTGTTTCTGTTTTTTCAATTTTTGTTTTAACCTTGATTCTGCCACTTTTGTCAGCTGTTTTGCTGGAAAATAGTAGGAAAGCAAGTTATAAATTAACAATCATAATTCGGGGGACTTCCCTGGTGGTCCAATGGTTAGGATTCGGCGCTTTCACTGCCGTGGCCCCGGTTCAATCCCTCGTCGGGGATCTGAGGTCCCACAAGCCACGCGGTGCGGCCAAAAAATAAATAAAAATGAAAATAAAAATCATAACTTGGTTATTTTCAAGGCTGGTCCCTGAGGCCAAGCTCTGAGCCCAGTCATCTTTCTCTTCCACTGGGCTGAATTACTCAGTTTTAGATATATAGACTCTGTCTTCGAAGAAATGAAAATCATGCCTGGACTTGGTATTAACTGAAGACAAATTCAAAGTTTCCTCACAAGTCCTGAAAAGGGAAACTCAGAGATGAGTTAGCGTCTTGACACCCTCCCTTGTCTGCGGGCTTCACTTTGGCTCAAACAAAGCATCCTCTGTGGTGCTGAGGACTTACCTGGTGAGCCCCGTGGAGCCAGCTGAGAAATGCGTCTGCATGTCTGTGCAGGGAGGGAGTGAGAGACAGACAGAGACCCGTCCACCGCAGGGCCCATGCGTCTGCTGCCTGGAGACCCAGGCTCTTGCTCCCCCAGGACTGATATGATCCTGAAGACGACAGTGAACGGTGACCCAGTAGTTCATTTTGCCTTTCTTCTGTGGTTGATGGTATCTGACTTGATTCGCTTTGGGTGCATGAAGGGAATAAGTGTAGGCTATTTAAAATTATAAGTGCATTAAAATAGTACTTGTAATCACAGGAAAAAAAAGTACCACTATACCCCAAATCAAGCCTTAGTGAATGAACTACAAAGAGAACATAAGTACAAGATCTTGAAGAAAAACGGCATCGCCTGGCCCTTGATAAAGCTCACTTTTTAAAATATTCTTAAACCCCAATATTCATCTTAGTCAGTGATAAGAACTAATTTAAATTGTTTTGGTCTTCACTATTTTGTAGAAATTTCTACTTTATTGATAAGCTGTATGTGCCTGAAAAAGCAGCCCTTTAAGGATCAACTTTCTAAGGACATGCACTTAATTCAGCTTAGCAAATACCTGTTTGTCCAGAATAACAAGTTCAGCTTTTTGAGCAGAAAATAAAGCTGAGCTTAATTATTTTATTACTGCATACTCCCTGAGGTGAGAAAATGCTAGTTTCTCTAAACTTCGTGGGCAGAGAAAACAGCGTATGTTTGCAAGGGCAGCTTGGTTGTTATGTTGGAAAATATTGTGTCTCACATGCACTTTAAAATTGCGTGTTCAGGGCTTCCCTGGTGGTGCAGAGGTTGAGAGTCCGCCTGCCGATGCAGGGGACGCGGGTTCGTGCCCCGGTCCGGGAAAATCCCACATGCCGCGGAGCGGCTGGGCCCGTGAGCCATGGCCGCTGAGCCTGCGCGTCCGGAACCTGTGCTCCGCAAAGGGAGAGGCCACAACAGTGAGAGGCCCGCGTACCCCCCCCCCAAAAAAAATTGCGTATTCGGTATGACTTGTATTTACCCTGCTTTTGTAATTAAAGAGATAGGAGCTTTTCTTTGGATGCGTGGGAATTCCATTAACAGGGCGTTGGGTGTGAATGCAGCCTCCTCTTGCTTCCAGACGAGGCCCTGTCACACAGACGTGTAGGAGCCTTCTCTCTCCCCAGCAGTGACATCACGTCCCCACCTGCTGCTTCTCTAGGAGCTGCTGGGGGTTACTTTCCATCCCTGCCCTTACTGTAGCCCGGGATCTTTAAGGTGGAGTCTGTTTCCTTTAGAAACGTGAAACCAATGTTGAAACACTGCAACCTTTCTAAACATATAAAGTACAATACTTTCCAAAATTAACAATAAGATGGGGCGCAACACAAGTCCTCTGGCCCTTGGACGCAGGGATGCCCCCGGGTACCTGACGCTGCAGGGATGGAGTGCAGGTGCCCTCCTGGCTTCCGGCGGCTCCGCTCTGCCCCGCACCCCCGTGCCACCTCCAGGGCCCTGGCGCGGGGAGACCAGCCTCACGGCTCCTCCTCCTCCTCCAAGAATCCCCCGCCCCCGGATTCTGCCCCCAGAGCGCTGCGTCCTCGTGCGTCGGCCCCTGTGGACAGGCCGGGCCTGTCCCTGCGGGAAGAGCCCAGGCAGCCCGAGCGTCCCCAGCTGCGGGGTCGCAGAGACTTGCCTTGTGTAGGCATTCAGGGCGCCCTCAGCACCCGTCCCCGGGTGCGCACAGCGCGTTAGAACTCGGGACAGCAGAGGGTGGTGGGCAGGGCGGCCCTGAACGCGCAGGAAGCCGCACACCCACCAGCTGCCGGGAAGCGACTCGGGGCCCAAGGTCGGGCGGCCCAGGCACCGCAGGCTCCACGTCGCCCGTGGGGCGTCCTCCCGCAGGTCCCGGGCCAGGCCGCGGCCTCCCAGGGCTGCTGCCCAGTGGCGTCCCGCGGGTAGGAGCGTGCTCCCTGGCCGCCTGGGAGCCCCACCGTTTCGGGCAGGGGCCTCTGTCTCCGCAGGGGAGACCTGAGCCCATCTCTTGGGCAGTTTCCCGTCTCCTGGCCTACGGAGATCCTCCAACAAAGACCACCGGTGAGCGTGAGGGGACGGTGTGGGCTCGGTGAGGCCTCTGCGGGCTGGGGGGTCCCGGGGGCGCCGCAGGCCTGGCCGTGTCCAGGCTGAGATCGTAGAATGAGCCGTGGACCCGGTGAGGCCTCAGCGGGGCGGCTCTGCCGCCCCACGGGCTCGGTGGCCGTGAGCTCTGCCGGGAGACGGTATGAGGCGGCTCCAAGTTGCACGCGCACACACACACACCCGTGCCGCCTGCACGCTGAAATTCCCTAAGGTCCACGGTCTGCTCTGCCCATCCCCATCCCACAGGGCAGGGGGCCTCCCTGGGGTGTCCTTTACGAAGTGAGAACCAACAGTGCTTCCTCTTCCCTCTTTCTGATCTGGGGTCCGCTCACTAATGAGCCGCACTAGTTAGCTCTGGTCACTGAACAGAATTAACCTACAAAATAAGGGCAAATTATAACACACGTACGCACCGCGTAGAGGCCGGGATTCGAGCAAGGAAAGTCTGTGCCTGGGGCACATAAGGGTGATAAATACAACCAAAACATCTGTTCAAGCCTATATCAGTCCTGACTGCATTCGGGAGATGAGAGGTAGATATTAGGTAGGTAGGTAGATAGGTCGGTAGGTAGATGAATGGATGGTAGATGGATAGATGATGGACAGATGGATGATGGACGGATGGACGGATGATAGACGGATGGACGATAGCTGTTTCCTGTACTGTTGGAAGTAGAAGATGAATGAAATTCACTTCCTGCCCTCCAGAAGCGGCATTTAGGCAAGAGACACCCCCTGCTCAGACCACGCTGATGCCCCCCCCCGTGTTATTTCACCCTCAACCTTTCACACCTCCGCCTCTTTTCAGTGAGTATTCTGTCAAGCTCAGCAGTGGCCCTGGAGCTGGGGTGCGCGTCGGAATCACCTGGGAGCTGGTTACTCTGCAGATCCCTGTGCCCACCCAGGAGGCTCTGATTCACCAGGTCTGGTATGAGCGTTGAGATTTTGCATTTCTAATGGGTTCCCAGGTGATGTGGATGCTGCAGGTCCAGGGACCACACCTTGTGAAACCGCTGATGTAGTCACCAGAGCAGGGCTCTCAGCCCTAGCCGCTCATCAGAGTCACCGTGGAGATTTCCAAACCCAGCCAGCCTCTCTCCTGACCGAGTGAATCAGAACCACCGAGGGTAAAGCCCAGGATTCTAAACCGCCCCAGGCTTTGCAAAAGGATAACATCCAGCCTGCCTGGGGAATCTTGTTAAAATGCAGATTCTGACTTGATGTGTCTGGGGTGGGGCCTGGGATGCTGCATTTCTGCCAGCATCCCAGGGGAGGCGGCTGCTGCTGGTCCTGAGACCGCGCTCAGCAACGACAGAGGAAAAAGAAGTTTTGAATGCTGCTTAAAGACAGAAGTTCAGCGCCACCTGGGCACCCAGAGTCCATATGCTCTTCTTTTCCTGAGAACTTTCTTTCAGTTAAGTTTGCATTTGGCCACAGATAACAGACTCCCCATCTAACAGCTTCAGTAGAGGTTTACTCTTCTCATATAACCCAAAGTCCAGAACTGGGCAGTTGCTGGGGATGATTCGCTCTCCCATTGGTGCTCCCAGAGGCATTAATGCGTTGGTGTGTCCTCATGCTGCTCCCTCATGACCACAAGATGGCTGCTGCTGCTCCAGGTATCGCATTCACGCTCTCACGCTCATCTGTGTCGGCACGTGTGGCATCCATGTCAGAGGCCTTCTCATGGCCCGCAGCCAGTGACCCACCCTGGCACCTGCTGAGTGCCAGAGCCACACTGTGAACAGACATGAAGGCACTCGCCCTGTGTGTAGCGGGTGGCTCTGTGGGTGATGGTAACCCCAGACTTAATCTCACATTCACGAGAGGCACATTCCTGATTCTGGCTGTCACCTTCATGGCCGAACTCAAAGTCCTGCACGTAGTCCTAGCCCACTAAATAAGTGTTGGTGCACTGAAGTCAGCGTTATATATGCAGAAAATCCTCAAAACTTTGATGAAGTTTGGGTGAACCAGGAGGAAAGCAAATCTGCCAAAGAACTTTAATATTTTCTGCATCACCCCTTCCCTGCATCTCAGTAGTGATTATTGACAGGCAATGCTGAATGGCTTTTCTGCGGTCACATCTCTGTGTTCAGCTTAATGATATGGGAACTGCAGATGGAGGTGAGGATAACTTGAAAAGAAAAGGGTATTATTGGTAAATGCGCTGGAAGTCTTGCAAATGTGAGAGGATAAATTGAAATTTTACAGGACTAATGAGTTTTAGAAAACTGTTAGCCGGGCTTGTCCAAACTGTTCTCTCTCTATTTAGATTTTCTAAATTAGAAACTCAGAAATTTTGTAGCTGTTTTAGTCCTGGAATAAATAAACAGCCAAAGTAGATGGTGTGTTGCCATTTATTAAGGTTACATTGTCTCTTGCGTCCATTATAACCTATGTATTATTTTTATTGCAGTTGATGTGTTCAGAGCACTTGCTTTATTGAGTCCAAATGCAGGTACTTTGTAACCATCACTGGGCTCAGCTGTCAAAAAGAAGTGAATTCTAGGCGCCTTCCCATTGAATTTTTAAAAATATACTGTGGGGTCCTGGAACATTTTCACATAAGCCTAAAAAAATTTTTGAGGTAAATGCACCACAGTTCTGAAATTGTTGGTTCAAAAAGTTTATAACCCAGTGGTTAAAACCTTGAATTTGATTCTTGGGCTTAAGTCTTAGTGTCAAATTTGAATTACATTCATCACTAAAAACTGTTATGGACCTAAAAAGAGTCACATTTATATATTTGAATCCAAAAGGCTTGCTGTAAGGGGTGAGACTTTCATACACTTTGAACTGCCCAGGTAACCTTTATTTTTATTATAGTTATCAACTATTTCATCTGATACCACTGTCAACTGGCTTAAATACAATTTGCCTCAATGTTTTTAATTTGCTGCCCTGAGAAATTATCCCCATTCATCAGCTGAGAGATTGTATTTTACTTTGCATATATGTGCTTCTATTATGTAACATGTAGTTGAATGTGAGGAAAATGCTAAACATCCTTAAATATCATTTTCTTCCTAAGCAGATCATCTGAGATTATTTTGTCTTTTGAAAAAAGAAAAAGTTATCTGTGAAATATTTTATCTCTGTTGCCTAGAAGTGTCTCAAATGTAATACAGATAAATCAAAAACTAAGTTGTTCACAGTTATTGTAGTGACCATAATTTGAGAAATAATTATAAATTCTAAGTTGTGCGGGTTTGTTTATTTGTTGCCCATGTAAAAAATATAACAGAGGCATTTTGTCCTCATGAATCTTTCAGAATTTAAGTTTAATGCATTCTGTCATTTCATATTGACTTGAATGCTAGAATAGTGGATTCTGACATTTTTACCTGTTTCAGGAGAAGCACTTTATACAGATGTCCCTCCTTTTCAAACTGAAACTGCATATGCATTCCGTTACCTTTGTGTTAAAAGAGATTTAAGAGTTTCTGCCTGAGTGCTAGTCTTCCAAGTGTGAGTCTTAACCCATTTGTGGGTCATGAAATCAATTTGGTGGCTCTAAACCAGCATTTTTTTTAATGAAAGAAAATAATAGAAAGTGTTCGACTGCATGGCACAGCAAGTTGGAATGGTGAGTCCCAATTTATATCCATATATGTGTGTAGACAGGCTCGCCACGTGAAGTGGTCATGATCGAAACATTTAAAAATCATTGCTGTATGGATACATCTTTTCCTTTTTCTCTGTTCCTTTCCTCCCTCCCTCCCTCCCTCTCTCCCTCCCTCCTTTCCTCCCTTCCTTTCTTTCTTTCTTTCATCATTGTTCACTTAATAAGGATGAAAGTCTAAGGCTATAAAATCTGAAGTCTGTCAAGTTTCACATTCAGGCTCCATCATTTACTCTCTATGTAATTGCAGGCAAGTTACATACCTTTATGCCTGTTTCCTCAACTGTAAAATGGGCCTAAAAATAGCACCTGTTTCATAGGCTCATTATAAAGTTATGTGAGTTCATACACGTCTTTGTAAAGAGCTTAGACCAATGCTTGGCGTATGGTGAGTACCACATAAGCATTAGCTAGAACTATTGCCAACTCTTGAGTGCTGTCTTTTGCTCTCATATTCACAAAGTAGCTTTTTTCATTGTTACTATTTTTCCATATGCTACATCCTTGTATATTATTCTTTCAACATTTCTAGATGATGATATGTATCCCTTTATACTAGAATTTTTTTGTATTACTTAAAATTTTTGCATTTCCTGAGATAGGAACTTTATTAGATATTAAAATGAGTAATTCCTATTTGAATTTAAATATATTGAAATAAATGTAATGAGGTTTTCAATTATGGGAATCAGTCACTGAATGCATGCATTACTGGCATAATGGTGAAGGATTTTAATGACACTGGTTTTGGATTATGAATATACATGGGAAAGGTCATTAGCTACTTGGTAACAAAATGATGAAATGCAACAATTTTTAAGGCAAGAGATACACTTAAGAATGAAAACTAGGATCTCTTCTTGAAGTTTTTGGAAGATGATTTGTAATTCATACAGGAAATTAAGAAGAGTGGGTCTAGCTATACCAAAGAAATGGAGAGGCAAGATATAACTGTCCAACCAGAGCCGGTACAAGATTCAGAAATAAATCACAGATTTTAAGAAAGCTAAAATAAAAGAGAGGATTTTTACTTATAGTAGTTCTGTCCTGCAAAAATGTTTAAACTTTCAGTAGATAAAAACCATCAGAATCTTAATTTTATAGCTTTACCCAAAGCAGATCCTGGGAAGACTGTACTTGGTACTAATAGGCAAGGATTCCATCCTGATAAATGACGCCTCTGACTTCTGAAATTACGCCTTTCTAGACATGAAAGAAGGAAGGTAGCATAATCTGGTGACCAAAGAATTATAAAAAGAAAACTCAGAAGGAGATATAAAATTGATTGATGACCTTAACTGTACAAAGCTTAGCCCTGAACCAAACAACTGTCTTGGCAAATACATACTTTTTATTTTCCTGACAATCTAAGAGAGACATTAACTTTTTGTGAATTATGAAAGAATGTGTGTGCTCACTGCTATACAAGTGGAATTTTCCACCCAAAGCTTTCTTTCCTTTGGTGCCGTAAATCTAACCCAATGGTGGAAAAGTAGCCTAAAAAGCAATCCAATATCTTCAGCAAAATGGGCACAATCAGTTGTTGAGAAAAACATATTGTTAGTTTTGTTGAGAAAAATATATTATGTTTGCATCATTGAAGCATTTAGACATGTTCTGGACTATAGAAATAACAGAACCAAAATCCTCTTCACACAGGTAAAGTTTGTTTTAAATTCTGAAGTAAACTGATGTGGTCCCAGCAGCAAAGATGAATCTTCCCAGCCTGTGGGACCCGCTGCAGGAATATGAAACTGCACCAAGGAAAAAGAGTTTAGACAAAAAGGAATGCATTTCCAAGGTAGCCACACAGAAGGGTCTTTATATTGGAAGTGAAGATTCAAAGAAGCACCAGGACAGAGTTTGCCAAACCCTGCATTATCCAGAAAGCCCCCTCCTGGGGTGGATGTGAGTGACAGGTACCATTTCAGGGGTATTTTGCTCAGAGATCTCTTTAGAAAGGGAATGTCACTGATGTGATTTGGATCCCCCTCCAAACCAAGCATGCTGTGTCAGAGGGTACATCATAATTCCCCAGTTTCTACTTTTCAAATTGTTCCAAGCCAACAGATCTTTGGTCATTCAAGAAACAACTACATCTCATCATCTGTTGGTTTCAAGGTTAAGGATCTGTGCTTTCCGAGTGGTTGCTGGTACCACTTTCGGTGCCAAGGCTGCTTTGAAAAGAGCTTTGTCTTGGTACCGACTCCTCCTTATATCCGGATTTCAGTCTAAACCGTAGCTGGGTTGCTGCAGTCCGCAGAGCCTAGATGACTTTGTATTAGATATTCCTTAAATTCGAGGGCAAAATCAACAGAATGGTATTTCCCAAAGCAGTCCTTGACCAACTTTGAAGTTCAGTGTTGGACCATTTAATTTTAATTTGTTTTGACCAATAGTCACAATTTCCAGGTGAAACACCCTCCAGCTTAAGTTCTTGCTCTGATTGCTCCCCCAGGTAGTTCACATCTAGAAAGAATGTGTTGATCAAGTAGAGAAGGAAGCACAGGCAAGGGCGTGGGCCTGGGAATCGAGTTATTTGGGGAAACACTTGGGGAAGTTAAGCTGCGTTTCTGCTTTGCAGGACTTGTCAGAGCCTTAAATGAGCTAAGGAGCCTCGTGCATCTCCTGGAGGGAAGTGTAGTCTGTGTGGTTCGCAGGTGTGGACCACAGAACCGAGTTTAGGAAACCCTGAACGCCACACCACGGCTCTGGCGACAGCCGCCATGTCCTAATGTGGACGGCCGTCCCCCAAACTCACCAGCCGAAATACTCCAGACACTTGCAATGGGTCGAATCCGCCCCAGGGCTGCCAGTTCCTCTTCTCCTCTCATCACCTCATTTGTGCTTCGTTCAGAGGCCCTGGTCTGTTGGCCAGGCTGCAGTCCCACCACCCCAGATGGGATCCTAGGGCTGGAAAACAAAGGACCACAAAACTGGCTAAAAATGACGGAAACTCATTCTCTCACACAGCAGTAAGGCATTGCAGGGCCAGGCTCCCAGGGGGATCATTTGTCTCCCCCAGGCTCTGGTGGCTGGCCTGTTCCTGTCTCTGCCTGCTGCGTAGACGTGTGTGTCAAGGGCACCCTGTTGCAGGGCACCATGGCCCAGTCACTGGTGTGTCCGTGGCTCGGGTGGCTGCACTTCCCACTGCACGAGTCTCACATCCGCGGTAGCCCTGCGGCCGAGCTCCCGGCTCTCTGGGCCGGAGTCTGGGAGCTGCCCGGGCCTCACGGTGTGACCTGCGGTCTGAGGCCACCTCTGAGGGTCTCCCGCATGGTAGGGGGGGGTCTGTCCTGGCACCGCTCATCCCAACATCTGTCCTGGCAGCAGCCACGTTAACGTCAAAGCATTCACCTCGACCTTGGTTCTCTGGTTTGATTTCCATGCTTATCTTGTGGTCACCAACAGCAGAGAAATCTGCCCGACCCAAGAGGGCTTGGAAGGGCTGGGCTTCCAGGCTGGAAGGCGGGCGACCCTCAGCACCGGGGCGTCCCCAGAGCACGCGACTCCCCAGAAACCAGAGCACGGGGCCCCCGAGTCATCAGGCGTCGTCTGGTGACAAGGGCCCCTGGAAACAGCAGAGCCACCTGCCCTGGTCAGGAGGTCAGAGGGACGCCTGTTGTGTGAGCTCCCAGGAGGAGCCAGGCCAGAGGGAACTGCCCGGGGACCCACCCGGCCCGCACACAGCCCCTTCTCATCCCCACTGTCCTGTGGCCGCTCAGTAATGTCCCCTCAGCCTGAGCTGGGCGCCCTCACCCCTGTCCACCCTGAGCTGCGTCCTTCGTGTCCCCCCTTCATTTCACACGCACATTCCCTCTGCGTCTCCTGGGAGCTCGTCACAGGGGACAGAGAGGGTGAGGGAGGCCACCTGCTGTGCCCTCAGCCGCAGACTCTTTGCCTTTGCGCAGTCGCCGACCTTGCTGAATCGGGTTTCCCACCTGGACGAAGGGGGAAGGCCACTGAGGTTGTACACATTGTAAACAACATCAGGGTGTTTTGTAGGTTAAATACATGATGTTTGTGCCTAGAACTTGGTAGGTCCTGTCACCAGCTCTGACACATCCAGGCATCCACAGGCCCACAAGCTCACACACTGCCCGGGACAGGCTCCGGGGTTCAGGGCGCCAGTAGGAGACACATGCTCCCCGGTCAGAGATGGAGGACAGCTCATCATTTGCACCAATGGCCAGAGGCCCAGCCTTTGGCCTCAGTTCTCCAAGCCCCGTCCCCACAGGCGACTCCTGCACACACAGGAGAGGGACCCTGAGCCAGGGCACCCGCGTCTCTCAGGACGGGCAGGGAGCCGGCCTGCGCCTTCCCCGGGGTGGACGCCCTCACGCCCAGGCTGCAGACATTCTTGAAAAGCTGGTCTAGAGCCCAGGGCACCCAGCACTCCACCCACAGGGTGGGTGGAAACAGGAGAAGTCCACTGAGAACTGTCTCCCAACACTAACTCAGCCTCCATGGATGGCTTCCAGTCAGGGAGAGACGCGAGCCCCTGCTAAAAATGGGTATTTGCACAGTGTTTCCAACACTGTCAGATAGTTTATAGGTATCCAGACTCTGACTCTTATTAGATAGAGAGGTGTTGGCCTTATGCCTAAAAATCTGAATAAATGCCCAGATGTATGATGCCTCTTCCCTAGTACATGAACCAAATGTGGTCTTCAGACCCATTTTCTCCTTTTGATTTTCTGTCATGAAACATAACGTAGAAAATAAAACAAAAGCAATGCGGTCACCTTAATCTTGTGGCTAGATTGGCTAAAACGGATACAATGACGACACTAAGAGTATTTCTCACAATTGTCGTTGCCTAATTCACCTTCCCAGAATGACACTGATGGAAAATTCCTTTCAAATGGATGACTTTTTATGCTGAATCCACTTGGTTGTAAGAAACAGGAATGAAATTCGATACCTGGATGAAGCAGGAAAGCATTTCCAACAGTGTCACTAGGTAGAAAATGTTTCTCCCTGTTGCTCTCACTCCTATTATTAAGAAAAATTTCTGCCCGAAGATGAATTTCTTTGGGAGTTATGCTGACTGAATAAATCATAAGAAAAACCAGCTTGATTTGTTGCCGCATCCAGAGTGCCCACAGGCTTGCGGCCCCTCGGCGCTGCCAGGGCTTGGGCCCAGGGAGGCGTCCGGTCCGGCTGCTCCAGCCCCGCTTCCTGCTGCCCAGAGGGAGCCTCAGCCCAGCCTCAGGAGCTGCCCTGAAGGCAAAGGCAAAGGTTCCACGCTTGCTTCAAGGTTGCATTCGATCTGTGGTTACTCCTAGTCACCCACCTAGCACAGCCCCACCAAATTAAATCACTGAGTGGTTATTAATTATTTTTTTGAATTTTATTTTATTTTTTTATACAGCGGGTCCTTATTAGTCATCAGCTTTATACACATCAGTGTCTACATGTCAATCCCAATCTCCCAATTCATCCCACCATCACCACCACCCCCCACCACTTTCCCCCCTTGGTGTCCATACGTTTGTTCTCTGTATCTGTGTCTGTATTTCTGCCCTGCAAACTGGTTCATCTGTACCATTTTTCTAGGTTCCACATATATGGGTTAATACACGGTATTTGTTTTTCTCTTTCTGACTTACTTCACACTGTACGACAGTCTCTAGATCCATCCACGTCTCTACAGATGACCCAGTTTCGTTCCTTTTTATGGCTGAGTAATATTCCATTGTATATATGTAACTAAGTGGTTATTAATTATTAAATAACTAATAATTTTAATAATAATTATCTGGTTTTGCTGTTAAACACAAGTTTCTGTGATTAAACTTTCTGATTTTAAGCCAACTTCTGAATGAGGCTCTGTGAACCTCAGCACGCTGGGCGCACAGGAAAGGCACTACAGCCCCAGCCCTCAGTGCTCCCTAGTGTGTGCCCACACCAGTCACACCTGCATCCTCAGCAAGGAGGCCGGGCACGGGGAGGCCAGGGAGCAGCAGGATTTGAACTCGGGCCCCAGTACACAGATTTGCACATCATCCTTTTGTAAGATGGGAACAGAGGAGGATTCTCTGTTATAAAGAACCTGAGTGGAAGACACCTGTCTCTAATAAGCATAATGAAAGGATGAAGCCATACGGTCCTTTGCTGGGGATTCTGGTGACACTGAGAAGTCTCTAACTCCCTGAGCTCACCGTCTAAGGAATGATGAAATAAGCACAAACAGTAACTCACTGTGAATCCTGGCCTTTTCCTGTTCTGCTGCCTCATGGTCTAGTCTGCCTTCTCTAATCGAACCCCCATCAGTAGATGCTTGAGACATAGACATGACCTTAAGATGCTGGTACTCCGAATCCTGGAACAAAGGAAAAGGCTCTAACCTGCCTGATGACAGGCCTGATGTGGGGTCCCGAGCAGGGCAAGGACCTCAGAGGAAAACTAAAATATAAAGCACGCACTTCAGTTCATATCAATTGTATCAGTATTGGCTCATTAATTGCAACAAGTGTGTCAAACCAATACAGAGTTACTAATAAAGGAAACTGGATGTGGGGTGTATGGGGATTGCTTGTACTATCTTTGCAATTTTTCTATAAATCTAAAACTGTTCTAAAGTAAACCTTTATCTAAAAATAAACCAATGAAAAGAATGGACTGAACTGATCACGTCTGACGTTATGGGTCGTAACAAAAGCTATTGAATCTCTCTCAGAAATACGGAAACAATGCATACACGTAAGACTATGGATATTTGTTGGCGGAGGCGTTGCACAACCTCAGGTCACAAACCCTTTCCTGCATGAACAGGAAACAGGAGGCAGTAGGTGGGCCTCGGGACACCAGACAGCAGCGAGATATAAACAGAGCTGGGACGTGCTCTGCATCCCGTTTCCAGAGCCTGTCTGAGTGGCTTTCATAGAATTCTGTTATAGGGGATGGCACCCAAATGTGTGTCCACACAGGGCCCATGAACCAGCCCGTTCAGCTAGAAAACCATCCAAGCTGGTTGCTCGAAACCTCTGGTTAAAAACCATCAGCTGCTTCCATGTCACCTGTGGTTAATTTCTACAACTGACCTTGCATTGGAGGAAGCTACCTGCAACGTCTCTATTGGATGACAAGTACACTAAAATTTCAAAAAGAGTGGCCTTTAATCCTGTCTCCTGGGAATGTTTTCAGAGTCTTTGGGAACCAACTGAATAGGATTGATTGTCTAAGGCATATTATCCTCCTGCTGCTATTTTTAATCGTGCTTTAAATATATATTTACATCAAAAATTTTTTCTTCTTAGATAAACTCATTCCTGTTTTTAGAAAACATGGACATGATATATTAGTTCACTCACTTCTTATGACCTGCAAGTGTATCTAATAAAACTACAGATGGAAATTACAACAAACACCCATAATCACGTGACTATATAGGAATATTTTTAAATATCTGTATGTGTGCATCATGATGTTTTAAATATACATATTGATACATACATTATATTCATAAGAGTAGAAGATACCACTTTGCAAAACTCTATAAGCAGAGTGCATGACATAAAATCGCACTAGTTCCAGACACAGACCGTGAACCACTAGCAAAGGAAGTGCCATGGGGCAGAGCTGTACCCTGTGTCTGCACGGCAGCTCATTATCTTTTCTCACAATTTAATCCTCTCTATAAACAGACACTCCCCTGATTGTGACAAAGACGTTGTTATAGCGGCAAATACCACAACCTTGGGATATTTAAGTACCTGTTGACCATCAAAAGACTGATATTTACCCACGTCGTCCAAAGAAAGCCGCTCTATATTCAAAAACAAAAGACATGAATGCTGCCTCCTTGTCTGACTCTGAATGAAAGGGTCGTCGAGAGACGTTACAGGAAACCAGGGCACGAGTGGTCCACTCACCCCAGCACCGCGAGGTGTGGTCACTTCCCAGGAGCACGGTGCCACTTCCTGCTGCGCCCACCGGAAAGTTCTTAAACACAGACGTACCTGACGCCCTGGATGGCATTTCCATTTTACACAAACTCCCTGCAGCATATTAAGATCTTTGTAAATGGAGGGAGGAAAATAACTTCAGAGACAGAAGTCACCAACCTGTGGAGTGTCCCCAGATGGTGTCACTGTGCAGTCAGAGTAACACACATGGGCTCCCCCCTCAACCCAGGGATGAGCGTGGCTGTTCCTCACGGTAGGAGGTCTGCTGTCCCCTCACCAGCTTGGGCTCCACCTTCACAACTGGACTCCAGCTTAGCATGCCATCCCAACCCTGTCTGACTCAGGCAACCCTGATTCACATCAGGCTCAGGCACAGCCCTGGGAAAAGGCGTCAGAGTCATGGGTCTGGGGCCTCCCCTCACCAAGACTTCCTAAGGAGGGCTGGAGGGCTGCCTTCGTCACCTCTTGAGCCAGAGCTCTGAGCAGGAGTGCGTCAGGGGCTTGGGCCACCCCAGATCAACAGGATCTGAGTAAAAAGAGAGCACTTGCCAATGGCGCCATGACAGGCCCCTGCCTTCTCTTCCAGCTACATAACTGCCTTCCTGTAAAGAGATTCTAGAACTGCCCACCTGTGAGGACAATTCAGCTCTACTCAGTTGTTCTGACCTGTCCCCCTAAAGATTCCCAGTTGGTACCTGGGGGGTCTGTGTGTGGAACCGTCATCTTAAATATGGTTCCAGGCAATCTGGCAAAGGTGGACCATTCTTTGAAAACCTGAGACCCAGAGCCACCTTAAGATGGATTCTGGAGTCAAGAACACTGGGTAGTAACAGTCTGGATCTAAATCGTCAAGACGCTCCGCATAAGGAAGCTGCTGGCCCAGGCTCTGATGGGGATTCCAGGCTAAGACACACCATTAGATACAGACACCAAAACACTCAGAGAATCTAGAAAAACCTCATGTCCTGATGTCTCCAAAAATTACCTTTAGGATGTGGTCCTTGAATATGAGTTTGGATTTAATCTAAACCTAAATATCATTCAGTAGTTTACTAACAAGAAGCTTGAACAAGCTTAAAATTACAAAAGATATAAAGGACCATTAGCTTAGGAATATTCTCTCTGTGGCCAAGGACAGAAACAAACAAACGATGTGGGAAGCACAGGTACCGGGATGAAGCCAGGGAAGCACAATGAGACGTCAGTGAGGGGGGCTCTGGACAGGAAGCTCAGTCTATAGGGTCAGCGTTTCTACGGATTTCTCCCTTAACAGCTCCTGGGGTTATTGGTGCAAGTCAAATTATCCAGCCCAACTTTCGTGTGTTCCCGGAAAAGTCCTGCTAAGGATTAACTGGCTGCCTGCCTCTCCCTTGGTACAGGCTGTTGGGTTCCAGAATTGTCTCTATGAAAAATAAAATACTTAAGGTCTCAAGAGCTGCTTTTACTTAAGTCGCCAAGTTTCCCATTGGGGGTTATCTGCAAACTATGCTGCTTTCTTTTTTTGTGTAAAATGAGCATTGTTCAGTGGGAAATGCCGTGAAACCCGGGTCTGTGTCCCAGCCTGCCTGGAAGGGTGTAGACGAGTGAATCACACTGACACGCTCACAGACCGCCAGAGGAAGAGGGTCTGCTGTGACGGGGTCACAGTTACGGAGACATGTCCCCGTAGGTGCAAAGTGCAGGCCCCTCCCAGTGCAGGTCGGGAAATCTGAAATGCTCTGAAAACCAGGAGTGTTCTATTATTTAATGGATGGTGAACCTGACCCGAACTAAAGTGAAGTCATTTACAGGAGGGGTGTGTGTGTGTATTGTACACATGTGTATGTGGCTTTGCATATTCTCTGGCTGTGCATGTTCACGTCTCACTGCAGACGTGTTTGACTGACGGGCTGTAGGACTCTTACCTCCCTAGATGCCCCTGGAGGTGTAGGTAGTGCATGTGTTACTTTTCTCAAATCCCAAAAGTCCTGAATTCCAAAGTGAAAGATCTCGGTAAATGGAGGGATGTTCCATGTTAGTGGACTGCAAAGATGCCCGTTTCTCTCAAAATTGATCTATAGATTCAGGACAATCCCAATCAAAATCCAGCACTATTTTATGAACGTTGGTGAACAGATTCTAAAATGGAGAAGAGAGAGGGACTTCCCTGGTGGCGCAGTGGTTAAGAATAGGTCTGCCAATTCAGGGGACATGGGTTCGAGCCCTGGTCCCGGAAGATCCCACATGCCACGGAGCAGCTAAGCCCGCGTGCCACAACTACTGAAGCCCATGTGCCTAGAGTCCATGCTCTGCAACAAGAGAAGCCACTGCAACGAGAAGCCCGCACACCGCAACAAAGAGTAGCCCCTGCTCACTGCAACTAGAGAAAGCCCGCGTGCAGAAACGAAGACCCAACGTAGCCATAAATAAATAAATAAATAAGTTTAAAAAATAAAAAAATAAAATTGAGACGAGAGAGTAAAGGGCCAAGAACAGCCAAGAAGACCTTGAAGAAGAACAAAGTTTGGAGACTTGTTACTGGATTTCAAGACATGTTACAAAGCTTGGCTGACCACACAGTGTGTTCTCAGACAGCAGAACAGAAAGTTCAGACACGTCCAGGTAAGTGTAGATGGACGCTCACTGTATGACCGAGAGGCAGTGAGGAACAGCAGGAAGGATGTCCTTTTTAGTAAAGACCGGGGGGTCATGTGTACACCCATATGAAACTTGACCTCTGCAACCCCACACCAAACCAAACCAAACCAAACAAAAAAATTCTGGGTGAATTATAGCCCTAAACGTGAAAAGTAAAATAATAATAAAGCTTCTAGAAAATTACATAAGATAAAATACCTTTATGGGCTAAGAGATTTTTCAAAGCAGAACATAAAAATGACTAAAAAAATTGGTCAAGGGCTTCCCTGGTGGCGCAGTGGTTGAGAGTCTGCCTGCCAATGCAGGGGACACGGGTTCGTGCCCCGGTCTGGGAGGATCCCACGTGCCGCGGAGCGGTTGGGCCCGTGAGCCATGGCCGCTGAGCCTGCGCGTCCGGAGCCTGTGCTCCGCAACGGGAGAGGCCACAGCAGTGAGAGGCCCGTGTACCGCAAAAACAACAACAACAACAACAACAACACGACGGGGAGAGGGCAGTCCTTTCTTGATAGTGTCCTTTGTAGCACAAAAGTTTTTACTTTCGATATAATCCACATTTTCTATCAAAATCATACCTCTTGACTCTCTCTCGTGTTCTTTCTGATCCCGCAGGTCCATCATCTGCTAGTAAAGACCCCTGAAGAAGCAAACCGGGACTTAGAACAATTGAGAAAGATGAGCTGCGTGGCCAGGAGTTTCTCTGGTCCTGACGCTGACCTCCACGTCGGGGAGCGGGGTCCCGGGTGGGTTGTGGGAGAGACGGGGGGTCCCCGAGCGCCCCTCTTTTGACAGTGCTGGTCTGGGAACAAACGCAAGGAGCAAATGCAGATACATAGATGTGGCCAGACCTTGCCAGGCCACTAGGGTCTTGGGCAAAAGCTTGTCATTTCAGTGACAGTTGATCAGTGCCCCCCTTACTTCACACCTCCGCTTACTTAGTTATGAAAAGCTTATTTTAAGGAGCTACAAAATGAGATGCGTAAGAGGGTGAGTTCCTCTGCTACTAACACGGAAGCCTCTAAGGACTTCTTAAGGACACGGAAGTAACCCTCACTTTACTGATCCCAGATTCCCCTGTGAATCTGCAGATGCCTGAGTCGCCAGGATGCTGACATGCGCACTTTTTATATTTCTGAACGGTTGTCACTGACATCCTAGCACGAGGCCAACACTCGTATTTTCATCAGGTCAACGTGAGCAGGGTTACCAGACCCTGGTCTCATCGTTACTTGATTGTTAACCGTCACACATTTAATTCTGTGGAGGGAACCACGTGAAATAGGATGCGTGGACAGAGGACGAGTCCGTGTTTGCACACGGTCCAAATTCCATCGCGGCCACAGGTTTGACAAAGGCCCACATTGCTGTCTCAGGCAAACACCGTTTTCTGTGAACCCGTATCTCCGCGCTGCCCCGAAACACCTGGTGGGTGAGGGCCTGCGCCCCGCCCCGCGGCTCCTTCCTCCACCGGAGAGGACCCTCTTCCTCCCCACTCTGTGGTCTCTTCACAGTAAGTACATTTCCTCCAAGGGTTCCTGCATTTTCCATTTCATTCTTAACGATGAAATTTGAAAGAAAAATTTCTCTGCAATGAAATTTCTCTTTTAAAAGGTTTTTTCCTTCCAATTTCTCTATTATTCTGGTTCATTGTAGAAAATGTGGCAAATATAAGTAAATATATTTGAAATGTGAAATCCACCGCAAACCCCACTACTGCTGATGTGTTTTGCTAACATTTTCGCGTATCTCCTCCCAGTCTTTCTTGATGTACATATATTCCATCTATGCAAACAGACTGCAGCGGCCGCGCAGCACAGGGAGATCAGCTCGGCGGTGCTTTGTGCCCACCTAGAGGGGTGGGATAGGGAGGGTGGGAGGGAGACGCTACAGGGAGGCGATATGGGGATATACGTATACGTATAGCTGATTCACTTTGTTATACAGCAGAAACTAGCACACCATTGTGAAGCAATTATACTCCAATAAGGATGTTAAAAAAAAAAAAAAGACAGCAAGGTATGGTGCTGGCCCTGGACTTTTGTATCTTGCCAGATGACTCTAGTTTTGGAAACGTGGGCCACTGCCTGGCTGTACCGATGCTGATAGTTTCTATGGGATCTTCGTGGCACAGGGGCCCCTGAGGTTCTGCGATCACCGTGAAGGTCATTGTTCATAGGTTTCCATGACGAGGTGACTGTCCCAGAGAGACTGAAAACACGCCTGTGTGGCTCCCACAGGGCTGGCCAGAGAATAAACAAAATAAAATAAGAGTGCGGTGGTCTGATAGGTTTCTTCGAATATCCTTCTAGTGTTCCTACACTTTAAGGACGAAATACTGGAGCTCAAATATTGAAAAGGAAACTGCATCTATGTCCATAGGTGTTTTTTTTCCAAACTTTCAACCATAAATATATTAAATGATGATAGCTGTTCTGGCCACAGGTATTTGAGTTGATACTTGCAAACACACATTATAACATACATGTCTTGCATTTTCATTATACGGGCAGTGGTTTCGAAACAATGTGGGTCTCTTGCAACAGAAGCTATTAAACCAACTTTCCCAGTGCCTGTAATTTTATTTTGTGTATCTAGATCTTTTCACACCATCATTTCTTTTCTCTTGGGAAGGAAAGTGCTGTTAACACATGCTATTATGTTTCTGTATTACGCTAAAAGATCATTTGGGTGCCAATCCATACTCCACAATTATCCAGGTTTTGACTGAGACCAGGTGAGCATCCATAGGAGGCTGGCGGCCGACGGTTCAAAGCTCACCTGGATGGGGGTCAGAGCCTCTATTCTGGTCCATGCCACCTCTGTTTAATGGTGCTGTCATTTACACCTCTCAGTGGACAGAATCAAAGGGTGATCTGAATTTATTCCAGGCAATTTCTCCT
The DNA here is from genome assembly GCF_949752795.1 of Hyperoodon ampullatus. NCBI lineage: Eukaryota > Metazoa > Chordata > Mammalia > Artiodactyla > Ziphiidae > Hyperoodon > Hyperoodon ampullatus. The sequence goes on from NC_136926.1 coordinate 88,546,526, forward strand.
TTTGTTTTTCTTAATTCATTAGTATTAATATTCTTTAATAAGGATTTTTTATTTTGAGACATTTTTTTAGGGAGGGGGCTCTGCTTCCCTCCTTTCAGAGTGAGGAGCATTAGTGAACTCTAAGTGATGGAATGTTCTAGCAATTTTCTATAAAAAGGAGAGAAGAGAGGTTCTCCAATGACAGTGGGTGACACTGTAATTCTAGGGTCTTGGGGAAGCAGCGTCGTCCAGCGATGACGGTGCCAGTCTGATGTCCTGTCCTGCAAGCTCTCCTGTAAGGGGCAGATACTTGGCCTACAAATATCTGAGCCAAGAAACGAAGGGCAGGTGGTGCTAGGAGAGGATCCAGCAGTGTAATCACGTGGGCTGCTGGGTCCAGCCCTGTGCTGAGTGCTGTACGCATTCTCATACTTCATTCTCACACAACTCTTTTGAAGTTGGTACTATTATTATCATTCCCACCCTTCGAGTAAGGAAGTTGATACTTGGCGTTTAAAACTGGCTCAAGTTCACAAGCAGGTAAGCAGGAGAGAAGAGATTAGAACCCATATGGCTTCCTCCCAAACAGCAACTCTTGGACCATAAGCTATATTCTGTCCTAGAATTTAATAAAGGCATCACTACACCTTAAAATACATCTGAAAATAAATTTGTCATATTCTCTGATGGGTGTTAAGTTTCCAGAGTCAAAACTTTTTGCCAAAAATTTTCAGTAGGAAGAGTGGAGAGTTATTAATAAAAAATAATGTGAAAATAATAATAAACATCTGTAGAGTGTGCTTTCACAAAACAAACTTAAAGTTATTGGAAAAGTTAAAGTTTCTGGAGCTTCTTCTAGAGAGGAGAGGTCAGCAGGGGTGGCAGGGGGAGGGATGGGAGGGAGTGTTTGTAGATCACTGAGGGACATCCACCCTCCAGCCGTTCTCCATCCTAATGGGAGCCCAAGGCACTCGTTGGACGGAGGGCTCTGTTTAAACATAAGACGTCCCTGGCATTGAGGGTGGTTGAACACTGGAATGCGTCTTTGAGGGGATTTGTGAAGTCTTTCCAGATAGGCTGTGCTTCTGCTGGTCATCAGGCCGTGGTGTCACCCGGCCGACCACTCCCGGGGCCTGGGCCCTGGGATATTAATTCTAAGACCTGTTCTGATTTTTACAAGTGTATCAAGCACATCTGAAAACTCTCAGTTATAACAACTTGGTAAGTCTAGACGTCTGAAAACCCCAAAGGAAAAAGGGTTTCAGCATTTGGTTTATTATATTTGACTATTAAAATAAAATCAGAAATACTCCACATATAATATAGGAAAACATATTATCGATAAAAACGAACATAGGAAATTAATGGGAAAAAAGTTAGCATTCATGTAAACAGTAACAGTATAAACAACACAGGGAGCAGTGTTTCTGCTCTATGTCGATGATCAGTGCTGTCCATGATCAGGAGGAAGACAGATAAACGCTTCACAATGTATGCAACAAATATTTATCAGCCACTTAGGCTGGGTGAGACTATGGTGGTCACTAGAGGAAACAGATAAGATATAGTTTCTTTCTGCACGGAATGAATAAGCCAACTGTACAAACAGCAAAATACAGATTCGACTGTGTTATGGACAAGGGAAGCCCCCACAGGTGCTATGGGAGTTCAGAGGGGAAGAGATGTCTAACTGAGAGGGTCCCCCAAGGTGCCCCGGGCAGTGCGGCTGCCGAAACAGAATCTGCAGCTGGGGGCATATCAATCAGCAGAGACGCTGGGTTCTCACAGTGCCGGGGGCTGGAAGTCCAAGATGTGAGCCCGCAGATCCTGAGTCTGGGGAGGGGAGGGCCCGCGTCTTGGCTCACAGGCGGCGTCTTCTCGCGGTGTCCTCACATGGCGGGGCGTCAAGAGAGCGCTATGGGGTCTCTTACGAGGGCACAAGTCCCATTCGGGCGAGGATTCCACCCTCATGACCCGAGCGTCTCCCAAAGGCCCCGCCTCTAACAGCATCCCCTCGGAGGTTAGGTTTCAAGGTGTGCCTCTTCGGGGGACACAGACGTTCTGTTCATTGCACGGGATATTATGGATGGTGCTGGCGTTTGAGGGGCAACTTGAGGCGATTTCAGCAGAGACGGGAAGCACGAGGACCGCGGGAGGGCCAAGAGCTTTTCCGGCCGCTGCTCTTCAGCCCCCGCCTGCAGCTGCTGACTCTGTCCCGGCCTAGAACAGGGCGTGACGCAATTCACGGGGTACGATCGAGTCTGTGGATGAATTGTTCGTGATTCACGCTTATAATGTAAAATAGTTTACGTAAGGATCTCTCTGGACTGCAGGCCAGCAGCCAGCCGCTGATGGGGGCGGGGTGGGGTGTAAGCGGGGGTGGGGGAGAGCTGGGCGGTGGAAGGGCTGGAGGGGGCCGCGGGGAGCACCGTCTGAGGAGCGCTAGCCTCCACGTGGAAACCCAGAGACTCGGTTTTCAAGAAAGCAGCTCATGAAAAAAGCCAAAATGTGTCTCAACTATGTACCTTTTCAATGACAATGAATGGAGTTCAAGCGCTTCTTGGAGTTTAATAATTTAAAATATCTTCTAAACATGAACAGTCAGAGCCTGACAGCAGGGCTCAGCCGGGGAGTTCAGGCATGTCTGTGTTACCGGTGTGTTTGCACGTGAAGGGTGAGCCTGGGCTGGGCGCTGGGACTCCGCTGCCCTGTGTGCTTCGGACTGTCTTCCCACGGGGGGCAGTTCCTTGGGAATTTCACCCAAACGGTGGTCTCTCTCTCTCTCTCTCTCCAGACTTCTTTATCTTTGATACGGCTCCACATTTTCCCGGTCATCCTCAAAGCACCACAGACGGCATCCCTCTGGTTACGCCCCTGCCTTCGAAATACATCCAGATTAGGACAGCCGTACGGCAGTCAGAGCAATGCTTTACAAACACAACCTGGACTACAGAGCCCCGTGTTCCAAACCCTCCACCCCCTGCTCATCCCCGGAGCAAGGGCTGGAGTCCTCCCAGCGGCCACAGAGGCCCTGCTGGGGCGACCCCCAGTCGCCTGCTGACCTGGTCCCCTGCTGCCGTCCCTTTGGCTCACTGTCAGGCCCTGTTCTGCTGCTTCTTCTCACAGAGCGTGAAGCCTGTGGCGGGGCGGGCAGAAATCAAGGCGGGGTTGAGGCGAGCACGCAGGGCAGAGCAGAGGTGACTGCACCATCCTGCAGGGGCCAGGGGTGCAAATGTCCCGAAGGGACCTGGAGTAAGGGCCGGGCGGGGTGGGCTGCAGGGAGGGTGGTATCCAGGGTCGCAAGCTCAGCTCGCCCTGGGGGCTGCTGTGCGTTCCCTTGGACATAGGGGTCCAGCCCACGAGGGCAGGAGGGAACGGAGGACAAGCCTGTAGGGCTGGAAGGGGCTTGTGGGCCCAACAGGAACTCCACCCAGACCCGTCCTGAGCACAAAGGAAGGACTGAAAACCCAAGAGCCGGGCCCAACCTTTCTCTCAGGAAGACCCCCGTCATGGGAGGATGATGTGAGTACACAGGCCACAGGTGGGCCCGGCGTGGAGGGCCACCACAACTCGGCCCGTCACAGCCTGGACCCCAGCACGGCCAGCTCGTCTGCGCCCACTCGGGGTCCCCACGTGGAACTTTGTCTCCGTCACAGCATGGCTGTGACAGAAGAGCAGACTCCCCAGGTCGGGTTGAGAGTGTCTGCCATCAGAGGCTGAGGACACAAAGCGGGGCAACGCGACGACGTGCTGTTTGACACGATAAAGCAGAATGTTACACGGCAACCCGGCCTCTTCCGGATTCACATTAATATCCCGGAATCACTCACATCTGGAACAAGCAAAGGTCACGTTTTTTCTGTCCTGAAATATCTAAAAGCGACACAGCAAAACTTTCAGTTTTAAAAAATGAAAGCCAGTAGACATCTTTGCATTCTGCCATAGAGGAGAATGGTAATGCATCTGTGCGTTCTTGGACACAATTAATATGAGCACTTAGTTTTGTCCCAAATAAACTTGCTCAGCTGTAAACAAACAAACCGTCACAGAGGTCGGACCAGATATCAAGCTCGTTGAGTGGATGCTGGGGTAAATAAGGCCATCAGAGCCCTGCAGGTGTCAGATGGATGAAGACTGCCTTTGCATCTTTATTGAGGTATAAATTACATACCAAAGAATACACCCATTTAAAGTGTACAGTTCAGTGGTTTTCATATATTCACAGAGCCATGCAGGCATCGCCACGATCTAATTTTGGAAGATTTTCTTCACCTCCGAAAGAAATCCCATGCGCATTAGCAATTCTGCCCCTGACCCTACCCACACCCCCGCCCCAGGGACCACTAACCTACTTGCTGTCTCCATAGATTTGCTAATTCTGGACATTTCATGCAAATGGAATCATACAACATGTGGTCTAAGAAGGATTTTTTTTATTGTGATTTTAATAGCTTTCTACCCATAATAAGAGCTTGTTATACTGCAACTTAGGTTGCTCGTCCAAATGACAAGCAATGGAAGAGAACCTGGTAAAGCTGTCAAGATGCCTGGACCTGAGGAGAGAGGAAGCTCCCGTTGCTTCCTGTGCGATGCTCCTGGTCACCTCGTCCACTGAGTGTGTTAGAACCGCAGTCGGGATTTCTACAGTCGAGCATCACTCATTTGCTGAGCGCTGGCCCATATCGTCTTTCAAGGTCTGTGCACGCACACGCCATATGCACACTTGAAGGTCCCGTTTTCCACCACATGGTGACCCTGCATCTACTAAAGGGCAGCCCCACGGGGAACTTACTGCATTGGTCTCACTTCCAGGACAGTCTGTCTCTTTTACACATGGAGTCCAAGAAATCTTAACCAATCTTGGGGGAAAAAAATCAAGAAAATCACATGTTCTGACCAGCTTACAATTTTCCCAAGAGGTTAATTTTAATTAGCAATCTTTCTTTTGTATGTATTTTGTTATCATCTCTCTCTTCTAGACTGACTGCATTCTTCTAACATGTCAGCAAAAGCAAAGATTACCACTGATTATTACGTATGTTCTCTGTTCTCACAGTAGACGTTCAGAGCAGAAATTCTGCACAAAGGTCGTCGGACACACAATCGATTTATCATCCACGTGGAAAGTTATCATATTACAACAATAGTTAATTTCCTTGGTGATGTGTTTCCACACTAGAGCCACTTTTAGACTTTCTACTTCTGTCATTATTATTATTATCTGTTACTGAAGTATAGTTGATTTACAATATCATGTTAGTTTCAGGTGTACAGCCCAGCAGTACAGTTTAATGTATATTGAGTATAGTCCCCTGTGCTATACAGTAGGTCCTTGTTAGTTATCCTTTTTTTTTTTTTTTTTTTTGTTTTGCGGTACGCGGGCCTCTCACTGTTGTGGCCCCTCCCGTTGCGGAGCACAGGCTCCGGACACGCAGGCTCAGCGGCCATGGCTCACGGGCCCAGCCGCTCCGCGGCATGTGGGATCTTCCCGGACCGGGGCACGAACCCGTGTCCCCTGCATCGGCAGGCGGACTCTCAACCACTGCGCCACCAGGGAAGCCCAGTTTTCTATTCTATATACAGTAGAGTAGTCTGTATATGTTAATCCCAACCTCCTAATTTATCTCTCCCCCGCTTTCCCCTTTCCCCTTTGGTGATCATAAGTTTGTTTTCTATGTCTGTGACTCTCTTACTGTTTTGGAAATAAATTCATTTGTATCTTTTTTTTAGATTCCACATATAAGCGATATCATATGTTGTTTGTCTTTATCTGGCTTACTTCACTTAGTATGATAATCTCTAGGTCCATCCATGTTGCTGCCAATGGCACTCTTTTATTCCTTTTCATGGCTGAGTAATATTCTATTGTGTGTTTATCCATTCATCTGTCAATGGACATTTAGGTTGCTTCCATGTCTTGGCTATTGTAAATAATGCTGTAATGAACATCGGGGTGCATCTATCTTTCCAAATTATGGTTTTCTCCAGACATATGCCCAGGAGTGTGATTGCAGGATCATACGGTAGCTCTATTTTTAGTTTTTTAAGGAACTCCATACTGTTCTCCATATTGGCTGAACAATTACGTTCCCACCAACAGTGTAGGAGGGTTCCCTTTTCTCCACACCCTCCTCAGCATTTGTTTTTTGTAGAATTTTTAATGACGGCCATTCTGACCCCTGTGAGGTGGTATCTCATTGTAGTTTTGATTTGCATTTCTCTAATAATTAGCGATTTTGAGCATCTTTCGATGTGACTTTTGGCCATCTGTATGTCTTCTTTAGAGAAATGTCTATTTAGATCTTCTGCCTATTTTTTTGATTGGGTTGTTCCACTTCTTATCATTATTGAGACTATGGTATTGTGCCTAGAAAGATTCTCAAGCATTAAAATGAAAGGTAGAAAGACCCTGTCAGCCACAAAGCTGTTGATACTGAACAGCCTTATTGATTCCAAATCCCAACCAACTGTAACAAGACTCCAAAGAGTAAAGCTTGTTTCCAGTTTATTTATTCTTTAGCTAAACCTTTGAAACTCTCCATGAGAAGCTAGTAATTGCATTTTTTCCCATTTTGATAGAATAGTTGAAACATCTATGGTTCATTACAAAGCAGTAATTGAATGAGTGGTTTAGAGGAAACTATGGACCCGCTAAATACATGGATCTAAGTGTACTTCAGCTGGATCCTAAACAGCCAGGAGTTCTTTTTCAAGTTATCGGTTTTCTAGGGTATGGCTGAAGTTGCAGGTGCCAAATAAATGCCACATATACACGCACCCACTCACACACATGCACGCACACATGCTCACACACACATTTTTGTGGTTGACTTAAATTCTTCCTTCAGAATATGAGAAGCTAGAATGACTGCACAAAAATAAATTCATTTAAAATTATGAACTAGCTATAATTAATGTGAGAGCATTGTGTGGTGAATTGAATAAAAACTTTATTCTGTTGGAGTTACATTTTTCCCCTTTGTAAGAAATCAAGGCATCATAAATCTGGAGGGTACTTAATATTTCCCCTTTAAAATATATTTCTATTCAAGGAATGAAACATGATGTTGGAAATCCTGTGTTTTGGTCCACGTTGGGATCTTCCGAATCCAGATATATGTTAGAGGGGGTGGGAGTGAAGATTATTTTTAACTTCCCATCTTCCATCCCCTAGGTAACCTGTAGAGAGAAAGAATGCATTTCTCTAGAGGGAGAGTTCCATGAGAGCAAAGCAAAGAAAGTATCAGGAAGAAATCATAAGTGCTAAAATTGGCCTATAAGAGAGATATTTAAAGGCAGATTTTTACAAGATTCATATTTTATGGTAGTTTTTTTTTTAAAAAAAAAAACTGTGCCTTACGATAGCAGTCTTTGAACTTCTTTTTTGTTCATTGACTCCCTAGAATTTTGTAAAGTATGTATCCCTTCACACATTTTGTACTGATAGTTCAAAGTTTTAATTATAAGTGTAAATAGTTACAACTGATGCATTTTGGGCATTTAGTATTTACATTTAAAAAACAGAACTGTGACATCACTCTTTCAAATGTATCGAATGGCATTTAAATTCCATGATTCGATACCCAGTCATCGTTTTTAAAAATACATAAGGAAGCTCTTTTTCAATATTTGAAAATTTGCCTTTTTGCTAAAGTATAATTTTCGAGAGGTAAAACAACTCTCGTGCAGATACATAAAGAAGATGGGCCAAAATTTTTATTCAACTTATTAAGAGGGAAGATAGAGTGAGTCAGATATTGAGATCAGCTCAAAGGGTATTGCAGGACCGAGGTATTTAGAGGCGATTTAACACAGGAATGTTAGGGTAAGACTGCTGGGTTATACACAAAACTGGCTAACAGCCTATAGGACAATAAAGTATATCCTTCAGGGTTGTCAGGTGTTGAGAGTGGTGATCTAGCCGGACACTCGAGACCCACATGCTATTGTGGCAACAGGCACTGGCCACCAGCTTCATTCACCACAGGGGGGACCTGCAGGGACCAGGTGTGCAGGGGCGCCGCCGGACGGAGGAGGGAAGGCGGGTTGGCCCCGCGCACCGCCAAGGTTGCGCACTGCGCTAAGGAGGTGGGCCGGGCTCCGGTTCGATGGGGTCCCAGGGGTGTGCGGCAAGGCCCTCGGTGCCCTGCACCAGGCTCTCAGGAAAGTCCCCACGGGCGGGGGCACACCTGAACTTCTTACTAGAAAGCGCTGCTGCTCATGTGCGCTCAGCACAGTCCGGCCAGCGGCGCATGCGCGCACGCACCCGGCGCATCGCGGTATCCCTCGGCCGCCGCTCTTGCCGTCGCCGCGCGGTGACGTCACCGGTGGCCGACGCGCGGGGAGCCGGGCCTCCGAACGCCAACGCCTCCCGCTCGCGCCCTCGCCGCAGGTGACGTCACCGACCCCCGACGCGCGGAGGGCGGGGCCTCGGGTGCCTCCGCCTCCCGCACCGCACCGTCGCTGACGGCGTTGTCATCGGGCCCCGACACGTGGTGACGCCATCAGGCCTCGACGCACGGTGAAGGGGCAGGGCGCGCGGGCGGAGCCTCAGCGGGGTCGGGGCTGAGAGGAGAGGGCGGGGAAAGGCGGCGAACAGAGGGGGATCGGGGAGGAGCGGGAAGGTGGCGGCCAGAACATGGCAGAACAGATCCCTCTGTACCCGGTGCGCAGCGCGGCAGCCGCGGCCAACTGCAAACGCGCGACCTACTTCAGCGCGGCGGGGCCCGGGCCGGGGGTCGAGCGGTCCAGCAGGTAACGATCGTGCCGCCCCACCCTTCCTCCCAGGCGCCCCTCCCCGCCCGGCCCGGTGGGGTCCGCCCAGGGCGGCCGGGTCTGGATCCCCGCGGGTGCGCCTGACCCGGGGAGGGCGTCCACTCTCCGGGAGGGGCCTGGGCGCTGCCACGACCCTGGTGCGCCCCGGCGCCGGGCTGATCGCAGAGGAGGAAGAGCCTCGGGTTCGGGGGGCTGCTCCCTCAAGTAGCACGGGCACCGCAGGTCCCACGGCACCGATCACGCAGTTGTTAGTTTCCGAGACCCGTACTGTGTCACCGGAGAAATCGCGAAGATGGCAGATACAACTTCCAGTTAGTTTTAGAAATACAAACCTTGTTGGGAATCACTTTCACAAGTGTAAAGAGCAAGTGAAGACATTTCAGTTTGTTTACTAAGTGCACGTTTTACTTGAACGTGTACATACAAAGTACTTTGTGTTGACAAGAATTTTTGGGAAACGGAGATTCAGAAAGGTTAAATTGTTACAGTTAGTAAGAGGTAGAATTAAACAGTGCAGACCTTTGATTTAAAATGGAAGTCTCATACCCTAGTTGGTTTTAGTTCGTAACTTATTTCTTACCCAAAGGGAAGAATACTACACTTATAAATGATAGAGTGGTTAGAAAAAGAAACTTATAGGAAGGGGAGATAATGCCTTTCAGAGTTGTTAAAATTTTATTCCTGAGCAATTGTAGAAGCAATCAGTCTTTAGTACATAGAGTGAAAAAGTACAGGTTTCAATATCCAGTTGCTTCAGGATTCCAATTTTAGAATAGTTTTTGGTTTGGGCTATTTGAGAGGCTGTAACATGTAGTCAAAAGAGTACATATTATGATGCTACAGAGCTGAATTGAATCTTGGTTCATTTCCGTATTAGCTAGCTGTTTGATCTTAGGTAACCATAAGCCCTAATTTCCTCTGCTGTAAAATGGGGTGGGGGGCAGTATTTTTCCTCATAGAATTGTTGAGGGTTACAGGAGAAGTTAGTAAGGTGCCCATTTTTAGTGTTTGGCCCTGAAGTGGAGAAGTATCGTTTCCTTTCTCCCTGATATTACCTGGAAGAGTAATTGCGTAGGTAATCTTCTAAGTGGTTGATTTTAGGAGATATTATTTGAAAACGTGCCACCTATTTCACAATCGGTTTCCATCAAAGTTCGCATCTGTGGGTTTTTGCCTTATATATTTTAAGGTTCAGTCATTTGGTAAATATACATTTAGGATCTCTGTGTCTTCAGTGTGGATACTCCTTTTATTGTCAGGTAATATTTCTCTTTTTGTCTCTGGCAATTTTTTTTTACTCTGGAGTCTACTTTAGTAGACTGGTGTGGCCACATCTGCTTTTTGTGGATAAATGTTTGCATGGTGTTAGCATTCAACCTATCTAAGTTGTTGAATTTGAAATGAGTTTCTGTTGGATCATGTTTCTCCATTATTCAATCCGTCAATCTCTGTCTTTTGATTGGTATATTTAGGCCATTACATTTCAGGTAATTATTGATACATTAGAGTTTTTTATTAAGATTTGTTTTGATGTGGACCATTTTTAAAGTCTTTATTGAATTTGTTACAGTATTGCTTCTGTTTTATGTTTTGGTTTTTCGGCCCTGAGGCATATAGGATCTTGGCTCCTGACCAGAGATCGAGCCCGTACCCCCTGCATTGGAAGGCAAAGTCTTAACCACTGGACCACCAAGGAAGCAAGGAAGTCCCCGATACATTAGAGTTTAAGTGTGCCACTTTATTAATCTGTTTTCTGTTTCTTTGGATTCTCATTCTTCTGTTTCTCTTCTTACTTTCCTTTTACTTGAACGCTCTTTTGATATCGCTACAGTGTTTTTTGGTGTAGGTCTTTGTATAGTTTTTGTAGTGTTTGCTCCGGGTATTACAGTATATGTACGTGACTTATCACCATAGTGTATTGGTATCAGTATTTTACTATGTGGAGTGATTTGTGGAAACCTCATGTTGGTTCCTTCACCTCCCTTCTCCCCCCTGCAATTTAAGTATCATGTACTGAGTATCAGATGGTGTTATACTTTTTGTTTAAATCATCAAATATGGTTTATAAAACTTGTGATGATAAGGATAGGTTATTGTATGTACCCATATTTTTGCTTTTTGTTCTTCCTTCCTGATGTTTCAGGATTCTCTTTTTTCATTTCCTTTCTATTTCAAGACCTTCCTGTAGCCCGTCTTGAGATTTCATCTTAGAAGGTCTTTATTTCTCCTTTATTCCTGAAAGATAGTTTTACTGGATATAGAATTCCTGGTTGACACTTCTTTTCTTAGTACTTGGAAACTCTTGTTCCACTTCCTTCCAGCCTTCATAGTTTCTGATTAGAAGTCCACTGTCATTCAAATTGGTGTTCCCCATAGGTAACGCGTCATTTATGTCTGGCTGCTTTCACGTTTTGATGTATGTTGGTATGATTTCTTTGGGTTTAACTTGTTTGGTAGTCACTGAGCTTCTTGAATCTGTTGTATTTTTTTTCTCCAAATTTAGGGACTTTTTAGCCATTATTTCTTCGAGTCCTCTTTCATTTCCACCCCTTTCTCCTCTTCTTTCTGGACTCCAGTGATACAAATGCTGGATCTTTTGTTAGTTTTACGTAATTCCTTTAGGCTCTTTTTCCCCCAGTTTCTTTTCTCTGTGTTGTTCAGACTGCGTAAGTTCTATTTACTTGTTCTCAAGTTCCCTAATTCTGTCCTCTGTCGTTTTCACTCTACTCTAGATCCCATCCAGTGGGGGTTTGTTTCTACTATTGTATTTTTAAGTTTTATAATTTCTCTTTGTTTCAAGAGGATTTGAAATGGTTTGTTGAAGCATATTTATGTTTGGTGCTTGAAATGCTTGTTACATAATTCCAGTATCTGAGTTAATCTTAGTTTTGGTGTCACTTGATTGTCTTTTCTAATTCACACTGTCAGTGTTTTGGTTCTTTGTATGATAGATGGTTTTTGATTGTTTCCTGGATATTTCATCTATTATATTGGGAGAATGTGGGCCCTATTTGTATCTTTTATTTTAGCAGATGATCACCCTGTTTAGATTTAACACATAGGTCCTGGCCTACCTTTGTCGGCTATGGTTCCAATGACAGTTTAATTCTCAGGGTTGTGATTTTTGGTGTGCTTGGTTTATGTGGTGCTACTGGAGCTCTTACTTGTCTCTACTTATGCTGCTGAGGAAAAGAAGGGATTTCCCTAGGCCCAGTGTCTTTTGGTGAGAGGTGGTGGTGTCATCCCATGTGGATGGCGAGGCTGTGTTGGCTGGGCAGTGGCTGTGGATGTACCCTCTCCATACGTGCCCCCTGACTTCCCTGGTGTGTCTTGGTAGGAGAGGAGACTCAGCACCATTGTGGCCGGGAGGCTTTCTGTGCCCAAATCCTTTTTTTCTGGTGCCCCTGGCTGCTCTGGCATCTTGGGGAAGAGGAGAGGCCATGGATAGAAGCCATTTCCTGAGCTGGCTGCTTCAGTCGTGGGGTTGCACTTTTTGGTGCTGCTGGCTGCCCCCCACCCCGCTGAGAGAGGGGTGCCTCAGGCTCATAGGGACACAGAGGCTTCCTGAGGCCTCTAACCTCTTGTTGTGGCAGGGGCCCTAACTGGTGCCACCTGGATGCCCTCGTGTCCCTGGGTGGGATAGGGGAGTCTCAGGCCCGTGGGGAAGGATGCCAATTCCCATGGCTACTTGTCAATCTTATCTTGCTGGTGGTGGTGGACTCTTGTTCTGCCAGGGGAGTAATGGCCTTCTTGGGCTGCCTTTTCTTGCTAGGTTGGGAGTTAGGCAATGCTGGGCCTGTGTCCTTCCTTTTGTCCGGTGGGGACATGTAAGATGTCCTGCCACTGCGTTCCTCCAGTTCTGCATCCCAGATCAGCCCAGCTCTCTTCCTCTCACTGCTGCCTTCTTCCCACCTTCCAGAGCTCTCCTGTGGTTGGCTCTTGCTTTATTTCCAAGGTTTATAGTTGTACTTAGGTGGGAGGAGCAGGGAGAAATGGATTGTGACTGGAAGTTGTGCTTCTACATCATTTTGTGAAGTTTGGCTTTGGTTGTATTTTATCATGGTAACATTTACATATAGTTTAAAAAGTTAATTGGTGGTAAAAGGCTTATGATAAGGTACTGTGGCTCTCTACCCCTCATCTTCATTCTCCCTTATCCCAGCCTCTCACCCCACAGGCAGTTACTTTGGACTCTTCTAGCTGTTTCTTCTGGCATTTACACATCTCCATTATTTCAGTGGCGTTATTCCTGACTTTGTCAGCATCTGAAATGACTATTTCTAAAGGCTTCCTTGATCTCAACCCCAGCCAGGATAAAATGGGATGCTTCTGCCAGGCTCCTGTAGGACTCTGTTTCCCCTCATACCACAGATTTCACTTGACTATAACTGCTTCTCTTCTCATTAGACTTTAAATTCCATGAATAGAGTGGCAGTGATGGTCAGATTTTACCCGTTACCTGGCCCCACGAGATGAGTAGGAAAATGTTCCCTTCTCTTTTACTTTCTGGAAGACATTGTGTAAAGTCGGTGTTACTTCTTTAAATGTTTGTTATTTTCCAGTGAAACCATCTGGACGTGTAGATTTCTTTTTAGGTTGTTTTAATTTAAAAGTCAGTGTCTTTCACAGTTATCGAGCTATTCAAATGATCTACTTCATATTTGGTGCGTTTTGATAGTCTGTGCCCCACGACCAGTTGGTTTGTTTCAGGTGAGTTGCCGTATTTATGTGTGTAGCGTTGCTTGTAGTAGTCCTGCATTTCCCTTGTGATGTTGTTTCATTCAGGTGCTGGTGGTTTGTGCCTTCACTTCTATTTGTTGGGCATTCCTGCTAGAGGTTTGAGCTTTTCAAAGATCCATCTTTAGTTTACTTATGTTTTCTATCGTTTCCTTTTCTTCAACTTCATTAATTTCTGCTCTTTATTTTTTCCTTCCTTTGCTTACATTAGGTTTATTTTTCTCTTCCTCTCATTTCTTAAAGTGAGAGCTTGGATTATTGATTAGAGACTTCTTTTTTAGTGTAAATGTTTAGTGCTGTAAATTTCCCTCTTGGTACTGACTTATCTGTGTCCAACAAATTCTGGTATTTTGATTTTCTCTGAGACATCCTCTCTGACCCATGGATTATTTAGAAGTGTGTTTGGAAAATTTACTATTATCTTCCTATTACTAATATCTAGTCTGATTCCTTTGTGATCAAAGAACACACTTTGTGTGATTTCATTTATTCTAAGTTTGGTGCAGTTTGTGACTGAGGATATGGTCTTCACAGGTAAGAATTCCTGGGGCTCTTGAAAAGAAAGTGTATGGGGCTGTTGTTGGGTGAAATGTTCTGAAATGTGATTAGATCGCGTTAGTTAATGGTGTTGAGTTCTTCTCTCCTTGCTGGTTTACTGTCTAGTTGTTGTATGGGTTGTTGAGGGTGGGTAGTTGAAGCCTCTTGAGTGTAATCATGGACTTGTCTATTTCTCCTTTTAGTTTTTTCAATCTTTGCTTCACATATTTTGCAGGTCTGTTGTTCGGTGCATTTGCGTTTGGGATTGCTTTGTGTTCTTGATGGACTGACACTTTTATCCTTATGTAATTTCCTTGTCTGTCTCTAGTAATTTTATTGCTCTGAAGATTACTTTAACTGACATTAAAACAGCCACTTCTGCTATCTTTTTTTTTTTTTTTTTTTTTTTTTTTGCGGTATGCGGGCCTCTCACTGTTGTGGCCTTCTCCCGTTGTGGAGCACAGGCTCCGGACGCGCAGGCTCAACGGCCATGGCTCACGGGCCCAGCTGCTCCGCGGCATGTGGGATCTTCCCAGACTGGGGCACGAACCTGTGTCCCCTGCATCAGCAGGCGGACTCTCAACCACTGCGCCACCAGGGAAGCCCTGCTTTCTTTTGATTTATGTTGCCTGGCGTATAATTTTCCATCCTTTTAAATTCAACCTACTTATATTTAAAGTGAGTTTCTTTTAGTCTGTATATGGTTGGTTTATGTTTTTTATCCACTCTGCCTATCTGTGTCTTAGAGTTGATGTAATTAGAACATTTACATTCATTGTAGTGATGGTTAGTTAGTGCTTACATCTGCCATTTTACTTTTTGTTTTCTGTGTTTTTTGTTTCTCTGTTTTCTTTTTCCTGATTTCTTGCAGGTTACTTTGAACACTTTTTAGAATTCCATTTTGATTTACTTATTGTGTTTTATGTTGGATCTTCTCTTTGTATAAATACTGTTTAGCAGTTCTAGATATTATATTATACATACATAACTCATCACAGTATACTTGTGTTGATATTTTATCAATTTGAGTCAAGTGTATAATCCTTACCTTACATCCCTTTATTCTCCCCTATTGGTAATGTAATTATGGGCATACCTTGCTTTATTGTGCTTTGCATTATTGTGTTTTTTACAAATTGAAGGTTTGTGGCAACCCTGCATTGTTAGATGATGGTTAGCATTTTTAAGTAATAAAGTATTTTTCAATTAAGGCACTTTTTTTTTTTTACACATAATGCTGTTGCACACTTAATAGACTACAGTACATTGTAAACATAACTTTTATAGGCACCAGAAGACCAAAAATTCATGTGACTCACTTTATTGCCATATTTGCTTCATTGCAGTAGTCTGGAACCGAGCCCACAATAACTCTGAGGTATGCTTGTGTCTTGTAAAATTATATGTAAATTTTACATATGTAAAAGTACTTAAATATTTCCCTTACATACAATTAGAATTGCACATCAGACAGTGTTATAATTTTTGCTTCATCTCTCAAACATCATCTAGAAAACTCAAGAGGAGAAGGATGGTCTATTATACTGACCCATATTTTTGCTCTTTCTGTTGTTCTTTTATTTCCTGATGTACCGAAATTCTTTATTTTATTGTTTCTGTTCTGTTTTAAGAATTCCTTAGCTATACTTTGAGGGTAGGTCTGCTGGAAACAAATCTTTTAGTTTTACTTCATCTGAGGATGTCTTATTTCCCCTTCATTCCTAAAGGATATTTTCACCAGATATACAGTTTGGGGTCGAGCCCTTGAAAAATGTTATGTCACTTTTTGTTGGCCTGCATGATTCTTGATGAGAAATCTGATGTCATTTGAATGATGTTTCCTTTGTAGGTAAGATATCATCATTTCTCCCTACTTTCAAACTTTGTCTTTAGTTTTCAGTAGTTTGATTATTATGGGCCTTAGCATAGATTTCTTTGAGTTTATACTGTTTCACTTAGTTTCTTGAATCTTTTGTCAAATAGAAGCTTTCAGCCTTTATTTGTTTGAACACTTATGTTTGGGACCTTCTTTTTTCTCTTCTTCTGATACTCTAGTGACACCTGTGAGATCTTTTCTTTTAGTCCCATATGGTCATGAGTTCTGTTCATTTGTTTTAAGTCTGTTTTCTGTTCAGATTGGGTGATTTCTGTTGTTCTGTCTTCAAGTTCATTGATTTTTCCTCTGTTCTTTCATTGTTCTGCTGAGCCTGTCCATTCAGTTTTTAAGTCTCTGCTACTTTTTTTTTCTCGTTTCAAAATTTCCAGTTGATACTAATTTATATTAGCTGTTTCTTTGCTGAGTCTTTCTATTCTTTTGCATATGCTTCAATATGTTTGTATTGCCCGTTGAAACATTTTTATGATGAACGTTTTAAAACCCTTGTCAGGTAATTGCAACATCTGCATCATTTTGATGTTAACATCTCTTGATTCTCTTTTCTCACTCAAGTTGAGGTTTTTTGGTTTTTGGTGTAATGAGTGATTTTTGCTTGTATCCTGGACATTTTGGTGTTATGCTATGGGGCTGTGGACCTTATTTAAGTCTTCTGTTTTATCAGTCTCTTTTAAAAAGAGACTCATGCTGAGAACAGATGCCTATTGTCTGATTATCTCTAAAGTATTAGTACGTTTCTTGGTAGAGGCAACACAAGCTTTTATTTTAGTGTTAGTTTTCTCATTGAGTGTCTACACACAATTTTCTGTGAATCTTAAAAATTTTACAATTATCATGATGATAAAAAATATTTTACTATTTGTAAAGATGAAACTTTTCCTTTGCTGTGATGGTTTGCAGTTGAAAGCTTTTTTAAAATACAGAATGATTAGTAAGATAGCATTTATCCAAGTACCCAGGCCCAGGATTCCTTGGAATCAGAGACATAGTCTTAAAACTTATAGAATTAATTTCCTTTACAGGGGCTCTAGTTCGCGCACGTTTACGACATTCTTCACACTTGCCAGCATGGAAATGTCTCACTTAATTTTCTAAACCGACAGTGTCAGCATGAAGATAGAGTTGGTGATTGGGACAGCACATCTGGGCAACTGGAGTGTGTGTCCTGAGCTAACTGGCCTGCTCATCTGTAAATTTCTAGATTGACATTTACATATATTAGATATCATACCATTAACTCTGATTCAGAAGTTTGTCTCCATTTATGTATAGCGTTAGTGTAATTTCTTCTTTGAGAAGTTGGTATTCCCATCGCTTACAGAACATTGTGTAAGAGGCTACTACAAGGTTACTGCATACACAGTGTGTGGCTGGGGCGCCTCAGCTTGAGGGACTGCCTGACCCTTGTCCCTGTTGCTTGTTTTTCCTGCTGATGTCAAGGCATGCTGCTCTGGTGCTGTTCCTTTAAAATTTTTTTTTTTTTTTTAACTATTCCCTTGTTCATCTCCTGCTGCTGTAGGAAGGAAGGCGTTCCAATTTTTTGGAAGTTCATACAGTTTTGCTGCTCATTAATGACTCATCAGTGACACAGTTGAACTTGGAAGCTGTATTTGATGAAGAAAATATGCACATTTCTCTATAGCATTTTGTCGCTTTGTTTTTCTGCGTTATTTACATGTAGGCAAAGAGGGAGTGTTTATTTTTCTTAAAGAAGGTTTAAGCATTAGGCATATTTTAAAGGTTTTTCTGCCTTTAATATCAGTTGACTCTCAGAAATGTTTCTCATCAAAGTGGAAACAATCAGGCTGTTGGATACTTAAGATAAAAATGTGAGTTTAAGATAGTTGTTGTATTGACCTACTTTTACTTACATGTAAATTATTCGTCTTCCTGTACTTGAATGTTTTGTTGAAAGTTCCTAATTTTTTTAAACCTTTGGCAGCAGCTAAGATAGCTGTCTTCAGTTCTTACCGTGGCGGTATTCTTGGGTTCCGTATCATGCATTCTGTCGTCTTTGTTCACACTGTTTTTACTCATTTTAAAAATATGTTTCCAGAATTATACCTAATTGCTGGAAACGTTGATCCTTCTTGAGTGACAAACCAATTAAGTGTGTATGACACCAGGCAACAAAGACACTTAATATTCTCTGCTTATCCTGTCTCTGAAAAATCCATTATTCATCATTGTACTGTTTTTAAATACTGAGGTAAATTTTTTCAATACAATAGGAAAATTGCTTTGGAAGTGGAATAAATTGCTTGCCAGTTCAAAGGCTCCATTTCTGAAGCCGAGTTACTAAACATGATGTTGCTTATATTCATTATCTTTCAGACTCATTGTACTGCTTTTCTAGCATTAAACTTGATAAGATTGTGACTTTTGCTAAAAAACAACACAATGGCTAAAAGAACTTAATGAAAAAGACTAAAAATCTCATTTTGTATACTATATTATAATATATTTAAGTGGTGTTTTGAATTTTAATTGCATTTTGTATAAATATTCATTTTCTAGTTGACTGTTTTAAAAGAAGTAATCTTACACAGAAGTAAGAAAAAATGAATTTTTGAGAGGAAAAGTATTAGTTCTGTTTTAGATTATGTAATTTTTTGCCTAAACCATCTCAAATGATAGGTTGCTTGCCGTAGGGATGTTCGGTGATGGTACCAGTAGTAATTGGAGTTGTTTGTAGAAGATCATATGGAGAGATTCAAACGAGTATCCCTTTGATCAGTGGAGTAAGGTGTTCAAAAGAGAGGTGAAGATAGTGACTGCCACTTCTCCTGACATATGCTTTCAGCCAGAGGTCTTCCGCCCTCTTGTTTTTTGTGATGATATGGTATTCCATCCTGCACTAAAAGCAACTCTAATCATTGCTATTAAGGTTTTACCAGGCTTTTGGGGTGATCAGCACAGCACGGTGATCATTATCTTTGTAGATATATCTTGTATATATTTTTAATTTTATGAGATAATAGAACCTGGGCGTTAAAGTTTAATTGCATTACCAAAAAAAAAAAAAAAAAAGGCTTTCGATGCATCTTCACAAATTAGTCTCCAAAAAGTTGTTCACATTCTTACCAGCAGTAAGAGTCCCTGGTTATCCGAGACCGTTGGCCGTGCCAAATGTTAAGAATTATTTTTTCAGTTGTTTTAATTTGCATGTTTTAAACGTCCTTTTTGAAAACAAAAACTGTTCCCAGGCTTCAAGCCTTCCACTGTCTTCCCCTTCCACTGTCTTCCGCTTCCACTTTGAATTCGCATTACGCTCTTCCTTTCCGCTTCCCAGTCTGTGCGGCTTGCCCCGCTGCGTCTGCAGCTGCATTTTGCGTCTGCAGCTGCATTTGCCGCAGCTCCGCCCGGCTCGCTCCTTCCAGCCACACTGGCTGTCTCCCCTCCTGCAGCCCTCCAGGCTCTGCAGCCCCTTCTAGGTCTTCCTAGACCTTGGTGTGCTTGGCTGCTTTTCATCCAGGTGTCGCTTCTTGAGACTCAGGCTCCTGGACAATCTGAGGAAGACCCCTCCTGTCACTTCTGGTCTCATCACCCCCTTTATTGTCTTCCTAGCACTTTCCCCTTTGAAAATAGTTTACGTCTTGTTTTTGTCCTCTTAGTACCTAAGCTGTGTATGAGCAGGGGCTTCGTGTGCCTCTTTGCTTCTGCACCCGCAGGGACAGCGCTAGCACATAGTAGACGCTCAAAAGTATAGCTGTATTTCTTCCTTTGTGAATTGTCTTTGTTCATGTGTCATTCAGAGTGTTTGCTTTTTTATTGATTTGTGAGAACTGCTTATAAAGAATCGTTTTTTTCTGTCATGTGCTGCATATTTTCCCCCATTTTCTCATTTGCTTTAAAGTTTTCTTCTTTGATGATGCAGAATACAGATCTCCAGAGTGCCTGGCCATAGTAAGGACTCAGTAAACTTTAGCCATCCATTTTCCCGGGCTCCTTCATCTAAGACGCCTGCAGGAGTTCTTTTTCATTCTGGTTTATTGTCTGATTGACAAGCCTGTTCCCCAAATGATGGATCTCTTGAGTAAAGTTGCCCGTGCGTAAGGGTGCAGCACACTGACTGTGGCAGCCAGCAGGAGCACGAGGAGAAAGGGCCCGTGCTAAGTGCAGGGAAAGCCGTGTTGCAGGAAGTAGCTCGGCGCGCTGAGGGTGTGCGTACTGATGAGGGGATATCCGTCTTCCAGCGGTTACTTGGCTGCCGGGGAGCAAGGTATCATCAACAATAATTACAGAAATCTGTTCTTTTTAAAACAGTTGTGGTAAAGTATGCGTAACGTAAGAGATACCATCTTAACCATTTTAAAGTGCACAGTAAATGGCATTAAGTACGTTTACCGTTGTTGTGTAACTGCCACCGCCATCTACCCACAGAACTTCCATCTTCCCAAACTGAAACTCTGTGCCCCTTAGACACTGGCTTCCACCCTCCCCCGCTGCCCGCTCACCTCTCTTCCTTCTGTCTCTGGAGTTGACTGCTCTTGGGACCTCATGTAAGTGGAGTCATTCAGTGTTTGTCTTCTTGTGTCCGGCTTATTTCACTGAGCATAATGTCCTAAAGGTCCTCACTGTAGCTTGTATCAATTTTCTTCCTTTTCATGGCTGAATGATATCCCATTGTATGTATGGTCCACGTTTGTCTATGGACATTTGAGTTTTTGTTCTTTCTTAGAGTATGGTTTTCTGTGTTAATTGTCTAAACCTGGGAATTAAATGAATCTATGTGACGTGCCTAGATTACTGCCTGAGAGTCTGAGCTCTCAGTAACTGTCAGCACTGGTTTCCTGTCCTTTAGGTCAGCAGCGTTGTCCCTTCACCAGCGCGCTAGTGATCAGCAGGGTAGTGGAGGGACATGCTGGTGGCTCCTCCACTCAGCCTTCTGTTTTCAGCACAGCCTCCCTTCCCCAGAGGAGGGGAGGGGTGGTTGCCTAGTTGGGTGGGAGGGGGGCTGCAGTGTAAGGGTCCAGATGTTTCTTTCAGAGCTTTCAGTCGGTTCTTATTTCAGCGTCCCTGCAAAGCCCTCCCAGAGGCACCCAGAGCTGCCGGCCTTCAGCACTGCTAGGGTCCTGAGGTTCCAATCCCTTGGTTCTCTGGTTTCTTCACTGCTGGCTTCAGACTCCATTGTTGTGGTTCTGCTTAGTTGTTTACCATCCATCCATCTGCTTTCCCCCGCTTCTTACATTTTGTTGTCTCCTCTTTTGTTTTCTGTTCTTGTAGATGTACGCTTTTAAAAAAAAGCAATTTTTTGCATAATGAAAGTAGATTATGTATTTAATCTTCCATGAAAGATTAAACATGAAACATTTTAATCTTGAAACATGAAACAAGAAACATGAAACATTTTTTTCATTTTACACATATCTGTCTGATTCATTCTTCTCTTTCAGAAGACTGGTTTTCTGGGTTTCTTACTCTACGTACTGGCATAGACCTCCAACAGCTCTTATCACAGGAGATAGTAGCTTTAGTTATCGAGGGAGACTGCCGACTTTTTCTCAGCTCCAGTTGCAGAATTTTCCTGGACAGCTGTGGCTTAGCTTGGTTGGCTGCCTGTCCCCGACCAACCACAGGAGGGTCTGAGGTCCCAGGCAGCTACACAGCAGTCCTTCCTGGGTGGTGGGGGGAGTGGGCCAGGTTCCTAAGGAAAGAGGAGCTGGTGAGGCCAAAGAATAAATCCCCCTCCACTGCTGACCTCGCAGCTCCTGCCTGCCCTTGCCGGGCCAGCTCCATTTATTGCAGCTGCCTGTGTCATATTTCAGAGACCTCAGGCTGAAAATGAAAAAAAGCAGACTCAAGATTCTCCCTCTGCTGCCAGAAGCCTGCTTCTGCTCATGTTTTCTGTCCTGCTGAGCGGCACTGCAGTCCTTCTTCCCGTACAGGCCGGTCATCCTTAGGCTCTTGTGTCCTCTGAGTTCATAGTCCAACATCACCTGTCTGTCTGCTCTAGCTCTTAAATGCCCCGAAGCTACCCACGTCTCTCCTTTTTCCTCCAGCTCCTTTGTTCAAGCACTGTCTGTCTCTGTCCTGGACTCCTGCAGCGGCCTCCTAATTGGCTCCAGCTCTACCTCGACCAGTTCTCCAGGGCAGCCAGAGTGCAGAGCGAATCTCATGTTTGCCTCTCACCTGAAATGGTTGTCTTCCCTGTGATTTGCAAGGGCCTCCACTGCCAAGTCCTTCTGCCTTTCTGGGCTCGCAAGAGGCCCTGATCTTACGTCTGCACGGGCCACCCCTGCTGACCCTCTTATCTTGCGAACTGCGTCCAGCTAAATTGAATTTTCCGTACAAGAGGGGAGCGGCCTCGGCCATAGTTCATTGGTAGCGTACGACCCCGTGTGACACCAAAGGTGATCTTCTTCCCCTTAAATAAGTAAATGTGTTCAGCCCCAGTCTGATAAGGCTAAGGTAAATTGCTTCTAGTGTTTTTGGTATTTCTCATAGCTCTCATATTGGTAGGAGTTTAAATTTGCAGTTTGGCAATATGTATCAAGTATTTTAGAGCTTATGACTTTACATAACAACTCTAGTCCTGGCAATCTCTGAAAGAATTCATCTAAAATATGGGAGAAGTGCTATGCACAGATAATATTCACTGTAATATTTTTTAAGGGGGAGTTACAGATGTCTTCCCTGTAGGGGATAACTGAGTAACCTGGTAAATCCACTCGCTGGACTATTTTTTAGTTACCACATGTTGAGAAGACGGTAGAGAAACTTAGGTGGGAGGTTGGCATTGGCTTTCACGTCCAAGGACCTTTTTCCATCATAGAATTCCATTTGGGCTTGGATTCATGACAGCTAGGCACTTATTTTAAGAATAAAGTCTCATGAAGACAGGCTTTGGGAATCTTGCCTGCTGACCTTTTCTCAGAATCCTAGTAGGCAGAGTGCTACATGGCACCGTTGCCATACACTCACATGTGCACCAGCACACACAGGCACCCACCCACCCATGCACAGGCCACACACACGTGCACACACACAGAGCTCCCTGAAGGATTCTAAAAAGATAGTTAACTGCAGATATAAAGCTTGTTATAAACTGTAGGAGATGCATTTTACTGAAGTTCAGAGCAGAATGGAAATTCTGCTAGTGTTGTTAGATATTCATGATTATCTGGAGTAGCACTCATCATTGTCCATCCTTCTGTAGGCCTTCATTTCCAAAATGTTGGCTTTCGAGAGTGACAAGAGAGCTAGAGAAAGAAGATAGTAATGATGGAGAAAATGACAAGTGTCCAGGTGACTACAGGTCATAGAGGCAGTGGCAGGAGAAAAGATGGAGAAGCTGTAGCTGGAAGAAGTAATGGAGAGTGGACATCTATTCTAGTCTTAAAATTTTTTTCTCTTGAGTCTAATTCCCCCAGTTGTTCATTATAAGATATTTCAAGCCTACAGAAACATCACAAGGATGGTCTTTTATGTAGATACAACAACGACACGTGGAAGGCCACTTGGAGGGTTCCGCTCGCGGCATGGCAACGGCAGCTTCCTCGCACAGCCTTTCCTTTCCTGCTTACCTTGGTGAAGTTTTTTGCAAAGGAAAGTAGCATTACTGTGCAGTGTTATTTGTAATGGTTTGCTTCCCCTGAAGACAGCTTAGTATGAGGGAAAAAGAAAAGTGTGATTAGTAGAATTGGGCCAGCTCTTGCCCTAAGGCAGACCCGTATCGTACACAGGAGGCTGCTTGGCCTGCCTCACTGCTCCGTTCTTTGCTTTATCCAGGTACCAGCTGGAAGAGGAGTCCGCCCATTTGGATGAAATGCCACTAATGATGTCTGAAGAAGGCTTTGAGAATGACGAAAGTGATTACCACAGATTACCACGAGCTAGGGTCATGCGAAGAAAGAGAGGCCTAGAGTGGCTTGTCTGTGGAGGATGGAAGTTCCTCTGTACCAGGTTCGTCATCCATTGCTGCCTAACCTCCTACACACCAAGGTTCCACAGTTATTTATAAGCTTCGCTTCTAAACACGTTTGTTTCTATATCAGACTAAAGAAGCCACTCTCTAAATGACATCATGGAGAGTATTAATAACCTTAGTCAAAACCAAACAGTGCTAATCCAAAAGGGACAGAAAACCAAATTCACTTTTTTGTGGGATGCTTTAATGTTTAAAAGATGGAGAAAATTGGTGATTTTGTAATTACTGCATGGTAGAATTAATTCTGGTCACTGTGTTGACATTTATAAACTGTGTTCCTTTCTTTTCCATCTGTGATTATAGAGGCGTCCCTTGGTATCTGTGGAGGGCTGGTTCTGAGACCCAAATCAGTGGATGCTCAAGTCCCTTTATTTTTTCAGTTATACGTATATATATATTTTTTCAGATTCTTTTCTATTATAGGTTATTACAGGATATTGAATATAGTTCCCTGTGCTATACAGTTGGTCCTTGTTGTTTATCTATTTTGTATATAGTCGTGTGTATACGTTAATCCCAGACTCCTAATCTACATCCCCCTGCCCTCCCTGCTATCCCCATTGGTAACCGTAAGTTTTGTTTCTATGTCTGTGAGTCTGTTTCTGTTTTGTAAATAAGTTCATTTGTATCACTTTTTACTTTCCACATATAAGCAATATCACATGATATTTTATCTTTTCTCTGACTGACTCGCTTCACTTAATATGATAATCTCTAGGTACATCTATGTTGCTGCAAATGGCATTAGTTTGTTCCTTTTTATGGCTGAGTAATATTCCATTGTATATCTGTACCACATCTTCCTTATCCATTCCTCTGTTGATGGGCATTTAGGTTGCTTCCATGGGTTATTGTAAATAATGCTGCAGTGAACATTGGGGTGCATGCACCTTTTTGACTTATGGTTTTCTCCAGATATACGCCCAGGAGTGGGATTGCTGGATCACATGGTAACTCTACTTTTAGTTTTTTCAGGAACCTCCATACCGTTCTCCATAGTTGGAGTTGTAAATTGGTTGTACCAATTTACATTCTCACCAACAGTGTAGGAGGGTTCCTTTTTCTCCACACCCACTCCAACATTTATCATTTGTAGACTTTTTTTTTTTTTTTTTTTTTTTTTTTTTGCGATACGCGGGCCTCCCACTGTTGTGGCCTCTCCCGTTGCGGGGCACAGGCTCCGGACGCACAGGCTCAGCGGCCATGGCTCACGGACCCAGCCGCTCCGCAACATGTGGGATCTTCCCGGACCGGGGCATGAACTCGTGTCCCCTGCATCGGCAGGCGGACTCTCAACCACTGCGCCACCAGGGAAGCCCCATTTGTAGACTTTTTAATGGTGGCCATTCTGACTGGTGTGAGGTGATACCTTGTGTAAATCTGTCATGTATTGGATTGGTCTAAGACAGACAGTTCTGTCAGATCCAGAAGCAGGATCTGGAGATGTAGGTTTGAGAGTTGTTGTTACTGTAGTGATAGTGGAAACCACCCGGAAGGATGACATTCCTAAAATGGCAGCAGTGTGGTAGAGGTCTATGAAGGAAGAAGGAAAGGGACCCCTTAGGGAAAAGGACAGTGTTGGAAAGGAAGGCTAACAATCCTTTTTCAGGCAGCAGAAAAAATAGGGGAGGAAGTGTGAAATAGTGTTGGAGAGGATGACTTTTATCTTAACCTCAATTGGGAACATTAGTTCATTTAAGTGACGAGGTGTCTGGGATACACACGAGGACTAAAAAAAGGACAAAATTGGTCATGCCTTGGTAGAGATCATCAGTAATCACGCATCTGTATTGAACCCAGCATAACTTTATTACTGTTTGTCCATCAAGGAGAAACCTGAGTCATCACAGAACCAGCTGTGGAAGCGAGGAGGTGGGCAGTTACGTTGGGAATGGGGGCCCGTGTTGTGAGTTGAAGAGACGGCCGCGGCAGAGGAGCTTTGGGCGGTGCCACAGTTGCAGTTGGATGGATGTGTGGTGTGTGTTTTCCATTACTGTGGGGTGGAAGAAAGAGTGGGATCAGACCCAGCGGTGCTGTTTGAGATGAGCATTCTCACTGCTGTTTACAGCCGAGAACTAGAAGAGGCCCTCTCCTGATAGCTCAGGGCCAAGCCAGAAGTTGAACCAGAGTCTGACTTGACTCGCCACAGCCTTTCCTTGCTCTTTGCTCCGTGGACTGGGAAAAGTGCTGGGACGAGGAGGTGTGGTCCAAATGCGATAGGTCCTGATTTGCACTCTTCAAGTAGATAAGTGCCTGGTCTCACCCTCCTAAAGGGAACCTGACGTGAAGATCAGTGGGATTGAGAAGGCTGAGAATTGTACCTACTGTGCATGGAGGATCCCTGGATAACAGAGTTGCTAAAAACTGGGGACGTGGGAGTGGGTACTGATGGACATAAAACTTTAAGGTCATAGTTTCGTGCTCAAGGTGTAGACTTCAAGAGGGCAGGCCATGTTTTGGAAGTGATACTTATCCATACCAGTCAAACAGTTGCCAATAATTGTGGACATTGTTGAAGGCCGAGTGCATTGTTGAATTAATTATTTTTGGTCTTTTACAGGATTTTGTTTTTACCAAATGGAACATAGCCAAATTTTGGATTTCATTTGTAATATTCCTTTTCTTAAGGAAGATATTAAGAATATATTTGAAAATCTAGGTGTTAGTGGCAAAAAATAACATGTTTTGGGGATATTAAAACAGCTCAGTAACATATACTCGACACGTATATAAAGTCTTTATCTTAGTAAATGGTGATCATGTGGGCAGAGCTGACCGAACCGTCGTGGTGGCTTCGCTCACGAGTGTCTCTTTCCATGTGGACGAGTGACCTGAGACATGGCCACACTTCGTGTTCAGTGTGCATCCACTACACCAGGAAATTGTTATGGAAATTAAAACTGCACCTGACAGAACAAACTGTACAGTTAGCAACTTAGATGGGTCTTATTTTCTTTATTTCTTATAAATTTCCAGTTTTGAATATTTGCTAACCTTTTTATTTTCTAAATACCGGGCATTATAAAAGTCAGTGTTATTAAGGTTATTGGGCGATGGATCAAAGAGTAGAAGGTATATAAAATTACTTAGTTTAATTGCAGAAGAAAACGTTAGTGAATATTGTAGTAAAGATAGATAGCAAATGATATTAATGGGTTGCAGGTATTTCATTGTATTTTTATTTGTAGATTCTGTGAGTAGTAAGGTTTATTTTTAAATAATTCTTCTTCTGGGATTGAGTAGGCTTTAATTTCTTCATGGCTTAGGACCTGCCTTCTCATTTTTATTATTTGGCAGAAATTCCAACTCTGAAAAATTTGACTCTGAAAAACCTTTTTCTGTAATCTGTCTTCTAAACCTTTGAGTGTCCTCCACGTGAGTTACTGTGACGCACACCGGTATGTAGTTCTGGGGGACAGTAATGCCTTTCTCACGAGGTTTACATTTCACTTGCTATCAAAAATCACTTTGTCCCCATGAAAGTGGAACCCCTGAATGGCATTTCCATATGAAGGGGGGGTATCAGATGCTAGGATTGTTCCCGGTCCTAAATGGCCTCTACACTTTCAGTTAATCTGCAACACGTTTGGAGTGCAGAAGCATGGGAACATGCTGATCTCTTGAGAGGACATGAGTGCTGTGTTGCTTTTGGCTTGGTAACCAAAGGTACCTGTTGGATATATTTATTTATTTATTTGGGAAGGAGGCTTTCTAAATTTTGGAAGTTATTTAATTATGGCCCCTTAAAATTTTACAAGACAGGATCTTGGTATATAACGATGTGCTTTATTTAGTATCGAAGTACTACTTTGATTGTAGAGGCATTTGCGAAAACTTCCTAATCCTAAAATGTTTTAAGAAAAAAGTATAGTTTGTACACTACTGGATTTAGCTTCAATTTGACTTGACAGTGGAAGGCGATTTACATATAAATGGGAAAGTGTCTTCTGAGTACTGACTAACTGAGGCAACGTGCAGTGCGCATAGAACTGTCCCTGGGTAAAGCTTCTGGTTTCTTTCTTCCAGGGACTCCTCTGCATCTCCTTCTCACTTACCGGTATTTACCAGTATGTTTTACTCTTATTACTTTGCCTTCAAAAATGGCCCATAGTTTTACTTTCTCCCTTAGCTCTACAGCTCCACAAGGCTTACTTACACATACTTTTTTGGTTACAAGTATTTTCTTTATGTGGGGGGTTTGTCTTCTCTTTCTGGTCATATTTTCTGTTTGCATAATCTGGTGGCAATGCTGGCGGAGCCCCAGGCTTTTAAAACTTCGAGACTGTGTATTCATTTAACATTGTGGAATAGTGGGTGGTTTAATAGTGGCTCCCTAACTACTGCTTCATTGTGTCTTTGCATGAAGAAATAACAATAAGATTTTAATTTGGTAATAGTAGTAGCAAAGTGTTATGAATAATTTAATTACATTTTGGAAGTCTAGGAATCTTAGTTTTTTCTATACAGTGTTATAGAGAAAAACGGAACTGTTGAATATGTGTTTTTAGCCCCTGGTATTTAATTTAGTTTCTAGAGTATGGGGCTTTGAAAGTTAATGGGATGTTAGTTTCATGTGCTGCTGACAGTGGTGTAGATGTTGAGGTTTTTATTCTAGCGAATGTTTACAGTGTCATGTGTTGAAGACAGTGGTTTTGCATTTATAGATCTTTTTGCCTGTAGAATATGTCGATACCAGCCTAAACTCTGGAAAATCCACATTTCCTAAGTTTTATTTATATTTTTTCAAACCCTGAGCTTTGGCTATCCTCCGTTTCATCTTAAGACTTGTCTGACTTTTGCACATTAAACCAATAGATTAGATAATTATGTGTTTCAGGAGAAAAATTGCCATCTGAATACATTCCTGGAGGATTCTTGCTGCATTTGCAGTGCTGAAGGCAGCGTGCACACACGAGGGCTGCCGTCCTGGCCGCCGTGCTTGCCTGCAGAGTGCTCTGTGTGTCCCAGCCCTGCTCCAGAGCTTCCCTGGGATGCTGAGAATATTCTAGATCTGTGACGTTCAATATGGTAGCCACCGGACGAGGTGGCTGTTGAGTCCTTGAAAGGTGGATAATGTGACTGAGGAACTGGACTTTTTATTTTACTTAATACTAATTAATTCCCACTAAAATAGCCACATGTGGCCAATGGATGCTTTATTGGACAGTAACTTTTTGTGCCAATTAGTGTTATAAGTTTGGAGACATTTTGAATGTGACAGCGAGAGGCAGCGTAGTGACAGCAGAGCTCTGAATGCTTCCCCTGTGGCAGGCATTGTGCCAGGAGCTCAGAGCGTGTCACCTGTAATCTCATCAGCGCTTCTGCGGATGAGGAAACAAAGACTTAGACCAGGGGACCACCCCAGCGCCACTTGCCAGGAGTCGTTTCCAAAAGCATGACCTTAAAGTCCATGTTTTTCCCATGGAGTCTTGTTGCCTGCTCATACATTTTTCATTTATTTCCGTCATCTGTTGAATGGCTGCCGTGCTGTGTGCTATGCTCAGGACAGGCCGTCTGTGAAGATGAGCAGGAGCCGGCCCGCCTGTTGTTCTCGCGGCAGGAGGAACACGGGGTTGAGTGGGGACTGAGGTCCGGGCTCCGTGTCAGCCCTGCCCAGTTGTTGCGCGTACATCGCTCACTGACCTCTGTGGCCTCCGGTTTTCCCTCGTGTACCGTGTGGGAGTTCGGCGTCTGTGAGTGTGGTTGCGGGGGTGCGAGACGAGGAGTTGGTGTTGTAACTGGACAGAGTCGGGCGGTGCGCGCCCTCCCTCCCTCCCGGCTGCGGGGAGGTGCCCCAAGGAGAGGCGCGGGTCCGGCAGTTTGGTTCCGCGTGGGTGTTGGTGAGGGAGCTTGGGCTGGAGGCAATCCAGGTCCTACTGTAAAAGCAACAGGAAGGTGAGAAATAGTAGTTTGAAGCTTATTATATTTTATTTGAAGCCTTATTTAATTTTTGTCTCATACAAGCATAAACAAGATAAAATATTACCAATATTGACTGAGATCTACTTGACCAGTCCCCTTCCCCCCCCAACAAACAGTAAGGATGGGAATGCTTATTTTAACAATCTTAAATCGTTTAATAATGCTGTGATTTATAACTGTTGGGGATTTAAAACTATGCTTTATGTGTGGAGACGCTGTCCGTTCTGATTTGTTTTTTAAAAAGTGATGGCAAGCAGTGATAAGAAGTTTCTGCTCTTGGAAAGTTGGGTCTTCTTTGTCTGCTCCAATTGAACCAAAAGACGGGGTGCCGGGAATGTTTTAGAGCTGATCTGCTTGGTATGCATTTGGCGTTCCTGGACCCCCCCATGGGGTAGCTCCTCAGGACGGCAGAGCCTGACACTCCTGCAGGTGATGAGCTGTGCCCACGCCAGGAGGACAGGGCAGCTTTCCAAGGGCAAAGCCCTGTCCTTCCAGGATGAAGGTTTTCTGAGCACAGCCAAGAACTAGGTGGATACTTAGTAGGGATATACTGATTTCAGTTTAAAGACATAATGTATTCCCTCATACAGGGTGCTGCTGTGGGTGATTTATAAAGTAACACATCTGAGTGTGTTAAAGGGAAGAAAGACATGCAGTGAATTTGACACATAAGTCCTGAGGGGTCAACCTCATGTTATAATCATACCTTCTAAGGCTGTCATTATCATGCAGAATTTCATGTTAACTTTTGAGCGAGCTTTGTCACAAAGTGAAGTTAGGAATTTCTGCCTTATCCTTCTGGCTTGCAGTTCTAGCCTTGGCTACATTCAGAAGATGAAGTTTAATAACTTCCCTTCCCTTAGCAAACCTTTCGGAGTCTTTCTCTACATTTTGGAAATTTTAATTAAACTGAATTGTTAATACTGAAGTTTAAATTCAGGATTATTTTATGCTTAATAGAGGTGAATTTGATACCTTTTCATCATTTTCTGAAGTATTTTAAGAAAAGTTAGCCCGCTAGAAACTTTATACTCTCTATTCAAATATGGTGGTTTGGATGTCCAGGAAGGAGAAGAGTTTGTGCTCCTGGAACCCTGGGCAGGCCTGGAGCAGGGTAGACTTCGATTAAAATCTTCATTTCATAGATGAAGGTAGCCACATGGAAATACAATCAAGCTTTTATTACCATCAGAATAGTCCATTAAACATTGGTATCCTTTCTAAGTACTGAATTGAGCCATACGTCTTAATTTTATATTAACGCTATCACTTAAAGGAGGAAAGTCATCACTTAAAGGAGGAAAAAAGTGACTGCTTAAGACAAGGGGGTGGGTCACATCCTAGTTAATTGACGTCTGAGAACCTTTATCACTGAATCACCAAGTAGTGTATTGAGAATTACCCATAATTACTGATAACATATGGCGATTCTTTTCTCAGCATGTAAAGCATTGACTGCTTCAGAATGTTAATGGTTTTATTTTGCCAATAAGAGGGTCTAAACGGGGAAGATAATTTCCCTGAGGTTCTAGGAGTCATTGCACACTTATTCAAGCTCCTTCAGTATCTTCATATCAAATTTAAATTAGTATAGCTGACCTGTTTTAAGAAAACCCTTACAGATTAACAGTAGATACGCTGTTGGTGTCTGGTAAATACAGAAACAATCAGTATTGGCTCTAGATATGTAGAATTAATTCAAAAACTTTTGAAAAAGCATATGCAATATGTATCTTTTGTTTCATGCAGTTGCTGTGATTGGCTGATAAATATTTGTCAAAGAAAGAGAGAATTGAAAGCTCGTACAGTGTGGCTTGGATATCCGGAAAAGTGTGAAGAAAAACATCCCAGAAATTCTATTAAAAATCAGAAATACAATGTATTTACCTTTATACCTGGGGTAAGATTGTTAAATTCTTGAAAACGGACTGCATATCAGAGATTGCTAACTTTGTTTTCATTTTTTTCCCTTATTAATTCTGTCGTATCCAAATCAGAGTCCTTTTGCTTTGGAACCATGGGTGTTTCAAATAATTGTTAAGTAATTCATATGCATTTGTAATAGCCACATGATAAGGGTTCAACTCAAGAAAATGTATAGTTTGATTATTGCCTTCAATTCTAGATAAACATCACATTTATATTATTGTAGAAATAACCAAGTAAAGCTAAATAAAATTATCAGAAAATAAGTCATAAATTTTGCTTGGCTGGGAATTTGTTTGGTGGGAAAAGTGGAATGTATCTAATGTTTAAAGCCTGCCAAGGCTGTCACAATGAAAGTAAAATGACTTTTTACACAAACATGACTCCATAACAAAATATCTATAAGCATTTATAGATTTCTTTTCTACTTCACATTGTAAATTTCAGGCCTTGTTGTATTGTTATATCAGTAGTTATCTTTAATTAGGTATTATGCTAAATTTAAATTCTGAAGTTTAAATATTTATTACTTTTTTTGTTGCCAGTGATATTTCTGGCTTAAATTATAAAACTGAGATTATGTATATTTAGAATAGTGGAACTATTTTTGCCTTTTGTGCATCATTCCCTATTTTAATAGACAGATTTATTTATCTTTTTAAAGGCAAAAGAAAGCTGGCACTGATTATGTTTCCAGTATCAAAGTTTTTGATATGTTCTAGGTGTTAGCTCTTATGCTATTTTTCAAAAACCCCTCTTGATTATGTGAAATGAGGGCTGCTTTATCTTTCATGTTTTTATTTAAATAACCATGCTGACTTTATATTGGGCATTGATCAGCCCTCACCACCACCCCCATCCATCCAATAGTTGTCAGATGCTTGATGTCTAATATTCTCCTTTATTAAAACACACAAAACTAATGGCTTCATAATTAAAAGACTGATCTTTTGTTAGGACAATAAAGTGTAAACTCTCTTTCAGGCAGATAAATATTCTCATCTTTATTGAATGAAGCTACTGTTTTCTCCTTAGGTTTAAATTATTAAATACTCCCAGATTGGCTAAGTATTGTACATTTTCCTAAAGCCCCCCAGAAGTTCACTCAGCAGACAATAAAGTCTTGATTGCAGTGGTTTAAAGTGGACCGTGCAGCTTAGTTTTGTTCCGAGTGAGTTCACATGGCTACCAGGATGGCTGTCCGGAAGAGACCTGTTGATGTGTCTGTACAGCTGTTACCGTGGGAATGACTTTTTTCTTAGATTGTCTCTTAAATTAGTTTTTTCATCTAAAACGTAGTATTTTAGAAACATTTGATAATTGCACAGTAAGAGTTCTATGCCATTTTTAGCACGAATGGCAATTTCTGAATTGCTAATAGATATAATCTATGCTAACTGAGATTTTAAAGAAATCACTGAGGAAAAAGAGTTTTCTCTCCTGCTAAGATTAATTTATGAAATGATTCAAAACATTTTTAGACAGCAGTTGAACATGATTATGAATATAAATGTGTTATTGCTGTAACTGATTTTTTTAGTCATACACATAACTGTGTGATGATGTGTATAACTTCATTATATAAAAACTGTGGTTCCAGACTCTTTAAGTCAACAATAAGTACTTAACGCATTGCTCTGCCCTTGTTAAAATTTCTGTGCCTTCCACGTTGTATTAAAAAATGGCATCCCAGGAGATTTTGATTGGCAGTTTGCAAGTCTGTAAGTTTCATTGTAATTGTAGTGTTGAAGGTCAGCTATGGTATATCAGCTATCATATAAAGAATATGCAGGTAGCTGTCTTCCTGAAAATTGGTCTGTAATTTACATAGTTTTATATTTTATCATTTCTTATACTTTGAGGGAAGTAAATACAGGAGATTAAAGTAGGTTTTTTTGTGTGTGTGAAGTCATACCTGTACATGATTTGCTTGTTCACTCGATCTTTGTAAAGCTACCTAGATGTCCACATTCAGAAAACGTGGCTATCATGTTTTATTGTTTACCATTTCATAAATACAAGGTTAACACCACTTTTCCATAAGATTTTCTGAGTTGATATGAAGAGATACATTTGTATATCTATATTAACTGACTTACTAACATTGGGACGGTTTTGCTGTCTCATTTGGTGTGCATGTAAAGATTTATAGAAGATGAGTGTGGGGACCTGGAAAATTGCATGCAAGAAAATAAGAAACTTTTAGAGGACCCTTAACATAGTTGAAAGTCCTAATTGTCTTTTTTTTCAGTTTATTTTAAATATAATTTGGGGTAACCTTAGCTCTTTTTTGTGATTTAGTTATTGGAAAGCCATTGTCAAAATTAATGTATTGTGACTCAGGGCATATTTTCACTGTTTGATGGAAATACAGTTAGATATTATGTTGATTTTAATTATTTAATTAAGGTATGAAAGATTTTCCTTGAAGAGATTATGTTAATTTTTTCTTTTTCTTTTTAGGTTTTATATGAACAATTCAAGTTTTTCTTGAATCTCTATTTTCTGGTAGTATCCTGCTCACAGTTTGTGCCAGCATTGAAAATAGGCTATCTCTACACCTACTGGGCTCCTCTGGTAAAAAGAAAAGATTTTTGAAATTAAGCGAAATTATTAAGTATTTAAAATATAGCGTTAAGAGTGGAGATGGTTAAAAGATAAATCAGTCGGATTCTTGAAATGTGATGTGTTGCTGTGTGTCACTGGACTTTTGTTAAACGGTTTCACAGCGTCCTCTGCAGCCCCACAGGAGTGTGAGGGCAGCGTGCTACGCTAGGTTGGCTGGAGGAGCTACAGAGCGCCTTTGCTGGTGGGGCTGGGCGTTCTGTCGGGCCCTAGGGTGGCAGCTGTGTGTCCCCAGCCCCACTGCCCCATACTGGAGGAGCTCTTGGGAGAGATGGGGCGGGCCTGTGCGAGTCCTCTCAGCACCTCTGACATCCTGACGGATGGGCAGCGTTTCCCTCTGCCTGATGGCAAGTTCTGAAGTATCTCAGTGAAGTCTGACAGCTGCTGGTCGACAGCTTGGGGTGTGACATTTTTGGAAAGGCAAATGATGTTTGTCATTGAATATTTCCATTTCAGACACGCTATCTTGCTAGTTTTATACTGTTTGCAGGTAGTTTTCATTGCTTTTCAGTTTACAGAGGTTAGAGGTATGTCTCCTTCCTTCTTTTCACCTAGAAGGAGGTACCGCTCCCTTTGGTGTGCTCCCTCCTGGGCAGGTCACCAGAGTGACTGGGCAAGAAAGCATGGCGAGTGAGGTGATTCCTGTGGCGAGGGGGCAGGGCAGTGCTCAGGTCTCCCGCCCTCAGAGCTGGAGATCGGAGCCGTCTGCTCTCCAGTGGATCTGTTCTGCTTCGTGCAGCCCTGCCGCCTCAGAGGCTGTGCTCTCAGGTGCGGCGGGAGGGCCGGAAGCGGGGCTCAGTTTAAGTCCCTCTGCGCTTCCTGTTCACATGGACTTTAGGGTGGTGTGGATCTGAGCAATGAAAGCAACTTATGTGTAACCTAGATACAAAATTACTGAATAAATGAATACCTTTTCCACTTATTGTATTCGCCAGATCGACAGAGACATTGGTGCTGATGATGTAAAGCTGTGATTCTCATCCACTGTTGTGTAAACGTAAATCTGTGTAGCCTATTTTGGAGGATAGTTTGGAAATATATATAAAATACCTTATAAATGGATTCAGCATTTTCTTTTGAGGAATTTATCTTAAAGCAATAATCATCAGTCACAGAGTCTAAAAAATGTCTTTACTAATGTCTATTATTATTCTTTTAAAAAATATTTATTTATTTATGGCTGCTCTGGGTCTTTGTTGCTGCATGGTCTTTCTCTAGTTGTGGCGAGCGGGGGCCACTCTTCTCTGTGGTGCGTGGGCTTCTCATCACGGTGGCTTCTCTTGTTGCAGAGCACGGGCTCTAGGCATGTGGGCTCAGTAGTTGTGGCTCGCGGGCTCTACAGCACAGGCTCAGTAGTTGTGGTGCAAGGGCTTAATTGCTCCGCGGCATGTGGGATCTTCCTGGACCGGGGCATGAACCCGTGTCCCCTGCATTGGCAGGCGGATTCTTAACCACTGCGCCACCAGGGAAGCCCTGTTATTCTTGATGACAACATTATTTGAAAAGTCAAATATCTAACACTGGATTGTTTAACTGTGCTGTATGCCACGCATTGTTGGAATACTGAGCTACTGTGTACCTTTGAAAATGATGTTTAGAAAAAGTATTGAATAACACTGAAGGTGTACATATTAGAAAAATGGGGAAAAGCATGTTAAAATATGTATGGAATGAAATACACAAGTCTTTGCTCAGCCCCCACTGAGTTCATTTGTGCCCAGCACTAGTCAAAGCAGTGTTGATTCAATAGTGAATAAGACAAACCCTGTCCTAACAGAGCTTATATTCTGGGGGAGAAAGACAATTTAAATGATCCGTGATGCCAGGAAGCCTGCCATGCAGCCATGAAGCTGAAAATGTAAAGCAGGATATGGGGGTAGAGAATGACTGGGTTATTTTAATAGAGTGGCTAAGGAAGTCGCCTTTGTTGGAGTGGCATTTGACGACATCTGGATGATAGGAGGGAGGGAGTGGGCCGTGTGCAGAGCAGGTGTTGCAGGCAGAGGGCACAGTAGTTGCACAAGGTCTGGGCGCCTTGGAGTGTGTGGATGTGCAACTCTGGTGGGAAGGGGGCCCGGAGGGGCGGTGGGCGCTCAGATTTCATCCTGAATGGGATAGGGGCGTGTGTCTGTGTGTTGCGTATGTCACACGAGGGAGAACACTGAAGCTTACACCACAGTTTTAAAAGTTGATTTTAAAGCCACACAGCCATGGAGAGGGAACATAGGTGACTTTTCCTTCTTTCTTTTCTTTCACTTTTCTTCTCATTGGAGGTAACCTCTATTCTGAATTTGAGATTAAATTGCTATGTATCTCTTAATAATTTTGCTACCTATGTTTGTATTATTAAAACAAGATGCACTGTTTTGGCATGCTTTAAAAATTCTATGTAACATTTGTCTTACTCTAAGTATCCTTTTGTAACATGCTTTTTTGGCTTTACATTGATTTATAAAATTGATCCATGTGGACACATATATATCTAGTTCATTCGTTTTTCACTTCTCTAAAGTATTCCATTGTGTGAATGTATCACAATTGATTTGTCCATCCTCTTGAGAAAGGAGACTTTTAGGTTGTTTCTAATTGTTCTCAATTACAGGCTGCTGCATGATCAGTCAAATTGTGTGTAATTCCTTACACACTTGTGCCAGAAATTCTGTAGGCTGTGTGTGCCCTCATTAAAGGTGCTGTTTATTTTGTCCATTTTCTAATAAAAGCAGTCTAGCATTACAGAAATTTTAGAACATAGAAAATATACTTGCTAATGCTGAAAACACAAACTTATTTATGGTTTTCATGTGTTTATTTCTAGCCCCTATTTTCTATTCCTAGCTGTATAGGAATAGAATATAACCCTTTAAATATAACCCCTTAAATATAACCCTTTAAACCTACGGCTTAAAGATTCATCTGGAGAGTTTAAATGCCATTTGTATGTCGGGGCGGTGGAGGGGGTCAGTTCCCTGAAGATTAGAGGTAAAGGTACATATTTCAGGTAGGGTCTGAGCAAATCTGTGTTGCAAACAATTGTCTGGGTGATTCTGATATGCCTGTCTGATAAAAATCACTTCTTTAAAAATACTGTCTTCATTGTATAAATGAAGTATTCCTGACAGTCATTCTCCTCTTGTCTCTCAAGGTGAGTCAGTCACAGGTAGAGTTTTAAGAAATTACTTCCACACCATCACATGAGTCTGTAACAGTAAATATTCTCCTACACAAGAGTGGCTGCATAGAACTGTATTTTTTGGATTCATAGATGCATATTTTTCATGTTACTGAAATTGTGACTTATAAACGGTTTATGTATTTAAAGTGATATTGTCTTCCCACCAGGACTGTTACTAAACTAATAATGATGTATCTTTTTTTAAAATAAATCTATTTATTTATTTGTTTATTTATTTTTGGCTGTGTTGGGTCTTTGTTACTGCACACGGACTTTCTCTACTTGTGGTGAGCAGGGACTAGTCTTTGTTGCGGTGCACGGGCTTCTCCTTGCAGTGGCTTCTCTTGTTGCGGAGCACAGGCTCTAGGTGCAGGGGCTTCAGTAGTTGTGGCACGCGGGCTCAGTAGTTGTGGCACGCGGGCTCAGTAGTTGTGGCACACAGACTTAGTCGCTCCATGGCATGTGGGATCTTCCTGCCAGGGCTTGAACCCGTGTCCCCTGCATTAGCAGGCAGATTCTTAACCACTGCGCCACCAGGGAAGTCCCAATAATGATGTATCTTAAAGTCAACAGCATCTTTGAATTAGGGAAATAAAATATTTCATCATATAAGAGTATCATAAATTTCTTATTTGGACTTTCAGGTTTCCAGTTTTTTCATATTCAGTGCTGGGATCCTTGATTTTATTTTATTTTTTTCTTTAGGCTAAGTTTCTAGAAGTGAAGCTGCTTGGTTAATATGTGTATAAATTTTAAGGCTTTTGATAATACGAAATTTCTTAAAGCTAATTTTTTTGATATTTGATGCTTTTATTTTATTTTATTTTATTTTTCTCTTGCCTTTGCTAACCCTAGCTCTAATAAAATGATGAATTTGCATTCAAGATAAGAGTACTTCTCTGCCCCCAACTTATAGTTTCTTTGATGACCACTTTATTTCATCACTGCTTTGTCATGACAAGTTACCACCTTTGGAGAAGCTGGCCATTTGTCCCTAGAGCACATACTTCCCTCTAGTATGGAGATACTTGGTCATAATATAGAAATCTCTCTTGTTCTTAAAATTTTGTACTTTGCACAGCTAACAACATACTTTTAATGGTAAAAGACTGGCTTCCCCCTAAGGTCAGCAGCAAGACAAAGATGGCTACTCCCACTGTTTCCATTCAGCATTTTATTGAAGGTAAAATGAATAGTGCAGTTAGGTTAGGCAAGAAAAAGAAATAGGAGGCATCTAGATGGGAAAGAAGAAAAGCTATCTGTCTCTATTCGCAGATGGCATGATCTTGTATATAGGAAAATCTAAGGAATCCATGCACACACAAAAATATTGGAACAAGTTAGTGAGCTGTAGGGTACAAGATAAATATACAAAAATCATTTGTATTTCAACACACTAGCAATGATCATCTGAAAATGGAATTAGGATAATAATTCTGTTTATAACAGCATCAAAAAGAAAAAAAATAGGAATAGATTTAGCTAAAGTGCATATCAAAAACTATAAAACATTTTTGAAAAAAATTAAAGAAGATCTAAGTAAATGGAAAGTCGTCTCATGTTCAAGAATTGAAAGACTTAGTATTACAATGACAGGACTCTCCAAACTGATCTACAGATTCAGTGCAATCCCAAGCAAAATCCCATTTGGCTTCTTTTTTTTCTTTCTTTTTTTTTTTTTTTGGCAGTACGCGGGCCTCTCACTGTTGTGGCCTCTCCCATTGCGGAGCACAGGCTCCGGACGCGCAGGCTCAGCTGCCATGGCTCACGGGCCCAGCCACTCTGTGGCATGTGGGATCTTCCCGGACCGGGGCACGAACCCGTGTCCCCTGCATCGGCAGCCAGACTCTCAACCACTGTGCCACCAGGGAAGCCCCCCATTTGGCTTCTTTTACAGGCATTGACAAGCTGATTCTAAAATTCATGCAACAATGGAAGGGTCCCAGGGTAGCCAAAACAACCTAGAAAAGTAGATCAAAGTCGTAGGACTCATACTTCCCCATTTTGAAACTTCTTACAGAGCTGTAGTAATCAAGAGAATGTGGTACTGGCAGAAGGATAGATATGTAGATCAAGGGGTACAATGGTGAGTCCAGACATAAACATTTATGACAAATGGATTTTCAACAAGGGTACCAAGACGGTTCAATGGAGAAAGAGTAGTCTCCAACAGATGGTGCTGGGACGTTTGGGCAGCACGTGGGAGGGAATGAAGTTGGACCCCTGCCATAGCATACACAAAGCGTCACTTAAAATGGATCATAGACCTAAATGGAGCTGAAGCTGTAGGACTCCTAGAAGAAAGCATGGAAGTAAATCTTTGTGATCTTGGACACTAAAAGCCCAAGTGACAAGAGAAAAAACTTGAGTAAGTTGGACTTCATCAAAACTAAAACTTTTGTGCATCAGAGGACATCAAGAAAGTAAAACGATAACCCAGAATGGGACAAAGTGTTTGTAACATCATATTTGTAGGTCACATATTTGACAAGGCACTTGTATCCAGAATGATATAAAAGGCTCTTCCAACTTAACAATTAAAAGATAAGTTGACCCAGTTAAAAAGTGGGTGTACGATCTGAATTAACATTTCTCCAAAGAAGATATACACATGGGCAATAAACACATGAAAATTGGTGTAATCGCTCTAGAAAACAGTTTGGCAGTTTGTCAGGAAGCTAAACGTCGAGTTTACCGAATCACCCGTAATAGGCAAATCCACAGAGATGGAAGGTAGATTAGTGGTTTCCAGGGCAGGAACCGGAGGGGGAATGGGGGCTGGTTGCTGTTGGGGTTTCTTTTGGGGGCGATAAAATAAATAAATAAATATGCTCTAGAACTTGGTGGTGGTGATGGAGGCACAGCTCTGTAAATAAACTAAACAAGTGACATGCATGCTTTAAAAGCATTTTAGGGTATGTGAATTAATCTCAACAAAACTGTTACTAAAAAAAAATGTGTGCTAAAGGCCCTGCTACGTGAGGATCACACTCTGCCCATCGTCAGCTGTCTTTAGCACGGTGATGGCAAATCCCTG
Source organism: Hyperoodon ampullatus (assembly GCF_949752795.1). NCBI lineage: Eukaryota > Metazoa > Chordata > Mammalia > Artiodactyla > Ziphiidae > Hyperoodon > Hyperoodon ampullatus. Next base: position 88,587,060 of record NC_136926.1, read on the forward strand.
GCACGTGCCGTGCCTGCCTTCCTCTCTGAGGGTGGGGCCCACCAGCAACTGTTGTTCATGGCTTCCCTTTCTGGTTCCAAGAGTAGCTTTGGAATACTTCTTAAAATAGTGCTTTTAGCAACCACTGGAAAGACACTGGCAAAGACCGGATGGGAGACGTCATGGTGTTTCAGGAGCCTGCTGCTAGTGTCCTGGCGTTGGAGGATAAAAGCAGCATTGAGTGGCCCATGAGGCTAGAGGTCTGTCCTTGAGGCTGTACTTTAGCGAAGGAGCGTAAACAGCGGGCATTGTTGAGGTTTCAGGCAGTGAATTGCTGGGGCCCATCCCTGGAGGAGGATTTTGCCACATATCTGTCAAATTTTTATTGCAGAAGATACTTTGGAAACTGTGGAGGGATGACTTTGAGGGAGATGAGGCTGGAGGCGGGGGGCTGGCCCAGTAGTGATGGCGGCCGTGAGAACCAAGGGGGCCTGGGCCGGGCTCCCACATCGCTGCTGAGAGTGGTCCAGGCCTCAGGCGTGCTGGGAAGCACAGTCAGCAGGTGCTGATCCGTGATGACACTGAGAGTCACAGAGCAGTAGTGACTCTGCTTACAGGTGGTGCCTGTACCATGAACGTCAAGACGGAAGGCTACTGGGTGAGTGGAGAGCTGGGCTGTGTGCACTGAGCCTGGAGCCTCACACCAGCCTTCAGGCACAACTGCTTAAAGAGGACTGCACTTCAGTAAATACAAGAAACATTCTCCCGAGGCCTACTTACTTTAGCCTATTGGTTAGACAGAAAAAAACCTATGTAGAGCTGTTCACTTTGCTGTACGGTAGAAACTAATACAACATTATAAATCAACTGTATTCCATAAAAATTAATTAAAAAAAATAAAACAATAAAAGTGGGGATGGCAGACTTCCCTGGTGGCACAGCGGTTAAGAATCCACCTGGCAATGCAGGGGACACGGGTTCGAGCCCTTGTCCGGGAAGACCCCACATGCCGTGGAGCAACTAAGCCCGTGCGCCACAACTACTGAGGCTGCACTCTAGAGCCCACGAGCCACAACTACTGAGCCCACATGCCACAACTACTGAAGCCCACACACCTAGAGCCCGTGCTCTGCAACAAGAGAAGCCACTGCAAAGAGAAGCCCGTACACTGCAACAAAGAGTAGACCCTGCTCGCTGCAACTAGAGAAAGCCCGCGAGTAGCAACAAAGACCCAATGCAGCCATAAATAAATAAATTAGTTAATTAAATTCAAAATAAATAGAAGCAAGGATGGCAAACCATGGGCCAAATCTGGACCTCCCTCTGTTTTGTACAGCCTGAAGGCTAAGAATGGTTTTTAAACTTTCAATGTTTGAAAAACATCAAAAGCAGAATAATATGCTATGACATATAAAAATTATATAAAATTTAAATTTCAGTGTCCATAAACAAAGGTGTTCTTTTAATTCAAAAAAAAAAAAACCAAAAAACCTGGAATAAGAGATTATTGTACTTTCAATGGAAATTCATCCAGTGTTGTGTAATTTACATGGTATGCTGGAGCATGTTTGTCATTAAAATGAAGCCTACTGAAGAGGTCTCTGTTTAGTCATAGGGAACTTGACTTGAAGAATATTCTTGTATTGTGTGTCAGAAAATACATGTGTAGCCTTTAAAAAAGATGGACGTTAGCCATGTGTTAGTAACAGATTTCACAATAGATTACAACTATACAGAAGTTTTATTTCGATAGCATCAAACTCATCTGTTCAGGTTTTTACTTAACAAAATGAGAGAAAAGGAGCACTGTGGCCATACCTGTGCTCTCAAATGCACTTGCATGGTGATGCATGATGTAAGAAAGTTGATGTGTAAGTGTCATATATGGGAATTGTTCTATGTTCCTAAATGCTTTTATTCTATCAGAAAGATTTAAGTGCACATATTATGAGATTTTTATGTCAGTCTTTGTTAATGTGATATTTGAATGCCTGAGTGTTCTAAATATAATTCATGGGTTTATTGAAGATTAATTTCTTTTTCTTTGGGTTACTAAATATTTTCTGATGTTTAGCTTGAAGTACATATTAAGGTGTGAATTTTTTAAGTTTTCTGGGGTATAGTAAGAATTGTAAATCTTTCACTATGCATTACTATGTTCCTTTTGTAGTGATACTTTTTGTCTTTTTTCTTTGTTTTCATTTATTGTATATTTTACAACTAATATAAATTGAACGAAAAAAAGTAAAGCTAAACAGTAAAAGAATTTTCCCTTTTTGTTGAAGTCCAGTGTTCTCAAATACTTTGTTTTATTTTGTTTAAAGGGGTTTGTCTTGGCTGTTACTATCACGAGGGAAGCAATTGATGAATTTCGGCGTTTTCAGCGAGACAAGGAAGTGAATTCACAACTATACAGCAAGCTTACAGTAAGAGGTGAGCAAGACACTTTTAATTCAGTTTATCATTGTTTAATATAATCATCATTTTAGAATTAACATAAATGTAAGAAAACGTCTTAATTTTGTTACTGAAAGTAGTATTATGCAATTGTGTGTTGTCTAATTAATTTTCTTATAATAATATAATGCATATAATTTCAGGGTAGCTTTTTATTCTCTAGATGCTTGGATGTATGTGTTTATGAATATTAATATATACACCAACCCTTAAACGCATGCATGCACACATACATATACATAAATATTAATAGTTTTAGAGTGCGCTCTGTTACAGTTTGTATATAATGCACATGTACTGGAGACACGTGAAACTCAACTGGTGTGTACACACTGTCTGTGAAGGGTAGTTATCACTTTCTCTAAAGTCTCTCTTTGCTTTATATTTTAAACGCAGTCATTAAGGTCAGACATCTGGTATCTTGGCCTTAAACTATACTTAAGGAAGAGGGCTTTGAGCAGCCAAAACAAAAGTCTTGGTCCAAAGTGGTAACTGATGTGCGCCGATCTCCCTGTAACCTTCATTTAAGGCTTTTAACCCTCGCCTAGTTTATGTTTTTGAGAGTTGTTTATTTGGTTTTTCAGTCCATTGTAGAAAAGAAGCAATGTATTAGGGGGAGAGTGGGTGAAGCTATTACAGGTAAGCGTGATGACAGTAGAAAGTGACAGTGAAAAACTAAATGGATATTCATAATGACTCAGCGTGTTTAAAAATGGAGAAGTTTAGAGTGGAGTTTATGTCTTCTGTTTATACATGGACATTTGTACAATGAATTATTATTATTTTTTAATTGTCCAAAAAGTGTTTTTATGCTTTATTGGGGTATTTTTCACATAACATAAAATTCATCCATTTAAAATATACAGTTCAATAGTTTTGGGTATATTCACAGAGTTATGAAACCATCACCACCATCTAATTTCAGAACGTTTTTAACATTCTAGAAAGAAGCTCTGAATATCTATTAGCAGTCATTTCCCATTCTTGCTGCTTCCCTATCCCACTCCAGCCCCAGGCAACCACTGATCTACTTTCTATCTCTATGGATTTGCCTGTTCTAAACATTTCATATAAATGGAGTCATGTACCGTGTGGCCTGTTGTCACTGTTTTCTGACACTTGGCATCATGTTTTCAAGGTGCGTTCATGTTGCAGCACATACCAGTACTTAGCGTCTTCTTGTTGCCAGGTGATATTCTACTGTATGATATATCATATGGATGGACATTTGGGTTGTTTCCACTTTTAGGCCATTATAAATAATGCTGCTGTGAACATTTGTGTACAAGTTTTGTGTGAACATTGTTTTATTTTTTGTATATATACCTAGGCATGAAATTACTGGATTGCACGGTAATTCCATGTTTTTGAGGAATTGCCAAACTATTTTCATAATTGTCTGCACCATTTTATGTTTCCACCAGCAATGTGAGAGGGTTCCAGTTTCTCCACATCTTCAACAACACTTGTTGTCTCTCTTTTTGTCTGTAGCCATCCTAGAGGGTGTGAAGTGGTATCTCACTGTGGGTTTGGTTTGCATTTCCCTAATGACTAATGATGTTAAACGTCTTTTCATGTGCTTTCTGGCCATTAGTATATCTTCTCTGGAGAAATGTTTATTCACATTCTTTGCCTGCTTTTAAACTGAGTTATCTGTTTTAATTGTTGAGCTGTAGGAGTTCTTTCTATATTCTGGATTTAAGTCCCATGTTAGATATATATGATTTGGAACTATATTGTCTCATTCTGTGGATTGTATTTTTTCTTTCTTGATGGTGTCCCCGATACACAAAAGTTTTTAATTTTCATGAAGTCCGAGTTCATCTGTTTCTTTCTTTTTGTCGCTTATGTTTTGGGGTTGTATCTAAGGAACAGTTTGCCAACCCAAAGTTATGCTTTACTTCTGTATTTTCTTCTAGGAGTTTTATAGTTTTAGCTCTTACACTCAGGTCTGTGACCCATTTTCATTTTGTATTTTGTATGTGATATGGCTTCTCATTCATTTGCATGTGAATACCAAGTTGCCCCAGTATCATTTGTTGAAAAGACTGTTCTTTCTCAATTGAATTGAAAAATTAATTATTAAAAAGCTTTAATGCTTAAAGTATTGGCATGATAGAGGAAAGGTGTGTTACAGAAAATAAGGTAAGCTTTAGCTTTGGGGAAAAGAATCCCCAGAATGGCCAGGTAAATTAGGCGTAACTTTGGTTTGTCTGTTGTGGAATACAGTATAGGTCCTGGCTTATGTTTTAAATTGTTTTGTATTATGGAATTTGGGCTGAGCAGAGATTTGTTTCTGGGCACTAATTGTATCATTCACAAATAAACAGTGCGGTGATGTCAGCAGAAATGACAGAGTACACAGCTCCACAAATCAAGCAGAAAGTGGCGGAGCTAACTTCGTCAAAACTCTGGAAAACAGTCAAACTTTACAGCCTCCAGGTGATTGTTGCATCCAGGAAAAGGCCTCCTAAAAATTATAGGAAAGCTTTTTGGTATCTTCTCCTGCCTTGTTCCACCCCCTCTCTGTCATGGCACCCACCTGGAAGACAGCAGCAGCCATGTTCCCAGTCTGGGCTCTGGACCCGACCGTGGAGGGCGCAGAGCAGGCCCTGGAGGGCACAGAGCAGGACGAGCTTGCAAAGCACTGTGTCTGTCTGTCTAACCTGTCTGGGGGCTACTTGAAGGACTGACCCAGTTCGCTCGCTTGTCTTTCACCTAACTTGGAATTCAGGGCAGGAAGGCTGAAAAGCTGCAGGCGTTTCTTCTTGTGTAAGGCTCGGGTACAGCCGGAGTAGCCGGGCAAAGATTAGTTGGGGTTCACACACGAGAGTGTCACTTCCAGGCAAGAAAAGATGGGAGAGAATCCAAAGTGCCCCTGTTTGCTCGGGGAATTTTGAAAGCTACATTCAAGGCCAGAGCTGGATGCAAGCTCAGAAAAGGCCTGAGAAGGTCTTTGGCTTCTGACCAATTTCTAGGCTCAGGACAGGCGGAAGCAAAGGCTGAGGCAGAGCTATAAACAGCCAGGCTAAGTGACAGGGTCCCCAGCACAGAACCACGGCCTGCAAAGGCTGGGAGAGGCCGTTCTTCCTTTCTATCTTCTTTCCTCCCTCCCTCTTTGTCACCATATGTGACAAAGAATACATGCTTCACAAAAATAGTTTAGAAAAGTCACTAAATATACATGGCTATAGCATATACCAAGCAGCAAAACAAACCCAGAAGAGGGGGAAATAGCTCATTTCCTGGGTTACCAGATTATAATACTCAAAATGTCCAGTTTTCCACAAAAAATTACAAAGCATGCAAAGTGTAGCCCATTCACAGAAGAAATTAACAAAAACTGTCTCTGAGGAAGCCCAGACATTGGACTTACTAGACAAACACGACGTCATCCGCCTCAGATGTGCTCAGGAAGCTAAGGCAAACAATGGACCAATTGCTAAAAGAGACCAGAATGATATGTTAACAAATGGAGAATATCAGTAAAGGTATGTAAGCTTTAAAAAAAGAAGCCAGAAATTCTGGTGCTGAAAAGTACAATAGATGAAGAGAGAAACTCACTAGAGAGTTTCAGTAGCAGATTTGAGCTGGCAGAAGAAAGAATCAGTGAACTTGAACCTAGATCACTTGAAATTATCCAGTCTGGGGAGCAAGAAGTAGAATGAAGAAAAATAAACAGATCCTAAGAGACTTGTGGGGTAGCATCAAGTGTACTAAGGTACACGTGATGGGAATCTTAGAAGGAGAGGAGAGAGAGAGCACAGAGAGAATACTTGAAGGAATAATGGCCAGTAACTCCCCGAATTTGAGAAAAGACGCAAATCTACACATTCAGGAAGTTCACTGAAGCCCAGAAGGGTAAATGCAGAGATCCACACTAAGACACATTACCATCAAACAGCTGAAACCCCAGGACCAAGAGCACACCCTGCAAACGGCAAGAGAGGCGGCTTAGCACATACAAGGGGTCCTCAGTGAGGTGATGGGCCATCTGCAGACTTCTCATCAGAAACCTTAGAGGCCAGGGGGAAGTGGGGTGACGTTTTTAAAATTGGAAAAGGAGAAACCGTCAACAGAAAATTCTATGCTAGTAAAACTGTCACTCAAAAATGAAGGCGAAATTAAGATATTCCCAGATAAATTTAGAACTAAAAATAGGGACTCAAATACAAATACACATATACCCCTGTTATCACTGCACTATATACAATCGCCAAAAGGTGATGATGACAGTCCAGATGTCCATCAGTGGATGGATGGATAAACAAATTATGGTCTCTTCATACATTGGGATATTGGGATATTATTTAGCTATAACAATTAATGAAATGCTGATACGTGATAGAATGTGAATGAACCCTGAAAATACTATGCTATGTAAGAGAAGCCAGACACTAAAGGTCATATATTGTATGATGTCATTCTTTTGAAATATGCAGAGGAGGTAAGTTAATAGATATAGAATGCAGATTGTGGTTGCCGTGGCCTGGGGAAGTAGGGAATGGCAGCTGCTTAGTGGGTATGAGGTTCTTTCGTGGTGATGAACCTGTTTCGGAACTTGATAGAGTTGGTTGCACAATACTGTGAATGTACTAAGTGCCACTGAATCATTTACCTTAAAGTGGCTGACTTTATGTCATTTTCACCTAAAACAGTATAAAATGATGAGGAAGACAGACTGGTATACGTCTTTTACAATTCTGTAATATTTGAATTCAAAATACTCTAAAAGCAATTTCAGTGGTTTCATTTCAGATGCAAGTGAAAATGCACGTTTAAAAAAAAAATCGGTCCTCATTGCCTATGGTCTGAGAAATCGACATTTCCCATGTAGGTAGATGTCGGTAGCCACAGCTGCTCTTTTGGACTCCCGTGTGTGTCAGAGCACTTGCCCTGTGCTCAGTCACATGACCTCCGCCCAGGGGTGGCTGGTGTGGCCTGCAGTGACAATGAGAAGCCTGAAGCTCATGCTAAAGAATTTGCCCTAAGTTGCCATCCTTTTTGGCACAGTTCGTGTTTGAACCTGGACCCTCTGACCTCAAATTCAGTGTTCTTTCAGCTGTGGCACATTGCTTTGTGGCTGGTTATTCTGATGCAAGTGATTGATAAGTAAAATTTAGTATATAGAAAGTGCATGTGTATGCTTATTATTAAGTGTAGTTTAAAATTTATTTTTTGAATGGCATTGACTTCTTTCTGTGATTTATTGTAGTTTGTTGTATCATTTTACAGCATGTGAACTTTTTATATTTAGAGTTCTCAAGCACATTCTTGTAGAAATACATTGAGAAAATGTTCTGTCTTGTTATTTTTTTCTTTTGAAAAGGAAAGCCACTTCCACTGTTAAGTATGCTAACGACTTGAAGGTGCTGTGTTTGGAAGCAGAGGATATTTTAGCTCTGGCATATGACCTTAGTGAACACTGAATGATTTTTAGTTTGCTCTGTATTTCATTGCCTGCTAAGCTGCTTTTCTTGAGCGGGAATTTTCCATACCTGTTGCTGCTACCTTCCTTCCTTTCTCTTTAGGACTACTTGAACTATTCATTATCTCCTAGTGAATAGCACCAGAGGCAGAGGCAAGGAAGAGAAAATAAAATAGATTCTCCTACTTCTTGGCAGCTTTTGCAAAGAGTTTGAATTGTGTGGCCATTCTGCTTTTGGATTCTTGGAAACAATGCTGTTTTCTTCCCTTGTTGCTAGGGAGTCATGTACAGATTGTATACCTTGTTTGTAATCATCCAGATGGCTAGTTCACAATTCATTTCCACAAATATTTACTAAGTATCCACTATGTGTTGGGTACCATGATAACTTGATGAGATTAAAACATGGGTAAGTCCTGAACTAAGCTTTTTAAAGAGCTCATGCAGTCAGTATTCTAGCACATAGGATCAATTCAGAAGTCTTCATTTATTTGTTTGTGTTTTCATCAGCCGCCGGATCTCAGCAGGGCTAAGTTGTGTCAACCACTATTAGTGTATTTCCCAAATTTAAACCTAAAGCTAACATGGAACTTGATATTTAGAAATGAAACTTGAATTAATTTTGTGCTGCTGGGTCCTACAGCTTGTGATGATTGTTTTCCAGTATATCTTAGTTATTTCTTTTTTATTTTTTAATAAATTTATTTATTTTTATTTATTTATTTTTGGCTGCGTTGGGTCTTTGTTGCTGCGCACGGGCTTTCTCTAGTTGCAGCGGGCGAGCGGGGGCTTCTCATTGCGGTGGCTTCTCCTGTTGCAGAGCACGGGCTCTAGGCCCGCAGGCTTCAGTAGTTGTGGCTCGTGGGCTCTAGAGCACAGGCTCAGTAGTTGTGGTGCACGGGCTTAGCTGCTCTGCGGCATGTGGGATCTTCCCAGACCAGGGATCGAACCTGTGTCCCCTGTGTTGGCAGGCGGATTCTTAAGCAGTGCGCCACCAGGGAGGTCCCGTAGTTATTTCTTTTACTAGTTCTGGCATTTTGTCGTTTAACATGTTTTCAAGTATTCAGACATAGGAGAGAGAGAAAAATGTCTGTGACTTGAGCCTTATATAAAGTACTTGTGTTTGTGTGTGTGTGTGTGTGTGTGTTTGTGTGTGTTTGAGAGAATGTGAGAGAGAACATTTGCATATTTACATGTCTCTTTGGTCCAGTTTCCTTGCCAAAAAGGAACCTTATCTGTGCAGAGTATAGAAATTCTTTATTCCTGTGTATTTTAGCATCTTTGATTCATATTATCAACACTGTGTTGTCCCACACTTGTTAACATTCTTACTCTGGTTTTTTTACGTTAAAAAGGTATTTATGGAATGTCGAATGAAATTTTGTCATCTTTTAGTGAAATTGACTCTATTTGTCAGTAATAATCATTCCTTGAAAATCGAGAGATTTTAAAATCCCTCGTTAGTGCCTTTTACATATTGTCTATGCAATATGTCGCTTTCACTAAGTCATCTTTCTTGTCTGTGGTCTGAGCAGCATTTTAAAATACCCTCTTCCAATGCTCATTCCAGAATATTCAGCATACACTATTGCATTTTTACTCTAAGTAACATTTATCAATCCATTACTATATGTCAGGCACAAACGCTTTACATACACTCCCTCATTTGTTTGGTTCTCTGTGGCTGTATCATGGTGGACACGTATCCTCAGGACTGGATAGATAGGCAAGAGTGGATGTACATACTCATTATCTGCATAACTGGTATTTTTACTTAGGTCACCCTAAGAGGACCTGTATGAATTCATTTCTTCAAGATATTAAGCATTTAACATTTTTTATTGCATTGTTTGGAGATTAGCGCCTGGAACCCATGAGACATACATAACTTTAAAAAATACTTGCTTGCACAGGGTACCTTCTCACACAGACGGGCGTTTCGTGTATGTCTGGATGCTGGTAGCATCCTCTGCTTCCCTCTAGTGACTGGCATTACTGTGCTGGTTACCTGTAATGACTGGACTCCCAGCCACACGTTTTTTTAAATTTCCAGCTTGGTGAAAAATGCTCTCATTGTGTTTGCTTGCTGTTTATCTTTTAACCCGTCACTGTTTGTTTCTTATCCTTTATGGAAGTTCATTCCCCTGTTGTTCCTGTGTTCGTCTTTACCTTATAATTTCTCTACTAAGATAAATTTATCACATGTGGCAAATATTTTTATCTTGTTTGATTAATTTTTTCATTTTTTTTCAGATGTAGATAAATTTATATTTTTTATGTAGGCATATCTTCTGATCCTTTTCCTTTGTGGTTTTTTCCTCCATCTTAGGAAGTCCATTCAATACCAATATATTATAAGTGACTATTTTATTTTATTTCTTTTAATTTTTAAAAAAATTTTATTTATTATTTTTGGCTGCGTTGGGTCTTTGTTGCCACATGTGGGCTTTCTCTAGTTGCGGCGAGCGGGGGCTACTCCTCGCTGTGGTGCGCGGGCTTCCCATTGCGGTGGCCTCTCCTGTTGCGGAGCACGGCTCTAGGCGTGCGGGCTTCAGTAGTTGTGGCACGTGGGCTCAGTAGCTGTGGCTCGCAGGCCCCAGAGCACAGGCTCAGTAGTCGTGGCGCACGGGCTTAGTTGCTCCGCGGCATGCAGGGTCTTCCCGGACCAGGGCTCGAACCTGTGTCCCCTGCACCGGCAGGGCAGGCAGACTCTCAGCCACTGTGCCACCAGGGAAGTCCCTCCATGTGACTTTTAGAATCAGTTTGTTAATTTCTATTTTAAAAAAGCCTGCTGAGGGCTTCCCTGGTGGTGCAGTGGTTGAGAGTCCGCCTGCCAATGCAGGGGACACGAGTTCGTGCCCCGGTCCGGGAAGATCCCACATGCTGCGGAGCGGCTGGGCCCGTGAGCCATGGCCGCTGAGCCTGCGCGTCTGGAGCCTGTGCTCTGCAACGGGAGAGGCCACAACAGTGAGAGGCCCACGTACCGCAAAAAAAAAAAAAAAAAAAAAAAAGCCTGATGGGATTTTGATTGGGATTGCATTGAATCTATAGATAAATTTGGGGGAGAATTGACTTTTTAATAGTATTAAGTCTTCTGATCCATGAATGAGGTATATCTCTTCCTGTATTTAGGTGTTTTAAATTTTCTCTCAGCAATATTTTAGGTTTTTTTCAGAGTATAGGTCTCTCTCTTAATATAATACGATGTGATATAATATAATATAGTATAGTATAAAACTTGTTTCCCAACTACCCACTTTGCTTCATAATCTGTTTTAAGTTAGGCTCCTACTTAAAATGGTGAGAGATTTGAGGGAGAATGCCATTCCCACCCAAATAATGAAGACAAGCCCAATAACCTGCTGATGTCACGGGTGGTGGTCTGCCCAGGAAGCAATACCTGTTAATCTGAAGTGACCTTCTAGAGGGCTCCTTATATGCGATCAAGTGCATTTTTAAAAAGTTGCTTAATTATCTCTCACTCTTATCTCCTTGTGTGTGTTTTGTTGGGAAATAAGTAATTGATACATTTTCATCCTTATTTGGTAATGTCTGTGTCTAGTTAGTTGTGGTTTTTATGGTTATGCTCTCTTTAATCCCTTCTGGCATTTGACCCATTTTAACTGATTAGGAGTAGAATAGTTATCAACTCCTTCTGTTCTTTTAAAATGGGTTAAGTTTGGATATGCATTTGCGAAGAACAAACTCAATGTCCTAAAAGTGCACAGGATCTGAAATTTGGTAGACACTCAGGTGTTTGAATATTTATAGCATTATAGCATTTTAAGCACATTGTGTAGCAGTGTGTATAAAATCCTGCTGATGCTTATACAGGTTACAGAAGGCTTCGTGGGGTTATATTTGCTGTGCAATTAAGGAGGTCTGGGGAGGGAGGGGTTTCAGTCAAAAGGAGCAGAAGTGCAGAGAACCTGTAAGGATAAGCAAGGGCCTCACGCGGCTGTAGGATAAGGTGCCAGACTAAGACAGAGCAGGAGCAAAGGGAAACACAGACAGTAGGTAAAGCTGGAAAGTTCATTTGAGATCAGTTGTGAAGAATGTGTATACGTGCTGCAAATTTGATTATCTTCTAAGTAATTGTCCAGTAATGGAGGGTTTGGGGTGAGGATGAACATAATCCTTAATTTTTCAACTAGTTCGTTTGGAATTATGCTGAATTTGGAAAATAGTAACAGTGGCGACCATTTAGTTGTGTCTTATCTTTGCAGGTGACCCTGACGAGTGGCAGTGAGGGTGGTAGACAGGGCACGTGGTTAGACGCTCTGCAGGAAGAGGAGCGGTTCTTGGAGTGATTTTTCATCTCTCTCCGGAGGAGCCAATCAAACTTGGTTCGTGGGGCAAGTGAGCTAGATGCTTGCCTCCCGTGAGAAGGAGCACATAAGCCATCCTACTTTTGAGGCATAGTGGCAGGGAACGTTTATTGCTAGAAGAAGGATTGAATGGAAGGATTTACCTGCAGTAGTTGAGAGAGAGGAAAGGACTGCTGTTACCTTACTTGGTAATAGTCACTATTCACTATTTCATCAAAAGAAAAAGGCTGGTGAGGTACGACTTCCTGAGTACGTACTTGACAGTAAATGGAGTAAGATGTTTTTAAGGAAAACTGTCATTAGATTTGAATACTGGTGTACACGTCGAAGTATCTTTGTTACTATATTTAGAACTTGCTTCTATCAAGTGTAGCTCTGAAGTTACTAAATTTTAAACGCCCATTCAGTAAACACTTTGTGTTGTTGATGGTTCCATTGGTTTGTGAGAGCAGGTGGCCGTTGTGTGTCTTCTGTGCTGTGACTTGTAAAACTTCAGGAATATCTCTTGTTACCAGTCTCTTCCAACTCTGATATTAGCATGTTGCTAGCTAGGATCAGCTATCAGTTCCGTTCACAAAGGGTGGCCAGAAATCAAACCGTTAGTGGAGGCGTGGACTGTGCAGATTAGGCTGCGGAAGGTCACGATGCTGGGCTGTCAGTGCTGGACAGATGCATGGGGAGTGGGTGGCTTTCCTCCATCTTTTCTGTCCGATGCCTTTGCTGTCCTTTGGGAAAGAGAACAGAGAAGAAGTCCGTGAGTTCGTGTGACAAAGGCTGTAAAGGAAGTGCAGGCAGTCCCCTGAACACAAGATTAGAATTATTAGAGAATTCAGAACTGTTGAACAATTTGACCAATTCTTCAAAATTTAGAAATGTGTACTTTGAACAGACAAGTGAGGCAGATTATCATACTGATTTGACACTGTGCTGTGTTTAGCCTTCTCGTATTTTGTTCATGTTGTAATATTGTGTAAGAGTTGAGAACTTGTAACAGTGCATTTTACCATAAACTGTTTTACTTAAACGTGTAATTGCTAGTAAGTTCCATAGAAATGAATAGTGATCACAATTAATGCCTTAAAAATTAAAGGCTATTAAATATAAATTGTGCTGTTACCATGTGAGAGAATAATAAATCTCTGAGAAATGTAAGGTCTTGATTAAGGAGTCAAAAAAGGATGCGTTTTCTTTGTTTCAAAATAGTTTAAAATTATTTACATTTACTACATCTTATGACTGCAACCATTTCTTTTTCTCTCTTTTTTAAATGTGTCTATTAAAATGTAAAAAAGCAGAAGGAAGGAAAAGTGGATTGGAGAGAAAATAAAATTAAATGATAAGACAGGAATTCTGATGAGTTAATACTCAGGGGGTATGAGATAAGTACTATGTGTTTACTGCCTGATGCTTAGCTATAAAAAACATAATAGTGGGAGTACAGACCTGAAGCTTGAAGTGACCAACTGAAAAAAAAGATTTCAAGTAGACATTCTTTTGCAAGTATTTTTTGGCTACTAATTGATGTATACTTACCACTTATGAAAATATCGTAAGATTTGCTTCACATGCAATTCTAAAGAACTTTGCTATTTTATAATATGAATAAAAAGTAGCTTCATCTCCCCCCTGAAAAGTTACTCCAGCCCTTATGTATTTATTGTATAATTGAGGAACATGGAAAAATGTAACAGCAAAAATATAATATTTACAAAACTTTTTGATAGCCTCAAAACAAATTGTTAGGAACTGGTATGATTCTATTGAAACGCAGCTGCTTTAAGAGGTATTTAGGAAATAAGCCTTTATAATAAGTTGAATTGGTCTAAAAGTCAGTGTAATGACTGGTAATGTTAGTATTTGATAATGTAATATGAACTTAGCTCTTGTTCTGTTAGCTTTCAGAATAAACTGAATGTAAAAGAAGTGGACCTTTTCCCATGTCAAAACAGTAGTTACAAAAATGTAAAGGCAGATCCATAGGCTGTTGCTGGTTTCAAAAGGGAGATGGACAGAGGGAGGGAGACCAAGGTAGGGAGGTGGGGAGAGAGGGAAGGAGGGAGAGAAACAGAGGGGCGAAGGGAGGCAGGGAGGGAGGAGACGCAGGGAGGGAGGAGCCACAGGGAGCGAGAACTGAGCCAAGTCTTGCTGCTGCTTCAGGACGGCGTCTCCCATTGTCCACGCCAACTTCTCACCTCTCTGTGGCACTAACATGATGTAGATGTTGTGTGTTAGATTTTGTAAATGATTACAGTGCACTAGATACTAGAGAGACAATTTAAGAATTTGCACAGCATACCATGTGGAAGCATCACTTTTTGTGTAAATCTCTAGACCTTAGTTTTCAGTCCTGACCTGTGTCTCTAAAGCTACCAGTGGAGGGTGATTTTACATGTAATTTTCTTCATTTCTTTTTTCTGTCAGTTATGTGCCTGTCAGTGCCATCCACAATATTAATGTAAGGATTTTACATCTCCATGTTACTCAGCTTCAGTCATCAAATTATGTTATTTAGTGATATTTTTGGTCATCCGTAACGTGACTCAGACCTGAAATAATGGCAGATGTGGGAAGAACTTTCCAGATGGAATCCTCTTCCCCATTCTCGCACGTCTTTTATTGGGGGATAGTTGATTGTATTTGGGAGTTCACTAGGAGAAGTAAATTTTCAGCGACTGTGTCTGTCTGAAATAAATTTATTTTGAAAGTATAAGTATAGATAAATTTCTAAAGTGTTATTTTTTTCTCCCAAAGTTATTTCTAAAGTATTATTTATCAACTGAAAGTTTAACTCTGATGTGCTATTATTTCCTTGAGTTGATTATACTTCTTCTTCTTTTTTAAGGTAAAGTGCAAGTTAAGAGTTCAGACATACAAGTTGGAGACCTCATCATAGTGGAAAAGGTTGATGCATTTTTAATATATTTTAGACATGTATATGCCAGTTATGAACATTTAGCCTGATTGCAAGTAACTTGAATCTGAAGGAAATTGTTTGAGACATGTATTTTAAATCTTAACATCTTTGTGTAAGGTTTGATATATGTGAAGAAAAAAATACAGGTTTTTGTATAGTATGTTTTGCTAAAGTACATTTCATTGTGTGTAGGTAGTCATATTTTGTCTAAAATAAGACATGTTAACTGTTTATTGTTGCATTATCAGAATTATATCTTTTGACCAAAGGATTGTATTAGTTAGAACCTATTATAATGGAATATGTTTCAGTTTCTAGAGCTTCCTTTTACAGACAGATATATGTAATTATTGGGTATTAATTCTTATGGCTTAAAAACTTAACGAGGGGGCTTCCCTGGTGGTGCAGTGGTTGAGAGTCCACCTGCCAATGCAGAGGACACGGGTTCGTGCCCCGGTCCGGGAGGATCCCACATGCCGCGGAGCAGCTGGGCCCGTGAGCCATGGCCGCTGAGCCTGCACGTCCGGAGCCTGTGCTCCGCAACGGGAGAGGCCACAGCAGTGAGAGGCCCGTGTACCGCAAAAAAAAAAAAAAAAAACTTAACGAGGGAAAGGTAAATGGAAACAAAAGAGGATTAGAAAGAAAAAGTTTAGGTCAATGTAGGAAGAAGCCATTTTAAAAACCCCACAGTGGTCAGAGGTGGCCGTCGGCAGGCCACTACTGGCCCAGAGTCTGGAGGCCTGGGCTGTCTGCTTTTGCGGAGAAGCGTTTCTGCCTGCACAGCCTTCCTTAGTAACAGTGACTGAGGGCATGGTCTTTTTGTTTTTCCTTTTTTAAGGCTGTAGAACGACATTTTAAAAAATATAGAATGAGAGGTTTTCATAAGGCCTCTTACAGAGGAGTGTGAGCCCCTGGTACCAGCTGATATCCACATGGGAACCCGTGGGAACATACCCAGCCTGAGCCGCAGGTGGGGAGGTTGAGTGAGAGCCTTCCCCGTCAAGAGGAAAGCGGTCTTCATCTCACTGCAGTCATCTGTACACAGAGAATGTTTTGGGCTGTGTTTGTCTGAGTTTACGGAAAGGAGAAAATTAAACATACTGATTTGCAACTTATTTACGTAGTATTCAGTTATATGGATACTGTAAGTTACTAACTTTTGATCCATTGTTAGATTTTGGATGGTTTCTCTTTTCTTCTGTGAGAAGTGCTATAATGAACATTCTGGTATGTACATCCTTTCAGGACTCTATAGGATAAATGCTGACAAGAGGGATGGCTGAGCCATATGTTAGTCATATAAATTTTGATGCAATTTCTAAGAAACAGCAACCTTTGTTTTCTCAAGTTTCTGTGGTCAGGAATCTGGGTGCAGCCTAGCTGCATCTCCTGGCTCTGGGTCTCCCTTAAGGCTCTCAGTCAAGTTGTGTCAAGGTGTCAGCCCAGTAGCCATCACCTCCAAGTTCCACGGGGGTGGAGCTGATGCCAGTCTCATTCTTGGGGTTGTTGGCAGGACTTGGTGCCTCTTTGGACTCAGGGCCTCAGTTCTATGAGCTTTTGGCTTGAGGCTACGCTCATTCCTGGCCACATGGGCCTCTCCACCGGGCAGCCCACCACCAGCCTGCCAGCAGGAGGGGGAAAGAGAGAGTGTGAGTGCCAGCAGAAGGGTTGCACAGTCTCCGAGACCTAGACTCCAGAGTGATGCCCCATCACCTTTTGTTTTCCTCTTGACTTTTAGGAGGATGTCTCGTGTTTCTTGTGTTGAAGGTTAGGATAGAATCTTCTTTGTGAATCAAATGAGTACTGTTTGGCCTTTTCATTCTTTCATCTCTTATTTCCTCCTTAACTTTCCTATTTACCCTTTTTTCCCCTTACCTTTGCTGTTTAGTTTGACGTAGCAGTACACTCACCTTCCTGTTTTCCCTCAGTCCTCCCATTTTTACTGAGTAACAGGTGCACCCTTCTTGGCCGTCTCATTAGTCATACAGGTAGATGTGAAAGAGAGATCTACATCTGTGTCTGGGTGTTCCTCTTCAGTGTCTCTCTGGCCTCACAGGTGTCTTCTCCATCAGTAAGAAAGATTGGTGAGTGACATAGGCCTCTGTAGACATCCAGGTAAAGGTTTCCCTTTGATATGGAGCTGCACCTCTTTGTGTTTGTTTGTTATTTCAGTGTCCAGTGGATAACATGTTGTGGATGACGCACCAGTGTTACATAATGTGAGCACGTGTGTGGTATCCTGTGCTACTCTGAAATTTAAAGATTTGGTAGCAGAGCTAGAGGGAAGACTTCTAAAATGTTTTCACTAGCCTTAAGGAAGCACTGCTGCATACTAAAAAAGAGGGGTGGCACCACTTACCTGATTTAGTTTTTTATATTGCCAATTGTACTTTCATTTTCATCTAAAAATTTTTCATATATTTTACTTCCCTGAAAAACATTGAGTATTCTGAAGTTTGATAACATAGTTTCCAGTAACTACTGGGAAATGATAAATTTTTAGTAGTAGATTCATGGTATTTGTCAAACCAATTTTGTGATTTTTGTAGTGATGAAAGGTTTTTTTCTTGCCAGTTGATATAATCGTCATAAGGAAATAGCAGAGATCTGCTAGCAAATGGCTTTGTCCTTCTACTTTTTATTTAAGACTTCTGGGAATACTTATCACTAACCAGAAAAGCTATTTCTCTCTTTTTTCATTTTATTTTTATTTTTTATTTATTTTTTTTTGCGGTATGCAGGCCTCTCACTGTTGTGGCCTCGCCCGTTGAGGAGCACAGGCTCCGGACGCGCAGGCTCAGCGGCCACGGCTCACGGACCCAGCCGCTCCGCGGCATGTGGGATCTTCCCGGACTGGGGCACGAACCCGCATCCCCTGCATCGGCAGGCGGACTCTCAACCACTGCGCCACCAGGGAAGCCCATATTTCTCTTTTATTTGACCGTATTCCTATTTATAAATTAATGTTTGGGTATTTCCATGGTGGATTTTATGTTATAGGATAGTTGTAATTTTTTATCTTAACATGGAATTAAAATTAGTACATCGATATTCATTTTATGGGTATTTACAAGAATAATGCTAATCAGCTTTGGCTCAATGTTATAGATGTCGGTAGCCGTAGAACATGGGAGAGCAGCAGCAGCCTGGGACAGAAAGTGGAAAGAGGATGATGTGGCCTTCAGTGTTCACTGCATCTGGGTTTAAACTCCTAGTTCTCCAGTTTCAGATTCAGCCTAGGAGAAGTATGTGTTTGACATGTACCTGGAAATTGGGAGGGTAGGACCATTCAGAGTCACGGTCAGATGATCCTTTATGCATGCAAGGGGAAGCAAGAAATTCCAAAGATTATCTCTCAGCTTAATAAGGAAACCTGAACAGTAACTGAATTTTTACACAGATGTATGTATCAAAATCTCAGCAAGGTTTTTTCTTTGTTTGTTTGTTTTGGTTTTAAAGACAAAATAAGATTTTTCTAAAACTAATTTGGCAAGGCACAGGCCCTAACATGGCAAAAACAACCTTGACAAGGAGAATAAAGTGAAAAGAGTCACTCTCCTAATGTTAAGGCATACTTCCTACTATAGTAATTAATATAGAGCAGAAGAAGGGTAGAAACAAAGATAATGAAGCATCAATGGAGAACCCAGAAACAGACCCACCTAAATATGCTCAAGTGACTTTTGACAAAGTGCAAAAGCAATTAAGATGGAGGATGGATAGCCTTTCAACAAAACAGGCTGGAACTAGCGGGCATCCATGGGTGAAAAATGAACCATAATCTAAATGTCACACCTTATATAGATATTACATCAAAGTGGACCAGGGACTTAAATATATAATGTAAAACTGTAAAACTTTTAGAATAAAACAGGAGAAAATATTCAGAATCTAGGGTAGGAAAATAGTTTTTAGACTTGACACCAAAAGCACAATGCATATAAGGGTGAAATTGATAGATTGAATCATTAAAATTAAAAATTTGTGCTTTGTGAAAGAACATGTGAATATGGTGGAAAAACAGACTGGGAGAAAATATTTGTAAACCATATATCCACAAAGATTTGTATCTAGAATATGTAAAACCTGTTAATACTCAACAGTAAAAAAAAAAATCAAATTAGAAAATGGGCAAAAAAAAAATAAAGAAACATTTAGCCAAAGAAGACATACAGATAGAAAATAAGCATATGAAACGTTATTCAACATCATTAGTTATCTGGAAATGCAAATGAAAATACAGTGAAATACCACTACACATATAGCAGAATGGCTACAATGAAAAATGATGACAGCACAAATGCTGGCAGTGACGTGAAGACAGTGGATCACTCATACAATTCATGTGGGGATATCAAATGTTACAGCTATTCTGGAAAATCATTAGACAGTCTGTTAAAAAACTGAGTATACAACTATCATTTGACCCAGCAGTTGAACTTCTGGACTTTTATCACAGGTAAATATTAATTTAGATTGGCACAAAAGCTTGAACATGAATGTTTATACCTGCATTATTCATGATAGCCAAAAATCAGAAACAGTTCAGATATCCTGAACGGGTCACGGTCAAAGAAACTGCTGTACATTATGCCATGGTAATTTCATGTTAAGAAAACACAGGTCCCTGCTCCTATATTGCTCAGAGTCTTGAGAGGAGGGAAAAATAAAAAGTATCCAATAATTATTTTGAAGTTTCTAGTTTATTTATTAATGCCTCATAGAAAATAAAACCGGATAAGGGAATAAAGGGTAATGGTCTAAAATTAAGAAAAAAATTCCATGTATGAGATGATAGTATCAAGGGAATAAAATACTTATAAATAAAGTCATGGTTAAGAATAAACTTAACAAAAGAACAAAACCTGTACTTTGAAAACTGCAAAAGATTGTTAAAACACAGTAAAGAAGACCTGGATAAATGGAACGACGTCCCATGTTCATGGATTAGAAGTATTCATATGTTAAAATGACAGTACTCCCAAACTGATCTACAGGTTCAGTGCTGTCCCTCTTAACATCCCAGCTGACTTCTTTGCAGAAATTGACAAGCTGATTCTAAAATTCATATGGAAATACAAGAGATTCAGAATAGCCAAAGCAGTTTTTAAAAATGTGAACAAAATTGGCGTACTCACACTTCTCCATTTCAGAACTTTCTACAAAGTTAACATTAATCAGGACAGTATGGAATTGGTATAAATTAAACATTGAGAGTCCAGAAATAAAGTCTTAAATTTCTGGTTAACAGATTTTCAACAAGAGTGCCTAGAAAATTCAGTGGGATGGGGCTGTGTTTGGATGGGTGCTTATTTTTGACCCAATACTGATTATGAGAGTCTTCATTTTGTTGTGTGCAGCTGTAATTCATTCATGTTGTGGTTACATAGTATGCCTTTTATCCATTCTACTGTGGTGGATATTTGGGTTGCTTCTAAGTTTTGCCTGTTAGGAATGATACCTCTGAGTCATACTTGATCATGTCTTCTGGCTCACATGTGCACACATTGCTGCTGCATGTGTACTGAGGAGTGGACTTGTTGGATTTTGGGGTGAGTGTGTATGTTGCACTTGAGTACTTACTGCAAATGATTTTGCAAAGTGATGTATCAAATTATACTCAGATCAACAGTGAGTAAGAGTTCCCATTCCTTCATGTTTGCCAACACTTGGCATTGCCAACCTTTTAAATTTACCATTTCCAAATTTTACATAGTGGTTGTGGTTTTAATGTGCATTTCTGTAAAGACTAACAAAGTTGGACACCTTTTCATATGATTTTGGATATCTTTCTTATTTGGGAAAAGCCTATGAGAATCTCTTGCTGTTTTTCTTCAGAGTTATCCTTTCTTAACAGTCTGCAGGCCTTCAAGTATTCTGGATGGGAGTCCTTTATTAGTTTTATGTTGTGAATATCTTTTCCTTCCTAGTGTGCTTTGTGTAACAGAGATGCTTAATGAATTCAATATATTATCATTCAAATAAAAATTCTATTGAAGTCAACCTTATTAATCTTTTCATCTGTAATAAGTTTTTTTTTTAAATTTGTGGTGGTAGGGGGAAGGAGTCTTGTTTAAGAAATCTCTTCCTACCAAAAAGTCCTGAAAATATTCTTCTGTATTATCTTTTAGGTTTTATTTTTTATTATTTTTTTCCTTTCTTTTTTTTTTTTGTGGTATGCGGGCCTCTCACTGTTGTGGCCTCTCCCGTTGCGGAGCACAGGCTACAGACGTGCAGACTCAGTGGCCATGGCTCACGGGCCCAGCCGCTCCGCGGCATGTGGGATCTTCCCGGACCGGGGCACGAACCCGTGTCTCCTGCATCAGCAGGCGGACTCCCAACCACTGCGCCACCAGGGAAGCCCCTCTTTTAGGTTTTATTGTTTTGACTTTGACCTTTAAAAAATTTTTATTTATTTATTTATTTTTGGCTGCGTTGGGTCTTTGTTGCGGTGAGTGGGGGCTACTCTTCATCGCAGTGTGCGGACTTATTGTGGTGGCTTCTCTTGTTGGGGAGCACAGGCTCTAGGCGCCCAGGCTTCAGTAGTTGTGGCACATGGGCTCAGTAGTTGTGGCTCTCAGGCTCTAGAACGCAGGCTCCATAGTTGTGGCGCACGGGCTTAGTTGCTCTGCGGCATGTGGGATCTTCCCGGACCAGGGCTCGAACCTGTGTCTCCTGCATTGGCAGGCGGATTCTTAACCACTGCACCACCAGGGGAGTCCCTGACTTTGACATTTAGAAGTATAATTAGTTTGGAATAGATTTTCGTGTTTTGATTGAAGTAGAGGCCAGGTATTATCTCTTCTCATTGCCCATGGGTATCTAGTTTTCTCAGCACTGTTTATTGAAAAGATGTCTGCAGTGCCAACTTTCTCATAAGTCTGGTGTCCATGGATGTGTGGACTGACTTCTGGATTCTCTTTTACATTAATATAATCATCCATCTTAGTGGAATACCATCTTGTCTTAATTATTCTATTTTAATATTTAGTTTTGTTATATTGTACAGACAACTCTCCATGTTGTTTCTCACACTTGTCTAGTCATTCTTGGCCTTTGCATTTCCCTGTAAATATTAGGAATATCTTGTCATTTCCCACCAAAAAAGATGTTAAGATTTTGATTGGGTTTGTGTTGAATGTATAGGTCAGTGTATGTGCACTTCACATCTTTGCAATACTGTATATTCTAATTTCAGAACATGGTGTTTTCTATTTCCTTAGGCTTCATTTAATTTCTTTCAGTAATGTTTTACAGTTTTTTGTTTAGAAGGCTTGTTCATCTTTTATCATTTTTGTTTTAGTGCTAGTTTTTTCTTATTACTGAATGGGCATATTTAAAGAAATATTTACCTTCTTGCTCTTTGTTACTGGTATGTATGTTTTTGTTTTCTGTGTCATTAATTTTGCTCTTATATTTGTTTACATCCTTGTACTTTCTTCGGGATTTATTGGCTGGGTTTTTTTTTCCTGCTTTCAAATGGATATTTAGTCCTTTGTATATTTTTAGCCTCCTTTTTCTCTTGTATGCAGTTTAATCATGTATATTTTCCTCTTATCATTTTCCTGACTTCGGCTGTGTTCCACACATGATATGTTGAGTTTTTATTACCATTTCATTAACAATATTTTCTAGTTTCCATTGTGATTTCCCCCTTCACCTAAAGGTTCTTTAGAACTTAACAATTGCTTAAAGAAATGTTAGAAATAAGTAGCTCTATTCTACAGCATATCTTCTTTCAGCTTTAACAACTTACGTTTGTTTTTGTTGCTTGCTGACTGACAAGTAGTTCATTTCTTTACTGTGTATAGGTAAATCTTAACTTAGGTCTTAAAGAATATAAATAATTCATGAAACTATGTGAAGTATTCTTATTGTAATTATATTTTTCTTTTAGTTTGTACAGCTTTCCCAACTAATTACTTAATGCTAATTATTAATACTAATTAATACTAATTATTAATAATACTAATTAATACTAATATTAGTAAAAGTGATTAAATAAATGTATGAATAGTGACCTTTGAGTTTTTCTCCTTTTCTGCTTTGTAAAAGGAATATCTCCTCAAATTTATGGGGTTTTGTTTGCTCAGTTGTACATTTATTCTTTCATTCAGCATTTATTAAGTGTTTCATTTTCGATATGCTCTATTTTGTGTTAGGTGTTGGAAGAACACTGTTCTCACTTTCTAGGTCATTTAGTCTGATAGGGAGGACATAATTTTTTATAAGGCAGTAACTATTATATTGTACGTGTGAGTTGAGGTACAACAGAGGCCACAGAAATGGTAATATTTAACATTTTTCAGGAAATGAAGTAGTTTTCAGGTCATCACTAAATGCCATTTACATGGTTCTTTGATGCGGAAAAAAACTTAGGGGTCTAAAATATGAGTTAAAATATTCATTTTTATTATACAAATTATGAATGTTAATTGTTTCAGCATAGAGTTGAAATATAACATTATTTTAGTTTTTTAGGAGCTATTTCTCCTTTGGAATGGAATTGTGTTAATTTGTAAACTTGCATATAGATAATTAATATTTTATATTACTCTGCAGAATCAAAGAATTCCATCGGACATGGTATTTCTTAGGACATCAGAAAAAGCAGGTATTTTTATTTTTATTTATATTGCTGATGATTGGTATTTTGGCAGTTTAATTTTCATTTTGAAAGATAAAAGTTAAATTTATTCTTGTAAGAATTTTTCTTTGAATGATAATATATTGAATTCATTAATTTCTAAATCACATTTAACTGTTTATGCTTAAAACAATGATTTTACTGTATAATATGTTTGTTTAAAAAATATCCTTTCCTATATCAAGTGAAAGTTTTCATTCAAATCCATTTTGATATCTAAATAGATGGTGATGTTCCTCAAAACTTGATTGCTATTCTGCATTTGCAGTTTTATTTCTCATTCAGCAAACATTTATTTAGCATTTACTATGCGTCAGGCGCTACCTGTTGCTTAGAATACAAAAGGGAGTAAAACCGAGTTGCTCTCTTCAAAGAGTTCATGATCTACTTATTTATGGAAGTACACACATTGATGATTAGCAATACTCTGATTGTATAGATAGTATAAATATTAAAAGGCATGTGGAGGGCTTTGCAGGTGGCGTAGTGTTTAAGAATCCTCCTGCCAATGCAGGGGACGCGGGTTCAAGCCCTGGTGTGGGAAGAGCCCACATGCCGCGGAGCAACTAAGCCCGTGCGCCACAACTACTGAGCCTGTGCTCTAGAGCCCGCGAGCCACAACTACTGAGCCTGCGAGCCACAACTGCTGAAGCCTGTGTGCCTAGAGCCCGTGCTTTAACAAGAGAAGCCACCACAATGAGAAGCCCACGCACCACAACGAAGAGTAACCCCCACCTGCCGCAACTAGAGGAAGCCCACGCGCAGCAATGAAGACACAATGCAGCCAAAAATAAATAAATAAACAAACAAACAAATAAATAAAAGACATGTGGGGGTAATGGGAGGGAACAGACAATTTGCCTAGGTGAGTTGAAATGGGCTTCACAGAGAAAATGATACTTATATGACCAGAGCTTTAAACAATAAGAAGGTGCAAAAGGGGTAATGAGAAGGAAGCCTCATGTGGTCAAGGAGAAAAAATCCATTGGTTGGAAATCAGGAAACCTAAAATCTAGTCTGCTTTGACCAATTTCTAATTATATGACCTAGCCACGTGGTCATACATTTTCATCATCTCTAAAATGATGAGAGGTTTGTCAAGTAATATCCAAAGTTCCTTCTGCCTTATATTTCTGACTTTGTTGCATAAATGAGCAATATTTTTATGGGAAGCTCAGCATATGTATTATTATTTGTAGCATGAGAACTCTAGAAAGGACATGGTTAAAATTTAGAGTTGTTGATTTATTTTTTTCTCCATTTATAAACAGTGGGGGGGGGTTTTTTGTTGTTTTTTTGTATTTAAAAAAAAATCTATTTATTTGGCTGTGCCGGGTCTTATTTGTGGCATGAGGGATCTTCATTGCCACATGCAAGGTCTTAGTCGTGGCACACGGGATCTAGTTCCCTGACCAGGGGTCGAACCCAGGCCCCCTGTGTTGGGAGCGAGGAGTCTTAACCACTGGACCACCAGCAAAGTCCCTAAACAGTGTTTTTTTAAAAGGACATTTTAAGTCATGAGAGAGAAGAAAAATGTTTTCTCTTTTCACCAACTGTAGTTATGATTACTTACATCGTAAGATGAGGCTGCCATCAACAGAAGAATTCAGTTACACCTAATAATCAAGTGACCTCTGTACACTTGATACCTTTACTTTATTGTGTGCTATTTAATGTGTGGTTTTGTTTTTCCCATAGGGTGGAGACTGGAGAACTACTTTTCCAGTGCATTTCCCTTTCCTGTCCAGTTAGATGGGGCCATGCCCTGAGGTGTGGCTGAAGGAGGGTGGCTGAACGGCATGTGTACCACTTCTAGCCTCGGCTTTCCCTGTACTGGCTATGTGTCCATGGCCAGGGCAACCTTGGAAGCTGCCTGTTGAAGATGGCAGAGCTTCCCTCAGTTTAGGTTCCTTAATGACTGTGTGGAACAGACTCCCCTCCCATTCTGTCACCAAGTGGACTCTCTATGATAGAGAAGTATTATTAAGTACCAGAGTTGCAAGGTTTATCTTTTACAAATAGCTAGTGTTCCCTTAACACCTGCAGAGCTGTGTCAGGCAGTTAAAACTCTGCCTTTGCCTTCACTTCTTGTTTGTACAGAGCCTCAAAGTCAGCCAGTGTGAGAGATTTGGGCCTCTCAGGTTTTCAAGGGCACTGTGTGCAGCCCTGCACTGGCAGGTGGCCTTCTAGGCTCTTGGGAATATGATAGAGCTTTTGCTCTTGTTATCTGATTTTTCAGCTTTTCTTTTAAATTTTTTTGGTCAGCTTGTTGTTTACCCCAGTTTTAACCACCACCCAAGGTAGCTGTGACATTAAACAATTGCCACTGTTTGTTTTTGACAAACATTCCAGGGAAAACACATTCTCAGTGAATGAGCTGTGGGTTGAGTCAAATCCAGACAAGCTCTACCTGGTCAGGTGGTTACAGTTGTCTGGGCATGGGGTTTGGGGAGCCCCAGCCCTGGTTTGTTCCCCTCACTGGCTACCAGACTGTTGGTTTTCTCAGCTACTGTGGAGTTTGACTGGGGGCAGGGTACTGGAAAAGGGACAAGTCAAAACACCACACATCTCACTCATAGCTAGATTTAGCCTTGTTTCTTGAATAAATGCACCTGGGATTGTTGCAAGTCTTTGATTATTTTCCAGAGTTTTGAAAAAGTTGCTTTAGACAATTTTTGCTTATGTTCTCATTACAGTTATGGAGGAATGGGTTTTCAGGGATTTTTACACTGCCATCCCTACTTATTTATGATTTCTTTGTCTTTGTTTGTAAATGTATTCAGTTTAATGAATAACAAAAAGTTTGCATTTGGGAGATACTTTTTTTTTTTCTTTTTTGGCTGCACCACTCGGCATGCGGAATCTTAGTTCCCCGACCAGGGATCAAACCCGTGTGCCCTACACCGGAAGCACGGATTCTTTTTTTTTTTTTGCGGTACGCGGGCCTCTCGCTGTTATGGCCCCTCCCGTTGCGGAGCACAGGCTCCGACGCACAGGCTCGGCGGCCACGGCTCACGGGCCTAGCCACTCCACGGCATGTGGGATCTTCCCGGACCGGGACACGAACCCGTGTCCCCTGCATCGGCAGGCGGACTCTCAACCACTGCGCCACCAGGGAAGCCCGGAAGCACGGACTCTTAACCACCGGACTGCCAGGGAAATCCCGGGAGATGCTTTTATATTTAATTGCCCTTGTAGTGATCATGGTAGGAATATATGTAAGATTAAGAATATTATGCTCAATGTGGAAATGGCTTTAGGTAATTAACTTAGAAGAAATAGAGTATACAAATTATGTTAGGAGATAAAATGTGAACAAAATCCATCTCTTTAAAGCTGGAAGATTGTTAGAAATGTCAGTTTTTCAGAGGAAGAATCTGAGGGCTAGGAAATGTTTGCTGAAGTTTTAGAAATTGTTCTTCAGCCACCGTATCATTGTTATGGCGTAATAAGATAGCAAAACATGAAGAGAATATTAGAGCATTAGGCAAGTGAGATACTCTCTGATGTGCCAACTACAGATAAATAACGTTATATCCAAACTGATTATGTTTTAAAAATGTTTTTTTTTCTCAAATTTTGTTTTGTATTCTATGTCGTAGGGACAGTTTCTCTCTGTAGGGTAATGATATTTAATATTTTGGAGGTCATGGGTCTTTCTGAGAATCTTAAGAATTATCACTTTGTTCCTCAGAAAAATGTACATAATATACATGTATGCTAAATTTTTATTATTTAACATATTCCTGGATGGTTATTAATGGCTCCAAGTTTAGGACCTTACTGTCATCTGTTTTAACCTGTGGTTCTATTATATTCCTCAGTTTTATGATTTTTTTCTGTCAAATTTAAATTGTTAAAACAATTACTGTTACTCTTAATGGAGATACTAAAATGTCAGATTACTGTTTCATGATATTTTTCTTCTCTTTATAAAATGGACCAGACAGCTTCCCAGCTGTATAAAATGTGTCGTAACACTGCTTTCAATCAAGGATTCTTAGCTTTAGAAATTCTGTTTGTGTGACTTTATATAATTATTTAAGGTTTTAAATTAAAGCCTTGTTTTTAAACGTACACGTTTAGAATTTTTTGTGTATCTGCTAACACTGTTAATATTACTTTATTATTTTTCAGTTTCAGTTCAGAAAACCCTGGTAATACATTGTCTGTTATAGTAAGGATCTCTAAACCCTAGCCAGTATGAAAGTCTTAAATCTATGCAGCGTGTTGAGTTTGGACAATAGCCACTGGGCGTTTGTCAGTACGGCTCAGTGCGTCTCTTCGTGGCATCATATTGACTGTGTATTAATACAGGGTATTCTATTGGGCCGTCAGTTGATTGTTTAGAATGTAAATGAAGCTGTTGATGGATATGGTGACTGATGGCCTAAATTCCAATTAATCAATTGCTTCATCACTTTCTTAATTCAGATCAAATATCTCCTGAACGCACACAATTCTTTTAGTGGTATTAAGAGAAATTAATGCTTTAGAACTAATTTTCATCCATCTCTTATAAATGCCAATATCTTTTTCACTTGTCTCCTAAGTGATGACATTATCATTTAAGTGTTTGGGACATATTACAATAGCTCAGCTGTCACTTGTTAGAGGGTGAGGGGTAGGTAAATGACACTGTACTCATCCACATTCTCTCTGTGGTGCTATTCATCTTGCCACCAGCTTAAAAATTTCATGCAGAGTCATTAAGTCATATAAATGATTTAGAAATTAAGTTTAATGGCAAACGATCTGGTGTTATATATGCAAAGTCAATGTCTATTTTTCTTTTCTTGGGCACATACTGTAGCCTGTCTCTTTCAGACCTATTGGATTTGTGAGCTGTTGCAGGCAGTCTGCTAATATTACAGGGTCACTTATTACAACATATGACAGACTCATGTGCCCTGTCTCATAGTGTCCCATCAATTACTTTATCACCACTTGATGCGGCTCTCCTTGGCGACATATACACGAGTTGATCTTCATTTGATTGTCATTAAACCTGTCCTTTGCTGTCAACTCTTGTCAATTATACCAAATAAAACCAAGTATTCATAAGAAGTCAGTAATAGGATATAAGCAGACCAATTTAATAATTCATTTTTACCGAGCCTTAACTGACATCAGTTGTAGCTAGTGCTTGCTGTTAAAAAATTACTAGATATACTTCGTGTAAGACAAGTCAAGTTGGCCATACTTCAGATTTTGCTGCAGTTCATTCCCTCTCTCTGTCCCTCTCTTTAAATCATGTCAGTTACTGTGAGCCTAGTAATGTAATGGTACTTGAAGTTCAGTCATACGTCCGTTTCCTCTAAATTTTAAAAAGAGCGTGTAATTATTTAACACGATGCATAGCCTTTTACTTTTAAGAATGGCAAGTATATTGTTTCCCGTATTTAATAAGTTTACAGACATCTAGATAAGGTATTAGTTTCACTTTTAGAAACACAAAATGTTTGAAATTTAAGAGACTGTAGATATTCTCACCTTCTCTTATTTTCTATGTTAGAAAGCAAACCTGGAGCAAAGCTGTTGGCTTGGATGTCTCAAAGTATGTGTCATACAGAATCTAGAACCCAATCCCTTTTAAGTCGCTTTTATACTTTATAAAACACACACATACAGATATATATAACCATGCATATATTTAAGAGGAAAAAAAAATCAATCTTGAGAAAAAGGCCTAAGTGTAAAATAATGGGTACTGCAAATTTCCTTGTCCTCCTTTTTAGTTGAAACCAGTTATTCTCCTTATCATAAATCTTTTGACAAATAATACATAACAAAATTTATTTACATAACTAGATATATTTTTCAAAGTGCATGAAATCAGTTGAAGGTCTCACTGATACATCTTCAACGGATAAAATAGGTGATTGAAAAATCTTTTCTTAGCTCTCTATCCTATTATGTCTTACAGAAGTGACTTAACCTGTGTGAATCTCCTAGATTCATGTTGGCAACACTAATGCCTGTGCCTTCGGTAGTTAAAAGGATTAAATGTACTTGCTTAAGGAATCAGTGGGGCACATTTCAGATACTGAATTGCTGGTGGCTGTACTTAGTTGAAAGTGCATTGGCTCCAAGAGAAAAGTATTTGGTATTTACGCAGAGTAAGAGAGCCAGGAAATGCTTACAGATGTGCAGGGGTCCGTTTCTTCTAGGGGTGGATGTGGATTTGCACGGGCCCATTTCAGTTTTAGAACATTGTGCAAAAGGTGCACTGGACTAAGCTGTGTAAAGATGTGTTCTTACATAGCTACCTTAGCTAGTTCCCCAAATTTGAGAAATAATTAGCTAAGTAATTAATAAGTTCCTGGTGTATACCATTCACTGGCAGATTTTAATAGATTTTCCTCTAAACTTTACACCACCACTCCAGAGTAAGTCTTATTTTTTCCACTGTGCACATGAAAACCTTAATAAGGTGAAGCACCTGGACAGGGAGCGTCAGTGAGTGGATTGTCAGGCAGTGCTCAGCCCAAGACTGGCTCTTCCCACTGCTCCACCAGCTTTTAAGTTTTGAATTGCCTTCAGTACTGTTGACGCTTGGGGCCTGGTATTTCTTTGTTGTGGTGGCTTGTCTCTGCACTGCAGGGTGTTGAGCAGTATTCTTGGCCTCGACTCCCCGGGTGCCAGGAGCACCCTCCCAGCCCCCACCCCCAGCGCCTACTGTGAAAACCAAGTCTCCAGATGCTTTCTGGGGGCAAAATCGCCCCTGGTTGAAAATCACTAGAGGATTGTTTCATCCACGAAAATCCCTAAAATAAATCTTCAGTATTCAGTTGTATATCTTTTGAAAGTAATTGTTTTAATATTCTTCAGAGATCTTTCTTGGTAAGAACAGATTGATTCTGTGGAATTTTAGCCATGACCTACCCCAGCTCCATGTGAAGGAAGCTTCTGCTCTAGGCCAGTGCAGCCGAGAAGTCAGGGCCTCCATCTCCCTGCAGCTCCCAGGCAAAGGTCAGAGCCTCACCCTGGAGGGGTGCCCACCCGTCTAATGCTTCTGTTTTGCTGTAGTGATCACTACTGAAAGCTGACCTGGCATACGGCAGCCTCTTCCTCTGGATAAAAGGTAAAAGGCCATGAGATAACTTATTGATGAAATTAGCAGCTGAAGTGGAGAGGACATGCAGTGTGAGCTCTACTGCAGGACCACGTTTGCAGTCAGCCGTTCACCAGAGCTGCACTGGTGCTGAGCTGCGCTGATCAGTAGTATAATTCTACATGAAATTGATGGATAGGAGCAAACACTGATACAGGGAAAGGGGCGCTCGGCAGTACAAATATGAGAAAAGTACAATGGAGAGTAGTCTCCATCTTTGCGGGTGTTCAAATATAAATTTAAATGTGAATTTCTATAGTGCAGTTTCAGTTATTTGCAGTGTTCTTTTCCTGCAAAGAAAAAAGTTTGTATAATATGTTTGGTGTATATTTTCTGTGTTAATCTGAATATGTTTCTTAAAAATTCTTTTTTATTTTGTACTTTTTAATTTATTTTTAATTTATTTTTTAATGTTTTTAATTTATTTAATTTATTTTTATTTGTGGCTATGTTGTGTCTTCATTGTTGCGTGCAGGCTTTCTCCAGTTGTGGCGAGCGGGGGCTACTCTTGGTTGCGGAGCACGGGCTTCTCACTGCGGTGGCTTCTCTTGTTGTGGAGCATGGGCTGTAGGAGTGTGGGCTTCAGTAGTTGTGGCTCACAGGCTCAGTAGTTGTGGCTCTCAGGCTCTAGAGCACAGGCGCAGTAGTTGTGGCACACGGGCTTAGTTGCTCCGTGGCATGTGGGATCTTCCCGGACCAGGGCTCGAACCCGTGTCCCCTGCATTGGCAGGCGGATTCTTAACCACTGCACCACCAGGGAAGCCCTGTACTTTATTTTTTTAAGTTCACACAAAAAAGTGAGAAGGTGGTACAGAGATTTCCAGTACGCCCCCTGCCCTCACACCTGCGTAGCTTCCCTCATCATCAGCATCCCCCACCAGGTGATGCATTTGTTGCAATTGATGGACTGACACTGACACATCATCCTCACACAAATTCCATAGTTTACATGAAAATTCACTCTTGGTGTAGTACATTCTATGGGTTTTGGCAAATGTATAATGACATCCATCCATCATTATATATATCATACAGAGGATTTTCACTGTCCTAGAAATTTTCTGTGCTCTGCCTATTTACCTCTGCCCCCAACTCCATCCTGTGCAGCCATGGGTCTCTTTAGTGTCTCCATGGTTTTTTTTCTTTTCCAGAATGTCATGTAGTTGGAACCACATAGTATGCAGCCTTTTCAGATTGGTTTCTTTTACTTAGTGATAAACATTTAATGTTCCTTCTTATCTTTTCATGACTTGATAGCTCATTTCACTGTATTGCTGAATAATTCTCCATTGTCTGGATTTACCATAGTTGATCCATTCACCTACTGAAGGACATTTGGTTGCTTCCAAGTTTTGGCAGTTATGAATAAAGCTCGTATAAAATCTGCATGCAGGATTTTGTGTGGACATGAGTTCCCCAGCTCTTTTGGGTAAATGGCAAGGAGTGCGATTGCTGGATCGTATAGTAAGATTATGTTTAGCTTTGTAAGAAGCCACCAAACTGTCTTCCGAAGTGGCTGCACCATTTTGCATCCCCACCAGCAATGATGAGAGTTCCTGTTGCTCCGCATCCCCGCAAGCCTTGGTGTTGTCAGTGTTCTGGAGTTTGGCCATTCTCGTAGGTGTGGAGTGGTGTCTCGTTGTTTTACCTTACATTTCCCTGACGATGTGATGTGGAGCATATTTTCATATGCTTATTTGCCATCTCTGTATCTTCTTTGTTCTGGTTTGGCCCATGTTTTAACTGGATTGTTTTCTTATTGTTGAGTTTTAAGAGTTCTTTATATATTTTGGCTAACAGCCCTTTATCAGATGTGTCTTTTGCAAATATTTTCTCCCAGTCTGTGCCTTGTTTTGTAATTCTCTTGCTGATATGTTTGCAGAACAGAAGTTTTAAATTTAAATTTAAATTTAATGAAGTCCAATTTATCAGTTTTTGCTTTTTTTTTTTTTTTTTAATGGATCACATCTTTGGTGTTGTATCTAAAAAGGCACCACCATACCCAAGGTCATCTAGGTTTTCTCCTAGGTTATCTTCTAGGACTGTTATAGTTTTGCATTTTACATTTAGGTCTGTGATCTATTTTGAGTTAATTTTTTATGAAGGGTGTAGGTCTGTGACTAGATTCATTTCTTTTGTGTGTGGATGTCTGGTTGTTCCAGCACTATTTGTTGAAAAGGCTATCTTTGCTCAATAGTACTGCCTTTGCTAGTTTGTCAAAGATTACTTGACTATATTTATGGAGTTCTATTTAAAGGTTCTCTGTATTCTGTTCCCTTCATCTACATCTACTCTTTCACCAATACCACACTGTCTTGATTACTGTAGCATTATAGTCATTTTTTTTCAAGGTTGGTGAATGGTTTTACTTTTGAAGTGAATTTATTTTTTTTCTTTTTTACTGTGTTCAAACACACGTAACATAAAATACACATAACCCCCAGCCCTGGTGCCACCGTTCTACTTTCTGTCCATGAATTGGACAATCTAAGACCCTCAGGTAACTGGATTCATGCAGTATTTGTCTTTCTGTGACTGGCTTATCTCACTGAGTGTGATGTCCTAAAGGCCCATCTATTGTAAAATGTCTGTCCTTTTTAAGTCTGAATAGTAACTTCGTTGTATGTATTTACAACATTTTCCTTATCTATTCATCCATCAGTGGACACTTGGGTTACTTCCATGTTTTATTTATTGTTAATAATACTGCTATGAACATGAGTGCACAAATGTCTCTTTCAGACCTTGCTTTCAGTTCTTTTGGGCCTACACCCAGAAGTGGAATGGCTAGGTCATATGGTAGTTCTTTAAAAAACTTTTTTAGAAACTGCTGTGCTGTTTTGCATTGAATATCTTCTTCCATCCTTTCACTTCCAACTTTTTTGTATCTTTGTATCTAAAGTGAGTCTCTTGTAGACAGCATGTGGTTGGATCGTGTCTTTGTCCGTTCTGCCAATCTCTGTCTTTGACAGGAGTCTGAATAATATTTACCTATTTACATTTAAAGTAATTGCTGATAAGGAGCAACTTCTTTCATTGTGCAGTTTGTTTTCCTTACGCCTTATAGCTTTTTTTTTTTTTTTGGTCCTTCATTTCCTACATTACTGTCTTTTCTGGTTGATATTTCGTAGTAAAATATTTAAATTCCTCTCTCATTCCCTTTTGTGTATCTTCTATAGCTATTTTCTTTGTGGTTGCCATGGGAATTACATTCAATATCCTAAAGGTAGAAGACTCTGATTTGCATTGATACCAACTTACCTTCAATGACACATAGGAACTCTGCTCCTGTATAGTTCTACCCCATCCTTTCAGTTGTTGATGTCACAGAAGTACATCTTCGTACACTGGGTTCCCCAGACATAAACTAATAATTAGTTTAAATGCATTAACCTCTTAAATTATGTAGACAACAAGATTAGAAGTTACAAGCCAAAGTTACAGTAATTCTGGCTTTTAGACTAATAATTTCTTTTCTTTAAATTTATTAATCTCTTAAATCGTGTAGAAAAAGTGCACTTCAAACCATTCTTACAATAATACTAGCTTTTATAATTGCCATGCATTAATAACCTTTATTGAGATCTTTATTTCTCCACACAGCTTCAAGTTACTGTCTACTGGCCTTTCATTTCACCTACCAGACTGCCTTGAGCACTTCTTGCAGGGCAGGTCTAGTGGTCACCAGCTTCCTCAGCTTTTGTTTACTTGAGAATGTCTTGATTTCTCCCTCACGTTCAAAGGGCAGTTTTGCTGGATTGAAGATATTTGGTTGACAGTTTTTTTTTTTTTAGCACTTTGAGTTGATGGGTTCACTGCCTTCTGGCTTCCATAGAAATGCCATCTCCTTCTGATGAGAAATCTGGTGGTTATCTTACTGAGGATCCCTTGTATATGATGATTCTCTTTTCTCTTGCAGTTTTCAAGATTCTCTTTGTCTTTTTGAAAGTTTGATTATAATGTGTCTTGGTGTGGGTCTGTTTGAGTTCATATTACAGGCATACTTCAGATATATTGCAGGTTTGGCTCCAGACCATGGCAATAGAGTGAATATCACAATAAAGAGAGTCACACAAATTTTTTGGTTTCCTGGTACATGTAAAAGTTATGTTTACACTATACTTCAGTCTATTAAGTGTGCAGTAGCATTATGTCTAAAAAAACGTACAACCTTAAGAAATACAAAACAAAAAACAATAACTTTTGTCTTTGTAGTAACAATTTTACTACAATAGTAAAATCGAAGAACAATGATCACAGATCATCGTAACAAATATAACAATAATAAAAAGTTTGAAATATTACAAGAATTACCAAAATGTGACAAAGACATGTAAATAGAACAAATGCTCTTGGCCAAAATGGCCCTGATAGACTTGCTTGATGCAGGGTTTTCACACACTTCCAATCTGTAAAAAAACATAGCATCTGCAAAGTGCAACAAAAGAACATTATGTCTGTGCTTGGATTTTGTTGGGGTCCTTGGGAGTTTATATTCATGTCTTTCATCAAATCTGGGAAGTTTTCAGCCATTATTCAGATATTCTCTCTGTTCCTTCTTCTCTGTCTTGTCCTTCTGGGTCTCCCACAGTGCATATATTGGTCCACGTGACAGTGTCCTATGGGTCCATTTGTCTCTGTTCACTTTTTTTCCCATCTTTTTCCTTCTGTTCCTCAGGTTGGATCACTTCCATTGTCCTATCTTCAAGTTTGCTCATTCTTTGCTATGCCTGCTCAAATCTGCCTCTGACTCCCTCTAGTGAAATTCTCATTGCCCTTGAATTTCTTTTTCATTTCTTTTTGGGTTTTCTCTCTCTTTATCGATATCTCCATTTTGTTCATACATTGTTTTCTTGACTTTCTCCACATCTTTCTTTAGTTCTTTGAGCATCTTTTTAGACAGTTGCTTTAAAGTCTTTGTCTAGTAGAACTACCATTAGGTCTTTGTTGAGGACAGTCTCTGTTGATTAAGTTTTTTCCATTAAGTTGGCCATACTCTCCTGTTTTTGGTTTTTTTTTTTTTTGAACACTGGACATTTCAATCTAATAATGTGGTAACTCTGGAGATTGTCCCCCAGTGGTGGGACAGCTGGAGACTCTATAATAATAGTAATGGCATTGGAGTGAAACTCCTCAAGTACTGGAGCTCATTCAGTGCACACACATACACACACACACACACGTGCACACGCGCACACACACACACACACATGCCTAATTGGTCTCCTTCTGAGGATGGCAGGGTACTAGTTCATTGCCTTGAAATGTGGGTAAATAACAACAGGAGTCAGTGCTTTCTTATAGGAACTTTTCCACCAGGTGAGCCAACTGGATCCAAAGAGCAGAAAGAAGCCTCTCCTTTTACATTTTATTCTAGGTAAAAGGTGAAAAAGAAGGATAGCCTGCTGCCTTCTGCATCCTCTAGTGCAATAACGGGTACCTCTAGTGGGCATTAAGCATGAAGGGCTGTTGGCATCAGAGAAGAGGAGGACATTGTACCTCTGGACGGAGGCAGGGCAGCGTTGCTGAGGGTCAGTGGAGCCTGAGCTGGGCTCTGTGTGCAGGAGCCAGCGTCGTAGGACCTGCAGAGGGAAGGGGAGCAGGCTGGCCTGGACCCGAGTGTTCAGTCAGCAGCACACAGAGCCAGGCTTTCAGCAGACACATTGGAAGGAGGGGTGGGGAGGGCCTGGCGTGAAAAGTGACTTTACAGACATGCCCAGAGTGGGCTCTGCTAAGGATGTACATCTGCACAGGGACGTACAACTGACGGTCCAGCTGCTTTACAAGCAGGGAAGGGGCTGCAATGGGGTCGGGGCACATGCAGCATCTCCTGAGGGGTCTCACAGTTGTGCACAAGATATTTATCTTGTAGTAATTTCTAAGGTATACATATGCTTGTGTGGCTTTCTATAACTATTTTATTTTACAGTTAAATTTTTGAAAAACCTCAAAAGTCACTTGAATTCATTATGTGGTTAAACTACTAATTTGTTACTTTGTTTTATCTGATTCCTTTTATATTTTAGGGGACACTCTTTTAAAGTTTGATGTGTTTTGGCTTTTTAATTATGTGAATCATGTATGATCTCAGAGTGAACAGGGTAAAAGAGGATGTACTCCCAGAGGTGTTGCTTCTAGTCCGTCCCTTCCCTTTCCCCTTCCTTCCTGGGGGTCGTGTCCCTCCCTGCACACGTGCATACAGACACACACACTCACGCTCTCCCCACCTTGTTCTCCAGTAGCTGGTTTTACTTTGTTCCCAGTGTTGTGCACCTGGCTTTTTTTATTAGATGGTATATATCCTAGAGAGATTTATTTCTCAGTAGAAATGGAGGCCTTTCTCATCTCTTTTTCTTTTCTGTTTCTTTTTCCTTCCTTCCTTTCTTTTCTTTTTTTTTTTTTTCACTGCTACACGTGCTCCCTTGTATTCAGCTGATTCCCTGATTTTGTGTTCCCACTCCTTTGGTTATGATTAATAATGTTGCACAGTTGCCCTGTATGTATGTGTTTTGTGCTTTGCTGTTGTGTATGAGGATACGTTATAAGAAATGGTATGACAGCATGGGCAAAGAGTAAATGGATCTTTGTAATTTAATATTTTTTATGTTTAAAATTTGATGGGGTTGTGAGTAAGACAGTAGCTCTTTTCAGGCTTTAACTTTTTTTTTTTTTTTTTTTGTGGTACACGGGCCTCTCACCGTTGTGGCCTCTCCCACTGTGGAGCACAGGCTCCGGACACACAGGCTCAGCGACCGTGGCTCACGGGCCCAGCCGCTCCACGGCATGTGGGATCTTCCCGGACTGGGACACGAACCCATGTCCCCTGCATCGGCAGGCGGACTCTCAACCACTGCGCCACCAGGGAAGCCTGCAGGCTTTAACATTTTAGCTGTGCTTTTATTATTGAGCATATGTTTTATAGTGGTACATCCTATATTTTATTAGCAAAGTTATATCACACACTCTTGGGTATTTTTGTATATTTACTTATTATTGTGTTATTATCAAAAACATAAGCTAAAGGTAGAAATGATCAATGTAGTCTTTCTAAAATAAAGTAAACCTTTATTAGTAAACCTTAATAGTCTAGAACACCAACTAGGAGATAAGTGAATAAACAATTAATGACCTCTATCTTTTCAGCAGACTCATTTTGTGAGTCAAATAAATAGTACTTTTAAGGATTTTTGTTAATGGGAATCTGTAGATATATCATTTCTGTATCCCACTGTGCTGTGAATTGTGGCTTTAAAGTACCTGTAACTTAGGAGTTTTTCTTCTCTCATTCCAAGGTTCATGTTTCATTCGAACTGATCAACTCGATGGTGAAACTGACTGGAAGCTGAAAGTGGCGGTGAGCTGCACGCAGAGGCTGCCGGCTCTGGGGGTGAGTGTTGCTGTCATTACTCCATCATTTACTGTAGTGGCCATTTCTGTGCAGTAAGTACAGTTCTGTTTATACCAACTAACTTAATTAATGCGTTGATAGTGTTTTAAAATAATTTCTTGGTTACTAATTCATTGAAAATTATGCCCACGTAATTTCTCTGGATTCTTAGCACATAACCTTTTTGAGGTATAGTTTTAAATGTTCCTTTTGGCTTGACTCTTAGGTTTTCTTTCTTTTCTTTCTCGTTCCTTTTTGTTTCTATTTTTAAAACCCCCCTCATTTGAGTAATCTTTGAAATCGAGAACTCTTGGTGGGGTTAGCTACATCCATTTTTGGTGACTGACTGACTCCCAGGAGGCTGTTCAGATACTGCTTTGGTGGAACTCACATGGGCTTAGCCTAGCCTTGGACACCAGCCTGTCCACTTCAGCTTCTCCCTTTGAAGGTGGAGAGCCCTCTCTGGGGAGGGGGAAGTGAAGTGTTCCTGTGTGTCTCCGCAGAGTGAGAAGGGGAAAGACACCTTTGGACTTCTTGCTTGGCCTTTGCTGCCTGGGGAACGGGCAAGAGGTGGGACCAGAGGGCACAGTACTTACGGATTTCAGTGTTTTTAGTGATCTCTGAAACAGATCTCTCACGAGTGCTCAGAATCTCCTAAACTGCTATACATCTTTTTTTTTTTTTAATCAAAATCACAGTTGTGGTCATTTGGTGTTTTTTGTGTTATACATATGATTTATCTGAATGAGAGAAGCTTTATCTTACATGATTTGCTGATATTCACTGGAGAGTAAAGAAAGATTGAGGTGTGTCTTAAGAATGACCTTGGACCCAAGCAGTAGTTGGTTAAGGGAAAGGAAATTGAATCCTCTGGATTTGGTCACTTTCCTTAGATGGGTTGGATTTGATAGGAATAGCTACTGCACATAGCTTACAGTTAATTACTGAATAGCAGGAACCTTCCTTATTGTAAATATTGCACTTTTTGGAAACTAAATCTGTTTGACATGTGTAAGACTTGGCAGTATTTTGTTTCTTGAGGTATTTTCCATTGCCTGTACTTTAGGTGGTACCCAGGTTGAAACTCATTCCCTGCTTGGAGTTTGCTGGGTTTCCTGGGTCTGTGGGTTCCTGGTTTTCTTCTCTTTTCCCTCCTCCTTTCTGCCCAGACCCCTCTCTCTGGGACACGAGTGACACGTGTGTTAGACTTGATGTTCCTGCAGGAGTCGAGCTTCTGCTGCTCTCTTCTCAGCCTTGTTCTCTTTCTGTGATTCAATTTTGACAGTTTCTGTTGCTCTGTCTTTTTTTTTTTTTTAGCTGCACAGCTTTTGGGATTTTAGTTCCCTGACCAGGGATTGAACCTCAGCAGTGAGAGCACGGAGTTCTCACCACTGGAGTGTCAGGGAATTCTCATTTTGCTGTGTCTTTAAATTCACTAATTTTATCTTGTGCAGTGTCTAGTCTTCTGTTAAGACCACCCAGCTAACTTTTTTATTCCAAATATTGTACTTTTAACCTCTGGAACCAGGTTCCACCTGGTCACCCATTTTTGTTATTGTTTGAATACTTTTCTTTCCTAATATGTTCATAGTTTCATTTAAATCTTTCAGCAGTTTATAACACTTATTCTTCGTCTGTTAATGCCAGTGTCTCTGTTATTTTGGGTATGTTTCTTCTTAAAAAAATGTCCTCCTTGTTACAGGTCACACTTTCCTGCTTCCTTGCACAGCTGGTAATTTTCAGTTGGATGCTGGATGTTGTAAATGCTATATTTTTTTCTTCCTTCAAAACCTATTGATCTTGATTTTCTTAGTTCAGTAACTTGTGGATAAACTTGATCTTTCCAAGACTTGTTCTTAAACTTTGTTGGGGTAGGCCTAGATTCCCCTTTGTCATGGTGCTAATTTAATCCTACCACAAGGGCCTGCTCTTTGTGGGATAACCATGGACAGCCTCGATTGTTTCGAGGTGCCTCTAACTCTGGCTGGTCAGACTCCATGTCTCCCCAGCTCTGTTGTCATCCCTGGGGCTGGTCCGGAAAGAGCTCTCTGCTCACACTCTACCAGGCATCACTTCACCCCGACCAGGTGCGCAGTAGCTGTGGGCACACTCAGGGAGCACCGCATAGCTGTGGAGCACACTCAGGGAGCAATTTGTAGCTGTGGAGCACACTCAGGGAGCACTCCGTAGCTGTGGGCACACTCGGAATACTGAATAGCTGTGGCGCACACTCAGGGAGCACTGCATAGCTGTGGGCACACTCAGGGAGCACTGCGTAGCTGTGGAGCACACTCAGGGAGCACTACTTAAATGTGGAGCACACTCAGGGAGCACTGAATATCTGTGGGCACACTCAGGGAGCACTGCAGGGTGCTGCCACTCCTTTCCTCTTTGTTCTCTTCCCGCTTCCCTGGTCTCTGCTCTGTCCCTGAGCAGAAAGGCCGCCTTCCTGTGCTCGGCTTCCCCCAGCCCCGCGATATGGAACCTCCCCTTACGCAGGAAGCCGGCCTCACCTGGGGCTCACATCTGCGTTCTCTTCTCCCAAGGGCCACAGTCTTGCGATTCTGCCAGAAGCACTGTGTCCTGTGTCTGAAAACGGCTGTCTCATGTGTTTTGTTCATTTTACAGCATTTGTAGTGGGAGGGCAAGTCTCATACCAGTTACAGTGCCACAGCTTGTGGAAGTCCTTGATTAATTCTCAGTGAGAAATATGTGTCTTGTGCACTAACTGAGCTACATGATACTTCAAATTAAAATTAAAAGGTGTTCCATTGAGCATAAAATTTTAAAAAGACCAAAGCAGTGGGTCTTTGTTACTGGAGGATTTGCTTATTTTAGGGACGTGCATGCTGGGAGGACGCGGCGCTCCCTGGGCCATGTTACCTCTGCCCTGGAGGGCACTTCACACCACTGTCCTCTTCCCTCGCAGCTTCTTTCACATTTCGGGCTAACCATCCCGCTCCTCAGCACTCATTCTTTCAAACACAGAGAGTTCCTGATTATAATAGTAATATGTGCATTGAAAATAATATATAAATGATAAAGATGAGAAGCACTCTAATTTTCCTGCTTCGCAGTGGCTGCCGTTCACGTTCGGGCACAGACCCTCCTGACAGTACCTTTCCCTGGCCCTCCCCTCGACATACACACACCTGCACACTTGGGTGAAGCTGTACGTACTTCTTTTCCTATGAGGGTGTTTATTCAAAAGTATGTTTGGGAGCTTCCCTGGTGGCACAGTGGTTGAGAGTCCGCCTGCCGATGCAGGGGACACGGGTTCGTGCCCCGGTCCGGGAAGATCCCACATGCTGCGGAGCAGCTGGGCCCGTGAGCCATGGCCACTGAGCCTGCGCGTCCGGAGCCTGTGCTCTGCAACGGGAGAGGCCACAACAGTGAGAGGCCCGCGTACCACAAAAAAAAAAAAAGTATGTTCAGGGTTTATCTTTCTATGTTAGAAAATGTGTATCTCTGTAAGTACTCTGTTAGCCGCGTGGTATTCGACAAATTGTAACTTCAGTAACCAGCCTGATATTGGTGAATATGAAAGTTAATACTTTTGATGTTTTATAAATACTAACAGAGATCAACAAATAGGCATATTTTAAGGATTTTGATTCTTTTGCCAGAATGCTCTCTAGAAGACTACAGTGACTTGTACATCTCCTGTAGGTTAACTGAAGTCAGTTGACCTGTCAGCCGTCTCCAATCTGATGACTGAGAAAATGGCATCCCCTTTAAATTTGCATTTAATCTTTTTGTGAGGTTGGAGATTCCTTATCTAAGAAAGTATACTTCTCATATTTTTATTTTATAAGTTTCTGTTCATGTTGTCTGTCCATTTTCCTGTTATATGTTTTTAAAGAGGCCTTTATATATAGTTTGCTAATCATCTTTCATTCGTTTTAATCTCTTCTAAATATTTTCATTTATAGTTTCTGTTGTCCGTATAAAAGTTTAGCATCCTTATATAAGGTGACCTAACAGTAATTTTAAAATAGTCTTTAAAATAGTTACTTATGTAATGTGATAGAAGTGCTAATTATTACTATGGTGACAATCATATTACAATACATAAATGCATCAAACTGACTTGTACACCTTAAATTTACACAATGTTATATGTCAAGTATATTTCAATAAAAATATTTTTAAAAAAGTAAATAGTTACTGCTTTTGGTTTTATGCTTAGGCCATTTCCACCCCATGACTGTGTTTTAAATGGTTCTTTAAAATCACCCCTGCTTTACGCGTGAACTCTCCAGTCCAGCTAGCATTTGTTTGGAGTCGAGCTTTGAGGAGGAAATCAAACGTAAAACAACCTGCTAGCTGGTCGCAGCAGTACCGTTTGCTGAATAGCTCACTGTTTTAGCACAATTTTAAAA
Organism: Hyperoodon ampullatus; assembly: GCF_949752795.1. Classification (NCBI taxonomy): domain Eukaryota; kingdom Metazoa; phylum Chordata; class Mammalia; order Artiodactyla; family Ziphiidae; genus Hyperoodon; species Hyperoodon ampullatus. The sequence continues at coordinate 88,629,696 of NC_136926.1, forward strand.
TTGCCCTGGGAGGTTCCAGTTTTAAACTCTCGCCCTCAGTGTATGAGTGTGCAGGGTTCTCCAAACCTTTGCCGAGTGAGTACGTGTCTCAAACCTATTCCCCCAGCCTGTTTCCTGACTTTTCGCTTTAAAATACCTTTTGCCATATAACTTTGTTTAGGTAAATATTAAAATTAACTTTTGTCTAGGTAAATATTTATACGTTTTCCTTTTTGTTTGTGGATTTTGTGTTGTGCCAGAAGGCTGTTCCCCCACCAGTGTTCATTTCTCATCTTAACCACTGTCAGTGTTTGTCAGCGGGTAGTCTAAAAGTGAGAGGCTGGTCATTAGCACTTACTGTCTTGTAATTATTAAAATATTCCCTGCACGTAGACCCATAGAGAAGAAAGTTCAGTCACGTCACGAAACCTGTGTGGCTGAAAGACAGTTTTATGAGTGAGGTCGGGTCAGTTCTTGTTATTACAGCCTGCAGCCGCCAGAGTTTCCTCCGCCCAGGCCCCTCCTCCCTGCTCTCTCCAGCCTCACTCAGACTCCCAGTGTTTTCTGTTTGCTCTTCCTTCTTGCGCGTGGTGAGATAAAGCTGTGCCGTCGCCTTGTCACTGAAGACACCCAGCTTGCAGTTCTCATGCTACTTGTTAAAATGGTTAGTTTTCATCCTGAGACACTCGTGGAGCCTGTTGACTTTCTAACGTGCTTTGAGCCCGTCGCTGGGCACCCGCTGCTCTTGTGCAGTTGCCTTTTTCCTCCTCTGTGTGCTTTCTCGTTTTTCTAGCGTGCGTCCTCAAGCGGTCTCTCCAGGATTGAAGGGGGCGGAAAGGTCACGAACCCCAAGCGACCGAGGGTTTCTGTTTGCCATCAGGCTTGGAGGCTGCACCTCGAAGTCTGTCCCTTTGCACCTCACTTCCAGCAGTCACAGGTGCTCCGGGGGACACTGGGAAGCAGTTGCACAGACTAATCCTTTGTAGCAGATTTAATTCGCTGAGAGTGTTAGAAAAGAAGTGCATTGTGAAGATACTACCTTAGAATTTTTCTGAAAGAAAAGCCAAACAATGAGTATGTGGTATGGGATGGCATTACCTGGATTCCAGGAGAGTGGGTCAGCTGTGACAGAGGCTAGTGTCGGGGAGGGGCGTGCAGAGGACTGCTAGAAATGTCCACCCCTTGGTCGTGGTGGTGTCGTCGGTGTGTGCTTGTATTCAAATGCAGAAAATTGTACACTTTGCACACATAATTTATTGCTTGTAAATATCTTAAGAAAGTATTTAAAATTCCACTATGATGTTATCTATATTTTTGAATATTCCCTTTGCTGTGATCACAGGAGGTACATTCTATTATATTCAATATTATAAGGATGTTTTCCTCATTTTTATTAGCGACAGATATGTATAAATTGAAAATACTTAGAAGGTTAGAGTATGCAATTCATACAGTGCTACTTTTAAAATTTTATGGTTGATACACTTTGATAGAGAGTGTGTTAAGCATTTGGGTGAAGTAACTGGAAAATGAGAACGTTTTAAGTTTTGATACGATCATAAAACCAAAAGGCAATATATTTTAGAAAAAAGGAAATTTAGCTGAATTTGTGATTCGTCCATCAATTTATTTATTTATTTATAAAATTTATTTATTTGTTTTTGGCTGCCTTGGGTCTCTGTTGCTGCACGCAGGCTTTCTCTAGTTGTGGCGAGCGTGGGCTACTCTTCATCATGGTGCGCTGTCTTCTCATTGCGGTGGCTTCTCTTGTTGCGGAGCACGGGCTCTAGGCGCCCAGGCTTCAGTAGTTGTGGCACGTGGGCCCAGTAGTTGTGGCACACGGGCTCTAGAGCGCAGGCTCAGTAGTTGCGGTGCACGGGCTTAGTTGCTCTGCGGCATGTGGGATCTTCCCGGACCAGGGCTCAAACCCGTGTGCCCTGCATTGGCAGGCGGATTCTTAACCACTGTGCCACCAGGGAAGCCCCATCCATCAATTTAAATTTGTAGCTTCATATAATTTGACATATTAGGTATAGACTTTTTTTCACAGGAAAGAAAGCTCTAATTTCATTATGGACATAGGCAAGGCAATTTGGTTTTTCATCAAATAGCTTACACTGTCCATAACTGTCACTCATTTTGACTTTTCTGTCTCTAATGTGATGGACCTGGGGAGTGTTTGGTGACATTCGCTGTTTGTTGCATCATCAATGGAGCATTGTGTCCACAGTGACACCAAGAATGAATAAACCTGCAGTCCTTAGAGCTCTTTTTAAAGAACTGAGGACGCCACCAAGAATAAGCTCTCTAATTCTGTTGTGTCCAGAGCACCTAATGTGATCAGAGAATTGAAATTTAGTTGGAGCAGTGCTGCTGATCCAGTCCTGTGATGGCAGGTCCGGCTTCTTGCTGTCGCGGACATGGAGACGTGTGGGAATGTGTTTCTGCTCTTGTGATCAGGCAGATTTATTAACAACAGTGATGGCACAGTAATTTTCAATAAATCATGATTCGCTGATGTATTTCAAAAGATCCATATAGCAGTAAACAATACCATTTATATTTAATTAGTTTTATTGAACGAAAGGCAATTTTATTGGTAATGAACCACATGTTATGATTAAGGATGTATTTTAATGACCTTCAAGTAATGCGAACAAATGTTGCCCTTGACCTAGTAGCAGAGGCTTTCCTACATTATTGAAAACTTCAGAATGATTTTTAAATTATCGTGAAAAGCTTCGAATGGCATTCTCATTATTGTGCCATTTTTCAGTCATTTGATGTCTAATGTACTAGATGAAATGCAGTCCTCTGAACGTTCATGTACACGTGGAAATATGGGGGCTGCTGCTAGGCGGTTCTTTATTTCCATGTATCAAGATAGTCTGTTATAGGAGAACTTCATTTTCTGAAAATGACTGTGACGGTGTAGGACTTAAATGATGAGTGATCCTCCAGCTTGCCTCGTCCCAGGAGTCGGTTGGCTGTCTTTTCACAAGTCTAAAATTATTACGCAATGCATTTCTTCTGTGTAAACGAGCCTGGCTTAATTAACTTGAAAATAAATTTTTATTAGTTAACATATAATCTAAGCTGCAGAAGCAGACCCACTGTGGTGAGCTGGTGTGTTCACCCTTCATCCAGTGCAGCGTCTCTGTTCTTCAGAACCTTGAAAACTAACCTGCGCGTGTTGTGCAGCCCCACCTGAAGGCATGTGAGTGAGCTTCCCCGGGCTTGACGAGCTCTCAGAGAACTCTCAGGGCAGGCTTGGGGGGAGCTGTCCCTCTGCCCCACTGGCGTTCTCAGCTGGCAGGTGCTGTCCTCAGCCCCAGGGCTCTGTGTGGCAGTTGCTGTGTAGGCAGCGGCCGCCCTCGCAGCCTGGAGTCACGGCTCCCGTGCTGCGTCTGGAACTCAGTAGTGGCCGTGGTGTTTTCTGCAGAGGATCATTCTGAGGGTGATGTTTGGAGGTTCAGGCATGCGCTCAAAGCTTCCTAAGGCTTTGGGAGCACTGCATTCCATGTGTTAAGCCCCTTTCTGCTCTGAGGTCTAGAGTGATCCATCCCAGATCCAGAGAGACGGTTCTTCTCCCTCACCTAACAGCCCAGAGGTGGGTGGTCCCAGCCGAGCGCGCAGCTCTGTCGTCCGCGGTCAGTGACCTTCAGCCGCGTCCCAGTGTCCGCTCCCCTGCAGCCTGGCCCGCGGGAGCGGAGAGCACGGGGATGGGGCAGCGGCCTCGTCATCCTCCTCCCTCCAGGTGGGCGGCGTGGGGAGGGCTGGCTGTGACCGTGCTGAGGGGAGCCACGCGCCCACGCAGGGTCGGAAGTTCCGTCTTAAAACGGCGATGGGAAGAATGGTGGAGAGTGATCTCTGTCACCATTTCTTCATTTTGTTTTCCGTCGGGTTTCTTTGATTACTTCGTACACTTCTTACTGGGTGGTGTACGCTAACGCTTCTCCGTTGGTTCTCCTGGAGGATTTTACTGCCCTCAGGGCAGGGTGCTCCATTTCGAACTGTTGTTACGATTACCATGTTTTTACGATTACCAGTTTTTTCCCACTTGTTCTCCAAGGAGCTTGAAGCAACATGAAAATCTGTATGTCCCTCACCTACGTTAGAGTAGGAAATAAATGAAATGTAAACTGCCAAGTCGTCTGTATGTCTTCTAGGAAGGAGAGAAGCCATATCCGTTGTGGAGTGTTGCCTGTTCTCTGTTGAAGAATGTTTTCTTGAAGGGATGGAGCTTTCCAGACAGCCCATCAGGCAGGGCTCCGCTGGCAGAGAAGCTCTCCCGGGGAAGAGCCCACAGCCAGCTGCCCCTCCTGAGAGCCGATGGGCGGCCGGGAAGGCAAGACCCGTGTCAGCCGAGCCCTGAGCCTCTGTGAATGCGGGGCGGCAGGAGCGGAGACAATAAAAACGGATCTCGAGGTCGCTGTAAGAGACCTGAGAGGACATTACAGTCCAGACAGGAGCTGTGAGAAAAGATCAAGAGCAAAGTAAGACCTCTGGGTAAGACACGTGATGGCAGAGGTCCGTCGAGTATCAGGACAGGAACGTGGCTCAACAGGGGAAGCAGAGTGGCAGTTCCGTGTCTAGCTTGGTCCTCAGCACTACCTGTCACCCTCCTCTCTGCGTGTTGTTAACTGTCCCGAGGTAAAATTGGCATACGAGAAATTGCCCAGAATTAAACTGTGCACTTCGCTACACCAGTGAAACCATCACCACAGACAAGAGAGGGAACCCCCTGTCACTGCCAGCCTGCCATCCTGTGTGTGTGTGTGGGCAGCTGGGGTTCCTCTTTTCCATAGCAGTGCTTTCCGACTTTTCCACTCTCCTGTAATTTCTGATCCACCCGCCTTTCTCTCATCAGATGATCTTACCTTGCAGAGAAAAAGCATTATATCAAATGGAAATCCCCTCCAGTTCCCACCCTCCCGGCACCTCACCCCCCTACCTGCCGGTACAGCGAAGCGTTGTCCCCTCTCCTGTCTGAAGGGAAGTCTTCCGCCGCCTTCGCCTCACCCTGCTTTCTCGAGACTTCCATCTGCCGGTTACTCCCTACCTTGCCTTCTCCTAGCCTCTCCCTCTGCCGGCCCCTTTCTCTTAGCCCTGAGGGCTTCAGCCAACTCTAGTGTCTAAGGGGTCCCTTCCTCAGTTTTAGGTTACTTGAATATATTTAGAAAGCTGACTTGCTTTGTTCATTGGCTTTTCAGCTATGCTACCTCTTTGCCTTTTTTTACTACTTGCTAGAGATGGCAATATGCATTCAACTAAAAGTGTACTGTGAAAACTTAACGTTGTATCACTTCACATTAAATTAAGAACCTTGTAATTGAATAGATCCATTTACCCCACTCATTTTTGAGGCTAAAGCACATTGCACTTTTTTTGTGTGCATATATATTTGTATGCATTTATATACTTTTTAAATATGCAGTGTATCTACATATATCATAAACTGTTCTGTTTTATCTGTATCTTAAAGAAGTAAAGTGAAAAGACAGGATTTTTGTTTTTCTTTTGATATTAACCATGTTTGTTCCTTACCATGCCTTCCTAAAGACCTGAGTTTCTACTGGATATCATTTCCCTTCAGCCTAAAGAACTTCCGTTAGCATTTCTTGTAGTGTATGTCTGCTAGCAGTGAATTCTCATTTTCATTTATCTGAAAATATCTTAGTTTCACCTGTCCTGTTTTTGTGAAGGATATTTTTGCTGAATATTGAATTCAGGGTCGACCAGTTTTTTCTCCCCACAGCACTTTAAATATTTTGTTCCATTGTGTTCTGCTTTCATTATTTGTGTTGAGAAATTAGTGTTATTTTGCTAGTGTTTGCCTGCATGTAATGTGTCATTTTTCTCTAGGTATTTTTGAGATTTTTCTCTATCTTTGGTCTCTTATTTAGCTGTGACTTTGATTGTTTTAAATTTTACTCATCTGTCTAGGGGTTTGCTGGGCTTCCTGAATCTGCACATTTATGGCTGTCAGCCAGTTTGGCATATTTTCAGTCATTGTTTCTTCAAATACCTTTTCTTCCTCATTCTCTCTGTGTGCTGCTTCCAGGAACCCAACTGCAAACAAATTCCTGCTGTTCTCTCAGGGACGCTGCGGCCATACTCATTTTCAAGATCTCTCTCCTCTGTGTTCTTCAGATTCATCATCTCTTGACCTGTCTTCAAGTTCACAGACTCTGTTCTCCAGTCGGCTGTTAAGCCATCTAATGAATTTATTTAAGATGTATTTTTTTCAATTCTAGAATTTCCAGTTGGTTCTTTTTTTGTATACGTGTTTTCTTTTTCTCTGCTGTGGTTTCCTCTTTGTTTATTGTTCAGGAGAGTATTTTCCTTTAAAAATTTGAGATGTTCTAGTAACTGCTTTGAAATTCTCATCTCTTAATTCTGATGTCTAGTCATCTCAGAGTTAGTCTTCTTTGGTTGGACTCTACTTGAATGTGGATCCTGTGTTCTCATTTCCTCCTATGTCTGGACATTTTGATTGGATCTTCAACATTACTGATGCATTGTAGAGACTCTGGATTCTGTGATGTTCTTCTGAAGAGCATTGGGGTTTTTGTTTGGTTTTGTTTCGACTGGTGGTTAACTGGCTGAAGTCAGACTGCCAGCTCCATCTTCCCTTCTGTGAGGAGCCGCGGAGGTCTTTGTTCCTTTCTTCTGGCTGAGCCGGACTGCTTGAAACCTGCCTGCACGAGTGGCTCGGGCTCAGCATCAGAGCGCACACGGCACTGCGGCCCCCTGAGGCCTCCCGTTCCTCTCGCGCTTCAGCGTCTGTGGTCAGACCTTTGTTCTTCATGTCTGGAAGTCTGTGTTTTCTAAGTGTTAGCAGCCATGAGGCAAAACCAAAACAAAACAGAAAACAGAAACGAAACCTATAAAAATGGCAAGCTGTCTGTGACGGGGGATCCTCCAGACGCCCCCAGTTTTGATGATTCTCTTGGAGGACTCCCAGGGCTCAGCGTGTTGTCCTCCTCGTGGCCATGGGTGGTTACAGTGAGAGGGCTCAGAGCAGTCAGCACAGAGAACAGGCACAGGGCGACATCACAGGAAAGCAGGCAAGAGCTTCCAGACTCCCCTCCCAGGGGGCTCACACAGGACACGCCGAGGTCCCCAACATAATGTGGGAACACGTGGGAAGTAGTTTCTACCAGGGAAGCTCATTAGAGACTCACAGGGCCTTTACTGGGGGCTGGGCCTGGAGGCACCCTCTGCCTGGCACGTACCACATGCCAGACGCACCCCCCATCCCCCGCCCCCCGCAAGAAGGAAAGTGGGTGTTTGGCATGAGCCATGTCGCTTGAATAAGTGGTTTAGGCACACACTCTCTTATCCGGGAAGGCTGGCAGCTCTCCTGGGATCCACATTCCCAGACCCCAGCCAAGGGCCAGCCTTGCAAGCAGGGCTTTCTCGGGTCTGCTGTGTTAAACTTTCTGTACGGCCCACTCGCTTGGCCGGGGCTTATTTGCAGCAAAAGTATACGCAGCCTTGTTATCCTTAGACCTGGCGCAGCTGGGTGAGACCAGCCCGCACTCTTGGTGTCGGCGAGCCCTTTGGGAGGGTTGAAGCGGTGCCCATGCACCGTCGCCGGGAAGCCCGAGCTGTCAGGTGTGCCCAGCGGCCCCTTTGGATTTCAGGCGCCAGCCTCTGGCAGAAGCTCACAGGGCAGTGTGGGTTTCCTCAGCGGGAGGGGAGCCTGCGGACGCTTGTGGGAGGCTCGGGTGATCTTGTCCTCCTCTCTCTGCTCCTCCCCAGGCTCAGGGCTTTGTTCCTTCTGTCATCACAGGATCCTCGTGCACCAGACGGCAATCCTAACTGTCTCTTCAGACATCCCTTCCTCCCCAGGCCTTTCAGCTAGAAGGGTTTTAGGCAAGAAACAAAGTATTTTTTGCAGGAAAATATTTTCCTATAACTTAACCAGGAAGACACACCATGTTCAGGGTTTGGTCAAGAGGAACGCTGAATCCTCAGACTTTTTCAGATGGCTCTCCATAGCTCCCACCCCTTCCATCCTGAGTGTTCATCTTGGGTGTGGCCCAGGACAGGTCACCCCCTTGCTGGGACAGCGCTCTTAGTAATCAGACCACAGCGTTAGATGTGAGTCTCGGGGGGTGGGGCAGCCTTGCAGGCAGCGCAAGGCCCGCGGGGCAGCCCCAGTGCCGCATGTCTTATAAGCGCCGCCGGCTGCTTCTGACACAACCTGCCAAGGGGGCAGCAGTTGTCCATTGGAGTCGGGAGAGTCCACACACCTCTGTTGGCCTTAAAAATTGTTCCTTTGAGTTCTCTTCCATCCTCATCCGTAGCGTTGGCAACAAAACATAAGAAAACAGTCACTGTTGGTAAATAAGATATGTAAAGTATTCATTGGTAATTGGAAAATTTCCAAGTAATTTTGTTTAATTATTATGTAATTAATTCAGATATTCTGTTTTCCAGGACCTTTTTTCTATCAATGCTTATGTTTATGCTCAGAAGCCACAACTGGATATTCATAGTTTTGAAGGCACATTTACCAGGGTAAGTTAAGTCTTTTGTTAAACACAAATATATTCATTGTGTGAGTTAAAAGTAGCAAACCTTTATTTTGAAAAAAGTAATTAAATCAAGAATCAATTCAAACAAGTTCTGAACTAAAAAGTGAAGACCTAGAGAATGTTTCAAGTTTTTAAATTTTCCTATAGCAAATATTTCTTTGAGGTACATTCAGTACAGTTTTTCTATTTTTAGCATATTTACTCTTTTTTAAAAAAATTTTATTTATTTATTTTTGGCTGCGTTGGGTCTTTGTTGCTGTGCATGGGCTTTCTCTAGTTGCAGTGAGCAGGGATTGCTCTTCGTTGCGCTGCGGCGGCTTCTCTTGTTTCAGAGTGTGAGCTCTAGGAGCGTGGGCTTCAGTAGTTGTGGCACGCAGGCTCAGTAGTTGTCGCTCGCGGGCTCTAGAGCGCAGGCTCAGTAGCTGTGGCCCACGGGCTTAGTTGCTCCACGGCATGTGGGATCTTCCCGGACAAGGGACCAAACCCATGTCCCCTGCACTGGCAGGAGGATTCTTAACCACTGTGCCACCAGGGAAGTCCCAGCATATTTACTCTTGATAAGATCCTTCTCCCTTAAAATATTAGGAGTCAGTAAAATGAAGTAATTCAGCTATTTCAGTTTTGATTTTGGATAATGGTTAATACATTATGATATCCACATCATTTCTTGATTTTTATTAACTGGTTGGATGGATATCTGTATGTGCACATCCATTTCCTTATATACATATGTGTGTTTCATTCTACATTCTCTTCATTATTATGGCGTTTTGGTATAGCCACCTACTTCTCTCTTTTTAGAGTTGATACTTTGTTCTGTAAAACCATTAAAGTCAAAGGGAAAACTCAGTATTCCTGGATTAACTGTTTCTGAGTTAGGCAGCTTTTATCTCTTTACCTTGAATGGCTACCCTGGTTGTAAGCACAGGGTGGTTCCCTGCCGGACAGTTTCCTGTGGAAGAAACAGGGAAGGGTGCTGGGGCGCTGCGGCCAAGGACTTGGATAAGCTCACGTGTTGTGAAGACTGTAATGATGGTGTGTGAGCCACTGGGCAAGAGCTTGATTTGATTCCGGACACATTTGGAAATTTATAAATATATTATCACCATTAGTATAAAACGATATAGAAATAAAAAGGTTAAGGGTATTAAAACTGTCATAGCCTTACCATCCTAACATAAACAGTCACATTATCCTTTTGACCCTTCCCCTTCAAAGTGTGTCCCATGTGCGTACATACTGGCATAATATAAGCCTCATTTTTTTCACCGCTTAAGATATATATTTCCTTAGTATTTTCCATATTGATGCAGCCATATAATTATCAATAGATATTTTTAAGCTAAAACTACTAAATACAGCAAGTGTAACATATTTTACTTGACAAACTGTAACTCCTAAGGGACTTTGAAATGAAGGCAGAAGTGTGTGTGTGTCTGCAGAAACAGAGAATGGCCGTGTGCTGGCTTCAGAGTATGGAGGAGACAAACCCCTTTAATCAAGGGCTGTCTGTGGAGCTCCAGCATTTCAAGACCCAGTTTAAGTACCATCATTTGGAAGGCTTCCTTGTATTCCCTTTTCTTTGATATCATTGCACTTCTGCCTGCCTTTATATTTGCCCTCGGGGCTCTATTTTGTCATTGTTATGTGCTCGTTTAGCTCTCACATGAAACCAGAAACTACTTAGGTGAATGGCTGTCTTACTTCTTTTCTTAGCTGCAGTTTCTAATACAGGGCTTGGTGTATATTCAGATACCAAATACACATCTGAATGAATTGAAGAATTCTCCTATTTACAGATGATATAACTACGGCACAGTTAAAAGAAACACCAGTTTATAATCCTAAAGTGAATTGTTTCTTGAGGAATAGCACCCCACCTGTGTGGACAGGTAGGGTTGCTTCTGTGTTTTAGCTCTTGTGAATAATGCTGCTATGAATATGGGAATACAGATATATCTTTGAGACCCTCCTTTTAGTTTTTTCAAGTATATACCCAGAAGTGGAATTTCTGGATCACATGATAATTCTATTTTCAATTTTTGTGGAACTGCCAAAAGTAGTTCCACAGCAGTTATACTATTTTACATTCTCACCAGCAGTGAACAGAGGGTCCAGTTTCTCCACATCCTCACCAGAACTTCTTGTTTTCTGATTTTCTGATAGTAGCCATGTTATTGGGTTTGAGAAGTTACCTCATTTTGGTTTTGATTTGCACTTTACTAGTGATTAACAATGTTTAGCATCTTTTTATGTTCTTTATGGCCATTTGTGTACCTTCTTTGGAGGAATGTCTATTCAAGTCCTTGGCCCATTTTCAAATTGGATTGTTTGGGTTTTTTTGTTGAGTTTTAGGAGTTCTCCATATATTCTGGATATTAATTCCTTCTCAGGGACTTGATTTGTACGTATTTTCTTCCATTCTGTGAGTTGCCTTTTACTCTGTTGATAGTGCCTTTGAAGCACAAAATTTGTTGATCTTCATGAAGTCCAGTTTGTTTATTTTTTCCATTGTTACTTGTAACTTTGCTGTCATATCCAAAAAATCATTGCAAAACCTAATATCATGAAGCTTTTGTTCTATGTTTTCTTCTAAGTGTTTTATTATTGTAAGTCTTGCATTTAGATCTTTGATCCCTTTTGAGTTATTTTTGTATATATTGTTAGGGAAGGGTAACTTCATCCTTTGCATATGGATATCCAGTTTTGTCAGCATCGTTTGTTGAAAAGATTGTCCTTTCCCCATTGGGAGGTCTTGGCACTGTTGTCAAAACATTTAACCTTATATGCAAGGGTTTTTTCCTGGGTTCTCCACTTTATCCCATTGGTCTATATGTCTGCCTTTAGGCAGCACTATACTGTTTTGATTACTGTAACTTTGTATTACATTTTCAAATCAGGAAGTATCAGCCCTCCAGTTTAGTTTTTCTTTTTCGAGATTGTTTTGAATATTTCAGGTCCCTTGATTTTTCATATGAATCTTAGAATGGATTTTTCTATTCCTGAAAAAAATGTCATTGGGATTTTAAGGGATTGCATTGAATCTGTAAATCACTGTGGGTAATACTGACATATTAACAATATTCAGTCTTCCAATCCATGAACATGTGATGTGTTTCCATTTATTTATGTCTTTTTTACTTTCTTTTGGAAATATTTTGTAGTTTTTATTGTACAAATCTTTCACTTCCTTGGTTAAATTAATTCCTAAATATTTTATTGTTTTTGATGCTATTATAAGTGGAATTGTTTTTGTAATTTCTTTTTCAGATCATTCATATATAGAAAAGCAACTGATTTTTGCATGATGAGTTTGTATTCTGCTACTTTGCTGAATTCATTTATTAGATCCAACCATTTTTTTGTGAACTCTTTAGGATTTTCTACATATACGATCATAACATCTGCAAACAGAGATAATTTTGCATCTTCCTTTCCAAATTGTGCCTCTTATTTCTCTTTCCTGTACAACTGCTCTGGCTAGAACTTCCAGTATTATATAGTATGTTCAATAGTTGTGGTGAAAGCAGACATTCTGATCTTAGAGGAAAAGGTTTTAGTATTTCACCATTTGGTATCGTGTACACAGTGGGTTTTTCATATATGGCTTTTATTATGTGGAGCTAGTTAGTTCCCTTCTATTCCTAGTGTGTTGAATGTTTTTTATCATAAAAGGGTGTTGAATTTTGGCAAATGCATTTTCTGCATCAATTGAGATGATCGTATGGGGATTTTCTCCTCATTCTGTTAATGTGATGTATTTTGTTGATTGATATATATGTTGAACCATCGTTGCATTTCAGGAATAAATCTCACTTGGTCACAGAGTTTAATCCTTTTAATATGCTGCTGAATTTGGTTTTTTAGTATTTTGTACAGGATTTTTGCATCATTGTTCATAGAAGATATTGGTCTGTAGTTTACTTTTCTAGTAGTCTCTTAGTCTGGCTTTGATATGAGGGTTGTGCTGGTCTCACAGAGTGAGTTAAGTAGTGTCCTTCCTCTTCAATTTTTTTGAATAGTTTGAGAAAGATTAATATTAATTCTTTAGATTTTTGGTAGATTTCACCAGTGAAGTCATCAGATCTAGGGCTTTTCTTTGTCAGGAGATTTTTTAGTATTGATTTAATCTCTACGAGGTATAGGTCTGTTTAGTTTTTTTATTTCTCCATGATTAGTCTTGGTAGATTTTGTGTTTTTTAGGAATTTGTCCATGTCACCTAGGTTATCCTGTTTGTTGGCGTATGGTTGTTCATAATACTCTCTTATAATCCTTTTTATTTTTTTAGAATCATAGTAATAATATCCCTACTTCCATTTCAGATTTTAGTAATTTGAGTCTTACTTTTTTTCTTAGTCCATCTAACCAAAGGTTTTTCAATTTTGTTGATCTTTTTGAAGAAGTAACTTTCATATTTATTAATTTTTCCTGTTCTTTATTTTGTTTATCTCTGCTCTGTTCTTTATTTTTACCTTCCTTCTGCTAACTTTGGGTTTAGTTTGTTCTTCTTTTTCTAGTTCCTTAAGTTCTAAAGTTAGGTTGTTGATTTGAGATCTTTCCTGTTTTGGAAATTAAACAATTATAATTTGTTATAAATTATATAACTGTATAAGCTATAAATTTCCCCCTTAGCACCACTTATGCTGCATCCCATGGGTTTTTATAAATTATATTTTCCTTGTCATTTGTCTCTAAGTATTTTCTAATTTCCCTTTTCATTTTAATTCATTGTTTTTTTTAACATCTTTATTGGAGTATAATTGCTTTACAATGGTGTGTTAGTTTCTGCTGTATAACAGAGTGAATCAGCTATACATATACATATATCCCCAGATCTCCTCTCTCTTGCATCTCCCTTCCACCCTCCCTATCCCACCCCTCTAGGTGGTCACAAAGCACCGAGCTGATCTCCCTGTGCTATGTGGCTGTTTCCCACTAGCTATCTATTTTACATTTGGTAGTATATATAAGTCCATGCCACTCTCTCACTTCGTCCCAGTTTACCCTTCCCCCTCCCTAATACATTGTTTTTTAAAAAGAATGTTGTTTGATTTCTACAATTTTGTGAATTTTGTTATTAATTTCTAACTACATCTTGTCATGGTTGGAGTAGATATAGATACTTTGTATGATATCTATTTTTTAAAATCTATTGAGACTTAACTTGTGGCCTAACATAAGGTGTATCTTAGAAAGTACCCCATATGCACTTGAGAACAATGTGTATGCTGTTGTTGTGTGGAGTATTCTATGTATGTCTGTTGTCTGTAGATCTAGTTGGCTTATTGTGTTAAGTTCTCTATTTCCTTACTTCAGCCTGGTTGTTCTACCCATAACTGTGAGTGGGATATAAAAGTCTTCAACTATTTCTCCCTTCAGTGCTATCAATTGTTGATATATTATCTTTCATTAGGAGCATAATAGTGTATAATTATCATATCTTTTTGCCTTATTGAACATTTAATTAATACATAATGTCTCTTGTGATCCTTTTGATTTAAACATCTGTTTTTTCTGACATTAGTATAGCCACCCCTGCTCTCTTTTGCTCACTATTTGCAGGGAATGTCTTTTCCCATACTTTAACTTTCAACTTCTTTGTGCCTTTGGATCTAAAGTGAGTCTCTTGTAGATAGCATATAGTTGGATCATTTGTTTTTATCCATTCTGCCAATATCTGTCTTGTGATTGGTGAGTTTACTCCATTTATATTTGAAGTAATTAGTGATAAGGAGCAGTTTACTTCTGTCATTGTACTATTTGTTTTCTATATGGCCTATAGTTTTATTGTCTCTCATTTCCTGCATTACTGTCTTGAGTTGTGTTTCATTGATTTTTCTTTATAGTGAAATGTTTAAATTTCTTTCTCATTTCCTTTTGAGTATATTCTGTAGCTGTTTTCTTTTTGGTTACCGTGGGGATTACATTTAACACCCTGAAGTTATAACACTCTAATTTGAATTTACACCAAGTTAAGTTCAATAACATATTAAACCTCTGCTCCTTTACAGCTCTTTCCTCACCTCTTGCAGTTGTAGTTGTCACAAAATGATATCTTTATATATTGTGTCCTAAAAATATAAACTAATAATTCTTTTAAATGCATGAGTGTCTTAACTTATGTAGAAATAAGATTTGGAGTTACAAACCCAAGTTAGAATAATACTAGCTTTCAGAATAATAACTTGCTTTTTTTCTCTAAATATATTAGTCTCTTAAATCATGTAGAGAAGAAAGAGTACAGTTACAAACCATTGTTACAATAATATTTACTTTTATAATTATTCATCTTCATTGAGATCTTTAATTCTCCATGTGGTTTTGAAGACTGTCTAGTGTCCTTTTATTTCAGTCTTCAGGACTCCCTTGAGCAGCACTTCTTGCAGGGAAGGTCCAGTGGTCACCAGCTCCCCTCAGCTTCTCCCCCACTCCCCAATTTGGCTCAGCATGAATTTTTTTAAAAATTGTTATTGGAGTATAGTTGATTTACAGTGTTCCTCAGCTTTTGTTTATCTGGGAATGTCTTGATTTTTCCCTCACTTTTGAAGGACACTTTTGCTGGATATAGGATTCTTGGTTGACAGTTCTTTTTCTTTTAGCACTTTGTCGATACCAGTGCACTGCCTTCTGGCCTTGATAGTTTCCGATGAGAAATCTGCTAATCATTTTATTGAGGATCGCTTGTATGTGATGATTCACTTCTTTCTTGCTATTTAAGATTCTCTCTTTGTCCTTGTCTTTTGAAAGTTTGATTATAATGTGTCTTGGTGTGGGTCTCTTTCAATTCTTACATGGATTTGATTGAGCTTCTTGAATACTTACATTCATGTCTTTCATTAACTTTGGGGGATTTCAGCCATTATTTCTTCAAATAGTCTCTCTGCCCCTTTATTTCTCTCTCTTCTTCTTCTGGGATTTCCACAATGAGTATTTTTCGTTTTTTTGTTTCCTGCAGATCCCTTAGGCCCTTTCAACTTTCTTCAGTCTTTCTTTCTCTTTCTCAGCCTCAGTAATTTCCATTGTCCTACCTTCAGGTTCACTAATTTTTTCTTCTGTCTGCCCAAAACTGCCTTGAATCCCTTTAGTGAATTTTTCATTTTGCTCATTGTACTTTTCAGCTCTTGAATTTCTTTTGGTTTCTGTTTGGGTTTTCTATTTCTTCATTCACATTTCCGCTTTGTTCATACATTGTTTTCTTGACTCTCTCCACATCTTTATGTCTTTGAACATCTTTAATATTTTTCTTTTAAAATCTTTGTCTAGTATAACTGCCATCAGATCTTTTTCAGGGATAGTTTCTATTGATTTATATTTTTCCTTTGAATGGACCATACCGTTCTGTTGGGTTTTATGCCTTGTTATTTTTTTTATTTTTTTGATTGTGGTAGGCTCTCTCTCTGCTGAGGATCAGCCTGAGGTATAAACTTAATGTTTTCTTATGTCTTTTCTGAGCCTTTCCTTGGGCATGTGCCATCATTTTCTGTTTTTTCGTGTATATGCAGTTGTTTTTGAATGTCCTAGTCTTTAATATCTGTCTTCCAAAAGGGGAAAAAGAGAAAAACAAAGGGGGATAAACGGGGCACTCGCCCTTGAAATCCACTTGGTGGGGGAAGGGTTTGCAACAAGGGGGGAGGTGTGACAACAATGGCCACCTGCCTTTTTGGCTGCATCTCTGCCATCTTAAGCAGCATCAGAGCACAGGTTCCTGATATTGGAGGACAAGGTCCTTTAGATCTACCCTGGCTGGCTTGTGCAAGCTGCTCTAGAAACACGTGTATGGCCTCCTGCCATGTGGCTGAGGGTGGGACGGGTAGGTGCTACATGCTAAGACCTGAAAGTCACCACAATTGACTGCAGTAACCATCCAGTGCTTCCCCTGGAACTTGTAAGCCTTCACCAGCTCTGGATTCCAAATTAGTTACATCAGACAGATTCTGTCCCCGCAGTTGTGGTCCAGGTTGGGGGCCATTCCTGGTGCTTCTTGCTCCGCCATCATCCCAGAATCCTCTGTGTAAATTCCTGTCTTTTACCCCTATTTTTCACTGCCTTTTCACTGATTGTTAGCTGGATCCAGCTGGTGGACTTGTTTTAACACAATGGATATCTGAAGTATGAGTAATAAAAAAGTTGCTAATTTGCTTTTTTCTTACTTTTCTCTCCTTGAACAGGATGATAGTGATCCACCCATTCATGAAAGCCTCAGCATAGAAAATACCTTGTGGGCAAGCACTGTTGTTGCATCAGGTGAGAAATAAGCTCAATTTTTAACATGAATTCTCACATATAGGAGATGCTTTGTGTTTTTAAGCGACCCCAAACAAATGTTTGTCAAAGTGCTTTGCACCACAGAGACCTTATTAAACATATACTCCCGTTCAGTGGGTGTGGACCAGGCCTGAGAGTCTGCATCTCAGACAAGCCCAGGGTGAGGCTTGTGCTGTTGCTCGTCACACTTGGAGGAGCTGGGCTGAAGCAGCTAAGGAGGGTGCACCCTTGTGTTGCAAGGCAGGGGCCATTTTGCTAGTTTTGACATCTGTTTCATGACAGATTTGTCAGTGTGCCTTAAAGACAGGTGGCACAGCAGAACCGGGGAAGCAGACAGTGACTTCAGAGGGCTCTGACCACTTCTCATTCATCTAACGGCTGAGGAGGTTGGTGTGGTTGCTTGTCTGTGGGGGAGAGAAGTATTAGATGAGACAGGGACCTTAGGAGGTAGATTGGGTTGGGCCTTTAGCAGCCACGATGAAGGTTCTTTTAAGTAAAATTGGAGTATGTTGGAATATTTCTAGTGGTTGAACAGAGAGGCCACTTAGATATACATTTTGTAAAGTAAATTTCTCTGAGAGGCGTTGAAAATCTAAGTGATTATCACCTTTTCAGAAAGTGGTTGACCTTGTGGATGGTACCAGGAGGTAGCAGCAGGGAGCGTTACGGGTACTGGTGGGTAGGATGCGGGGAAGCACCCAAGGGAGGAATGTCTGTCTCGGCACCTGTCACCAGTGCTGGCAGTGCTCCCCTCAGAGCACAGTCCTCCTTCTGGGGTTGTGTATGGATCTCCGCTCCAGACCTGGCGCTGGGATACAGTGTGGGACAGCTTATGGTGAGAAAGAAATGAAGAAAATGAGCCCAGGGGAGTTCCCTGGTGGCCTAGTGGTTAGGACTGGATCCTTTCACTGCCAGGGCCCAGGTTCATCCCCTGGTTGGGGAACTAAGGTTCTGTAAGCCACGTGGTGCAGCCAAAAAGAAAAAGAAAAAGAGAGAACTCATTTCAGCTATGCTACGTATCTCAGAAAAGTGCAGGGTGCTTGAAAACAAAGAAGTGAAAACCTTACCTGGTCAGGGTCTGGAAGAGGCTTTCCTGAAGAAGAAACACGTGAACTAGATTTTAAACCACACAGATGTGCCTGGGTGAGGTGGACCCTGGGGATATGTGGCAGCACTGACTTCTCAGCACTGACTGTGTGCAGAGGCCTCGTGCTGAGGGGCGCAGCAGGCTGAAGACAGGGTTCCGAGGGCCGTGTGCCTGGCACATGGAGCAGGAGGGGCTCAGATCCACGCGGGGCACTTCTGCGTTTGTGCTAAGATGGGGCGTGGCTACGCAGAAGGGTCAGGCAGCTCCTAGACGGGAGCACAGGTCCCCTGTAGAGGACAGGGAATGAACAGAGTTTGTTTGTTTATTTATTTATTTATTTGAATTTTTGAATTTTATTTTATTTATTTTTTATACAGCAGGTTCTTATAAGTTATCTATTTCATACATATTAGTGTGTCTATGTCAATCCCAATCTCCCAATTCGTCCCACTACCGTCCCCCCCGCCACTTCCCCCCTTGGTGTCCATACATTTGTTCTCTACCTCTGTATCTCTATTTCTGCCCTGCACACCGGTTCATCTGTACCATTTTTCTAGGTTCCACATGTATGCGTTAATATACGATATTTGTTTTTCTCTTTCTGACTTACTTCACTCTGTATGACAGTCTCTAGATCCATCGACATCTCTACAAATGACCCAATTTCGTTCCTTTTTATGGCTGAGTAATATTCCATTATATATATGTACCACACCTTTATCCATTCATCTGTCAGTGAGCATTTAGGTTGCTTCCATGACCTGGCTATTGTAAACAGTGCTGCAGTGAACATTGGGCTGCCTGTGTCTTTTTGATTTACGGTTTTCTTTGGGTAATATGCCCAGTAGTGGCATTGCTGGGTCATATGATAATTCTATTTTTAGTTTTTTAAGGAACCTCCATACTGTTCTCCATAGTGGCTGTATCAGTTTACATTCCCACCAACAGTGTGAGAGGATTCCCTTTTCTCCACACCCTCTCCAGCATTTGTTGTTTGTAGATTTTTCTGATGATGCCCATTCTAACTGGTGTGAGGTGATACCTCACTGTAGTTTTGATGTGCATTTCTCTGCTAATTAGTGATGTTGAGCAGCTTTTCATGTACGTCTTGGCCATCTGTATGTCTTCTTTGGAGAAATGTCTATTTAAGTCTTCTGCCCATTTTTTTATTGGGTTGTTTGTTTTTTTAAGGTTGAGCTGCATGAGCTGTTTATATATTTTGGAGATTAATCCTTTGTCTGTTGATTAGTTTGCAAATATTTTCTCCCATTCTGAGAGTTCTCTTTTCATCTTGTTTGTAGTTTCCTTTCCTTTGCAAAAGATCTTAAGTTTCATTAGGTCCCATTTGTTTATTTTTGTTTTTATTTCCATTTCTCTAGGAGGTGGATCAAAAATGATCTTGCTGTGATTTATGTCAAAGAGTGTTCTTCCTATATTTTCCTCTAAGAGTTTTATAGTGTCTGGCCTTACCTTTAGGTCTCTAATCCATTTTGAGTTTATTTTTCTGTATAGTGTTAGGAGTATTCTAATTTCATTCTTTTCCATGTAGCTGTCCAGTTTTCCCAGCACCACTTATTGAAGAGACTGTCTTTTCTCCATTGTATATTCTTGCCTCCTTTGTCATAGATTAGTTGACCGTAGGTGCGTAGGTTTATCTCTGGGCTTTCTGTCCTGTTCAATTGATCTACATTTCTGTTTTTGTGCCAGTACCATATTGTCTTGATTACTGTAGGTTTGTAGTATAGTCTGAAGCCAGGGAGTCTGATTCCTCCAGCTCCGTTTTTTTCCCCTCAAGACTGCTTTGGCTATTCGGGGTCTTTTGTGTCTCCATACAAATTTTAAGGTTTTTTTGTTCTAGTTCTGTAAAAAAATGCCACTGGTAATTTGATAGGGATTGCATTGAATCTGTAGATTGCTTTGGGTAGTAGAGTCATTTTCACAATATTGATTCTTCCAATCCAAGAACATGGTATATCTGTTTGTGTCATCTTTCATTTCTTTCATCAGTGTCTTATAGTTTCTGAGTACAGGTCTTTTACCTCCTTAGGTAGGTTTATTCCTAGATATTTTATTATTTTTGTTGCAATGGTGAATAGGATCGTTTCCTTTATTTCTCTTTGTGATCTTTCGTTGCTAGTATATAAGAATGCAAGAGATTTCTGTGCATTAATTTTGTATCCTGCAATGTTACCAAATTCATTGATTAGCTCTAGTAGTTTTCTGGTGGCATCTTTAGGATTCTCTATGTATAGTATCATGTCATCTGCAAACAGTGATAGTTTTACTTTTTCTTTTCCAATTTGTATTCCTTTTATTTCTTTTTCTTCTCTGATTGCTGTGGTTAGGACTTCCAAAACTATGTTGAATAACAGTGGTAAGAGTGGACATCTTGTCTTGTTCCTGATCTTAGAGGGAATGCTTTCAGTTTTTCACCATTGAGAATGATGTTTGCTGTGGGTTTGTTCTATATGGTCTTTATTATGTTGAGGTAGGTTCCCTCTATGCCCACTTTCTGGAGAGTTTTTATCATAAATGGGTGTTGAATTTTGTCAAAAGCTTTCTCTGCATCTGTTGAGATGATCATATGGTTTTGCTTCTTCAATATGTTAATATGGTGTATCACATTGATTGATTTGCGTATATTGAAGAATCCTTGCATCCCTGGGATAAATCCCACTTGATCATGGTGTATGATTCTTTTTTTTTTTTTTTTTTTGCGGTGCGCGGGCCTCTCACTGCTGTGGCCTCTCCCGTTGCTGAGCACAGGCTCCGGACACGCAGGCCCAGCGGCCATCGCTCACGGGCCCAGCTGCTCCGCGGCATGTGGGATCCTCCCGGACCGGGACACGAACCCATGTCCCCTGCATCAGCAGGTGGACTCTCAACCACTGCGCCACCAGGGAAGCCCTGTATGATCCTTTTAATGTGTTGTTGCATTCTGTTTGCTAGTATTTTGTTGAGGATTTTTGCATCTATATTCATCAGTGATTTTGGTGTGTAATTTTCTTTTTTTGTAACATCTTTGTCTGGTTTTGGTATGAGGGTGATGGTGGCCTCATAGAATGAGTTTGGGATTGTTCCTTCCTCTGCAATTTTGTGGAAGAATTTGAGAAGGATGGGTGTTAGCTCTTCTCTAAATGTTTGATAGAATTCACCTGTCAAGCCATCTGGTCTTGGACTTTTGTTTGTTGGGAGATTTTAAATCACGGTTTCAATTTCATTCCTTGTGATTGGTCTGTTCATATTTTCTATTTCTTCTTGGTTCAGTCTTGGAAGGGTATACCTTTCTAAGAATTTGTCCATTTCTTCCAGATTATCCATTTTATTGGCACAGAGTTGCTTGTAGTACTCTCTTATGATGCTTTGTATTTCCGTGGTGTCCATTGTAACTTCTCCTTTTCCATTTCTAATTTTATTTTATTTTTTTTTAATTAATTAATTTATTTATTTTTGGCTGTGTTGGGTCTTCGTTTCTATGCGAGGGCTTTCTCTAGTTGCAGCAAGTGGGGGCCACTCTTCGTCGCGGTGTGCGGGCCTCTCACTATCGCAGCCTCTCTTGTTGCGGAGCACAGGCTCCAGACGCACAGGCTCAGCAGTTGTGGCTCATGGGCCTAGTTCCTCCGCGGCATGTGGGATCCTCCCAGACCAGGGCTTGAACCCATGTCCTCTGCATTGGCAGGCAGACTCTCAACCACTGCGCCACCAGCAAAGCCCCTCTAATTTTATTGATTTGAGTCCTCTCTTTTTCTTGATGAGTCTGGCTAAAGGTTTATCAATTTTGTTTATCTTCTTAAAGAACCAGCTTTTAGTTTTATTGATGTTTGCTATTGTTTTCTTTGTTTCTATTTCATTTATTTCTGCTCTGATATTTATGATTTCTTTCCTTCTAGTAACTTTGGGTTTTGTTTGTTCTTTCTCTAGTTCCTTTAGTTGTAAGTTTAGATTGTTTATTTGAGATTTTTCTTGTTTCTTGAGATAGGCTTGTATTGCTATAAACTTCCCTCTTAGAACTGCTTTTGCTGCATCCCATAGGTTTTGGATTGTCGTATTTTCATTGTCATTTGTCTCTAGGTATTTTTTGATTTCCTCTTTGATTTCTTCAGTGATCTTTTCATTATTTAGTAATGTTTTGTTTAGCCTCCATGTGTTTGTGTTTTTTACGTTTCTTTCCCTGTAATTTATTTCTAATCTCATAGCGTTGTGGTAGGAAAAGATGCTTGATATGATTTCAGTTTTCTTAAATTTACCGAGGCTTGATTTGTGACCCAAGATGTGATCTATCCTAGAGAGTGTTCCGTGTGCACTTGAGAAAAAAATGTGATCTGCTGTTTTTGGATGGAATGTCCTTTAAATATCAATCAAATCTATCTGGTCTACTGTGTCATTTAAAGCTTGTGTTTCCTTATTCATTTTCTGGCTGGATGATCTGTCCATTGGTGTTACTGAGCTGTTAAAGTTCCCCACTATTATTGTGTTACTGTCGATTTCCTCTCTTATAGCTGTTAGCAGTTGCCTTATGTATTGAGGTGCTCCTATGTTGGGTACATATATATTTATGATTGTTATATCTTCTTCTTGGATTGATCCCTTGATCATTATGTAGTGTCCTTCCTTGTCTCTTGTAACATTCTTTATTTTAAAGTCTTCTTGATCTGATATGAGTATTGCTACTCCAGCTTTCTTTTGATTTCCATTTGCATGGAATATCTTTTTCCATCCCCTCACTTTCAGTCTGTATGTGTCACTAGGTCTGAAGTGGGTCTCTTACAGGCAGCATATAGATGGGTCTTGTTTTTGTATCCATTCAGCGAGCCTGTGTCTTTTGGTTGGAGCATTTAATCCATTCACATTTAAGGTAATTATTGATATGTATGTTCCTATTACCATTTTCTTAATTGTTATGGGTTTGTTTTTGTAGGTCCTTTTCTTCTCTTGTGTTTCCCACTTAGAGAAGTTCCTTTAGCATTTGTTGTAGAGCTGGTTTGGTGGTGCTGAATTCTCTTAGCTTTTGCTTGTCTGTAAAGCTTTTGATTTCTCCGTCGAATCTGAATGAGACCCTTGGGGGGTAGAGTAATCTTGGTTGTAGGTTCTTCCCTTTCATAACTTTAAATATATTGTGCCACTCCCTTCTGGCTTGTAGAGCTTCTGCTAGAAATCAGTTGTTAACCTTATGGGAGTTCCCTTGTATGTTATTTGTCATTTTTCCCTTGTTGCTTTCAATAATTTTTCTTTGTCTTTAATTTTTTCAGTTTGATTATTATGTGTCTCAGCATGTTTCTCCTTGGGTTTATCCTGCCTGGGACTCTCTGTGCCTCCTAGACTTGGGTGGCTAGTTCCTTTCCCATGTTAGGGAAATTTTCGACTGTAATCTCTTCAAATATTTTCTAGGGTTATTTCTCTCTCTTCTTCTTCTTCTGGGACTCCTAAAATGTGAATGTTGTTGCATTTAATGTTGTCCCAGAGGTCTGTTAGGCTGTCTTCATTTCTTTTCATTCTTGTTTCTTTATTCTGTTCTGTGGCAGTGAATTCCACCATTCTGTCTTCCAGGTCACTTATCTGTTCTTCTGCCTCAGTTTTTCTGCTATTGATTCCTTCTAGTGTATTTTTCATTTCAGTTATTGTATTGTTCATGTCTGTTTTTTTGTTCTTTAATTCTTCTAGGTCTTTGTTCTTTAATTCTTCTAGGTCTTCGTTAAACATTTTTTGTATCTTCTTGATCTTTGCCTCCATTCTTTTTCTGAGGTCCTGGATCATCTTCACTATCATTATTCTGAATTCTTTTTCTGGAAGGTTGCCTATCTCCACTTCATTTAGTTGTTTTTCTGGAGTTTTACCTTGTTCCTTCAGTTAGTTGTTTTTCTGGAGCTTTATCTTGTTCCTTCATCTGGTACAACATCCTCTGCCTTTTCATTTTGTCTATCTTTCTGTGAATGTGGTTTTCCTTCCACAGGCTGCAGAACTGTGGTTCTTCTTCAGAGACAAAGTTTTGCACTAGTGTTTTACATCATTAAAAGAGCATGATAGCAAACATAGTTTTAGTAGGTGGAGATTCTCTTCAGGTAGTAGATGTTGGTTTTTTGTCATGATGAATTTTTAAAATTTCTCACCATAAAAAGAGAGCGGAAGTAAGTGTAGCACAGCGTGAGAGACATCAGAGGGGGCAGGCCAGTCCTTCTTGAGGTCCAGGTAAGGGCTGTGGCTCAGAAGGCCCACCATCATTAGCAGGGTCACGTACCCAGGATTTGATTGCAGGGGTGCCGTCCTCCATGGCCTTTGCCCTTCAGCACTTAGCATGTAATAGTTTATAGGAAAATACTTACAACATACCACATTTACATACCTGGTCACAGATTTTACATTTTCTGTATCTAGTTGTATCTAGCTATTGTATCCTATTTTTTTTCATCATGTTGATATTTATTCTTTTTAATAAAGGATCAAGATTGAGTTCACTCATAAAGATATTTGAAGATTCTCTTTTTCTTTTTAAATTTATTTCATCTTTTGTTTCCTGTATGTTAGAATGTTGTTACTGATCCCCAGTACTATTGATTTTGGGCCTCTCTTCTCAAAGAGCCAGAAGCAACCGAAGCTGGAGGCTTGAGGTATCTTAGATAATTCACTGTGCACAGTGTTCGTCTCCTGACTTTCATTCTCAGGATGACCTTGGCAAGTGGTAGCTCCTAGTTGTGAACTTCGGCAACACAGACACAAATGTAGGCATCATAACACGTTTGCCACATAGGTAACCCTTTCTTATTCTTCCAGAGATAGAATTCAGTGGCCAGAGTATTGTATCTTCTGAGAGAGTATTTAGGTTGTTTAAAACAATCGTTCCACAAGTTTAAATAAAGTGCCTTTAATTTTAAATTTTGTTCAGTCATTTTTAAAATACAAGCTTTTTTCATGTATTTCAAATCTTTTAACACATGCTTAACTCTATTTAAAAGCTTATTAATGTACTAGACTCTCTATATAACCAGACTTCCATACTGAGATATGTTTGAAATACTTTGGATTTCCAGGAGTAATACAAGGGCTCTTATCTTCTTTACACTTGATTACAAGTTGAGAAGGAAAGACCAGAATTTTTAAAAATTTTATTCTTTAAAAGTTATGTGTCACTACTATATTTAAAATAGATAACTAATAAAGACCTACTGTATAGCACAGAGAACTCTACTCAGTACTCTGTACTGACTTATATGGGAAAAGACTCTAAAAAAGAGCGGGTATATGTAGATGTATAACTGGTTCACTTTGCTGTACACCTGACACTAACACAACATCGTAAATCAACTCTGCCCCAATACAGATTAAAAAAAAAGTTATGTGTCGATTGAATTCAGGTTGCCTCCTGGTGAAGTGAGCTCAGGCCTTCCTCTCTGGCTGTAGAAACCAAACGCATGGGAGCAAGGACTCAAGTTGACACAGACAGACAGACAGACACAAGGACTGAGGGCACCAGAGAGGGACAAACACGACTTCCCAGGGTGCCATGCTTCTTCTCCTTGTTGGTTCACAGAACCAGGAAACTTGCCATGTTTCAGTAATAGGTGGATATGGGAGCATTCTGATCTTAAGTTGCCGAGAGCCTGGAAGGAAGAATGAGTCCTCTAGAGTCTGCTGGACGTATGTGCCCAGATGGGGGTCCAGGCTGAGCCCCAGAGCAGGACTGCAGGTTCTGTGCGCAGAGTCAGGGGTCCAGGGCTGATACGGATGGTGAAAAATACAGAAAATGAGAGTAAACTTTTGGAAAATTTACAAGAATTTGATGAAGGAATTTAATATTAAGAAGATTGGGACATATGTTTTGTCAAATTTTTTTTGTTATTTGTTTCTCTTGATAATTTATTGATGTGGCATTTTGCAAAACTAGGCCTTGTGACCGCTAGAAATTTAAAAGTAAAACCTGTACCACACATAGTTTGCAAGACTTCTTTCTGCTTTAGAGAAAACTTAGTATCTGGGATCGGCCAGCAGGGGAACCCGTCCCACTCGGGCGTCCCTCAAGGGGACCCAGAGAGCTCTGGTGCAGGGACACAGAAGCAGCATGGGGGCTGAGAGGCAGGAGCAGTGGGGGAGCAGGAACGCACAGCAGCCTGCGGCTCGCGATTCAAAACAGGTGCATGTCGCTGCTTCTCCAGCTTCGGTCTCATGGGGCGGTTGTTGTGGGCTGGGACGTGGGCGAGCAAACTCGGCTCCTTATGTCTGTGGTCTTGCTCCTTGGTGCTCCCGATGTGCCATTTGGAGCCCAGCTCAGTGCAGGTGTCACCAGTCGCTCTCTGTGTCCTCCGTTGGTGGAGTGGGGGTCCATAGTTACATGGGACCACTCTGCTTTGAAGAGCACAGTAAATGCAAGCCTCACAGCTTCCCAGGGCACACAATTAAAAAGGGGAGAAAAAGAAATGCTTATTCTAAAAAAGAGCCAACACGTAACCTCTGCAGGTGTCACTGCCGAGCAGTACGTACCCTGGCATCTTCTGTCTTCCTGGGCGTTCCGTGGAGGAGGCTTTTGGTGGTGTGCTGAGATGTGTGGTGCACAGCTGTCATTGTTACATAGACCCGAGATCACCTCGGTCACATGTACTCCACGGGTCCTGCCTTAGGACTCACTAAATTCCACACATCACATTAATGTGACATCAAAGAGTTTTTGTATAATTATTAGGGTTAATTCTGCAGTGGTTGTTGATTTCAGTGAGTATTATGGATATATCATCTTCCTCACCTTAACTGTGTTTCTCACCTTCAAATTTTGTGAAAATTAGAAATATAAATTATGCACAGCAGCAGTTCTAGAGGCGGACTTCCATGGTTCTTAATTTGACATTCCAGAGATGAATGCTTCTGATCTGAGCCTTTGTAATGTATAGGTCGTTCTAGGGGTATTTTACTGTTCTTTTATCTTAAGTTTGATAGACCGCAAAATTATCATTTCTTCTTAACATGTACAATTAGAAAACCAAACTTTCAGGAGACAGGAATAAAAGAGACATAACATATAAATTCAAAATCAAATATTGTCTTTATAATACTTCTCTTACCGTTTTCATTGTCTGTGTCCTGAAATGTGAGCAAAGGCTCTTGTACCTGGTTGTCCTGCATCTTTACAGTGAAAGGATGCTCTCAGACTCTTGTTCAGAGAAACTGCGCCCCACCACCAACCTGGTACCATCTTGTTTGGGATCACATGAATTGATCAGTTAGAATGTAAGCTCTCTTAGTGTAGCTTCAGTGTTAGAGTTACCACTTTAATAGGCATTAATGAATGAACAGTGTCACGCTTTCTATTGCCAGTGAAAAGAATATTAGTACATTTTATAATGTTTTGTGTAGGTAAATTAGTATCACTTAAGAAATCATTTGAGTTTTTCAAAGTTTATTTTTAAAGTTGAGATTAGATTTTCTTGAACTACTGAAATTAAATATGCTGTTGGATAAATCTAAATAAAATCAAATGGTGTCATAATATTTTCCATCAAAACGATTAATTAGCAAGTGTTACTTCTGTGCATATCCTTCAAGTTTCTCTGTAAGGACCACTTTTGTGTTTTGCAGGTACTATAATAGGTGTTGTCATTTATACTGGAAAAGAGACTCGAAGTGTAATGAACACATCCCATCCAAAAAATAAGGTAGGCTAGCTTGAGGACCGACTGCTTAACTGAACTCACCTCTTCCTTTCAGTGAGAGAACACGTGTAGTTCTGAGTAGCTTGTTTGTGAAACAGAGTTTCAAAATGTTGGTGATTCAAGATATGAATTCTCTGTGTTTGTATAACAGCATGCTCGTGTAGAAGAATTTTCAAAACTATTTTTTCTTGGTTAATCAGAGTTTTGTATGTCTCTTAAATTTCATTGTTGTATATATAATTTGCCCATAATTTTACAGTTAATTGTGGGTCTTTTAATTTCTCCTCAATCTATTTATTTTATAATTTGCACTCTATTTTTATGTTGATGGTTCTTTTTTAAAATAAAGGAATCTATATTAATGTTTTTATGGTATGTAATTTGATAGTGTTTTATTGTTAAACCAGTTTTATTTGTTATTTCCATTTCAGAAGAAGCATATTGAAAACCAGATTTTAGTTTTTAGACTGCTTGATTATATTCCTAAATTAATTATATTCCTGTTATAGTCCTAAAATTGTTATTTATGCAGTCATCGTGTGTGTAAGTTAAATCATAACAAAAAGTTAGTTTGAATTCTCAGTAGTTATGATTTGAATAACACATTTTGTATCAAGTCATAATATGTGTTAATACCTACTCAATGAGAAGCTCTTTCTAACTGCATTTTACTCACTTTTCTTTGAAATATAATTTGTGTGTATCTAAGTAGAACAAAAAAATCCTCTCATGGAGTCACACCTTGCTTTGTGAGTAATTCATAGGAAAGGTTGTCTTCTGCAGGAAATTTTATAACAAAGCAATAGAAATGAAATAATTCTTTGAAAGATATCTTTTAGGACAAGATGTGTTTCATTTTTTCAGCTAAATACTATTTTAAAAACTAGTTAACCCTTCAAAAACTAGGGAAGCGTCACTGATGCTGTGAATGCCTGGACCTGCTTGCAGTGCAGCTGACTGTGCTTCCCGTATGGAGAGCATCCCCAGCCGCCTCCCAGGGTTGCATCTGGTGACATTTTATATTCCTGTATTTGTTAGGGCTCCAGATGTCTGTGGGTGACATGTTTACAGAAGTCAAAGAAAAATGTTGTGCTACTATTACTTTAGTATAAATTCTGATTTTGATAATGGGGGAAAAATTCTCTGTCGATTTATATATATATATAAAACTTGGCTTTAATTTGAGTAAATCAAATATACCCAAGTCAGTAATTCTACAATAGAGTTAAATTATTTAAAAATAAATTACTAAACTAATGACAGGAGTTAGAATCGCATACATAGTTTTGTGTGTTTTCTGGAAATTACGGTGCTTTCTTTAGTAAGCAAAACTTGGACGTCTAGTAACACGTATATGATTTCTGGGGGTTTTTCCTTAATCATTTTACTTTTACATTTATGATGGTATTTGAGGGTAAATTTAATTTTAAATATTAAGTTTAAAACCTGAAAACTTTGTAATCCAGCTTCTTTTCTTGTTCTCCCTTACCCTTCAGTGCCGCTCACCTCCTGTCACTTTCTCACCATCTGTCTACACACAGCCACTTCTTTCCTCGGGGCACCTTCGGTTTTGGCGCAGGTGCTTGTTCCCTTGGGTGTTGATCCAGAGTTATTTAGGTGACCTTTCCCCGGTTTCTGACCGCAGTGAAGAACTCTGGCCCTGGAGGTGGACCAGCCTGGGTTAGAGTCTGGGTGTTGCACTGACCAGCTCTTTGACTGTGGGCAAGCGGCTTAATTCTGCGCCTTATTACTCAGTAAATGCCACCCGTCACTATTACCTTTCTACAAAGTGAAATGTGAAATATGAATGAGTGCCGTGGTTTTTCAGCCCCACCCTCGTTGTCAGTCAAGACACGCTCCCTGAGTAGCTCCCAGGCCCGGGGCTGGCTTCCGAGCCGCCCGCCTTTCAGGTCCCCCGCCTCTGCCCTCCTCCACCTCCTCTTCCTCCTCGTCCTCTCAGCCTCCCTTCCTCCTTCCTGATTGAGGCAGCCTTCCCAGCTTCCTCGGTGTTAGCAGAATCTCTCTTACAGCAGGAGGAGCTCCTTTGGCGTCTTGCAGGGTTGGGCTCGGGTCCTTGCTCTGCCGCTTGGCAGCCTCACGTGGGGAGCAGACGTGCTCTTTTGGGGGCCGCACCTTTCTGGGGCTTGACCAGCGTTTGCGGCGCCGCTTCTGGTTGAAAGCCCTAGGGAAGCTCTCCCACAGGCAGGCACTGATCTGAGCGCTTTATGTCCGTTATGCCGTGAGTCTGCATGGCAGCCCCGGAGGAGCCGGAGCCGCTGGCTTTGGAGCAGGGCGACCGCAGCTCAGGGCGTAGCCTCGTCCGTGAGGGGCTGCCGCTCCCTCAGGGCGCTGCGCGGGGCAGAGCTCCAGCCTGAAAACGCTCTTGTAGATCAAGGCATCATCTTAGGAGAGAGAGAGAATCTCTCAATGCGCATATGTCATTAAATCTTTCTAAGTGTTAAATGCCGGATTTATAAGAATAAAATTCAGGAAAATGTTGCAAGCATGCTACAGTGGGCAAAAAGCAGCAGATGGAATTTATCTAGGGCAAGTATTGATATATGCTGAAAGAAAAGAATGCGTGATGTTTGAATCCTAAACAGAGAGGGAAGACAGAAATTACGCTCACTGTTTGTAAGACGTTATTATCTGCAGACGACATCTCAGTGTTCTTCTGTAGCTTACTAAACCAGCAACTTCTGGATTTCACAGAAGGCTAGTGGAAACAAAAAGCAAACATTTAAAATGCTTTGAATCACTTGCCTGAGTTTCATTGGATTTCTTTGGGGAAGCCACACTGTGCCTCACCCTCCACTCTGAGCGCTGCCCTGTGCATGCAATGCCTGTGGGGATAGAGTGTCAGGTGAAACAGCCCTGGAAGCACAGTGGCGCACACACCAGACGTTCCTTCTCTCCTCGTGTACACGTCTGAGATGTGAGCAGGCGCTCTGCTCGGCACCGTCCCTCGGGGGCCCCTCCTGGAAACACGCCTTGGTGACCGTGGGGATAAGAAGAAACTGGCGTGGCAGGTTACACACGCCTCCCCGCTCAGCCGGTCAGCGGTGTGGGCGTGTTTCCTTGGCCAGAGCACTTGAATGGCTTCACCGAAGTTGGAGGAATTAGGGACGTACAGTCCTACCCCAACCGTGGAGGAGGGAGAATTGGGGATGTTTAATGACAAGCGCTGCTGACCACTCGCTTATGGGCGAGAGTTTCCAGCCTTTCACAGAGAGTTAAAAAACAAGGAGGAGCCTCTTAGAGCCCTAAAAGTGCCAGCAGCGAGGGTGAAGCAGGGAAGGGTGGCCAGGAAGGAAGGCTGAGAGGACAGCACTTGCGAGTGGCCGGCAGTTCGCAGTGGGCCGTGGGGCGGAGGCCCCGGGGGTGAAGAACCGAAGGGTCCACGGACTAAGCACATAGAAGTCGTGGTGAAGCGAAAAGCTCGGGTGGAGGGCAGATGCAGGGGTAGGTGGAAGACTCTGAAGGAGGAGTCTGGGGCCAAGGCTGAGCGGGGGGAGGCCGGACACGCCTCTAGGCAGGGCCCGAAGCACCAGAGAAGCCATGGTGGTAAGAACTGACTGATGCTACCCTGGGGAAAGGATTTTATTGATTTTGTTTCTGGTGAGAAAATCAATACCACAAAACTATTGATGCTTCCAGTGAAAGAAGAGAGGGTCTTAGTTTATAAAGAGGAGAAATATTCTTTGGAAGAATAAGTGTCATAGGCATCTAATAGCAACTTAAATATATAAATACAAAATTACTTAAAAGGAAAATTATATACTGTTATATGGAAAACAGCTACCATAGAAAATACGACATGGCTTCTTTGATTTTGCAGAAAATATTTACACTCACAGACATAGAAAACTTACGGTTACCAAGGGGAACGAGGGGAGGGGAGGGATAAAGTAGGAGTTTGGGATGGACATACATACACGACTGTGTATAAAATAGAGAACCAACAAGGACCTACTGCATCGCACAGGGGGCTATACTCAATATTTTTTAATAACCTATAAGGGAAAAGAACCTGAAAAAGAATAGATATGTGTGTATAACTGATCACTGTGCTGTACACCTAAAACTAACACGAAATTGTAAATCAACTGTATTTCAAAAAAATAAATAAAAATAAGAATAAAGAAAGAAAAGATTTACAGTCATCTGTTAATCAGCCAGTATCTCCCTCCTTCGCCCCCGCCCCCCACTCTTCCTCCATATTTCATTATAGTGTATACAGGAGCATCATGCAAATTTGTAAATTGCTGTAAGTTCCTAGAATGAAAAACACTACAGTTAAAGCAGTGCTAATTTAAGGGGAAAAAAGTTAATGATAATAACAATAATTGATGTAGTGAAATTGATGCAGAACATGGTAAGAATTTGAGACAGTTCCTAAAAGCATTGAGAAAGATTATAGCCTAACAATTTAGGCTCATAAATTATTGGGCAGTGTTAGGGACCCAACTGAATCTTAAATTTATCATGGAGCCAGTAATGAGTATGTGGCTTTCTCAGGCTGATGTTCAGGAGTCCCCAGGCAGAAGTGAAGAAATGGCTGGTCTAAAGTTTCAGCTTGTGGGGTGGGAGGGTCAGAGGAACTACCCACAGATGCCCCCGGGCAGCGTGCTGAGACACAGGGGCCCTGCACGTTATGCCACTGGACTTCATAGCGTTCTTAGTACTCACGCCCACTCGCAGGGCCCCCTTCCCCTGTCCTGCGCACAAGTTCGCATCTTTGGTGGCGGCTGTTCCGAAGAGCCGTCTCCCTCTGGCATTACTACGGCCGCCTCTGCTGCCCTAGGAACGTGAGTGTCACTTCCCCGTTGAGGCTGGGGCTTCTTGTGGACCAGCCTGGGCACCTTGTAAAATGTTGTCCTTGGGTTGAGCAGATGGATATTAGATAAGTTGACCAGTTCGTATTGGTTGTTTCATAAAATGTATCTTAAAACTTACCTACTCAGCTAGTGTCTGAAGCCTTTTTTGGGCCACTCTCCTATTTGTCATCATTTTGTCCACCTTGCTCTTCTCTAGCTGCATGACAACTTCAGACAGAAAAGTAAGGAGAAAAGTATGATCACTCATATACCCTGAACCAGGTTTAACACAAGTCCCCTACTAGTTTCATCTTTTTCTGTGGTTACAGATGTCATGCCACTTTATCCCAAGTGTGCATTCTTAAAATATAGAAAGTCTGGCACTTTCTGTAGCTGTGCCTCAGCCTCCTGTCTTACTCTGTGGCTCCTGACCTGCACAGCCCAGTTGAGTGGCCCTGGGTTGGCGGCATCAGCTTCACATCCGGGGCACTGATTTGACCCCCTAGAGTCCCTCCCCTCAGACTTCCCGAATCCGAACCTCTGGGGGCTCTGACACACACTAGAGACTGAAAGCTACTGTCCCCTCGGTGGACACCGCAGTCGGAGATATACAGAGAATCCTGCAAAATTAATCACACTGTAACTGAATTCTGTGACTGTGACAGATGTCCCACTTGAATTCATCCTTTTAGAATGGCCTTGAAGTTCCTTCTGGAAATCCAACTTGCAATTTTATGTAATCAGCATATACAGTTTTGCCCTTACGACAGGACCTTATTAGAATACTTTTTAAAATGTAGCATGTTTTATACAGACATGGAGATTAGGAATAAATCCTAAAATGTTATTAGGTGGAGGAAAGCTCTAAAGTGTTGAGAAATTCCTAAAGCTCCTTCTCAGGGTTAGAACGTGCCCCTCACAGTGTTCACAGAGGCAGATGTAAAGCAGGGATTGGGGTCTACTCAAAGTTTGAAAATTGTATTTTAAAACTTTGAACAGATCAAAAGTTTTTATTACTCAGCCATTACTTTTACAGTAATATTTGGTGAAGGTTTAACTTACAAGGACTACAACTTGAGTAGTGGGTTGTTTTATAAAACCTAGCTTCGGATATATTTAATAAGATGATACTTGATTAGATTTAAGAGGGAAAAATTCGTACAGGAGGTTAAGAAAAATCCATTGCGACAGGTTGCCATTGTCATGCCATTCATAATAATAAGTCGCTCAGAGCAAGAAGAGCAAGGATGAAATGATAATACAAAGTGCTTCCAGCAGTTATTGTAATCCCTGGGGCACATTGATTTGTGTTTCTAATAAAAAAGAAGCTTTCAGATGTCTCATTGACAGACAGACAGGTGATACGCGCCATTATGTGAATTAGAGCCGCTTCTTGTTATCTGAATGGTTGTAAAGGCATTTTCAGATAATAGAGCAAAATAGAATCAGCTATGGTGTACTTTGCAAGTTGAAATATCAAGGCTGTTTGGAGAATCGCTCTTTTATTTTAAAAAGGGCAGTTTATTAATATTTTAAAAGTCGTGTTGATTTATATTAAAATTTTACAGTAGAAAGATTTATTATTCTGTCTTCTTGTGGTTGCATACCATCATCGCACCCCTTAATTTTTTTAATAGTTACCTTCTTGAGTAATAAAATATTCTTGAATTTAAAAACTTGTTTAAAAATGGGATCATGTGGTTCACAAAAGAGCTATATGTTGTGGAATATGGTCTTACAGTCAATCTACATAGACTTCGGAATGCTTTTTTGATAACTGTTATTAATATGAACAAATCATAGCATTTCAAAGCCTCACTGGGAAGAGATCAACTAGAGAAAGAAGCCCCCAATAAAGTCATTCAGTGGCACGTAGACAGGGCCCAGTGTGGCTCTCGGGGTTGTGACAGCACACACACTGCCTCACTGCACTTGTTCAGCCGTATACTTTGATATTACAGCTGCTCACAATTAAAAGTTGTGTTTCTTCATCAGCAGTGTGAATATAAATTAACTTATAATTTCAGGAAAGCAATAAAGAGGCAAGATGCTGAATGGAGAAGCAGTCCTAATGATAACCTCTGGGACGTGATGCTCTATCAGAGTATGTAGCAAATATCTCAACCGGAAAACTTGGATTCAGTCCCTCATTCCTTTTAAATATGAATTTGATTATAAAGCAGGTGTTCTAAATAGGAAACACAGCATATTTGTTATTTAAAGTAAATACTTTGTATCACTAAAAAGACTTAGTTTTACATAAATTTCTGAATGAGAAGGGCTTACTCATCACCTGTATATATAATAAGAACTAATTGATTGTATTTCATCATTTCTGAGTACAGCTAAATACCCTATAATCAAATTCTTAACAGAGAAGTATAACTTATTCAAGAAGCAAATAAGTATTTTGCCTTTGTTTTTTGAAATCTTTGATTCCTTATCCTGAGGCCATAATAACTGTTAGAAATTAGTGGAACTTGTGATGACTTATTTATCATGACATTTCCATCTTAATTTATATATGCTCACAAAACTAAGTATTTATCACTCCCAGGAAGCATTTTTGATGAAAGCCTTTCTGAATGGGTGAGAATATGGTCTGAAATATCTAGTGAGATTGAAAATGAGAAGCTTTCAGAACTTCTGTATGAACTAGAGTGGATGGATGATTATGCTGTGAACGAAGACAGAAGAGCATCATGAGATTTTCCTATTGTTTTCAGATTCTCTCAGTAAATATCACCTTCCCAGGCGGGCTGCGAGCCACCAGGCCGCGGTGGGTACGCGTGGTGTCGATGTCCTAGGTTATTATGCAGAGCGGGTCCCTTCATGGTCACCGTGAAGAGAAACAGGTCATGTGCATGGCCGGGGTTCAGAAGCAGAATTGGGGAAAATGCCAAGCCAGAGGTCAGCTGGAAGGGAAGGTTGCTCGGTTTTCTTGCTGTGCCCTGGGAAGGCCTGGGACAGGTAGGACTCTTCGGCCCCCACTGTGGTTCCTCCTTGAGAGGTCAGGGGAAAACCAAAGTCACTGCACCTGGCAGGCCGTGCGGGGTGCTTGTCCTTGGGGTTGCCGCTGGTGTGAGGACACCAGTGGGGGCGTGGGAGGCTGAGTTCAAGGCCAACCCTTTCCCGCCCGCCTGCTGGCTCCTTGGGCCGTGAGCCCCCGGCCCGCGGCTGCCACCTGCGGCCACAGCGACACTGGTCTGGTGCCCTGGCCCCAGTGCCCAGACCAGGGACACTGGTCTGGTCCCTCCCGAAGGCAGGTCCGGGACCGGCACCCTTATGTCGTCGTGGCACCAGTTGGTGTCTCAGCCTCTGGCACAGTGATGACACATGTGTTGAGTGATCACGTTACTTTTCTTAGGAGTAGTTCATGGTTTTTCCCCTCCACGGTTACCTTTTTCTAAGCAGTAATTTAAAAAGAAGTATATTCCTCAGAAACAAATCTTAACACATCTGGTTTCAACTTAGTTGTCTTTTCATACGTCTGAAAATATATTCTGGATACTAATTTTTTTTTTAATTTGAGTTGTCGACAATTAGAGTAGCAACTGGACCAAACTTTCTTTTTTAAAACCTCATGAACTAAAACATGTATATAATACATTTAACATGAAATTAAATAGCTTTCTTTTCCCCTATGCAATTAGCATTGTCAGCTAATAATTACCTTTTGCAAAACTTTAAAATATATCATGTGAGTTTGAGTTTTCCCACTATAATAAGCTCTTAACTGCATGAGATTTCCTTTTGAGGGACAGTTATCCATATCAAACATTTCTGAAAGGCTTGTTTTTTGTTTGTTTATTTTTTAAAGTTTTTATTGGAGTATAGTTGATTTACAGTGTAGTGTTAGTTTCAGCTGTACAGTGAAGTGAACCAGTTATACATATACATATATCCACTCTTTTAGCTTCTTTTCCCATATAGGCCATTACAGAGTATTGAGTAGAGTTCCCTGTGCAGTACAGTAGGTCCTTATTAGTTACCTATTTTATGTATAGTCGTGTGTGTGTGTGTGTCAGTCCCAATCTCCCAATTGATTCCTCCCCCGACTTTCCTCCCTGGTAACCATAAGTTTGTTTTGTACATCTGTGAATCTGTTTCTGTTTTGTAAATAAGTTCATTTGTGCCCTTTTTTTAGATGCCACATATAAGCGACGTCACAGGATATTTGTCTTTCTCTGACTTCCTTCATTCACTCAGTACGGGTTCTTTTTAAACTGCTGAATACCATCAGAATCAAATATTTTTTTGAGGCCTTGAAGTAAGAATGAAATTTTTTGAGCTCTCTTATTTGAACAAAGTTAGAACACAAAACTTCTATGGGATAAATTACCACAATGTAATAAATGATAATTTATCTATGGGATAAATTAATTACAATGTAAATTGGTGTGCCGGTAGATTTTCAAGAGACAATAGGAAAACGAGCCCAAAACATATTAGTGAAGGTTAATTAGTCCCCTCCACCAGTGAGCAGAGCCTTCTAATTAGAAGGCTTCAGTAAAATATATATTAGTTCAAATATTTGCTGTTTAATATTTTTAAATTGTGGGATGGTGGTGACATCTCTGGAAGAGCTCTGGATGGGGCAGACGGGGCAGTGTCCCTCCCAGTGTGCCCTCCAGGTGTGCCCCTCCTGCTGTGCCTCTGTACCTGCGAGGCTTGCGGCACTGCCGTGTCGAGAGCATTAACAACAGGGGAGGGGGCTTCCCTGGTGGCGCAGTGGTTGGGAGTCCACCTGCCGATGTAGGGGACACGGGTTCGTGCCCCGGTCCGGGAAGATCCCACATGCCGCGGAGCAGCTGGGCCCGTGAGCCATGGCCGTTGAGCCTGCGTGTCCGGAGCCTGTGCTCCGCGACGGGAGAGGCCACAACAGTGAGAGGCCCGCGTACCGGGAAAAAAAAAAAAAAAAAAAAAAAGCAGGGGAGGTACGGAAGGAATTTGGCCTGATGAGGGTGCTCAAAATCTGTTAGGTACTTCACTTCTGAACAGCTCCATCCTGTTAGTTAACAGTGCTAGATATTGTGTGAGCTGTCTTAAATCGGCTTAGTTAATGAGGGTGGGTTTGTTCAGTAGACTGGAGTGAGTGAGCTGTTTTGCTTGGTTGATTAGAATTTGTGCTAAAATGAGGCCTCGGAAGACCAGTGTCCGTCCTGCTGAAGGCTCTTAGTAGTAAAGGTTTGTGGAGTTACTTTTCATTTCTGGAGGAGGAAGGAGTGCTGGGAATATTTGTTTTGACAATGAAAGGCCCGATAGGTGACTGTAATGAGATGCTGATGGTGCAGCAGAGGAGATGGGTGCCACCTGGGGCACCTGAGCCGCTTCTGCTTCCCTTGAAACTTCTAGATTTCTGAGCAAGCAAACAAAACACGGTTACAGACAGACTGTAACTCAACAGTCCTTTTTGATTCTTATTCTTATTTTCTGAAGCAGATTTAGTTTACAAAATTTTATGCTTTCAAAACAGATAAAGGAGAGGAATTATTTACATGAAAAGTTTATGAATTTATTAAACGGTTGCACCCTAACACTCTAAGGATTTAAAATTCTGTTTTTGTTCGTGGGAGGGCGGAGAAGGAAGGATTTATTACTTGCAGCAAGTAAGGAGAACGTCGGGGATCTTCCCCAAAGCAGCGTCTTGGATTGAAAATTCTCGAAGTCTTTGTGTGTTTTATACAGACACACAAACATGTTTGTTCCCGGAACTTTGAAAATGCAATTAGTGCCAGGTTGCCAGTCACGTTTTTTGTAGTGGTCTGTTCGGCAGGAGATGAGGTAAATTGAAAACGGCGCCGTTTATCTGGAGCCGCCGGCTCACCGCCCTGGCTCCGGCCGCCTCCGCTGGGGGTGCCGCGCCGACCGCTGGGCTTCGGGGCCGCAGTGCGCCGACTGCGCGTGCGCACCCTCCCTGGCGGCCGGCCTCCCGCTCCACGGGATCCGGGATCCGAGTGCCAGCAGGCGGGTCCCTGGCCCTCCGAGCCTTGTCTGGAATGCCGCCTCCGTCAGGACCCTCCCTCAGCCTGGCTGACTGGTTTCCCGCAGTCGGAGGAGGGCGCCCCCGTCCCGCGTGCCCCCATCACGATCCGTGCTTCTCCCGTTACAGCACGCACGGGGCACCGTCCCTCAGATCCCTCTCCCCGCTCCTCCCCGCAGCCTGCGCCCCGGGGCCTGCCCCCCTCTGTGCTCTGCGCACCCAGCGCCGCATTCATGCGACAGACGGGCCAGGGCTAGTCCCCTGCCTGGGCTGTTGCTCTGGTGGCAAACACCGGCCCTCCGGGCTCTGCTGCTCAGGCAGCGGGTGAGCCTGACTTGGTGTGGGTCGCCGGCTGGACCTGCTGTTGCTTGGAGATTAGGAATAAACCCTGTCTTTAAAGAGATTGTAATCGAAAGAGGGAATCTCTCATAGAGACATTTGTCTTCTGCCTCTTTCCCTACGCTTTGTACGTGGTAAACCCTCAATAAAGAATGACTGGCTTTAGGTGGGACTTGCTGTGCTGGCATTAAGGATAGTTTTTTTAAATGTTCCAAATTAAGTGACTTCAGAGTGAACAAACAGATTTAGGAAGCCAGGCCTAGAAGTCAGACTTACGTCTTCTAGCTAGAAGTCATAGCTAGCTTTCTGTTCACTTTGCTGTTAATACTGATGTGAAAGAGAAAGGTTTTCTTCACTGCAGTAATGTTGAGAGCTGATGCTGTGTTACGTGCAGCCATGTGACTGCAGTATGGACACCCGCCCCAGGGGCACAGAGTGAAGGCGTAAAAATAAGACAGATTTCACATCACTACATACAGTTCATTAACCTGTGGAGATGAGCAACTGTGTACCATACGATTCAGAGAAGGATTTGTTTTGTTTTGGATGAATATTTAGTCATTCGAGCAGCAATTTTCTTAAGTTAAAGTCAATAATTTGTTTTTTTATTACAATTACAAAAATTGTTTCATAGCCTTAAGATACAGACATGGTCTGACACACACAATATAGAGAACAGAATTTTCACATTAGATCAATTTAATGTTTCTAATTCTAAACAATATAAAGAAAAATGACTCCTTCCATGGTTTAATTTCAATCTAAGAAGATGCCTTTGCCCCATACTTGAGGTGAATGTGATGCCATTGCGGCAGCCTCGTTTCAGAGGGTAAATGCGTGCCCTTCACCCTGTGAGCAGTCAGCTCAGGTCTAGATTCGAGAAGGAAATCAGATTGAAGTGTCCTTACAGTCTCGAATTAGTAATCAATCCTTACTCAAGATATGCTCTTAAATCTTGGCTTTCTGGATTAAGAATCGTAATGATTTTAAAGGTAATTTATGGTTGCTAATTAAATAAAATAAAAATAAATAGGTTCTGGACATTTTAAAGTATCATGTCATTTGCACAATTTCATTCAGTACACATTTTAAGTCATTGTAAGGATGTGTAACATGCTAGGTTGTAATTACACGTTCTCTTTTGTTGTAACACTGAGTTAGTACATTAAAGACAAAGCAGGACGCTCAGGATCCACATCTCCTCTAGAAAGTAGGAGTAACGTCAGCAAAGACGTTTCGTATGTAAGATTTAAGAGTGACTAAAGGGTCACTGAGTTATTTTCCCCCTAAAATGACTATAATTAGTTCAAAAAGTACAACAGTGTCCAACTTGTTATTTTGTTAATGCTACAGTATTAGTTTTGCAGATTAAAATGTGAGTTGCTTGGCCATCCTTTTGTCACCCCAGGAAGGCAGGGTCCTCCCCTTGCTGGTCCAGCCCACTTCTGTCTCCTGTCTGACCTGAGTTTCTCTGTTAGCTCTAGTTGTTGCGTGCTGGTCCAGCCCGCTGCTGTCTCCTGTCTGACCTGAGTTTCTCTGTTAGCTCTAGCTGTTGCGTGCTGGTCCAGCTAGTTGCTGCCGTTACTAGTTAATGTAAAGTTGTTTCTTTATGATTATCCTCTTTTGATGTCCATTTACCATATAAGTTGTGTTTCACTCTAGCAAATGGAGTGTAAACTCTCTGCGGGCCATTTAGCGGGTGACTTCTCTCCTGAATGCCCTGGAATGCTGATGAGCTGCTTCTCATCCACTCAGCAAACACGTACCTGTGTGGGTGCTTCGTGTGGTGCAGTAAAGACACAGGTGCGTGAGCATCTTTCCCTCAAGGAGTTGTCGTCTGCTGATGTGGCAGACACATGAACGGATCATTTAAAAGCTAACTTGACCTTGATAGTCTTCGTGTTGGTAGGGTGTTTGGGGAGCACTGAACATTGGCCCTCACAACCTGGCTTGTTAGGGAGGCCTGGCCCGAAGTGAGCCAGACCTGCGAGGAAGGATACACGGTGGCCAGGGCAGCGGCCTGGACCAGAGCGGCTCAGCTGTACTGGCGTGTGCATTTCGGAGGGAGTGGCGGGAGCCGGGGTTGAAGAAACGGTCGTGGGTGGATCTTGGAGGGTCTCCCATGCCTCTGATGCCTGAGCCGCATCCGGGGCCAGGGCCACGAGCCCCGGCGGGGGTGCACGCTCCGGCTGCTCTGAGAGCTCTGTGGAGGGCTGATGTAAAAGAGGAGGCGGAAAACCCACTGGGCCCGCGAGACGCACTTCAGACCCTTGAATGTCGGAGTCGCCGCAGCCTGTGATCAAGGATGCGTCGCCGGACACATCAGAGACGCTCGGAAATGTAGTTAGCCGCACAAGAGAACTGGGAATCTTAAAATGTTAATGTAAAGGAAAAATATAGCAGTCTGGTGCTCAGCTTTTGAGTTTCTAACTCCAGGCGTACCTCAGAGATACTGTGGGCTTGGTGCCAGACCACTGCAGTAAAACCAGGCATGCAAATTTTGGGGTTTCCCGGTGCATGTAAAAGTTATGTTAGACTACACTGCAGTCTAGTAAGTGTGCAGTAGCATTACGTCTAAGAAAACAACGTACGTGCCTGAATTGAAAATGCTTTCTTACTAAGAAATGCCAACCATCATCTGAGCCTTCAGCGAGTCACAGTAGTAACGTCAGAGATCAGTTATCACAGATCACCCTAACAAACGTTAATGATAATGAAAAGGTTTGAAATATTGCAAGAATTTCCAAAATGTGACAGAGACATGAAGTGAGCAAATGGTGTTGGGAAAATTGACACCAATAGCCTTGCTGGACACAAGGTTGCCACCAACCTTCAACTTGTAAAACTCACAGTATCTGTGAAGGGCAATAAAGATGAGATGCGCCCGTAGGTCTAAACAGGTTTGACAGTCCTGAAAACCGAGACTTTGATTTGCAAGAGCTGGGTGCTCTGGAGGCTGAAGAGGCCAAGGGCACAGGGCGGAGTCGGAAGCATGAACAGTGACAGAGACGTCGCAGACCCCCGCTGTCGACGCCCCGGCCCAGGCTGCTCTGGGAAAGTGGAGGAATCAAGAAGCAAGGATGGACGTGGTTGGGCGTCTTGCCTCGCTCGGCAGCTCCCCGGACTGGGGGTGGACTCGGAGGCCAGTGCTCGGCCCCCCGGAGCCCTGACTGTCCTGGGCTCCAGGCTCATGCAGGACGGGGCCCCCAGGAGGAGGGTGCAGACTGCAGAGAAGGGGCCTGGGCCTGCGAAGCATTCAGTGACCAACGGGAAAGTGCCCTGTGTGGTGAGGGACCTACGCTCCCAGAGCTGACGTCACACGGGGAGCGGGCAGGGGAGGCTGAGAGGGTCTCCCTACTCTTAGAGGCCACTAAGTGCGCATCATCCCGTCCCACAGGTTAGATGTCGGGGAGGGGAGACGGATTGGCAAAGGCCCGAATACAATTTAACTTAAATCCGGAATCCTAATTACTAATCTCCATGAGTTAGCTAGAATGTGACTGGATTATATTCCCTTAGAATAAATGTTAAGAAATTTATTTTAGGAAGATAAAAAACTTGGCACATCTAAGCCTATGTCCTATAAAAATGATATCCACTACCTGAAACGTACCAAATGTTGACCCTTTGAGGTGCTTTTATCCTTGCAGGTAGAGAACCTAGATGCAGTGCGGTACGATTCTGCATCTCCTGGTCAAGATAGAGACCAGAGGGTCAGGTGGGGTCGAGGGGGTGGATACTGGACCCATGGAGACCGTGTGAGGACGGCCGGGCCCAGGGCGAGCTCCCTGCACCTCCAAGAGCTGGGGCAGGGCCAGCCGAGGACGGCCCGCGGTCAGGCAGAGGCAGGAGTCGAATCTGAAATGGAGAGAAGTCTCGAGACCCGAAACGGCCCCAGGTGTCCAGTGCGGCAGAGCAGTACAATCCGGACTGGAAAACAGTAACGGAACTGACTGGAGGACTTCGGTGAGCTCTGGGCAACAGAACCTTTCAGGAGACGAAGGTGAAGCTAGATGCAGGGCAACAAAGAGGGGTCGGAGGTGGACGCGGTGAGTGGGTGTGCCGAGGCCCGGGGCGGAGACGGCACGGCCAGGTTTCAAGGCCGGGCCAGCAGCAAGGGAGGCGCCGAGGATTCCAGAGAGTCAGAGCCACTGGAGTAAAGTCCCAGCGGGAGCGGCAGGTGTCTTCAGCGAAGGGGAGCGGTGGCCCCGAGCTGCCTGAGGGGCCGGACCTTCATGCAGCAGGAGGCGCTGTGGGCGGCTACAGGTGAGCTGAGGCTCAGGCGGTCCTGCAGTCGGTCAGGGACAAGCTGGGGAACGTGGAGAGAGGAGGCTCGGAGGCCAGCAGGTAGAGGACAAGGACACGGACGGGCCCGGTACTGAGGGCCCGGCAGAGGCTGGAGACGCGGTGTCCAGGAGAAGTGTCTTAAATTGCTGTGTGACTTTCTCCAGCAGAGCTGTGCTGCTCACATGGAGGAGCAGTGACCCAGGTTTGGGATTTGCTGTCCAAGTTCTGAGGGGGGCGATTCAGAGGAAGGCGGTGTGCAGTAACACACGGTGCCCACGTGCAGGGTGGCTCGTGTCCGCGGGGAGCGTGCTGCTTGGGGTGCTGCGGCCGTCCCTCCATCCCCGGGCCCTCGGCCCTGCTTCCGCTTCTAGAGGAGCTGGGGGAGAAAAGCACCGTCACAGCCAGCCTCAGCCCCAGCCCTACGGTGGCAAAGAGCTGAGCGCACAGAAAGTCCCCGGACAGACACATCAGGTCGCAGTCCAAGCCTCTGGGGCCGCCAACCAGTAGGAAAACAAATGGTCACTTCGACACACTGCTGGAGGGCGAGTGCCGACTGGCGCACGTGAGAAGCCCTGGGGGCCGCAGTCTGGGCGGCTCCGGCTGCAGGAGCTTGTTGGGAGCCGGGGTGGAGGTCCGAGAAGGGGCATGTCCTCTGTCACAGGGGCTTACCTGTGGGTGGGGGTGCCCATCCCTGCCCCGTCCCACCTGGGGAGGGCCCTTCTCCTGCCCAGTCCCCTCGTCTGCCCGGCTCACCGGTGGGGTGGGAGTTGAGAAACACCCGTGAAGGTGGCCTGGATGGGCCATGAGATCACAGGAGGCTCCCTTCCCCGCCTTGCACCCTAGCGCCGGCGGGGCTCCAGCGGAGGGAGGCTCTGAGGAACGGCGTCTCAGAAGCGCAGAGTCAGCGGGGGGACACACGGGGCACCGGCG
Organism: Hyperoodon ampullatus; assembly: GCF_949752795.1. Taxonomy (NCBI): domain Eukaryota; kingdom Metazoa; phylum Chordata; class Mammalia; order Artiodactyla; family Ziphiidae; genus Hyperoodon; species Hyperoodon ampullatus. The sequence goes on from NC_136926.1 coordinate 88,673,565, forward strand.
GACTTGGCAGCCTCTGTCACCCACGGCTGCAGCGACGTCAGACACACCAGCTCCTGCCCAGATTAACGTAAAACCCCCCGCCGAGGCTTGTTTACCTCTTCTTACTACCTCACGCTCATTACATGTCCTGCTGCAGACAGGCATTATGAGCTGTGTACCAAAGGGTAGGGAAAACGGTCTGGAGAAGCAAAGCAAGCACCAGGCCCAGACTCAGGTATGGCACAGCTTTTGGAATTACCAGACAGGGAACGTGAAAGAACTACGAGTAACATGCTAAGGGCTCTGGTAGAAACAGTAGACGTCCTGCACGGACAGGCATGGGAGTGTCGTCGGGGTCATGGAAACTCCAAGGAAGACTCACATCAAAGTCAAGTGTAACAGAAACCAAGAGTGCCCGTGATGAGCTCTCAGCAGCCTGGACAGGGCCAAGGAAGGGACCTGTGAGCTGGAAGACACGTCGGGAGAAACTTCCCAGGCTGAGAAGCAAAAACAAAGGAGAACAAAAAGGGGGCAACAGAAAATGGGATAGAGCAGCCAAGAAGCGTGTAACGGTCTCAGCAGGGGTAACGCGTCCGTACGGGGCACCAGCAGCAGGAGAGGGGAAGGGGCGGAAGAAGTATTCGGGGTGAACACGGCTGAGGGCTTTCTAGACTCGGGGACACACACCTAATCACAGATCCGGGAGCCTAGAGGACACCAGGCCAGATGAATGCCCGAAGGTCTAAGCCCGGTGTAGAGCCTTCCCACTGCCGCCAACCACCGGCAAAGAGGGAACCCGAGAGAAGCCAGAGAAATAGAGGCGTTGGCCTGGAAGAGGCGCGGGACACTTCCCACCACGTGGGATTGGGGGAGGCCTGGCTGGTGTCATCGTCATCATGCAGGAGCGGGCGGTGGTGGGAAAGGAGTTGACACAGCCTGGAGCACAAGCAGGGAAGGTCCTGATGACCCGAGGGTGGCGAGGACTGGCTGGAGGCTTTGGAGTCCCGAGTGACAAGGAGTCAACACGTCCAGGCGGGTCAGGAGTTTATAGGGCGTGGGATTCCCCCCACCTCTGCCGCCTCCCCAGACCCCCTGCGCCCAGAAGCCGTGGGTACTGCCAGGCCTCCCCCCGCAGTCACTGGTCAGGGTCGGGGCTGGGGGTGTGGGCTTCCTGCCAGCCTCGCCCAGTCTGCTCTGCCTGCCGTCTGTGAGGTCCACTGGCCGTGTCCAGTTTGTGGTCACGGAGCAGAGGCTGAGCCCGTGGGTAGGGCTTCCTCAGTTGACTTCTACCAGCATTTCTGTATTATAATCTTACATTAATGCATATGTTATTTCCTCAGCTGCCCACTCATTTTCTGAGGTTTCAGAAATGCTTTTTATTAAGCAGCTTTTAGGTCATCAGATGCAGTTTTGCACCCGAAATAGTCCTCCAGGTGTCATTTGACTAACACGCCACAAGGCAGCATAAGCTATGCTCCCGTGCAGCTGTGAGGCTTGTGGTCAGCACTTGAGTTTTGCTTAAGAACAAGAATAATACTTCATTTCTGTTATACTTTTTTGGTTTTCGTTCTTTAATTTTGGTTGACTTAACATAATACACAAAAGTATACCAACTTTAAAAAGCATGGAACTCACTGAGTCACCACAAAGCGAGCACACGCCCCAGCCCCTGACGTGGTCAGGAAATAGCGCTGTGCCAGGGTTCCAGAAGCTTCCCTCTCTGCACATGTGTTCTCCCAGAAGGGCACTGTCCCCGTATCTACTTGACTGGCTACTTTTGTCTGTTTCTGAAGATTACAAAATGCGGCTGTACAACGTGCACTCTTCTGCGTTTGGCCTCCTGTGTACAGTGATGTGCATGGGGGTTTTGTCCACGTGTCACATGTCACGGGACTCTGTTCGTTTGCGTGTCCGTGCACTGTCCCGCCACAGGACCAGCCGTAGCTGCTCGAAGAAGCCATCCTGCATCTGATGGGCCCTCCGCTGTCCCAAGTCGCTCTGCCCTGGCGTCTGTGTGCACCGTGTCTCAGTGCAAACATGTGCGTTTCTGCCGCGTACGCGCCTAGGAGTGGAGTTACTGGGTCACGGATACGTTTACATTCATTCTGTGGAATCCCGGTCCTCCAGAGTGATGGCGCCAGCGCTCACTCTTCCCCGCAGCGTGAGGATTCAAGTTCCTCTATGACCTTGTCCGCACTTGAGTTGTCCCTTTTTTAAAAAAAGTGTTTAACGTTCTCTTGAGGACGCAGTAATGTCTTATTGTGATTTTAGTTTCCGTTTCCCTGAGGACTAACGAGGTTGCATTTCCTCTGCACGTTGACTGGCTGCCTGGGCATCTTGGTTTGAGGATCACTTCAGTGTGTCTTTTGTGCATTTTCCCATTGGAATGTTAGTCTTTTTTCATTATTTTGTAGGAGTTCTTTATATATCCTGGCACGAGCACTTCGCTGGTTATGTGAGTATTAGGTCCTCCCACTCTGTTGCCTCCTTACTCTCTTCAGTGTGTCTTGACAAATAGCCAGGCTCAGTTCTAATGGAATGCAATTTATCAGTCTTTCCATGGCTTAAGAAATCTTTCTGTACCCTGGGTCACGAAGGTACTCTCTTATCTTCTAGGAGTTTTGCTGTTTACCTTTCTCAGTTAGATCTCTAGACGTCTGGAATTGGGTTCTGTGTTTGTTATGAAGATGGGAAGTTTCCATTTTTTCCCCACGTAGATTTCCAGTGGACCCATAACCAGCTGTTGCAGGTCCGTCCTTTCCCACCACAGGTTCCGGCGTGAATCATACATGCACGTGCGGTGGGTGTGCATCTGGACCTCCTCTCTGATTGGTCCTCGATTCCCTTTTTGTGCTAATCGTCTGTAATTACTATAGCAAGTTTGACTGGGATTGCATTTAATCTCTGTAGATCTTTGAGGAGAATTACTTTTTAAATTCTGAGATTTTTTTAATCAATGAATATTCTGTATCCTTTGTTTATACAGGTATTCTTTAATTTTTTTCAATAACGTTTTATGATTCTCTCTGTGTAGAGCTTTTGTATACCTTTTGTTTGATTTATTTCTAGGTATTTAGATTCTGTTGATGCTGTTTCATTCATTATCTTTTAAAATTTTTTTATTTTCTGTTTGCTGCTCTATAAAAATACAATTGCAGCAAAGCTTTTTATTTCCAAGTTGGTTTCCCATTCAAAATATTAAATATATGCTTTGCACTGTAGTTACAGGCTGAGTCGATGCTGAGCTCTGTCATCTCAGGAACTGACCCTGTCTGGCTGACTGATGGGTTTTTCATGAGAAAGTTGGCATCTCATCCGCAGTGACCCCCCCTCCCTGGGTTAGTCAGATGCCGCTGTCGCGAGGCCACTGGGAGTCCATCCGTCTTTATGGGAGCGGGTTGGACTGTGGGTACTTGCAGCACGGGGAAGAGGCCATGCACACACTTGTACCCCTGGTTAGTGCCAGGCCAGGGTGCAGCGTGACTCTGAGGACCTGAAAATCACGTCGGCCCCGCCATGTTGATTCTCACTCGTACACGCCCAGATCACAGGAGTGGTGGCTGGTTGCTTCGAAGCTGCTCCGCCTGGTCCAGATGTCCCCCAGCCCCCTCTCCTCATGGAATTGGTGAGGCGGGGACCGCCTGTCATCTGTGGGCACAGTGTACGGAGGCCCCCGACCGTCCTGGCCCTGGATTCCCCCCCTCGGGAGCTGCGGGCGGGCGGCAGGTAGGGTTTTTTTGAAACTGGCTTCCCTCCTCTGCCCCCTGTATGGGGATGGTGGCCAGTGAGGAATGGCTGAGGGGCTGGAGCTGAGGCGGCCTCCCTCCCGCGGGAGACCATTGTCGCTGTACTTGGCTGGGCTTCAAAAGGGGGAAGATCTGCAGTGTCAAGGTTGGGTATTATACAGCAGCATTTTCACTTAGATTTGAAAGTAAGTGGGGGAAATAAAAGTGAAGGTAAAAATCAGATCAAAGGAGAAAGACATGTATTTTTATCACATCAGTAAGAAGAAGAATGATAGCAGTGGGCATTTAAATGAGCAATTACTGTGTGTCGGCTGCATGCCTAGGACAGGAAGGTGGCCATGGAGCCCGTCCTGAGTCATCAATACAAAGGCTCAGAGACCCAGATGTGCCCAGAGCTATTTCGCCTCTTCAGAGCTTGAGAAAGCCCAGCTGGAAGGCGCGCGGGGCAGCTTCGTGGTCATGTAGAGTGACTGGTCCAGACGGGGCTCTGGCCGTGGCGCACGCCCACCCGCGCCCCCCCGCCACTGCCCCACAGTTACGTGCTAGGTCTGCGTCCTGACACGGAGACAGGGGTGGTGAATCTAAGGACAAACCAAAGTAAATCACTGTGCTTCACGCCGATGCTGCCACACCCGCCCGTGCGCACAGACCCTTCCCGTGAGGCCAGCCCACGGTGAGGCTCCGGGCCTGCTGTGGTGGTGAGAGAAGGACGGCAGGATGCCGTGAGCCTCCCGCGTTACGGCACTTCGTGCAGCCCCGGAAGAATTCATTCGTTTGAATGCCAGTCATTATGGTGCCATTTCTTACCATTATGTCCTACTTATTTTGAAAGGAAATTGAAGAAAAATTAGCTTACCTGCAGTGTATCGTTGTTTAGGAGAAATCTGATGACCAAAGCTTACTTCAGGCAGTTTCTTTTCTCATTTAAAATTTTCTTCCTGTAAGTTATATGATTACCCTTTAGGAGGAGTGTGTTTCGACCTTGCTGTTTTCTTCAGAGCATTGTTTTCAAAAGGCAGTTAATCATCAATTAATTATCATTGCTCTGAGAGATATTGGAAGACACCTAGGATGCAGATTACACCTCTGAAAGCCTGGGATCCAGGAGGGTCCTTGATGGCCTGGCGTTTCTACACAGGAGAAGAGATGAGCAGCTGCTGCCTCCCCCGGCCCCCGCCCTGGCTGCTTCCAGAACAGCGGAGCCTCGGGGTCCACACTCACTGCCACTGCCCCGCTGGTGCTGAGCAGAGGCGTCCACAGGAGAACCTACGTGTAGCACAGGAAGAGCGCCCGTCCAGCAGAAGGCTCAACACAGAGCACGTAGGTAGGATGAGGTGCTTTGTCCTTTAACTGCTTCACCAGGCAAAAGGCCCTCAGCTGAGTGTTTACTTCCTTGGTCCTTGTTTTGCTTACAACATTTAATCACTTTGTTTAATCTGTTCTTCTTTTCCCAAAGTATAGTAATGGCTGCCAGTTGAGCAAGTTTCACCACTTTTAAATAAAAATAGTGAAGGAAAACATTTTGATAAGCAAGGTCTGGCCAGTTTTCATTTCATAAACCTAATGGAAGTTTGTGTAGTTAATGGAAAGTACAGCCACAGATCTCATTACGAGAGTGGGAATAATATCATTTCTGGTTCACATCCGCCAGCCAAGGAGGCCCGTCTGCGGCAAGGGGACGGAAGCCGCAAGCTCGGCCATACACCTTAGCTCCTTGGAAGTGAACCAGAAATTTAACCAGGCTGGAGTTAAGCCGAGTAACAGAAATCATGCAAAAGCACTTAGCAAATTGTAAAGGCTATTGGCTTGGAAATTGCTACGGTCATAAGGGGTCAGAAATTCATCAGTTATAAACAATTAAGACCAAAATGAAGGCATTTTATGTGTTATTAATGGAAGCTCATCTTGTTACAGTAAATTGGTTATGCATTTTGTTTGTTTGTCTGAAGCATTTTTTAAAATTTTTTATTTATTTAATTAATTTATTTTTGGCCGCATTGGGTCTTCGTTGCTGCGCGTGGGCTTCCTCTAGTTGCATAAAGCAGGGGCTACTCTTCGTTGCGGTGCGCGGGCTTCTCATTGCGGTGGCTTCTCTTGTTGTGGAGCTTGGGCTCTAGGCGTGTGGGCTTCAGTAGTTGTGGCACACAGCTCAGTAGTTGTGGCTCGTGGGCTCTAGAGCGCAGGCTCAGTAGTTGTGGCGCACGGGCTTAGTTGCGCCACGGCACGTGGGATCTTCCCGGACCAGGGCTCGAACCTGTGTCTCCTGTATTGGCAGGCGGATTCTTAACCACTGCACCACCAGGGAAGCCCTGTGTGAAGCGTTTTCGCCTGCATTTTTTTTTCACGGGGAACATGTCAGGTGAAGCTGACACTGAATGGCCCGTGAGGGGTCTGTCCCCCATGCGGATGCCACAGTCTGTCTAAAATCGTACCGCCTCCTGTCTCCTGGCTTCAGCCGAGCTGCAGCGACCTAAGACCTTAGTTTTGAGCCAGAAGCCTTGACAGACCACCTCGAGATTAGAAGTCTTTTCTTAGCTCGCCGGATGCCCTTTCATGGTGACACGTGTCCCGGGTCCTCAGGGGCTCTCCTCGCCTCCATGACAGGCCAGGGTGCCAGGGGGGTCTCGTCAGACGCCTGCTGCTTGGCTGGTTCTTGCTTTGGCTGTAAACGGCCTCCACCCTAGTCAAAGCCTGTTGGGTATACTTTGCCCTATGACAATTCACTATAATTACTAGAATTTTAGCTCTTTTAGTGTAGGGCACCCTCTTCGTCATTAGGTGCATGTCCTGAACAGCTAATATGTGTAATTACGTTTAAAATAAGTGCACTCCAAGTGATTAACAGCATTTTGATATCAGAGTTGTGACCTAGCCGTTGCCTTCTGGTGGCTGAATAATTAACTTGTGTCTGAGAGCTTTCGAGTGTGATAGTTGCCTAACACAGGGCTTCCTCGTGGAAGGTTTGCTGGCTTCCAGTGACCCTGAGCTGCCATCTGGTGCAGACTCTAAGTGCTGCTGTCATCTGCTGCTAATTGCTGTCACCTGCCGTTGCAGGCCGTCGGCGGAGATGGCGTGAGCAGGCGGCCCGTCGCCGTCGGCGCGGGTCCTCTCGGCACGCGCAGGTGCGCCCCAGAAAGAAAGCACAGCGGCGGGCTGGGCTTTCTCAGTAGAAGCACTTTTCAGTTAGTTTGCATTTTAATACACAAGGTGGGGAAAATGGTGACCGTCTTGTGAAGGTTATTACTTCACTAAGTCCAAGTGTGTTGCCTGTTTTATGATTTGTTTTAATGGTTCTGGCGCTTAGGAGCCTATTAGGCTGGCGAGATTGTTTCCACGACATTCTACAGAAGACTTCTGTAATCCTCTTTCTCAAGCGGATAAGCTTCGGTCGGGGCACTCGCCTATAGCACCATATGATATTAATGTATTTTACTTGTAATTTAGAGAACAAGAAGGATGCCCTGATTTGAAGGCTAAGCTGTCCCCTGTGGCACTGGCACAGCTGATAATCGCGAACTAGAAAGATGTGTATATCAAATAGTTTACAAAATGAAGCCAGCTGTGTTTCCCTACATACTGTGGCTTCCTGACATGCATCATTAAACCTTATTAGCTACTTCCTTTTACAAAGATTCTTGTAGTCTTGAACATTGCATATTAACATTTTCTGCACCTCCAACTGGAAATTATTTGCTTTATTGTAGAGTGTCAACTTGCTCTGGTTTCTGATGCGTTCTAATTGGTACTTTAGAGTATAATCATCGTGAGATACCACGCCATGCATTTCTTTATTTGGAAATTAATACAGACCTTTTCACTTTATCTGTCAATCTGGGCAACTTTTCACACAATTCCCAACTCTTGGGATTGCTTACAAGCCATTAAGTATGAAATGGTTCATAAAATGTCCTTGAAGACATAAAGTAACACAAAAATTTTAGATGCTTTAAAGCAGTGCCGTATTTTGCCAAGATACCAGTAATAAACCTCTTAAGTAGACAGTTAATAATAAAAGGGTAGTTAAGAAGATGAAAAGTTTATTTAACCATATTATGCTTGTCATTTAAACATTTCAGCAAATCTCCTGAATTCCGTTTTCCTTTCAAAAGAATGCAAATCATGAGAACTGTGGATTTTGAAAACTAAGTAACGTTGATTCAAAGTTAGGTGTTAGGCCAGTATGATAACTTTCTTCATTCTTTTTCTCTTTATGCCGTTCTGTGTCTGCCATTCTGCTACACTGCCTTAAAAATTAATTATGTTTATCTACTGTTAACTTTCATTTGTCAGTTAGTTATGCTGATATGTTGGTGGGACAGAGAATGGACAAGATAATAGCAATTCTGAGGTGTTTCAAACACTGACCAGGGTTTTCTGTATCTTTTCACGTGTTTAATATAATCACAAAGAGCTGATATGCGTTTCATTGAGACAGAATTTCGTGAGTTCAGTGAAACGGTGATCATAGTTTTGTTTCCAGTAAATATCTTAGACACAGATCTTGTCAAGTCAGCTAATGACTTGATTTAAAAACCCTACTGAGTGGTTTTATGTCGTGATGGGTGCCAGATATCTGGAGATTGGGGTGGAGACCTTAAACGGTCCATAAATTCCCACATATTTACACAATAAACCAACAAGCGGTGAAGGGGGTAGTGACACCATCGCAGCCTTTGTGTCTCTTCGCGGGCTGCACGGTACAGTGTACATTCTAGTAGTGCCACGCTGCCTGCAGAAACTGAGACGTGAAACATGCTAAGCTAAACTCCGCCACACGCAGCACTTAGGCGTTGAGGATTTTTCCTGCCGATTGTCTTTTTTTTTTCCCCCTAAGATACTGTTACTTAGAATTAACAACTTTATAATACTGTGTATGGGACTGAAGTAGTCCTTAATGAAACCAGACTTTCTGGAATCTATTATTATATAGAAAAATTGTTAACTAATGTCTAGTAAATTCCCTGGCACAAACCATTAAATGCATTTTACTTGTTGGTATGCCAAAGAAAGAATTTAGATGGTAACGTTTTGAATCTCTGAACAAATCTCTGACTTTGTTATAGAAATTCATCTGTATCATGACCTCTTAATGAAGAAAATCTAGGGCTGGAAATTAAAGTTTCATTATAAACGAATGACCTTGTTTACTAATAAAAACTTAACCGTTCCCTTTCCCAGAATTTTATTAGGAAAATAACCAAGCAGGTGGAAGGGTGTTCGCAGCGCCCCCCCGCCCCAATCCCATGCAGTTTCTTTAAAGAAACACAGCAGTTCTTCTGGCCCTGTCCCAGGCAGGCTCCAGGGAGAAGGGCGGCCCTGGTACCTGCCTGCCCGGCCATTCCCTGTGCCTCCCGTGCTGGGGGGCCACCAGGTACTGGCTTTCCCTGAGAAGGGGCTCTGATCTACTCCCGCCGCCTAAATCCCAGTCTTTCCCATCATGTACGGTCCAGCAGTTTCAAGCCACTAACAGGAATGCGTCCTTCAATATGTCACTTCCTGGGTGTTAGAAAGCTGCCAAATACTTTTCCAGCTCTTTGAAGAGTTCAGAGGGTGCCCTGAAGGGATGCAGTCACTGTGCTGGGGAATTTCGGGTGCAATAGTGTTAGAAGCCCTGACTGTATTAGCAAGCAGTAACAGAGCCCAGATTTTAACAGCATTACTATTGATGTGCTTAAAAATCTAAGAGTATTTTCTATTCAATAATATGTTTTATAAATTATATTTAAATGAATATTTAAGAGTATATTTGAAGGGTGTTTCTAAAATGCACACATACACAAACAATATTTAAAATAAGGGACTTGACACATGCAGGAGAAAATAAAGTCACACATACACCCCCGTACCTCCCAGAAGAAAAATGTGCTAAATAGCATAGCCTCCTCAGTATGAAAAATCGACCAGAAAATGAAGGGTGAGGACTGCCCCATATTTCAACAGATTTACAAGAAGCCATGGTCTGCCCTTTCTCTCTGAGTCTGTTAAAATTTTAAGACTCCTCATAAAAGGCTTTCTTTAAAAATATCAGAACCATTTAGAGTTCTTATTAGAAAAAAATCTATTTTTCATGTTTCTAGGGAAAAAAGAATTTCCAGGAGTGTGGGGACTTTTAAAGTCTTTGAAGAAGAATAAAATAAAAGTCAAAGTTCCTGAGCATATCAGTGACCATGCACAAAATCTGCTCTTGCTGGCGTTTTTCCAGACTTTTTTTTTTTTTTTTTAAACACAGTTACTAATCCCTGAACTCATGGGTATTGTGGTTTTAGATAGTAAGAATTCGAGAGTAGGTTAATGCTACCTGTAAAATATCTGTTAAAATAAATATAAAATTACCAAAATAAACTGCTTATTTAATTAGATTAAATTGAAATCAAATGCCTGACCTCAGATTTCACTTACATGACTGATGTTGAATGTTGAGGTTCCTGGTGTCGGTAGATAGCTCAGGCTTGAAGTAATCATTTTGAATTGGTGGGTGGTCTTAGCAAAACCATTTAAAACTGATAGCTTTCTACACTGTTAAGACAAAAATAAGGTAAATATATGCAGGATCTCTAAACCATTAATGTAAGCTGTCGTTACAACTTTATTGATTTAGTTTGTAGATCTAAATCTTTAAAAAAAAAAAAAAAGCCTTCTCACTATACTACTGTACGATTACCTACAGTATTTTGGTTGTCATATCTTTAAATATGACATATCAAATATCCTTATTTGATAGTAGATTTTTATTTGGGAAATTTCCTTCAATATAATTAATTCATCACGTTAAAGTCTATAAATTCTGTCTTGGATTCTTCGTGACAACATAGATATTTATGGTAACTTTTTGTTGTTGTTAATAAAACTAAGATAACATGTATTATATATACTGAATTGGCTGATTGAAGATCGAAGTTCTGCTTTCACCAAAAGCAGGCTTTCAGCATTCGAAAAACAAAAAAAAGCAACAATCTTGAGCGCCCTCTGCTGGCGAAGCTGCAACATACTGCACCTTCGCTTTTGCTTTCTCTCCCCAGCTAAGAGAAATGTTTTTATAAAAGCAACAACGGAATATCAACAGGAAACATGACAGCAGTGCACACAAACCATATTCAGCATAGTGTTGGGCTGATAGTGGTTTGTGTGGTGTAGTCTCCTTGCATCCCTGGTTTTTAAATAAGCTGTGTGGACTATTGTAAAATAAGGCTGGAACTACTGTACGTTAGAAAATTATGGTCTCTGAAATATTCAGTGCTGGATTTTCATGTAGTTTGTGTACATAGAGTACAAATTAAATTGCCAAATGGTTTCCAGACCGTTTTGCATATTTGTGCACACTCATCTTTGTTTTAAACATGGCTTCGATGTGTCACAAGTTGAGCCTATTGAAATCGTTATAGTAATTATTAGAAACAAAAAATTAAACTAACCACTTAAAGTCACTATACTGCTTTAAATTTGATGACTTTTTAATATACTGGTTACGCCTTAATAAAGGCTCTACTGTGACAGAGGCTGTCAGACAGTAACAGGCTTGACCAAATTGTCCTGCATGAATATAAAAGTAAGTCTGCATTTTGCAAAAACAGACCTGACGTGTATTTGTGTATGTCCATATGTTCATAGATAAAGTGCTATTTTCTGGCATTTTTGATGATTATAAAATGTTACGTGGATATGTGTTATAGCAAATGCTCAAGCCACTATTAAAATTTCTCAAATGATCTGGTAGGTTGACGGCTTGGGAAGGCAGCCGCATTCTGCACTCATGAAGCCCCCTTCGAACTCAGCAAGTAATATGTTTGTAGATTATAGGAATAATTTCACCCTTAACAACATGTTTATCGTGTCTAGCAGACAGAGTGATCTGACGACGTGCATTGTCCTAAACACGGAGCTGATCGGTACCAAGGTTGTGTAAACTAGGTGAGGGCTTGCACTGGGTCCCCCCTCTGCTGAGTTTCTCACATTAACATGGAAAGCGGTTGTACTTCCTTGCTGAGGAGCTGAGCTTTGCATTAAGGCTTTTTTTGTTTATCTAAAAAATATAATAAGCACATTTTCTTTTCGTTTTTAAAATTTTTTTGATGTGGACCATTTTCAAAGTCTTTATTGAATTTGTTACAATATTGCTTCTACTTTTATGTTTTGGTGTTTTGGCCAAAAGGTACGTGGGATCTTAGCTCCTCAACCAGGGATCAAACCTGCACCCCTGCATGGGAAGGCAAAGTGTTACCCACTGGACCGCCAGGGAAGTCCCCCCATTTTTTTTTAAATGTTAAATATTCAAGAAAAAAAGTATCTTATCTGATAACTATTTGGTAAGCAAGGAAGAAACCTTAAATGCTGAATATAGAATAGTCAGGCAAAATTTATTTGCAGTTAAAAATGTAGAATATGAAATATTCTTTCAGGATAGACTTTTAAATGTTCATTGTGTAAATACAGATTTTGACTTTTAAAAATTAAGGCGATATAACATTAAGAATTACCGTGCTGATACTTACTTAGGGAGCTTTTAAAGCACAGATTATTGAGCCAATAGACTAGAACGGCTAAAAGAAGTGCTTCTTATTTCGCAGATCACTGGGGCCGTAAATGATAATAGCCGAGTTGTCTATGGGTGGGTGGCGCCTGCGTGCAGGACAGACACTTAGGACTGACGGGTTCATATCCAAAGATGAATGAATAAATAAACTGGAGAATAAGAAAAAAAGGGCTACATCGCATCACTTTAAAAAAAAAAAAAAAACTAATACTTTTAATTTAAATTCCAAACTGGAAAAAAGTTATTGCTGTAAGATTTAGGAGTTAGATTTAGTGTAAGAGTTTCAATTATTTGAATTGAAGGTATGTACTTATTTTTTTCTTATTTTTAAGATTCTACTAAAAGTAGAAAATATAGGACCGATTTGTTTCAAAGATATTTAAAAGAAATGTGTTTTTTAATTTTTATTTATTTATATTTTTAAAATAGCACAGCACCTGACTTTTTTTTATTAATTAATTTATTTATGGCTGTGTTGGGTCTTCGTTTCTGTGCGAGGGCTTTCTCTAGTTGTGGCAAGCGGGGTCCACTCTTCATCGCGGTGCGCGGGCCTCTCACTATCGCGGCCTCTCTTGTTGCGGAGCACAGCTTCCAGACGCGCAGGCTCAGTAATTGTGGCTCATGGGCCCAGTTGCTCTGCAGCGTGTGGCATCTTCCCAGATCAGGGCTCGAATCCGCGTCCCCTGCATTGGCAGGCAGATTCCCAACCACTGTGCCACCAGGGAAGCCCCAAGAAATGTGTTTTTTTATAGGAATTTCAACTAGGTTAAAACAGTAGCCCTATGTCAATTTTGTAGTCACAATCCAAATTCTGAATGATGCGAGGCTGATGGGCTGATCCGAGAATAGTTTAGCTGCTAAAAGATAAACAACGTTCACGGTAATGTTATAGTTTCCCCTAAGTAGTCTCTCACGTGTGAGGCTGTATTTCTGTCTGTGTAGAGTCGTGAGTGCATTTGCTAGTAGATTGGAGGCGTTTCTGTTTTTCAAATTGAGATATATTTACAGGGAAAATATAGGACAAATTAAAATGATATTTAGCTTTCTGCAAGAGTTTAAATTGGCTTTTTGACATTTTGCATCTTATGGTTTTGCTATACTAAAATACTTTCACGCAGCAAATAAGGAAATGTGAGTTTTAGAAGCAAGGTTACAGTACTTGGATGTTCACATAACATTGATCCAGGGGTAATATCACGTGAGGAGCAGTTGGCAGTGCTTATTTTTATGCCTTTTGTTTTCTCTGCTACTAAGTTTTAATAACACGAGACTCTACATTGATTTCTTGGGGACTTAGGGGGACTTTGAGATGGGCTGGAAAGGCGTTGTGTTACTGAGATAAGGTGGGGTCTCATTCGTCCATGGGTGCCTTAAAAAACCTGACTGATCTTTTCTTGATTAAGCAGGCGTTTACCGTATTTACCCTGCATTGTTGGTATAAACCATTATTTTACTGAGAACCATTAGCTGTTTAAAACTTGCTACATAAATTAAAGAGGAGCTAAGTGGATTTGTGATCGTTGCCATTAGTAGCGTTTTAGATTATACAGGCAATTATTGTGCTCATTATCCCAGAGCAGCCCCTTCCCAGAACCATTGTGGCATCTTAGACATTATGCACAGATTTTCCCTTGGAGATTAAAATTTCCAGTAGCGTATTTAATTTTGTTATCACAGTTGTTTCAAATCAAACAAATATTATGACAAGTGGAAGAAAATTTGCTTTACTAATATAGGAAATTACAAAAAGGTTGAAAATTACTTCCTAGTGTACTTACCTTTTCTTATACAGTCATAATTACTTCAACTGATTAGTCCGTTAGGGGTAGAAAGGTCTTGAAATCATAGTTAAAGGTATCTGGCCTGTTCAGATGTTCTAGGAAATTTTTGAAAGAAAGAAGAGTTTCACATCAAAACTCAGGCTACCACCTTCTTTATAGAATCTGTAGCTTTAAAGTTAACTAGCTTTCATATTGAATAGTTTTTAAGTCCAGATTGCATTTTAGGCAAGTGGAAGAAACTTTTAAGGGTGTTCTAGTGAAATGAGTATAAAATTGAAAGTGACCTTTAAAAAAATAGTTGAAGTATCTCTTTTCTTCTCACTGTGCTTTATTAGAATTGACCGCCCCCCCCCCAAAAAAAAAGATCATACTATATACTATAGCTCGGTTGCAATTATGTTCCAGGAAGAATAGTCATAGTTCAGGAAAGGCTCCTGAAAGAAAGCAGGGAACAGCCCATTACTGAGAAGCTGTGTTTTCTCTGCTAAATCTTTCATTCGTCCTTTAAATTAGAAGGGGTTGGTGAAGACGACATTTAGTTATAGCCACTAGTCAGGCAGTTGACCACATGTGTCCTCGTCAGTTAGAAAAAAGGTATTAATACTTTGAATTAGCTGACTATCAATGTGCAGTGGGCTGCTTGTAATGTTTCCATCCTATATGGGTCATTTTTTCAAAGGAAACTTTGTCCTCATTCCTGACTGTTTTGTCCCAGCTCTCACAGTCCTTCACTGCCATGATGCAGGGAAAGTGTGAGGCAGTGGTTATGCATTTTGCAAGACAGTGATTCTTTATTTTATTACAAAAAAAGGCCAACTCTGGAAGGCCAGATTAAATCATTCCTTTCACTTTTTAATGGGATTTGGATGAATAGAGTAAAATATGCACTTTGCATTCATTGATAGCATCTTTACGTTGAGGTAATTGAGTCTTTTTTCCCTGACTGAATGAGTAATGGCTTCATCTGACCCTCCGCGAGGCTTGGAACTTAGGCTGCCTTTGTCACCGCAGAGGGCCCGGGCTTGGAAACATGCTCTACTTCCCGGGCTTCATTTTTCTTCATTTTAATCCAAAACCCTATTTTTCTCAATAATTCAAGCATAAACTATATAGTAGTTGAAGTAGCGGAAATTGCAAGGTATTTGTCCTGGTTCTGCCGGTTTTTAAATGGAGTTGATAAATCAGGCGCCATGGTCCCGGCCACTGCTCTCACGGAGCCCAGTCCAGCTCCACCGCGGAAGCTTCCAGAACCGTCGGCGCGGTCCTTCCCGCTGCTCATCCCGGCCCAGAGGTGGCGAGCCCAGACCGGCTGGCCCCATTGCCCACTCGCCCGGTCACTATGCTGAAGTGACCGCTAGGGTGGCAGGGCGCTTCCCGCAGAGCCCTGCAGACACGGCCGGCTGGGCCGGGAAGGGTCTCATCTGCGCACAGGCTGCGCACAGGAGACAGTGCATCTCTAGGACTTGCCTAAAGTCTCTGGGGTTCGGAGTCTGAAGAGTGCGCGACCAGAGGAGACCACGTGTCCCAGGCGAGGGGGGCGGGGCCTGAGGAGGGTGGGGCTTTGGAGGGGTGGGTCCTCTGTGGGGGTGGTTTGGAGGGGCGGGGCCTGCCGGGGTGGTGGCTGGGGAGAGGAGGGGCCTGGTGAGGGGAGGGACTTAGTGGGGGTGGGGCCTTGTGGTGGGGCGGGGCCTGGAGGGGCGGGGCCTCTGTGGGTGGTGGCTTCGAGGAGCAGATGCTGCAGAGCCGCCTCGCCCCTGGCCCCACTCCCACCCCCAGGGCCCTTGCAGGTGGGGACCCGTGGCTCCCAGACCACTGCGCAGAAGATTTCCCTTTTATAGGATATATTACTGGTGTTCACCTTATACTTCCTACTAGATTGGCTGTTTCTTGAAGGGTAAAGTCTCATAGTTTACTCATTTTTCATAACCATAGAGTTTGGCAAAAAATGTAGTAGGTATTTAAACTTGCTTGTATAATGAATGAATTTTCTTCACTGCTGCACTTAACTGGGTTTTCTGACAAAGTTTTATGCTTTCTTTGTAACTACAGTTTCTAAACGTTCTCATGAGGCTTTGTGGTAAACCCTAATCAAAACCAGATATAAACTAAACAGTGAAGTGTGGAAAAGGCTAGCTTTTTATTGGCCAAAGACATGGTATCCAAAGGCACTCCAAAATAAACTGGTATTAAGTAGGTTAGTAATTCTAAAAGTTTTAAATTTGAGAATAATAGTTTCCCATTTATTTTATCAAAGTTTTGGTAATCATGGTTTCTTTTTTAATTTCTCTTTTTCAAAATTTGTACCAGATTCAGGAGAAACTCAGATGGCAGATGGATAACCAGATAGGATTCAGTCTTCTGCTAGTGTCATATAAATTACAAATAAGCAGTTCTGTTAAGCACCTGCTGTGCCCTGGCCTGAGAGTGACCATTAGTGACAGTGAGCTTTGCCACATTGTTTGGGCTTCTCCAGGCACCTCTGTTAGGAGATGGGTAACACCAGTTTACAGAGGAGGAGAGTGAGGCTTAAAGAGTGTAAGAACATTCCCCAAGGCCACACAGTTAATAAGCAGAGAGGGCCTCCCTGGTGGCGCAGTGGTTGAGAGTCCGCCTGCCGATGCAGGGGATACGGGTTCGTGCCCCGGTCTGGGGGGATCCCATATGCCGCGGAGCGGCTGGGCCCGTGAGCCATGGCTGCTGGGCCTGCGCGTCCGGAGCCTGTGCTCCGCAACGGGAGAGGCCACAACAGTGAGAGGCCCGCGTACCACAAAAAAAAAAAAAAAAAAAAAAAAAAAAATAAGCAGAGATTCAAACCCAGGTTTTTAATAATAGTAACAATGAGAATAGTAATGAGAATAGCAATAGCATGCATGTAGGCTTGCTCTCTGCCAGAAGCTGTGCTCCCTCAGCTGTGCATCATCTCTTTCCCCCCCCACCGGGTCCTGTCAGGAAGACATGTTACAGCCCATTTTACAGATGGGAAAACTGATGCTCAGCTTGCCCAAGGTTATGCAGCCAGGTGGCAGAGCCAGCATTCAAGCTAGCCCAAACACAGAGTCTTGAGGGATCTTAACTGCTGTACGGCGTCACTTGTCCTCTTTGTGGCTCTAAAGCCCTTCTACAAAGCCTGGCACCGCCCTCCCCGCTCCTCTCTCTGCCCCCCACGCTGCATTGCACGGTAGTCTTTCAGCAATGACACTAAGCATGGAGCAGGACTTGGTGGAGGTGCTGGGCTTGAAATTGAAGCTACGTGCTTCAGAAGAGCTGTGTTCTCTTCACTTGTAGAATGGATGGTGTTTGGGTATCTCGTTCTTACTGTCCTCAAGATCCCACACAGAACGCACACAAAAAGGGAACTAATTCTTATTGACATAATTTTCCCTCACGTTTTGCTCAGCTGGTAAGTGACCCACAGGATGAACTGGAGTGTTTTGTGCCTTACTGGGAGGACCTAAAGTACAGGACTTCTGCAAATTAACAAGTTGTCATTACAGGCTAACTACTCCACCTGTTGCTTTTCTTCTTAATTAAGAGAAGTTCTTTTCAGGGAGGCCTTGGCAGAGAGGGATGACAGACATACTGTCCTGTCCTGAAGAAAATCCTAAGTGACTCCCCGACGTGGCACGTGCAGAGGAAAAGGCGCGTGTGCTCCCGGAAGGAGTGGCCGGGCTGCCAGGCCGTCCGTGTGGCTCTCATCCCACATCCCCTTTTGTACAGTTGCCGGTCGTAACCTCATCTAGAGAAAGGATCTGAGTTTTTTGTGGTTGGATACTCAGGACTCGTGTTTTCTCAGTAGACTCTTTCTGGAAATGCTCTGGGGACCATGAGTCACTTTCAGAAATTCTCCCTAAATCTCTAAAAGGCTTTTCATCAGGAGGAGTTTTCGGAAGAAAATGTAAAGTTGGTACCTTTTTGTCTTTCAGGATAATACAGGCTGTAGCACAAAAGGGAATTTAAGAACGTGGTTCTGTCCTAACTCTTCGTTTTCTTTCAGGTTGGTTTGCTGGACCTTGAGCTCAATCAGCTGACCAAAGCACTGTTTTTGGCGTTGGTTGCCCTCTCAGTTGTCATGGTGACCTTGCAGGGATTCTCAGGTCCCTGGTACCGCAGTCTCTTCCGCTTTCTCCTGCTCTTCTCCTACATCATTCCCATAAGGTGGGTTTAAGAATGAAGAAAAACAGATGTCTGGTTTCATTGAATATGATGTTATTGAATGTATTGTCCTCAGTGTGAAAGAAATGATCCACCTAGAACAAACGAGGGAACCCCACTGACCCTGCTGTGAACCCCACTGCCTGGTGTGAACCCCACTGACCCTGATGTGAACCCCACTGCCCACTGGTGTGAAGCCCACTGCTTGCTGGTGTGAACCCCACTGCCTGGTGTGAACCCCACTGACCCTGGTGTGAATCCCACTGACCCTGGTGTGAACTCCACTGACCCTGGTGTGAACCCCACTGCCTGGTGTGAACCCCATTGACCCTGCTGTGAACCCCACTGCCTGGTGTGAAGCCCATTGACCCTGCTGTGAACCCCACTGCCTGGTGTGAACCCCACTGACCCTGCTGTGAACCCCACTGCCTGGTGTGAACCCCACTGACCCTGGTGTGAACCCCACTGACCCTGGTGTGAACTCCACTGACCCTGGTGTGAACCCCACTGCCTGGTGTGAACCCCGTTGACCCTGCTGTGAACCCCACTGCCTGGTGTGAAGCCCATTGACCCTGCTGTGAACCCCACTGCCTGGTGTGAAGCCCACTGACCCTGGTGTGAAGCCCACTGACCCTGGTGTGAACTCCACTGACCCTGGTATGAATCCCACTGCCCGCTGGTGTGAACCCCACTGCCCCCCTGGTGTGAACCCCACTGACCCTGATGTGAACCCCACTGCCCCCTGGTGTGAACTCCACTGACCCTGGTGTGAACCCCGCAGCCCCATGTGAACCCCACTGCGAGCCCCACCCAGTGCCAGCTCAGCCGGCCTCCTGGGGCTGAGTCTCAGGGTCAACACTGCCCATCGTAGCTGTTAACCCAGTCCTTCCCGCCTGTCCTTCTGCAGCTGCCAACAGACAGCTCCTATTCCCATCTCTCTTAATTACATCTTTTTTTCTTGGGAATTCCCAGGGTTTTTTCCTTTGCTTTCATTAATCTTGTTTTTCTTCATTTCTGTTGCTTGTATCAGTTCTGAAATGTTATGTGGTGTCACTTCACTACTATTTCTGTTGTACGATGTGAAAGGCCAAGTAAGAACGCTCTTCCTTCTTGTTTCTGGGGCACTTCTATCTTTAACTGATAGAAACCATTGAGCAATATCCAACTTTTATTTTTTTAATATTTTATTTAATTCTCTTTATTTATTCTCTTTATTTTTTAAAATTCTCTTTAACTTCTTTCTTTAGTAAACTGACAATGTCAGTATGTATACCCTTTTTTTTTTAAGAGTTTCCTGTGCTATACAGCAGGTTCTTGTTAGTTATCTGTTTTATATATAGTATCAATAGTGTATATATGTCAATCCCAATCTCCCAGTTCATCCCACCTCCACTTCCCCCCTTGGTAACCTTAAGTTTGTTCTCTATATCTGTGTCTCTATTTCTGCTTTGCAAGTAAGTTTGTCTGTACCATATTTCTAGATTCCACATATAAGTGATATTATACAATATTTGTTTTTCTCTTTCTGACTTACTTCACTCTGTATGCCAATCTCTAGGTCCATCCACATCTCTGCAAATGGCACTATTCCGTTCCTTTTTATGCCTGAGTAGTATTCCATTGTTTATATGTACCACATCTTCTTTATCCATTCATCTGTCGATGGACGTTTAGGTTGCTTCCATGTCCTGGCTATTGTAAATAGTGCTTCAGTGAATATCGGAGTGCATGCATTGTATATCCTTTTAAAAAGTCTGATTATATGGGACTTCCCTGGCAGTCCAGTGGTTAATACTCTGCGCTTCCACTGCAGGGGGCACAGGTTCGATCCCTGGTCAGGGAACTCAGATCCCACGTGCCACGTGGTGTGGCCAAAAAAAAAAAAAAAAAAAGTCTGATTACAAAATGAGAAAGGTACAAGGCTTTCTGCGAATCTGGCTTGTTCTAGTTTTTCCATCAACAATTTTATATTTAGGGTAACGTGTTCGGTCAAGCTTGGAGAGACTTACTAGACAGAATTATGACTGTACCTGTGTTTAGCTCCATAATATCTCATGCCTACTTCAGCACGATACTTTTCCTTGTTTTTCATAGTCTGAGAATGCAATTATACAGATTTAGCAGAAGGGATGAAAACCATAAAATGTAAAAAGTATAGAAGACACTGATTTAGAGGCTTAAGGCTTACATTTGATTCAACCAAGTTTGTTTTCCCATTGCAAAGTTTCCATTGAAATATGAGTAGCAATACTTTTAGTATTTACTAAATATGCTTCTGCATTTAATAAAGAATAGATTACAATTTTTTTGTTTTGCAAAATACACAATTCTGAAAAGTGAAGTACTTTTTCTTCTACTGACCTAACACTTTTTTAAAAATTTAGTTTTATTTATTTTTTTGTACAGCAGGTTCTTATTAGTCATCAGCTTTATACACATCAGTGTCTACATGTCAATCCCAATCGCCCAGCTCATCACACCACCACCACCACCCCCAGTCACTTCCCCCCTTGGTGTCCATATGTTTGTTCTCTACATCTGTCTGACCTAACACTCTTAAAAGGCTTTTCCAGCTTAAGAAAGAAAAGCTGTTTTATAGAAATTCTCTACAGAATTAAAGATGTTTGAGCCACCTGATCCAGTTTACTTTGTCTTTCAAGGAAAATAGTACAAGACATAACTCCTGTAACTCTAAAATGAATGTATGTTCCTTAGATCGTTGTGTCACTGATAGCACAAAGCAAACGATCAGAACACTTTACGGGCCTGTCACATTCCCTCAGGTCAGCAGCTTGCAGTTACACGTCTCTAATGATTATGTTCTTTGCGCATACACGTTAAAATGCTGCATGACAGTCTAGTTGGTCAGAAACAACCATCTTGACGGTGCTGGGTCAGGGAGGGTTTACCCACGTGAGGCGGATGTGGGTAGTACAAGCACGACGGTGTTCCCCAAGGCGATAGCGCGTTCCTTCCGAGCAACACTTGAGAACCTCTTGCCAATAGGGTGTCTTTGTGTCAATGCTGATGTCGATGAGAGCTTGTGTGGCTTGGGAGGCAGTTTTCCTCTCATTATCTGTAGGTCGGGTGGCCGGATCAGCGGGTGTGCAGGGGGCTTGCCAGGGAAATGCCCACACACACGTCCCACCGTGTGACCGCCCAGGGCAGCGCCCGGTGCTCTGTTCAGAGCACTGCTCAGTCAGCACACCAAGAAGGGAGTGTCGAAAACGTTAGCTACACAGGTACAAAATTCACTTCCAAAGTTGGAATTAACTTTCCTGAAGTTTTATTGAAGGAAGACTCTTAGGAGATTTTTGTCAAGTTATTTACAAGTCAGGTGCCCTTTCTGCGACATTTTACAAGTTTGAGTTAACCTACCAGATATTTTCAGTAAGGCCTCATTTTCCAGGAAGCATGCTTGGGGAAAAGAGTTCTTTCAACCTTACTTAGACCTAGGAATGATCTTCAGGTATTGATGGCTTGGGAAATTTGCAGCCTATCCAGGTTGCAGAAGATGCTAATAGTAGAAGATTCAGCGTTTGGAAAGCGTGCACAGGAGAGGAGTCCAAGGATGTGACTGGACAGCCTTTTGCTGAAGAGATTAGGTGTGGTACTCATGGACCCACTTAGCCATCTCAGCAGAAGTGAGGAATAGATGGGGTTGTCCAGCAAAGACCTGTGGAGGAGCCTTTTGTGTGGACGTGTGGACCCCCGTGACACACACGAGAGCCCCACAGAGGTTTTGAGAATATTATACCAGCAGTAACACTGCCAGCTTGGACTAGAGGGACAGAGACAGGACAAGATAAGAAGCCTGTCAGAATCCCAAATTCTGCAGGCTGAAAATGGGCTGATAGAGCTTCCTAGCTGTAAACATGTGCTGCGTTTTGAAAACAGAAGAAGAACTCAGAGGCCAGAGCCGGCATGGGCCAGGCAGAGGGCTGTGGAGCTGTGAGTCCAGAGGGTGGAACATCCAGTCACAGAGAATTATTCTCAGCTCTTGAAACGTTACGGAATCTGCCTTGCTGAGCAGTTTGTAGTTACTTATGTGTTCTGGATGTTAGTCCTTTTTCAGTTCTTGGTTTTGCTAATAATCTTTCTCAATCCCTAGCTTGAATTTTTACTCACCCAGGGGTGAAATTATAAATAACATTGTCAATTTTACATAGTCAAGTTTATAGTTCTATCTTGCTGCTGGCTCTCAGTCTCTAGATGTTTAAGAAATCCACCTCTGCTCCAGGATGGCGAAGCTGTCCTCCGGTGCTAGCTTCTCAAAGTTTATCAGTTTTATGTTTTACCACTGGAAGCGTTTTTCTTTTTCTTGTTGTTTGTTGTTTTCTTAATGGTGTGAAGTAGTATTTTCACATAGTTTTCCCATACTGGTCGTTTTAACACCCTTTACAGAAAACACTCTTTTCCCCAATGATCTAGGGCCCCCTCCGTCACATACTAAGTTTTCATATATGCACAGGTCTGTTTTGGGTCCCCTGTTCTGGTCTGGTTGTACTTTCCTGACCAAATAACAAAGTGCCTTAGTTCATAAGCCCTTATAATAAGTCAGTATTTGATAAAAACAACTCCTTCCTCCATGTTTGCTCTCCTTGGTCATTTCCATTTAATAGTAAACCTTCCAAACCACGAATCTGGCATATCTGTTCATCATTTTAGGTCTTCTCTAACATCTCAAAATTTAAAAAAATTTCCATAGGAATCTTGCACAACTTTTGTGAGAGCTATTATTAGATATTTGGTATTTTTTAAATGCTGTTAATAAATACTGTTTTTTGAAAGAACTGTTTCCTATATATTTGTTGATGGTATGGAGAAATAAAGTGGATTTCTATAAAATGATTGAATCCATCAATTTTGGTAAAACTTTATTGATTTTAATTATTAGTCTGGAATCTATTGGATTTTCTCTGTAATCAGTAGATAATGACAGCTTTCTTTCTTTCAGTTTTTTGCACCATTTCTTTCTTCCCTTCTCACCATAGTAATGATTTATAGTGTAACCTTAAGTAGAAGTAATGATAATGGACATTCTTCTCTTGTTTACAATGTGAAAGGCAAAACTTTCAACATTTCATCAGTAAGGATGCTACAAGTTTTTACAGAACCCCTTTTCTATAATATATAATAGAAGTTTTTTCTACTCCTACTTGCTAAATGTTGTTTTTAAATCATTCATATCATTTAAAAAATACTTCTTACTAAATCTATTGAGATGATTTTTCATTAAAATTTTTTCTTCTTTAATATATGAATATGCTAAATTAAACTGAATGACTCTCTAATGCTATACCTACCTTGTATTCTTTGTGGGGGAGAAACACAACTTGGTCATGGTATAATACGCCTTCATGTATTACTAGGTTCCATTTGCTTGTAATTTTTGTGAAATTTTTGCATTGGTTTACATGAGTGAGATTGACTTATAACTTTCCTTCTCACATCATTCTTTTGGCGTTTAGCATCAAGATTATGCTATTCTCATAAAATATATTGATGAGTCTTCTCTAAAATATTTTTGTTTAAAATTGTAATTATTTATTTCTTGGACATATTTACATCAAGGAGGCCATGTCAGCCTAAACTTCTTGTTGTGGAAAGATGTTTGACAGAGTTGATTTCTATACTAGTTTAAATATATTTCTTAAATAGTTATAGTTTAAATAGTTAACTTTAAAGAGTTAAAAAAGCTGCTTTCAGGCTTTTAATTTCCTCTTGAGTCAGTTTTGGAAAAGTTATGGTTTTCAAGAAGTATGTCAACTGTACCTAAATATTCAAAATTTTTTTAAAATTTATTATTTTTTTGGGCTGCATTGGGTCTTTGTTGCTGCGGGCTTTCTCTAGTTGTGTCGAGTAGGGGCTACTCTTCCTTGTGGTGCCCGGTCTTTTCATTGAGGTGGCTTCTCTTGTTGCGGAGCATGATCTCTAGGTGCATGGGCTTCAGTAGTTGTGGCACGTGGCTCAGTAGTTGTGGCACGTGGGCTGTAGAGTGCAGGCTCAGTAGTTGCAGGCACAGGCTTAGTTGCTCCGCGGTATGTGGGATCTTCTGGGACCAGGGCTCGAAACTGTGACCCCTGCATTAGCAGGCATATTCTCAACCACTGCGCCACCAGGGAAGCCCGATATTAGTGTTTTACACATTCCCTCTTTTAAAAAAATATTTATTTATCTATTTATTTATTTATTTTGGTTGTGCTGGGTCTTAGTTGTGGCACTCAGCATCTTCGTTGCAGCATGAGAGATCTTTAGTTGCGACATGCAGACTTCTTAGTTGCAGCATGCAGACACCCAGCTGCGGCATGCGAACTCCCAGTTTGCGGCATGCGTGGGGGATCCGGTTCCCCGACCAGGGACCGAACCTGGAACCCCTGCATTGGGAGCATGGAATCTTAACCACTGGACCACCTGGGAAATCCCTACAGATTCCCTCTTAATTTTGGTTTATCCATGTTTTGTTTTTCTTGTTGCGTTTCACACCTTCCATGTAGAATAATTTTCCTTCTGTCAGAAATTTATTTTTTTAGTTTTTGTTTAGTGCTGGTCTTTGTTGGGAACTCTCTAGATTTTTGCTTGGCTTTTCTTCTTGAAAAATAATTTCACCTGTGTATAGATTTCTAAGTTGTCATGATTATTTTACTCTTTTGGCTTCCATGGCTGCTGTCTACTAGCTGCCATTTAAGTCTTACTCCCCTGTGACCCTTCCAGCCTCTTTCAGATTTTCTCTGTGTTGTTGGTGTCCTGCTCTCTGATATGATGTCTAGATGAATGTTTATTCTTGAATCTGTAGATAGGTTTCTTTCATTCATCCAAGAAAATTCTTAGTTTGTCTTTTTAAATACTGCCTTTGCCCTATTTTGTCACCTTTCTTTCAAGGTTGGTTAGATATCCACACTGTACCCTTTGTTTCTCCTGTTTTTACTTTTGTATTTCCCACCTTTTTGTCTCTGTGCTTTATTCTAATAATAAATAATATTCCTAGTGCCCTGTCTTCCAAGTCACTAATTTTATCTTTGACTGTGTATAATTAGCTAATCAGTTTCTTAATTTCAGTTATTGGTATTTTTTTAGTTCTAAAAATTTTATTCAATTTCTATATCACATTGACTTTCATTTTTATATTTGCCTATTCCGTGCAAATATTCTTCTAATTGTTCTTGTGTATCCAGGTGTTTTATAGTTTGTGTCTGTCACGTGTAATATCTGATACCTTTTGCAGTTTTGTTCTCTTGTATTTTTTCCTTGTGGCTCTTGTTCATGGTATGTTGTTTGACTGTGTACTGTGTGGCGTTTGCTGTTGTGTTGTGCTGTGGTTTATTTGGGTTTTGTTTGTTTGTTTGCAATTATATTTAAAAAGCTAACTATAGGAATCATTTGAAATAAAAGATGAAAGTATGTTTTTCCAAGACAAATACCCTGCTTCTAAACTGTGTACTTGGAGGTACTGCCTGTCTTGGAACATCTTCATCCAAGTTCAAGGTTCACAGTTACTGAATTATTCAGGAAATGTGAGCCTGGCTCCATCTCCACGTGTAGGTGCCTTGGTCCAGGTTCTCCCTAAGTTTGACAGTTAGCCCTTCATAGCCCCACCCATCATGGGAAGGAGGCCCTCTTGTTGGACCTCCACCTTTTGATGTTCCTGGTCTTTACTTTTGCTCCTTGCACAGGTGGTCTATGGAAGAGCAAGTCCAAACTCTTGGGGAGGGTGTGTGCTCTCAGGGCAAAAGAGATTGTATGGTCCCTGACCTCTCTGGTAGCTGATTTGGATTTAGTCCAGAAATTTCTCACTATCTACTCAGTTCTTTATTTCTTTTAAGAATTAAAAAAGAAATTATACAGTATTTCTTATTGTTTTCAGTGGGAGCATTGGTTCAAATAAAATACCTCCCATTACCCTAGGTCACAGAACTTTTTTGCAATTTTTCTTTTTTTTTTACCATGCTGTGCAGCTGTGGGATCTTAGTTCCCCACCCAGGGATTGAACCCAGGCCATGGCAGTGAAAGCGCCAAGTCCTAACCACTGGACCACTAGGGAATTCCCTGCAATTTTTGTGTAAGGGAAGTTATACAAATTTGATTAACTTCCCTGGCAGTACTTTCCAGCCTAAAATTTTGAGGTCTCAAATATGATCAGCCTTATTCTTGAGAATGCACCAAGCTTTCTTTTAAGAACAAAATACAACTATATCATAGCAAACCTGGGAAATGAAGGCTTTCAAAAAAATATCACTTGGATAAACAAACTATAGTATATCTATACAATGAATACTATCCATCAATCAAAAGGAATAAACTGTTGATCCATATGATAACTTGGACATAACATTTTTGAAGTTACAAAAGTGTAATGGTGGAGAATAAATCACTGGTTGCCAGGGGTAGGGCTGGGACAGGTGTGACTCTTAAGGGGGAGGGGGAGGAGGATCCTTGCTATGATGGAAACGTCTGTGTCCTGGGGGAGACGGATGGACAGGGTGGTGATGGGAATCTCTCTGTGGGACACAGAGCAGAGAGTGCGTGTAAAGCTGGCAGAGCTTGGATCAAGTCTGCATTTGAGTTAACCGTATTGTCGCATCAGGTCTGTGTTTGGATAACACGCAGTGGTCGTGCAACATGTTACCTTCAGGGGAAGCAAGTGAAGAGCACACGGGACTCTCTGTCCTGTTTGCCACTTCTTGTGAGTCTAAACTATTTCAAAATTAGAAGTTATTCAAAAGCACCCTTGATCTGTGAGAGTGAGTATCTGTCTTAGAGGCAGACTGCAGGCTCTTGAATCAGGGGGTGTGAGTCTCCTTTCTTGCGTTGATACCATGACAGCTATGACCGTGGGCAGGTCTCCCAGCCTCTGCACCTCAAGTTTTCTCACCTGTTTCTCCACGGGGCGAAGTTGTGTATAGAACAGTGGGCCCAGAGCGTGACTTTGCTCTTTGTGCCTTCGTCCGTCTGGCTCTTCTTACATTCAGCTTCTTGTGTCAGTTTGTGTTGGCTTTTAATAGAACGCTGAGCACCTCTTTCATCTTATCAATACATTTACTACCTCATGTGCCTTTTCACTAGACTATGGTGTTTCTTCAAGAAAGAGCTACTGATGCAGTTTTTAGATGATGTGAGTGTAAGGCAAGGGGGGGATTACGGACGTGTGGGACAGCCCCTGGGGAAGGACGGGCCGCTGCTGTCTGGGTGTGGCTGGAACAGGGATCCCGGCCGCGCCTGTGGACTCTGCTTCCCTCTGGCCGAGCGCCCTCCTCACCTGGCTACACAGATGGCGTTGGAGGCCTCGGGCTCACGTTCTGCTTGCTTAGTTACGCTCGTGAAAAGCGAGTACTTCTCTCCAACCCGTTGAGGAAAACTCCCGAGAGGGCACCAGCCTCCCGGTGCCACTGCTTGCCTGCATGCAGTGTGGACTGTCCAGGCCCAGCACGGGGGTGGCCGTACCCACTGGCCGGGCAGGGCAGGCCCTGAGAGCACGGGGCCGCCTCCTGCCAGCCCCCCGGCCCTGCTGTGTGGGTTCGCTGTGGGCAGTGTTCCCTTCGGGATGGGAGCCGAGCTGAGCCGAGCTTCTGCAGCCCCGGGGAGGCTCCTGACTTTCTGCCCCAGCCCCTCCCTCCAGCAGCTTCGTTATTAAGATCCTGCCGGATCGGGGGTGTTCGCCCTGCTTCCTTTTGCTGTTCCTTCATCCTGTGACTTTTGGAGACACTTTAAGGTGTATCTGTTAAATTGCTTGTAACTAGTATATTGATTTATTTGTTTAGAAACTGAGAGACGTGCTATTTTTAATAGGAATATTTACCCTTTCACATAATTGACACAGACTATTTGGCCTCACTTCTGCTGTGTGTATTTATACTGTTGCTACACAGATGTTTTACATGCACGCGCGCACATACAGCCCTGCAAGGCCCCCCCGCGTGCGGCCTGAAACCACTGTGAATGCTGGGAGAATCCTGAATTCCTCTGTCTCCACTCACCCCAGGATTTGACCCTCTGATCAGTATTTGGTTGTTGTGGGACCTGAGAAGATGGGCTGATTCCCCCTGAAGAAACTTCTGGGTTTGTGCCCGTCCTCCTGACGTGGGAGACGCGCTCTCAGAACCGCGGGACCCATGCTTACCAAGCCCACAGCCTGTGCCACCTCCTTACTCGCCTTCTGGCCTCCAGGCTTTCTCTGGTTCCGTCCACCTTGGACACTGAGGCTCAGTTTATTTTTTGAAACACTGCTTTATTTCAAATCCCCAGTCCACCCACGCCCACTCCAAAACTTGATAATGTGATTTAGAATTTTGCTTCTACCAATTTCAACTACCTTTCATACTTGACTAGATTTTCTGTTCCTTGGGACCCAAGACTACATTTTGTTTATCCTCTTGTGTGTTGCAGTGGATACAAATCACAGGGGCAGTTAGCCTACTGGGGGGAATATCCGATCCGCCAGTGACGGCACGTCCATGCCTTCTGAGCCCCGGAGCCTGGCTGACCCTCCGCCTTCCTAGGTGGCGCCCACATGCTGCCCACCCCCATGCTTTCCATTTCAGCTCTGCCTTTTCTATGAAACCACCTCTGGCTGCTCAGGGCCGGTGATCACCCACTCCACCAGCATGGCTCTCCGTCACCCGCTTTGATGCGCTGTGGCTGACACGTGGCATTTTCCAGGTGCCGTTACCAAGGCTCAGAAGGGTCAAGTCTGTCATCAGCCCAGATCATGGAACTAGTACATTTGGGAATTAGGAATCCATACAAGTCATATGTAACGTCATTCCTGTAAAGTTCCATTAACCCATGCTTCCCCCCAACGCAGCAG
The DNA here is from genome assembly GCF_949752795.1 of Hyperoodon ampullatus. Taxonomy (NCBI): domain Eukaryota; kingdom Metazoa; phylum Chordata; class Mammalia; order Artiodactyla; family Ziphiidae; genus Hyperoodon; species Hyperoodon ampullatus. The sequence goes on from NC_136926.1 coordinate 88,702,557, forward strand.
CTTCAGGAGAATTTAGGGGGTTGATTTGACAGGAGTTGACTATCTGGAAAGAGGAACCTCGAATCACTTCCAATTTCTGGCTTGGGTGACGGGTAGATCACACCATTCATTGGTGGTAGAAGCGTCTCCTCCTCCTTGAGCAAGAGTAAATGTGATCTTATTTTGTTTGGCACAGGACGGGGAGGAAGTGGGAAAACTAGCCTCCATCGTGTGTATGTTCATTTAACGGTATTTGTGGTAAATCTAAGGTCAGATACCCTGTAGGCAATAGAATATGCAGTCTGAAGCCCGGGAGAAAGGTTCAAACCAGTAACAGAATATTACCTTCCCGGTGCATGGCCACGGGTGAACTCACCTAGTGAAAACATTTTGGAACCATCCCTTGCCATCCATGGTGTGTCATGAAAATTTTAAAGAATCACAGAATGAAAAATTTTGGGGGGAAATTCAGATAAAATAGCATCTGTGCTTTTTCCTTTAAATGACAGTTTACAGGAAAAGGTTTTGATTACTTTAGATAAAACTTGTCATTTAAATGACTTTTCTTTTGCTCAGATTAGCATCTAAACATATGTCTCACTTCAGAGGAATGCATGTGAATTATTTTGGGTAGATTCACTCCCTGCGGAGCCTGGTGTAAGCTGGGGCTGTTTCACCTGGTTCTGATAAATGCTGCAGGTTTAATTGTAACAAATTAAGTTGAAATGTAGCAGGCCTCATGGGGCACCAGTGGGGTGGCACTGCATGTTTTAGCAAGGTACACCTCACTTATTCAGGATCCAGGTTACCTCCTCAGACACTTTTATAGCTGTAAGATGAGACTGTTTGGAAAAGGAAGTGCCACCATTAAGATGATCTTATGTTCTAAAATTAACCTTGTGCTTTCTTCCTGTAGCGTGAAGCAGGTTCATACATGTTCCTCTCCGTGACACCCCTGAACAACCTGGCCCATGAAGATGGTTTATTTCATTTTTCTTATTTTATAACAGTAGAGGTCACAACTGCCTCTGGCTCAGCTGACCATCTAAAATTGCAATGACTTTTCCACTTATTTGGAATAGGTCTCTAGATAATTTCACAGTTGCTAAATAAGCAACATAATTTAGCTTAAATATATATATGGTATCTATTACCTTATAATCTATTAATGTAATACTCAAAATAGTAGGCTTATCATATATTTTGTTCACAAATCATGTTACTATAAAGTACTAGTCGAGGGCTTCCCTGGTGGCGCAGTGGTTGCGAGTCCGCCTGCCGATGCAGGGGACGCGGGTTCGTGCCCCAGTCTGGGAAGATCCCACATGCCGCGGAGCGGCTGGGCCCGTGAGCCATGGCCGCTGAGCCTGCGCATCCAGAGCCTGTGCTCCGCAACGGGAGAGGCCACAGCAGTGAGAAGCCCACGTACCGCAAAAAAAAAAAAAAAAAAAAAAAAAGTACTAGTTGAATAGAGGTCTGGGTTTTAAAATTCCATAAAATTAGAACATTACTAAAAAGTAAGTTAAATATGGTGATGATAATTGTCATCTTGGTGTTTGAAGTTTGAGCTTCTAGAAATTTTTACCATTAAAAAGCAAATTATTGTAAGTTAAATATGGTTATAATTACTCTGTCAACTTGGTGTTTGAAGTTTGAGCTAGAAATTTTTTGCATTAAAAAGCAAATTATTGTACTAACATTTGATCAAGATGTACAGTGTGAATCAGAGTAAACTTAAGCTCTACTTCCTACCTATATGGTATTATTGTCCTAGTTGAAGGTATTTTTCCTTAATAGTTTTTCACTTGTAAACCATGAACTTGCGTTCTGCAGTAGTTCTGCTTTATTTTTCTGAACGTGAAGGTTATCTCCATTCCCTTTTTCACTAGTAACTACTGCTTTGTACATTCTTTGAGGGGATTTAGGTTTGTAGTCAACCTAAACTATTGCAGTGGTATTGATTTGTGATGTAGTATTTCATGAAGTATTATATTCTTACAATTCTGTACGACAGTGGTTGTGTTAGTGAACCCTCTCTGGCCGAGGAGCTCAGGAGCACGACCTGGAGGAACCTGAGAGATGCTCCTTTGGTTTCCGCTCAGCCCCATGCCCAGTGCAGACTGCAGGCTCTTGAGAAAGGCCCGTCCGGCTGCAGATAGGAACCCACTTGCCTTGAGATCCCTGAGGCAGGCTGATGTCTTCAAAAGTAATTCAACCAAAAGCTGCAAGGAGACCACAGCACACAGAGAAGAGCCCTGTCTTCCCGATTCCAAGGAGCCAGCTGGGCCGTCTTCACAGGGGCCACATGCCCCACCCAGGCCCTGCCCCTGCTCTGTGCCCACCAGGCTCCTGCTCGTTCGTTGGCCATCTGGCCTCGTGTTACCAAGTGACTCTGACTTTCACTTTATTTCCTGACTCCTAGAGACTCTGTCTTATGACCACACCCAAATCACAGATAAGTCCCTGTAAAATCCTTCTTTTTTAAAAAAATTTATTTATTTTATTTTTAATTTATTTTTTAAATTTTTGGCTGCGTTGGGTCTTCGTTGCTGCACACGGGCTTTCTCTAGTTGCGGCGAGCGGTGGCTTCTCTTGTTGTGGAGCACAGGCTCTAGGCCTGTGGGCTTCAGTAGTTGTGGCTCATGGGCTCAGTAGTTGTGGCTCGCGGGCTCTAGAGCACAGGCTCAGTAGTTGTGGCGCATGGGCTTAGTTGCTCCACGATACGTGGGATCTTCCCAGACCAGGGTTCGAACTCATGTCCCCTGCATTGGCAGGTGGATTCTTAACCACTGCGCCACCAGAGAAGTCCTGTAAAATCCTTCTTTTTCTTCTTCCAACCTTCCTCGCACCCTGAACTCTTCCTGGGCCGCCGCTACTTAGTGCCTGTTATCAGGACACTCCCCAGTACTTTGCCAGCCTTTCCTCCTGTCTGGCCACCCCTCCGGGCGCCTCCCCACAGCTGATGGGAGACCCCTGGGGCTCACACAAGCCAGGTGCTGTGTGCAGGTGATGGCTCCTCCTGGACCAGCGCCCCTGGGGCAGGGGAGGCCCGGGGACTGCGGTGCTCTCCCCGCAGGTCACCTTGCGCAGGCCGTGTCCTCACCCTCCTAGCAGGGTTCGGAAGAGCCGGGAGCTAGCGAGGGGCTGCTTTACAAGGTCTGTGTCGCTGCCAGAGATTTTCTTTCTGACCAGTACAGGTCTTATAATCTGTAAGATGTGAAAGTTATGGACAAATGAATTGTGATTCTTTTACTTGAATTTCTCTGACTCGCCTGCAGGCTTTCTTCGCTGACTGACTCCTGGAGATCGCCTTCCAAGTGTGCGCTTATGAATAGGCAGGTCGCAGGGCTGGACACAAGCAGCTTCAGCACGTGGAGGTGGTCCATCCTGTCTGCTGCTCTCCTGGTAGAATTAGGTGAGGCGCAGACTTCCCGGTAGAACTTGGAGCCTGTCTGAGTGGTCTTAGGTCTGATTGTTAACGAGGACGAACGAGGGCCGGCTGCTTATGCCCGAAGGTATAATTCCTCTGTCCGTGGTCCACCTGGTGACGGTCTGGGGCTGAGGGGCTCCTTGCTGACTAAAGGGCTTCACCAGCCTGCCTCGGAGGCGTGCAGAAGGGCTGCCGCTCACCCACCCACGTTTTCGTGTCCTACCTGCCGTGAAAGTGGCCGCCACCCACGATCCGCGTCCCGCCTTGAGGGACAGTGACGCCCACACCCCTGTGCCAGATGTTTGGTTCCTTACTGTGATTTGATATTTTCTTTACTGGCTCTCCAAATTCTAGCCTCTTGAACAAATGAAATTTTCTTACCTCTAAATCTAGGCCCTGTTTTCACCGTTGCTAAGGGGCCTCTCATTTGTTGGTGGTTCTTTCTTTTCACTGAAACCCTGGGAGCCCTTCCTGGTTCATGGGCTGCTTCTGTGCTGGCTTCTTCCTGGAGGTGTCTCAGCGTTAGCTTGAGCCGTGGCACATTTTTCCGTGCCAGCCCCTGTCATTTCAGTGCAATATTGTTCCACGTCCCTGGGTGTCTGCCTGCCTACCTGCACACCCCTGGATATCTTTGATTTTCTGGTTTTCGTTAGCCAAATTTCACTCTCTTTGCCACACTTACATTTTGCATTTCTTGCTTGTACATTCTTTTAATCAAATGAAATAAAAATCTTGTGAATAAAAATATTCTATGTAAAAAAACTTAGACACAGCTGAACATTTTTGACACACCTGGAATATAGAGAGAGCTGCTCTGGGAACAGCTAGCAAGCAGCCCTCCCCGCAGTGGTACGTTCTAAGTGCGTGTCCTTAAGGGGGCTCTTTAGAATTCCAGGCTTGGAAGGACTCTATTCCAGTCCTGTGCTTTCAGGTAGGATTGCAACAAAACTGTCCAAGGTAGGATGGACCACCATTTGTTTTAAGTTGCAATCTTACTATACAATTGTAAATTATGAAATTTCTAAGGTAAGTAAAAGGTCCAGAGTCTAGTGACAAATGCCCTTGTGTTTGCCATAGATTTAACATGTTCAGTCTTTGTTCAGATCCTTTTTCTTTTTAAGAAGGTAGATGTCATAAAGTCATGGACCTTCCCTCCCTCTGCTCCTGCCTTCCCCAGAGGTGATTTTTCTCCTGAAATTGGGGTGGGTCCTTTCTGTTCATGTTTTTATGGCCTTGGTGCATATGGTGGAACCCGTGAACATTATAAAGTTTTGTGTATTTTTTAAAAATTCATAAATATGATTGTATTAAGTGCCTTTGTACCTTGGTTTGCTATTGCCCCAATTTTAACTATACTGTTGCTGGGCGGCTTGGATGCTTTCATGATCATTACCGCATGGACGGCATCCTAGTACGGCATCCTAGTACGTGCTGCTGGGCGCACATCGGGGCTTCTCCTGGTGGGCCGATGGCTGGAAGAGGCGTGGCCGGGAACACTCTGGCCAGTCTTCATTTCACTGCGTGCTGCCAGGTCCTCTCTAAGTGGCTCCACTGTTACGCTTCTACTTGCAGTTCATCAAAATACTTGTTTCCCCACATGCTCACTAATGTTTGCTGTTCTCAAGCTCTTTTGTTTTGTTTCACGGTTCTCTAATATCCTAAATATTCTGAACTCGTATTTAGAATAACTCTGTGGTTATCCACAGAGATGATGGTGTGTGGTAGAGGCATCAAAGGAAAGAGGGCTTTTATTCAGGCCCTTGCTGGTTGGAAGCAGAATAGGGGTGAGCAGTCTGGAGCCCCACACGGGACCCCAATGGACTGTCCACAGAACAACGTCCGCCCCTCCGTGGGAGATGGTGGTATCGCGAGGGTGTCCAGGGAACACGTTTCAGATGTGGGGAGTTTGTGTATGTGGAATTTGGGTTTTGGAGAAAGAATCACGGGGAAAAGTTGGGTCGAATAGTAACACGTAGACGTCTAAGGTGTTGGGAATGTGTGGGGCGACGCGAGGGGGACAGGCGTGTGCAGCACGACTCTGGATGCAGGCTGGCAGGGAACGCCGGTCGTGGTCTGGATGGCTCCATGGGCTCCACAGAAGGCTTGTCCTGGGGGTGCTGAGGCCACAGGGCAGTGGACCCTGCACAGGGCAGAGCACAGTCCCCGGGTGGAGCGCCTCAGCCGGTGTCCTGCAGGCCCTCCTCCTGGACCACCTGCCCGCGTCGTGCACAACGGGGCTGCTTAAAAATGGGTCAGCGAGAAAAATGAATTTCTACAAACCATACACATATGTGTTTACATTACATTTTACATTAATTCATAGAAATGTATGTTCATTCACTAGTCTGTTAATGTAGAGCTCTGGCCCTTTTTTTAAGTATGTTTTGAAAATCTACGTTTTCCTCATACAAAGAGGTATTCGTAGTGCATGGTTTATAATTTCCACTTTGGATTTCCTTACGGTGGAGGGAAAATGATTTTGCAGATCTGTCTGGTGAGAATCTTCCCGAAGATTTAAGTTCCTTGTTTTTTGTCTCACCCACACCTTATTAAAAATGTTTTTTTAAAACAATTCATCACTATCCAGTCTTTCAAAACCATTCCATTTCACTGAAGTGGAAAAACAGATCTCTTGATTTCGGTTTATAATCCAATTTCATCAAATTACATAACATCAGTGTGTACACCTGTCACGGGTGGGCCACAGCGGCTCTTGGTCGGTGGAAGGATACGGTCAGCGTCGTGTTGGAGGGCAGCTTACAGGTGCTGGTGCCGTGGACATCAGTCACCCCAGCAGAATGGCGCATGCCGGGCCGGTGCGGGACGGTCCACCATAGAGCGTAATTCGGGCCGTGGCTCAGCCTGCTCGGGGGTTGTGGCTCTGACCCTGAAGTCCAGGCTCCGCGAGGCGTGCTGGCCCCGCCCCCCGCTCTCAGCCTTTCTGGTCCTCTGGTCTCAGGGCCCGGCCCAGGGGCTCGCACGCTCAGAGGGCCTTCCGCCCACCCGGTCCTCCCCCCGGAACCTGTTCCCCTCACACAGGGCGCTCATCACACTGGAGATGCTTCTTTATTTTTGTAAAATGACGGGCCAGATATCCAGACCCGTTTCAGATGTTGATTCCCAGGAAGGCCAGCGACTTCCTTCCACGTGGCGCTCTCCCCTTTGAGCCTGCATGGGGAGCTTCGCCACGTCCACCTTTCCCAGGTCCGGCTGCTGTCAAAGACCGGGCTGGAGGGCCGAGTAGGAGCACCTGCTTCACTGGCACCTGCAAACACGCTCTGGGCTGAAAAGACGCCTGTTGACTCAAATGCCAACACGTTCATTTATCTTAAAGTCTAAAATCCAATATGACCTATTTATTCCATACAAATTAAAGACAGTGCATTTAAGTAAATAAATTCATATGGAAAACCTGGACGTGAGGCGTTGGCTCACACTGACGACTGCGATGGGTTTTCTTTGGCAGTTTGCGTGTGAACCTGGACATGAGCAAAGCCGCCTACGGGTGGATGATTATGAAAGATGAGAATATCCCCGGCACAGTGGTCCGGACCAGCACCATCCCGGAGGAGCTGGGGCGCCTGGTGTACCTGCTGACCGACAAGACAGGTACCGCTGTCCGCGCGTTCACCTCTGGAGGCATCTAGTGGCGGGGGGATCCTGGCATGTCTGTGCCCACACACGTTTATGGTGTGTGTGTGTGTGTGTGCGCCTGCACGTGTGTGAGAAACAGAGTATTGAATTCACGGTTAGAATTCCCCAGACTCGAGACTTCTCTGGTGGCAAAGTGGTAGGAATCTGCCTGCCAATGCAGGGGACACGGGTTCGAGCCCTGGTCCTGGAAGATCCCACATGCCACGGAGCAACTAAGCTCATGCGCCACAGTTACTGAGCCTGCACTCTAGAGCCCACATGCCACAACTACTGAAGCCCGTGTGCCTAGAGCCCACGAGCCACAACTACTGAGCCTGCGTGCCACAACTGCTGAATACTGTACGCCTAGAGCCCGTGCTCCGCAATAAGAGAAGCCACCGCAATGAGAAGCCCGCTCACCGCAATGAAGGGTAGCCCCTGCTCGCCGCAACTAGAGAAAGCCTGTGCACAGCAACGAAGACCCAAAAATAAATTAATTAAATTAAATAAAAGAAACTCCCCAGACTCAGCCCTTGAAACTGGCCTCCAGCTAATCTTCATCTTCTAACATAAGAGTATCATCAGAATTAGCAAAATGTGACATTCTTAGAGATTTAAAAGACACATTTCTGTATTTTGAACACTTTCTACAGCCTTACAGTTGTGTTTTTGTTTTATTTAACTACTTGTATTACACCTCTCTATTGGCTTCTTAAGAGCAAAAAGGAGTTGTTTATTATAGAATGATAGTTATGAGCTATTAGAAGAAAATAACAATAAGATATGTGAATTTAGTATTTTAACAGTGACATTCTCCTAAAGAGCTGCACGACAAATGATTTATCCACCCTAAGTTTGCATGCTCCAAATTCTCTTTGTCCTTATTTCATTTTTTTCTTTCTTTCATCAAGAGAATTCTTGTCAATCCATAACATACTAAGTAAAAGACAAATTGAATCCAGAACTATAACAAGAGCAGTATCTAAGGGTTAAAATCCCTTTCTGATTTGTTGATTCGTGGTGTAAATTCCTAGTAATTCTTAGCGAACCAGAAATAAAAGAATATTTATATAAACGGTAAAGAAAATATGTCTCGAATAAAATTAAAAACTTTATTTTTAATAAAATATTAGAAGAGTCCTCACTATAGTCAGGAAGAAGAAAGACTAATCTGTACCATGCTTTGATTTAACATTTATTATTCCAGCCACTGCTGTGAGACAGGAAATAGAAGATCCACAACCAAAAGAAGAAACAGATATTTACAGATATAATGATCAACCAAGGAAATGAACTGCTAAAAATAAATCAGTAAAGTGGCAGCTTACAAATTAAAATAACAATAGCAATAAAAATAGCTCCCTTATGTGTAGAATAGACTGAAGAAGAAAGATCGCATTCACGATAGCTCAAGTACATGTAAAACGTGGGCGTAAACTTGGGGAACATAAGGGCACGTATGAAGAAAGTGACAGACCTGACAGAGAAACGTGAAAGACTGGCATTAGTGGAGAGATGTACTGTGTCCCGAATGTGAAAATTCAGTATTCTATAGCAGCCAGCCTTCATGAGGAATTTGTAAGTTTACTGCAGTTCAGTCAAAATCCAGTTGTTGGATCGTATTTGGTTTTCATTAGGACTTGTCTTGGTGAGACATTGAGGAATTGACCCGTAAGGTAATGCTCCATAAATCAAAATAACTCAGAAATAACAACTTGAGAGCCTCAGGGTCAAGAAGGTAGACAGAGAAAATGCCTTCCCAACTCACTGCACGGATGGGAAAAACTTTAAAGGATAAATCTTTAACAATACTAAAATCAAGCAAAAGTACCATTAGATGATCCAGAAATTGGAATTCGTTTGATGGAAAAGCAGGAACACAGCAAACCCAAACTCAAAATGGCTCGTGAAGAGATCCTACAGAAATGTAAGAAAATGTCTCCAGAACAGAGTTCTGGGGAGAGACTAAATTCATAGCCAACAAGGATCTGCAGTGAGATACAGGGAGTCACCAGGCTGCCCATCATCAAGAGAGGACCGCCCCGAGCCCCTGGCTTACAGCACCAGGCAGCCTGGCCTCTGTGGATACATACAGTCAGAAGCCAGGAGCCACCAAGATGAGATCAAAGTCCAATTCAACCAGGTGAACTGTTCCCAAAGAAAACAAATTCAATGATTTTTTTACATAGAAACCAAAAAGAACCATCAGGAAAATTTCTAGAATTGTAAGAGAGTTCAATTACATATATCAACTCAATATTCAAAATTAAACTGCATTTCTCTATACCAGCAACTATTGGGACACTTAATTCTAGAAATGCCAATTAGAATAGCAACAAAAAAGTATAAAGTAATTAGAAATAAATTTTAACAAGAAATGGGTAAGAACCATGTGGATGTATGTTTTTAAATTTTGAAAGACCTTTTACTGAGACCTAGTTAAATGGGTGGACACCCTGTTTTCGTGAGTAGGACACCTTAATGCAATGAACGTGTCATTCCTCCCGCGTTAAAAATCTGACGTGTCTGCAAGTACAGGACGAATGGGGAAGTCCTACTCACTGTTGGTGGAGCGACACGTGGCACACTGCCTTGTAAAGCGGGTCTTGGGTATTTCGGCCCAGCGTCTGTTCCCTAAAGAAGCATCTGCACCAGGAGATGTACCAGGATATTCACAGCAATGTTCTGGCCACAAGAACAAACGGTCCGGATGTGACACAGAGAAAGTCACCGCCAGGACAGCGGCACACTGTGGCATGTTCTTACAAGAACACACAACAGTGACACGGAGTGCAGGCATTTACCTCCGCATGGACGGGTGCCGCGGGGAAACGCTGAGCAGGGGAAGGGTTGGGAGCAGGGATGCCGGACACAGCTCTGGGCTCATCCTCGGGCCTGGGCCCCACCAGCCGCCTTCCCTACCACCTTCCAGAGGCCTCCTGTGGGTACCTCCTGCACCATTCCTGAGCTTATGGTTGTCCTTATCGGGGGGAAGCAGGTCTGGTCTGGACCGGAAGTCCTCTTGTGGCCATTTTAAATCTGCATATAATGGTCCTAGAATGATATTGACCTATTATTTCATGTTAATTTACAAACAGAAAGCACATGCCTGAGAACACACAGTAAACTCAAGGCTCTGTGTCTCTGGCTGTTTGATATCAGTAAGTAAAGGTTTTGTGACATTATTTGTCCTTAAAAGGCTAACTTTTATTTTGCATTTTAAACAATAATGGGTTTATTGTTCTGTAGCTCCTCCATTTTTCTTTGGTGAATTGGAGTTACATTCAGGGTAAGGATAAGTGGTTTTTGCCCAGAGTCATAAAGACAAAGTCTCATTTTTCCCACAGTTCACTCTGCTACTTTTAAAAGGCAAGAACACCGCTTCTTAAGGTTTTAGCTTAATAAATAATCTTGGTTCCTGAGATTTTTTTAAAAAATCACAGAAAAATTATATAAAATTTATTAGAGAAAATATTTTGCATTTAATTTTCTAAAAGGCCTCTTTATGCTAAAAGTCATCTGTTCCTGATGTTGAAGCTGTGCAGAGGTTTTTTCGAATTTTTTGGTCTAGAATTTTTTTCAGGCCCTTCTCAGTAATCCCAAGATGAACGCCATCTGTGGAGCACCTCCTGTCGGTGTCAGAGGCAGGGGAGGAAGGCAGTTGGCAAACATCTCAGTGGCCCAAGCATCAGCCAAGAAAGTTAGGGATGAGCTGTTGGCAGGAGCCTTGCGTGGCTCCCGAAACTGTGAGGTGGTCCTTCGTGTGGCTGTAAATTGGGTTTGTGCTTCATCGATAAGCTTTCTGACGAGAAGCGTCCATCACGGTGTCTCTTATTTGCCACAGCAGAATAGAAAATGAAGTATCCCAGTAATTGCATTCTAGTTTCCTTCTCGTGGACAAGAAAGCAATGTGCTATAATTAGGTTTGATTGGAGTGCACGTTTCCGGTAAGATCTGAAATTAATGATGTTGCTATAGTGACACATCTGCGGCCACCAGTGCGTGAAACATAAAGTAATTCATTCGACAAGAGTAGACATCTGTTCACTGCCAGGATGCAGAGCATATTGACACTGACCAGAAATACTAGGCGTTATGTGCTCAACGTGCAGACGATGCTGAACCCGGAGGACAGGTCGTTTGCGCTGAACCTGCTGGGAGGACCTCCACCTCCTCTCTGGCTACCCCGACAATGCCATTGTTTGAGAACAACGCTGCCGAGGATTCATAAATTTTAAAACTTGACTCAGGTGCAGCCTATTAAAGCAATACATTAATTCCTTTGTTAGTTTTTATCTTCGTGTAGAACAAAGCCATTCCTGAAACACCCACTGAAACAACAGGTTTTCGGACGCATTTTAATTATAGCATCCGTTACCCAACACGCCACTTTGTTTAGACTCGAATCACGTGTGAGTTTCATAGGACGGCATCCTCGTGGTGGGGAAGCACTGTTTGCATGGTTTCCAAGGGCACCAGAGCACATGTGTGCCAGTCAGTGCGCACACATGCAGCGGAGCATGTACTGGTGTCCTTCGACCGGAGGTACCACTGCAGCCTCTCCTGCCTGGTGGCCATGACTGGGGCCTTAGTTACAACGGGCATGCACGGTCTCACTGATGCAGCTGTTTGCTGACGCAGGTGCCTGGATGTGAGGGAGACTGACGTTTGGGGTGTTGGGCCAGTGGAGGTAGCACACACATACAGAGGCCAGCAGTGCAGGGCTCGTGGTCTTTTGAGAAAGCCTCACATACAGCAAAGAGAATATGTGACTCCGCATCAAAGAATGTCGAATAATTTTTAAACGGATGCGTACTCTGCAGTCTGGTAAGTTAGTCATCACTTTTTAGAACTTTTGTTTCCATTCCTGCGCCATAAGGTCTAAGTAACCGTGTTTCAATACAGCCATTGACCGCGTGTCCTTGTCACTTTGCTTGACCAGAATCTTTGCAGAAAGACCTGCCCGGTGCGGATGGGCCACTGTCCTGCAGCCGCTCCTCTGCGGCCTGCAGAGTATTGGTCTGAGGCCAGATCACAGCCCAGGAAGGTTTGACCAGAAAGCTTTGTGTCTGCTTCTCCAACACCTCCTCTGCGTGGCTATGAATCACATCTGTCGCCACCCGGAGAATGGTGCCCACGGGACTTTTTCTTTGGAAACTAATTTTCTTTTTGCCTGCTTAGCTCATTGTAGTCCAAAAAACTGCTTTGTTAAAGAGCTACAGCTTTCTCTTTTTTTCCCCCAGGAATCACAAACAAACCTTTTGTCACGTTTTCTGTCCACAGAGCTGCCACGATGCTCAGGTCACTGTGAGGCCACTGCCCACCTCTCTGAGTCCCCGCCCTTTTCCACGTTTCAGATTTGGGACATCTTAACTTTTGTTGTATTAAGATGACAAAAATTGTAGAAACTATCAACTGGCTGGAATCATGAAAACATTTAAGATAAGACTTGAAAAATCATTTTGCATTGCTGACCCTTCAGTAACCAGTAGAATCTTATACTTACCTGCTGTCAGGAGGGCACAGAAAGCCCGAGACTAGCACTGACCTTCCCGCTCAGCACTTTACAGAGTCAGCTGCAGAGTACAAACACCACTGAAATTTTAAAAATATTTTGATGATGCATCTTAATATGTTAAGTAATTACATGTGACACATGAAGGACTGTCTGCATAAATATTACAGTTTCTTCAACCCAACAAGATGTGAGTACATTTACTCAGGTGACAAAATAACTAATATTTTATTATTTATTTGATGAGGAGTGCTAGTCATTTGTTCAAATGTATCAGTTCTAAGCCATTGAAAACATGATTTATTAGCAACTTAGAAACTTTGGAAGATGCCACAGTCATCACTGCACAGTGTTGGGTTCAAGTGACAGAGGTCAGGCTGTGTCACCCTTAGCGTTTGGTGTAGCTTTTGTCTTTTTATTCTTCGCCATATCCATGCGGGACCGGTGGTAATTTCTCTAGTTTGCAGACAAGCACTGAGGCTTGAGAGTTTAAAGTATCTCTGTGAGGCGCCACCAAAACCCAGCATGTAGTGATGCCTTATAAGGAGTTTTTTGCCAAACGAATGATTGAATTCCAAGTTCATTAGAGACGTGGGAATGTGAGAGTTGCTGGTGTGTCTGGAGAGTGGTGGCCATGTTCCTAGGCCGGGTGGACTGTGGCCTCTTTATTTAGGGTCTTTCTTTCCTGTACGAGGTGGTTTTAAAAACCTAGAGAATTAATAGTTCATTCTTGGTGGGAGCTGTACAGCCGTTTGTTGTAATATTCTTTAACTTTGCTGTACAGATTAAGTTATTAGTAATAAAAAGTCAGGTTAAAAGAAGTGTCATTAACCACAGTCCTGTTTATAAACTCTTTAGCATGTGTGCCTATTTACCATCCCCACTGTAACTTACTGCCTCATGACATTCAAGGTATATCAGAGAAAAAAAGTCTAAATGAAATTCTTCAGTTACATCAATTAATCTGAGACGTAAAATATTTTTAATTTAAATAACGTATTTGATCATTTCTCAGAGAACTGTCCACTTGGGTGCATGTAATAGAGGTAAACTTCATACTTAATCTAATAGGAATCAATGTAAATTTTCATTATCTTTTGACCATAGGTAAATAATAGAACTGTTGTTTTCATATCAAATCTTTGAAATAAAGCATTTATAGAACTTCCTTATTTCATTTGGAGGCTAAATTGTTGCTAACTACATTATTTAATATACCCTAGTATTTAAGTTAGTTATTCTTTATTTAATGAGGATGGCATGACCAGAAAGACCCCTTTAAACTGCAGTTCTCGGGCTTCCCTGGTGGGGCAGTGGTTGAGAGTCCGCCTGCCGGTGCAGGGGACACTGGTTCGTGCCCCGGTCCGGGAAGATCCCACATGCCGCGGAGCGGCTGGGCCCATGAGCCATGGCCCCTGAGCCTGCGCGTCCGGAGCCTGTGCTCCGCAGCGGGAGAGGCCACAACAGTGAGAGGCCCGCGTACAGAAAAACAAAAACAAAAACAAAACAAAACTGCACTTCTTATGTAATTTTGATTCTATTAATCAAAGAACCGTAGGAGCCATTTATTAAAGGGGCTACCTAGAATTTTGTAAAAGGCAGAATTTATAAAACATCCCTGCCAGTAGCTGCTCTTTGAAATTTATGAAACCCTGGATAATATGTTATATACATTCTTTTGAGAGTGTTTGCCAAAACAATCTCTAAATAGTAATTGTAAATTATAGATTTTCCCTTTATTTTAAAATAACCTCTGGGTGCTGGGGGGAGTCCTGTCAAATGAGCTGTCTTGCTTTGAACAGTAGCCCTAAGTAATGGGCACGGAGTCACAGGTAGATATGAAAACAGTTTGTATTATATTTTCAACATTGTGTGGGCCAAAGAAAACAAAGATTCGTTACTGTGGCGTCTCGTAGACACGTAAAAGGTCCGGCTTCTACTGTGGCCGCGTGGCCGTCTGTTCGTGTTCACACGTTTAACTGCGTCAGTGCCCGTGGGTGACCCTTCTCTGTGCTTTGAAACAAGTGCAGAAATCCCGGGGACAGGGTTGGGGGGCACAGCTCGTAGCCCACGGTGCCGGGCTTCACAGGGGGTTCCCCCTGCAGCACACCGTGTGGCCCTCCTTCCGTAAAACCGGAGCAGCCAAGACTGTGTGCGTTTATGTGCGTGTATGTTTTCATATTAAGTGCTAGATGCACAGTGTTTAGGGTCCCCTGTCAGGGTCACAAGATAAATAACACTGGGAACTTATGTGCCACTTTTTTTTTTTTTTTTTGGCGGTCCGCGGGCCTCTCACTGTCGTGGCCTCTCCCGTTGCAGAGCACAGGCTCCGGACGCGCAGGCCCAGCGGCCATGGCTCACGGGCCCAGCCGCTCCGCGGCATGTGGGATCTTCCCGGACCGGGGCACGAACCCGTGTCCCCTGCACCGGCAGGCGGACTCTCAACCACTGCGCCACCAGGGAAGCCCTTATGTGCCACTCTTAATGGAAGTTCACCAAGTTTTTGAAATACACGGCGTTACCTCTGCTGCCCCTCTGTTCATTGCTGTTACTTCACTGCGTTTGGTTGTGTATCTTCTGATTGGAAGCTGAAGCCTAAAACTGACCTGCCCGGGTTGGTGGGCAGTGCCAGGGCAGATGCAGAGGGCCAGCACCGGGGCTCACAGGCTGGAGAGCAGCTGGAGAGAAAACGCCTCTCCTTCCTCACCTCCTCTCCGTACGACACACGTGGATGCCAAGGCCTAAACGCATTGTTTCTGTGCAATGAAAAATACTTAATTTTTCGAAATAGACTTATTTGAAACGGATCGACGCACTGGTCTCTCAGGCAGCATTCTAGGGTGTAGTTACAAAGAGAGTGACTCAGAACTGGAAGACAGAGTCCAGACCTTCTCCACAGAACCAGAACCCTTGCCGTTACTAAAAGTTACTGGAAGGGGAACCTGACGTTCCAGGAAGAAAGCTCTGGTCCTCACTAGTGAAATGAAAGCATAGTGCAGGTGACGCTGGAGGACGCTCTGTGTGGCCGAGCAGCGTGTTCACAGGTGCAGAGCGTGTCCAGCCCTGGGCGTGGGGCGTGTGGGGTGCGGCCTCGAGCTGCCTGACGGGCCACCCGAGTTGACGGTGTCCTTGCTGCTTCTGTCCTAGGAACCCTCACCCGGAACGAGATGGTATTTAAGCGGCTGCATCTGGGCACCGTGTCTTATGGGACGGACACGATGGATGAGATCCAGAACCAGCTCATGAATGCCTACTCACAGGTGAGCCGGTTCAGTCCTGCAGGGGATTTTCTGGCAAAAGTACCCGGCGCCGCTGAGTGACACGGAGCCTGTTACCTGCTTGACCTGCAACGTGGCACCTTCTCTGATGATGCTAAGGCATTACTTTACTCATCGTTCGTTTATAAATCAAGAAACAGTTTTTGGACTAATTTTAAATTAAAATTTCTATATTGTATAATCATAGCCTTAACGACCTTAAATCATTTATTCTTATTAAATTTGCTTAGTGGATTATTTGTATAAATCACTCAGTAAACATAGTATTTTTAAGAGTATTGAGTGGAATCCTGCGTCGAATGTGTACAGAACAATCCCTCTGGTTTGCCTCATAATAAGGCTTTCTCACATGTTTTAAAGGTACATATGTTTAACCTTTTCAGTGAACGGAAGTAGGAACCGTAACTTTTCTGCCCTTCAGCTTCCACGATTATCAGCGCGTGCGGCTGATCCTGCTTCATCACAGCCATGGTCCTTCAGATGGTTATTTTGAAGTGAAAAGTGAAGATAATATCACATTAGTTCATCTGTAAATATGTAGTCTGTATCTCTCAGAGATAAGGACAGGGGTTTTTGTTTGTTTGTTTGTTTTTGCGGTACACGGGCCTCTCACTGTCGTGGCCTCTCCCGTTGCGGAGCACAGGCTCCGGACGCGCAGGCTCAGCGGCCATGGCTCATGGGCCCAGCCGCTCCACGGCACGTGGGATCCTCCCGGACCGGGTCACGAACCCGTGTCCCCTGCATCGGCAGGCGGACTCCCAACCACTGCGCCACCAGGGAAGCCCTGTTTTTTTGTTTTTTAAGACAAAACCTCAATCTTGTCTCTTTCACCGGAGCCTCTACAGGAAGAGGAATTGTTTCTTTCACGTGAGGGCACAGCCTGGTGGTTACAGCATCCGTTCTCTGCCAGGGCGTCTGGGCTGTTTCCTCCCAACCTTTCAGACTCCTGACATGAGGTGTGTCAGGGCCACTGGGTGCCCGGGTCAGGCGGAGACCATGGAGCAGTGGGGACATAAGCCACCTTCTAGTTTATTTTCGGCTGTGTGGTTTCCACGGCCCCTTCCCAAGTAGGGCTTGTGTTTCAGTCACTGGGTTTCTTCTTACCCATTGTATAACTTGCAGTCACTGATTCGGTGTCATCAAACCCAGCCATCCCAGGGCATTGATTCAGGATCACTTCCTGAGGCCTTTTCTCTCCTGAGGAGCTGAGCGAGGTGTGTGGGGTTGGCACGCGCAGAGCGCTCACGGGCTGTGATGTTTCCCTGCTGCCGCCAGGCTCCCTGGGCCACACCGGCGCCCTCAGCTGCCGAGGTCGGCAGGTTCTTGTTTGCAGGCCTTTGTTTCCCACTTGATTTCACGAAGACTGGACTGAACTACCCTTGCCCTCTGCAGTTCTTCCTTGTATGTTGTCAGCCTTATATTCAGTTTTGTGAAAACTGTCTCTTTTTTCTGTAATGTGCACCAGTCTGGCATGTACTTTACTTTTGAGATGCTGTCAAATGAAAACCTTATATGAGTATGTATTTATTATATGTGTGGTCATACGTGCCCAGAAGCACACATACATGCATGAACACTTAAAACCAAGCATTTTATTAATTTGGATGTCATTCATTTTAATACAGAGTATTTTGTAACCTAGAATATTTATTAATAGAAGAAAATATTTTAAAGGGGAAGGAATACGACTTCCCTTCTCCTTGTAATCTATGTCTAGATTAAATAGTACCAGGTAACATCTGTTTTAAAAAATATTAATTTATATTACCCATGAATATGATTTTAATAATTCCAAATAAGTTATTTTACTAGAAAAAAAATTAAAAGCAGAAAAGATGAGTCATACAAATACAGCAAACAGTATTCCATCTAAGAATTTTAAAAATCTTTTTACTAAAAGCTGTGTGTTGGTTAGCTGGGCAGACAGGCCTTTTACGTGAAACTGATTTTATTCCTTACGTTTCACTTTTAAGATGATACTAGTCTGCTAGGTCCACAGTAACGTAACACAGATCTTGTGTAACCCGGTCATGTCTACCCACTGGAAGCACCTGGTGATGAGTAGGACGTGATCGTGAGTGGAATCTGTGTGGAGTGAAAGGATGCAGCCACCAATGAACACGGCACGTTCAGCAGGAAGAGGCCGCCGCATGGCTCGGCTGCGCTAGCGGCGGGGCAGGCAGGACGCAGGTGTGGGTCGGAGGCGCGGGCTGGACGGGGCACCAGCTGAGCGGAGGAGCTGCCCCTCAGTAGCCGGCACTGTGATTTGATGGGCTCTGCACAGCCGCCCAGAAGCAGGGGCCTGGCTTTCTAAGGGTTGTCGGGAGTTCCCCTGAGGTTCAGGGGAGAAGTGTCTGATGGGCCTTGGGGTCGGGGTCCTCCCAGGCCCCCCCCACCGGAGGAGGTGAACACGGGCGGAGACATCTGTCCAGGGCCGTCAGGCACATCCGGAGGAGTGGGTGGTGGCTTCAAGGGAACAGTTTTGAAATATGACGGGAGGGTCGCTTTTCCTCCCACTGCGGTGATTATTGTATCTGATGATTATTATCTACAAACCAGACACTCTAACTTCAGAGACTGTTGCAAAGCTGGATGAGTTCATAATATTAAGGGAACGTTCATAATCATGTTTTCCTGCTTTTAGCTGTATACCTTTTTTTTTAAATAAATGTTTGTTTTTTTTGTTTTTATTTATTTATTTTTGGCTGCATTGGGTCTTTGTTGCTGGGCACGGGCTTTCTCTAGTTGAGGCGAGTGGGGGCTACTCTTCGTTGCGGTGCGTGGGCTTCTCATTGTGGTGGCTCTAGGCACACAGTTTCAGTAGTTGTGGCTCGCGGGCTCAGTAGTTGTGGCTCACGGGCTTCAGTAGTTGTGGCTCGTGGGCTCAGTAGTTGTGGCTCACGGGCTCTAGAGCGCAGGCTCAGTAGTTGTGGCGCATGGGCTTACTTACTCCGCGGCATGTGGGATCTTCCCAGACCAGGGCTCGAACCTGTGTCCCCTGCATTGGCAGGCGAATTCTTAACCACTGCGCCACCAGGGAAGCCCAGCTGTATACCACTTTATGCACAGCACTTTTTAAAGAGAAACGACAGCAGTCGTGAGTATCCTATTCCATTCTGTTTTTAACTTTGCTTTTAGAAAGGACTTAGCAAATTCGTGCCATGGTTACAGTGAATCTACTCAAAGGAGATTATGAGATTTTGAGTATTATAGCGAATATTTTGGTTACTCGACAGCTGGGGAATGTCAGAGCACTTTGTAGTACAAGGATAAAAGGGTAGCTTGTCACCCCAGTGGGGCGCATGGCAGAGGTGATTGTCTCGAGCTGGTCTACTTACTCCTGGCTAAGGCTAAGCAGCCCATCAAAGTCATGCATGTTACTCATCCCAGCATCGGCTCTGCTGTCTCTAATTCTTCGGCGTCCTGTGTTTGACAGATGCAGTCTCAGGCCAGTGGGAACAACGCCAGTTCAACACCCCCAAGAAAAGCCCAGTCCTCAGCGCCCAAGGTCAGGAAAAGCGTGAGCAGCCGGGTCCACGAGGCCGTGAAGGCTGTCGCCCTGTGTCACAACGTGACCCCCGTGTACGAGGCCCGTGGCGCGGCCGGGGAGACCGAGTTCGCCGAGGCCGACCAGGATTTCAGCGACGACAACCGCACCTACCAGGCCTCCAGCCCCGATGAGGTCAGTCGGGCCGAGCGGCCCATTCCCGACGGGTCCTCTGGGTGCAGACGGCGCCTCCCCGAGGGCTCATCGGGCTCCGGGCCTGAGGAGTTTCTTGTGGGGTGAGGAGGGGGCTTGACGGTGGTTTTCAGTGCGGGCTTTCACCACAGAAATCTGGCCAGCTCCCTCCTGGTGGGACCCCTGCCCTGACCCAGGCCTTGCGTGTATGTGCCCATACATCCCAGAATGGCCTCGAGTCAGTTCCAGGAAAGCCGTGAGTGGACTCGGGGAGCTTACTGACTCCGTAAGGTCTGCAGGCTGCACCCTCCCGTGTCCTCTTCTCTCCAAGTGAATCTTCAGATTTGCACATTAAATTTCCAGTTATTTTTGCCAGAATTTAGATACGATGTATGTATTTCAAAACAGAATTAGGGGGCTTCCCTGGTGGCGCAGTGGTTGAGAGTCCGCCTGCTGATGCAGGGGACATGGGTTCGTGCCCCGGTCCGGGAAGATCCCACCTGCCGCAGAGCGGCTGGGCCATGAGCCATGGCCGCTGAGCCTGCGCGTCCGGAGTCTGTGTGCTCCGCAACGGGAGAGGCCACAACAGTGAGAGGCCCGCGTACAGCAAAAATAAAAAAAAAACAAACAAACAGAATTAGGATGTAAATAATTTCAAAAATCTACAGAAGACAGAAATGGTAAAATCTTAAATGTGATAAATGAGTCATTTCTGACTTTACGTCAGTCATTGTTTGATTTTTAGGTTTATAAAAATTATTATTAAATTAATTTGTCCACTTCCTGTACAATCTTAGTGTACTTTATATATAGTTTTCTCATCTACCCTTTGCACTCAGGTTTCTGATAATTATGTAAAGTCATCAGACTTCTTCAAATATCTTGTAAAACTGGATCATATAAGTAAATAACCTCTCAAAAAAGTGCCTTCAATCAAAGGTTTTAAGAAACCTGACCTAATGTCTTAAAGAGAGGACCCTGCTGGGCTTCCCTTGTGGCACAGTGGTTGAGAGTCCGCCTGCCAGTGCAGGGGACACGGGTTCGTGCCCCGATCCGGGAAGATCCCACATGCCGCGGAGCAGCTGGGCCCGTGAGCCATGGCCGCTGAGCCTGCGTGTCCGGAGCCTGTGCTCCGCAACAGGAGAGGCCACAACAGTGAGAGGCCCACATACCGCAAAAAAAAAAAAAAAAAGAGAGAGAGAGAGGACCCTGCTGATCCCATTAACAAGTTGATTTCCAAAGAGAAGAGTCCTTCCTCCCTGACAGCACGCCCCCAGCCCCCGGCTCTGCATCCAGGAGGGGCCCCTCTGCTGCCCACGGGCAGGCTCCTCTGTGCTGTGCAGCCTTCCTGCTCGGCCACAGCCGGCGGTGTCCCTCCTCTGGTTTCCATGACAGTACTCTCATTCCCTAAGGTGCCCGCACGGCCTCGTCTGCAGACCCCTGGGGGCTACAGGTGGACCACCGGCTCGGGCTCTTAACCCTGTCTGCACACCCCGTGGAACTAGCTTTGCTTTGTTTTGTTTTGTTTGTTTCATACTCGCCGTTCTCTACACACATGCTCAGTTCTAGAAGTGCTGATTTTCCAGCAGGCCTGGTGGGACTGACGTTTCTCCATTCTGAAAATCCAGGAAGTTGCACCCACAACTGAGAACCCCTGAGTCTTGTAAATCTTTCCTTTCGACGTGCTTTCAGGATAGGAGGTGAGGCCCAGTGCTGTCAGCAGCGCCCTGACAGTCTCAGGGGGCAAAGCACAGGGGCCCCAGCTACGGCATTCCCACTTCCTAATGATAAACCCTGAGTGCACCAGCAGCCTCAGGGCATTTACCAGCTCCTAACACAGCCTTATTTTTTGAGAGCAAATTTATTTTTGAAGCTTTAGTTACATAGGTATTTCCTTTTTTTTTTTAATTGAAGTATAGCTGATGTACAATGTCATGTAAGTTACAAGTGTACAGGATAGTTAGTGATTCACAATTTTTAAAGGTTATACTCCTTTTATAGTTATTGTAAGAGATTGGCTGGGTTTCTTCCCTGGTGGCACAGTGGTTAAGAATCCGCCTGCCAATGCAGGGGACACGGGTTCGAGCCCTGCTCTGGGAAGATCCCACATGCCGCGGAGCAACTAAGCCCATGCGCCACAACTACTGAGCCTGTACTCTAGAGTCTGTGAGCCACAACTACTGAGCCCACGCACCACAACTACTGAAGCCTGCGTGCCTACAGCCCGTGCTCCACAACAAGAGAAGCCACCACAATGAGAAGCCCGTGCACCGCAACAAAGAGTAGCCCCCGCTCGCCGCAAGTAGAGAAAGCCTGCACGCAGCAACGAAGACCCAGCGCAGCCAAAAATAAATAAATTAATTAATAAATAAATAAAAGATTATTTAAAAAAAAAGATTGGCTGTATTCCCCGTGTTGTACAATATATCCTTGTAGCTTATTTTATACATGATAGTTTGTACCTCTTACTCTCCTCCCCCATCTTGTCCCATCCCCTATCCCTCCCCACACTGGTAACCACTAGTTTGTTCTCTATATCTGTGAGTCTGTTTTTTGTTATATTGCCTAGTTTGTTGTATTTTTTAGATTTCCCACATATAAGTGGTATCATACAGTATTTGTCTTTCTCAGTCTGACTTATTTCACTTAGCATAACACCCTCCAAGTCCATCCACTTTGCTGCAAATGGCAAAATTTTATTCTTTTTTTATGGCTGCATAGTATCCCCTTGTATATATATATATATCTTCTTTATCCATTCTTTATCCTGCTGATGGACACTTAGGTTGCTTCCATATCTTGGCAATTGTAAATAATGCTGCTACAGACATTGGGGTGTATGTATTGTTTTGAATTGGTGTCTTCATTTTTTTCAGATATATAACCAGGAGTGAAATTGCTGGGTCATATGGTAGTTCTATTCTTAGTTTTCTGAGGAACCTCCATACTGTTTTCCACAGTGGCTGCACCAATTTACACTCCTGCCAACAGTGCACAAGAGTTCCCCTTTCTCCACATCCTTGCCAACGTTGGTTATTTCTTGTCTTTTTTTTTTTTTATTTTGCGGTACGCGGGCCTCTCACTGTTGTGGCCTCTCCCGTTGCGGAGCACAGGCTCCGGATGCGCAGGCTCAGCAGCCATGGCTCACGGGCCCAGCCGCTCCACGGCACGTGGGATCTTCCTGGACCAGGGCACGAACCCGTGTCCCCTGCATCGGCAGGCGGACTCTCAACCACTGTGCCACCAGGGAAGCACCTCTTGTCTTTTCGATGATGGCCATTCTGACCAGTGTGAGGTGTTGTCTCATTGTGGTTTTGATTTGCATTTCTCTAATAATTAGCGATGTTGAGCATCTTTTCATGTGCCTGTTGGCCATCTGTATGTCTTCTTTGGAAAAATGTCTATTCAGGTCTTCTGCCCATTTTTTAATCAGGTTGTTTGTTTTTTGATGTGGAGTTGTATGAGCTGTCTATATGTTTTGGATATTAACTCCTTATCGGTCATATCACTTGCAAATATTTTCTCCCATTCAATAGGTGGTTTCTTTTGTTTTGTTTGATGGTTTCCTGTGCTGTGCAAAAGCTTGTAAGCTTAGTTAGGTCCCATTTGTTTATTTTTGCTCTCAATTCCTTTGCTTTGGGAGACTTCTAAACAAACATTGCTGCGATTTATGTCAAAGAGAGTTCTGCCTATGCTTTCTTCTGGGAGTTTTATGGGTTTTGGTCTTACATTTAGGTCTTTAATCAGTTTGAGTTTCTTTTTTGTATGTGGTGTTAGAGAATGTTCTAATTTCATTCTTTTACATGTAGCTGTCCAGTTTTCCCAGCACCACCTTTGTTTTGTCAATTTAGAAATTATAACATGTTGTTAGTCATGTTAGAGCTTATAGGTGGTGAAAAAACAGCCAAAAAGATGAAAGCTTGGGTTTTTTTCAACATGGGAAGCTGAGAACATTCCCACTTGGTCCTTCATCTCCACTGAAACTCAGCGTTTCCTCTTTTCCCTGTGGTTGTCACCAGTGCTGTGACCTCGGGGTCACGCGTCCAGTCTTGGTGCCCAGAGTTAGGAGGCAAGGGCACCTGCTTTGAGGACATCCCTCCAGGCCCAGCCCCCTGGCGCCACACCGCAGGACGGACCTCCCTCCCCCCGTTCACTCCCGAGGGGCTCCTGCACGCAGCTGTACCGCTGTCCCTGGCATTCTCGTGCTGGCAGCCGTCTGCTCCCGAACCCGTGGTGCCTGCCCCGTACCTAACACCTTCCTGCTCTGCGAAGTGGGCCTGGACCTCATGGTGGTTTCTAGACATGAGGCGCTCAAGTCCGGCTGCTCGTGTGGTGCCTACGGGCCTGACCTCTGCCCCCGGCCTGTGTCCAGCTCTACCTGACGCCAGCACTCGTCTTGGTCTCGAGCAGCTAGTGGGCTGGGTGCACCCCTGTGACGGGGGCGATCGGGACGTTCTGTTTTCCAAGCACCGTTTATTATTTGAAGCGTTTACAGTAAACTTAACTGCTCTTATAATGAGTCAGAGTTTTGGTATTCAACCAGAAGGAATGAAAAACTGAAGGAAAAGCAGCAGCTCTGCACCTGATCTCAAGTGACTGTGGCCTCGCCAGCTTCTCCCTCCCAATGCCCTCGGATGTTTCATCCACGCCATGTG
Organism: Hyperoodon ampullatus; assembly: GCF_949752795.1. Taxonomy (NCBI): domain Eukaryota; kingdom Metazoa; phylum Chordata; class Mammalia; order Artiodactyla; family Ziphiidae; genus Hyperoodon; species Hyperoodon ampullatus. The sequence goes on from NC_136926.1 coordinate 88,726,726, forward strand.
ACGTGTCCCAGCCACGCGGTGCTCCTGTCACGTGCAGAGTCTGTGCTTTCATTCCGTCTTCCGGGACCTGGGCTGTGTGCATCGTGGCAGACGGAACCCCAGGCCTGGGAGGTGCTGGGAAGGCACTGCTGATCCGCTTGGAGGGGGGCCGGAAGGTGTGGTGGTGACCTGAGATAAACCTCATCGACACAGGGCCTCGGTACTGCATCCCCGTCACTGCATCCCCAGCTGGTCCAGGAGGAGCTGTCCCTGTGAGTTAGCCGGGCAGTGTCTCGGAGTTAGGTGCCTTTCCTTTTTGTGAATCGCCATGCCTCTCTTCCCAGGAAGTGTTAGGAGAGCCCGTGGAAACTGGGGCTGCCTGTGGTGTGGTCAGTTGCTGAGTCGCTCCACAGGGTAGCTTAGTCGCCATACAGAGGGGAAAGCAGGGGGTGTGGAAGCACCCCGCTGTCTTCAGGGCGCATATTCCAGGCGCCACATCCCAGGTCAGTTACGCAGTGGGCGGGAGCTCAGGGTCCCCTTCATCATCACCACTGCTCTGTTTTATAGGTTATGTTAACCAATAGGTGTGTGAGAATCTCTTTGCAGCCACAGCTCAGTATGACTTTTGGAATCGTGTGTGTGTACCAGATGTTCTTACTGGGTGACGGGGAACCTAGGAAGACGTGCACAGCTCAGTGGTCCCAGCAGATGTGGCGGCCTCGGCTGATGGGGTGGGTGGTTAGGACGCACAGGAGCTGCACCTGTCACCCTGCCGTGACCTGTCGGCCTTGAGACAGGTACCGGGTCCTGGTGACGCTCTTTGAGAGGACATGCACCACCGCTTTTTCTTACAAAGGAAGGGTTAAGCACATTGGTTTTCATAGTCCAGCATTCTAGAGATTCTCTCAAGTTCCATGTGATTACCTACTGAAAACGTGTGCTTTTCCAGTCCTGAGCATGGGAAACTTAGACCACAGATGTTTCCCAAGGAAAATTTTATTGGAAGTTTCAAAAATCCTGTATTACGTATTTACCTTATTACCTCCCAAAAGTAAATAAAACTTTTATTGAAAATACCTGGGATTTTTTATCTTTAGGTTTTTATGTTATAACACTTTTGAAATCTTAAATTAGGAATTCACAGTAGAGAGGGGTTTCACTGATGCCAAGATTTCCAGAACTAAATAGAAACTGCTAATCTTATATTTAAATTTTTTACTTCAAAATTTCTTCCTACTTTGGAAATTGGACAATGATTAAAAGTGGCATACCATTAAATAACCTTTAAGAAATCCCTAACATGTAATTTAAATCTAAAAATGAAAAGACTCAACTTCATCATCATTTTTAAAGCGCTCTGTGGCTGCAGTGTTTGCAGGTCCCCAGAACCCAAGGAAAACCATCTGAACGGTTCGTTATTTCACTTAGTGAACTTCGCTGCAGTTAGGTTGACGGATGATAGCAGTGTTTCCCAATCACCAAAGTACTGTTTTAAAGGCATTTTTTATTGAATAAAGTGCTTAGAATATTGCACCCTGGAGCTTTTTTCAGGGAAATGGCTCGGTTGATGTTCTCTATTTGCCCTCAGCCTTGACCTATCACAACGTGTACGGTTAATAAGCAACCTTATCGTTTAGGAGACTTAATTGGCTTTATACACTCTGCATCAACACCATTCTCTTATAATCCCTATTTGCTTATGGCTCTTGTGTCATCTCATCTTAGTTTTCAGAAAGAATGTGACTTATTGAGTAGAACGTGCTGGTTTTTGAGTCTCTGATCTTGCAGCAGTTCTTCATTTTCACTTTCCTGAAAACAGAGAGGCTCTCCTACCTTACCTGTGCATGTGCACAAATGCATTTTTATTATACAGATAATGGAATTCTGGGGAATTTACTTTAAGCTGTTAAAGGCTTTCTGAGGCGTGGTCACTGGGCACTTTGCAGTGACGTGTGTGTTTGGAGCTGTCACGTGCAGTGGGTGCTGGAGCGTCAGAGCGGGAGGGGTGATTTCGGATTCAGAACCTGCAGCCTACTTAGGCCCCGGTCACTGTTTCTTATGATAAGTAATCGATATTTCATTTTCTCCAAGAGCATAGAAAGTTCCGCTTGCCTGTCACTTTGCCTGTACAGCCTCAGCATAGCAGACTCCAGCTTAGCAAACTTTAAATGTTCCTGGAAATTCCTGGACAAGGTTAAAATCCAGCCCTCGTTAGCTGTGTGTCCAGTGCAGCGGCAGGAAGCTGAGACGGAGCCAGTGTCACCAACAGGCGCCACCGACTCAGCTCAGGGGGCAGTGCCTCGGGCGCCAGGTCATCACCTCGAGTGAGCAAGGCCAGTGCGACGCAACCCCAAGACCCCTGGCCGCTTTGGTTCAAAAAGATTGATTGGCCATAATTTTCAGTGACTCTTAAGCCTGTAAACTTGCTGTCTGTTGGTAACATCCTTTCTCCTCTGTGGCCATGTCCCTCACATATATAATTTCTATATTAAGTATTATTTCAGGGTGTAGGTATCATCTGCTCATGTGGACATTTGTGTGCAAGAATCAGCTAAAGTTTATGACAAACCATGCGTGGATGACTTAAAAACAGAAGCGCGTCCCACCCTTAACAGCACTGCTTTTGATTTACTCTAATGTATGCAGTGTGCTGTGGATTTAAATTCACCTTATCATGTCTGCTTATTGAAGCAGGACACACTGTGGTGTGGCGTCAGCATGTCTGTGGGGAGCAGGTCCCTGTCTGTGACGTGAGCCCCCCACCGTGACCCTCAGGAGTGGGACAGCACGTGAACCACACGGCCTGCCATGAGTATTGATTGGCAGCTTTTCCAGGCGATCAGGTTCACGTTATGTTCATAATTCTATTAAATTGTAACAGTGATGGTAGTACCACAGTTGAAAATGAAGACATGTCAGTGATCGAATTATGATTTATAAAGTACACGGTGAAAAAAGGTGTCCCTGGAGTATAGCTGGCAGGTATGTGGGTGTAATTGCTAATATGGTAAAGGAAACTTCTCCCAAGCTTTTCAAGAATGATAGCACAGGGCTTCCCTGGTGGTGCAGTGCTTAAGAATCTGCCTGCCAATGCAGGGAACACAGGTTTGAGCCCTCATCCGGGAAGATCCCACATGCCACGGAGCAACTAAGCCCGTGCGCCACAACTATGGAGCCTGCGCTCTAGAACCCACAAGCCACAGCTGCTGAGGCCCGTGTGCCTAGAGCCCGAGCTCTACAAAGAGAGAAGCCACCGCAATGGGAGGCCCACGCACCGCAACGAAGAGTAGCCCCCACTCGCCACAACTGGAGAGGGCCCACGCACAGCGGCAGAGACCCAACGCAGCCATAAATGAATAAAAAAATAAAATAAATGTAAAAAGGGGGAAAAAATAAACCATGATTAAAGAAAAGAATGCTAGCACAGAAATTTCTGAATAATGGAATTATAGAGAAAATTAATAATAAAATCTTGCCCCGCACGAGTTACTTAGCATGGAGAAGTGTGAAAGCATAAACCAATTGCCTGTGACAACAGTTACCCGAGTGTGTTGCTAACTTGGCCTCTGGATGAGATTTAGCTTAGGCTCCCACTTAGATCCGTAATTTTTACAGTCACATTTTAATTATTTTGACCCTTGTATTATTGTCACTAATCACATTGTTAGAAATGTCTTACAGCTAAGTTAGAGAACTAGTCATTCCTACGTGGCCTGGACCATCACTGGCAGCACCCAAAGGAGACAGGGAGAGGTGGCACCTCCCCTGCCCCTTCCACTGGGGGGTCCACACCGACGGGGAAAGCAAGCAGCAGCGTGTTAACTGCTCCTGAGATGAATTCTGAGTCAAAGACCTAAAAATTCCACCCACCCCCAGCAGCTTTCTTCTTCTGTTAGAAGGACCCCATGTAGCGGCAATCTGACCCAATACAGGGATAACATCCCAAGAGGGGCCATGGTCAGGGGAGGCCAGTGGTCAGAAGCAGCCTCCATGCGAACACCGAGCATCTCCCGCTAAGACACCACCTCCCGGGAGCGGTCAGCAGATGGAAACTCCACCTCCACCGGCTTATGTGTTAGGCAGTGCCTTGCAAATCAAACCGGGGCTGTGCAGTGGTAAAAAGAAATGAAACAAATGAGGTTGGCATCCAACTAAAAAGTTTAGAAGAAAAAGGCAAGACCAAAGGAAAGTAAGAGAAAGAAAAGATAAAGGAAAACGTAAAATTTATGATTGAATAAGCAGTAAATTCAAAAGCTGATCCTTTGAAAGGTAAATAAAATGGAAAAACTGTTGGCAAAAATAGTAAATAATACAAAACGGTGAATGCAGACTAAGAATACACACATAAAATTACGCATATGAAGAGTGTATAATAGATGAGCTTAAATTTTTATGAGAGTATATTAAGACACAGCCCAAATGCTATTATTTTTGAAAACCTCATTAAATAACCATGTTCAAGAAAAATATATATTAGCAAAATGGAGTCTAAAGAACTACATAAAACCTGGGTAGGCCAGAAAAGAGGAAGAAACAAAAAACTGTCTCTTTTGTTTTAATAGATGATATGATTGTCTCCATATAAAATCCCAAAGGCTCTACCAAAAATTTAACTCTCTACTAAGACTTAATAAGTGAGTTTACCAAAGTTGCACATTATGATATCCATATACAAAAATTACTCATATTTGTATATACTAGCAATGAGCAATTAGAAATTGACATTTAAAAATGTACCATTTGTAAAGCACCAAAAAAAACAAAAAAAAACCCATAAAATGCTTAAGGATAGATCTAACAAAATATGTATAGGATTTGTATGATGGGAAGTGTAAGACAATGAAGAAAACTCAAGGACAGTCTATATATGAGAACTATATTGTGCACATGGATTGGAAGACTTTCTGTTACCAAGATGTCAGTTTGTTACCAAGATGTCAGTTGATTTTTTTATAAAGATGCCAAGGAAATCCAATGCAGAAAGGATGATTATTTAAATAAATGGGACCCAGAACATTTTTTTAACATCTTTATTGGAGTATAGTTGCTTTACAATGGTGTGTTAGTTTCTGCTGTATAACAAAGTGAATCAGCTATATGCATACGTATATCCCCATATCCCCTCCCTCTTGCGTCTCCCTCCCACCCTCCCTATCCCACCCCTCTAGGTGGTCACAAAGCACCGAGCTGATCTCCCTGTGCTACGCCGCTGCTTCCCACTAGCTATCTACCTTACGTTTGGTAGTGTATATATGTCCATGCCTCTCTCTCACTTCGTCCCAGCTTACCCTTCCCCCTCCCCGTATCCTCAAGTCCATTCCCTGGTAGGTCTGTGTCTTTATTCCCGTCTTGCCCCACGGGTGGGTCAGACCTCAGCATAACCCTGGGAGGTCGTCACCATTGTATCGACAAGGAGACCGGGGCTTAGGGGTGCAGCCTGTCACCCAGATTCATGGAGCTGGTACACGGCCACTCGAGGGTTCCGGGCTGAGCGGTCTCACCTCGGCACCAGAGCTGCTGGGGATCTCGTCAGACGGGAGTTTTCAGGAATCACTAGGAGAGAACAGTAACGTCTGCACACTAGACAGAATTTAAAACGCTCTTGATGATATGATTTCTCAGAACCCCAGGTCAAACGCTGAAAGCACCGGTGGTGAAAGGAACTGCAGGTGAGGGCGAGGCGCCAGGGTGAGGAGAGGCCCGGAGCCCCCAGGGGGAAGGAGCCACTGCCCGCCGGCCGCGGGGTCCTCACCTGCACGGCGGGGGCAGCACGCCATGAATTTCTTGCAGTGAGGTTGCTTTTAAAGACAAACTGAATTTTTTCTGAAAACGCTTAGTGTCATAAAAATTACTATTCATGAATGGTGAACTTTAAAAATTATTTTTCCACTTAAGATTTTTACGTTTAAATCATAAATGATTGTAAGTAAGAATACTTTCTATTTTTGAGTCCTTGCCACATGCCAGGGAGCCTCCTCTGATCGCTTCCCCTTTAGAACAGTTTGCAAATACATCTTCCACAGAACGGGCGGGTGAGTCTCAGTACGCAAAGGACCAGGTCACGGGGCTTCCAACTGCCAGAGTCGGGCTTGGCGCCCGGGCCTGCCCTCCCCACAGACGTGCTGGCCGTGGAGCCCCCAGTCGCCAGTTGGTCCGTGATTGAGACACACGAGGGATTCAGGGCATCACTGTCGCGGGCGTCCTTGAGCCCAGCCCCGCCTGCTCTCCAAGCCGTCCAGCCCGGCGGGCGCTCCGTGTAGATTTTAAACCCTGGCTGTAGGCAGCTGGTAACACAAATCGCAACACAAGTGTGCTCACCAACGGCCTTTATCTTAGACGGTAAGACCAAGGCCCTCAGTCTCGCTGCGTATCGCTTCCCTGTAATGAATACTAGACGTGGCCTCAGAAACAGCAGGGCCTGGACGTGTTCAGTTTCATCTCTTGGTGGCATCTCGGCGAGCTCACTGACCGCTGGCCTGATGCCCCCTTCCCGGCCTCACATCTCGCTGGTCTCCCGCAGGTGGCCCTGGTGCAGTGGACGGAGAGCGTCGGCCTCACTCTGGTCAACAGAGACCTCACGTCCATGCAGCTGAGGACCCCCAGCGGCCAGATCCTGACCTACTGCATCCTGCAGACCTTCCCTTTCACCTCGGAGAGCAAGCGGATGGGGGTCATCGTCAGGGTACGCTGGCCTCTGTCCCCGAGCTGGGTGCCTGCTCTGGTCACTGTGAGGACACCGCAGCGGTCTCTTAAGGCTCACTCCAGGGCTTTATGCTCGTCACAGTGTTTTGTAATAATAAAATCCAAACTGACAATTTATGCTGAGAAGCTGGTGTGGCTCTAATAGTCATGATTTAAAACAACCTTCCTAAGACGCCTGAGGCAGAATAAGTAGAAATGTTCATGAAGTTTTTGAAATCAGCTCGAGCTGCTTTGTTTCCCACAGCAGTGGCAGCCAAAGAGTTTACCTGAAGAATGATTTATGAGCATAAAGTTGCTAAAATATACCCCTATTAAATTTTTTGTAGCGAATACCACAAATACATCTCGGAAGTTGGCTAAACTAGGAAGCGTATTCACTCAAGCTCTGGAAATTTGAGAGAATTTACCTTGCAGTCCAAGGCGTATGTTCATTTACAGATTTTATTTCAAAACCCTCAGCACAGCATCTGGAGAGCCACAGTTATGCTCTCGGTTGCTGGTGGCCTGAGCGCCTAGGGAGGACACAGCCGCGCCTAGGGAGGACACAGCCCTGCCTAGAAGGTGACTCAGTGACTCACCCGGGGGGGTGGGTTCATGGAGAGTTGCCCTCCCAGGGCGTTCCCGTCAGAGCAGCCCCGCAGTAGCCGCCGCGTGGCCTCAACGTGTCTGTGTTCACTCCCATCTTGTTACAGGACGAGTCCACGGCAGAGATCACGTTCTATATGAAAGGTGCCGACGTTGCCATGTCCACCGTCGTCCAGTATAATGACTGGCTGGAGGAGGAGGTATGAGCTGTCTCACGTTGTGCAGATGTTTTTACGAAACTCAGGGCAGTGATAGAAGCACGGCCTCCTTTCTCCGACTCGTAGGTACTTTTGCTGGCGTCACTGGAGCGAATCAAGGTGCCAGGTTTCACACCCGACACCGTCGGTTCATAAAGCAGAGAGGACAGGAGTACTGTAAATCATAAACACTGTACTTTCTGTGTGAACAACTGCTATTTTTGGTGTCTGTGTGAATACGTGTAGATGTGTGCAAGTGGGTCCTTATGAAGAATATTTTGTTTATTTTGGTGAAAAAATAGAAAGCATCCCTCATCATTCACTAACATATTCTGAAACAGTATTGTGCATATAACCAGAGTTATATTTTAACATGATATTTATTTTGTAACCTATTTACCAGGATATTTTAGTTAGAGTTTAATTCTAATACGTACATAGGATTCACTTTAAACGTGGAGATAAGGTCCAAATATAACCCATCCTATATTTTCATCCAATTCTCCCTGAACAAATACGATTTGTATTTTGCTTCATGAGATTATTTGTTGTTTACATTTATGTATTCGTAAAAACTTAGATTTCAGAGTAAAACTAAACCGCTGAATTTATGAGCGTGACCTCCTTCACTGGGTGCATGTTGTCGGTGGGGCTCAAGCGTGTCCACCCCCTTCAGGCCGGGCGTCTGTCTGTCAGTCCAGGGGCCACAGCCCACGTCCACGACGGTATTGGCAATATGAATCAATAGCTCCTTCAGGCACTGGATTTAATCAGGGACATGAATAAATTAAACTCCCTGAAGACCTAGTAAAATGCCATAAAAATTACTTTGGGTCATAATGATGTGCAATTAATTATAAAATCCTTGTTTAATTTATTTAGCTTTATGAGGTCAAATCGATAAATGTCTTGCAACAGACAGATAATGTCAGACTGTTTTTCAGATAACTTTATTAAAAATCCTTTGTGCATTTATTTCCAACACTGTAGTTTCTCCCATCGATAAATCCTTCCACACCCTCCCACCGCAGTCTTTGTTCTTAATACTCTTGTCGTGGGGAAAGCCTTTCACTTTATCCAAAGCCAGCAGGTACTCAGAGCCTGAGTTTACAGGGGGCTGTTCTGTGTCACAGAAGCTCCCAAGCTGGATTCTTGGGTATCAGCGTGTGTTCCCCAAATACTAAGAAACCAAAGCACACCTACGCGGTCCGTCACGCGGCGGAAAGGGCGCTTTTGTAAAGCCTGCAGCGCGAGCCCGTCCTCTGTGTGGACGCGACGCCCGCGAGCCGAGGCGGCGGTGCCTGGGGGGCAGCCCCTTCCTCTCCGCGCAGGACCCCCTCTTTGCCCCCAGATGTGTGTTTGTTAGAAACGAGACGGAGCTAGGACCGGGGAGCCGGGCGGTATGAAGAGGCACCGTGGCGTCGCCCGCCGGGCCCCAGGATCCACGGGCCGCGGCGAGTGTGGGGCTGGTGTGCAAGTGGGGACCTCTCCGCACACGGCCTGGTGTGTGACAGCGGGAGGCAGATCAGGTCTCCCCGGAGGATTAGAAAGGAACCCCAGAGACTCGGGATGGTTTATCCTGCGGACGTTAAGTGCAGTGAACGAGCTTTGTCAGAGGAAGGTGCCGTTACCCGGAAACGGGGACCTCTGCCCTTGAACGGACGGGGCCGGGCGGGATGGGCGCGCGTGGAAGTGTGTCCCCGGGCCGGGCGCAAGCCCCCTGGTATCGCTGATTCCGAAGGGCGGCGGTCGGACGCTCCGAGTCCCGGCTCCCTCGGTGGCCGTGACGGCCGCCTGCACGGCTCGTGGGGCCGTGTCTGTGTCGCGCACACGTGCAGCCCGTCCCGTCCCGTAGTGGGGAGAGAGCCGTGCCCGTTGTCCCCTCCGCATCCCACCTGGCGGGCAGTCGGGGGGCGCAGGGACCCCGGGTCGGGTCGGCCGCGTGGCACGGCGGCTGGGGAGCCGGCCGCTCCCGCCCTCCCACGGGGATGTGGGTCTGGCGGGATGAGCTAGCGGAGGACGTGGCCGCGGCTGCGGGCCAGCCGGGACGCGTGTGACCTGCCTCTCTCTTCCAGTGCGGCAACATGGCCCGCGAAGGCCTGCGCACCCTCGTGGTGGCCAAGAGGGCGCTGACGGAGGAGCAGTACCAGGACTTCGAGGTGAGCGGCCGGCCTCCCGCCGTGGCCTCGGCCTCGGGGAGACAGTGTGCACGGGGGCAGCGCCGCGGGTGTCCCCGCCTCGGCCAGTCCTGCGCGAGTCACAGCACGGCCCGCCTGTCCTCAGAACCGCTACAACCAGGCCAAGCTGAGCATCCACGACAGGACGCTCAAGGTGGCCGCCGTGGTGGAGAGCCTGGAGCGGGAGATGGAGCTGCTGTGCCTGACGGGGGTGGAGGACCAGCTGCAGGCGGACGTGCGGCCCACCCTGGAGATGCTGCGCAACGCGGGCATCAAGGTACCGCGAGGGAGCGGGCGCCCCCTGGAGGTGGAGCGGGTGAGGGCCTAGGTGAGCGGAGGTCTCGGCGTGTCCCGCCCCGGGGGCTGCGCCCGCCCGCCCGTCACCCAGACGCAGCGGCGCGGGCGGCTCTGCCCCCGCCTTCCCGGCGGCCGTCTGTCCTCCTCGGCTGCCTTCCCGGCCGCGGGCGTCCTCACAGCAGCCGGAGGCCTGGCCCGGCCCGAGCTGCTCCCCACGGCAGGCTTCTATCCGCGTGGGGAGGCTCGCCCCGTAGCCCGCACGGTGCGCCCCGCCTGACCAGCTGACCTGCCGTCGTCTTCTAACGGTTTGTCCTCGCAGGGTCCCGGGGAGGTGAGCACGCTGTGGTGTAAGTTTTCGTTTTCAGGAAACCGCCTTCTTGCCTCACTTCCCTGTGCTCTCCCTGAAGCTGAAGTTCAGTTACAGATGGCTGAGAAAATGCATTTCAGTGCTGCCTCAAGGACTGAGAATGAGCAAAGTACAGCTTTACTCTTAAAAGAAATACTCGTGTCTAACTGGAGCACAGGGAGAGAACTGGAGGAAGATGTCAGAAGGCAAAGCCGTGGCCGGCTTCAAGTAACAGTACACTCGGCACGTTTTGATGAGGGCGCTGTGACGGGCACAGCAAGGGGGCCCTGCCGTCCAGGCCTCTGGGCGGGGGAGATGTCGGAGCCTCCCCACCCGTTCGCGGCCGTGGAAGGGGCGGCCGCTGGTGTCTGCGTGTGCTGTCCAGGTGCTAGTCAGAGTGGAAGAGAGCAGTTCAGACCCAGAACTGTGACCCGGTCTAAGCCTGTGCGACCAGAAGCTTGCGTGGAGAAACATGATTGAGTAGAGGCAGACGACCCGCTCGTTCCGTTGTGATTGTTCACGAGCTCCCCATCAGTCTCGCTCTTGGCTGTTGCTGCTGGCTTGTCAGCACAGCCGAGGCATGCGCATTTCTTGTGTAAAGACTTGGGTGCTTGTGTTAGCTGCTTGCTAAGCTCTGAAGTCAGTAATACTCGCTGGGGTTCTGCCCTTTTTCCTTTCCATGTTCCGTCAGGAGAAGCAGACTCGTTTGTCCCGTTATAGTTCAAGGATGTGGCTTCAGCCCGTCCTCTGAGCCTGAGAGGTGGCGCTCGGCCAGGCCCACACTTATCCCTGAGTTGGCAGCAGCGGGACTTCTTGTTCTGTGGCGTTAATTGTTCCCAACTTTGTCACGGTGACGTGTCGTCTTCTTAGATCCAGGCTCAGTAAAGTGAATATTAATGTGTAACATAAATAAAAAACACAAACCCTCAGACACTGAAAAGAGCCACAGGTAGATTGTGCCTAAGCAGAGAACCAGTATACCATGTAAGTTTTTTGTTTCCTGTTCCCCAAAATGCATATTTATGTATGATACATATGATACATCTGAAAAATTCAGATGATAGCGAGAAATTGCTGCTGTTATAGAAAAGATATATAAACCATCCTGTTATGTATAAACTGTCCTGATTTTGCTCTCTTTTCAGTCTAGGGATATTTACACATACAATACGTGCATGTGTTTGATATTTTTAAGTAAAAGTGGCGTTCGGGAGTTCCCTGGTGGCCTAGTGGTTAGGATTCCAGGCTTTCACTGCCGTGGCCCGAGTTCAATTCCTGGTTTGGGAACTAAGATCCCACAAGCCATGCGGCGTGGCCAAAAATAATAATAATAATAATAATAATAAAGTAAAATAAAAGGGCTACATTTAAAAAAAATATATTTTTTTAAGTGGTGTTATTTGACATGACTTATTTGATACGAAACAACTTTCGGGTTAACTATTGCCCGTTTACCCATTTTGAACTTCAGTTTTCAACCGAAAAACTCACACAAGTGAGAACAAGGATTTCAGGGTCCCCCTAACTCTGCAAGCCCTCAGCCTGTGGTCCTTGGGCCTGTTTGCTTGGCCTGCAAGGCCGCGTAGACGTGGCCTTCTGACACACTCAGGCGGCGTCCTCAGCCCCAGCCGCGAGGCTCCTAATCCCCAGTCGTTCACCTGCCTCAGCTCTGCTGCTGTGTCTAAACGTCACTTTGCTCTTACCTGTTTCAGTTAAGCAAGTTGGCAGAGACTTTTATTGTGGTAAAATGTGCGTGATGTACAGTTTACCATCTTCACCATTTTTAAGTGCACGGTGCAGTGGCACTAAGTACATTCACACTGTCGTGTAACAGCCAGCACCCTCCACCTGCCCTAACTCTTTATGCTGTAAAACTGAAACTCTGTCCCCGTGGAACGCTGGCTCCTCCTCGCCCTCCCCCAGCCCTGGCACCCACCATCTACTTCCTTTCTCTATGAGTCTGACTCTTCTGGGGACCTCATTCAGGTGGAATCATGCAGTGTTTGTCCTTTTGTGACTGGTTTGTTTCTCTCAGCATAGTTGTTGCAGGTGTCAGAATCCCCTGCCTTTTTTAATATTCATTGTATGGAAGGACCACATTTGGTTTCTCCATCATCCATCCATGGACTCATGCGTTGCTTCACGTTTTGGCTGTTGTGAATAGTGATGCTGAAAACACGGATGTGCAAATATCTTTTCAAGGGCAGACACTTTTCAGAGATGAACACGTGATAGAGTTGGGGTTCACCAGCTGAAACTGTTTCCTAGATATGGATGCTGACGGGTGATAAACTGGAGACGGCCACGTGCATCGCCAAGAGTTCTCACCTGGTGTCTCGAACGCAGGACACGCACATTTTCAGGCCGGTAAGTGTACGTCCACATCACTTTGAATTTTAAATGTTTTGAATTGAAACTTACTGGTTTTGTGAGAATGTATACGCAGGTATTTATTAATTAATAGATACTATTTTAAAAGAGAAGTAAGTTTCTTACTCAATTTATAAAAACGTGTTAAAAATAGATTTCTGTTAGTTACATATATTAAATGTGGTCAAAAAGCTGCTTTTGGTAGAGTGAAACAAGGTCTAAATTCAAGAGTATTTTTCTGTTGTACTATTAGAATTATTAACGACTAAATATCTATTTTAAAATAGACATACTGCAGTCATTTTCTGTTCAATTTATAAAAGTGTATTTTGATAAAAAATTACATTTGTCTGGGAATTCCCTGGAGGGCCAGTGGTTAGGACTTGGCACTGTCACTGCCAGGGCCCCAGGTTCCATCCCTGGTCGGGGAACTAAGATCCCACAAGCTGCACGGTGCAGCCAAAAAAAAAAAAAAAAAAATTACGTTTGTCTATTAGTTAGACACAATACATGTGGTCCAGAAGCTGCTTTTGTGAAACAAGCTTTAAATACAAAGTAGAAATGTGTTTTGAATCTACTACCATCTTCAGATTAAATGATCTTCCTCAATTAGATCAAAGAAAATTAATAGAAATGATCGAAATTTGTGTGTTAACTGTATCTACTAGTTATGATGAAATTTGATTCAAACAAAAAATAAAAGTTTCTTGCGTCTTGACTGATGGCGGCTGAACGGACGTCGTGTGTCTCTGTTCCAAGTGAAGCCCTTGTACCTACAGAAATAGTGATTTGAGTATAATTTACATGTAAATGTAGTTTTATTTCGAAGCATCAGAATCACAAATTAGGCCCTGCAGACTACTATTTGCAATTAAATTATTAATGATTCTGATAAAACTTCAGATCAATTTTTGTTGACTTTGCAGTGTTATAGCCCCACAAATAAAATTTCCACAATAAAACCTACCTATTTAAAGATGAGTCTGGATTGATTAATCTGGACCCATGAAGCTTTTTATTTCAGTCCTGTTATATATCATTTCTTTTATGCCCCATAAAGTCTCCACAGAAAGAATGTCAAAAACTAGTATGTTGGTTTCTGAAATATTTTCATTCAAAAATTAATGATATTTCGAGATTACGACTTGATTTTACTCTTCTCCATCGTTCAGTCTTCCAGCTAACTCAGTTTGCTTGAACTAATAGAACAAGTTGAAACCCATGGTAGAGACAACAGAAAACAGTTTTATAAAAGCATTTTGTGTCACTTGGCACGTTATGAAAAGAGCCGTCTTTAAATGAAACCTCGACTTTAGGTCATTCCGTCCCTCCCTGCTGTGTGGCCACAAGGAACTCAGCTTCCTCGGGCTGTGATGCTGAGGTGTGTTGACGTGTGACTATGCAGAGCGGCATCCCTGGCGTTAACACTCACCACCACCACCCTGCCCACCGCCCTATGAAAGTAGAGAGACTTTCAGTTCATGGTCATCATGCTGTCTTAACCGCATATGTTCAGAAAAGCCAGTTGTCTTTCCCAGCTACGCAAAGGTGCCTGTTAGCTCATGGGGGGCAGGGGGGGCCATTTGTCCCCCTTTCTTGACAAGCAGTTCTTCTGTTCACTTCGTCTTACTGTAACTGTGGTACTTGCCGTGCACTTTACAGCGTACATTTCCTGCCTTGAGTTGCCACACGATGGAAAGCAATTCGTATTAAATAAGTAGGTCTTTATTCCCAGCACTGTAGAAGAAATTTGAAAGAGCAGTTTGTTATAGAATTTCCTGTGTAAAGCACCTTCCGGTTATTAGAAGTGTCTAAAGATCTGTGATTTGTGTATCAGGGCTTGTTTGTCTGTGTGACTTAAATAGCATTGTAATTGGGTACTTTTTCCCCTTTTGTGGAGGTAACCAATCGGGGAGAAGCCCATTTGGAGCTGAATGCCTTTCGAAGGAAGCATGACTGTGCACTGGTCATATCCGGGGACTCCTTGGAGGTGAGGCTGGGCCCTGACCAAGCAGGTGTCTGTCTGTCTGTCCTTCTCCCTGGAGGTGAGGCTGGGCCCTGTCTGTCTGGTGGACTGTGGGCTTCCTCAGTCAGCTGTGTTTATCAGCCTGCGTTGCCCTCTCCACTGGTTTTGACGTCTCTGCTCACAATAGTGATGTGTGCGGGTGGAGCCTGAGAAGAGGCCAGGGCCATGTCGCAGTGAGAACTTGGTCCTTAAGGCTCTGGCGCTGGTCTGTCCTGGGCTCGTTCAAAACTCTTCGGGCGCTTGGAGGCCTGCTCTTCGTTCCTGGCGTGGCCGCCTTGGAGCCTGGCTCTGGTAGCCGTGATCTCAGTTTATCCAAACGCGTGTTTCCAGCAGCGGCCCTGGGACCCAGGACCCTCTGCACCTGGAGGCCCCGCATGGGGCTGGGTGACCCGCTCGGGTCCAGCCCCCTCTCCTCACTCGGTGCCAGGGTCGCAATGGCCAGAGCCTCTGGGTTGGGGGACGTGCTGGGGGCCCCTCCCCCTGCAGCTTTTGCCCGCGGTTCTCTCAGATGTTTCCAGAAGTCTGGGCGGAGCAGCGCAGCCTCTGGTGACCCAGTCAGTGTGGCCACTGAGGCCAGCCTGGCGGGGGGGTGGGCAGGGGGCTGGGGGGGTGGACGGGACGTCAGGAGCAGTGGAGACGGCACGCCCTCTGTGGCCACGTGTGTGCAGATGGCGCCGTGTCCGGCTGGCTCTCCCGCCTCCTGCATTGCTGGGGCCGCGTCCCGACTGTGCAGCTGCTTCCGCGGAGCCACCGGGACTGCGGGGCCTGGACAGTGGGGGCCGACGGCAGCGCTCCTGCCCGCCCGTGCTGGGATGGAGGACTTGGAGGTCGCCCCGTGCTCCCCGCCATGCCGTCCCCACGAGCTGACCCCGGGGGCGCCCCCCGCCTCGCTGGTGTTCACTGTGTGTGTGTTGTTTTATAGGCCACGTGGGCCCCTGGTTGCCTGTCCGACTTGCTGGCTCGGCTCCGGCCTCACGTTTGCATTTCTCTGTCTGCACCGCGGCGTCTGCGCGGCTGCCGCGGGCTCCCGAGTTCTGCTCCCGTCCCTCCCGCTGCGTGTGCGGGACCCGGGACCCCTCGCCAGCTCGGCACACCCCCATCCCCGCAGCGCTGTGAACTCACGGTTGGGTCGCCTGTTTCCGTGGTGCCCGGTGCCGTGCGACCTGCCCGCCGGTCTCCCCGGAGCCCGCGGTGTCTGGTCCCCCCCGGGCTGGGCCCTCCATCCGGCCGCTGAGCCGGTCCAGTGCCCGCCAGTCCCGGGCTCCCTGAGCCCCAGCTCCTGCCCAGCGCAGCGCCCTCTTGATGGTGCCAAGGAGCGCGGTCCAGTCCCTGTCCACACTTCCTTGGTGCTGGGGGACGAAGGATGGCTGTCCCCTCCTTCCCAGCTCTGGCGGCCTGAGTGGGGCCTGAACGGGGCCTGAGCGGGCCTGAGCGCGGCCTGAGCGCGGCCTGAGCGGGCCTGAGCGCGGCCTGAGCGGGGCCTGAGCGCGGCCTGAGCGCGGCCTGAGCGGGCCTGAGCGGGGCCTGAGCGCGGCCTGAGCGGGCCTGAGCGGGCCTGAGCGCGGCCTGAGCGGGGCCTGAGCGCGGCCTGAGCGGGGCCTGAGCGGGCCTGAGCGGGGCCTGAGCGGGCCTGAGCGGGGCCTGAGCGGGGCCTGAGCGGGCCTGAGCGGGGCCTGAGCGGGCCTGAGCGGGCCTGAGCGGGGCCTGAGCGGGGCCTGAGCGGGCCTGAGCGGGCCTGAGCGCGGCCTGAGCGCGGCCTGAGCGGGCCTGAGCGGGGCCTGAGCGCGGCCTGAGCGGGCCTGAGCGGGCCTGAGCGCGGCCTGAGCGGGGCCTGAGCGGGGCCTGAGCGGGGCCTGAGCGCGGCCTGAGCGGGCCTGAGCGGGCCTGAGCGCGGCCTGAGCGCGGCCTGAGCGGGGCCTGAGCGGGCCTGAGCGGGGCCTGAACGGGGCTTCGGGCCCCTTTCCTTCCCGGCTTCTGGCTCTTCGCTCCGCCCCCCGTCCCTCGTCCAGTGGGTGAGGCCGGCCTCTCCGGGGCAGAAGGGCTCCGTTCCCCCCCGGCCCCCCGCCCCCTGGCTGCGGGTGAGGAGGGGTGAGGGGCCTGGGCCTCGCGTGTTCTCGGCTGGTCCCGCCGCCGGCTGCAGGTTGCTCACAGCAGCCGAGCCATGTGCACGTGGCTGTCTGCTTTCCAGAGCCCAAAACGTTTTGCAGATTTCCCCTCCGTTCTGGCCCCTCCTTGTAGGTCGATGTCTTTTTTAAAACCTCTCTATAGTTGGGACTTGGGGAGGGAGCAAAAGTAGCTACTTGTGTTACACACGCTTCTGTGAGTGTGTTTTTATTGAAATCTTTTTGCTGTTTCTGTGCCCCAAATCCACGTGTTGTTCCTGGCAGCCAGTCAGCCCCCAGAGAAACCGCAGGTTGGAGAGCACATCCCCCCTCCCCGCCCGCACCCCAGTCCTGCTCCCCAAAGGCAGCGTCCGCTGTTTCTGCTTCTGGGTCCTGCAGTGGTTACTCCCCTCAGCGGGGATACCGTGTCCGTCTGGTTCCTGCTGAGTACCTGCCGTGAACGCGGGTTTTCGCTCACCGCCCAGGTTTTAGGTGGCAGACGGCCTGGGACTGCGTCTCGAACCCTTCACGTGGGGCACGGGCGCCCGCACGGGTCCCCTGCAGGCGGATGTGCTGTTGGTGGTAGTTGGCGCCCCGGGGGCTCAGGACCCTCATCTCTGACTCCTGTCCTTCATGCTGGGGTGACTCTCGGGGTGTCCAGCTCAGCAACAGGCCCCCACAGACTTCAGGCAGCTTTGGGGAATTTTTATTTTCCCCACCAAGATGGGGAACTAAGCATCGTCGCTGAGGGTGTTGTGTGCTAAAGACCAAAGACCTTTTCAGCCAACCCCGGAAGGTGGTGCTGGCATCCCCTGAAGGCAGACGAGCTTGTCCGGGGCTTCCCTGGAGCGCTCCTCCCCTCAGTCACGTGAGCCCAGCCCCCGGCCCGCGTGCAGGCTCTGTCCATCCGTCCTCCGTCCGTCTGTCTGTGCCCTGAACCCCGGCCTCGCTCCTGCCGCCCCCAGGTCTGCCTGAAGTACTACGAGCACGAGTTCGTGGAGCTGGCCTGCCAGTGCCCGGCCGTGGTCTGCTGCCGCTGCGCGCCCACGCAGAAGGCCCACATCGTCAAGCTGCTGCAGCAGCACACGGGCAAACGCACGTGTGCCATCGGTGAGCACGGGCGTCCAGGAAGCCGGGGTCCTGAAATGAAACACACGGGGACGTGCGCCCCGTCTCCCTCCCGCCCGCCCGGTGGATTCCCCCTGTCTTCCTGGGTGTTGAAACCCCGTCCGCTGGTTGGCGAGGAAAGCCGGCCCCTTGCAGGTTCCCACTTCACGTCCGTGTTCCGTGCTTCCAGGTGACGGAGGGAACGACGTGAGCATGATCCAGGCAGCGGACTGCGGGATCGGGATTGAGGGCAAGGTACGTCTGTCCCTTGTCCCCGCCAGGCCCCTGGTCAGCCCGCTCACACACGTGGCCGGGGGCTGGGGGGAGGCAGACCCACGCGCTGAGGGAGCAGCTCCACGAGGGCAGGTAGAGGACAGGCACGTCCTGCCGGGACTCGGGCGCCTTCCTGGTCCCCGAGCCGTGCGGGGCTGTGCCTGGGCCGCTCCCCAGATCCCCGCAACCCTCTCTCAGCCCCACACACACGGCCCGCGCTCGGATGTCCAGGTCTCCCGGCCAGTTGGGAGCTGTGGTCTGCCTCCTGTGCTCACGTGAAAACACCCAGAGAGACCTGGACACAAGCTGGATCCCGGGCCCCTCTGCTTCGTGAATCAGGCCACAGTGCTGAACCCACAGCCGCTCGGCGGGGTGGCAAGTTCAGAGAACTGTCTCGAAGATGCCCTGGTCCCTGCTTAGTTTCCGTGATGCCGTCAGTGCCGGACCGGGTCCTCCCAGGGTGCTGGCGGGCGGCTCCCGGGGCGGGGCCCGCGCTGTGCCCCTGTCCGACCCTGAGCCGGCCCCTCTGCCTTGGTCGCAGGAGGGCCGGCAGGCCTCGCTGGCGGCCGACTTCTCCGTCCCACAGTTCAAGCACATCGGCCGCCTGCTCATGGTGCACGGGCGCAGCAGCTACAAGCGGTCGGCGGCGCTCAGCCAGTTCGTGATGCACCGCGGCCTCATCATCTCCACGATGCAGGTGCGGCGTCCGGAGGGGCCGTGCGGGGGCCCCCGGTGCCTCGCGGCCCGCTCGCATATCGGCCGACCGTGAGTAACGGGCGCTGCTCTCCTCCCTCCAGGCCGTGTTTTCCTCCGTCTTCTACTTCGCGTCCGTCCCTCTGTACCAGGGATTCCTCATGGTGGGGTAAGTGGGCCCGTCACGCACAGACATGGCAGCGGCATGTCGGGAGGGCTTGTAGCCCGGGAACACATGCAGGGGTTTGCTGGCGTGGCTCCCGCACACTCAGCCTGAGGACGAATGGACTGGTGTACGGAGCTACGAAGTGGGGCACCCAGAGGCAGCACGTGTCCGCTTGTCCCTCCTACAGCCCTGCTGTTACGCGTTCTCGTGGAATTTCTGTTTACGTGGGGCGGCGCCCCTGGGTCGGGAACTGTGTCGGAGCCGGGACTTTCTCCATTCCTCGGCGGCATCATGGTGGGGTGGAGGCGGGGGGTGACTGGGTCGCTCCCAGGCTGGGGAGCCCCTTCCTGAAGCCTGTGCCCTCCTGGCCGGACACGGTTAATCCTGATGGCGGCGTGAAGCTGGCAGCAGAGCCTTCGAGAATGGGTGGTGCTGGCACGGGACCTCATATTCCGGGACAGACTCCGTAAGGCCTCCCGGGGTAACGAAGCTCATCCTCAGGGCACCCGCCGGGCGGCTGGGAAGCCCGTCCACAGAGCGGCGGCCTGGGGCCCGGGGCGAAGGCTGTGCTCGTTGCGCTGCTGAAGCTGCAAAGCGGGAGGCCTGTGTCAGGCGACAGTAGACCGGAGTTTCCTCTCCTCATCCTTCGTGACCGCACCGGCAGGTGAAGTCAGCGTGGCGGCTGCTGTGCGGTGGACAAGCCGCGCGGCTTCTCTCCTCCGCGAAGCCCCTCAGCCGCGGGGCCGGGCCTCTCCACCGCGTGGTAAAGGCGACGGCAGTTAGCACACGTGTCCCGGCGCCGTCCTGAGCGCCCTCCTGTCCCCCCGCATCCCTAGGACACGGGTGCAGCCCCCCGTGTCACAGGGAGAAGGGGGAGGCCCGGCGCCCGGAGGGGCTGCGTGCCCTCTCCCGGCCTCAGCGTCTTCCCAGGTCGGCGGAGGACAAGCCAGCGGGTTATCGCACCCCGTGGAGCCCAGTTCAAGGGCACCGTTACATGCGTGTCGCCCGGCGGCTCCCTGAGCCCTGAGAATCCCGGGGATTTCAGCGAGAGGCATCGGGGGCGTCGGGGGCGCGACGTGGGCTGATTTCAGGGCGAAGCTGGGCGGGCGACGTCCCGTCGCGAGTGATGGGCTCCCTCGGCCTCCCGTCCCGTGTCCTGCGCTCCCACCCCCGGGCCAAGGGCGTCCGCTGCCTCCGCACACCCGTGTCTCCAGAGTGGACGTCAGAGCGAACTGGGGACCTGGTGGGACCAGCTCTGGGGGCGTCTGGGGGCACAGGGCAGGCGGGAGGGGCGGCGGGAGGCTGGCGAGGGGTGGGCGGAGCCCGGGGGGTGGGCGCGGGAGGGCTTTCCAGGAAGAGGGAGCCCTGGGGCGGGCGCTGGTGCCCCGGCGAGGACAGGGCGCTGGGCTCGGCAGCGGGGGCCGGGGCAGGGCAGGGGTGTGCGGTGAAGGCGCCGCTCTCCTGCCACGTGGAGGCGTCCTGAACGCCCGGCCCGCCGCCCAGGAGCCGCGGGGGCTGGAGCCCGCTCCCCGTCGCCCCAGGTCTCCATCGTTTCTTCCCTCCTCCCCGGCTCCTGTGTGGCTTGAGCTGTCGAACAGGTTAGGTTCTTGTGGACATTAGAGCGTATCCTTCCCCACGGAACTCATGCGGACCCTTCCCGGGTCCCTGGAGGTGGAGGGGAGGCACTGCCCCGCCCCCGCCCCCAGGCCCAGGTCAGGATAAAGGCTCCACCGCGACTGGCTTCGGGCTGGGCCCTGAGCCGGTTAGGGCAGCCTGCTGTTAATCTCAGCAGGAGTTCCTAGGGTCCTTCAAAGAGAGGGAGAAGCCTAAAGGTACAGAAAGCTACACATTTTGTTACATTTTTCTGTTGGTTGCTTAAGTCTTTGCAATAATTATCACATTAATTACTCTAAATAGCACAGAAGTTGCACAGTAATGCTGGTTACGTCTTGAGTTTGTCCAGTGCATTTCTTCCTTGGAGGCCAAAGAAAAGCATAACCATTCTCACTTTCCATTTTTCAAAGTATGGATTTGAAACTTTAAAAGGAAATTTTAAGGGGCAGTGGTGATTACTCCTTAAATAATAACTGCCTGAGTTCATGAAATTACAACTCTAGGCCTGATTTCATTTCCCGTCTGCAGGCTGAGCCCTGTCAGCATAAGCACGCATTATTTTTAAAGCTCCTATTTATTATCAGACTTCACTGAAAGTTTTATTTAAAGTTTCTCTGCATGGCCACCACTTAAACGAGGCGCCTTGGATTTGGCAGGAATGGAGGGAGATGCTTCCAAGTTAAGCTTCTTCAAAAATAAATAATAAAATCGTTTTGCCCTCACCTAGAAAACAAATATAAAGAACTGGGCGGGAAGCAATGTGGTGTTTTTATCAAATAAAATCTAACCAGACCAAATTACTGACCTTCCACGATGGAATAGCTGGCTCTAGAAACTACAGGACAGTTGATAGAATTCCGTTCCGCCTATGTACGGTTTTTATCCGAGTTCATTTCATTAGCTTTCTAGGGACTGGTGACCCAGGTGAGGCCCACCGGCACTGCTGGTTACTTCACGGAAGGAAGCTCGTGCCGAGGCCACCCCGGTGCCCCCTGGAGCCGACCTGGCGGCACGTGACCCACTCCCCTCCCTTAGCCTGCGCTTGCGTCTGCCCACATACCTGAGGTCCTGGGAGGGGCTGTGCCCTCCCTCCACACGCCCCCCTTGGCAGGTCCTTTGGGGAAGCACCGTGCATCCTGGCCCCACTTAGCGTTCACGGGCGTCTGCACATCCAGGGTTCTGCGAGACCCGCTCCACGTGGTCGAGCCAAACCCCTCCTTTGCCCGACAGCTGCCGACGTCCCGTGTTCAGGCAGCATCCTTGGAGACACGCAGGTCTGCTCTAGCTGAGGTGTCCCTCTCGTGATGGCCCCAGCTCCCAGGAGACACCCCCGGGACATCACAGGTTCGCATCCTCGCAGGGGACTTCAGCGGGGAGCCTGAGGATGCACGTGAGAAAACTGCCAGGTGCCGTCTTCACGGGGTGCCAGGAGGACACGTGACATCTGAGGAAGAGTCCTGAGCTGCAGGCAGGGAGCGTGAGCGAGTGATTGAGGAGGTGGGCTCGCAGCCTGTCACCGAGGGGCACCACGGAGCGACAGGAAATGCCCTGTCCCCCCAGCCCACGTGACTGGAAGACAGGGTGAGGTACAGGGAGAAGCTGTTTTCGGACCGTGGACACCAGGCAGCAGGCACTGATGCCGGAGACAAGGGAAGCTGGCAGAATTCACAGCTGGAAATCCCTGGAACCTTGGGGGGTAAAGATTCCTTAGGCACAAAATGCGTGAACTGTTACAGGAGAAATGGACAAGATGGACTTCATCAAAATTAAGTCTTCGCTCTTCTAAAGACAATATTAATCAAATGAAAAGGCAGGCTGGGAAACAGTCTTTTCAGTACGTATATCTGATAAGAGCTCTGTACCCAGAATGTTTCATGATCTCCAAATAACTCAGTTTTTTAAGAAAAGGCTGAAGATTTGAATGTACATCGCAAAAGAAGATGTAAGAATAGCCAACAAGCACAAGAAAATATATCAACATCATCAGTTACAGGAAATGGACATTTTAACCCCACTTAGAGGCCAGGTTAAGACAGACCTCACTCAGTGTCAGCAGGAAGCTGGGGCTCCCGGGACTTACAGCTCCTGGCCAGAGCGCACAATGGTGAAACGAGCCCAGAAGACAAGTTGGTCGGTTTTTCATACAACTAAGCATACGGCCCAGCGACCCTCCCCTCCGAAGCCTGCTTCTCCTTTATTTGCAGTGAGATCCACCATGCCACGTCCCTACCGCCCCGGGGGGGTCGGGCGGGGTTGGGGGAGGGCGCGAAGGCTCAGCCAGGGAAGCAGCAGAGAGGAGGTCCCTGCGGGCCTGCAGGTGGCCCAGCCTGGGGGCTGATGGGGGGATGGGGTCTGCGCTGGGACCTGGAGGAAACCACCCTGTCGCACGCTGGAAACTGCCCTCAGCAGAATCAACTGATAAAAGGGGTGGTGATGATGTTTGTGATTTGGTTGAAAAGCCGGAGGAGTTTCTGGCACAAGGGCTCTCATCGAGGCTGGGCCTGCGCTGTGACACTCGTGAATCCCGATGCAGGAGGGTCACTGGGCCGGGTGCACGTGCAGCTTGGTCCTCGTGCGTCATCTGGCTCCGGGAGATGTGGGCCGGGTTCTGCCTGGGTTCCTTGGCCCTTTCATCCCCCTGAGTCCTAAGGGGACTAACAACAGCAATTAGAGATTTAGAGGAAAGTAAAGAGCATGTGCTTGTTGAACCTGATGCAGAAGTTAGAGGTTGAACCTGTAGGTAGAGAATCTGGAGCCATCAAAGTGCAGGCTGACACTGGACGGCGGACCGGAGACTTGAGCAGGGGACTCAGGGGGACGTGGGGACGGCAGACGGGCCCGTGACGAGGCGGTCAGTGTCATCAACCACCAGGAAATGCTTATTTTAACCACAGTGAGCTGCCCCTCCACGCCTATCAGAATGGCTGAAACACCTGTGACAGCACCAAACTATGGTGAGAATTCAGCATCCGGATCCCTCATACATGCTGGCAGGGATGTAAACTGGTGCAGCCGCTCTGGAAAGCAGTTTGGCAGTTTCTTATAAAACTAAACATACAGCTGCCCTATGACCCAGTGCCTGAACTTGTGGACATACGATCGATCGCAGGTGGCACCCGTGTCTGAAATAAGTGCAACTTACTTTTACAGAAAACCTGTGCAGTGGATGTTTATAGCAGCTTTATTTGTAATAACCGGACACTGGGAACGACCCAGATGCACTTCAGAGAATGACCGGGGTGCAGAGCTGCTCTGTCCGCAGCCACGAACGCTCCTCAGCAACCAGAGGACGGCCTGTCGTATGGCCACACCTGGGTGAACCTCCAGGGACTGGGCTGAACGAGAAGCCGAACCCCAGGGTCACCTGCGTGCATGTGTGGTGCGTGCGTGTCACCTTGAAGTGACAAAAGTTATAAGATGGAGGACAGTTGCCAGGGGTTCAGAGGGGCTGGGAGAGAAGCAGGCTTCAGGGGGCCCTGGTGGGCTTGGATGCTGTGTCTGGACCATGTCAGTGTCGGCGTCCCCCTGGAGATTGGCTGTGGTTTTGGAGATGCTGCCTCTGGGGAAAGCTGGTTAAAGGGTCCCCGTGATCTCTCTGTGTTACTTCTGATAACTGTACTCACTTCTGCAGTGATCTCAAAATAAAAGCTTTAATTAAAAAAAGAAAAAAAAAGGATCCTGCTGCCTGTCAGCATTTGTGGCTTGTAGACCTTGCTGCTGTACTGTGGGTAAGTATTCAGTTTTAGGACAAGTCGTGCTTGGTTGCCAACTTGTTCTTGTTCTGTTTAGGGTCTGACCTTTGGCCTCTGGTTCAGAGGTGTGCTCCTGGTGCTGCCGGGTCCCCCGTGTAACCTCCCTGCTCTCCTCCAGGTATGCGACGGTCTACACCATGTTCCCTGTCTTCTCCCTGGTGCTGGACCAAGACGTGAAGCCCGAGATGGCAATGCTGTACCCAGAGCTATACAAAGACCTCACCAAGGTGCGGCCCCAGTTAGGCATCAAAGGGGAAAACGGCGTTTGCTCGAATGTTTGCAGTGCAGCTCTGATATCACGCGTAGAATGATCATTGCGAAGGGTGCTCATAACCGTTTGGGGAACTTCTGTGGATTTAGAACCGTGGCTGAGGGCTCCCTCCTTCTGGGTTAAGGGTGCTTTGGGCGGGGGCTCCCGGTCAGCATTGCGCAGTGGGCGGGGCCGGCTCCCTGTCCACCTGGAGCAGGCCCGCCGTTCAAGCCTGTAGGGACCTGGAGCCCTGACCGGAGCCCCGCTGAATGCCCACATCTCCTCCAGCCGTGGGCTTCAGAATTTTGTCTGAAAGGGATCTGCAGTATGTTTCTGTGCCTGAGACCCGCGCTGTTGTCACGGTGACGCTACTAAGGTAGAAGTCCACTTCCCTGAGCTGCGCAGGCTTCATTCACGCAGCCCAGAACTGCTCTGGGACAGTTAAACATTCCTGAAAGAAGTTTTAAATTTATCATGTTTTTTTATGAAAGCGTATCTCCGTAGCATAGAAAACATGGTCCACTGGGTGGAAGACATGCCCAGCTTCCCACACACAAACCATGGTGACCTCAGAACCTTCCAGCACTGATTGACATATATGCACTTATATGTATAAAATAGATAACTAATAAGAACCTGCTGTATAAAAAATAAATTAATTTAATTTAATTAAAAAAAAGAACCTTCCAACACTGAGAGCAAAGTCCACGGACCCCCAATTAAATTTAGGTTTACCGTTGATAACCTGAAGTCACCAGCTCTGATTTTTAAAGCGGTAGCCGTATGTTGTAACGGAGAAAGAATCAGATTAGGCATTAACAGGTAGACTCGCCCAGCTAACCTCTAACCAGTCCCATTGGTGTTGGGTAAGTCACGTAAATCTTTGGATTTGATGGCGTTATTGTAAGAATTTGATGAGATTAAGATTTTTTTAAATTTTATTTTATTTGTTTTGGCTGTGTTGGGTCTTTGTTGCTGCGGTCGGGCTTCCTCTAGTTGCGTCGAGTGGGGGCTCCTCTTTGTTGCTGCACGTGGGCTTCTCATTGCAGTGGCTTCTCATTGCGGAGCCGGGCTCTAGGCGCATGGGCTTCAGTAGTTGTGGCACGTGGGCTCAGTAGTTGTGGCTCATGGGCTCTAGAGCACAAGCTTAGTAGTTGTGGTGCACGGGCTTAGTTGCTCCACGGCATGTGGGATCTTCCCGGACCAGGATTGAACCCGTATCCCCTGCCTTGGCAGGCGGATTCTTGACCACTGCGCCACCAGGGAAATCTGAGATTAAGATTTTTTAAATCCATTGAAAAAAATAGAAAATGCCTGTATTACTTCTATAATCAGGGCAAAAATAAAGCTAGCTCAACAATGTAGTATAAAATAAGATAAAATAGAAAATATTATATGTGATAATGTAATATTTTATTTGATAATAATATATAGATTTGAGACATATATAAAGCATTATTATCATGTTAAAAATATCATTGTGAATATTACAAGTAGAAGAAAAACGTTTTGGTTTAATATCCTAAGATGGTGAAACCGTCATCATTCAGTGAAGCAGAATAGGATCAAAGATCCAAAAACTACAGGAGGCTCTTGCGAATAATTATAATTTTAGTAGATTGTGTGTTTCCTTATTTCCAGTGGCTCCAGAAATGTTGCCCTAAATGCTGCCTCATGGATATGAAGGGGAAACAAGCTTTTTATGAACATCAGTGTAGGGGCTCGGTGGCTGCTCAGGGTTAAGGTCACTGCAGGTGAGGCCAGGTGATGCTGCCAGACCGTCAAGGTGGGAGGACTTCCTAGCAGGACTTCAGTGTCCCCACCAGTGAGGGGACACGCCGCTTTCACTGTTGCCCACCAGAACCTTCTTTGTGGGTCGCCACGTTACTCTAGTGATAAAAGCAGGCTCCCTGGGGTCACAAGTGTCCGGCGTTGAGTCCCAGCTCCCCTCTGACTGTAGCCGCGAGGTGGTGAATCCACACCATTAGCTGATACATTTGAACTTGAGGGGATGTTAGGAAACCATGTCCAATTCCAAGTAAGTTGGGTCTCGTTAAGGGTGCTGGCTTTCCTTTCTTGTTAGGGTGACCAACAGAATATTTCAATATCCTAAAGTCAGGAACGCATTCCTAATTTTTTTGACAAGAGTTCAGTCACTTATTTTCTCTAGACTCCTTTTCTTCAAGATCCAAAATCTGTACTTTTTGTCTTTAAAGTATATATTTCTTTAAAAATTGCATACACTCTAAATCCTTTGAAAATAAAGTAGCACTAAGGCACTCAGCCAGTTAACTTGATAAGAAGTGAGTATTTTTCTTATTGAAGCTAGAGGAACATTCTGAAGCTCTACGTTGCTTCTGAGCCCAGCACTCTGCACCCGCTGGGGACAGGCAGTCTGTCCGAGTCCATCACTGTGGGTGGCACCGTTGAGGGTCCCGTGCCAGGCGCTTGTAAAGACCTAGAAGGCGCTGCTCCTGGTCTCCACAAGCCTTCAGTTGGGAAAAGAAAACATGAATTCAGGGTAAATTAAATGATGGTTGGACAGTAGCAGAAAACAAGCCACAGGCTGGAATGTAAGTTACTGTCCAACAGATGATTTATCTTGTAAGTTCTGAGCAGAAATCTCAGGTCACGGTAAATTCATTAAATACCGCAAAGGTAACCAAGGGAAGCAGCATGCACATCCCTTGTAAAACAGAAAGGAAAGAACTCTACTTCGAAATAAAATATCCTGGTTTTATACTTATTTCATAGCCAGTCTTTTTTGTTTGTTTTTTTTTGCGGTATGCGGGCCTCTCACTGCTGTGGCCTCTCCCGTTGCGGAGCACAGGCTCCGGACGCGCAGGCTCAGCGGCCATGGCTCACGGGCCCAGCCACTCTGCGGCATGTGGGATCCTCCCGGACCGGGGCACGAACCTGTGTCCCCTGCATCGGCAGGCAGACTCTCAACCACTGCGCCACCAGGGAAGCCCCATAGCCAGTCTTTTTATGCTAAGAGTATAACTGCTCCAAGCATCACCGATCTGACTTAGGGTTCTAAGGAGATTAGGCGATCCTGAGTGTAAACATTTGTTCTCTGCTCTGTCTCCAGGGCCTAAGCCTGGACACAGTGTCTGTTCCGTAATTGGTGAATGAAGGAGGGAGGGAATGAATCAGTTAAAGAGGCAACATTTCCTTCCTCTTCCTAAAACCACATAGTTCTCGTTCCTTACAGAAAAGGACGTATTTGTAACGATGTTTGGGTCGAGTTCTGCTTTGAGCTGTTAAGCTTTGCTCACGGTGAGTGCAGTCACTTCTGATTTTCTGGGGCTGCCAGTTAGAGGGGAAACATGCACTCATCCCTCCCCTAACCCTACACATGACTTTATTTGTCCTGAATGGTCTGTGGCCTCTTATGAAAAACCACCTGAGCCTGAGCCCTGGGGTCAGGACTTAGGTGACCCGTGGTCAGCTGAGCCAGCCTGTGTGGTCCTGAAATAGTTCAGTCTTGTAGCTGTGAGTTCAGTTGCCAAGTCATAGTGTTATATTCATGATAAATTAAACTGCTCACTACAGAGACACTTGAGTTATAGTTGTACTGATTGTCAAGATATCAAGTAGGTGATGTGCAGTCCTTCATAAAAGCCCTTGAAACCGTTAGACGTTGAACTATTAGGACTACTTCACTATTTTTATTTTCTGTTGAATAGTCTCAAAATGGTTTTAGCTTTTGAAATGTGTATTTGTATCCTTGTATAATTTTTAAAATAATAGTGATAAGGCAAGGAAAGAAAATTCAGGGTATAGAAATTAAAAAGGAAGAAATAAAAATATCTGTTTGCAGATGCCAGAATTGTCTATGTAGAAAATCCCAAATAATCCACAAAAAAAACCTTGCTAGACTAGTAAGTTTAGTAAGGTTGCAGGATACAAGGAAAAAATATTTTTAATTATTTCTAATTCTGTATAGTAGCAATGAACAATTGAGATCTGAAAACAATTTTAAACACTGTTTATAACAGCATAAAAAAGTGAAATACTTTGGTATAACTAACAAAATATGTGCAGGATCTCCATGCTGAAAATTGTGAAACTGGCTGAAAGAAATCCTAGAAAGGAATAAATGAATGCATGTTCGTGGATTGGAAGTATCAGTGTTGTTGAATATTGACAACTGATTCTAAAGTTTATATGGAAAAGCAGAGGAACTAGAATTACCAAAACAAATTTGAAAAAGAAGAACAAAGTTGGAAGACTCCCAGTACCAGGTTTTTATCACTGGCAAAGGATAGACACACGGGTTAGTGAGGTAGACCAGAGAGCCCAGGACTACAGCCACGCGTGTCAGCCGGTCTTTGACCATGTGAAGGGGTGTCCAGTGCAGGACGGCCGTCTTCTCCACAGACAGCGTCGGGACAGCTGGTCACCCTCGGCCCACACCTCAGGTCTTACACAGAAATTCACTCACAGTGGCTCATAGACCTAAACGTAAAATGTAAAACTATAGACCTTCTAGGAGAAAGTACAGAAGGAAATGTGCATGACCTTGCATTAGGCAAAGAGCTTTTAGATATGAGGTCATAAAGGAAAAAAATGGATAAATTGGACTTTATCATAATTACAGACTTTTTTTCTGTGAATGACACTGTTAAGAAAATGGAAAACAAACCACAGACTGGTAGAAAATATTTGCAAATTACACTTTTGATAAAGGACTTGTATCCAGAATATATAAAGAACTCTCAAAACTCAGAAAGAAAACAACCCACGTTTTTAAATGGGCAAAAGACCTGAATTGACACCACACCAAAGATGAGGACGTACAGACGGCAAGTAATCACTTTTATGAAAAAACACTCAACGTCATATTTCATTGGGGAATTGCAAATTAAAATCAGATACCACCGCCATCTGTTAGAATGGCAAAAATGTAAAACCGACACCACCAAATGCTGGCAGGGATGCTCAGCCGTGCTGGTGGGAACGCAGGCTGGTGCAGCTGCCCTGGAAGACAGCTTGGCGGTTTCCCGTAAAGTTAAACATACACTTACCACGTGACTCAGCAATCCTACTCCTAGGTGTTTACTTAAGAGAAATGAAGAGGTACGTTCACACAAAATCACATGCAGAAAAGTTGATGGTGGCTTTGTCGTAATTACCAAAAACTGAAACGACCGGCTGCACTTCCCCCTGTGAGGGTGCAGCCACACAGTGGGATCATGTCCGTGACGGGAGAAAACCCGTCCGTTCAGCAACGCAGACGACTCTCAGATGCATTTTGCTGCACAGAAGAAGCCAGACTCAAAAGTGAGTGTGACCCCAGTGGTCTGCCACTCTGGGAAATGCACAGCTTTAGGGACAGAGGACAGATGGGCCTGAGGTTTGGGGTGGGAGGTCGTGACTGGAAGGGGGCAGCGCGGGAGCTTTGGGGTGAGGGACTCTTCTGTCGCACTGTGGTGGGTAGAGACTGGACATCAGCCAGCACAGAACCATCCACCCGGGAGCTGGCATGCAGACTGGGACAAAGGGCTCCAACCGCAGGACACATGAGTCACAGAACCACAGCGGGGGTTGCTGCCCTAAGAAGCCTCGGGGAGAGCGTCCATGAGTGCCTGGGGAGGGGGCTGGAGACAGACAGAGCCGCCGCCAGAGACAGGGCTCCCGCCACGGGACGCAGCACCGCAGGACCCCTGCACTTGGCGAGTCGGCGGCAGCGTGTCTGGTGCAGGTAGACAGAGGCAGGAAGGAGGACCTGTGTGCACGCATGCCAGGGTCTGTCCCCGAGTGCAGCTGTTTTCTTTCTTTAAAAAACAATATTGCTTGGGGCTTCCCTGGTGGCGCAGTGGTAGAGAGTCCGCCTGCCGATGCAGGGAACACGGGTTCGTGCCCTGGTCCAGGAAGACATGCCGCGGAGCGGCTGGGCCCGTGAGCCATGGCCACTGAGCCTGCACGTCCGGAGCCTGTGCTCCGCAACGGGAGAGGCCACAACAGTGAGAGGCCCGCGTGCAGCACAAAACAACAACAACAACAACAATATTGCCTTTTAACAAATGATGACATGTTTGAAGGTTGCTGTCCACACTCACACGCAGTGAGGCCTCGGGCGCAGCCAGGACGGTCTCAGGTGGCCCCTCGGGACCAAGCTGCTGCAACCGTCTCTTTCAAAGGTGTCCGTGGACACCGGGTGGACGGGGTTCAGCCTCTGGGTGTCCTTGTGCTGGCACGTCCCCGTCCTGTGTACGGTTCATTCTTCCCTCGTGCCGTTTAGCGTCACGTGCCACCTCTTCCTGGCGGGGATGCCCTGCATCCCAGCAGAGCTTTGGTCTCATCCGTTAGGCCTAGCTGCAGTGTGGCCTTGAGGAAGTCACCAGCTGCCGGTGCTTCTCCATCCATAAACGGAAACGATGTCTGTGGGCTGTGCCGGTGGGCGGGAGACGCGGGGGACAAGCGTGATGGTCTCTGAGTCCCGTGCCGCGGCCTCGCCGGGCTTCGTCCCAACACCCTCATCCACAGGCCTCGGGGACGTGCGCTGCCTCGACCAGCCCTTGGCAGGAACGGGCTGGGCGGCGACTTGTGACCCCACCTCCTTCTCAGATAGAAGCGTCTTCGGGAGTGTGGTCGGACAGACGCAGGCTGAGTTTTCAAGGTGAAGGTTGCTGTGCCAGAAACCCTTGTTTGTGCTGGGCTCGTTGATATGGCATCTTTTCCAGAAAGGACCTCGGGGCCTAAATTCTGACTTCAGGTGTTATAGACCATCCTTTGTCACCTAAGGAAACCAAGAAGTAGATACAGGAAGATTTGTTCCCAAGAAGTAAAGAAGCAGTAAAGGGAAACTGTTTTTACTATGCAGAATAGTGCGTTTCAATTTTTGTTTTATACACGTCGACTCCTGGGTCACTAGGAAGCCCGGGAATGGACAGCCGTGGCTTAAGGTCACCAGAGGTCAAACAGAAGAGACCGCTCACCCCTTTACCATAAGCTGAGCAGGGCGGGCGGCCCGGGTGCACAGGAGGAAGACGGTGGCTGGATCAGTACGTGGGTTGGGCTGGGGGCCTGGGGTCTTTTACAAGTCACCCGCACGTAGCTACTTGAAAACGTGTGTTCTGCTCTGTTAACTAAGCTGCTCCACTGTCTACCCTAGGGAAGATCCTTATCCTGTAAGACCTTCCTCGTCTGGGTTTTAATCAGTATTTACCAAGGTAAGACGGACCCGCCTTCTCCTGCACTGAAGCGTTTTTGTCTTCTATGGGCAATATTGTTTTCACCTCCCAGTTAAGTTCCAAAAGCTTAACATTTCATCAGCAGTTGAATATTGCTTTCAGTTTATCTTGTGAATCGATACCCCAGCAGCTGGTCCCGCAGGCCTCTTCACAACGCAGCGGGGGTTGGCGTTTTTACTGGTGCAGGTCACCTAAAAACTGCCCTGTTTTTAAATAAAAGACAATCCAGAAAAATTTAATCAGCACTTACCACACTGCCTACGCCCCACAATGGCTTTCTTTCTTGGCGTGATAGCCGGACTTCGAGAAATATGAATTACGAAGTCAGAAGTCACCAGCTGCTCTCTGCTTGGAGTCCCAGACAAATGGGAGCCTGTGGGGAGTTAGCAGACGGCCCTGGAAGGTGACAGCCAGACGTAGTTACTAACTGTCGTGCAGGCACGGCTCTCCCCCCAGACTCGGCCAGTCCACATCTTACTTTGTCCCCAGTCCAGAGCTTACACGGATCACTGGGTGCCGGTGTGCACAGCCCGTGTCCGTCAGTGTCAGCGGCTCTCGCCCCTCATACAGTAACAGAGCTGCCGACCCGAGCAGCAAGGTCGTCGTGTCCAAAGCCACACCGCTCACCCTGGCTGTTTTCCAGGCGGCATCCTCATGTCCGGGGCCCTGGTGCTTTTCGAGTCCGAGTTCGTGCACGTGGTGGCCATCTCCTTCACGGCCCTCGTCCTCACGGAGCTTCTGATGGTGGCCCTGACCGTCAGGACGTGGCACTGGCTGATGGCGGTCGCCGAGCTGCTCAGCCTCGGCTGCTACGTGGCCTCGCTCGCTTTTCTAAATAAATATTTTGGTAAGTTGCTTTAGACTTCTTTTCTGAATAGCTGTCTATTATTGGTTTTTAAACGTTTTCTTTGTTGCTTCTAATACGTTATCTTAGATTGCAGATCGTAATAAAACCCACATCAGACAGCTTCACAACACAGAGCTTATTTCTGTGGAAAGATTAAACCCCTTGCAACAATACATGAAGTCGTGCCGAGTTCTCCCCACAAGAGCTGTATTGTTTGTCCCTTTTCCTGACGGAGGCCGCTGAGGCTGCAGGGAAGAGGGCTTCCAGGATGGGGCCCGGCGCCACCCGCCCTCCTCCCCTGGACCCACGGGGCCCAGCGGCCTCGGTCCCCAGCGGCGTCAGAACCTGCAGGCGGCACAGGGCCCGGGTCGCTGCGCCCCTGCCCCCTTCTCGCCTGCCCCCCATTACCAGCAGGGCCCTGAGGAGGGGGGCTACTTGCTGGGTGTGAGCACTGGCTGGGGTGGGAGGGAGGGTGGGTCTGAGGCGGGGAGGGGTGGGTCACCCGACGTGGCCCTGGGGGAGGGTTGAGCTGCTCTGGGTGAGTTCGCACGGCCGTCCCCAGTCCCTCTCCAGGACTCCCACTCCCCGTCCACGGCCGGCGCTCTGATCTCGCCTCACCTGACGCGCCTTGTCAAACCCGGCTCTTCACTCGCCACTGTCGGAATCTAAGGCAGAGCCCTGGCCCTTGAAGTCAAAAGTTGGCATCTACTTCCTGTTCCTAACACCAGCGACCTGGGACGAGCAGGCTTCACTGGGAGGACGATGAGAGCCTCGTACTTCTGTGAGGTGGAGGAGAGCAGCGGACCGTGAAGCTACTGTTGGTGAGAAGTGGTGGTGACGTCACTTTTCACGTATTGTGAAAACATCTCCATCCTTCACAGCAGAGCTATAAAGTACAAAATGAACACTTAGGCAGGTTTCAACGGCGGGAATTGATGAATTTTGTGCCTCTTCCATAACTTTAACGTATTATAGATGGTAGAGAAGTAAAAAGAATCCCATCATAAAAGCAGAAGTTGGGTGAATTCACATCCAAGTATCTACTCAGTGGTGAGTACGTACATAGGAAAACTATTACAAATTCGTGCTTTTGCATTAAAAGAAACATTCACCAAAAAAACAGCCATGGCACATAAGAAGTGGTTATTTTCAAATTACAATATCTTGGTTACTTTGTTTTGAGAATAGACATTTGCTTTCCTGTGTGAACGCGAATTGACACTCTTGGACGGAGCGGTGTTGGCTTCTTCTCGGGCGTTTCCCTGGGCCCGCAGCTCCTTCTCCCAGCACGTGTGCACAGAGCACAAAGCAGAAGCTACAGCTGGGACACCAACAGCAGGGCTGCCCGGGGCCCCGTGTGAAGCAGGCACAGGCAGGGTGTCTCGTGGAGCCTTCTCGGGCCGTTGACGCTACCACATCCTTCAAGACTGCAGAAACTTAGCAGAACGCTGTCACTCCAGAGGCTCGACTGATAAGAGCCCCGCCCCTCCTCTTCGTGGCGTTTGCTGTGGGCTCCTCCCACCTGGCGACAGTGCGGGAGGCCCTGGGCCCCGTCGGGGTTCTGCGGCTCATCAGAGGGGACGGTGCTGGGCGTCCTGCATCCACCGATGAGCACCCGTGTCCGTCAGGCGACCGTGCGTCATCCCCGCAACATTTTGCTGTTAATTTTTAGTGATTGAACCCCTGGAAAACACTTGCCGGGTTTTTTACAATGTGCTTAAACACAGCCTGGGACCCCGTGTGCCCTGCACGCAGCCCCGGGGTTTCCCTGCACTTTCCTGGGCCTCAGCGTCCGTGAGCCTACCAGGCTGCTTCGCCCCACTTCCGACGACAGTCTCCAGGGATGGCTGTCCTAGGATCGGCCACCCTCGGGTTCTCACATGCCTCTTCACCCGTGAGGATTAGAACAGCCGTTAACCCTGGGAACACCACCCCGTGGTGGCAGGACCGAGGGGCACGGGAGGTGGGCTCACGGGGACAGCTCTGCCCGCGGCCTCAAGGCCCCGATGCCCAGGGTCGCCTGTCCCCAGGACGACAAAGATGAGCCCGGACGTTCTGAGCCGGCCCCAGGCTGCGTTGCGAGGTTCTGCCCCTGGACCGAGCCCGCGGGCCGTGCAGCGCCTGCCCTGCGCAGCTGGGGCTTCGTGTCTCCTGTTAGAGGAGCCCCTGCCCCTGGTGTGCAGGCAAAGCAGTGCTGTAACCCAGACCCCGAGGCTCCACCAGGCCCGCCTCTGCGGCGCCCTGGGCGCCTCTGACAACTGTTCCTGGATTTCTCTCCCACAGATGTTGCCTTCATCACGACTGTGACCTTCGTGTGGAAGGTGTCAGCGATCACGGTGGTCAGCTGTCTTCCCCTCTACGTCCTGAAGTACTTGAAGCGGAAGCTGTCCCCTCCCAGCTACTCCAAGCTGTCCTCCTAGGGCCATGCACCTGCCACAGAAGGTTCCAGCACCTTCGGGCCCGTTTCCGTGATGCAGGGTGCGCGGCGGTGCTGCCGAGAGAGGGCGTGAGGCAGGGAGGGCCCGGGAGGTGGTCAGGGCGCGGCTCCGCGGACAGTCCCGCCGTATCCGTGCCGGGGCCGGATTTCCTTTCCTTCCCTTTTTATTGTTTCTCCAAGTTTAATTTCCATGTCGAACCAGCTTGACTTTCTGTTGAAAATGAGCCCTAATGATTTCACTGCTACTGTAAAGCATCCATCTTTGTCTGCTGTTCTGAGAAGTGAAATGAAAGGCCATTTAATGTTCTGCAGTTTCCTAACATTCAAATTCTTTCTTTGATGTTACAATACGGAAAGTCTCCCCACTTAACCAGAATAAAGTCTTGATGCTGTAAATCCCCGTGTCTGTGCCGCTCCCTCCCCGCCCGCCCCTCCCGCGGGCCACGCTGGTCCCCGCGGCACCCACGCGCCCACGGCAACCACGTGGCGCAGGGCGGGGCATTTGCCCGTAAGCCCACGGCAGCACCTCAGGTACGTCCCGAGGCTCTGGTTCTGCTGTTAGTCAAGCCCGTTTCTGAGTTCCGATCCTTTCGACGTTTGCGAAATCACACAACTGCACACCTCGTTGGCGCCTGGCTCCGGCCGCCTGGGCGCCCCCGGCTGCGGGCGCAGCGCCTCGCCGATGCTGGGCTGGAACAACGCTTCCCTGAGCAGCCGAGTCCTTTTGTTCAAGGGGCACTTCGGGGCGGGGAGCGGCTCCAGTGCTGGGAGCTGCTCGGGGTCTGAGCGCTGTGCCGGGACCCTCGGTGTGCCCGAGGCCCCCAGGGCTGGGTCCCAGAGGAGGAGGCGTGATGCCCAGAGCTGCTCAGACTGTCCCACCAGCACCTCCCAGGTGGCCGGTCCTCCCCTGCCCACCGGGAGTCGCTGTTTCAGCTCCTCGCAGAGCTGCGGGTTTGCGGGGATCTGGGGCCAAGGGAGAAGCTTGTGCTCAGGACCCAAGGGGGACCTGGGGGAGGCCGGCGGGGCTGAGAGGGGACGGGCGAGGCGGCTCACGGGCTGTGCCAGCCATGTGCCCTGAGAAATCCTGGACGTCTCACCACGGGTTGGGCACTCACCTACGAGGCCTGACGGGCGCAGGTGGACGGGCTCCCCGCCTTGGAGGGGCGGGGAGGGGCGCCTGGGGGTGGAAGGGGCTGGAAGGCCCGCGTGCAGAGTGAGCACGGCCGCGGCCCTGAGGGAAGGGGTGACAGGACGCAGGCGACCAGGAGGGGGCGCTGTTTACAGGCCGGTAGGTGCGCCCTTCAGAGGGTGTGAAGTCGACGCAGCGGCGGCCGGCGGCCGGCGGGCGGGCGGGCGGGCGTTCTGCCTGAGAGCCCAGGTCCGTAGTTCGACTGTAGCTGCGTGTGGGGAGCGCTGGTGACGCAGGGAGGGCACGGGGGGTGCGAGGAGGGCCCAGTCGCCACCACCGTATCCCCGAGAGCCTGGACGCCACTGGCCCCCATTACTGTGTGACGTAGACGGATGGGCAGGGGGTCAGATGGACAAGTGGAGAGAGCGTGGGCAGGTGGATGACGAGTGGAGGGGCGGACAGGCGGGTGGGGGGTGAACGGCTCTTCCGCAGCCCCTGGAGGTGGCCCCGTCCTATTCCAGACTCGTGACCGTCATCAGTGTCTCCGAGTCAGGGCTGCACTGTGTCCGCCGAGCCCGTGAACTCGCCCGGCGGCGCCCCGGGGGACGGGGGTGTGGGCTGCGGAAGTGGCCTCTGCCGCTTCCAGCTGGGACGGCCCGCGTCGCCTGCCCCGGCCCCTGCTGGGCCTCCTGCCATGGGAGGGCTCAGGGACCCCGCCAGGGAGTGCGCCCCCCGCCCCGTGGGAGGGTGGCCGGAGCTCCCTGCACCTCAAGCCCGTCCCCTGAGCCACGTGGGTGCAGGCGTGTCCCCACGTCCTGTCCGGGGGCCCCTGGGAGCCCTCCTGCTGGCCCCCCTCCCTCGCCTCACCGAGAGGCCCTGGAAAGGCCCCTGCGCTCTGCGGACCAGGGACTTGGGCCAGGGCCTGCTGCCTTGTCACCCCGTCCCGCCGGAACCCCAGATGGTCCAAGGGCGGGACCCCGAACGGAGCTGGGGCCCCTACACCCTCTCAGGCTCCGGTATACCAGAACCCGCGAGAGGCCCAGCCCGGGCCCTGGGACGGGGTCACCCGCTCGAACCCAGCGTCACTCCCCCGGACGTGGCCTCCATCCATCCACTCAGCCTACCAGGCCACGCCTTGGGGGGTCACTGCCCCGGCGACTCGGTGCCCTGGCGCCCCCGGCCTCGTCCCCATCCCAGGACAGCGCCGGACAGACAATGAGGGATGGGAGACTGAGGCTTGGGGGGGTTTAAGGGATTCCCCACCTGGCCCGTGGCAGCATCCCCACCCCGTGCAGGTAAGGGCTGGGCGGGGACCCCGGGGCCCTCGGGCACAGGGTCAGGCTCTGTTCCCCTGGAGCCACAGCGACCACACCCCCTCTTCCTGCACGCGGGCCGCCTGGGGACACCGTGGCCAGAGGACGGGCCTGGCGTGTCCTCATCCCAGACACGCCTCGGCCTCGGGTGGGGAGGGTCCATCACTGCCACCTGGTCCCCCAGCCAGGTCCCCACAGTCAGGCCGGCAGCCCCAAGCCCCTCAACACAGCCCAGCCCCTCGCTCAGGAAACAATCTTGTGTCCCCCAAACAGGCGGGACCCTGGGGCGCTGCTGGGCGGGTCCACACCTGGACGGGACCTTCCTGCATGTTATCTTCTGAAAGCTCTTTATCTTGGAATGATTTAGACTCGGGAAGCTGGCTGTCCACGCGAGGAGGACTGTGCTGGGCTCCCCGACTTCCCACTAAATCCTGGTCTGAGCCCTGCGGTCGGGAAGGTTCCTCGTGTCCCTCTGTCCTGGCCGTGGGGAGCTGGGCGGGGAGCCCGCGCCCCGAGCTTCTGGGCAGGGCTGGGACGGGCCCGGGGCACGGCGGGCAGGTCGTATCGGTTTGTGTTCTCAGGAAGGGGGTGCGGTGGCTGCTCCCCTGCGATCCCGCAGTCGCCGGGCACTTTGGGGCCCAGCAGGCCCAGCTCAGCGGAGCTCCGGCCGCCTGGCTGGGCTCCGACAAACAGGAAACGCCTCGGCCACCGCGCCCCGGGGAGCGGCTGTAATTCCGGGAGATTCCAGCAGGCGGCGCTGGAAGCTAAGAAATGCCGCCCACGACCCGCAGGGTCCAGGCCGATGTCTGGGCTCTTAGGATCCGGGCGTCTCCTTGGGCTGGAACAGCCGAGCCCAGAAAGTGTGATTCCCTGAGGGGCCGGGGTTCGTCGCCTTGAAGAACCTGCCTTCACCTGGGCGTTTGTGTCCACGCGGCGTCCACTCTGCCTGCATGGGGCCCGGGGTACCTCCTCATAATAAAGCCCAGGCGGCACCTCCCTCCGTCCTCCCGGGGAGACCCCGCCAGCGGCCCCGCGGCTCCTGCCCCCGTCCCAGTGGAGGGGGGCTCCTGGTGGGCCCGGAAGGCTCTGGGGCCTTGGGCCTCGGAGACGACGCCTGAGCGGAACCACGGGGCCCAGAAGGACCGAGGTCTGAAAACAGTCCCCCCTGAGCTGCAGGATTTTCCGAATTATTTAAACCAGAGAACAGCCCCACTCCACCCCCCGGTGCTCTTTTCCAAGGCTGCTCCCGGAACTGGCCGCCTGGGCTCCGCAGCTGCAGCCGCAGCCCGTCTCCGCGCTGCTTTCGGGGTCCCGAGGCCCTCATGGCTCAGGGAGGCCGGGAGGCCGCAGACGCCAGGCCTAGCGCGTGGCAGGGCACCTTGAGGGCACTTGTGGATGTGGACGGCCCCCGCCTGCCTCTCCCGTCCCCTCTGCCGGCCGCAGGGGGGCGGGAGGGACACCGTGGACGGCTCTGAGCCCCGGGGGACAGGCGTCACGTGGCTGCTGCCCGGCCCCCAGGGTCGCAGGAGGCTCCGCCCACCGCGGGCCGCCCCGGGACACGTGGCGCCCGGCGCCCGCATCGGTCATCCATCTGGGCCCCTCCTCTGGCTGCCTGGAGCTCCACGTCCGTCCACCTGGCGGGGTGGCCAGTCAGTTCCGGAGGCAGAGCCGGGTTCGCGGCCAGAAGGTGCCGGGCTGAGGCCTGGTCAGAACTTTGGACCCTCTGGGCCGACGAGCAGGCACGACCAGAGCAAAGGAGGAAGAAAAGGCCAGAACCGCAGGGGAGCGGCGCGGGGGACGCCCGGCTGCCACTACACAGGGCCCTGCGGGACGGGCTCCCGGTTCCCGGGCGCGGACGCGCCCCCTCGTCCCCCGCGGCCCAGCAGAGCCCCTACCGTGTTCACTCAACACGACGCCCTCAGCAGAGCCCGAGGGGCTGTCGTCCCAGCCGCGACCCCCAACACCCTGGGAAGGGGCCCCCAGACAAAGCACCGCCAGCCAGGTGGAAGGACGGAGGTTCCCCGCCTCGGTTCTGGAGGCCGGGAGTCGGAGTGAGACGGTGTCCAGGGCCGCCCTCCCTCCCAGGCTCAGGGGCCCCGCCTGCCTCTCCCCACCTGGCCTGCCGCGCTCCTGGCTGTGGCCGCG
The DNA here is from genome assembly GCF_949752795.1 of Hyperoodon ampullatus. NCBI lineage: Eukaryota > Metazoa > Chordata > Mammalia > Artiodactyla > Ziphiidae > Hyperoodon > Hyperoodon ampullatus. The sequence continues at coordinate 88,766,432 of NC_136926.1, forward strand.
GCGCTCCGCCGACCTCAGCCCCGTCACTCCCTGCGTGTCTGTGTCCAAAGCCCCGGGTTCTCTGACGACGCCGGCCAGTGGGTGGGGCCTCGCTCCGGGACATCATCGCCGCTCATCGCGGCCGAGCCCATCTGCAAAGACTCCTCCCAAGTCCTGCGGTCCCGGGCGACCTGCAGGGGGTGCAGGACACCTCAGCACTGTTGATTCGGAGTGACTTGATATCACTTCAAGGGGTCCAGTCTCTTCCTGACTCGAAGGTGCAGAGAAATCGCCAGCCAAGCACTGAGACGGTTTTAAGTCTGTGATGGAATCAGGTGCCAGGGTATGGGCTGCGCCCTCGCAAGCACACTGTGCTGGGGACCCTGTCCCCTGCCTGGCACCCAGCCCTGCCACCCGACCCCAAGGAGCTGGATCTTGAGAAAAGTCAGACGCCTGGGTGGCTGAGTGGAGCCTCGGCCTTTAACCTGTTGGCTCCCAGGAGCCGCCGGGGGTTTCTGTGGACAACCGCAGGGGTACCGACCACACACAGGTGAGCTGCTCTGTGGGACGTCCCCTCAGTCCCGACGTCCTCCCGTCCTGAGTGGCCCTGACTGTCACTCCGAGGGGAGTGGGCTTATCTGAAGACACGGGGAGCGGGGGTCCTCTGGGCGTCTGGAGGCTGTTGCCGTGACGACGACTGTGGGTCTCGCCCCAGGACAAGGGGTGCGATCCTTCTTACTGTTTTCCTCAAACAGGACAGGAAGGCCACTGCGCCCCCAGACCCACAGCCCTAACTGGGCGACGTCTCACAGCTCGGCGTGCAGCCTCCTGGCCCATGAGCCTGGGTGAGGCCCGCGCTCCAGCTGGTAAGTTCCACCCTTATCCGAAACCACAGAGCAGAGTAACCAGCAAATGTCGAGTTTACCTGCCCGCCCCCCTGGGCCCGGCCTGAGCACCTGCTCTGCGGCAGGTCCTGAGGAGGTCCTGGAGGAGGGAGGAGATTCTAGAGAAGGTTCTAGAGAAGGTCCTGGAGGAGGTCAGCTCAGGACACCGTCGTCACCCTCCAGCCACACATCTCACTGATGTCCTCGGAGTGGCTCCTGTTTTTCTCTAAGGATCTGTGGTTTTCAGTCCCTGAAGGGCGTGAGGCTGCATCACTGTCACGGTGCCGAGGCCACTCGGGAAGAGCCACCAGCTTCCTGACGGAGGTGATGGCCCACAGGTCGTGGGTGCGTCCCGCGCGGCCACCAGCTCGAGCTCAGCACTCCCACTTCCAGGCCCCACTTGGCAGGATGTGAGGCGTTCGTGCCCAGCAGACTGGATGGGCCCCTTGGTTCAGGCGCCACCGCCCCGATGCCGAGGACCCTGGGAGCCTGGCGGGGGCTCCGGGGGCGAACCTCCCACTCCTCCTCAGCCAACCTGTGTCCTCGGCCCAGCCCTGAGATCCCGCTGCCCGGCCGCCTGGAGCCCGTGCCGATGGCGGGGCTGTGAGATCCCCAGCTGGCCGTCCCACACCCCGCCGCCTCTGGGCGTGAAGCCTGTAGCAGGAGCCTCTCGGCAGGGGTGGGGGGCTCCCCCCGCGACCTGAGGGCGGCCACCTCCTAGCAGCAGGGCGTCCCGGGGGTGCCAGGGACCCCTCCTGCCCACCGACTGGCACCCCACGTGGGCACACATGCCAGGCTGTGGATTCTGCCCCCCTGAAATCGCTGGAACATTCTGACTGATGCCACCCCCGCCCCTCGGGAGTTCTCACTGGCCCCTGACCATCCCCCCAGTTTGTGACAAAATGAGAAGAAGCTGACATGGCAGCAAGAAGGAGGCAGGTGACCCGGGCAAGCCGAGCTCCGTGTGCCGTGCGGGTCGGGGTTCGGGTAGATGGCGGCCGATCCGGGTCTCCGGGTGCAGGCTGGAGGGGTGGGCCCGGGGGGTGGAGCCCACGGGGGGCGGGGCAGGTGACGGGCGGGGCGGGGCAGCTGCCCGGTGCTGGGACCCGGGGCCAGGCTCAGGCTGGTTGGATCCGGACGCAGTGCTCGCAGGGTGACAGGCCTCCAGAATGCGAGGGACGCCAGGCGTGGCCAGCGTTGCTAACCCTCCCTGGGGGCCCCTCGGCCTGGACACACCCCCGCTCCCCACCCTCCCACCCCAGCACGTGGCCCTAGCGGTCTGCAGGACGTGCTGCCCTCGGCCCAGGGACCCTGCTCCCAGAGCCTCCAGCTCGGGGCACCCACGTGGGTCCTTAGGAGGGAACTGAGGAAGGTGGACAGCGGGTGGACACGCAGCTGGTGAGCTTGGTGGGAACCTGCAGCCATTTCAGTAACCACATCCCCCAGGCTGGTGGGTGAGCCACTCAGCTGCAGACATGCCCCCCGGGACACCGGGGCCATCGAGGACCCCTGTCACACTGCCCAGTAGGAGCAACCAAGGCCCAGCCCACCCGGCAGCCCAGTGCCCAGCACGACCAGATCAGGAGGACACCCCGTGAGGACCACAGCTGAGAGCATGGCTACGTTCATCATTAAAGAGCAGTGATGGGGGCTTCCCCGGTGGTGCAGTGGTTAGGAACCCGCCTGCCGATGCAGGGGACACGGGTTCGAGCCCTGGTCCAGGAAGATCCCACATGCCGCGGAGCAACTAAGCCCGTGCACCATGGCTGCTGAGCCTGTGCTGTGAGCCGCAACTATTGAAGCCTGCACGCCTAGAGCCCGTGCTCCGCAACAAGAGAAGCCACCGCAATGAGAAGCCCGCGCACCACAACAAAGAGTAGCCCCCGCTCACCGCAACTAGAGAGGAGCCCGCGCACAGCAACGGAGACCCAACACAGCCCAAAATAAAAATAATATAAATAAAAAATAAATTTAAAAAAAAACAGCGATGACGAGGGAGGGACAGAGACAGGGAGCCAGCGCGGGGCCCAGCCACAGAGCTACTCCTGACGGGGACAAGAGAACCCCCGAGTTATTTCTTTGCTCCCCCAGGCCCAGAGCCCGCAAGGCTGTGGCCATGCCCTTTGTCCTTGGGTCCCAGAGGCCTTGGTTCTCCACCTGCACTGGGACGGGCGCCGTGTCTTCTCTGGAGCGCCTCCAGCCTGGAGCGGACTGCACCCCAGGTGCCAGGCCCAGAGGCCCCCTGCTGCCCCTCCCCGCTGCCCCAGGCCGTGCCGAGTTCCGGCCACCCGCCTGGAGGTCTCACCGGAGCGCAGATCCCCGGAGGGGAAGTTGCTGAGAACCTGTCCAGAGCGGCCACCACGATGCCACCTACAAACCAATCACAAGCTGCCGGTCCCTCGAAGAGCCCAACTCAGAAGCACCGTGGGATCCAGAAACCCCACGTCTGGGCATTTCGCCCGGAGACTGAAGGCAGGGTTTCAGGGGGAGTCCGCACCCACGGTCAGGTCAGCACCGCTCCCACAGCTGAAAGGTGGACATGACCCAAACACCCGTCCACGGACGAGCATGGAGGACAACGTGGTCCCCGCGCACGACAGAATCTGATTTAGCCTCGAAGGGGGGGAAACTCTAAGCCTGGCACAACCCGCTTGGACCTTGAGGACATGATGCGGAGTGAAACAAGTCGTCCCGAAAGGACAAATCCTGTGTGATTCCACTTACACGAGGGGCCTGGGCTGCGCAGGCGAATTCACAGGCAGAGTGACGGTGGGGAAGAGGAAGGGGCCCGGCGCCGCTCGGAGACCGAGTGTCCGTTTGGGACGATGAGGAGGCTCTGGAGACGGATGCTGGTGACGATGTGAAGGTACGTAACGCCAGTGAACTGTACACGTAAAAATGGTTAAGATGGTAAAGTGTCGTTATGTGCGTTGACACAAGTGTTAAAGAGACAAGCACAGTACAGGCTCTCTTGCTGTTTAGGTACCTGGGGCCCAAATGGGGGAGAGCCAGAGGGCTGTGCTGGGGTGTCAGCCCCATTCCCCCACCCGCCTGGGGACCCAGCAGCCCAGGGCCCTGCGACAGCCCCAGGCTCTTGGGTGTGGGTTTGAAACAGCATCGTCACTGAGGGATCACGTCCATTTACACTCTGGCAAGATGCCACTTCCTGTTTCCAAGAAGGAAAAAAGGCCAAGCAGGCTTGTAGAAAGCTGCCTTCTGCTTCAACATCAAACAGTTCAACACGGCATCTCAATGAGTTAAGTGTAAATGAATCAGAAGCACATGGATTAAATTTCCCTTGAAATTCACTCCGGTTTAAAAATTAATGGAAAAAGTGGCTGGCAAAACTTGTTTAGAGCTTTATTGAACCAAAAACACTTTAAAAATAGTTTGGGAAGCCCGGCAGCCCCCAAGCCATGGGCAGATTCCACCTCGCCGCGGGGTCGAAGCCCTGGGCCCAGGAGGGGCGGCTGGCCTGTGCCCCCCTCCCGAAAACTGCGCCGCATGTAAAACGAAAGCCAATCAGAGCAGAGACAGGGACTCAGCAGCCTCCCCGTCTAAGGCTGGGGGTGAAAGCTGCGCGCCTTGGGTTGCTGCTTAATTTAACAAATTTGCCGCAGGAAACTTACTATTATTCCTCTTACTCTTTCACAAAAGGAAAGCATTGTGAGCTCACAGGTGCAAACCCCGACACTCGCCAGAAACAAGAGGTGGAACCTAGTCCCCTCCGGCCAGGTCGGTGGCCAGAGCAGATGCTGCGACGGCCAAACAGGGGAGCTGAGTGCCCTTCTCTTCCGCACACCCTCCGACTTCTCAGAAATAAAGGACAGGGCTCACCAAGCCCGCAGCTGGCCTGAGGCTGGCAGGGAGGGTGCGAGGCAGCCGCCCGGGGCTCAGGGCAGGGGGAGCTCGATCGAGCAGGATTCCCCAGGAGAACCGAGGTGAAGCTCGAGGACTCTGCTCAGTGGGGTGCTCGCAGCCTCCGCCCTCACCCATCCTTCTGCATCCGCCCCGAAGCTGCCGGTCCCTCTCGGGCCTTGCAGAGCAGGGCCAGACCCTGGGTGCCAGCGGTGGCTCCTATGTGACCTGGGGTTCTAGCTGAGGCCGAATCCCACAGCAAAATAGACGGAGGCAGCGAGAGAGGGAAGGGGTCTCCTCCCCGCGTGAGGAACTCAGAGTCGGGCTTTCAAGTGCCTCTGGATCCAGGTGATCAAACCGCCCAGGAATCCGCCTCTGGCCCCGCCTTCCTCGCAGGCCCAGTGGGCACGGCTTCCCACGGCCCCCAGGAGCTGCAGAAGCACCAGGCCTGAGTCCCAAGGGGAGCCGGGCAGCCCACGACGCACACGGAGGGGTCCCCGGGCGAAGTCGCCTGACGAGGGTCCCGTGGGGAGAAGAGGGGCCTGGGGTGGCACCATGGCCGCCATCCCGGCAGTGGTGGCCTCAGTGGATCAGGCGTGTCCCCAGCGGGCTGTCAGCCAGGCTCCACGGCGGGTCCTTTGGAGCGAGCACTGGGTGGGCACTTCCCGGGCACCCGAGGGAGGGAGACAGCAGGACATGACGTGGCCTGGGCCCCCGGAAGGAAATACACACCACCCGGCCTTTGAGTTGGTTCCCTGGAGCCGCCCAGCAAAGTACCACAAACTGGGGCCTCAGTGATCCAATGATATTGTCTCACAGCCCCGGAAGTGCAGGGCCAGGGCACCGGCCGGGCCACACTCCCTCCTAGGCTCCAGGGGAGGGTCCTCCAGCCTCTCCCAGGGGCCCGTGGTGCCGGTGTCCTCAGGGTCACTCCCGTGTCGCTGCCCCGTCACCTTCTCCTCCCATGAGAACAACAGCCACGTTGGGTCAGGCCACCTAGTGACCTCCTCTTCACTGATCCCATCTGCAAGGACCCTGTTTCCACATACGGTCCACTCACAGGTACCAGGGGTCAGGGCTCCAGCGCATCCTTGGACGACGCAGTCCAGCCCAGGACAGTTTGACTCTGAGATGATCATGACATTCATTGAGCGGCCGGGGGCTGGTCACCGAGGCGAGCGGGCGGGGCCTCCTTTAACCCTCACCACAGCCCACGAGGTGAAGACCTTGATGAGGGCTCCCGTGGGTGCAGCGCGGGACTGGAATGCAGACTCCACGTCAACCTCTGCCCTGCGAGCGTGAGCTCAGCTGACCTGCTTCACAGTGAAAACGGAGAAAATCATCTAAAAGAAAACAACCATTTAAAGCCTCTGCAAATGCTCCTAAGGACAATGGCGAATGAAACATCTGTTCAAGAAAATCTACGGAAACTGCTTTGAATAGGAGAGTCTTTGGTGTTTGAACCAAGACTGCCGCAGCGTCCCAGCTCAGTGGGGAGGGCGCTCCAGTCCGGAGGCTGCAGCCACCAACGCGGGGCTCCCTGTCCCCGTGGGCTGAGTCCCCGGGGAGTGCGGCTGGGAAGAGGGGCACCTGCTCCCACTCAGCCCCCACCCCTGCAGTGGGATGGAGGCTGTACCTTGAGAACGCCGGGACCCCAGAGCTCTCGCCCCAGCTTGTGAGGGTGGTTCCATGGCAGGAGAGGCCTGCATCACAGTGAAGGCGCTGAGAATCAAAGGCGAGGAGAACATCCTGAAGGCAGCAAGAGGAGGAGGATGTCCCTTTCAAGGGGCCCCCAGTAGGACTGACCCCAAATGAGACTGGCCTTCTGCAGAGACACTGCAGGCCAGAAGGCAGTGGCTAACACATCCGAAGTGCTCCAAGGAAAAAAAGAAACTGTCAACCAAGAATCCCATACTCAGCAAACCTATCTTTCAAAACTGAGGGTGAAGTGAAGATCTTCCCAGGTACACAAAAACTGAGAAGTGGCTGCTGGCAGATCCACCTTACAAGAAGTAAAGGAAGTTCTTCAGGCTGAAAGCACATGACCCCAGACGGAAACTGAATCCACATGAAGAAAAACAGAGTGCTGTTAAAGGTAAGCAGGTAATTTTATAAAGCAGTACAAATGTATATTTTCCTCCTTTGTTCTAATAACTGATTTAAAAAGCAATTGTATAAAATTATATAGATATAATGTAATGTCAGGCCTATAATTAGTGGAAATGTAATACATGTGTAATATTTTCATCAATAACAGTACCAAGGAAGTGGGTGGGGCCGAGCTGGGCTGGAGGAATTGACTACAGGTGGTAAAGGAAGCACGATTCCAGAGTCCCGCTGAGTTTGCAGCATGACTATTGGTCATTTAAGTAACATAATGCCATAAAAAGGGGAAAAAGGAATAAACCCACATAAGATTAATGTTTATGTATATCACTGGAATTAAGCTAGTATAAATCTGAACCTGATTGTGATGTTAAAATGTAAGTGGTAAACCCTAGAACAACCACTAAGGAAATAACTTTAAAAAGGGTAAAAATCAGGCTTCCCTGGTGGCGCAGTGGTTGAGAGTCCGCCTGCTGATGCAGGGGACACAGGTTCGTGCCCCGGTCTGGGAAGATCCCACGTGCCGCGGAGCGGCTGGGCCCGTGAGCCATGGCCGCTGAGCCTGCGCGTCCGGAGTCTGCTCCAAAACGGGAGAGGCCACAACAGTGAGAGTCCCCGTACCGAAAAAAAAAAAGGGTAAAAATCATTAAGGAATTCATAATGCTACATTAGACAACATTCACTTAACATAAAGAAAGCAATAAAGGAAGAATAGAGGAACAAAACAGATGTGAGAAAAATAGGAAACAGGAAAAATGAAATGGCAGATATAAATCCAATGATAACATTAAGTGTGGATGAATTTAACAAGCTGATAAAAAAGGCAGAGATGGTCAAACTAGACAAAAAAAAGGTAATCCAACTTGCAGCTGGCTATAAGAGGCACACTTTAGATTCAAGGGCACGAATAGACTAAAGGGGTGAAAATATATACTATGCAAAGAACAAGTACGGGAAAGCCGGAATGGCTGCACTGATGTCAGACAAAATAGGTTTTAACACAAGTGTTATTACAAATAAAGAGGGTGTTTCGTAATGATAACAGGGCCAATCCGTCAGGAAGACATAACAATTAGAAACATATGTGCATCTAACAACCGAGCTCCAAAATATATGGAGCAAAAGCTGATGGAAGGAAGGGAGAAATAGATGGTCCTACAGCAATAGGTGGAGACGTCAATACCCCACTTTTGATAATGGGTGTCACAACCAGACGGAAGACCCACCAGGAAACAGCAGGCCCGAGCCACACGGTGAAGCAACGAGGCCTGCCAAACGTGCTTAGGACATGCCACCCGCCACAGCGGGACACACATTCCTCTCAAGGTCACGTGGAACATTCTCCAGGGAGGGTGTTCTAGGCTATAAAGCAGACTCGGGCCGCCCAAGGGCAGCACACTGGACGGCAACGCGAGGGGCTACGGAGGTGGGCAAAGACGTATCAGACGGGTGATAAGGACCGGGGGGGGGGGCGGGTGGACTGGAGGAGGGCTCTGGGCATTGGCGGGGGTGAGGCTGAGACTCAGGGTGGGTGGCAGTGAGGTGGGGGAGGGTGGAGGACAGCAGGAGCCTCGCTGAGAGCTGTGCTTAGGGGAGTTGACCGACTGATGACTGAGGCTTTAGACCCGGTGGTGGTGCCTGGAGTGCGTGCTCGGGAGACGAAGGCCCCTGCACTGTTCCAGGGAAGAGGGGTGGGTTAAAAGCGATTTCACAAGTAAAAGCACAGTGTAAACTTCCAAACCCTAAATCCATGGACCTCTAAGGACACCTCAGACCGAAGAGGGACGTCTGGGGGGGGCCGACACAGGTGTGCAGCCCCATCTTTCTCAACTTCAGCCACGACCTGGAGATGTACTGCCATTGGCTTTTTAAAAACAACCTCAGCTAAGTTTACTTAGAAGTAAATACCCTCTTCATAATTCTGATTTTTAACTTCATGCCAGTCTCCACCCTCTGGCTCGCTGCCCCTGTACCCAGGCATACCTGCCAGCACCTCTGTTCAGTCCATGTGCTTCTTGCTGGCTGCCCAGAAGGTGCTGCAGGAAGAACGCACACCTGCCCCTTGCAGAGGATTCAGATGCCCAGAGTGTTTCCAAATGGGAGAACGTGAAGCTGGCCACTGCTGGGCTCACCATGTGGACCTGGCGAGCACAACGCATGCACGTCCAACCCGCAGACGTTTGAGGTGATTTTCACCATCAAGAAGTGGCACCTGGGTGTGCGACTGAGGAACAGGAAGAAAGGGTGGGCCGTGGCCCAGCACCTGCCCAGGAGCCCTGCCCGGAAGCTGCCGCCCTGGAGGCTGGAAAGCCCCAGGCCAGGTGGGCCAGACGGTCCCCAGCGGGGCTCCCAGGGCGGGGGACAGAGCATCCCCTTCAGGGCAGCTCCAGCCGGGCCAGGGCTTCCCAGGTCCTCCTGACCAGGTCCCGGAGCGCCCACGTCACTGAGGGTGGCGTCTCCATAGCAGTTGTGCTTAAACACAAAAACCCGAGCAACGGCGACTGCAGAGTCTATAGAAAATATTGGGCAGGGTGGATGAATTACCCAAGTGTGCTCCAAGAGAAAGGATTTGGCATCCAAAGGGACTTTGAAAATGGTAAGCTTCTTTGGGTGTATTTGCCCCAATAATCCACAGAAACAACAGTAATCTAAAAATAGTCTTGTTTTCTGTCCTAAGCTCCTTTTAACTTCGTTAGTCATCACCCATCCTTAAAATAAAATCCGTGTAACGTCTCTCCTAGTAGCAGCTATAAACACACTTCGAGAGGAGGCCGGAGGAGCCGGAGAGGCGGAAGGGGAGCGCGGGGGGCCGCGGCCGCGGGGACGGAGGCCCGTGGTCCCGCGGTGGCCGCAGGACCGGCCCGAGGCGGACACGGGGGCGCGCTGGCCGCAGAGCCGCGCCGCTGCCCCCGGAACTCCCTGCGCCCTGGCGCGCGGCCACCGTGGTCCCGGCAACGGAATTAAACAGAGGGAAACAGACGGGGATTCCGTCACCCGGGCGGGGGAATAAGGGGCGCGTTGAGAGCAGACAGGAAAAGAGCTTTTCTGGATGGAGTGAAAATTATTTATTGGAGGAAGAGGAGGAGGGGCGGTGGCGGCCAACAGCCCCCAGCTCGGCCCCTCTGCAGCCCAGGGGCGCCCCCGCCCCCAGGGGGTCCCGCGGGCTCCAGGACCGGGAGACGGTCCCGCGCGCGTGTGAAAGCGCGAGAGGGGCGGACGGGAGGGGCTGAGAGTCAGTCTTTAATACAACTTTCCACAACCCCCTTCGCCCCCCGCAAGGACTCGGCCCCCTCCTCCTGGCCCGTCCCGGTAGTGGGGCGGGACCTCTCCACGCAAACTCTCCTGGCAGAACCCTGGCACCCAGGTCTGGGGACACCAGAACGTACAGCGGCCAGATCATTTTAAAGGGAGGGGCGAGGGAGGGGCGAGGGAGGGGCGAGGGAGGGGCGAGGGAGGGGCGTGGGCGGCCCGACACTAGCGCCCCCTGGCGGCTTCCGGCTCTGTTGCACGCCCCGGCCCCTCCGCCCCCGCCCCGCGTCCAGCATCCTTGCGGGGTGCCCCCCCAGCCTCGTCGTCCTCACGGGGTCCCTCCAGCCTCGGTGTCCTGGCGACTCTCTCGAGCCTCAGCATACTCGCGAGGTCCCCCTCTTAGGCCCCCAGCCTCCTCGTGGGGTCCCCCACCCCCGGCCCCGGTGTCCACGCGGGGTCCCCCCTCCCTTTGCCTGGGGCATAAGGCGCGTGCCAGGCCCGGCTCTCGCGGTGGGAGCAGACCCACAGGTAGTGGCACCCGAAAAGTGTCCTGACACCCACCAGACACCCGAGGGGAGACCTGCGCCGGAAGAAGGGATTTCAGTCCTGTCCGGTCGACGCCGCTGGGATGAACCGATACCCGGCAGCGGTGACGCGGGTATCGCCCCCGCCGGGCACCTTCTTACTGTTTAATATCGCGCCCGAGGGGCAGCGAAACACACAGATGGGGGTCAAATGTCGCACCTCACTTTCTCCAGGTCCCGGGCGTGGAGTCGTTGAGGGTGCCCACCCGCGCGACCTGCAGGCCTCCTGGTCCCCGCGGCAGACAAGTCTTTTGCTTTGGGTTTATTTTAAACCACATAGGGTGTCGTGCAATAGATTTATGATTGTTATACACCAGACGTTTTAACCGCCCGAACAAACACTCCAGTCCCTTCCATCCAAGGCCAACACGAAACTACGGTCCCGTTTTGGCCGCTGAGCCGCGCCGAGGAGAAGCAGCAGGGTCTGAAAGAGGAAAGTGTAAAGTGAAACGGGCCGGTTGGAGAGGTTTCCCCGAGCGCCGGCTCTCGGTTCTCAGACCAGCCCCCGTCGGTTAGAAACCCCGAAGTCGCGCCCGTAAACCGCCCCTGGCCCTCTGGGGCGGGCCGGGGGCCGGCGGCTGGGAGCCCGGGGAGGGGCTCGCGGTTCTCCAACACCCCCCCTCCCCCCAGCCAGCCGTGCAACAGGCAATCTGGGTCGCTCAGATATTTACAGAAGAAAAATGACAATAACTCCACGTCCCGGGACTGCCGTGCAATCTGTTAGTAATTTAGCGGGATGGGAATTTCCTTTCTCGGGCCTGCCAGTGGAAGCGCTTTTCCAACTTTCCACAGCAGGGAAAGCCTGCGATTTTACATAATGACTTCAGCATGCAGGGCCCTCTCGGCACCCCCGTCGTCTCCGGCCGCCCTCCCCGCCCCCTCATTAAAGCAGAGTGTGGCTTTCTCAGGACACCCGCGTGGACCCAGGCGTCCGGGCCGGGCCGGGCCGTGCGCAGGGTGCGCCCCCACCCGCCCCCCTTGCGCCCCGCGGGCGCCCCGCGGGCCGGGCGAGCGGCTGCCCGGCGCGGGGAGGGGCGGGCGCTCGGCCGCTGGTCCCCCGGGCCCAACGCTGGCTCGGGCGGGCGGGGGCGTGATGTCACGGCAGGGAGGGGGCGCGGGAGCGGCCGGGCCGGCGGGGAGGCGGGGGAGGTGTTTTCCAGCTTTAAAAAGGCAGGAGGCAGAGCGCGGCCCTGCGTCAGAGCGAGACTCAGAGGCTCCGAACTTGCCGGCACAGTCAGTCACCGCGCCGGGGAGGGCGGCCGGGCGCGGGGACCGGGGCGCGGGCGCACACCTCCGAGCCCCCGCCGCCCGTCAGCCTGAAGGGCTCCCGGGGCCGCCGCAGTCCGGCCCCGCCACGCGCGCACACGCCCCTCACAACGCTTCTCTGGGGCGCGCGGCGCTAAGCCCGGGCCGGCGCGCGTCCGCCGGAGGAGAGGCGTCCTTCCTCGGGAGACCCGGCCCCGCGCGGCGGCGCAAGACGCCCGCTCCTCCTCCCGCTCCTCCCGCCGCCGCCGCCGCCGCCGTCGCCGCGTGGATGCCAAGTACCAGTTTTCCAGTCCCTTCCAAGTTTCCACTCGGCCCTCCGGCTGCAGTCTGCGGGAGCGGAGAAACTTTGGGGCCCTCTGCGCCCGCCGGCGGCACCATGAAGTCGGCAGAGGAAGGTAAGCCGGAGCGGCCGCAGACCCCCGCCGCGGCCCCCGGGGGCCCCCGGCCCCGCGCCCTGAGCCCGGCGCCCGTGCGGCCCGCGCCCGTCCGACCCACGCCCGGCGGGGTCCCGGCCCGCGGAGGGGCGAGCAGGCCGGTCCAGGGTCCGCGCGCAGGGAGGGGCGCGGGCGGCCGGGCGCGCGGCGGGCGCGCTGCACAGATTGGGAAGCGGTGTCCCCCTGGTGTTTCCCCAGAGCAGCCCTGATTTCGAGCGCGCCTTCTTGCCAATAGGTGTCTCCTCTTCTCTAGCGCTGAGTGCGCGCACTTGGCCTTCGCTGGTGCAGCCTCGCGGCTGCTCCGGCTGTAAAAACTCAGTTCAAATGCAGGCGGCTGGGGGACGGGGCGAGGTTAGGGGCCGTCAGAACCACGAAGGAAGGACACTTTGGAAAGCAGCGAGGTTTCTCTGGGAAAGAGGGAGGGCCGGTTTCTTCCCCCGTGGGGCAAGGCCCCAGGAAGACCAGCGGTACAATGAGGTTGCGGGGGGGCGGGGTTCTGCGCCCCTCCACGAGCTGAGTCGGTGGCAGATTCTTTCCAGGCGCTGGGCCCCGCGAACCGCTCTGTGTGGCGCTGCCCCGCCGGTGGCTCGACCCGCAGGACTAAAAGCCATCAAAGGAGCGGTCGGGCACAGCCCCTGATTCAAGACAGTTTGCAATCTTAGAGACTTGAGAGTTCCAACCCTAGATGTTCCAGGACAGTTTGAAAAGAGACCTCCGAGTTTCAAGCTACTTGTTCATAGTCACGAAGATGGCATAAGTGTCTGCCCTGCCCTGAAGGCTGGTGATGGCGAGGCCGCCACTACTGACAGTGCGCTTGCGACCCTCCTGCGTGCGGTCTTAGATCCACAGTCCTCTCACCCGCACCCTCTCAACACCCCTCCCACCCCTGACCAAAGCAGCCCAGAGTTCCTACAGCGTTCCTGAAGGTGTCTGAAGATAGCCTCCGAAAGGGGTGACTAGCATCCTAGTCAGGGACCACGATGGAAACTGGGAGACACCTTTCCAAATGCCGTATCAACCCTGAAGTACTTCGTCTAAATTATTTTAAGAAAACTGCCTAGGGCTTCCCTGGGGGCGCAGTGGTTGAGAGTCTGCCTGCCGATGCAGGGGACACGGGTTCGTGCCCGGGTCCGGGAAGATCCCACATGCCGCGGAGCAGCTAGGCCTGTGAGCCATGGCCGCTGAGCCCGTGCGTCCGGAGCCTGTGCTCCGCAACGGGAGAGGCCATAACAGTGAGAGGCCCGCGTACCACAAAAAAAAAAAAAAAGAAAAAGAAAAAGAAAGAAAAAGAAAACTGCCTAGCCTGCCAATGCATGATGAGTACTCATACTTTGTAGGGTAGACACCCTTATGGGGAGCGCTAGGAAGTAAATGCTACTGTCTCCTGCACGATTCTAATAAATGTGACGGCCCCTCTTGCGTTACAACTGCAGTTTTCAAACACTGCCAGCTCGGGAGAACTTCCTTATCTTTAGCAAACATGAGCTCAAGACCATACATTCAATATAAGAAAATCGGTATGGGGTCAGTGTCTTGATGTCTTATGTTATTTCTATGTATTTTCATCAAGGGAGGAAGATGTATCTTATGTTTCTCACCATTTCATCCCAATTTAGAAAATGTTTAAATGTAAACAGCAGGTAACGTTTACAGGACAAGCTCTTACTGTTAAAAAAAGTTTTAAACGTTGTCGAGATTTTGATTTTACATCCTTGACACTTATTTCAAAGTTTCTCAACACTGCTTTTTAAAAATGTGGGTCTTTCAAAGTTTAGGTTTCTTTACTTCAACAGTCGGTGGTCTGTCTGCAATAAAGAATCTTTTTTCTCTTACAAGAGGAAAAGGCATCTATGGGGGGGGGGGTTATTTGTCATGTTTCCAGCTTAAGAAAATACATTTGAAGCTGTCCCTGCTAAGAGGCAGCACTCCAGGCGTGATGATGCCCTTTGACTAAACAAATATCGGTGTATTTATAAGGACTACAGGATTAGGCTAAACAGAAAGTATGATCTAATCCTTCATATAGCCAGGCCCAGGGTATGAGAGGTCCACGCCTGCCTTGCTGAGGGCTGGCGGAACGGATCTGGCCTTCCCCCGCAGGCCCGGCTGGGCTTTAGTTGCCCATCTGAGAATCTCAGGGATTCCCCAGCGCTCCCCTCCAGTGTAATGAGCATCTGGTAAAAGCTCACTAGGCACTGCTGTTTGGGAAGGCCCTGTGCTTGTTCTTCTGCGTGGGGAATGCAGAGAAATGCAGGCCTTGTAGGTACACCCACCCACCCATTCAGAGGTTGTTCCACACAGAATGCCCGGGGCTCTCCAGAACGGAACAAAGCCTGCGCTGTTCTCCTGCCACTAAACTTCGCGGCGTTGTTTCCTAATCCAGATTAGAAAAGGCCCTGCTGCTCTATCACACCCAGGGCTGGAGTTCTGGGCCCGGTGCACACCGGCAGCCTCTGACAGGAAGCGCCAGCTAAACATTTCCATCAAGACGGGAGTGTCTGCTGAATTGGCAAATAGCTCCAAAGCATTTACAAGACGAAAGGCACGGGGGTGCTGGTAAGAGGAACAGTTAAAAAACGGCCACCCTATCCGGTTACCTTGGTGGGGGATCTGAAAGTAGCTGGGGATCAGCTTGGCCTTAGGATAAAGCAGACCCAAGTCCTGACCCTGGGGGGCTCGGGTGCACCCGGAAGGGTAAACCCACTTTCTCCTGGACAGAACAGTTGAGCGAGAAGTTTTAGTCTAAACAGATGGTAGAGTCTGTTGTTGGTGTGTAAATTTTTGGTGGGGGCGAGAAGGTGGCTGAACTTAAAAAAAAAAAAAAACTCGAAAAGAGAAAATGAAGTGTTGTGGCTTCTGAACGGAAAACAGAACTTCCATTTGCCTGAAGGTCAGCAAAAAAAGCAAACTAAAACAAAACAGCCCTCCAACATACATCTCAAAGATAGAACTATTATTAGAAACTAAATCAGGCCAAAGTGAGCTATAGTTTATCACTGGAGAAAACCAGCGATTTGGAAAGGGTCATGAGAGGGAAAAGGTTTGGGGGAGGGGTCACGTGATTCCCAGGTTATCTGCTTCCGAAAAAAGCAATCCCCACGGGGCCAGAGGGCCTGCGGGGCAGAGAGCAGGACTCGTTTGATGAGCAGCGGAGTTGCAGAAACGGACACTTGTGCACCTTCCTCCTTTCCCACTCGACTCCCCCCACTTGGGTCATCCTCAGCCTCTCACACCGCCGTCTCGGCCACCATTCTCTTGCTCTTCCAGATGCTGGTGTCACAGGGTGCCAAGAGTCTCGGGAAGTTAGAACGGACTCCTGGGAGAAAGTCCTGGGGAGAGTTGGTGCTCAGGCGGGCCTAGCTTTTTATACTGATGTTGTGCAGATGGGCTGCTCTGTGTCCGGGCCTTGGGTTTCACCCCCCCGCGAGCTCTCCCCTCAACCTGGGAAAGCTCTGGAGTCACTCACGGGTAGCTGGCAGGCTACTTGTGCGCGCACAGGCGTGTGCATGCGTGTTTCAGGAATCTGAGGGACTAAAGTGAACAGGGTCCCAGAAAGGAAGGGTTGCCAGTTGGGCATCAGCCTGCGAGCGGCAGGCCGCGCGTAAAGGCGGCAGGCGTGAGCAGCAGCCCGGCCTCAAGGTGCGAAGGAGAGCGCGCTCCCAGCCCCGACCAACCCCCCACCTTCCTCTTTCGGGCTCTGGGATCTGGAAAACGGTGTTTCCCTGTGTTCGTTGCTTTTCCGCAGCGGGTTGGGGAAGAAGCTGCTCCTTTGAAAGCGAGCCCTGCGGTCCAGGGAATTCTACTCCGGGCCCAGCCCGCGGGGCTTCGGCTGGACGTGCGCGTTGTAAACTCGGCAGCAACCGAGACGGGCTGATCCTCGTCCTACGAGGGGCCCGGCAGCGGGGAGGCCCCTCTAGGCACGTTCAGTAGGTTGGTGCGGCGTCAGCAGCAGTTCGGGACGCAGGTATTGATCTTCGCGACCCTCTGCCTCCGGGTGCAGCCAGCCGGCACCGATCGCGGTGCCCGCCTCCCCGGAGTGAGGCTGCAGGCGGGCGGGGGTCCACCGCCGGCTCCCGTCCTCGCCCGCCCCCAGCCTCTGCCCACCCGGCTCCGGCCGCAGGGGCGCTCGGGCGGCGGGGCGGACGGAGGTGGCTGGACCCCGTGTCCCCTCCCCCCAGTCCCCGGCGCACGCGTATCCCGAGTGCGGACCCGGGGGGCACTCGGGGGTCTCGCTCGCGCGGGGGGGGCGGACCCCGAGAGCCTCCTGGGGGCCCCGGGCGCGGGTGTGGGCGCCGCGAGCCGGGACACCAGTGAAAGGCGTGCGCTCCAGCTCGCGGGGAGAGTTTATTTAAAACTCGGAAGCCGGCGGCCGGCAAGCTGCTTGTTTATGTAAACCCGGAAACAGCGGGGGGAGGGGCGCGGCGGGGGAGGGCCGGGGGGAGGGGCGCGAGCGGGAGTCACGTTACCCGAGGACGCGCGGCCGAGCGCAGGGCGCAGCCGAGCCCCGGGCGCCTCGACCACAGGTGCCCGCGGCCGGGGCCCCGACCCTGGACCCCGACCGGACCCCCTCCAGGCCCCTAACCCCGACCCCGACCCAACCTGCCATCCCGACCCGACCCCGACCACGGACCCCAGCCTGACTCCAGTCCAGGACCTCTACCCAGGCCTTGACTCCTGACACCGGACCCCGCCCGACTCCAGCCTAGATCCCGACCCCGGACCCCGACCCGGGACCCCAACCAGGTCCCCGACCCCCGACCAGACTCCGAACCCAGAATCCGATCCCACCCGTGACCTCCGACCCCGACCCCGGACCCCTGATCTCGGACCCCGACCCTGACCCTCTGATCTCTGACCCCCGACCCAACATGACGGGGCTGGAGGAGGACCAGGAGTTCGACTTTGATTTCCTCTTCGAGTTTAACCAGAGCGACGAGGGCGCCGCCGCGGCCACCGCAGGTGGGTCCGCGCGGGGCCGGGGCGCAGGGAGGGGACGCGGGGCCGGGCGGGCCGGATCCGCGGCGGGAGGGGCGAGCCCGGAGGCGCGCCGCGACTCCCGCCCCTCTGCCCCGGGGCGTCCCCCGGTCTCCCGTCCCCGACCCCCCCCGCGGCGCCAGGGGCGGGGGCAGCGCCCATAGCCTCCCCAGCGGGTCCAGTTGAGGGGCGAGCGGGGGTCGCGAGGGAGGCCCCTTTGGAGTCGGCAGATCCCCCGGCCAAGCGTGCTGGGCTCGGGGCCGCACTCCCGCTGAGCCCTGAGCGCATTCCCGCTGGAGGGGCCTCCTCTTTAGGGCGGGGCGCCGCTCCCGCCCGGGGACAGTGTGCCAGGCCCTGAACTTGGACGTCCCGGCGGGGCGGGGGCCACGAGCTCCCCAAGGCTGCCCGCCCGCTCCCTGTGCCCGCAGCGCTGAAGCCTCCCTCGCCCCCCGCCCCAGGAAAAGTTCCAATGGAACTAGCCTCCGGTACGTCGGACCACCAAGGTCCCCGGGCCTTTCCTTCCTTTCGTTTTCTCTTCTCGGTCAAAAATAAAGGTTCTACTTAAACAGAAGATAAAGGGACCCCCCAGCCCCCCAGGGTGTGTGCTCTTGGATAAGAATAAGCCCTTGAATGATCACGCCCCCTTTTACTGGAAGACCCAGTCTGTGCCTGGGGCCGCCCTGCGTGCAGGGAACCAAGAGCCCCCTCCTTGCGGCCTGGCTCTCCCCGACCTGTCTTTCTGCCCCCTGTCGGCCCCCTTTCTGTGTCTGTCTTCAAGATGTTCTCTCTGTCCCTGCCCACGTGGCGGTGAAGTGGTGAAGCTGAGCCCAGCACACTTGGCACTGGCGGGCGCCCGTCTCTGCAATGACTGTATAATATTTTCCGTATCATTCACTGCCCCTCTTTTAAAAGTGCAACGTCCTGCTCGTTTTTGTATTTTTTTTTTCCGGTACGTGGGCCTCTCACTGTTGTGGCCTCTCCCGTTGCGGAGCACAGGCTCCGGACGCGCAGGCTCAGCGGCCATGGCTCACGGGCCCCGCCGCTCCGCGGCATGTGGGATCTTCCCGGACCGGGGCACGAACCCGTGTCCCCTGCACCGGCAGGCGGACTCTCAACCACTGCGCCACCAGGAAGCCCCCTGCTCGTTTTTTGAAAAAATAAACGTTCCAACCAGGCCAGGGCTGCTTGAATCTGCCCTCCCTAAACGTCTTCTCTTTTCCACTTCCTCGGCTGCGCCGTCTCCAGGCCTTTGGGTCAGGGGGAGCCAAGGCTGGCGAGGGTGGGAGAGCGAGGCAGTTGTCTGAACAGATCTGGGGCCGGAAGTGGAGAAACAGGCCCTGAAGGCCTTCAGCACTTGCTGGGGTTCGGCTGGGCTGTCTGTGCGCAGGTCCTGGCTGGGCTTCCTGGGTTGTTTCCACCAGAAGACTTTCTCCCTTGGTATCCAACCCCCTTTTCAGTCTATTTAGCAAATATCTTTGATGAGAGGCTTGGTGATGCGTGGACCGCACTCCTGACCTCTTCAGGGTGTGAAAGCCAGTCCAGGACAGGGACTGCCATGCTCGTCCTGTGTCCTCAGGGGCTCTGCTGCCCGCTTGGTGCTTGGGAAGCTCCCAGAGTTGGGGAAGGCCTCACGGCCTCCCCCTGTCTCTTTGCATGTCTGCTTCCCCCGACAGCAAGCTGAGTAACACTCTCAAGGTGCGTTTTCAGCCTCACTGCCAAGCATACAGCCTCCACCCCAACCTCCAGGGACCACAGTCCCATTAAAGCCTCCTGCAGGAAGGCCTCGGGGTGCTGGCAGCTGGGACCCAGCATTCACCAGGCTTTGGGGGAGGGGCAGCTGGAGAGAGCTCTGGGCAGAGATGGAAAGGGCTCCTTCCCCTTGTCAGGGTGTTGGGAAGAAGTTGATAGAAAACATTCCTTCTTATCTGTTTATGTGAGAAACACTCATACTTTTTTCTTTTTTATTAAGACTTTTTGAGAACAGTGTTAGCTTCACGGCAGAATTGGGTGGAAGGTATAGAGATTTCCCCCTCGTCCCACAGGGACGGTCTCCCCCACTATCAACATCCCCACCAGATGGTACCTTTGTTACAGTCGATGAACCTACACTGACACATCATCACCTAAAGTCTGTAGTTTACATAGGGTTCACTCTGGGTGTTGTACATTCTATGGGTTCGGACAGGTGTGTAATGACACGTATCCACCATCATGGGGTCATACAGAGTGTTTTCACTGCCCTAAACATCCTCTGTGCTCCCCCTGTAGCTCCCTCCCTCCCCCAGCCCCTGGCACCACTGATCTGCTCACCGGGTCCACAGTTTTGTCTTTTCCAGAATGTCCTGTAGTTGGACACACAGTGCGCAGCCTTTTCAGATGGGCTTCTTTCACTTAGCAACATACATTTACGTCTCCTCCATGTCTTTTCGTGACTTGATGGCTCTAGTGCTAAATAATATTCCCTTGTCTGGATGGACCCCAGTTTATTTATCCATTCAACTTACCAAAGGACATCTTGGCTGCTTCCAAGTTTTGGCAATTATGAATAAAGTACTTTCTTCTTGTTCTTATTAGTTGCTAACATTCCATTGTAACTATTAATTATTAAGTTCATGATTACATTGTTATATTAAATTCTTCAGCTCTTAATGGGTGACAGGAGTGACTTCACGTTATTTCTGGAATGAACCTGGATAGAAATAAATGAATGAATGACTAATTCTGAGATCGATTGTGAAGCGAGCTGACGCAGAGCCTTAGAGATGATACTGAACCAAAAGTGGGCACTTTCTCAAAAGGACACAGCCAGCCCTGACCTTGGGGTCCCTCGTCCCTGTCACGATTTTCTCTGAGTTGAGAGCGGCATCTTCTCACCTGTCACCCTGTCACTCCCGCCACCTCTTGCGCTGGGACGTGTGGCACCCGGGTGTTCGAGGGGCCGTGGGTCCTGGGGTTCTTTATTTCCAGAGCACTTGGCAGGTGCGGATAGACAGTCAGCCACCATTTGTTGGGAGAAAGAAAAGAGAATTTTAAAAATAATCTGCCCTGGGCTGGGCTGGGCTGGGCAGGGTGTTGTTTGCCCTCCCGGGGCCGCTCCCGGCTCCTCTAGGGAGGAGGCTGGGCGTTGGGCTTCCCTCTCTGGGGAGCAGGCAGAGAGCCTCCTGCTTCTCTCTGGGTCTCAGGAAATAGCTGCTCTGCTGTCAGCCGGGCGGCGGGCGTGGCCCTGCTTCCCGCCCGCCTGGGGCTCCTGTTTTCTAAGTTATTTTGGCCGCCGGGCTGGGGACTGTCGCCCTGGCAACTCAGGAGGAAATGGGCCGGGCCTCGGCCTCCCGGTGGCCTCGAGGGCAGGTCCCTCGCCGCCACCTTGACTGTGCAGGATGGCGTTTCACAGCTCACGTGTGAAAGGGGGCATCTTGTGATGACGTGAAGATTTGGGGGCGTTTTTATTCTCAGTTCCCTCCTCGGCAGTGGTGATGGTGATGGCGAGGACGCCCCAGAGGCCCGCGTGTCTGCGCAGGAGGGCGCGGGGCCGGGCGCGGGCGGGGAGGGCTCGGGCCCAGCACCCAGAGCGCAGGCGGCCCCTCGGCCTCTTAGCACAGGTGACTGCCCTTGCACCTTCAGCTCAGCAGCCCCAAAGTTCCAGAGATGTTTCCACCAGCGGGCTGCTGTGTCCCAGAGGACATTTTAATTCTCTGTGGTTTGTCAGAGGAAGGCCACAGCGACTCATGGCCACGGGGTGTTTTTAATTCCTTCAACGTGGGGCCTGGAAGGTGAAGACCTAAGGCAGTGAGGCTGGGGCGTCGGAGAGGGCCCCTGTGAGGACGGCTGCTTGTTGCCTTTGGAAATCGTCTCCCTGGCAGGCAGTGGGCTGACCGGTGCCCTCAGAGCTGTGTCTGTCTGTCACCCACGGGCCTGGCCACCCCGGTGGTGCCCTCCTGCCCTGCCCAGTAAACAGCTCCCGACAGAAAGGTCCTGGCGTGGAGCGTCTTTTTTATTTTGTGTTTTGTTTTGTTTCCACTACCTGCGAAGTATAACCTTGCCGTGAGGGACAGTGCCCACGGCTGGGGAGAGGAGGCCTGGCGGGGCGTTTGGACGCCTGGCTGCCAGGCTGCTTCCAGTTCTATTTCTAGCTTCGTGTCCTACGGCTCAACCCCAGCAAATGCTGAAGGGGATGTTCCGTACAATGAAAAACAAAAGTCGCCATGACGGGCTCCTTCTCAGGGTCTGTGACCGACGGGGGACGTGGGCAGGGGCAAGGTGGCTCCCACTGTCTGGTGAGACGGCCGCCGTGTGCGGAGCGAGGGCGCAGCCAGCAGGGCACTCCGCGTCCCCGTTGAGGGCCCGGATGGCGCCGGGCAGGGGTCTGAGCGGTCGGGAACCTGCTGAGATGCAGTCGGCCACGGTGGAAGGACACGGCTCGACTTTTTTGGTGGTTGTGCAGAGATGATGTGATTGTGTGGTTCTGAAATACGTGAGCTTTCAGAACTAGAGGAAATACTTCCGCCAGCGCTGGCCTGTTGAACGAGCTGAGGATGGAGCTCGCGGTGGGTGCTGGACCCACCGGGAGCTGAGGCGCGGCCCGCGGGCTCCAGGCACCCCTACTCCCCATGCGGGCGTCCATCTCTGCGCCCGCCCCCACCGGGGACCTGGAGGCGGCATGGCTTCAGAGATGAGCCACGCTTTCATGAGTGTCCACTATATTAAGCCGTTTTGAATAAGCTGTCCCCAATATTTGCTTAGACTCCTGCGCTGTAAGTTGATGAATCTCCTGGGCGCAGGCAGCCAGGCTCTGGAGGCAGCAGCAGAAACTGGGGGTAATGGGTGCGGATCACTCCAGTGGCCGCTGGTGTGACACGCATCAGCCTGAGCATCTCAGGGCTGTCAGGAAAGTTACTGGAAATGTTTTCATTCCAGGTAAATGTAATCCCTTTGCATAGTTCAAGAATTCAGATTTGAATACGGTTTTGGTAGGAAATTGAGTGGAAGCTGGGAGGGATGCGGGGAGGGGAGAGATGCCCCCCCCACCCCGGCAGGAAGGCAGGCCCTGGGCAGGCTGGGACCTACCTGTACGCGTTTTGTCCGAAAAGGGAGAACTTCCGTCACCAGACTGTGGCTGAGCTCAGAATCAAGTTCAGGCGCTTAAGGCTTTTCCTTTTTTTATTTAATTAAGGAAAACTCATGCTTAGAGGGTCTTTTTTGTGTTTTAATAAAGGCTTATGTTTTTCCCTTCCTCGTTGCGTCGCGCTTGTTGACCGACGTTGGTTAAATAAAGGCCCCCCTTGGAGTGCCCTGGGAGTCATCTCCCTCTGGGGGCCGGGGGCAGGGGTGGGCACGCTCTCAGATCCCTGCCACGACTCGGGCTCGGGACCACGAATGTGGCTGAGTCCTGTGGGCAGGTGGTGGGGAGGCCCCAAGCTGATTGCTAGGATTTTTTTGAATTCTTAGAATTACCTTCCTGCCAACAAATGGTGGTTCAGTGATGGGATCGGCTGTATCTTTTAAAATAAATGACAGATTCACATGATATCCTCAGCTGGGCGGGAAGTGTGGGGATCTGTCCACTAAACCCGCTTCAAGGCCCCCCAAGGCCTCCGGGTGCTGGGGAAGAGGCCCAGCAGGCCCCCTGAGGTTGTGCACGGACTCCCCGGGCCTGGGCTTTGTGCACAGTTTGTATGTTTCCCGTCAGTGTCCTGCCTGGACACTGTCCCTCCTGGAGTCGATGACTTGTCTTTAAAATGAAGTCCGTTCTTCGTCGAATGCTGCACTTCACGTGGAGGAAAGGGCTCAAAGCACGCGGTGGCCACAGAAGCAAGGGTGCAGGTCTGGGGCACCTTCACTCCTCCCAGGAGCAGCCGGGTCTGGAGCCCTCCTTCAGCTGGGGGGCTGGCGCACTGTCCCTGCCATCTGGACGTTGCCCCCTTGCGGACAGAACGTCAAGGAGGCATGGAGCTCGTGCTGCATCATAGCTGCTGCCCCGGGCTGCGGGTGGAGGGGTGCCTGCCAGAAGTCGGGGCCCCCGGAGGCTGCTGCCCTGGGCTCTTTGTCCGCAGGAGCTGGGACCGGCCTCCTCCGTGGGCCAGGGAAGGCGCACGTCCAGGCTGGTTCAGGCCGGCGAGTACCCTCTGGTGTCGGTGCAGGCAGAGGCGGGGCCCGTGTGTCGGGCTGCGGGCCTGCAGGGGATCCAGGGCGGGCGGGGTGAAGACCCCACTCGCTGAGGCGGAGCTGGAGAGCCGGTGATGAGAAGCCGCCTGAGAAACGCCAGAAATGCCGGTTCCGATGCTTTAGCTCACATGATGCCTGGATGGGGGGGGCGGGGCGGGGAGCCAGGGTCTCTGTAACTCACACTTGACCTTGGAACACGTCAGACGTAATACAGCTACTTGCTGAAGCGTCGTTACTGAAATTCCCGCCCTGGACGTATGTAATACGATTTATTAATGTTCTACTTACTGACCACGCAGCCCTCATGGTGATCACACAACAGGTGGTGCAGGACACACCAGCCCGTCCAGCCTGCTTTTGGTTGACATCTGACTTACCTGAAGCCACACAGGTACTGGGAACGGTTTTTTGTTTCTCAAACTGGCAGTTCTGGTTAGAATGGTTTGGAAAGCGTTGGGCCGGCGGTGAAGGGACACCCTCTTAGTGGGAGGTCCGTGGATGTGGCTGTAACGTCCGTGTAACGTACCGCCGCGCTGTGGCCGCAAGGGGACCTTGGTTCTGCCCGGCGCATCGGCCAGGTGCCTCTGGGAAGAAACACAGAGCAGCGTTTAGGATCCCACGGTAACTGAGAGAAGACTGATTCCGTGTTGACACCACTGCCGCCCCTGATGGGTCCTGCCCTCGCAGAGACCCCGGGGCCTCCTGTGGGATCCACACCCGCCCGCTGCCGGGGTCCCTCTGGACAGCACTGGCCCGGCCTCCTCTGCGTCCAGGGCCTCCGCTCACCCAGGCACAGGGTGGGGCTGAGGCAGGGGTGTCCGCACCTTTCCCGAGGGGGTCACCGCGTGGCGGGGGTGGCCTCAGCGGCCTGGCCTGCAGCCCCCGTGCCCCCTCCTTCTGAGCAGTCTTGACTGTCTCCTCTGGACATGCCTTTCCAGGGTTATTAACCTCCTGTGTGATTTTTGCAAAGACTGTCCTCCGATTTTTAACATTCTATCACGGTTTTTGTGTTAAATGTGTCCGTGGGCCTGCGAGGGTGCTGGTGTGAGCGGGGGACCCGGCAGTTGAGGGGAGCTTCGCCCAGCAGCCCCAGGTGGGCTGGGCGCTGGCGTCGGGGTCCGGCCCCTGGTCGCGCCGCCCGTCCTTCCCTCTCGGGATGAGGGGGTGACGAGGCTTGCGGGGGGCATATCCGCGGACCCGCCTAGCCCCCCTCCGCCCAGGCGCCGCCTCCCACTCGGAGCTTCTGGTTCCTCCGCTGCAGTTTCGCTTCTCTCCTCCTCACGGTTCAGTCTCTCCCTGGGGCCGTTTACAATCCGGCACCGAATCTGAGCATCTGGACACTGATGCTTTCCCCCCAGAAGACAGCCCGCCCTTGACCCCCGGGGTGGGGTGCGGGGAGGGCAGGGCCTGTGTGCTCTCTCTGGGCCGCTCTTTTGGGGAGCAGCAGAGAACAGTGTTTTATGGGGCGGGGGATTCAGAGTGTAAAAGGATATAAGGGTCTGGGTTACCAGAGGGAGGTTGTACGCTCCTTCTGAAATAAGCCATAATGGAAATAGATTTCCCACTGTTTGGGGAGCTGGAGCCACTTCTGTTAATAAATCCGATGGGATGTGAACCTGTACTTTGAGGCCCTTGATTCTCTGGGGTCCGCCCAGGTGGGTTTCTGAAGCCCAGCATAAGGGCAGCACTGTCATTGGATGAAGCGTCTCCAGGCTGGTGCGCTTGGCCCGGGAGGTGGTGTAGGGTTTCCTCGAGCAGCTCCATTATTCAGAGACCTTGGGAGCCTCAGCTCTAGGCACACGGTAATGAGGTACCCACGTGTTACAAAGGGTCTGTTCAAATTGGAAATCCAGACGTGTGGCTTTGCTGCTAAAAATGATTAATTACACTAGTAGTGATTTTTTTAAAACATATTTTACTGAGGCTATAATCAATATATAATGATTTAATATATGGCTGTACATCAATATTCTCTGCTTCGTTTTTCCTGTAAAAGAAGGATTCTTAGGCCATGAGCCACCATCAGAAGGTACATGAGAGATCCCGGAACCTATGTGTTCGTCCAAAACCCTTGGGGTGTTTCCTCTGTCGCTGGTGCTGAGTCTATCACAGCGTCTTTAAGCGTCCAGGCCCCCGTGTCTAAAACCCGCCCGCCCGCCTGTTGTTGGGGCAGGTGGAGCACCGTTTTGGACCAGGCACAGGCCTGGGACCTGGAGGCAGGGGTGGACCAGGGTAGACCTGGGCGGGCCCGATGCTGCCCTCAGAGGCGTGGGGTCTGCTGGTGCAGGACGTGATGGGTGAGATGGTGAACGTGAGGAGAGGAAGGAAAGTGGGGGACGGTGACACGCCTGTTGGGCTGGGGGCTGCGACTGGGGTAGGGCAGGTGGCGGACGCAGTTTGTGAGAAAAAGCAGAAAAAAGTAAGGGGACCGGCGCTGCGGCTCTGCGGGAAGGATGTTTGCGCAGAGGGAAGCCCCGGTGGGCGCGTGTCCAAGTGGGAGGGCGGTGGCTGGAGTGGAGAGAGGAGGGGCCTGGGAGGGGCGCAGGGACCCTGCTGGCCAGGCCGGGGCTCGGGCTGCTTCTCCGCTGGAGCAGCAGTAGCGGAGCCCGTCTCGGAGGCCAGGCGCGCGGGGTGAGGGGTGAGGCCGGTCCCGGATCGCGGGGTCCCTGGGCTCGTGGGTGGCGGTCCCGTGGCCAGCGCCTTACCCGTCTCCCCCTCCCTTCCAGAGCACTACAGTTACGTCACCTCCGGCATCGGCTCTGGTCTGCCCCTCTCCTCCGCCCACCCCTCGCTGCCGGCCCCATGCCACGAGCTGCAGACCTCGGCCCCGGGCATCTCCACCGCAGGCTACGGGGCTGCCCTGGATGGCGGGCCCTCGAGCTACTTCCTCTCCTCCGGCGGAGTCAGGCCCAACGGGGCCCCGGCCCTGGAGAGCCCTCGCATTGAGATCACCTCCTACCTGGGGCTGCACCACGGCAACGGCCAGTTCTTCCATGACGTGGACGTGGAGGATGTCCTTCCCGGCTCCAAGCGGTCCCCGTCCACGGCCACCCTGAACCTGCCCAACCTGGAGGCCTACCGCGACCCCTCGTGCCTGAGCCCGGCCAGCAGCCTGTCGTCCCGCAGCTGCAACTCCGAGGCCTCATCCTACGAGTCCAGCTTCTCGTACCCGTACGCGTCCCCGCAGACGTCCCCGTGGCAGTCCCCCTGCGTGTCCCCCAAGACCACAGACCCCGAGGAGGGCTTCCCCCGTGGCCTGGGGGCCTGCGGCCTGCTCGGGTCCCCGAGGCACTCGCCCTCCACGTCGCCGCGCACCAGCGTCACCGAGGAGAGCTGGCTGGGGGCCCGCACATCCCGGCCCTCGTCCCCCTGCAACAAGCGGAAGTACGGCCTCAACGGCCGGCAGCTGTCCTGCTCCCCCCACGCCTCGCCCACGCCGTCCCCGCAAGGATCGCCACGGGTCAGCGTCACCGACGACACCTGGCTGGGCAACACCACGCAGTACACCAGCTCGGCCATCGTGGCCGCCATCAACGCCCTGAGCACCGACGGCAGCCTGGACCTGGGCGACGGCGTCCCCGTCAAGGCCCGCAAGACCGCCCTGGACCACTCGCCCTCAGTGGCGCTCAAGGTGGAGCCGGCCGGGGAGGACCTGGGGGCCACGCCGCCCACGTCTGATTTCCCACCCGAGGAGTTCCCGTCCTTCCAGCACATCCGCAAGGGCGCCTTCTGCGACCAGTACCTGTCGGTGCCGCAGCACCTGTACCCGTGGGCCCGGCCGCGGTCCCCGACGTCCTACACCAGGTAAGCGGGTCCAGGCGGGCGTGGACCTCGGCAGCGGGTTCCCGAGGCCCGGGTGCCGGCAGGGCTGGTTCCCTCCGAGGCTCAGGGAGGATCCCGCTCTGCAGCGCCGGCTCTGCTGCCGTCCTGGCGTCCCTCCGCCTTCACACCCCTCGGCCTTCCCCCGGCCTGTGTCTGTGTCCGAATCTCCCCTCTGTCAGGACCCCTCGTGCTGGTCGAGGGCCCACCCCAAAGACCTCACCTCACGAATTCTCTCCTTTTTAAAGGCCTGTCTCCAGGTGAGGTCATATCCGAGGTGCTGGAGGGGGAGCGGGGTCAGACCTTCGGGGACAGGAGTCAGCCCGTCACAAGGGTTTACCGACACGTGGGCTCAGTTTTTGTTTTGTTTCCTATAAAACCAAGTGACGCTCGCGTCTGTGTTTTTGGCTTCCCTGCTCGCACCTAATTGCCATCACTGCACTGTCGGTGCAGATGCGGCCTCGGCTCCGCAATTCCCCGGAGTAGCGCCCCCGCCCAGCCCCGCCCGCTGGCGTTTGGAAACAGCGCAGCCTCCTCCTCCCAGGAGACGGGCTGCCTGGCGGGAGCCTCAGCTCCTCCGAGCGTCGGGGCTGCTGGTGCTCCGTTGGGTCCACTTACTCAGCCCAGGGTTTTTATTTTTAACTAAACAGCTTTCCCAACAGGTGGGCCGCTAATGACCCCTGGCAGAGTGCTTTGTGCTCCAGGACTTCTATCAGGCGTAGACCGTGCACACGGGCCTTCCCAGGAGGTACACGGCCTTTGCCGTGGGGGCTGCGGGGGCCTCTCCAGGAAGACGCGTGTGTGACAGGCATGCAGGCTTCTGCCTGGAGATCCGGGTATTCGAGGCTTAGTGTTTTCTTGCTCCTGCTCCCTGTTTTGTTCTGGCGGCAAGACTGCATGGTAGGGCCTAGTGCCTTCCAGCCGTCGTGCCCATGAGATGAGGAGAGCCGATCAGTAGGGTTTCACCTGTTTCAGAATTTTCTCTGTTGTGCTCAGACCCTCTTTTTCTCCACAGCTAAAGCACACACGAGGTAGTTAGAGCTGCCAGCGGATAATGTAGTTCTAGGCGCCAAACGAACACAGCTAAACCTTTTTGGAAGTTTGTGGCAAAGAAACAGTATGAGAGATGACAGTTTCTAAAGCATCGGACGGTGAATACGTCCTTTCTGCTGGCACGTTTAGGAGTCAAGAGGTAGAGAAGCGAGGATTACCACGGACTGGGAATCAGAACCTGGGTTTAATTCATAAATGTGGGATTTTAAAAATCCATTTGGAGGCATGTTAAAATATAAACACTGTTTATGCCAGCCGTCCTCTCTTTGTAATCATTACTTAAGAAGAAGGATATTTTGAAGCTAACCTGCTCAAGCCCACAGGCCCCCACCCAGTTTAGGACCTTCTCATTTTCATGGACTGTGATGGGGCGTCAGTGAACCCACATCATCCCTGCAGGTGCAAAGGTAACTACCATGTCTCCAGGCGCTGCTGTGACCAGACCCCACAGAAGGGGTGGCTTAAACAGCAGGCGTTTATCCCTCAGGGTTCTGGGGCTTGGAGTCTGCGGTCCAGGTACCGGCGTTGAAGTCCTTGGACCGGGACCACCCAGGGGCCTCGCCCTACCTTGACGGCCCCTGTAAAGACCCCGCATCCAAGCGCGGTGGCCTTCTGAGGTCCTGGGGTTAGGACTCCAACCTGGGACTTCTGGAGGGACCAGCTCAGCCTGTGACCCCCGGTGGCAGATGGGGTGGCTTCCTCAGGACCTCAGCAACGGGGAGCCTGCGGGTGTTTCTGGGGGTCGTCCTGCGTCAGGATGCAGAGCTGCTGCCTGCTGTCTGCTCCGGGGTCTCAGGGATGATTCCCCGGTTGAGTGACCTGCTCCATTGATCTCTGGGTCCCAGAGCTCTGGGCGAGGTGTGATGCTCCCGGCGTTCCTGTGAGTTCACGCCAACAAACCCTGTGAAGGCACCACACTTCCCCCCGAGGGTTTGAAGTCAACTTTTCCCACTGTTGTGGTTCCACATCAGAATATGTTTCCTGGTCCCTGGCGATGTGTTTCCGTGTGATCCCGTCAGCTGGTGCGGGGGGGTGGGGGGTGTGGAGTGGGCGGCTGGAGGCCACGGGAGAAGAGAGAGGTCGGGGCACTCACCTGCGGGGAAGGTGGCCAGACTTCCTGCCCACGGGGTCTCGGGCTGCCCAGCTGGGGTGCCCGGTGCTGACAGGCTCCAGAGTCTGGGGTGGAGGGCTTATCGGGACAGATCCACTTCCCAGCCTGTGGTGCAGCACCTCTGGGCACTTCTCCTTCTGTCTTGCCAGTAAAAGGAACTTTTTGATGAGAAGTGTGCAGCGTTATTCTCTTCCCAAGGAACTTGGGGGCCATGGGATCACTGCCCTTTTGGGGTCTTTTTGTCTGTACAGCATGCGTGGCTCGCCCCTGTGTGCAGAGCCTTCTGATAGGCCCACAGGGTCACAGAATGATGCTAAATTCTTGCCACAGAAGGTTTGTGAAACCAACAACAGTGTTGGATAGACGTTCATAGGCTTCAAATAAGAGTTTAGACTTATTTTAGAACCTCAGAGAACGACGCTCCTGCTCTTAAAGCTTGGGAAACGCAGGTGACTTTTTTTAAGTGCTCCCTGTCCTCACGTCCGACAGGCCACGAGCCTCTTCAGGAAGGGGAGGGTCTTCCCACCTCGCTTCTTTCTGCAGGTGAGAAAGCAATTCCGCCAAGGATGGTACCGGGCGGCTCCCACGATCGGCCGTGGCGGTGAGGGTGGAGGTGACCGGCCGATTCCCACTCCCAGTGGATTGTTTCTCAGTGGTGGTTTTCAGATGGTGGCTTTCAGAGGACTTTGTATTGTCCCAAAGGAGCTGAAATTTAAATGTCCATTGATTCAAGCAAACGTACTTGAGCGTCTGCCCTGGGCGACGGTCCATATCCAGGGTCCTCGCTGTGTGTGTCCAGTGAACTTGAGTTTCCTTTAGAATAGGCTCGGGGAAGGTCCCAGCTTTTGAGGTCTTAATGTCTCTGTCTGGGCCCGGCATAATCTCTGAATTTGCCTTTAAAGGGGCAAAGTTACACGAGGAATGTATAACACTTAAAAGGAAACTAGTTTGGGGAATGCGGAGCATTTTAAGGTGAGTCTTTCGTAACAGCAGCAGCACACGTGTCGAATTAAATTCCTACAGACAAACTTTGCTTTTGTGATTTGAGGAGTTAAAGAGTGGACTTTCTCCAGGGGTGAGGGCACATGATGAACAGGGTTCCTTGGAGCTGCTGGGTTCGGTGACCCGAGGGGCTGCGTGTCCAGATCGGTATTTCAGACGTGGTTTCTTTTAGGTTTTGGGGTCCGATTGATGATGTTAATAATATCCATAACCATTATGCTGTGTCTAACTGTTAGTTTCCAAAAGTCTGATGAAACTACTGCTGACTCTGATTGCATTTTATAAGTTGTTTGAATATTTCAGAGTTTATCCTAATTTGGAATAAGATTAAATGAAGCTGGAGGCTGGTAACAAATCCAACTACACGTCATTCCGCTGGGGCACCCCTGGCCCCGGCCCGTCTGCACTCGAGTGGTCTCCATCAGGCCAGCCCACTCGGGCTTTTGGACCAGTCAGTAACTCCTGGGTTATTTTCTCTTTTCTGACCTGGCAAAGGATCTTCAGCCACGTCATCTGAAGATCACAAAAGGAAGCTCGCTGGGGACTCCCCTGGCGGTCCAGCGGTTAAGACTTTGCGCTCCCACTGCAGGGGGCTCAGGTTCAGTTCCTGGTTGGGGAGCTAATATCCCATATGCGGCACGGCCGAAAAGTTAAAAAAATTTTTTAAAGATTACCAAAAAAAAAAAAAAAGGAAGCTCACTGATAGTGAGCTTTAAAAAGAAGACAGTTTGGGGGGAGGTCTCTGCACGGTCCCCCTGAGCACTTGCTTACAAGACCCAGTGCCAGGGTCACATGTTCAGGCTCCACTAATAAGAGGTAGATCTGGACTCACGCCGTGATTAGCTCACCCCAGAGGCGCCCGCTGGCTGGGCCCCTGCTGCCCGGAGCCCTGACGAGTTTTCCCTCTAATCGGGGGGCATCGGGGACCCTGGGACCTTTCTCTGATGTCCACGTCCTGCTCCCAGGATGCTGGTGGCTGCTCGGGGAGGGTGGGAGCCCAGCAGACAGAGGTCCTCACGAGGCCAGAGGCTGACCTTGGCCACAGGCCTGCAGAGGCTCCTGCAGGTGAATTCGGAGTCTGAGTGCAGGACCCGGGCTGTGTGTTTCTGCAGTTGTGCTTTCTTGCTGCAGGAGTATGTGGTCTCAGAGGCCCGAACCCTCATCCCCGCGGGGCAGGCTCTTTCTGGTTTCCCAGAGTTCACAGCTGACGCCAGGAAAGGTGCTCTGTGTACTGCCTTCCAACTGGAAAAATCAGCCTTGCAGATGCAGCTGTGATCTGTGGATTTGTGGCAGAGGGAGAGGCTTCCGCTCCACCTTTAGGGCCCTTCCCCCAGGGTGGACGTGGAGGATGTAGGCCCTGATTTCTCTTTTTGATGTTGTTCTATGAATGTCTATTTTTAGCCACGAAAAGGAGAAAGAGGATCCCAAGTACTTTTGCGTTCCTGAAGAGGATAACATAATTTGAATCTCTGTGGCTTTACACACAGATTTTTCAGTCTAGCCATTGAGATCTGCCATGTTGGCTGGTTTTGTAGATAATCCAAACGCCCGCAGAGTTTCGGCTACAAAGCCGGTCAGCTCCTGGCCTGGTCCTGCTCCCGCCGGGCCGTCCATCCATGTGCGTGTGAAGGCGGGGCCGCTGCGCTCAGGGGTCTCCCATCCCGGGGCCCCTTCCCGGGTCTCCAATCTTGAGATTTCCCAAACTGTGAGGAGACCCGACCAGGAGCAAGTGTCCAGTGACGACACGCGCGACTGACCACAGACACAACAGAATTGCTTTCTGCTCAGACATTTTCCTCCGAGGAGAGTGTGGGGTGCTTGTCGGGGACCCCGTGCACCTGCAGCACACCTGGGCTGGGCCTCCGGGGAAAGAAGGGAACGGTCCTGCCGGAGACTGAAATGTAATCGTGAGGCAGCGATTGTCCACCTTTAAAATTCAGCCTTCCGTGAAAATTAATGAGCGAAATTGTATTTATATGTCATGATGGGCTTTGCTTTTTAAATAAATGCTTCTGAAATACCTTCTGGAAGCTGGGGCTTGACCCACAGCGTTGAGCTGGCTGGTTTTCGGTAAAGAAAGCGACCCGCATGTTGTTTTTCCCTCTGAGGTTTCCCGTCCAGGTTGGTCTGTGCTCTGAGCCCGCAACAGGCACCGGCTGCGAAAGCCCACGCGACTGGAGCACGGACGCGTTGCGTTAATCACGCGCTGCGTTGCAGTGCTCTCAGCGCCGGTGCCTGTGTCACTCCGGCCACGTTGTTGTAAAGGCTTGTTGAGGTGCACGGTTCTGGCCTCTCCCTGCTCAGGCTTCATGTAGATTTAAGCGGTTGTTTCCGGGATCTGACCGTTCCGCTCAAGCACTGGTCATGCCTTGGAAGCCCCGGGGCCCCTGGGGACGCGTGATTTTCTTCCGAGAGTCACTTCCCACAGGTGAGCATGGCCACCTGCAGGGCAGTCACACCGTGATGATGCCTGATTCCCCTGAGCCCAGAGCTCTGCAGGGCCGTCGGGATGTGCGTGCACTGTGGCCTCAGCATCCCTCCCCGGGGACCTGGGCTCGGGGCCAGCGAGCTCACGGGAGGGGTGGATGGGTCTCACTTTACAGATGGGGAAACTGAGGCACTTGGAAATTGCTAGACACAAAACGAAATACAAAAGGCTGTAAGGCTCCAGTTGCCCAATCTGGGGGTGCGAGGCGAGTGTGGTCACTGCAGGGCTCGAGGCTGGGAGGATCCACTGAGTCCCCCACTGCGGGGGCACGTCTGGGGGCTGGACACGCACCTGTAGGTGGTACTGGCATCCCACTGTTTTATTTCAAGTCATATGTTACAGGGGGTGGGGGGATGCGGAGTCCGGGATGCTGCGGTCACTCACTCTTGGTGTCCAGAGAGCACGGCAGCGGGGGCAGCGCCCAGCGGGCTGTGCCTGTCGGGCACGGGGTCTCCTCGGGCCTGACCACAGGCTGAGCTCTGTTTCAGCGAGACCCTCGCTGAGGCTGTGAGCTTCTCTAGTCCTCAGGGAGCAACGTGCCTGATGCAGGTACATTCCTGTAGATGATCTGAGAACAGCTTATTTATTACATCCTGAGCCACTGAAGTCTGTTTTAAACTTAGAGTTTGGAAATGGAATGGTTACTATTTCATGACTGTCCAGGTTTTTCTGTGGGTCCCCTATTAAAACAGATTAAGGATGAACTCTGGGAGTTGCCCCCTGACTGTCCTGTCATCTCTGGGTAGAAATCAAATCTGAGTGTCAGTTTCATGGCTTATTTATGCCCCATCCTACATTAGCTTGGCGGTTCTGTTTCTTGGTTTTTATAAGCAGTGTGGCAGGTATCATCTGAGCTTTCTCAAGCTCTGTAGTGGCTAGTTAGCAGCAGGCTCTGATGGCATCTGAAAAGGCATTTGGGGCCCAGTAACAGTCACAAACACGCTGGCATCTACCCCCTGTAACAAGCATGAGGGCCAGTGGTGAAGCAGAGGGACCATCCAGGGCTCAACTTCCCACGGGGGTCCTCACCAAGTAAACATGCCTCCACCCATCCACCCACCCACCCAGCCACCCAGCCTTCTTTCCATCCACCAGACATCCATCCACCATCCAGGGCACGGGCCCTCTCTGTGCCCTTTGTTCTACTCCAAGAGTGGATGTGAGGGAAAGGCAGCGTCCTCCCTTGTCCAGACAGTTCTGGTCCCCGGGGACGGAGGAACTGGGTGCAAATGCAGTTGTCTAGTCTTGGGTCAGGAGTAGCCCCAGTAGTTTGAGAAGTTCCTCCAAAGTAGCTTATCTTCCACCTCAGCTGGATTTCTGGACAAGAGCTCTTTCTGTCCCACTGGGCTGCCCCCACACTGAGTTGTAGGAGCACCTGGTGTCCTTAGACGTGTCTTCTCTCGGGAGACGTTTTAGGAGTTGGAGGGCTTGTTTTCCTGGAGAACAGAGGGCCGGCTCTGTAAGAGGAGGGCCCTGCAGCGATGCCGCCCTCTTGCGAGCCGAGGAGGAGACCCCAGGCAGCCGTCCGCCCCGGGGAGAGGGGCCGGGTCCAGTCTGCCTGGGGGTCCTGGAGGCTGCCTGGCTCCCCCCGTGCAGGTGCAGGGCGGTGGGAACGGTCGGGATGCAAGTCTGGACGGCAGGGCCTGAGAGGCTTACGTGAGACTGGCCTGTTTGGGGGGGGCGGCGGGGCGGACGAGTGGTGCAGCGTAAGGGTGACGGCAGTTTTCCGGAAAGCCGGAAGGAAGTCTTCGCCCCTTGGGGTTCTCCACACCCTGCTCGGTGGAGCCGCTAAAAGCAACGGATTCTTACGAAATTCCTGAATCGATCATTAAGAAAAAAAAAAAAGAATCTCTCCACGGTGACCTTGCTGTTCTTGTTCTGAAAGTTCCAGGTCGTGACTGAGTTTGAATTGGATTCCTGAGCAGACCTGGGCCTGGCAGAGCCTCCGAGAGCGTGGAGAACGAGCAGGTGCCCTTCCTGGGCTGCCCGCCTCCCGAACACACACCAGGCACCAGACCCCATCCGTGCCCCTCCGAGTCCCCAGGGCACGGGAACAAGCTGGGGACCAGTCGGGAACAAGTCAGGGCTGAGGTGGCAGCAAGGAGGGGTCTGGCACTGGTGTGACCCAGACAGGGCCTCTTGGGGGGGGATCCTGGGCCTCACGACGGGTCACTGGCTGCAGACTCTCGGGGTGCGGGTGCCCGAGGGTGGGAAGGCCGACGCGGGGTCTCCTCTCACCTCACTGGCCTCCTTGCATTTTACTGCCCGGCCCTGTCCCTCGGCCCCCTGTTCACCCACCAACGTCTCCATAAAAGCACTTTTCCAGCCTCCGGGAGTGGTCAGGGCACCTCCTCCAGGCCACCATCCTCCTCGTGGCCAGTCCTGTCCCCGAGTCCCCTCAGCGCCATCTGAGTGACAGT
The DNA here is from genome assembly GCF_949752795.1 of Hyperoodon ampullatus. Lineage (NCBI taxonomy): Eukaryota > Metazoa > Chordata > Mammalia > Artiodactyla > Ziphiidae > Hyperoodon > Hyperoodon ampullatus. The sequence continues at coordinate 88,801,821 of NC_136926.1, forward strand.
GCAGGGGAAGCCAGTCCCAGCAGCTGGGGGTGACCACCTGAGACCCCCGGCCGTGAGCTCCTGTCTGAGGCCCGCCCCCCGGTCCCATCCCTTCCAGACCCATCAGACGTGCAAGGCCGACCCCGAAGGACTTTGGCCTTTCGTGGATCACAGCCAGCCCTTCCCCGAGAGCTGCTCCCTGGGAGGGTGGGTGGGTGGGTGAGGATGCCACCCACGGCCCGTGAACCTCTGGGGGGTCATCAGCAGAGAGGTCGGCTTCGCCAGGGCGCCCTCCAGGAAGGCCGACCTTTCTGGCGTGGGAGGAGCTTTCTCACCCATGCCTGTCGGGGGCCCCGGGGGGAGCTGGGTGGACCTTGGGGCGAGGTGTGTGGTCCCGGCCAAGCCTTGGCCCACGGGAGCCTTTGGCGGCCCGGAGACCCTGCTTGATTAAATAGCCAAGAACTGAGCTGATAACCTTTTTTAAAATTAGAGGGGAAAAGACAAAACAAAGCAAGTAAGTTAGGCGGCCGTGGGCTCCCGACCCTGGGAAAACGCGTTGCTTTGAAGTTGGGCTGATGTCCTTCCCCTTCTGCTCTGGTTCTCTCATTCAGGCGGACTTCAGTCCTGCCAAGTTCAGTTTGTAGCTTCAGCTCTTTTAGAAACAGAAGAGTCCTGAAAGCTTTTACAGTTTTCTTCTAAGTGATAAGTCCATATGAGCCTTAGGTCTCAGAAAATTCAGAATTGAAAGGATTCTACCCAAACCATCTGAACAAAAGAGCAAGCCACCCTCCCCGGGTGTCTACACGGAGGGAGAACTTCACAGCATAGGGGCTTTGCTGAGGCTCGCGTATGTGGCACCTTGCGGTGGGATGTCCAGTGCACGTTGGTTCTCTGACGTTGAGTGGACAAGGCCTTTTTTCCGGGAGAAGGTTCCAGAAGGGCTCCAGGCTCGGGTGCAGCCAGTTTAGGGAAGTCGCTGCCTCTGACTCAGAACAGTCACCGAGCTCGCCAGGGCAAGAACAGGAGGGTGAGAAAGTAGATGATTTGGGGGTTTAAAATTCATATCCTTCACTATAGATACTTTTCATTTTTATTTTTTTAATTTTTAATTTTTTTTTTTTTTTTGCTATATGCGGGCCTCTCACTGTGTGGCCTCTCCCGTCGCGGAGCACAGGCTCCGGACGCGCAGGCTCAGCGGCCATGGCTCACGGGCCCAGCCACTCCGCGGCATGTGGGATCTTCCCGGACCGGGGCACGAACCCATGTCCCCTGCATTGGCAGGCGGACCCCCAACCACTGTGCCACCAGGGAAGCCCTGTGGATACTTTTTAATGCCGATAAACAAATAGGAAAGAGAATCCCTGACAGTTCCCGACCCTGGAATATCACCGTGGTAACTTGAGTGCCTGTTTCTCAGCTTCACTCTTTCACTCTGTATCACAGAAAACCAAACGTGTACACGAGTCAGAGACTAGTCACGGGTCGCCACGCCCACACCTAACTGACTGATTACTTGTGGTCCCCGTGCCTCACCTCCTCACCCACACCCGTTACTTTGCGGTAAATCCCAGACCTCGTCAAGTCTTACCCATCGATATTCAGCGTGTCTTTCAGAGATGGGGGCTCAGTTTTAGAAACGAATCATGACACCGGTAGATACCGTACCCGACACTGATATGCGATTTAAGAGAATCCCTTGGTATCACCGAGCAAGTGTCCAGACTCCCCTGACGTACTTTCTCCAAGGTGGTCGGATTCCAACTCCAGGCCTCCCGATCGGCTCAGGTGCAGAAATCTCTGTCTTCCCTGCACTCAGCTGTAGGGGGCTCGGCAGGCCCCAGTCCGGGTCACCTGGCACACTCCTCTGTCCCTGGTGTTCGCGGGTTTTCCTCGAATTGGTGCAGAATTGGGTCCTTGCTGGGATCTGGCTCCGAGTTTTGACGAAATGGTGCGTGCCGTTCCCTCAGAGGCGGGTTCTGGCGTCTCCGTGGTGGTAGCGGTGGCCGAGGAAGTGGTTTAAATGGAGAGGCCTGGGGTGAGCAGGTCCGGCCCGAGCCCCGCCCCACTGGCCATCGGGAGCACAGAGGGGTGGTCGGGACTGAGTGAGGCTGTCCGGAGCCTGGAGCCCTGGGCCCTGCCACGACCTTGGTTTTGAATCAGTGCGAATGGCCGCCGTCCGTCTGTGTCCCTGCGGTCAGCCGCGCTCCAAGCTGGGTCTCCTGTGCTGGAGAAACATGTCATGGGCAGGCTGCCCCCGCGGAGACTGGCGGGTCAGCTGGTGTCCCTGGGTCCTGCTCAGGGGTGGGTTTGGTTGGTATCGAGGCGTGTGCAGGCAGTCGGTGGTGCCGAGGTCAGAGCTGCAGTCTCATAAACACCTGCTCCGGGGCGGCACAGCTTTTGCTGAAGTGCGGGAGGCTGTCTGTGAAATCCTTTGTGTGCTGGAAAGACTGCCCTGGACTCGCGGGTACCCAGGGAAGCCCCGAGCGGGTGACCACAGTGGCCGGGCAGGGAGGAGGGGCCCCGGGCAGCTGGGGCAGGGCCTGGATTGGGGCGGGAGACACGGGCTGAGAGAAGTTCAGGTTCGTCTCGGGCTCTGCATGCCCGTGGCGAGGTGGGCTTCAGGCTCCAGGCCGTGAACTAAGCGTCAGAAAAGATCCTTCACCCTTTTCCCACATGAAGGAAGCACAGAGATTCAATAGGACATGAAAGGCTTTCTGGTGGGAAGTGGATGGTGGCAGCAGCTCCAAGAGCAGGGGATTCAGATTGGGGCCCCGGGGGGCTCCCCGATGGAGGTCGTGTGACTCCCTTCCTTGTGTCACATGAGCCGGCGTCCCCAGCCTGGAGGCCAAGGCCGGCCAGGCCAAGCCAGGCTGCTTAACACCCACTCACAGCGGGGCTCCTGGTGGCTCGGGGAGGCCATGGGCCTGGTCCACCCCTCGGCCCGGGGGGCGGGGTGATGGTGCCAGTGGTAACAGGTGGAAACCGCAGACACTCAGCACCGATGGGGCACCAGCGTCGCTCCTCGGCGGGGGGTGGGGGGGGTGAGTCGCGGCCTCCAGCCTCTTCTTTTTTTGTTGTTTTTTTTTTTTTTGGCCACGAGGCATGTGGGCTCTTAGCTCCCTGTCCAGGAATTGAACCCACACCCGCTGCATTGGAAGGTGAAGTCTTAACCACTGGACCACCAGGGAAGTCCCCAGGCTCTTCTTCTTTAAACGAGAGCAAAAGGAACGTGATTCAGGTCCTTACGTACCGAGTGCACAACAGCCATTTAGAAAAACCTATTTGCAAGAATTCCAGACTCACAGAGAGTTGCAGAGAGATCTGTGTCCGCTTCAGCCAGTGTCCCCACCAATGACAAGCTGATATTAAGGACAGTGGCCGTCATCCCGGAGTGGCCTTTGGAGACCCCGAAGGAGCTGGAGTTGGGGTGTGGGGGGCCTGGAGTCCCACGTTGCCAGTTAGTCAAATACGTGTAAGAGGTCAGGGGACGCTTGAGAGGCCTGGAGACTTTCAGAGATGTTACCACTGGGGGTTCAGAGTGTTTCAGTTTATTGTTACCACGTGATGGGTGCGTGTTACAGTGTTACAGGAAGATGCAGCCTCAGAGTGCCCTTCCCTGTGTGGTTTGGCAAAGATTAAATCCATCGGGCCCTGTGTTGGCGAGGCCGTGCAGGGGACCTGACCCCCGGGAGGTGTCAGGAGCCCCAAGTGTTCATGCTCTTTGACGGAGGCTGTGGATCTGTGCTGAGGAAATGACCAGAAAGGCCACCAGGGTGTCACGCTGGATGTTCACATCTCTAGTATTGATAAGGGCAACAAATTGGGAGCAACCCACAAGTCCATCCACAGAGCACTGATAGTCATCTACAGGACAAGATGTGGCGCTGAGATCAAACCATTTTTGAACAATATGCTAAAATGCTCAGCATGTGATCTTTACATGAAAAAAGCCAGGGTATCACACTATATATTTTATTTTGTTAAGATCTATCCCTTTTGTGTAAAAATACTTACAGATATATGCCCAGCTGTGGAGGTAATTTCTCTGGTTGATTATGAGATACATACGTGAGTGTATGGAGAGAAGGTAAAATAGCTTATGTTTGTACAGATCAGCTGCATCTTAGATTCGAATTTAACCGTGTGTTGTCTTGGCTGCATTGAGTGTGACTTTTTAAAAAATCAAATTAAGTTGGAGGTGAGTTTGAAGTTATTCAGCAGCCCTGGGCTGAGGCCATGAGAGAACTCTCCTGATGTGGTCCCCGTGGCGGCTCCTCTCCGGGTCGTTGGTGACCCCCAGGAATGACGCTCCGGCTGCAGGGCCCGTGACGGGGTTGCGTTGGGACAGCGCAGCCATGAATCACCGTCCTCGCAGCAGGGGCCGCTGCGTCTTGGAACATTCCTTCCAGTCTTAGGCCTTTTCTCTGAATCAGAGATACATTTACATTTTTTTGTGGTGCTGCCAAACTCATGTTGAAAATTTCCAACCCCAAACAATAATTTTAATCGTCTATATTACAGTATTTATTTTGTGGACCATTCTAAGTTGAAACTGTGCACACACTGTGTTGCTGGCTTTGTCCGTGATTCAGGAGCCAGGTATTTCCCCAGATCTGTTCCTCTGTCGTGTTCAAGTGCAGGACGGCTCAGAAGACGCTTGCCCTGCGCGGACGGCGAGGGCTTGCACTCTCCATCCTTCCTTTCTTCCCTTTCCGTCGCACACTCTCGTTTTTTAATTTCCTGGGAGTCAGGTGGACCTAACTTTTATTTTGTTTTTCATTTGTTTCTTTTCTATTTGCAGCAAAGGACAGTCTTTTCACTTAGATCAACAGTATGTATAAGATAACAGAACAGATTAGTACGTTGGATATTCTAAACGGAGACGTGGTCCCCTCTGGGCGGGGTGTGCTGAGCTGGGCAGTTTGTCTGGGGGTCGGGAGCAGCTCCCGTAAGATGCTGGTTACCGAGGGCCGACCTCGCACTCGGAGCCCGTGGCTTGCAGGTCCTTCTTCCCGGCGGTGTGGCCGCATGTGTCGCTGATAACCACGGCAAGAAAGTGCCTCTGAGCACCACAGCCCGGGAGACTGGTAAACGCATCACGGAGCTTCGCCCACCAGGAAAACTCCCATTCGATTGCTGTTTAACGTTTCTCAGAAGCCACCTGACATTGGTGGGGGTGGCAGGGGGCTCCTGCGCTCAGCCCGTGACTCGGGCGTTTCCCTTCTCTGGGCATCTCGGAATCTCCGCGCACACACGTGTCCGTCCCATTCTTCTTGGTCACGTCGTCTTGAGTTTTCCAAGGCTGTACTTAGTGAGAACCGGGGGGCGGGGGGGCATCTTGTTGACATGGAATCAAAATGTAGACAGCAGACGGGGGCCCGGGGGGTGGGCGATGAGCAGTCCCACCCGCCTGCGGTCTCACTTCCTGAAGAAACCTGGGTTTAGGTTGGCCGTTGAATAGAGGGTTTTCAAGTGCAAGTTGGTCCTGGAATCCCACACGTAGTCTGGCGGAGGGGCTTCCCAGGGTTGGAAGGCCTCCCATGCAGACGGTGATTTTAGGGCCCAGCAGGGTGGACACAGGGGCTGAGGGACACACTCCAAAGCGGCCTCTGTGCCTGCACGGAGGTCCTGGCCCCGGGGAGGTGCTGGCGTCTGACTGTAGGACAGGCCCACTTCACTGTATCTGCGGCAGATTCCAGTTAGGATTTTTTTTTTTTTTTTTTTTTAGTTTCTGCTTTATAACAAAGTGAATCAGTCATACATATACATCTGTTCCCACATCCCTTCCCCCTTGTGTCTCCGTCCCTCCCACCCTCCCCATCCCACCCCTCCAGGTGGTCACAAAGCACCGAGCTGATCTCCCTGTGCTCTGCGGCTGCTTCCCACTAGCTATCTACTTTACGTTTGGTAGTGTATATATGTCCATGCCTCTCTTTCGCTTTGTCACAGCTTACCCTTCCCCCTCCCCATATCCTCAAGTCCATTCTCAAGTAGGTCTGTGTCTTTATTCCTGTTTTACCCCTAGGTTCTTCATGACATTTTTTTTTCTTAAATTCCATATATATGTGTTAGCATACGGTATTTGTCTTTCTCTACTAGGCATATACCCTGAGAAAACCATAATTCAAAAAGAGACATGTACCAAAATGTTCATTGCAGCTCTATTCACAATAGCCCGGAGATGGAAACAACCTAAGTGTCCATCATTGGATGAATGGATAAAGAAGATGTGGCACATATGCACAATGGAATATTACTCAGCCATAAAAAGAAACGAAACTGAGCTATTTGTAATGAGGTGGATAGACCTAGAGTCTGTCATACAGAGTGAAGTAAGTCCAGCTAGGATTTTAAATTTCTCACTGCCTCGACACAGACGCAGCCTCTTCTCACGTTAGAGCCTTTGATTTGCTGCTCGAAGGTCGAGCTCAGCCCCACTGGGAGGCCCGTCTGCCCGGGTGGCATCGGGGCTGGCGGTGTCCCTGGGAGCCAGTGAAGACTTTATAGTGGGATGTGGTGTGCGCGGCCTGCGTCCCGCCAGGCTCTCAGCACCGCCGCGTGCTCTCAGAGGGGCCCAGTGGGTGGGGCTGCAGAACCCGAGGGTGGACAGGGTGCCCGCAAAGCTGACTCAGCAGTAACTGCACGTGCATGGCGAGATGATTCCGTTTCTACCGTCACTAGAAAACCACGAATGCCCCCAAAATATACTGTCCTTTCCAGGAGTATTTTGCACGTTTTTTAGAAATTACATGTTTGATTCCAATTCACGCTGATTTCTGGGCTTTTTCTCCTTTCAAAAAGTACCTTTATTCTATCTATTGTTTTGTGTTTTAAAAATCACCCCGATTCATCGTCTGAGATGAGACGGAGCAGCTGGGGGACGTTTTGGGGAAGCAGTGGTCCGACTCCTTCCAGGCTGAGACGCCACGAGCACTGCGTCCGTGTGTCTGGGCCTCTGAACAAAACCCACCCTTCCCAGCCACCTGTCCCAAACAAGCCGCCAGCATGCACGGTGTCTCTGCTGCACGTGCGGAAATGAACACATCAGTGACAGGTGGAGCGGGGCGAGAGGACAGTGGCGCCCAGACGGCGGAGACTCCGGGAGCGAAGGCACCTTCGGGGCTGTGTGCGGAGGGCGAGAGCTGGGCGCCTCCCGTCCACCTCTGCGGGGGCAGGGGGTCCTCACACTGCTCCCGCCCTGCACCCCTCCTGGCCGGCCCTGGCTTGGCTTCCAGACACCTCTGAGGTCTGACGAGCAGCATCTCTGTTGGGCCAGGCTCTGCATCCGAGAGGGGAAGGGGAGGGGCTGTCACCGTGGGGACCCAGAGCCACACCCCCCCGCACGGGGCTCTCGTTGGAGGAAGGCAGCGGGTGGGCCAGACCCCAGCTCCTGTGAGGGCCTGGCGGCCTCTGCCTGTGGGCCGTGGCTTTTGGGGGCCAGCCTTTTGTCTGTTTACAGGGCAGGACCCTGAAGCACGCTCTGTAGGGAGAGCAGGACCTTTGGCCTCACGTGCACCTGGTTTCAGGTGGCAAATGGCCTCCATCTCCCATCTGTACAGTGAGGCTGTCAGTGCCCCAGAGACTGAGGTGGTCGTGGGCCCCGTGGACCCCTCGGGCAGGGCCCGGCTCACTCCCCTCTTCAGCCTCCAAGTGACAAACCCGGCTTGCAAATCTGCCTTGGGCCCCAGGGCCGCTCCCTTGGTTCTGTGGATCTTTGGCTGCAGCTCACTCGTGCCCTGGGTGGGCGGCTGCCCAGTTGTCATGCACGGATCACGGGATGTAGGGGGCTGGGCAGGATTGGGCAAACCCGCCATTTTATCAGGGGCCCGGCAGCACCCCCGACGGTTCACTCCTGCCCGCAGCCAGCGTGCGTGGGACAGAGGGGATCGGAACCGGGCCGCCCAGTTCTGAGGCCAGGCTGACACAACTGTGATTCTGAAAAGGTCTTTAATTCTGGAGCCTATCTTATTAGGGAGGTTAAATAATTTAGAGGCCTGTCATGAAGGAAGGAAAATATTTTAAGGTCGTGCGGGAAAATGTTTCCATCTTATTCAGAAGCTCGTCATGAAGGCCCGACAAGGCTCTGGGCGTCCATCACGATCGGGTTGCCATTGGCTGTGTCAGGCCATTATCCTTATCGATGAGAATTTCAGATGCAAGCCTGGCAGGATGAGCTGCTTCTCAGGGCCCCAGAGTCTTCGGTGGGTCTGTGGTCTGCGGGAAGCCGTGGCATGAATGTTTAATGCTCTGTGTTCCCTTTCAGCCCGTCTCTCCCTGCCCTCGACTGGCAGCTGCCGTCACACTCAGGACCGTACGAGCTGAGGATCGAGGTGCAGCCCAAGTCTCACCACAGAGCTCATTACGAGACGGAGGGGAGCCGGGGGGCCGTGAAGGCGTTGGCCGGAGGACACCCCAGTGTGCAGGTACCCACTGTGCTCCGACCCCACGTCCTGTCCCTGCTGCAGGGGCAGCAGCTGGGGCTGGTTTAATCCAAAGGCCACTTTGCGGTAACAGCTAACAGCGCCTTTCATTTTCTGTCTTTTTTTTTTTCCCTAAAATTCTCATCTCCCAACCAGTTTAGCTAAATATTTTATACACAGTCAAGTCCCAGCTTTCTCCTCAATACCTATAATGGTACAATGAGAGTACCTGCTCTACTTGCTTCTGGAGCTCATAGATCGGCTGTAATCGTTACACCTGAGGTTCCTCTTTGGTGAAACTGCTCTGGGGGAGCAGGCGATACCCTGAAGATCGTGGGGGCGTGACCAGCCCGGCGGGGTTGGGAGGACTCCTCTGGATGGTGTTCAACTAGGAGGCAGAACGGCTGTAGCTTTTGCTTGTGTTTCCTGGTGGGTAACTGAGGTGACCTCGGTACAGCCTGGCTACTGCTTTGTCCCGATGGACAATGCCCTTTATCCCCATGTGTCCCTGAGTGGTCATGTTTGACTCGGAAAAGATGGGAAAGAGGGAAAAGAGAAGGCAAGGGGAGACAGTGTGTCCAAGAAGATGCCCTGGGCCACCTTGAGGGTCCATCTCGCTGCCTGGATGGTGGCCAGTGGGCAGTGTGGCCTGGGGGCTGCTGTCTAGACCTCGTAGTAGACTTGACCTTGGTGCTATTTCGTTTTAAGGTGTCCTGGAATAGGAAAATTTAAAAGAAAAGAAATATACCTTTGAAATAAAAGTGCTTTATTTTTGAGGACCTTTTCTTTAACAAATCTGTAGAAATAGGTGTTCAGGGTTATTAGAACCAAGGCCTGAAGCTCCTGCTGAGAAGCTGCCCCTCGATTCTGATCCAGCTGCGCTGCATTTTGTCCGTCGTTCTGCCGCAGAGGTTCCACGGCGTACGCCACACGCTGGGTGCCGTGCACGCCACACACGGACAGGCAGGGGACTCCTCCTGGGGCCCCTGCTCTGGGGAGAGTCAGAGAATCGAACCCAGGGGCCCTGTGCCCTCTCCAGCCCCAAGGGGAATGGAGCCCACCTCTGCCCAGCCCTCTGCTGAGAATTAGCCCCATCCCCCAGATCTCAGATGGGGACAGATGGGAAGAGCATGCAGCCCTGCTCTGCCCGCAGCCGCTGTTCCCCTCCCGCGTTGGCCGTGGCCGCCCACCTCCTGGGGCTGCTTCCCCAAACGTGGCCACCATCCTTGTAGCACGTCTCCCCGCGGCCGTCAACAGAGCCTCGACCAAGGTCTCCTTGGGCCACGTTAAGATTTGTCCAAAGCGAAGCCCGTCTGCACGGCTGCTGCCTCTGGTTCGGGGTTTTCAGAGGCTACTTTTAAAGAGTCCGTTCTTTCCTCTCTGAAGCTTTGGACCCTTTGAGGTGGTGGTTCCCAAAGTAAGCCTCCCCAGTGTCCCTTAGAGATGCGATTCTCTGGCCCACGCACCCCACTGGGCCCTGAGTCTGCTGACCAGCCCCAGCACTGGAGTGCCGGCTGGGACCCGCCACTTTGCTTCTCAGCTGGGGACAGGAGGAGTGGGGACCTGCCGTGGGGTGTCGGGGCCGGGGTGGCATCAAGGAGGGGCTGCTCCGGCCTCGCAGGGGGCCAGCGGGGCTCTGTCGGGGTGGCTCCGGGTGCCGCTCCCCAGCCTCACACACCCCGGGGGAGATGGGTGTACTTGGCGTCAGAGTCAACGTGTTCAGAGCTGGTGTCCAGGCCGCACCCGCCATCCCAAACCTGTCGCCCTCCTCCAGCCCAGGAGGTAAACGTGAACTCGCGGACAGGCTATCCTGCAGGCATTGGCATTTGGTCACACGTGTCACCTCATCAGCCCAGCGTCTCCCACCAAACCCCTGTGATGTGACCTGTGACTGTCCCCTTGGACGCAAGTTTGCCTTCTTGCCCCGAACTGCAGCCGCACGGCGCTGATGGAGACGGTTCTCCCCCGTCTGTCTACGCCCCCGCCTGTCCAGTCCGCTCCCCAACCCTGTCATTTAGGGGATGGTGCAAGTGGAAGGGGAAGCGGCAGGGCACCCCGTGTTTGTATTTGATTCCATTTAGATAAATAACAATACAGCTTGCGAGGGCAGGAGGGCACAGAGACGAGCGCTGGTCCGCCGACGCGGCAGTCAGGGCCTGGAGTTGGCGGGGCGACGTTAGGGCGACGTCGGAGGCTGTGCGCTCGACGCCGGTTAATACCCACTTGGTTGGCCGCTTGACTTGGGAAACGTAGAGCGGGCTCAGCAGCGCCCAGCGGCCGGCGGCCCTTTCAGGTCCCCTCCCGGGCGGAGGCAGGTCGGATAATGCCTGCGCTTAGCCAAGTCCATAAACGGTGTTTAAGTCCCTTCCTGCTACGGTTTCCACTGGAAGAAAGTGTGTTGCTGCTGAATGGAAAAGACATTACAAAGGTGAGGAAGCAGACTGTTCAATAAGGAGAAATGAAAATAAAGCAGCAGAGAAATAATGGCCCAAAGCCCCCGTTTCCTGTAAATTACCTTGGCGAGGTCAGGGAGCCTCGTGCCCCTTGGACACCCCTGTCGTGAGATGCACAGCGCGGGGCTGAGGCCCTGAGCGAGGGCCGTTCCTGTCCTTGGCCTGGTGGCTGTGGCCCTGGGGACGAGGGCGTGCCCCGCCTCTTCTGGGGGCACAAGGATCCCACCCCCTGCAGGGTCCCAGCGCCGCGCTCCCGTCCCGCCGGGCAGGTGTCTTGGGCCCAGGGCAGTGTTAATCTCTCAGTGTAGATGAGGTGGAGAGGACTGGGACTGGTGGAGGGATTCTGAAGCTTGAAGCCGCGTTGGAAACATCTTAAGAGTGAATCCTCCAAAATTATTTCGAGCTCAGTGATGGCAGGATGGGCGGGGCTGCCTCTGGGTTTAAGCAGAATGAAGGCCCCTCCCCCTGCCACACAGCTGAACCTCGAGAGGAAACCAGGCCCAACAGAAATGTCAGCCTCTATCAGCATTCCTCCTGCAAGAGGGCTGGTACTGGAGAGTTCTCTGATCTGTCTGCCGTAGACGGAGTCTGTGTGCAAGGTGAAGTGAGCAGGTAGACAGAGGGGCTTTGGGGTTTGTTTTCTTCTTCAGTTAGTGGAGCACAAACTGGATAAAAATAGAATTTGCACATAATTGTAAAACAGATGAAAACAGAAAGCTCTCTCAGTTGCCGTGAAAGCCCAGTAACCACAGAGTTTTATTCTGCGCTGTGAGTTATTTTAGCACATCCTCTGACCCCAGCGGCTCCCCGGAGCCTCAGCCACAGGCTGATCCACACGTTGGGGAGACAGTCGCTCCCACTGGCCGTTCTGCGGTCAGCTGGTCAGAGGGAAGCCGGGTTTTGGTTCCGGGGCATCCAGGCCGTCCCTCGGAGCCGCTGTCACATGGAGCTCAGAGGAGGCCAGCGGTCGTGTGGACTGCACCAGGGGCTTTTGCTGCCCTCCTAGGACAGCCAGCTCATCGACTTGCTTCCGCATCCCCAAGCTTGCCGTGAAGTCAGGGGCAGTGGCCTTGTGTAGGACAGAGGCCCTGCCGGGCCCAGGGAGGACTCCTGCATTTTCCAAGCATCCAAGACGCAGGGGGAGCTGCCTCCACCTCTGCGGCCCCCTCCTCTGAGTCTAGGAGACGCGACGAAATGCAGAACCTTCTTTCCAGGCAGATTCAGACTGCAATTTCAGATTAGGAAAGGACTTTGCATTCACGTGGTCTTGTCCCCCATTTTCATTTGGGGACACAGATGCGTACGGGGCTTGCCCAGCATCGTTCGGGGGCTGGTGCCAGGAGTGAGCGTCGCAGACCGTCCACCACCCAGACTCTCCAGGGTCCTTGACGGCCCTGGTGGGTGTGCCCGGCGGGCGCGTCTGGGCCCCCGAGGCTGCTGTGACGGCCCTCTCGGGTGCTGGCTCGCCGCGCCCGCGGGCTGGAGCTGGGTGGGTGTGGGCCGTCCTCCTCGAGGCCCCCGTCTCCACCGGCGGGTGTGCGTGTGATGCGGCCACAGCGAGTACCAGGGGCCCTGGGGTCTGTGCTGGCCTCTGCTGACTTTGTAATGATGGGACCAGGGAGGAAGGGAGTGTGGGTTTCCCTGAACTTTAAAATCGTGCCTTTTCCCCTACTGCCAAAGGATTCAGACACACGTAGAATCCTCCCGGGCAGGAGGCGTCCAGCTGGGGTCAGGGTGGGGTGTCCTGGCTCCCAGCGCCCAGGGCCCCTCGTGTCCTCGGTCCAGACCTTCTGCCACCAGCGCCCCGGGTGTGTGTGTAAATCCATGGGCTGCTCGCTGGTTTAAGATGCAGGAGCCCCGGGAGCTTCCGACGGGGATGCAAAGGCCTTTTCCAGTGGTGCCAGCAGGACAGACCGACCCGGAGCAATCAGAGCTGGTGCTTCACACCGTTGTTCTGTGTCTCCTGAGCTGCAGGGCTCACACCGACTCTCCGGCGGGATGACTGCGGGGCCCCTCCCGGCCTCCTCGGCCCGCTGGTCAGTCTGCTCTTGGGCGAGGGTCTCTGGGCGCGGCGGCCTCTCCACCCCGGGGGCCAGGTGTTCTGGGTGCGTCTGGGGGCCCCCCCTTCCGTCCGGTCTCCCAGCCCGTCCTGCTCGCACCCCGCCCCGCATCCGCGCTCAGCGCCTGGACAGCAGCGCAGCTGGCTCCCTGCCGTTGCCGTCAGTGGGTCTGGGCTGAGGAGGGAGATTCCCCCACCTTCTCCCTGGGGAGGGAGAGCAGAGAGAGCCGTCGGGCTGTGTGGAGTTTGCCTTTCCACTGTTTTTGCTGATAACTCAGAGTACGCGTCCCCAAAGGGGTCCCTGGGTCCCTGTGTTCCCTCTCCCTCCGAAGAGAGAACTGCAGCTCCAGGAGGCCGACTCTGTTCACTTCGTTTTTCTGCTTTTCTTTCCTGCTGTGTCCCCGTCTCCCTTCTACCCTCCCGGGCTGTTGTCCAGGCCTGCCCGCTGCGCTGCATCCCTGAAGCCTGGTCCCCGTCCCGAGGGCAGAGGTCCCTTCTGGGAAGGTCCCCGGTTCCTGCCGCCCCGTGGGGGCTGGGGGAGTGGGCTGGGGGTCGTCACGATCTCTGACCCAGGGGTCAAAGGATGAAGCTCTGTTTACCCAGTTACCAAAATAACCGGCTCGATAGCATCTAGCCCGTCACACAGGAGGCCAGGCCTGTGTGAATAATTAATAGGTCGCAGAAACGTGAGACTCGGTGGAGGCCTGTCAATTCCTAAACAGCACCTTAGGTTTGTAATTTGTGTTCCTGCCAGTTATGAGTGACCAGTGTAACCCCTGTCCGGCCGGGTGACTGGCGGGGAGATGCGGGGGCCACCCTGGCCCAGGCAGTGGGGACCGGGAGGCCGGGCTGGCCCGAGGGAGGGTCCCGGCCCCGGCCTCGTGCCCTGCGTGGTGCAGGGGCCTCTCTTTAGGGTGGTCGGCTTTGAGGCTCAGGTTTGCCCCCGTAGGCCAGGACAGGTATTTTTCTATGATGTAAGACGTCTGAGCCGACACCGAGGAAGGCACACGCCAGGAACCAGTCATCCTCTCCAGATCGTTACAGTCAGCCAGTCGGCTGTTATCACTTTTCGTTTCCTGTAGCACCCCGCACCCCTGGGTCCAGAAGCATCCGCATTTCAAGAAACAGGCTTCCTGGGGGTGTCTGAATACTGCGGACGCACAGCAGTGCTTTCTTTTATCTGGGGTCCGCGGCGTGTTCTGTTTTACCCAAAGCTTTGCTCCATTTTTTCTTATGGAAACTGGATTGAGACAGGATCGTTAACCTGGAAGCCGAGGTTTTCACAAAAGCCAGAGACATAGACGCTAGTGGAAGGAATTCCTTGGTCCCACTGAGGAGCTGAGGGTCAGAACCACCCGGTACCAGCAGCCCGGCCCCAGCCCAGACCCCACCCCCTGCCCCAGGAGCCGAGACAGCTTTCGGACGCAGGGCTGACCCTAGCCCGGACCCCGGTCGTCCGGCAGCCAAACGCTGCTGACCTGCCCGTGGGGCTGATTAATCTTTTATGGGGCAGCTGGGCAGCGGGCAGCTGCCTCCTGCTCTTCCAGCAGCGTCCGGGCAGGTGGCCGTTGCCTTCTGGGCCGGCCGCACACACAGGCCTGGACAGTCTCGCTCTTTGTAGACACACCTGTGTCGCGGGAGCTGCTGCCATGGTTCCCGCGACACAGTGGGCTCTGCGGAAGCTCAGGGGCCCGAGCGGGGGGTTTGCCATTTATGTTCCACCCAAAGCAAAGAGGTGCCTGTGCCTGTGCCTGCGTGGTCTTGGTAAGGGTGTTCAGGGGAGTCGCACCGTGTCAGCACGAGGATGCAGTGAAGTTGCCAGTAATAATAATAGGAAAGATAGCTGGGGTTTTGTCGCTGTCTGCCGACACACGGCACAGACACTCGATCTCAGGTACGGCACATTGGTTTTTAAACACCTGTTTTCGAGTTTCATTGGGCAGCAGAACTGAGGACAGCGCAGTTCAAGTTTTCCTGCAGCCGATACAGTCACTGGGGGATAAAGTCCGCGAGTAGCTCAGCAGTGGAAACCTTTGCAGGGCAATAAACAACATCGTCAGCCTCCAAAAATCTTCTAATTCAAGAGCTTTGGCTTCTGTGTTCCAGGCTGCGGAAATTTTAGAATAAAAGCCGCCTCGGGCACAGAACCTCTGATGACTGTCCATAATTCTGCTGTGGTTTCTGCATTATCCCAGGATGTTTTCCTGATGTCTTTTGAGGGCAGAGCCGTGTGCCGGACCGTCTCAGTTCAGAGCTGTGCGTCGGCACTGCGGCCCCATCGCAGCTGCCAGAACACTCACACGCGCTGCAGGTGGGAGGGGCGTGCCAGACGGTGTAACGGAGAGAATGGTGAGAGACCACCGTCTTTGATAAAAACGACAAAATAGGGAAATCCGTGGCCCTGGCCGGCCCTCCCCTCTGACCGGGGGCTCCATGGTCTCCTGGGGGCCACACCACGGGTGGCTGAGTCACGGATGCCCAGTACCCTCAGCTGGGGGATGGCCCGGTGGGAGATCCCCGCCCCGTTTGCTTCGGGGCCGGGTCTCCCTCCCGCTGGCAGCCCCCAGCCTGTTGCCCCGTGCAGAGCCCTGTCCTTCGTCTTCGGGCCAAGCTCTCCCCAGGGAGGGTCTTCCGGGCGTCGTCCTCCTGGGGTACCGCCCAGCACAGGGACGTAGGGAGGTGCGCCCGCTGCGCAGCCTGCCCTCCGTGGGCAGGAGGAGGACAGGAGCCAGGGAGGGCACGCCGGCCCGAGCTCTGGGGCCCAGTGTCTGCGCCCGGTTCGCAGGTGGATGGCTCCCAGCAGCGACCCCGTGTCCAGGTCCTCCTGGACACCCCCTCCCCTGCTGTGCTTTGCAGACGGCTCTGTCTCCGGGGGGCGCTCTGGATTGGGGGGTGCTGGCTCCCTGAGCACTGCCCCTACCCCGCACGCAGCTGCGGAGCCACGAGCACCCTGTCTGCACACTCGAGGGTGGGGCGGCGTGGCCTCGCCGAGCCGGGCTTCCAGTCTCCTTCTCCTGCACGGGACGCTGGGCTCTGGTCAGCACAGGTGGCCAGCTCGGCCGTGCTGTGGGCCGGGCCCCGCCCAGCGGGACTCATGATCGTGCCGTGGCTGGCGGTGGTGGCCGTCCCCTCAGCAGCAGCTGGTGCCAGGGCGGGGCTGGCCCGACGGCAGGCCGGTGACCGTCGCGTGGGCGTGTGGGTGTATGGCAGGCAGCGCCCTCGGCCCGCACAGTGCCTCCGTCAGCCCTCGTCCGGGCCCTGCCCGAGGCCGCCCTTTGGGCGCTGGGGATAAACACCAAGGGCCAGGCCCTCTGCCTGCCCCGTATGCCTGGGGGGGTGGCCACTGCCCCCGTCCGTCGTGCAGTGTTTCCAGTGAGTTCAGAGAGGCCGTCCGGGGAAGGAGGGCTCGGGAGCACAGCCTTGGCCCTGCCCGCCTGAGGTCTGGTCTGCTGTGAGCTGACCGCGTGCCCTGGGCCCGTCCTCGCTCCCGGGCCGGGGCGGGCGGCGCCCTGCGGGGAAAGCTGTCCTGTGGTTTTGGAGACTGAACGCTCACACGATGCAGTCTCTTAAGTTAATCCAGTACTGGGAAAATTGGGGTTGAAAAAAGTGGAACCAGCTTGTGAGCTGGATTTTTTCCTTCCTGCAGAGTTCCTTTGGGTATTGTGTAAAGATGCAAATTTTACATCTGGGTTAAATGCATGATTTCCCTTTAAATTGCCTGCTGCGCTGTGCACAAGGATCTCTTGCTCGGTGTATGTTTGTACCATCTCAGCACTTAGTGGGAAGTGATTTCCCTCGATTAGCTGGTCCTCTGTACGACGCCCCTGCCCCTGCGGGCTCACGCTGTGGGAATCTCAGCACCGAGTCAGTTCGGCCTCGGTCATTCCCTGCGCCCGTCATCCTGCCGTGCGAGTGCGAAGGTGAGCGTAGCAGCTAAAAACAAACATTTTTATGTGTAGGAAACTCACCAGGTCTTACACCTTGAAAATGGAATAGCACGTTTTGTTTAGTTTAGGTTGAAGCAAAGAGAGGTCATTGTTATGACAGGTAATTTTATAAATATTATTTTGACAGACAGTAGAACGTGCCAGGGACAGAAAACCCACGCAGTGGAACATGTGAAGTATTTAAATTACTTCTCTTACAGTGAACTTCGTGTTTTAAATAATAGATGTTTATCTTCCAGGTTAAACCTTAAGTATTCCCATTTTCACTGAAATGGCATGTTTTTAAAAAGGCAAAGTTACTCCCACAGTCCGCTGCATCCTACGTGCCGTCAGAGCAGGGCCCCAGTGTGAGTCCCGTGGGATTTGAAATTGTCATTTTCAAGTCGTCTGACCCTGGCCAGGCCGTGTGCCGGCCTGGGGTCTGGGAGGAATACGCCTTGGCCACACAAGAGACAGTCTTAGCCAAAGACTCATTTACATATTCTTGTATTAAATGTCACAAAATGGAATAGTAAGAGGCAAGATTTGTTTCTTCATCAGTCTCTGATTTTATTTTTACATTTCCTGTTTTAAAAATGTAGGTCAAGTCCAGCACAGAGTACAGGTTTCTTAGGAGGTTCGTTAAATTGGCAAAAGACTGGACTCACGCTCCCCAGCAGGGAGAAGTTGGGTGGACCCGGCAAGCTGGTCCTGCTTCCCCCCTAACTGAACTCTGTGTGTGTGGAGATGCTCATGTGTCCACACAGGGAAAAAGCTCTTCAGTTCAAACAGGAGAGGCATCTTGTTTCTTCAGAATTAAGCCATGTTAGCAGGACCCACCTTGAAATGAGCATCAGGCGCTGGGTGGCTCCTGGCGGGTTCTCTGTGTGGTGGCCTTAGAGCAGGAAAGGCTCTGCATTGGCCTTGAGAGAGGCACAGCAGGCCAGGAGGACAGCGAGTGGACTTGTGGGTCTCTCAGTAAACTTGATGCTTCCTCCAGTTCTCTGCTCGCCACGGCCACTCGGGTTCAGCCGCAGGCCTGAGACCGACTCCCCTCCTCTGTGCACATGCCCGTCAGACACTCATCTGGTCCATATGGGCCAGACACCTGTGGGTCAGGGTGAAAGCTCGATTATTTTAATAGGAAAGAACCACTTTGAATATGAGCACATCCATGGGTGCTTGGAACCACGTCACAGATGAAAACGATAAAAATAGGGAGCCTGACGCACGAAACTCTTGCTGCCAGCCAGGAAATAAGATCTTCCCAACCAACTACGGAATTCCAGAGCAAGTCTGGAGAGCGTGTGTGTGTGTGTGTGTGTGTGTGTGTGTGCGTGCGTGTGTCTGAGTGTGAATGTGCATGTGTGTCGGTGTGTGCTGCGTGTGCGTCCATGCACACCTGTCCTACATGGAGCTCCTCCTCGTCTCCAGAAAATCTCAAGGGTGATGTTTCAGAGCCCCCGGGGGGCCACTCCACAGCCTGTGACAAACACGGGCTGTTAAATATTAATCGGGTGCTACAGAAGGCTCCGGAGATGTCCACAGACACCAGACACCCGTGGTGAGCTTGTGTGGGAGCCTCAGAGCTGCTGGATGTTCACCTGAAGCTGTAAATCCATTCATCGGGGGCTGCGGTCCAGCAGCGGTCAGTCCTGGCTCACGGCCTGCTGTCTCCTATCCACAGTTGCGACACCACGCAGACCCTGTTGGCCGGGAGACGGGGCGGGCTGGAAGGAGCCGCTGACCCTGCGGGGGGCCCCGCCCTAATAAGGCGCCACCTGGATCCCTCGTCTGGCCCGGCTCTCAGCCCCGCCAGCGGCCTGGCGCCCAGGCACATCCTTCTCGGGGGCCCCAAGTGGGTGGCACGCGGGCCCTGGCACTCTGCTTGCTGAGTGCCTGTGAGTCTCCCGTGAACAGCCTGTCATTGTTTGGGACTGTCTTCTGAGCTCTGAAAATTTATAAGTGACTTCATCTCGTAATTAAGTGAAGTCGGCGCAGTAGCTGGGTCTTTGTCAGTGCGGCTTTGATGAACGGTTCACTGCTGATTTGAACCACGCTTGAAACAGCAGGCGCTCGCTTCTCTGGGTTGAAGAGACATTTGTTCCCAAACGCGGGGACGGAGGAGAGCTCAGGGAGGCCACAGTGGAGTGGGGGGGACGAGGCGGGTGCTGCTAACTGGATGTCATAGAAAGAAATGGAAAACCAGCCAGGGCAGCATATAGTGAGTTCTCTGCAAGGAAGACAGAGAGCGAGACACCCAGGGCAGAGAAAGTGCACAGCTCCCAGCACTGGACCTTCCAGCGGAATTCCGACTTACTCATCTGGACGGAGCTTCAGCTTCCATTCTAACATCCCAACTTGGAAAAATAACCCGTAGAGACGGAAGCAGGATCTCGGTCACCGTGGTCAGCTGCAGCTGTACCGGAGGTTTCCCATTTCTTTGGGTTACTGACACATGCCCCTCTTGTGCTTCCTCGGTCACCTGGCAGCCTGGCCCTTTGCGCTGTGCCCCGGCCCCCTCCGTGTCCTGAGCCAGTGCGGCTTGGAAGGTCTTGGTCATCCAGCCTGAGCTTCTTCCCCGTGGGCTGTGAAGTGACCGTCGGGGCGCCTTCTCACAGGGCAGAGATGGAGCCCGGACGGGGCTCACGGAGCGCATGGACCCGACCACAACCCCGCTGCGGGGCTGGTTCTTCCGTGGCTTCCGCTTGGCCGCAGGGCTGGGAGGGGCTTGCGACCCCCTGAGAATCCCGCGGGGGAGCAGGCAGGTCCGGGACCTGCAGGTGGCCTCGTTGGCACTGCCGTACCAGGGTCTCCGCTGCTGTGGAAGCAGTGACAGCGCTCTCGGGGACGGCACTAGTTTGGCCCATCAGACTGTGTTACAGTTGCTACCTGTTGTCAAAGCGGCTAAAATTAGTCTAGGGAGAACGTGACCACAACGCAAGAAGCAGCACAGCTGTGCTGACTGAGCCTTTCTGCTCGTGGGGCTGCCCCCCCGCGGGGGTCCTGCGTCGGGACCCTCGGGGGCTCTGGCTGGACGCAGGTCGCCTGCCTCTGCAGGAGGAGGGGGGAGCCCCAGGGGTCCTGTGGAAGCTGGGCCTGGGCCTCGCCCTGAGCTGCCTGCTTTCTTCAGGATTTGCCTCTTGAGTACGGTCAGCTGTGACCTAGACGAAGAAGGCGAGACAAATTCAGTTCTGAAAAGGACTCACCCCGAGGGAGGTAGCGGCTGGAGGCGCAGGGGCGCGAGGAGGGCTCTGACCTGCGCCCCTGGTGGTCGGCCCGGGCGCGGCCAGTGTAGGTCCTGAAATGCGGGAGCAGCGCCCTCCCAGGGGCTCCTGGTGCACGATGGGCTTGCTCCGGTTCTGGGGCCCGAGTCTCACTGGGTTTCACGCCCGCACGATCGGAACGGCCACGCGCGGCCCCCCGTGTTGGGCCTGATGCTGGCAGACGGGCCACGACCTGGGGCTCCCCGCCGCCAGTCCAGGGGCACCTGCAACGGGCACCAGGGCAGCCCGTAGCCACCACCTGGCAAGCCAGGCCGCAAAGGGCCGATGCTGTTAGTGTCTTGTTTGCAAGCGTCCTGTTTGCTGGTTTGGACTGGACTGAGCAGCGGAAAGTGGATGGCGTCCTCTTGGGCGAGTGTCTGAATTCATCAGGGGAGGCTTGTGCGGAGGGCTTGGCACTGGCCCAGCTTCGGGTGGGGCCCCACGAGCTGCTTGTGTCGCCCGCGCGTGGGCAGAGGGGTGGGCTGAGGAGGAGGCAGTGGCCCGGAGAGACCGGCTCTGCTTCCCATCTGCCCGCCCCTGCGGGTCCCCGTCGCTGTCCCGGGCACGGGGCACGTGTGCTCCTGGGATGCAGGTACACGCGTGCAGGTGTGCAGTGCACATCTGTGCGCGTGTGTTCCAGCGTGGGCAGCCACGTGTTCAGAACCGACTGCAGAGCAGAAGCCCCAGACTTTGGGGCACGAGGTGCAGGAGGGGCGGGGGGACCAGCCTCGGCCCGTGCACACTCCCCTCTGCACCAGCCTCTGCACAGGGAGCACGGTGGGTCCGGGCATCGGGGGCGCGGCGCTCACAGGCCTGTCCCCCTGTCTCCCCAGCTGCACGGCTACATGGAGAGTGAGCCGCTCACCCTGCAGCTGTTCATCGGGACAGCGGACGACCGGCTGCTGAGGCCCCACGCCTTCTACCAGGTGCACCGGATCACAGGCAAGACCGTCTCCACCACCAGCCACGAGGCCATCCTCTCCAACACCAAGGTCCTGGAAATACCGCTGCTGCCGGAGAACAACATGCGTGCAATGTAAGCCATGCCTCGGGGGCTCGGGGGGCGGAGGCGGGGGCTCCGTGGGGCACTTGCACGCCTGCATCTCCCCCCACATTTCCACAGCTCAGGGGCCCTGGGTGCCCTGGGCTTAACACCTCAGTAAACGTTACAAATATTTATGACAACGGATTTGTTTCTTCCTAGGGTTTCAGCCCCTGTGCATGTTGCCACTTTAAGTATCTCAGTGCACAGCTGTCAGTACTTCCTCCATGTGTCAACGTGGCACCCATTTATTTCTGTGAATGCACTGTGAAAGTCAGAGCAATGGTTAAAAGGCAAACATTGAAACATTAAAGAGACCGGTATGTCTGGGTCGTATTTTCAATGAGGGTTTCTGCATCTCCGATGGGACCAGCTGGAACATGCAGGTCAGATCTGACTCAGTAGTTTAGAGGTGAATTGGTTAACGAGCTGCAAGGCAATCTTCTCGTGTCCAGGTAGGGCCTGTGTTCGCGGCTTCCTGAACTGAGTGACTGCTACGTGCATTTCACTCCTGAGCTGTGAATGCAGCAGAGAAAGGAGACACGGTTGTCCCACAGGACTTGCCTCCTCCTGGGGGGCTCTGGGGCGGGGGACATAAGGCAGGAACTCATTAGCACGGGGGGCCTGTTGGAGAGTTCGGGGCCGAGTGTCTGTGGGGAGGCGGCACAGAAGCTGAGAGCTGACCCTGCAGGAAGGCAGCGAGTGCAGAGTCTCCAAGGCAGGAGTGAGTTTGGGGCGTCCGTGGGGCAGCGAGGAGCTCAGGTCTGTGGCGGGTGAGGGAGCAGGTGTGGAAGCCACATCGTGTAGAGCTTTGCATGGGATTTGGATAAGTTATTTGTAACTCATAAACCCTCTAAGTCAAAAACAAAGGGAGGGGCTTCCCTGGTGGCGCAGCGGTTGAGAATCCGCCTGCCAATGCATGAGACACAGGTTCAAGCCCTGGTCCTGGAAGATCCCACATGCCGCAGAGCAACTAAGCGCATGCACCACAACTACTGAGCCTGTGCTCTAGAGCCCACGTACCACAACTATTGAGCCTGTGAGCCACAACTGCTGAGCCCACACGCTGCAACTACTGAAGCCCAGGTGCCTTAGAGCCCGGGCTCGCAACAAAAAAAAAAAGAGAGAGCAAAAAGGAAAGGAAAGGGAAGGTCTTCTCTCCATGTTGGCTTTTCATGGATTGGGGGGAATTCATTCTAAATCCTTGGGTTTGCTTCAAGAGCTGTAATCACAGTTCCCTCGGACCAGGGCAGATGATTTGAGAGAACTGCTGGTTCCTTCAGCAGCAGCTGTTCCTTCAGTGGCTGCATTTATCACAATACCATCCAACCCAGAGATGGTGTAGACACCACGGGACTGGGACTGGCCTGGGCTCCAGGGCCAGGGCTTCCCTGCTGCTCCGGGCTGGGCTGTGGTCCTGACCTAGAGGCATCATGCGGCCTCGCTTCCTTAGCTTCTGACAGAGGGAAGGGCTGGTTTCCATCTGATGAATGACGCCTGGATTGTTCTGCTGGAGTCTGGTGTTGAATGGAACTGTTAAGTTAAATGAAATTAAGTGAAATCATATGAGGCCCTAGAAAACTCAGGATCCTGAATTAAGGGGGACGCTGCCAGAATCTTAAGTGGAAGGAGGTTTTCGGAGCCGCCGGGGGAGCCTTCCTTTGGACACTGCGTCCTGCACTGGGGCATCCACGCGAGCCCAGGGCAGTGGGGCTGGGGCTTCTGGAGCCCTGAGCGCATGGCAGCTCTGCCTGCTTGGGATCCGGGCTCCTGAGGCTGGGGCTGGCTCGTCTCCCGCTGCCTCAGCCCCAGCTCACTTGACGGGCGGGTGTCTGGCTGTCCCGGCCTCTGGCAGGGCCACAAAGATCCTTTGGTGAGCGGTCGCCCGGGATGGGGCTGGGGTCCGGGACTGAGCATAGACTCTTGTTTCCGGCAGCATTGACTGCGCCGGGATCCTGAAGCTCAGAAACTCTGACATCGAGCTCCGCAAGGGGGAGACGGACATCGGGAGGAAGAACACGCGGGTGAGGCTGGTCTTCCGCGTCCACGTCCCGCAGCCCAACGGCCGGACGCTGTCGCTGCAGGTCGCCTCCAACCCCATCGAGTGCTGTGAGTGCCGCCCCCCACCCCCTGTCTGCAGGCCGAGCAGGGCCGGTCCCTGCCGCAGGGCTCCTTTCCAGTAGCACCTGGGTTCTCGTGCGCAGCCTCTGAGCTGCGCTCGTCCCACCCACAGCACCTGCACCCTCCCGTGCAGTCACGGGAACACGTGCACCCTGGCCAGGGCGCCCGCAGCTCCTGTGCGTGCGTGGAGTGAGGGCTGCCGCCGACCCCCGGCACCTGCAGGAGGGCGTAAGAGGGAGAGGAAGTTGGTCCCCAAGTACTGAGATGTTTGCAGTGACCGAATTTGACTTAATCCCCTCACGTTTCAGGGAACTTGAGAAAGTGGCATTTTGGCCTTGAAATCTGTTGGATTGAAGGGACCTAAATTTGCAAGCCTGCCCACGTGTAACTCAGGCCTCTGTCGCTGGTGGCCCTGGCTTCACTGCCCTCGGTGTGCGTGGACAGGCCCAGGTAGTGAGATGCTGCTGGCTTGGATGCACGTGGCCACTCAGCTCCTCCAGGAGCTGGGACCGCCGAGGCCTGGGGTCAGCTTCCTCTTGCAGTGACTCTGCTCGTTTTTGTTAGCGAGTCGGGCGACCGGTTCAGCTCCGTATGGAAACCCCACGGTGCCCGCCCCCAACCCGGCTTCCGGACCCTGGGGGGACCAGAGTCTCCACTGGCCACGGCCCCAGCGAGAGCCTTTCCATCCACCCTCCTCCTTCTCTCGTCTCTGAAACACTGCCCCACCCCACCAGTGTGGGCTGTCTCAGGACACCCCGACCTCGCGGCTCGGCCGCCCACCCGTCTCAGTGGAAACGTCCTGGTTTGGTTCCCCGGCTTCTGACCTGAGCGTCGGCCAGACCTCGGCGACGGGGCATCCTCCCCCGCGGCCCCTTCTCTGCCGTGTGGTCTTTGCCTCCTTCCCAGCCCTCCCCCCGGCTGCTGCCGGACCCCCACGATGTCCAGTCTCTAGAAGTCCGTCCCCAGGCTGTGGGGTCTGCCACAGAGGGCTCTGCCCTCCTGCCCTGGGGCCCCCTCCCCGTGAGGCGGAGTGGGACCCTCCCTCTCGGGTCCCCTGGCTGTCGGGTGACCGTGTCCGGACCCCTGGCTCGGCCTCACCAGCTGCCCCAGCCAGACTCCTGCCTCCTCCTGCGTCTGCTCCTCTGGCCGTGCCGCCCTCCCCGACAGCCTGAGCTCGGCCGCCTGTGGCCCGCCAGCCCCTAAGCCAGAGCCCGCTTCAGACGGGTCCCCACATCCCACCTCCTAGCTGGGGGCGCCTGCTCTCCGGGCTGCCGCCGCCCCGGGGTCTCCCTGCTGCTCCCGGCGGGCGGGCCGTGTCCTCCCCATCCCCAGCAGGACTCCCCGCGGCTTCCCCAGGCCCTTCCCACTGGCAGTCAGTCACCCTGGCAGAGCGCGCCCGCTCGCTCACACACACGCGTGCGCACGCTCGTCACAGAGGGGAGCTGTGTCCACGTGGACACGTCGGAGGCGTGGCTGCCTTCCCGTGTCACTCTAACCTGGAGTAAGACTGTGAAGACACAGACCCCGTGTGGTTACTTCTCTGTCCCGTGTACCAGGGACGGGTCGCACTGCCCACCCAGGAGCTCCTTGTCAGCGGGGTGTGGCGGCCGCCCCCGGGCGGGCCAGGCAGGGGGGCCTGGGTGTCTCACCCCGTCGCTCTCCCGCCCCACACAGCCCAGCGCTCGGCCCAGGAGCTGCCCCTCGTGGAGAAGCAGAGTGCGGCCAGCGGCCCCGTCCTCGGCGGGAAGAGGATGGTCCTGTCCGGCCACAACTTTCTGCAGGACTCCAAGGTCATTTTCGTGGAGAAAGCACCAGGTATCTTCTTTAAAAACCGACATCGAGCCCTTGCTGTTTCGGCGCCGGCGGAGGTTGGCTGGCAGGAGGTGGGCGCGGGCGGCCACGGGGGCCGTGCACAGTCCTGGGCCACTGCACGCGGTGCCGGCCGTAGAGGGGCTGCAGGTGCGGGGCCTCCGGGAGGCTGTTCTCTGCTGAGGGGCGGCCCCGCGTCTGCCTGGCCAGCGGGCGCCTCCCTCGTGGGCTCCGACCAGCTCCTGCTGCCGGGCCTGCCCGTGCGATGGCGTCTTCTTGTTTCTCAGAACCACAGACCGTCCGAGGCAGGCATCCGGGCACGGAGCAGCCACGGTAGCCGAGCGGGACCCCACTGGGGCCCGGAGACCTTGCTGCACCCCCGCGGCACCCCTCAGGCCCTCGCCCTTGTCGGCACAGAGCCCCAAGCTGCAAAGGCAGATGCTGTTGTTCTTTTAGTGACGGTGGCCTCTGGGCTGCTCCTGCGTGTGTGCACGCCTGTGTGGACCTCTGCACGTGTGCTCGGGAAAGGGGGCTGTGGGTCTGAATGGGAAGGGTCTCCTCCCTCTGGTGTCTGGGGAACCAGGCAGTGAGCCTCTCGCTGTGCTGCCGGGGAGACGCAGGGGCGGCACAGCTCCTGCCCCGGGACACCTGGCCCGACCACGTGGCCACGTGGCATAAGGGGCAACGTGTGGACCTTCTGTCTCTCTCAAACTCCGGAGTTTGTTTTGGGGGCAGGTTCCTTGCAGGGGGCTGGCCCCCAGGCTGGGGAGGGGGCTCCTGTGGGGTCCGGGCCTGCTGCCTGGTTCCTCGCCTTCTCTTTCCCAGTCACGGTCCCCCTCCCGAGCGCCGGAGCAAGGCTCATGCTGACGACCGCAAACCGCGGAGGCACTCAGCCTCCGTAATGGGGTTGATTTTGTACAGTTTTCAGGAAACTTAAGTACTTCAGTCAAAATGGACTTAAAAACTCTCTCACGTTTAACTTGTTCTGCCTGCACGATCGCGCGTGTGGCTGGAAACCGTTTTAGAGGCTGGAGCGCACCCGACCAGTTCCAGTGGTGGGGGAGGAGTCTGTGTTCCCGGAAAGGCCCTCCTTGGACGAGGTGGATTCTGAAATAATTTAAGCTTCTGCGCTTTAGATGTGTGCACATGCGCGGTGCGTGCATGTGGTGGGGGGGCAGCCCAGGCCCGGCGCTGCGTCTTCACCGCGTCCTCACCGCGCACAGAGACGTCTGTGGTGGGAACCAGCCAGCGCCCCCCGCTGTTTCCTTGAGCAGTCAGCCCCGACTTTGACCTTGGTGCCAGGATGGGACTGTGAGACGTCTCCTGACCCCCTCGGCTTGTCGTGGGTGCCCGTGGGGCTCCTATGTGGGCGTGGCTCACCGTGGCCCGGTCACGGGGCCTTCACAGCGGCCACCCACCTGCAGGTGGGAGCCGAGTCCTCGCACGTCTGGCCGTTGCCCTCACGTGGCCCCCCAGGCCGTCCGGCCCCCGTGCAGGCTGAAGGCCGCTGTCGCTCGCTGCCACGTCGGGGCCCGTCCCCGGCCCGCTCGCTCCTGCGGCAGATCTGCGTCCGGCAGGCAGAAGGCGAGAAGCCAGCGAGTGGGTGGAGACCAGACGTCCCGTGAACACGGTGTGACAAGGGAGACGTAAAGACGCGGTTGTGCGTCCTGTCACGTCGTGCTTGTGTCCAAACAGGGTTGTTGGCACGTCTGCGCGTGTACTCGTGCCAGTTCTGTGTTCTCAGGAGGGGGCGGGTGTCCACACGCTTCCTGCCTCTGTTTCTTTCTCAGTAGAGTGCCCACCGATGCTGCCTGGCCGGCTCAACTGTCCCTGGGCTTCTCTTGGTTGATGTGCGGGGGGAGAAACCACTGAAGTCAATTTAGATTCAAAGCCTAATCGTCCTGTAGGCTTGCGAGGAGGCCGCCTGGTCTGCTCGAAGGTTCTCTCACCCCCTGGTTGGTGGCAGCAAGGCCGGCACGCACAGTGAGCCTGGTCTCTGGAGCCGCTGGACGTGGGCAGTGGGCCCCGTGGCAGCCGCTGCAGGAGCAGGACTGTAGCTGCCACGAATGTCGCCACGTCAGGCACCGGGGGGAGCCGAGCTCCGCGTCACCGTGTCCCCTCGGCTGCACTGGGCCGCGCTCGGAGCGTCCTCAGTGTTTCAGGGTTCCTCCTGGCTGAGGCCCCGCCATCACCTGTGTCCTCATGGTGGTGACCGAGCAGGGTCCCCGCAGGAGGACGGCCCTCGGGATGTAGGAGCAAAGCCCCGTCTGTGGACGAGGGACCCGTCACAGAGAGCTGTGGACCAGCCACGCTCAGCTCTGGCTGCATAAGTGACAACTTTCCGGAACTGGCCTGTGATTCTTCTGAGGTCTTTGTGTTCAGCAAGAGGCTGCAGGGCCTGGCCTTCACGGTTGACAGCTGTGGCCTCCGCGTCAGATGACACCTCCCACGGTGGCCGTGTGTGTGCGTGGACACCGACACAGGCTCACATAGGCGGCATGGCAGGTGCAGGATGCCATGGCAGGGCCACTTGCAGGAAGTGAGATGCTGTGCCCCGTCTCCCACTGAAGATCTGGGGGTCTCTCTTCAGACCTGTGCACGGGGGACATATCTGTACACATGCGTGAATATTTGAAACAGCCTGACAGATACATGAGAACACAGAGAGAGCGCCCACGCGGAGGTGAGCTGCCTCTTCTGGAGACGGGAGAGAGGAAGGCGTCAGAGGTTACGTTGACGTGAATGTTACCAGGTTCTTGATGCCGACGCTGAAAGTCCCCGCTGTGTGCAGCCCCGGCCTGTTGTCTGCAATTCCTGGAAACGGGGTGAAGCCTGTTTTGGCTTCTTCTGCTCCACGACAGACCTCACCAGAACTTGGCGGCTTCAACAGACAACACTGTTTGCCGGCCCTCGCGTGTGGCTGGACGCAGCCGTGGCCCCCGGGTCTCCTCCACAAGGCGCTGGGCACCCTCCATGGGCTCCAGGCCTCCTCAAGGCCCAGACTCAGAGGGGCCGCACCGCGGCTCAGCAGGTCCCAGCCTGCCCAGACTTGGATGTAGGACACCCAGGGTGTAGACGTGGAGGGTCATTGGGCACAGCGTGACCGCCTGCCACACGACTAGACCACCTCCTTGTCAAACCTCTTCCTAAGGCCCCAAAGCCAACAGAGACAGACCCCAAAAGAAAAGATCGCGTCCAGGGTTTCCTAAGACCTTGAAACGGAAACAGGACTTGCTTCCTGCGGGGAAGTGTCTGGAGCCAGAGTCCACACTGAACCAGACACAGACCTTGCCCGTTTGACGGAAGAGGATCAGAGTCAGGTCGTCATGGGGCCACCCCGGCTGCGTGGTGCCCGGCGGTCCTTTGGCTTTTGGGGTCTGGCCGCTGTGGTCGGCCTTTGCCGGGGGGCGTCTCGGGTAGGGCCTTGCGGGTCGGGTGTCACTCGCCGGTCGTCCAGCTGGCACTCAGGCTGCAGCCCCGCTGCCCTGGGTGTTGGTCCCAGGGGTTCTGGAACTTGCACAGAACGCACCCCGCTGGCTGGTGCGTTGCTCACACCCAGAAGCCAAGACTTGGTGCGGGGGAGACGCTGTGTTCGGATGTTTCTGGCGCTGGCCCGGGGAAGGCGCGCGGGGAAGGTGCTGCGCGTCCACGAGGATGGCTGTGGTCGTGGGCGGCTGACCTCTGCAGGTGGGGTCTTAGGGGAGCCCTGGGCCGAGACGCCTCTGGGTGTGGGCTCATGGGGCGGCGGGGGCGTGGGAGCTGCTGCCCCCTGGTAGCCCTAGCCTGCGACCTGCCCGGGACTGACCGTCCGGGAAACGGCCCTGACCCCCATTCAGCGGACGAGAGCAGCGGCTGGGCCCCTCTTGTCCTCAGGAGGCTCTTTCTCACTTTTTGGCCTCGGAATTGAGTGATCCTCCCACACTTCTAAACTACACAACATCTTGAACAGGCTTGGGAGGAATCACGCTACCCCGGCAGCCCCCGCGGAGATGGGCAGACGGGCAGGGCCCTGTCCGGTGCGCAGGCTCTGTTGGCGTCGGGGGCCCGAGGGCCCTTCTCCTCCCGGCTCCGAGCTCTCCCCTTTATCGGTGTCCCGGGACGCGCTCTCGCCCCTGTCCCCGGGGACCTCCCCTCTCTGCAGGGCCCTCCTCATGGGTCCGCATGCGACAGGCTGGGGAGGGGAGCGGGCTGCAGCTGCTGGACCGGGCGGTGGGCTCAGCGTGACCTCTGCCCTCCCTGGCCTTCATGGCCCCGGCTGCACCTCTCCCTCCAGGGCACGGCCGCCTGCAGTGGAGGGTGCAGGGGTGTGCAGGCCGGCTGTGAGCCTTGCAGGGGCTGCAGTAGCCAGAGTGGAGGCGTCCTGTGCACAGGTGGGGTGTCACCAGAGTGCCCCCTTGGCTTGGCCCGGCTCACTTGTCTCTTCCTCCGGGCGCCTCCCCAGGAGGGCTCCAGAGAGTGGGCCTGGGTCCCTCCCGGGGAGTAGGCACGGCGGGGGAGCGGCTCCAGGCTCTGGCCTCTTCCACCCGTTTCAGGACCATGTGTGGCGATGCCGCGTGCGGCCGTGTGGGAGGATTCATTTTCCGTGTCAGCCATGTTGAGATGTAACTCACAGACCGCACAAATCGCCCGTTTAACGTTCAAGGGCTTGGGTCGATTCAGAGCCCAGCACATGTATCCCAGGACCTTCTCCTCACCCTAAAAGAAGCTTCGCCCGCTAGCCGTCACCCACGTCCTCCCCCAGCCTGGCAGCCGAGGACCGCTTTCTGTCTCCACGGACTTGCCTACTCAGGGCGTCCTGTGGGCCCAGCTCCTCCACCCAGCGAGGTCCCCGAGGTCCGTCCCACGGGAGCATCAGGACGTCACCCTCTGAGGGCCGGAGGGAGAACGTCCTGGTCATCGTACACCGCGCATGTCCATCAGGGTCACGCGTGACGCCGCAGTGGCTCCGTGCGTGGGCTCCCGAGAGCACACGTGTGTTGCTCCCCTGGGCGCTCCTGGTGGGGGTGTCGGGCCTCAGAGGTGCCGCAGCGTCTGGACCTTCCCTCACTCTGGAGGCGCATCTGCTGGTCCGCGGGGCTCCGACGGCCCGAGTGTGCCACCACACGTGGGTCAGAGGCAGCACCTCTGCCCCGGCCCTGCGGGGGGCCGGAAACGAGCGAGGCTGCTGGGGACCCTCGGGCCTCCGTCGTGGCCCCCGCTCAGCCCTGTCCCACGGAGGCAGCTCCTCCCGAGGCGGCTGTGGAAGCCTCCCGGCTGTGGGTGGGGTGGGGAAGCCTTTCTGATGACTCACGCCGCAGGGAATTCCCTAATGATTCGGAATATTTTTACTTCTGGGCTTGCGCGCAGTTTCCTACTGAGAAAGCCAGCGAGCTCCTGATAAGGCTGGAGCACAAAGGGCTATTCAGGGCCGATGGCTTCCCTTCCCGGTAGAGGCTGAACCTGTGCAGGACGCCCAGCCGGGCCTGTGCAGAAGAGGCCGCCCAGAGGCCGCATGGCCTCCCACCCGAGGGAGGCCAGGGCAGCTCTGGGGAGTCAGCAGCCAGCGGGGCTGTGGGTGCCGGTGGGGAGGGTCCCAGTGTGACGACAGAGCAGGCCATTACCAGCCCTTGGCGGCTCCTCCTGTCTTGTCCCTGAGCGGGGCTGCGTGTGCACGTCTCACCAGAGAGACACTGGCCTCTAAGAGCTCACGCTGCGCTTGGGATCCCCAAGGCCGGCCCCTCGGCTGTGACTCAGCCACAGAATAGAGACCTCGGGGCCAGAGCCCCCCAGGGCCAGGGTGACGGGGACACAGGGAGCCCTGGGCCTGTGAGTCGGACTTTAGTGGTGTGGTTCGAAGGGTCTGCACTTTCAGAAACTGTGCCGGTGGCCAGGCCCGGCTGGCGCGCAGACCTGGTGCGCACAGTGGGACCACCGGCCCCCAGGCGGGCGCCGTGACAAGGACGGTGTCCCAAAGGCCTGGGAGGCCCTGAAGGGAAGAGACCCCTCCCACTCTGCGTGTCCTCAGCGTGCACACTCCACCGCCCGCTCCACTCCACGCCTGTATTTCCCTTAATTTTTGTTCCACGGGTGAACCTGCAACAGCGTTCCCAGGAGGCTGGTCTGGTCTCGGGCCCCTCCCGGAGGGCGGTGGGTGGTAAGGTGCACGCCGGGTAATGCCAGGCGTCCCTGGCCCCCAGCAGCCTCAGTCTCCCGTCTCCTTCTGACGGGAGGCCTGTCAGCCTCTGTCGACAAAAGACTGAGTGGCTGCCGACAGTTCAGGTTTTAGCGCTTAAAGCTGTTTGGGGGGAAAGGGACAAAGATGGGCTTTGTCGTAAGAAAACTTGTTGATCTTAAAAGACACCAAGGACATGGGAGACTTGGTTCCAGGAAGAGTGACTTCCATTTCCTCAAGCCGGTGGGGGGCCCGACAGCGCGTCCGCGTCTGTGGCAGGTCTGGGCTGCGCCACGCGGGAGCCCGCGTCCCATAGCGCTTTGCACAGGCACTGGGATCCTCCCTCGTTTGTGGGCCCGGAGTCAGGGCACTTGGTTCACCGAGCCCTGTGCTCACAGGACTCTGGGGCGTTCGCTGCTCTGCAGAACTCCTGGTGCCTTTAAGGGCGGCGGGCGTTCTCTCCGTCCCCTGTTATTCTTTCCTAGAGGAGAGATGGATGCGGGTCCCTCGGGCCTCCGGCCCGTGTCTTATCACTGAGTGGGTCCATCTGGTGGATACTCAGCATGGGCACCTCCGCGTCCCGAGGGGCCGGTGTGGTCCTGGCACGTCCCAGCCTCTGTGTGACTCACATTTCCTCTCTGCTCCACCCTCCGCCTCTGCCCAGCCAGCACTGCCAGGGAGAAAAAGGAGATTTTGTCTAATTTATTTATAATTTAGGATTTGGAACACACACACATTTCTTCTTGGAAACCAGAGAATAAGCAACAGCTCAGCCCATCCAGCTGTAATGGTTTGTTTGGGGAGCCGACTTTATACAAATGCAGAGGAAGGAGGCCCCTGTAGGAGATTGACATCTATTAATTCAAAATAACGGCCAGACGTAGTCCACAAACAGCGTGCCTGCCAGAAGGGCTTCCCAGCTCCCAGAACATGGCTCGGCTCCGTCACCCCAGAGGGCGGGCTTCCAGGCTTCGGCTCCCTCGAGGGCCTGGTCCGGGGACAATAAACCCTTTCTTTCATGGCACTGGAGCCTTTTCAGTTTTTTCAAACATGCAAACGCCACAGGGTAAGGTTAAAAATACCTTGTGTTTTGCATTTCTGTATCCTGATGCGGCAAAGCGCAGTCACAGAGAGGATTTTCTTGTTCACCCGGCAGTTCCCCTGAGCAGGGGCAGGACCTGAGGCTCCCGGGCCCCTGCTCATTAGAATAACTGCTCCCGAGACACGCGAGGGCTCTGTGGCCCCGGTAGCGAGGCCCCGCTCCCACCCTGTGCACCGCAGGCCAGACTCAAACCGGGTCCGAGTCCCCAGACGGCGCCCTTCGTACCCGGGTCACCCGCGCTCCTCCCGGGCTTACTCCCCTTGGAGACCCAAGCGTGGACCCCTCCCAGGGCTGGCGCTGGGGATGCTCGCTGGCACGTGGCTCCTTCCTGCAGAGCTGGGGTCTCCAGGCCCCACCAGGTCCCTGCTCTCGGGGTTGGGTTTGAGCTTCTCCCCAGGGCCTCATGGCCTCTCTCCAGCCGGTCAGTCACATGCGGCATCCCAGTCGCACCAGCTGCTAGTGGGCCGGCCGGGCCAGGGTGGACCCTCTCATCAGAGGGTTCCCGCCCCAAGTCCCGTCTGCCCTCATCCAGGTGTGATTTCAGGGCGGTGCCCGGTCAGGACAGAGTAACGGACTTCTCGCGCCCTTTTTTGCAGACGGCCACCACATCTGGGAGATGGAGGCGAAAATCGACGGAGCCCTGTGCAAGCCGGTGAGTGCGGCGGGCGGCCATGGGGCTGCGCTCTCTGGGCGGGGCTTTTTATCGGCCGTGGCTCCTGGCCCGAGGCACATGGCTTCTGCTTTGTTAAAAGGAACCACTGATGAACATAACAGAGAGAGGGAGGAATAGAAATGGTTGGGAAACGCCTCCCGACATAAGCGCTCTCGGGACTTGCAGCACGGGGACGACTCGGACGCGGGGCCACCAGGGAGGACAGGGCGCCTCGTGGGCTGCAGGCCCCCCACCAGGAGGACCAGAATGCACTCATCCCCCCGGGGCCTGCCGTCCCCTCTGGCTGCTATTATCACCAGGGCCCCAGGGGGCCCACTGTCCCCCCGGGAGGACCTGCTGTCCGGAACCTGAGCGCACCGTCCCCCGTCCCGGGCAGGTGGGCCTCGGGATTCCGCCAGCATCCTTGGCAGTGACTCCTCACTGCTGTCCTCCCAGGGAAGAGCCAGGACCCAGACGCGAGGTCAGACCTCAGTGCTGCTCAACCGGCTTGTCCGTTGGCCGGCAGCCGGGGCCCCTGTGGGGACGGGCGTCTGCCGCACACGACCTGCGCTGGCCCAGGGCCTGCCTGCTCCCGTCCTCACGCCCGGCCTCGCATGGCCCTCGTGGTTGTTCCTGCACGGAGGCACCTAAGGCAGAATGATTGTTTCTTGAGTTGTAGAGGGAGCATGTTTTCTGCCTGAACTTACGTAGCTGCTGCGGCTTCTCTGGCTGAGAGTTAACACGCCTTTCAGTCTGTGTCTTTGTGTTTTAAGCGGGCCCCTGCAGACAACACAGAGCTGGGCCTTGTGTTCTCAGCTGCCCTGACAGTCTCTGTCTTCTAGTTGGGCTGTTGAGACCGTTGTGTGTGAAGTGATGATCGCCGGGGCTGGGTGACTGCACCACTGCGTGCGTGTGTGTCCAACTTAGTCCCAGGAGAGCAGTGGAAACCTTCAGGTGACATAATGTACAGGCTAGCAGGTGACTTTCTGGAGGCATTCACAGGTCTTCCAGGCTCTCTGCCTCGTCCCACCAGCCACTCCTGATGCAGGTGTGTGGATGCAGGGACTGGGGGTCATGGTTCAGAATCTTGTCCAGGTCAAGGACTGGATCTTTTCCTCAGGCTCCCCCGTGTGAAGAGGGGACCTCGGGCTCTGGGCTTTGCCAAAGGGATCTAGGTACCCTCTGCGCGGTGGCCGGGAGGACACGTGCTGGGAAGGAGGGCCTGGGGCCTGCGCTTCCTCCGCACAGGTGGTGCCGTCAGGAAGAAGCATCTTTCACCTGCGACTTAAGCTTTCTTTTCCAAGCACCGACCCATTTACCAGAAGGCTTTTCAAACGGTATCAGAGGGAGATGCTTCCTCCCTGGCCCAGGGGCGACACCTGTGTCCACGACCTCGCTCCCCCCAGGGCGTCCAGGCCTCTAACCTCACACGCCCTCTTGGGCTCCTCCTGGCCCCCCCGAGAAAGTGCCCCGTCTCAGGCAGCTCCACTTTCCGACGGGGCCTCTGGGTCCCGCAGGCCCAGCAGCTGCAGAGCCAGCCCTCAGGTTTGCTGTGACAGACACTGGCCGCCAGCCGTCACCCCGACACGGGGGCCCGGCTCCCAGCTCCAGCCCCACCGCAGGCCCGAGTCCCCTGCCCCCAGGCCCCGGTGCCGCCCACCTCTTCTCCCTGGGCAGGAAGGAGAGGCCTGCAGAAGCTGTGCATCCGTTGGCATCGAGATAATTCCGCCAAGTTTGCATGTTCAGATTTTCCGTTTTTGAGCTTCCTTTTCCACCGTGAACAGTGCATATATTAAAGAAAGCTTAACAGTTATCAGTCATGTGTTCTAAAAGAAACGCAGGACGTGTGACTAATGATGTGCATTACGTTCACCATTTCATCTTTCTTATCTCTTAAATGAAGTTTACTTTTATATATTTTTTTCTAATTATAAAAGAGTGCCATATTCAGTGTGGAACATTGGAAGATATAGCAAAGTATAACCAAAGAAAACGCCTAGTGTAATTTCACCACTTGGATGTAGCCACCATTAACATTTGGGCGTATTTCCTTCCATCCTTTTCCTGTCGTGGGTGTGTATCTACACGTGCACACACATATATACGTGCACCCTATGTTGTGTGCATATTTAAAACAAGGTCGGATTGTGCTGTATATATAATTTATGTACTGTCATGAGCAATTTAGACAATGGGTTTAATTTTTTTAATTAATTAATTTATTTTATTTATTTATTTTGGGCCGTATTGGGTCTTTGTTGCTGTGCACGGGCTTCTCTCTAGTTGCGGTGAGCGGGAGCTAATCTTGGTTGTGGTGCATGGGCTTCTCGTTGCGGTGGCTTCTCTTGTGGCTCACGGGCTCTAGGCACGTGGGGTTCAGTAACTGTGGCTCGCGGGCTTAGTTGCTCCACGGCCTGTGGGATCTTCCCGGACCAGGGATCGAACCCATGTCCCCTGCACTGGCAGGTGGATCCTTAACCACTGCGCCACCAGGGAAGCCCCCAGACAGCGGGTGTTCTTAAAGCAGGTGACATGGATGTACTGAGTGCCGTTTGTAACCCTTACTCTGTTCCTGTCGTGACAGGTTTTCCTGTCACTGCATTTTCCCTCCCACCTCTACCTTACTGTGTATTTAACATTAGTGCTCCCATGGGGACAGAACTTTGTCACAAAATCTCATAGTTTGTCTAGCTTATCAGTCTGTGCCCACATCAAAACACAAGCCTCCAGCCTCCTAGAACTGACAGAAGCCGACCGCACGACGGGGAACCTGCGCGAGGCTCCTTGCCCTGCCGACACATCCCGGTGCTTCCTGCAGCCGCTCCTGCTGATGCCTCCCCGCTTTGCTTCTGGCCTCGGCTTAGGCAAACCCTCTTCCTTTCTGTCTCTTGTCCTGGTTCCTTCTGTAGAGATCGGGCTCCGGTCACCGTGGACTGCCGTGTCTGCCATCATGGAGCACCAGCTGTGTGCCGGGTGCCAGCATCACCTGCAGGGTCTCCTCATATCATTGAATCCTCAGAAAACAGCCCCCGAGGAGTGTCTTTCTCTTCCGGTTCCCTGTGCAGGTGGTGGAGCTAAGACTCCGAGATGGCAGAGCCCAGGCAGAAACCCAGCCCCGTCGGGCCACAGCCGGGCTCCCGAACACGGGCTGCGCAGCTGGGGTCTGGCCGGGCACACACCCTCAGCTCCACTGGGTCCGTCCCCTTGGGGTTCCTTTGCTCAGGCAGGAGACTTGCGTGCTTGTGGCTTCTTCCAAATGGAATGAAGCTGTTAGAACAACAGGGACACGTTGCCTGACCCAAGTGTGGCCCCAGGGGACGGAGCCCAGAGGGGGCTGCAGCCCGGGTCCCAGCCCCTCCGGCCCTGCCACTCGTGTGCCCTCAGCAGCAGGCTTCTGAGCCCCATTTCTTCACCTGGAAAGGGAAGAGGTTGCCCTGAAGTTCTCCTCAGTTTTGGTTAAACATTCTTCAGATTTCATTATTAACAGGATTCAATCAATTTTGCTGTTAAATTGGGTAACAGGCTACAGTTACTCTAATTAAAAAAAAAAAGGGATGCCATGGATTTTTCTTATACATTTTCCTACTTGTTAACCGAAATCATATGACAGAAAACCTTGAAGAAACTTTCTGGATGTAAAGTCTCGCTCCCCACTCCCTAAATCAAAGGCACCTCTTCGGCGCCAAGGGCAGGCCCCCACGTGGACGCCCCGTCTCCGCACACGGACCCCAGCCTGCTTCCTTCTCCCACACGCACGCTGCCCCGCGGCGACCTGTGTTTATATCTGTACTTGAAAGGGCACAGTTTTGTACACGTGTTGCTGACTTCTCATTTAAAACATGGAAAGGTAACAGCAGCTTCCACAAGCCGCCCTGAACCCCCCGTGCCTGACTGTCCGCCCCTCCCAAGTTCACTGAGTCCGACTCTCCTGTCCCCTTCGAT
This sequence comes from Hyperoodon ampullatus, assembly GCF_949752795.1. Classification (NCBI taxonomy): domain Eukaryota; kingdom Metazoa; phylum Chordata; class Mammalia; order Artiodactyla; family Ziphiidae; genus Hyperoodon; species Hyperoodon ampullatus. The sequence goes on from NC_136926.1 coordinate 88,838,743, forward strand.
TTGAGAGGGTCACGGCTTGGGCTTTGGGCCGTTGGCACAGAACGTCTCCAGCGAGCACTTCCCCTGGGTCTTCGCTGCCAGTTACCTGAACTGGTGCTCCCGGCTTCACCAGGAGCTCCAAGTCGGCGAACGTGGGCTGTTTTCTGAAGGTCACGCCTTGGCTTGGGGGCAGAGGGGCGTGGGGTCTCGTGGAGACTTGCCTGCCCGATAGCTGGCCCGCTGTTAGCATCTGTGCTCACGGCTTCTCTCCTGGGCCGAGTCGGTGGCATCTTAGGTGAAGCCCCCTCCTCCCTACCTCGCACACACCCTCAGCCCACCTTCCGGCTCTGCTGGGCGGAATCAGGGTCCCTGCAGGCTCTCAGGGTGGCCTCTCTGAAGGGAAAACCCGCCGTGTGTTTCACACTCCGGGAGGGCCTGGGTCTGTCTCTGCGTTTGCGAGATGCTCACCCCCCCGACTTCTGCCACTTTCTCACTAGAATTCGCTGGTGGTCGAGATCCCGGCTTTTCGCAACCAGAGGATAACCAGCCCCGTCCAAGTCAACTTCTACGTCTGCAACGGGAAGAGGAAGCGGAGCCAGTACCAGCACTTCACCTACCTGCCCGCCAATGGTAACGCTCTCTTTCTAACCCTAAACGCTGCGAACGAACCCGCGGGGTGCTTTTCCTAAAAGGAAATCGGGAACCCTGACACGTGGTGGCTTCAAACCGTGTGGTCGCGCTGTACGCCCGAGCCGTTACCGTCCTGTTAGCAAGATCACGTCATCGGTTCCTTCCAAAGAAAAGTGAAGCTTTCAGTGTATTTTCCTTTATTACTCTTGGGGCTGGGGGCTGCATTTGGGGATAATTCCTGATTATTTTGCGGACTGCTTGCAGATATACAACCGCCAAGGGGGAGAAAAGGTGCAGCTCTTCTGTACACAGAAGCTGATGTGGCCTTGGTGTGAGTTTAAATTCTAGAGATGTTTAAAGCGGAGAAGCAAATAGTTACAATGATTTTGCAGGTGCCTTTAGAAATAAACCCTTGTATGAAGCCTGAAGGCTGGTGGTTGGTGTGATCATTAAATGACGGTGATGATTTCTGTCCTCGAGCTAACGTCCCACAGAAAACTCTTGGTTGGATAATTGCATCTCCGGTGACCAGGAGGCTTTCACTCCCAAACACCCTTGACTCAACCAAAAAGCACCTCGTTCAGGCTGTCCGCTCACACACTCTGAGGATGGTTTCTTGGCCTGAAAAAGACCTGTTTACCTTCTCCACTTTTCAGGCTGTTTTCTGAAGGAGAACAGCATCGTGTGTTGTTTCGCCCCTGAACTAGTAGAAAGTTGTTTCCCGGCGTTGCTCAGACCTGAGACCTGGCGCCTGGGGCCCATGCCGCCCTCCTCCAGGCCGGCAAGGGTGTGTGTCCGGAGAGGGCCGCGTCCTGATTCAGTTGTGTCATGTAAGCACAGCGGTGCCAACAATCTTGTTATACTGTGACTTCTGTTTTAAAAACTTGAGATTCATACAACCTAGGAGGGAAACCATGCACTAGGACTAATTGCAAAAGCAGCCATGTCATCATCTTAGTAAAATCAAGATGTTTTTGAAGGCTCCGGTCTTCTCCTAGTGTGAAATGTCACGTACGATAGACTAGGTAATAGAAAGCCCTGGAAAACCCGAGGGGATAGCAAATAGAGTCAGCTGTTTTTCGGGCAAACGCTAGCCATGCCTCTCCAGGCTCGAACCACGTGGTCTCGTGCTCATCACGTCACGAGCATGTATGTGAGCAGACCTGCAGGAGTGCGCGTTGCCGTGGGGCCGTCTGTGGGGAGCACGTTCGCCCTCCCGCTCTGGGGCCCCTCTGGGACTTCTGTGACGGGTACTGCGCACTGCTCACCGATCCTGCCTGTTCGTGGATATGGTACTACATTCCTTACAGCAGAAAATACTCAGTCTTTGTTTGGAAATGTAACGATCGTGTCCTAATTAAAATTCAAGCATGGTTGACTAAAAATTGAATGCTTTAAAGAAAACCTAGGCTTATAAAGAAAAATTACTTTCTAAAGCAGTTTAGAAATCAGCTCGAACGTCGTTTCCTGCAGTTCCTGCTCGAAGTTCACCTCCCGCTTAACACAGACGCCCCCAGTCAGAGGGAGGGGGTCTGCGCGCAAACCGGGCCCCCCTTTCATGTGGGGTCCCGAGGCCCCCAGAGACACGTCGCTGAGCTCCTGGGGCAGGGCTGCCGAGGGGCCACCATCTCCCCCTAACCCTACAGCTGCCGCTCAGTCCTGCAGGCTCCCTCCCACCAGGGGCTGACCTGCCCTCCCACTCCGCACCCCATCACCCCCGTGTCGGCCCAGCACACCCATCACTCAGGCTCTGTGGACCGTCACCCGGACACCCCCCGGTCCCTCGAGCTGGTGACCCAGCCCCGCCCACAGAGCCGTCCGTCCATCCACCCATCCATCCGAGCACGGCTGTCTGCTCTCTGTGGCCTGTGCTGCCTTCATCAGGCGCCGGCCTCCCTTCACTTCTCTCCTGGAATTCTGCCCCACCCCCAGGGGGTCGAGGGGTCCGTGCCACCCATGCCCGAGAGCCCCGGCCCTGCCCTGCCTTCCTGGGTGGCCGTGCCCCGTGGGGCTGTGATCACCCACACCCCGCTGGACTGTGAGCTCCCTGGGAGCGGGGACCCCAGCCGGCCCTGACTCCGTGCCCGGATCGTGGGGACCGTCCTTCTGTGCTTTTCTTTTTTAAAAAATAAATGGACCAGTGAAAGACCGGAACTCGAGCTTCCAGTTTTAGGTTTGGTGTTTTTTCTCGCGGTCGCTTCTGCCCCCCGCAGCTTCGGGCTGAGTCTTCACATGGCTGAGCAGGTGGTGTTGGTTAGGGGCCAGGTGGGCCGGGCCACCTCGTGGGCCGGGCCGCCTCTGTCACCTCCTTCCCACGGCTGGCCTCGGCCTGTCCTTACCCCCCGAAGCCTCCGCCGCAGAGAGCCCTACCACGCCGTCGCCCGCCGTCTGACGTATCGAGTTAGTGTCTGTTGTTCAAACTGGAAGGAAGCCCGGCTGCGGGTCTGCACGGGGCCTGGGCAGCTTGGGCCCCTCCCCGTCTCTGGGGGCCGTGTTTGGGGGCAAGGCTCCAGGTGCGTGTAGGACGCCCTGAGCGAGCAGAGTGCGTACAGCGGGGGTTCCTGGCGGGAAGGTCAAAGGCAGAGCAGAGAACACAGCCGGGCAGTTGCAGGAGGGGCCACGGACCCACCCACGTGCAGCCACGGAGGTCTTCCTCGGTTTCTTGTTTGTCGCTGTCTGGGTTTAACCGCAATCTCCTGAGAGAAAGCGTCCGCTCTCTCCAGCGCTGTGAGCTGAGGGGCCCTGGTACCTGTCACGAGGCCGAGACCCCGGGGAAACAGCCCCAGTTAAAGAGGGAAAGCAGCCTGCTCTGCGGGGAGCGGCCCCTGGGTTCGGGGGGACGACGGCGTCCACCCTGGCTGTGTCCCCAGGGCTCCCGTTTCCGACGCTGCCCAGTGACCCCGGGACGAGCAGGCAGGGGCGGCAGCTCACACACTAGGGGGGAATCCCAGCTAATGACTTCAGAGTCACGGGCCAAAGTCAGCATGTTCCTAAAATGAAGAAGTCAGTCATGACAGATTTTGGGTCTGGAGGGTCTGTCTCTTCCCCTGAGATGTTTCTAGCTGGTTCCCGGGAGTGCCTGCGGTGGCACCGGGCCCCCTGCCCCCCTGTTGCTCAGGGTGAGGGTCCTGGAGCTTCACCAGAGTCAGCCACGGAGGCCCTGGGGGTGTCAATCCTGGGCCTGAAGCCCACCTGGAGGCTGAGGGGAGCCGCGTGGGTCCCGGTGCAGGCCGGCGGAGGCCGGAATGGGGCGCCCGCTGTGGCCGGTGGCACGGCCGCTGCCCGTGGGCCTTCTGGAACCTTCCTGAGTCGGCTCAGTGGCATGGCAACCGCGTGGCGGTGAGCGTGTGTTGGAGGGGGACGGTGCACAGCTGTGCGCGTCGGGCTCGTGCAGGCGCTGTGATGCGCCTTCTCCTGGGGACTCCCGCGTCCCGGAGGCCGCTGTCCGTAAATTCCCAGTTTGACGGGCGCTCTCGCTGTTCCAGCAGGAGGACGAGGGACCGATGTTTTCATTTCTCTCCGCGTTAAACCTGCCGCCGCAGAGAGGCAGGGAATAGGCTGCCCCCCACCGGGCCCCCCGGGAGGGACGAGTCAGGGCCGGGCTGGGCCCGTGGGAGGGTCTGGAAGCCGCCCTTCCCCGCAGCGCTCTCCGCGGGCCTGAGCTCCTCACGGTGTGTCTGGTCCGCACGCCACTGGCCTCGCCGTGAGGCGTCCAGACCCGGTGGCAGGAGAGTCCAGGCGTGGAAGGGGAGGGGGCTTCCCCCCTGAAGGCCGCCACGGGGTCGACGCCGTCGACCGTCTTGACTGACACCGGCCTGAGGCCCCCGACGCGGCCTTGGATGCGCAGGGAGGGGTTTGAGCTTGGAACACAGTAGGACGAGGGCGGTGAATCGTGGGGCCTGAACTGCTGGGAAAGAAGGCGGGGGCCCTTTCCACGGGGGGTCCGGGGCCGGGAGGCCTGCGCGGCCACACCCAAGGCTCTCCCCCTGAGACCATCACCCGAGGCGGAACAGCGAGGGGGGGTGGTTTTGATCAGATACCTGAGGGCCACAGGCCGCCGACTGCAAAGGCAACGTGAGTCGGGAGTGAGGCCGACCCCCAGGAAGCCTGAGCACAGCCTTGCGGAGGGAAGACCTGGTGACCCGTCCCCCGGGGACCAGCGCCTGCCCACGACAGTGCGCGGCGTGGGGGTTACCCCAGCACGGCCCCCCGCCAAGTCACAGCCCGCGGTGCGCAGCTGCTCAGGTCAAACCACAGGAGAGTGCATCACGTTCCCTTCGGACACAGCGCTGGCAACAGTGGGTGAAGTCCAAGCGGCGCGTTTGCTGGCTCGGCGGTCTGCTCTGCCCGAAGGCCGTTGCCAGCCTTGCTGCGGGGAGCCGGAGCCCCGGGTAAGGGCCCTGGAGCCACAGGGCTGGCGCCACAGATGGCGAGGCCGCCACACCCGCTCACACCCGCTCACACCTGCTCACACCCCGCCTGTGCGACACAGCTGTGAAGCCGGCCATCGCTCACCGCCCGGGCGCCCTCGGTCTCTGTCTCCCGGTGTCCACTCGATGCTCCCGCAGAGGCTGCCAGGCAGCGCCCCCAGAAAGACGGGGAGGACCTGAGAGAAGACAGGCCACCCCGTCGGGCTTGGCGGGCACTGCCGCCACCGCGGAGGTGGGGTCTCGGCGGAGTCTGTGGTGTCTCAGTCGGGAGGTTCCTGCCGTGCGCCCAGAGCCTTGTCCTCTGGGAACCCGAGGACCTGGCGCAAGTGCCGGCTGTGCCGTGGTGGGGGGCGGGCAGGAGCTTGTCCCCAAAGGAAGAAACGCGGTCCCTGCCGTCACGCGGCAGTGGGGTCTGTGAGTCCCCTCGTCCACCGGTCCATCCGCCCCCCGTCCCCTCTCGGCCTTGGACGCAGATGTGGGTGCCCGCTTGCTGAGGGCCGGCGGTGCAGGTGGCTCCTGTCACCACGTTTCCTGCCTCAGAAAAGTCGTGCCCTGAAGCTACCCTGCCTGCGTTGGTGTCAACGGCTCGAATGCTGTGTAACAAACAGAAGACAGTCTGAGCTTCGTTCTCTGGGGCTCAGAGCAACCTCTTCCGCACAGGGCGGTGGCCGGAGCCGAACCGCTGAGGCCTTGGTGGGAGGGGCGGGAGTCGGTCCCAGGGGGAGTCCTCGCCTGCGGGGGGTGCTCAGCGCCCGTGATGTCGCCAGACGTCTCTGCAGGTCAGCGGTGCTTCCAATCAGAGATGCACACTCACAATCTGGCAGCTGCTGGAAGCAGCGCCGGGTCCGGGAGCCCCTTCTCGCCACGTCCCCCATGTTCAGCGAGACTCTCTCTCCCTCTTAAGGCCACAGCCCTGCGGCCTCAGGGCCCCGCCTACCTCGCTGAACCTGACTCCTTTCCTAATGGCCCATTTCCAAACACGGTCATCCCAGAGTCAGGGCTTCAGCCCCCGCGTCTGGGGGACAGTTCAGTCGGCAGCAGCATCCCTGGCCTGTCCGAGGCCAAAGAGCTGGGCTGTGGCCCCAGGCCTGAGCCCTGGCCCCGCTGCTCCCTGTGCCAGCGGGTTGGGAAGAGGGAGGGCCCTGCACCGCTGTCCCCCTGCGGGGGAGGCTCGGTGCCGCTGCCCTTACGGCTCACGCCACGTTGGGTCCCTTACCACCTCTTAGGTGGCCGTCACCACTGTGTTACAACTGGAAAACCGAGGCCTGGGGGTCATGGGGTCAGCCCCAGGGCCACGCAGCCGGCAGGTGCCTGCCGGGGCTCTGGGTCCATCCACCTGAGGGCAGTGCAGACGTTCGCCCTCGTCCCAGGTGTGGCCACGTCTGTGTGTCCATCCGTGCGTGCAGGACACGAGCTGTGCATGTAGGAGGAGTGCCTGCTTTTCTGCGTCCGTTTTACCTTTATTCTTCATTCGCCTGCGTCTGGACGCCATGCGAAGTGCTGGGGATATGAATGTCTGTAAAACCCTGAGCTCCGGGGAATCACAGGGGAGCTTGCTGTGTCACAGGCGCGTAAAGTTTGGGTTCCCGTGGTGCTGATACTCAAGAGGGCCGAAGCCCAAATGTCTCCCCAGCAGCTGCCAAGCAGTCGGCCTTGGCCTCCCCTGGGTCAGAGGACGGGCATCCTGTGGTCGGACCACTGGACCTTGCTCTTCAGGTGGTGGGGGACACCCAGCTCCTCCTTTGTGTGAGGGTCCTGGTCTGGGCATGAGCCCCAGGCGCACAGGTGTGAGGGGAGCCCGCGACGGCTGCTGTGCTCTACCTGTCTGCCTGGGGACGGTGGGAAGGTGACCACGTGATCCAAGAGAGACAGCGTCCTTCTGTGTACCGGCTGGCAGGCTAGGGTGTGAGCCCCGCTCCCCGGAAGGGGTCGCGTCACACTGCCCACTGGCTTCTCCATCCACGTGGGATCCTGGGGGTCAGGCCGAGTTGAGGACCCCAGGCCTCAGTTCTGCCCCAGGTCCTGGTACCGGCCCAGGGCCGAGTGGCCGTGAGCCGAGGGTCTCTGCTGCCTTTGTCTGATCTTCCACTAAATCAGTCAGGGGTAGCCATTTGCAAGATCCACTGAACCCCTGGGTGGAGGGCAGGGTATGGACGTGGGCACCGATTTCCACGGATGGATGAGATCCGAGAGGTGTTGGGAGGGCGTGCGGATGGGATGGGGCAGCCGTGCCTGGGCGGCCACATGTCCACCCCGCGCCCTGCGGACAGAGCAGGGCTCACGCTTGCTGCTTGGCCGTGTGAGTGACACGGCAGCGCGGCCGCATCTGTGAACCGCGAGGACCTGGAGAGTGCCCACCCCGAGGAGGTGCGGGTCTGGCAGGGGATCCGGAAAGGCGCCGGACCTGCCTGGGCCTCCCCGATCCCACTGGGTGGCCAGCAGGCGGGCCCACGACCGGGTAGGTCCCCTTCGTCCCCAGAGGAGGCGGGAGGCACCCTCTGCTTTCGGTGCGTTTAGACTCTGTAGGTGTCCTGGGGGTAGCGGGCCCGTGTGCCCCGGGCCCCGCGTCTGCTCCACGTCTGCTTGGAACTGCCCCCACCTGGCGCCGAGGCACTGGGGTCTCTGTCCTGGTCACCGTTCTTGGGCTGTGCGGAGCCCCCAGGGCAGGCAGGGTGGGGATTATCTCCGTTAAGTGCACAGGAGTCTGTGCCCAAAGGGAGCCCGTAGTGGTGGCCTCGTGCTGGGGCCTCCAGAGGTGGGATCGGCCCCCGCCCGGGTGCGGAGAGGCTGCAGATGCAGGGGAGGGCATCTGAGCTGAGCAAGGGGGCCCAGCTCGGCCAGGTCACCAAGGACTCGTGTGCCCGCGAAGGCCCGGAGGCTGGGGTGGGGAGGGGTCCCACCCGACCGTGGGAAGAATCCGGTGGGTCCCGACGCCATGGGAAGGTGATGCATTTCCTGAACCCTCGCCTCGCACCCTCGGCCGGGTCTGGCCCACAGAGGCCCCTCAAGATCGTCTTGCTGAGACTTTGCCAGAAAGACCCCCAGGGCGAAGAAGGAGTGAACGCAGGTGCCACCGGGCAGCTTTAAACAGGTCGTAAACCACAGACATTGAAGCGGCCGGCAGCACAGACGCCCGATCGCTCCTGCCCTCCGCCAGCCCCCGGGATCGCGGGGCCTGGGCTGGCCACGTGGCATGTAAATCAGGCCCACGGCCGTTTCCCGGCTGCACCTCCAAAGCCGGCAGAGCAGACAGGGTGAGGGTTTTTAAAGAGTTCAGGGGACCCTGGACGAAAGGGGCGAGCTGGCCCTCGTTCCTGGCTGAAAATCCAGTGCAGGAGAGAGGCACCCAGCAGGGCTTTAACTTAACCTGCTAGACACGTATCTCCTTAAGGTCCAGAGCTCTGAGACTCAGCACGCTGATGCAGAATTTAACCCTTGCCATTCCGGACGCCACAGGTCACACGAGCAGCTTTCGAATCCACCCCTCCCCCACCGGGTCATATGGGTTTGTCGGGGCTGTTTTTAGTGACAGCTGTGCCCACTGGCCGTTTCTGGATGATTCTGGTTGGAGGCTGCCCCCAGCTCCGCAGTGCCGTCTGCAGAGCCACGTCCTGGAGCCTGAGGCTGTAGGACCAGAGGCAGGGCCGCTTGCGCCTGGGAGAGGCCATCTTGCCTGTGCTGGAACTGACGGCCACCTTCACACCCTGGGCATTGTAGCGGGAAGCGGGCGCGGCACGTCACATGTCCTCTGAAATGTGAGGGCGTGCATCTGTGTCAAGGCTGCCCCAGGCCGCTCCCGTACCCCCTGCCCGCCTCCCTGGGATGCCCAGCTCGGGGCAGGAGCCCATGTTGGGCTGCATACAGAGCTTGGACCCAGCAGAGACCCCTCCTTGAGGTGGGCTTCCACGCAGGGACCCCAGCCGGTTGGTGCTCGCGGCAGAAACCCCAGGCTGGGACTTCCCTGGTGGCACAGTGGTTAAGAATCCGGCTGCCAATGCAGGGGACACGGGTTCGAGCCCTGGTCTGCGATCCCACATGCTGTGGAGCACCTAAGCCTGTGCGCCACAACTACTGGGCCTGCGTTCTAGAGCCCTTGCACCAAAACTACTGAGCCCACGTGCCACAACTACTGAAGCCCACGTGCCTAGAGCCCATGCTCCACAAGAGAAGCCACAGCAATGAGAAGCCCGCACACTGCAAGGAAGAGTGGCCCCTGCTCGCTGCAACTAGAGAAAGCCCGCACGCAGCAACGAAGACCCAGTGCAGCCAAAAATTAATAAATTAATTAATTAATTTTAAAAAAAGAACACCTGGGCTGCAGAAGCTGCTGCCACAGGCGTGCGGATTGGGAGGGGAGCGACCCTTAGGTCCTGAGGGGCCACCTGACGAAGCCACAAGTGCTTCTGCACTCGCACTGGGACACGGGGCCACAGGCGCATCGAATCTGGGGGCCCGGCCTGGACTGTGAACAGCCCCTGTACCAAGTGCCGGCCCCTCCCCTGGGGCCTGTGGTCCCTGCATCAGGGCACGTTCACGTGGGGAATCTTCACACCCTTGCGGCGGAGGAAGCCCTCGGAGCCACGAGAGACACACGGCTGCTGCCGGGACCTGCGGGCGTTTCCCCAATGTGTGAGCCACACGGAGATCAGTGCCACCTGAGGACAGTGGACAGCGGCCCTTCTCAGTGTCCTGCCGGCAGCCAGTGACACTTTCCCTGGAATCCAGTCCTGCGGGGACTCGAGTGCCTCATGCAGAGCCCTAGCTGGCTGTGAGAGAGAGAGGGAGAGAGGTCCCTTCCCCAGCAAAGGACGGTGAGTGTGGGCACCGGGGCAGGCCAGGCCCTGTGGGGAGTCGGCCTGGCTGAGGGAAGCCAGCCCACACCCCCGACAGAGCACCCGGGGTGAGGACGCCCCGTGCGCCCTCCGCGGGCTCACCAGCCCCCGCCTGCACTGCCCACACCCGCTGTGCTGGGTGCGTCCTGTCCAACAATGCTGGGCACACCGGGCTCTGGGCATCCAAGGCACCGCGCCCTACGGCGCAGGCCTAAGGCCTCGCAGCTCTCGGCCCGACGTGACTTCAGAGACAGCGAGTGGCCGACCGTGGCTTGGCCTGCAGGCAGCAGGGAGACTTAGCGCGGCGGCCCCGCGATGACCATCCCCCGCGTGTTTCCTCCCTGCCCTCCAGCTGTCAGCGCCACCCGGGGACCAGGCGCCTCCCTGCCCAGTGTGCAGACACGTCAGATGCGGGAAGAATGACTGGAAGCAGGGCCTGGGAGGTTGGCACAGTGAGGGCGAAACTAAAGGAAACGGCTTCTCTGGGAACCCTGAGTCGAAAGCCCAGGGCCTGGAGATGCTAAGCGGAGCTATGTGCTCCTGCATCAGTGGGTCTGGAGTGTCACCTGGGTCCCAGCCATGTGGCTACCGTGCTGCAGGGGCCCCTGCGGACAGGCTTCACGAGAGGCTGTCTTCCTAGTCACGGCTGCTGTGGATTCACAGGCGCCCGGCTGTTACAGAAGCGATGTGCATCCTTGCTGGCTTGAGACCTTTGTTAAAGCAAAGCTACGTTTGGGAGAGAATCTTTATTTACTTAAGGAGGAGGCTGGGATGGCGAGGGGCGTTCCCTCCGTGTGGCTGCCCCGGCCGCCAGGAATCCAGCAGCACACACACGAAGAGGTGAAAATATGATTAGGAGAGATCTGATGACAGCTCATTACCCATCCTGCGTTTGCTGCGGCAGCGCTGGGCATCTGTTCTGCATTTAACTGCACTCTTACCAGTCGCTCTCGGGATAATTTGACCACCGGGATGTCTCCTGTAAACTGGTGTAAGAGGCAGGAACCAACAAGAAAACGGGACACAGGAAGTAAGCAAGGGCGGGAGCGGAGCCCAAGCCCCTGTGCAGACCCCACGGCACATCTGCTCACCGTCTCCCCGGCCCTCTCGGCGCCTGGTCTGGCCCACGGCCTGGGGGGGAGTGAAAGGGACCCTCCAGTCCCCATCATGCCCTCCTCCCAGCCGGGTTCTCTGCACCGCCGGCTTCCTAGCGAGGGGTGGACGGGGCAGTGGTCTGGAAGCCGTCTGGGGGCTTCCGGCTCTGCCCCGGGAGCTGCGTGATCGCTGGTGGTGTGTCGTCTCCAGTGGAAACGAAGCAGCAAGAGGGAGGGATGGCATATTTGCTCGAGTGGAACTGTTTTCTCTCCTACAGCAAATGGACACTCATCTTTTCTGTCAGATTTTTACTGACTTCCAAACGCCATCTTACTGTTCAAGTTCACCAAATGTCAGACATTTATCAGATAGGGCGTCAGTAGCAGCAGAAATGCAGTAGTACATCCAAGTTAAAAATTTCCCTTTGATTACTACAAATCCACGGGCCCTTGGGTCCAAGGCTTCTCCTGCAGTTTGCGAATGGATTTTTATAGCACATTAGTGCTGGGGGAGATTCCAAGGAAAACAGTGCTCTCGGTATGAGAACCAGCTGCAGCTTTCTGGAGCCGATGACTCACACCCTCTTTTTAATTGGGTGGGAGAACCAGGCAGGAGACACACAGGGACTCAGTCAAAGCGCTGTTTGTTTTCGGAGGGTATCCTAGCCACAGGCCCGCCCCGCGGCTCCCATCCACAGCTCGTGTTTATTTAACTTTTTTTCTTTCTCACAGTTCCAATCATAAAAACGGAGCCCAGTGATGATTACGAGCCTGCCCTCACCTGTGGACCAATGAGCCAGGGCCTGAGCCCGCTCCCCAAGCCCTGCTACGGCCAGCCGCTCGCCCTGCCGCCCGACCCGGGCTCCTGCCTCGCGCCCGGCTTCCCGCCCCGTCCACAGAGCAGCGCCAGCCCCGAGCTCCACGACCTCTCCTGCGCCCCCTACGGCCCGGCCACAGCCGGCCTGGGCCACGGCCCCCTCGGACTTCCGCGGCCAGTTGGCGGGGTCCTCGCCGGCCAGGAGGCGCCGAGACCCGCGGGCGTGCCTCCCGGGCCCCCCCAGCCGCCGCCCCCCGCCCCGCTGCAGCCACAGGTGAGTCCGCCGTCAAGTGGTAGCTGCTCCCCGGGGTGCCGGCCAGCGCTCTGTCCCCACAGTCCCTCCTCTCCGCTGCCGCCCGTGACCCAAGAGCCGACCCGCCTGCAGCCCTGCGGCCCCGTGCGCCCCCCTGGGACGGGCCACCAGCAGCACCAGCCGTCCGAGGTTCCGAGCAGCGAGCCTGCAGCCGCCCGGCCCCTGCCAGCGCCCGAGGTGCGTGAGGACAGTAATCATAGTCTGGCCCCCATTCCCGTAACGGTCAAGCGAGAGCCTCAGGAGCTGGACCCGCTGGACCTGGACGACGGTAAGTGCTCGCGGGCAGGCGCGCAGCCAGCCCGGCACCGTGGGTCCGCTGCGGCAGGAGGGGTGCGTGCACCAGCCGCCCAGCTAGGGCGCGCCTGGCGTGTGTCCTGCGGGACGCTCCTGCCGCCCTCAGTGGCCCCTGGTGGCCAGCAGTGTTGCCACCAGCCAGCGGGGTCGCGCAGCTCTGCCCGGTGGGGGCCTGTGGCTGTCGACCCTCGGGTACCCTGTCCGCGGGGTGACACAGGGAGAGCTCGGGGCGCCCGGGTGTGCCGGCCCTGGCCGCGTGGAGCACGGCGCCCCCGGGCGCTGACATGCCCTGTTAGGAGGCGAGACCGCCCTAGGCTCGGCCGCGGCTCCAGCTTCTTGATTCCTAGTGTCTGAACCGCTTCTCTAGTTGCGTAAACTGTTTTTACGTATTCGCGCAGCTGAAAGTGAGCGACTTGCACCCTGTTCAGCTCGTGAAAACACTTTAAGCACGTGACAGGCTTGTCGGAAGCTCAGTGATCAGACGATGAGGAGCCGGTGGCTCCCTGGACCGGGGCGCAGGCCCCAGCACGGCACCCAGACTCCATGGAGACGCGTTCAGGGTGATTTGGAAACCAGGCGTCCTTGAGACACCTGCAGTCAGGCTAATTTGTGTAAAAATCTGAGCCCTAAGGTCTTCCTATAAAATGAGAGCAGAAGGCACCTCGTCGAAAGATTTTTTTCTCTTTCCTTTGGGAAAAGGTGCCAGGGGCCCCGTGATCTGGTGGGTAAGAGGTCACTGGTGCTCTCGTGGGCCCTGCGTGGATGGTCCATCCGTGTGGGCACACAAAGCCAGCCTGGAACAAGGCAGAGAGAACCCGTCCCCCAGGGGAAGCCGCACTGGGCTGGTCTCAGAACCTCTGCCTGAGGGGCCCCGGGACCACACGTGTGCCCTGAAAACAGCGGGCAGGCAAGCGCCATCAGCGGGTGGAGGCCCGGGAGAGCCCGTGGGGGACGGGGGCCCAAGCCCAGCCGTCTGCTGTCACCCGAAAGCTGTGAGGCGGGGCAGGGCCTGGAGGAGGGAGACGGGCGCCTTCTGCGACCCCCGCCCAGATTCCAGCAGGACCACAGCGGAACTTGCTGACGCAAAGCAGACGTGAGGGCCAGCGTCCAATCTCAGACACAGGGGCCACCTCGGCTGGATCCTGGGGTCAAAGGCAGAGTCTGTTCTCGCTGCAGGTGCCAGGGTGAGCGGGGGTGGGGAGCCGGGCCTCCCTCCGTCCTGACCGCCGTCCCGGTCCCATTGTGAGCGCAGGGGTCTGGTTAAGTGAGCCTGGCACCTCCTGGGCCGTGACCAAGCCCCTAAAGTTGCCGAGGGCCCAGAACGTGGTCCTCAAGGGAAGAGCCCCTGAACTCTGGGCGGTGCCTCTGAAAGCACTTCTGAGGGTGGGAGGGAGGGACCCTGGCCTCTCTAGGATCCCACCAGCACACCCTACAGATGGGTCGCCTGCTTTGAGGGTGAGCATTTACAGAAGAAGAACACCTGAAAGCGCGTGGCCTTGAGTCAGGAAAGAGCAGGGGAGGCCCTGGGAGGGCCCTCACTGCCCCCCGAGTAGACAGGGACCTGTGAGACCCCAAGGCCTGGGGTAGCCAAGCCAACAGCCAAGCCCTGTTGCTGGGCTGGGGGCTGCAGCCGGGGTTTCACCAGCAGGAAGACCCCTGTGCTCCAGGCCTGCCTGCACCTGAGCGTCAGGTGGGGCGGCGAGCAGGGGGCCCCGGGGGCACCTGTGGCCACTCCTGGGACAGCAGCTCTAGGGACTCTGTCCCAAAAGGATCCTTGTGGGCCCTGGTTTCTACTCAGTGTCCATCACCCGGGCCAGCTGTCAACGCAGCCTTTCGGTTTTGGCCACGACAGCAAAGTGACGTCGGTTTCCTTGGTCAGGATTGGGGTCACGGTGTGAGGCTTTGCCAGAAAGCGGTGCACACGTGTCCGTGAACGTGCATGTATCTTCACACCACCCCCACGCGTGGCATTTCGGTGCCACCCTGCTTGTCCCCAGTTAAAGCCACGCCAGGGTGCAGCCCTGAGCGGCAAAGAGTAAACGCTGCCCTGGCCCCGGGCAGAGTGGCCCCGACACGTCCCTGTGGGTGGACATCCCCTGCGTGGACGCTGCACCCAGCGTCCCCCTCCCGAGCAGTCTTTCCCAGAGGGAGACCCCCGAGGTGGAGGGAGGCCTCGGGTGCACACGCTGCGTGGCTGGGAGGCGGCCTCGCACGAGCCTGGCTTCCCTGCGGTGGGGCTCTCGGGCCCACGGGGTCGGTCTGAGCACACAGCCTGGAGGAACGGCCCTGGAAGTGGCCACCGAAAACTAAGGCTATGGGGCTTCTCTCCTGGAGTTGGAACCACACACCTTCCGGTCAGGCATCCGTCTCCGGTCAGGCATCCGTCCCCGCTCAGGAAAGCAGCTCAAGTGTTTATTGCTCTGTCTGAGCGGCTGAAGACTCCCCGCGTCCACAGGCAGTTAGAGTACAGAAGGGGCCCAGCTCTTGCTAGAAGTCTTGTAGTGGAAGCAGCAGAAAGCACGTCTGTCCTCGTGAGAGGGTGGCCGGAGCTGTCAGCTGCGTGCCGGGGGGCTCTTGGAGGGACCGTAAGGCCACATCTCCGTGCTCACCTTGGTTCCTCCGCCTGGGACCCGCCTGCTCACTTGCTCACAGGAGCTGTGACGTAGACACAGGTCAGTCCCTCGTGAGTCCTCGAAAGACTGACTAGTGCAGGATAAAGGCCCACATGGTGGGCGTGGTGACCTGAACCCCCATCCTCCCCGGCCCAGATGCTGAGGGGCTCTGGGGCGGGTTCTTACTGGTCCCTGCTGACGGGGATGGTGGGAGGGGTACGCCGGTGTCGTGGGGTGGGTGTGGGCCCCTGAGGTTCCTGTACAGCTTGGACGCCTTGAGTTGGCACCAGTGACCTGATCCTTGGCCGGCCCCACCGTTAAACGTTTGTGGTTGAGGGGTTTGAAAGTTAGTTTGTCAAGAGGGACGATGTCCACACTCCCGCGTGTTCTGGGGCGGAGGATGGCGTGCCTCGAGGGCTGTGTGCAGAGTGCGGCCCCCGAGGCCGGTGGGAGAGGGAGCCGGTCGGCCGGGCCGACCCCTGATTTAGAAAAGAGGCCCCTGTGAAAGGTCTGGAAGGGGGCCCGGGCAGGGGGTCATCGGCCTCACTCCAAGACACACGCGACTTTCCTTGTATGTCTGGGTTTTAATTGGCAGCCCAGCCCAGGAAGGGCAGAGAAGAGAAAATGGAGACGAGGGCGAAAAACTAAATCAGAAAACTAGACGCCGGTTTTAAGTGACCTTGACGGTAAAAGGCAAAGCCTTCATCGTTGTCACTTACACCCAGGGAGAGGCGAGTAGTTGGGGTGGCCGACGACAGGGACCAGGGAACAAGGACCAGGAGGGGGGCGCAGGCGGAGAAGGGAGGGGGCGGCCCGTCCCCAGGCCTTGTCTCCGCAGGACGGGGTTGCTGGTTCTGGGGGGCGCTGGCGGGTACGACCTGATGTCGCCTGGGCTTTGCCCCGAGAGCCGTGGCGCCGTTCCCCCGGGGCAGGAGGGACCAGCCATGCACCACGGCTCACACAGCGAACTCAGCCCCATGTCACTTGCAGGCACGCAGAGCCATTGCGCGTCCCGACCCCAAGGTGACAGGTTAGGTAACATCCCGCCTGGCCTCACCCCTCACCACTCCCGCCCTCAGGGCTCTCAGAGGCTGATAGGAGCCGAGGCTGCAGTGACTCTGGCCCTTACTTGCTTCGTGGGTGCAACCACTCTGAGTCAGGGAGCAATTGGGGTTCCTCGGGCTTGTTTGTGATGCTAATGGCGCCAGGTCTGTGAGGGGTGAGAGCTTATTTCACATGTGTTCTGGTTTTTTATTTGGGTTTTTTGCTTTCCAGGAACGTAGAATGAAAAAGGCAATAATAGGATATTATGTCCAGCTCCAGAGAGCCTGGGGCATTTGGGGCACGTAAATGAATCATTTAGAGATCACAAAGGAGCTGTGCCTTACGCGGGACGCCACCTGCTCGGTCTGCGGAGTGACCCCCCAGATGTGGACGGTTAACGCACGTCCCAAGTTTCCATTTACCTCGAGGAAACAGTTCAAGTGCACGAGGACTCGCCTCAAACGAACCCCAACTTGTTGATAGGGTTTCTTTTTTTTTTAGTTGTTTCTACTCTTCGGTTTTGTTTCAGAAGTGTCTTGCCCATAAATAGTTCCAATTATAATTCATTCTTTAGTTCAACAATATTCGTGAAATTTAGGCTCTCCATTCAGACTTCTCAATCATGGCAGTACCACGGCGTACCTTTTCTTTTAAAAATTAGCTCTATGGGGGCTTCCCTGGTGGCTCCGTGGTTGAGAGTCTGCCTGCCGATGCAGGGGACACGGGTTCGTGCCCCGGTCCGGGAAGATCCCACATGCCGCGGAGCGGCTGGGCCCGTGAGCCATGGCCGCTGAGCCTGCGCATCTGGAGCCTGTGCTCTGCGACGGGAGAGGCCACGACAGTGAGAGGCCCGCGTACCGGGAAAAAAAAAAAATTTGCTTTATGGGCCTCACTTATTTTGAATGCAGGTGAAATGTGTCATAAAAGCCACACGTGAGCCATTTCCCAGGTGTGACTTTTGGGACCTGCCCCTCGCAGAGCTGAGCTGCACGACCACACAGTAGCACCCTCTCCGGGGGATGGGTTGTCCTTGACCGACACGCGTGTGAGTGCGGGCGGCTCACACGCACACGCACGGTAGCCTGTGTGCCGCTTGCGTGCATCTGCCGGAAAGCCGTTGTGAACGTCCCTGAAGCTCGCAGAGCTTATCCAGCCAGCGTTAACGTGAAGGGGCCCTGTTTTGCTGACATGAGGATCCCCCTTTGCGACCCAAGCGATGGCTCCCGGAGTGTCGGTTTGTCTGCCACCATAGCAGCCCCTCCGCGTCGACCCCGCCCACCCGCCCACCCTGCGGCCTCGGCCACAGTCGGCCCTTTCGGTGCCCTGCAGGGGCTCTCGGGTTTCCACAAGTCTAGATGGCATTAGAACAGCAAGCAGGTGGAGCAGGCGGCCAGGACCGTGTCTGCCCCGCGTCTGGCTGCGCGTCCCCCGCGTCCCCCCTTCTACCCTGAGCCTGGGCCGCTCTGGGGGCGGACGCGGCGCTTTCCTCATGGAAAGTCTTGCTAACCTGGCCCAGGGCCCGGCTCTGAGGCCTTCCCCGCGCCTGGTGATGATGGAGAGAGCCTGCCTTGCAGATCAGCCGCACGGGCTTGTTGACACTGCAGACGCGGGCTGCTCCCCGGGGGCGGGAGGACGCACTCAGCCGTGCACGCCGTTCCTGAGGGTCAGTCCTTGAGGTCCGGGCCCCTGGGGTGCCACCGGAGGCAGTGGATGCTGGTGGCGTGCTGACCTGCAGGCTCTATCTCCCGAGGTGGAGTCCACCGGGGTCAGGGCTGAAGCCGCCACCCGGAGGAGCGGAGCCCCCGCCCACTCACTTCCACTTTGCCCACCCGCCGGCGGTGCGTGCCTCCCGGGTGCCGGAGTCCGTGTGCACGGGGACTCGGGGCTGAGCTTCCAGGGCTGCTGTGCCTCCAAGTGGGTCAGACCGGTGTGCGGGCTTGGGCGCAAGTCTGCGCCTCGTCCCCGACCAGGTGGACCCGAGCGACAACCAGTGCGTGGCGGGAGCGGTCGACCACTGTCAGCCCGCCACGGGCAGCGCTCGAGCACTGCGCGTCTGCTGCGCCCTGGGAGGTGTGTGCCTGCTGCTGCGGCCACGCTGCAGGGCAGCAGCCGTTAGGATCTGACTCTCGCGGAGGAGGAGGGGAAGGCAGGGACTGCTCCGAGGTGTCCGCTGAGTAAGGGCCTCTATAAATAGGGCACTGCCTCTGGCCTCGGGGACACAGCTTGCTAGGCTAGGACGTTGAGAGTCTCCTGCAGCTCGTATGACACTGCAGCTTAGGTGTCCGAGGTTCGGGGCGCCTCTCGGTTGCAGGAGGTAGACGCTAGCTAGAAGCGTGGACTGCTTTGACTTTCCAATCAAGTCTTCTCCAGCCCAGTTATCTTCTGTGCACTTGGAGGGGAATTTGGTGGTTTGCTTTCAGCTAATATTCACCTTCTCCCTTAATCCTAGGTCTTAGCTGATTTCCTTCTGTAGATGGGAGAGCTGTTTGACGTTCTTAATTGGAGGGAAAGAAACAGGGGAGAAAGTGGAGGGAAGAGCTAGAAAGGTCTTGTGGAACCAGAACCACTTAGGTCTACTTGGTGCCGGAAACACTGGCGACGGAAGCTGGCGCTCAGACCTGGCTGCATGCAGGGCACTCGGGCTCCTTGTGGTACGTCGTCTCCAGTCTCGGGCAGGCTGTGAGGGTGGGAGAGTGTTGGCAAGTGAGTGCGTCAGGACTGTGACGCGGTTTTCCAGTGTGGCAATACTTCTGCAGAGGCGAGCATCTTTCCAGGGGGATTTAATCAGCTCCGTCTCCGTTTCAGACCAGGTTGCACAACCTTGGCCTGGTCTCTGCGTTTTCCCTCTCTGATGCCATACATTTCAAAGCGCTTTCTCGCTGAAGAACGAGCACACCTGACAGATCCTCTCAGATCTGCGAGCCAGCACATAGCACACGGCTGTATTGTGTTCACCAGAGCACGAAGCCAGAAGGAAAGGTGTCCAGAAGCACAGGAGCCACATTCAAAAGCCCAGGTGATGATGGACCATCAGGGCTTGGCGTCTCTTTGGGGAGAGTGGTGACCAGGGCCACAGAGGGCTACGACTCGCTCTGCGGGGCGCCTGTGTTTCCACGACAGCAGCCAGGCGCGTGGCGGCCCTGCCCTGGAGCGCCATGCACAGGGTCAGTGGCGTGGCACTTCTAAGTGACCCCTGATTCAAGAGTGCCCTCTTCATATGGATTCCTGAGGGACAGAGAGTGCCTGGTACAGCCGTCCATCACGTCCAGGCAGAGAAGACGTGGTAATTGGTATTGGAGTAACCATCTTCCCGTCAGAGCTGAGAAGATTGTTCCCAGTCCAACCTGACACATCATTACCAGCACACAGAAAACCCAAATGGCGAAAATAGTACCTGTGTGTGGCCTTTGGCTCTTTCCAGAATGACTTTTACATATAGTCTCTGTTGACATATTCAGCCTCACAGCAAACCTGTGAGTGGACAAAACTGCCGATTCAGCCCCAGCTGACAAAGACGGAGGCTGAAGCTTAGAGAGAAATGTCACTCGACCTGCTCAGGACACAGCTGATGAGTGACGGGACCAGGGACACCACCTTGATCCGCCAGCCCTGATTTCAACACTGTCTCTCTACTCTCAAGGTTGAGCTGTGTTATTGAGCTTTTTTTTTTTTAACCCACTAGAGATGTAGTGAGCAAAGACTCCTGCTCAGAAGTCTAGCTTTCAAGTATGAATTGGCCTTGCAAGCCAAAGAGAAGTGTGGTATATTTTTTTCTTCATCAGAGAATCTCTGGTTATTAACAGAGGCACTTTTGATGACCCAAGAAGGACTGGAAGACAGGCAGGACTTCCAAAATGGTGGAGAGAGGACCTCAGTGAGAGAGCACCCCCTAAAAAGCAGTAAAGACACTGATGAAACTTTCAAATCAATTATCCCAGAGTGTGAACATTAACCAGAGGCAGAAAAAACTGAAAAGCATTTATTCAAGGGAAACTGGACCTTGGTAACGAACATGGGATCTGTGGTGTTGTAATTTGGGGCTACTCCCATCCCCCATCCCCAGCTCCATGGAGTGTAGCCGCGAAAAGCCAGCAGCTTCACTGTCAGTGAAGGAGGTTGGCCTCTTTGGGGCTCTGTTCAAACCCATCCCCACAGCACAGTCAGTCCTTCGACTGGTCGTGAAGCTCCCTGGAAAAGCCTCGTTCCCAGGGCAGCATAAAAAATAGCAGATGGCTGGGATCATGCTCATTGGAGCTGCCCAAGGCTGTGATCTCAATTAGGGCAAAGGAGCCTGGCCAAACTAGGTGACCACAGGGGATTCTGAAAAGCCCTGACATGCTCCCGGGGTTCTGGAAGACTGCACATGTGCACATGGATATGTGCACACTCAGGAAGACCACACACATGCATGTGGGTGTGTGCACGCTCAGAAGACCTGGGCAAGGAGAGGGCCCAGCCGTTCACCTGTGGCTCCTTCACCTCGCGACTGTACGAGCAGGAGTGAAGCCCAGGCTGACTGTGAACTGAGGGCATGTCAGAGGCGGCCTTTGCACACATATCTCCTCGACAAAACGGGGAGGCCTAATGGATCAAGGCATTCAGAGAAACCTGACTGATCCTTGAAGGATGCTAACCTGAGGGTGACCCCTAGGAAGCCAGGCTTAAAAATAAAAGCAAGACTTGTTTAAAAAAGTGGAACAGAGAACTTAGCAGCTACACACTGCAGAGTTACAGAATCTATGGAATTAGTCCAGGAAAGTCACTAATCAAATAAGCAACAACTAAGGGAAAAAAAGAATCCAGCAGTAACAACAAATCCTGGATGGGGGAGGTGGGGAAGGGAGCTGATTCCAGAGTTGCTGTAGTGTACTATCTCTAATGTCCAGTTTTCAACCAAAAAGTTATGAGACGTGCAAAGAAACATGAAAATATGTCCCATACACAGGGGAAGAAGCAACCCGCGTGCAGTGGACAGTGTCCCTGAGAGGGCTCGGGTATTGGACTTCATAGCAAAGTAAATCAGCCACCATAGAGACGCTCAAGGAACTAAAGGGAACTGTGTTTCGAGAATTAAAGGAAAGTGGGACAACTATGTCTGACCAAATGGAGATACATTTTCTAAAAGAGCCAAGTAGAAACTCTAGAGTTGAAACGTACAGTAACTAGAATGAAAAATCATTAGAAGGGCTGAACAACATTTTGGAGCCGACAGAATAAAAGAATCAACAGACTTGAAGGAAAGTCAATAGGTTATCCAGTCTGAGGGATAGAAAGTAAAAAGATTAAAGAAAACTGAAGAAGTGAAACACCATCAAGCATACAAATGTGTGCATAATGAGAATCCAGAAAGAGAGAAGAAAGGGGTAGAAAAAGTATTTGAAGAAATAATGGTCAGAATCTTCCCAGATTGGAAGAAAAACATTGTAGACATCCCAAAAAGTCAACAAATTCCAAGTAGGATAAATTCAGAGATTCACATCATGGCCAAACTGTCAAAAGTCAAAGAAAAAGAGACAATTCTAAAAGCCACAAGAAAAAACCAAGTCATCAGGTACAGTACGTGGAATCTTCAAAAAGATCAACAGCTGACTTCTCAGTAGCAGTCATGCAAGCTGGAAGGCAGTGGGACAGCATCCTCGAAAGTGCTCAAAGAAAAAGACTGGTGACCAAGAAGTTTCTGTCTAGCAAAACTAGACTTAAAAATAGAGGAGAAATAAGCAAAGATACCATAAGAGAATGTAGTGCCATCAGACGTGGCCTACAGAAAGTACCAAAGGGAGTCCTTCAGGTTGACAGTAACTCAGATCCATATGAAGAAGTAAAAAGCACTGGTAAAAATAATTACATAATTAAAAAAACAACATAAGCATTCTACGAAAACTTTTCTTCTCCTAACTTATTTAAAAGAAAATACATAAGACGATAATTACAAAACTGTGCTGATGGGCTTATATAAAAATGTCATTTGTGTGACAGTGATAGTAGAAAGGAAGGAGATGGGAAGGAAGCTATATTGGAACAGTTTCTATATATTATTAGAAATAAGTATTAATCTGAAATAGATATTAAGTATATTGTAATCTCTAGAGGAACAACTAAGAAAATGTTAAGAATATATGTAGTAAACAAAACAAGACCAAAAAAAGCATTTAAATGATACACTGGAAGAAGTAAACTTAGACCCTTACCTCTCACCTTATGTGAAAAAGTTAACTCAAAATTGATCATGGACTTAAATGTAAGAGCTAAAACAATAAAACTTTTAGGAGATAACATATGAGAAAATCTTTGAGACCTCGGATTAGGCGAAGATTTTTTTAGATATGACACCAAGAAGACAGTCCGTAACATTTAAAAATTGATAAATTAGACCTCATCAAAATTCAAAATTTTTGTGCTTCAAGAGATACCATTAAGAAAAAGAAAGACAAGGGAATTCCCTGGCAGTCCAGTGGTTAGGATTCAGTGCTTTCACTGCCAGGGCCTGGGTTCTACCCCTGGTCAGGGAACTAAGATCCCACAAGCCATGCAGCATGTCCAAAAAAAGACAACCTACGAGATGAACGTATGATAAAGGGCTTATATTTAGAAAATGCAAAGAACACATATCTCAGTACTAAGGCAAAAAGCCTAGTCAAAAACTGGGTAAAAGATTTAAATAGACATTTCTCCAAAGAAGGTATATGAATGGCTAATAAATACATGAAAATATACTCAACATCATTAGTCCTAGGGAATGCCAATGAGATACCATTGCGTACCTATTAGAGTGGCTGTAAAAAATAACAGAGACGATAGCAAATTTTGGAGAGGATGTGGAGAAATTGGAACCCCCACACATTACTGGTGGGGATACAAAACAGTGCAGCCACTTTGGCAGTGTCTTAAAAGGTGAACATACATTTGCCCTAAGACCCAACAAGTCTGTGCTTAGGCATCTACCCAAGAGAAATGAACACATATGTATGTGCACACAAAGACTTGCGCACAAATGTTCTTAGCAGCATTATGTATAATATCTAAACGTTTGAGACAACCTAAATGTCCAGCAACTAGGGAATAGATAGAAAAAGTGTGATATAGCCATACAATGGAGTATTATTCAGCCAGAAGGAGAAATGAAGTACTGAGTCATGCTAGGACATGGATGAACCTTGAGAACATTACACCGAGTCAAAAAGCCAGACACAAAAGACCATGTGTTATGGTTCCATTTGCATGAAGATGTCCAGAAAGGCAGCTCTCCAGGAGCAGCAGGCGGCCTGGCTTGGGGAGGGTTCTAGGTCTGACCTCTTATGCAGGTTCATTAAGTCCAGTTTTGTTAAAACACAGAAGGAGAAAGGTGCTTTTGAAGCGAAGGCTTGTGTGTGTCGTGCGTGTTTCCCTCTGTATGTGGAACATGCGCAGCCCTCTTTCAGGGGTGTTGGGAGAAAATTCTAATTCCATTTTTATATGACACGAACATAATGCTGAAGGCAGAGCTTCTCTCATGGAATAAAAATGTGTGTGCTGGGGCTTCCCTGGTGGCGCAGTGGTTGAGAGTCCGCCTGGCGATGCAGGGGACACGGGTTCGTGCCCCGGTCCAGGAATATCCCACATGCCGCGGAGCGGCTGGGCCCGTGAGCCATGGCCGCTGAGCCTGTGTGTCCGGAGCCTGTGCTCTGCACCGGGAGAGGCCGCAGCGGTGAGAGGCCCGCGTACCGCAAAAAAAAAAAAAAAAAATGTGTGTGCTTCTCCGTTACTTAACTGTTTAGTTAAATTAAGGATTCTCTTTATCAAAACGTGGGCCGCATGCAGGACCAACCGCGGACGTTTGCCGACCGTGGGTGACGTGGGTTCTTCACGTAGGCTGGGCACACAGAATCCTGAGTCCCTTTACCTTTTTCAGTTTGAATTTTGACACAGCGTCCTTCCTTCCTTCTAGATTATAACGTGGACTCTTCCACGCAGTAAAGAACAAAGAACGTCTATTCCCCCTTTTAAAACATCCGCCCTTATCAGGCCCGGGGGACCCGACTAATCACGGCCTGGTCCTGGGACAATAAGCCAAGCTGGCGGGCCAGGCCCACCCCCCCCTCCCCAAGGACGCGGATGCTTATCGCTCCCAGAACCCGGTGGCCAGTTTTCTTTTGTTCCGAAGCAGCGGTAGACAGTGCTGGATGCCGTCCTAAGCCGGGGCCTGGGGGGCTTTATCGGCCCCAGCCTGCCCTCCCTCCCCACGAGGTGAAGGCTGCCCCAACTCGGCCCTATCGGGCCCCACAGCTGCTGTTATTTCAGATACGCAGGAAGGGTGCCTGGAAGAGCCCTGGGCGACAGCTAGAAACGTCTGTGATTCCCCCAGGCTCGTCAGAGGCCTGGCAAGAGGGAAGAGGGGGAGATGCCGCCGGGGGCGCGTCTGCAGCAGACGCGGGGGCCTCGGCTGTGAACCGCTGGCCCGACGGCTCCCTCTGCTGCCCTGCCGCGGGTCGGGGCTCCGGGGACAGCCCTGTTTTAAGGCCTGCCCCGTCCTTTCTCCATAAGGCGGGTTGGCTGGCCGGCTAGTCTCCAGTCTCTGCAGAGAGTTTCAAAAGAGCTGGGAGCTGGGCCCCAGCAGAGGCCTCAGGAGCTGACATCTCGCCTCTGACTGCGTTGGAGGTCGGAGCGTCCCGTGCAGACACGTGCGGCGTCTCCTCAGCTCGGGGACCAAAGTCTAGGGAATGAGCAAGTCACCCGGTGAGGGGTGGGGGGAGCACCCTCCTTCCCCCTCCCCCCTCAAGGGCTTTCTCTGGAATCGGGTTTTAGGGAGGACCCCAGGTAAGACAGCTGGCGTCCTCGAGTGTTTAGGGAGAGAAATGAGACTTCAGGGCACTTCCTCCTCATTACTGTCCCTGGGCGAGATTGGTCCGGGAGGGACACGGACCGTGGCCACGTGTCGGGGCCGCTGTCCGGCGGGGAAGGCCTGCCGTGTGCTGCTGTTGGCACGGCTCCTTGCTTTCACAGCGTCAAACTTAGAATCGCCTTTACATGCACTTTCCTTCTTTTTCCACAGTAGCTGTTGCCAGCAAGCTGTAAACTACCCTATATCACTCAGATTTAAGAACCTAAACTTTAAAACAAATTAAACTCTTGTTGACATTGTAATAAAAATCAGAATGGAAGCGGGCGGCTCAGGAGAAGCGAAGTTCAGTTCTTTTTGTGGATTTAAGATTGTTTTCTGGGATTCGCAGGCTCCCAGCACAGCGGAGTGATTTCCTCTTGGCAGCCGGTCGGAGCAGAAGAGGTGGTGGATGTGGCTGGAGCGAGGTGGCCGCGCGGGGCGTCACCTGGGTGTTTGCTCTGGCATCGGCAGGGGCGCTTGCAGCCGCCCTGGAAAAGCCGCGGCCGGGCCGCTGGTCCGCGTTGGAGGCGGGGTGCTGTGCAGGCAGTTTTAATGCGCTTTAGTTTGAGGAAAGAGCTCAAATCCTGTTGTCAGAGTCTGTCTGTTAACTCGGCCTTCGGGCTGGACAGAAAGCAGCGGCTGGGAGCACAGGTCATCATCCTTCAGAGCTCGTCCGCTATCCAGGCCACGAAATGCAGAGCAGCCGCCGCCCCCAGCTGCAGCCTGCGATGTTCTTGTGACCGCGTCCTTCCCTCGCTGGAAACGGTGGTTTCCACTGGATCACACGCCAGCTTTCCATCCTGCGAGCAGTTTCCTGCCGTGACGCTGCAGAATCACAGAGCTGCAGGGAGACATGCGGATGGAAACTCCGCAATGGATGAATGTGGCGAGCTGGGTGGGCTCCCTGCGGATGGGCTTTGACCTGGGCTTGCGGGCAGCCTCTCCCCAGCATCGCACCCCTGCCCTCACCTGCCGTGCCCTCTTCTGCATGGCGTCCTGTGTCTCTCTGCTTTCAAGGCCAGGTCGGCTCACGACCTCTGACTCATAACAGGCCAACATCCACCGGCCACCACAGTCAGCTGGAGCTGTCCGATCGCCACCGTCGCTAAGTCTTCAGAGCCGGCATTGGGGTCACCCAGACCCCCTGGCTCCTACCTGCCCCGCCGGGACATGGCGACACAGCGGGCAGGAGCTGGGCCATGGGGCGCGAGCCTCGCTCCGCAGGCGGCGACCAGCACTTACTAAGTGGTAGGAAGGTGAGGAGGAGACTTAAAAATGCAGGATGACATTCCTTCACGGAGCCCTTCACTGTCAATGGCTGGTTAGAGGACCCCCTGGATTTAGAAACACGTCCTGCTCACCACGGGGAATTTTACAGACACTTTGGGATTTTTTAAGGAGTTTTCATCCCTTTGCTTGCATCAGTGATCTCCGCTGGACCAGGGCTTGCTAAATACACAGAGTTTGATCAACGTCTTGCCTGTGCTCTTGGTTAGGAAGCTTGTCCGACAGCTCACGGAGCAGGGGACGGTGGCCAGCAGGGGAGGTGCTGAGCTCAGAGCCCCAGCTCCCGGCCTGAGGCTCCTGTCACCTCATCTCGGATCTCTTCATGCCCTGTGACGGAAATGGGCCCCTGATTTATCCTTAAGCGCACTCTGAATCCTACGTGAAAGTCCAGCACGGCTCAGGCGTAGCGATGACCCCTCAAGGTGCCACCATAAGGCCTCACTGACCTTCAGTCTGAGTTGACACTTACTGTGAACTAATGTTCTACATAGTTTGTTCTCTACGTACTGTTTTCTTTCTTTCTTTTTTTTTCTAAGGACATATTTCAAGGCTTCTTCAGAAATAAAATTTAGATAAACAGAGAAGGAATTAATGCTAAATTTCCAAACACACAGCTCCGCCCCAGGGACAGGAAGATGATGTGCAGTTACTGTGGTTGTAACTTCACAGCTGGGCAACAAGTGCTCTGAGGCCTGTGGGGCAGACCTTGCCCAGACTCAGCCTTGGTGAGGCTCCTGGAAGGGATTAATTCAACCTTCAAAGACGACAGAACCCAACCAGTATTTGCAGATTGCTTGTTCTGCTCTGGCATCGCAGGGCTGTCGAGACACGTGATTGGATCAGACTCCTGACCCCTGGGAAGTTAGAGTGGGGTCAGGGAGAGCAGGTTAAACAGCTAAATAGTATTTAAAATATAAACAGCAATTCAAGATGACAAAGCAGGGCTCCAGACAGTACCCGATTAGCTGCCAAGTAAATTACGGAGGCCAGTGATTCCAGCGCTCTTGCTTTTAGGTTTGAGGGACTTAGAGATCATTTCAGGAAGCACTTTTCAGAGGAGGAGAGATGGGAGCTAAGCCTCAGGGGCTGTCTTCTCTACCTCAACTGGCATCTCTGTTTCACGTGGGAAATGCAGTGTCTTTGGGCATGAGGCCTCTGAAGGACACATTTCCAGCCCTGGGTTCCACGTCTGTCGAGTTCCGGAGCGGTCAATGGATAGAACTTCCTCCAGAAACCAGCCTGTAAGACCCTTCCCATGGGGATGTGCCCCTGGTGCCCCCCACCCCCGGTGGTCCCTGGTCCACAGGGCTGTGCGTCCTTTCCGGGTTCAGGAGGGAGACGCAGGTGACTGTCCTGCTTGTTCTTGCAAGTGTCGTTAGAAGTGGCTGTGCCATTCCTCAGGCTGAGAAGTGGACTTGGGGCAGGGTAACTCTGCAGGGCTTCTCGTTTTGGTAAGCACCAGGGGCGCGGCATCATTACATAAAGTCGATTAGAGTGCGTGCATGCTGGTCCTGTTGATTTGATTTAGAGCTAACGAAAGCTCCAGTAATGTGCAATTACAAGAAACTTAATGGCCCTTTATACTGAAGGCAACTTCCATGGCACCTAATATACTTTGATGAATTACTCATTATGTGCAGTGTTGGAATAGCTTCTGTAGAGATTCATAATTGGATAATCAATACAAAAATGCAGGCTTGGTTTTTGCCTTTTCCCTACTCCAAAGTCAGTAGGTCCTGAGGATTATGGGACCCGTCTCATTTGCCCGAATTCTCTGATTCCTTGCCTCCCTCTCTGTCGGCCGGTTTTCCAAATTAGGAGTTCCGACCCATTTGCCAGCTTGGTATTGCACACTTTCTTCACGCCATCTGTGGTTTTTCTGTTCAGATCTTTACCGAGTGAGCAAACAGGTTCTGCTGTCGGTTGCTTTTGTCAGCACTCAGCGGTACAGTGTGACCCTCAAGGAGGGCTCGGAGCCGTGGGGAGGGGCAGACTGGCCGCACAGAGGCGGCGGCGGGAGTGGGCTGGCATCTGGTCTCGGGGGAGCGGTCGGCAGGGGCTGGGGCCTGGGGCAGGGGTGCGGCCGAGGAGGGGGCTGCCCGGGGGGCAGGTGGGCTGCAGGCACGGGCCCTGCACACCCTCCGTGACGTCTCTCCTGCGCCCACTAGCGCCGGCCGCGGGTGGGGCGCTGGGCGCTTGGCCGGCAGCGGTGCTTGGTGCTCAGGCGACCCGTGCGAGCGGGCGGACGGGGCGGCCACCATGTTCAGGACCCGTGCGGGGCTCGGCAAGATTCGGGCCGGACGGTGGAGCCCAGGAGAAGGCCGGGGCCCTGCTGCCGCGTGGCAGCCGTGTCTGAGTCCGCAGGGACGGCGTGGGAGCCGGGAGCGTGCACCCGCACCCCTGACGGCGCGCGGTGGGGCGCAGGGCTCCCGAGGCCACGGTTTGAACCTTTTGCTGAAACTGAACTGGAGTCACCGCCCTGTGAACAGCCAAGGTGTCCACACCGCACCCCGCTGCCAGCCTCGCCCCGAGCCACCGGGCCCCGAAGTTCTTAGTTGTCCTTCCAGAGCCGCCCCGACGATGCCGGGCCCGGACGACACCCACGCCCGGACTGTCCTCCGCAGCCGCGGAGGGCGAGCGCTGCCCTGGGCAGGGACGGGGGACGGGGCCAGGGCGGCGTCTGCTCCCCACAGCCGAGGCCTTGCGGTCTCAGCACTCGCAGAGCCGGAGCCCTGCCAGACGCGCGGCCCTGGAGGGCCTGAGACCCCGCGCATGCGGGGAGGACGGCGGAGGATGGTGCGCTCGCGCGACCCTGCAGGAAACAGTGCGGCCCGGTCCCCTCCCCGCGCGGCCTGTGCACCCTAAGTGGAGGTGGTCTTGCAGGAGTTCAGTCTAGGAAACGGGGAATTGCACCAATATCAATTTAAAATACTACTTTAAAAGCAGTATCACCTGCAAACTATACCGATACAAGTGAAAATCTCTGCGTGTTACTTTAGTTCTTTTCTCAACGCCCCGGAGGAGCCGGGCTGCTCCCAGGGGCTGAGCGCAGCTGCGCCCTCCCTGGGCTGCACGGGGCCTGTGGTGCAGCATCTCTTCTCAACGATTTGAACGATAGTTTAGAATATTTTGAAGGTGAGAAAAGCGTGCTTTTCTGTCCACAGGGGTGTAGGCGTGGGCTTTACGGCAGCAGCTCTGGAGAATTCTCTTTAAGGTAAATCTCTTCTGTGGTACCGAAGGTTTCCTGTCTGCCCCCTGTCCATCCCCCAACTAGCCCAGGGCCCCCCAGACTCTTGTGGGCTCAAATCCAGTCGCTGGGGATCTAGTTAGAATGTTCAGTGGGTCTGGGTGGGCCTAAGCGTTGGCATCCTCCCAGCTCAGGCAGCACGGCGGCCCTGGGCAGCACGAGGACCCGGCCTGGGCAGCGGGGCATGGCCGGGGGTGGGGAGGGAGGGGTGATGGCCGGGCAGAGCGCAGGGCCCTCTTATCCCCCGTCGCCACGGGACCATGGATGCTGAGCCAGCCCATCCCCAGCTTCTCTCTGATCGTGGTGCTGTTGCTGAATTATGGAAATTCCAAATGTCTGCTGGGGCAGAATGGACAGCATGAAGGGTCCCCCAGCCCCTCACCCTAATTCAAGGCCGGGTGCAGGGGGTAGTCTGGCACTGTCACTGCATCTGCCACCTCGTGCCGAGATGTTTAAAAATCAGTCCCGGACTCACATCTTTCACCCTGTGTCCCTCAGACACAGGCATCCTTTTCTTTTTTTTCATTTGTTTTGGCTGCGCTGGATCTTCGTTGCGGTGCGCGGGCTTCTTATTGCGGTGGCTTCTCTTGTTGCGGAGCACGGGCTCTAGGCGTGCGGGCCTCAGTAGTTGTGGCACGCAGGCTCAGTAGTTGTGGTATGCAGGCTCAGTAGTTGTGTTGCACGGGCTTACTTACTCCGCGGCTTGTGGGATCTTCCCAGACCAGGGCTCGAACCCGTGCTGCCCGTTGCATTGGCAGGCGGATTCTTAACCACTGCGCCACCAGGGAAGTCCTACAGGCGTCCTTTTAAATGGCTATTTTTTTTACACGATCACACCTAACAAAACTACTGATGATGCTTGGGTGAGGTGAGGGTTTAGTTCAAGGTCACATTTAGCTTTGAGGTGTGGTTTCTTTTCCTGCGAACCCAGGGTCTTCCTGTGCTTCCTTCATGAGCAGCATCTTCTGACCAAAACTGGCGCCAGATGGGGGGTCGGGTCCCAGGTGGGCCCAAGTGTCCCAGACTCAGAGGGGCGTGTTTGACCTCACTGTCCCTTCTGACACCCCACAAAGTAAGACCAGCCACATGGTGTGTGTCTTGGGCCTTAGGGTGCCCTGACGTCATGTGCCCGCCGCCAGAACAGGACCTGTGTTCCCGTAGCCGGGTGACGGGACAAACCTGCCAACCCACGGTGGCTCCTTGTCCGCGTCCATTTATTCTATTTTATTTTTTAATTAAAGAGGGCTTTTAAATTTGTTATTTATCCAACTCTGTTAATTGTTGGAATAGGAATTTCATCACTGGGGCAGTGTGTTTTCTAGTGGCACAAAGCAGGCCCTGGAAAAATGCTTCTTGGTGATTTCATGACCCCAGCGAGTAAAGCAGAGTGACTCTGGCACAGATAAAATAATGGCCCTGGTCACATGGAAAGCATTCACTGGCACACACCAGTGGGAGGCCCGGGGACGAGCCAGGGGACCCTCCCGGTCAGGTGGCAGCCCCCTCCCCACGGGCCCTGGAGTTTCCACGCGGGGCGTTTGCATTATTTGGCGTATTCAGGCTAAATAAGGAAGCAGCCACGGAGGTAGGACAATTATTCTGTTTTAATGGCTGGCAGCTCCACATAACAATGGAGTCCATCAGAGCCAAGCCCGCATCCAGCTGGGAGGGTCATATTTTATTAAAACCGTGACTTGTTGTCATCCAGTCCCTCCGCTGTCCCATTCTCTCCTTCCAAAAATAGCAGGCCCCGTGGCAGTGGCTTATTATGATTAAAAAGATAAAAATAAGTGAAGGCTGAAATAGGTCCAGGACACCCGAGGTAACACAAGAACTTACTTTTTAATGAAACTTGAGAAACTGTTTTATTTTCCACTGCTTCACAAAGCATCTCTGGAAAAAAAAAAAAAAAACAGAAAAGCAAAAAGGATTTTAGTGATGTTGCAACTCTGCATTTTCAGAATTACAGCAGTTGTGATGCGCTCGTGGCAAAATCACCATTTTCAGCCCAGAGTCTTATGCAGGCGGCGCCTCCCGATGGGGGTGGGCAGGGGCTGCTGGTGGACCAGATGTGGCCACACTGTGGACACAGAGGTCACTGGACCTGGGAAACAACTGACCCGGGCCCACCTGTGGGGAGGCAGACTTGCCAGGAGGCCGCCTCTTCTCAAGAAACTAAACACCCACACGGGAGCCACCACCTCACGTTTCCTGCACCTGAGCTGACGCCCCCGCCGCCAGTGGCACCGGAGCACATGCTTCCCTGGCTGTGCCCTGATCTCTGAATTGCAGCTTTAGTCGTGTTGAATCTCGGCTTAGCTCACGTCCACTTTGCTACCCTAAGTGAGAACTGAGTGTAAATGCACAGTGCAAACGGGGACGGTGTGTGTCCCTCACCTGGGGGCACGTGTGTCCCAGCGGTGACAAAGTCACAGCAGTGACAATCCTTACATGCATTAGGATTCTCAGCCACCATCAAAGGGCTTCCTTATCCAAGAATCATTAGATTTGCAGGCTTAGCACAGCAAATGGCATCTGGAGACTTCCTAGAAGTTAGTTCTTTAAGAAGAGATTTGGCCTGAGACATCTTTACTTCCGTCTACCTAAATTATCATCCTCTTAGGTTACAATACTAACTTTAGCCAAAGGTGTATTTTCTGGGAAAGTTAGCAAATACTTTTTTAAATCATCTTTTAGTTATAGGAATGGGAAAGAATGTCCTTCCTGTTTCGTTTTGCTCTTCAAAAAGCTCTTTTGGCTTTCCCTTAAAAATAAAAATGTCTTTGATGACTTGTCCTCTGGAAGAATACGCAGTTTTCTGTACCTCGGAGGAAAATGGAGTGGGCAAGTAACGGTTGCTTTTGTGCCATGCATGTGTTTATGTGGAGTGTTTAATCGATGGTGAGCTCTGATGGAAAGCATCGTGGTACCTCATGCAGCATGTGGTGCTGTGTTGGAACGGGGACGGGGACAGCGCTCTACGGGGCAGTGGAATCGCCAAGACCTTCTTTGTTCCCTATATTGCTCTTGTTTAAAGGACACTGATGCTTTAAAGAAATAGTTCTCTCCGTAAAAAGGCAGCATCGCAGAACGTTGTAAAGCCAGAAATGGAAAAAATGACAGTATCCCTGCTGGGCTGGCTAGTTTACTAAGTAGCAGTAGATAAACACTGTTAGTTTTTAAAAAATCATAGTACAATTCATTTCCTTATTGGAACTAACATAACTATTGGAAAAGAGAAAGATGCTTTAAAGTGTGTTGTGTGTAGTTAAGTATGTAATCATGGAATATGGCTAATGTGATAAGCTATATCAACAAATATGGTTTTTTTTGAATTCACACAAAGGTATTATTTGTAAAGTATGGTCCTTACCCGAGTTAAGGAAGCTTTTTTTTTAAGCGAGTGTGGCTAGGTTAACACTGCTGAACTAGATTTCTTATTCTCTAATCCCAAGCCCAGGCCTGAGAAACTAGGATGATGTCTGTGTGGAGGCCGGCTGGAACGTTCCAGCACCTGCTGCTCCTGGCCCTCCCTTCCCCAAGCCCGGCAGGCAGGGCCACGTCTCTGCTGGGGTCCCGACAAGGGCACGGGACAGAGCCCACTGCCCGCTCCCAGCCTGGGGCCAGGCACAGGGGCCAGGCACAGGGGCCAGGCACAGGCAGCTCTCCCGTTGCTTTTCCCGGTCGTCACTCACAGCTGTGTCCGATGAAAGACTAGCGACACTGCCGATTCTCTGTGACCAGCAAAAGGACACGGCTGATGTTCTCATTAACCTGAAAAACCTACACAGATCCTGGTTCTGATCATAAAGGTTCTGATCCACACACACATTGTCAGAAATAAGGAAACTGAGAGAGTTGAGGTGGCCCTGTCCCTCATCCCGTTTTGCGTGTTGTGGTTGAACCCAGACTTTGCATTAACTTCAGACCAGGGCGGCTGCCACTCACACGCCCAGTCGTTTTCTCTTTTTCCGACAGCCGGTAAATTGAAAGTTCACCGGAAGGCGCTAGAGCACTTCTCTTCCCTTTACTGATGCAGGACGGCGAGCCCGCCGATGGAGGCTTCTCAGCGGCCATCCTACCACATCGAGACAGACCGAGGGGCTGCCCTGTCGCCAGCCCCTCTGCCCGGGCTGCCCCCCCAGGGAGGCCCCTGCCGTCCCCGCTGTGTGAGCACTGGTGCGTCTCCTGCCCTCTCTGGTCCCATCCAAAATGAGAATCAGAGTAGTAGCTGCCCCCCAGAGCTGGGAAGATGCAGGGGCCATGCCTTTCCCAGCACATAGAACTCTAACCCAGGAGGAAACTGTTTCCCCCTCTGACATGACTGAGGAGTTCCCTGATTCTTGGGGCAGAAAGGGGCCTTAGTCAAGCCTCCTGTTTTCACAGAGAAAACCTCCAGGCCCCACAGGGGCAGGACAGTCTCACGGGGGCTTCGGAGGCAGAAAGAGGACAGGACCCGGGTGGCCTTTGTCCAGCACTTTCCCCACAGCGTGTTCGGGACGAAGGCCTTGTATCAGGTTTTCTAAAGGAAGGTCACAGGCTGCTCACGCGTCTCTGAGTGACGGTTTGAACCATACAACGTGGACACGGCAAGAACTTAGGGCTGAGAGAAGTTGAAAAAGTAAAGGATGCTTGGCTTCGGGGCTGCCCCCTGGCGTCGGAGGAGCCGGGGCCCAGGTGCTGCCCAGGGACACCGGGCCAGCCATCTTTAAAAACAGCTCCGCCTTGAAGCCCTCTTGTGGCTTCTGTCGCTCCGTAGGGGTTGCTTTATATTTTGACTCTGGCCACGTGCTGTCCTGTATTTCCTGGGGTGTCAGGGTCCTGCTGGGTGTCAGGACTCTGGGTTTTCCATCGTAGTCATGCTTCACTTAGCGTAGGGGAAGCGGGACAGTTGCTGATAAAGTCTTGGGACCGATAAGGCCGTGACACTGGCTGTGAGGACCCGCCTCGGGGCTGGGAGGGTGAGAGGCCCCCGCCCCTGTGACGGCGGCCGCTGCTGCTCGGATGTCAAATCTGAAAACCAAGTCAAGTCGTGTAGAATAGTGAGAAGAGAAGAGTGAGATGCTCGCCAGGTCCCTCAGCGTGGGGCAGCTCTCAGAGCCTCCCCGGGCTGCTCGTGTGACAAGCTGGCGCTGCTGCGGCATTGGGGTGATGTTGCTAAGACAGCGGCCAGCATGCCCCCTCCTGGCGCTGGTACCTGCACCAGCAGGTTGATACTGACCAGCTCATCTGCCGTCGGTTTTAGAGCCGGGGTCGTGCTGCTGGCGTGTGGCTCCTCCAGGGCAGGGGAGATAGTCCTCGGTCACCTGCAACTTGTCCTCCTTTTTTAAAAAAAGTTTCTGAAGCACGTAAAAGCTACACAGGAAAAATGACTGAAAGAAAAGGTCTTTTTAGCTCAAACACAACACTGTGAGTATGTGGTGGTTGGTGGGTGTGTTGATGTTTTGTTTTGTTGAAAGAGGAATGTGCACAGAAAAGGAAAGCAGTGACTGTGCCCTCGCCTGCCCTCGCGTCTGTGTTCTGACTGGCTTCGCAGCGGAGGACGTGAGGACCAGGGACAGAAGGGACCTGGGGGTGGGGGGCAGACCCAGGAGGAGGGGACAAGCAGGCACGGGTCCCGAGGGCTGGGCTGTCGGGATCATTGAGACCCTGTGCCCGTCCACCTTTCCCCTGCGCCTTTCCAACTTTCCCAGTAAGCACTGAGAAAGAGCAGTTCACGCCGGCCCCGTGGATCTGCCCATGGAGCCGGGAGGGAGCAGCCTGGAAGCTCCCAGACCCGCGGTGCGTGCAGGTGGGGAGGAGGGCGGCCCCGAGTCCTGGTCTCAGCTTCTCCCCTGTCGCTCAAGGGCAGTGACCCCGTTCCCACTGGCCAAGCCTCCATCGTCACACTGCCTGCCTTGACTTTCTCGAGGGGTTGTTGCAGAATCAAGAATGATGTACATGCAAGGGCTTAGAAATGAGCACCGAAGGCTGCGTAGGTGTTGGGTAAATACGTGATTTGTTCAGTCCTTAAGATTTGTCTTGGGCCTCCCTGGTGGCGCAGTGGTTGAGAGTCCGCCTGCCGATGCAGGGGATACGGGTTCGTGCCCCGGTCCGGGAGGATCCCATATGCCGCAGAGCGGCTGGGCCCGTGAGCCATGGCCGCTGAGCCTGTGCATCCGGAGCCTGTGCTCCGCAACGGGAGAGGCCACAACAGTGAGAGGCCCGCGTACCGCAAAAAAAAAAAAAAAAAAAAAAAAAAAAAAAAGATTTGTCTTGAGATCCTTAGTTTAGCATTCAGAAACGTGGGAGCACTTTGCTTAAAGGTTAGGCGTTGAGAGGGGAGAAATACATAAAAACTGTTTGGACTCACAGTTCCTTTTAGGTTTGCACTGTTCTCAAGATAGTCACACAAAACCCACGCGTGAAACCTAAGAGATGAACCATGGATGTTTCACTACAACATGAAGCTCTGGTTCTCAAAGTGGGGGTCAAAAGAAGAAACTCAGATATGAAAGTACAAATATTTTACTTTAAAAAGGACATTTCACCTTATTAGTTAATTTACATGCTCATTTATGAATAGCAGAGACATCTTTCTATAGTGTCAGGAAGGATATTTACAAATGTCATGCAAGTACAGGTGAAAAGCTATGCCTGTACTTTGTACATGTTAGTTTTGGTATTTTAAAAAATGCTAACTTCCTTTTCTCTCAATTCCAGATTTATATAGAGAGGTGGATTTGTGTGTGTGTATCAGATATACACATACACCCTGCGTACATACCCCAGATTGGAACAACAATTCAAACTGCCACATGAGTTTTAGAAAAAAAAAACAAGACTTTTCCACCTTAGGAGCATTTTAGAGACAAATTAAATATAAGGGAAAAAACCCTTCTTATTAAATCGTGGTACAACAGCTCACCACATCCTGTTGCAGGGACATCTGACGTGCGGCAGAACAAAGGTTCCTCTTTCAGGTTCCTGACGATCCGTGAGGGTCACATGCTACCTGCAGTTCAAAATACTTCTGTTAAGAAAAAAAAACCTCTGTGTTGGTGGAAAAGCTGAATAAGAAGATGGAAATTATCAGTAGAAGACATTGTGGGAAATCGTAGGTGTCATCGGCACAACCATATCAAAGAGAGAAAGCCACCCCCAAAATAACCCACACAGAGCCCCGTGGCCGGGACTGATACGGGCTCAGACCCATGACCTCACGGAGGGAAGATAGGATGTGGCCGGGAGGCGGTGGGGCCCCAGGACCCTGTGCTTTGCTCCTTTACCTGCCGTCAAAGGCCCCTCCACCTCAGCAGCCCTTCCCTGATGTGGTCTTTCTTTATCCATCTGTGAAATGGGACCGTCATGGCTTCCCTACAGGGTTCCTGCCCAGATTGTGTCTGTGGAAGAGAGTGAGGTCTGGGCGTCCACCCTCAGCCGTGTGGACGCTTGTGTGAAGCATCATCTGCCATGGGGTTCCTGGCCGTCCAACATCACTTCGGGCAGCTGCCCGACTCGGGCCCCGCGGCTCTCAGGGAAGATGCTGGACGCTGTTTGTGCGTGTGGGATGGTTCTTGAGTCCGTTTCTAAAAGGAATGAAACCCTGTGACTCCAGCCTGACCTTGCCAGGTGTGGACAGCAGTGGGTCCAGCTGACAGGTTGTCCTCAGGGAGGCTCGTCAGACACCACTGGCCCACCGTGATGGGCAAGAGCTTCGGCTCCCCTGGTGCGTCCTGTGCCGCTCTCCTGAGGGCTCCTGACGGGGCCAAAGGAGGACAGGGCCAACCCTCACTCAGAGAGTAGCCACGCCATGGCCTGCGTCTGGGCCCAGAATGTCCAGGACACACCGAGCAATGGCGCCGCCTCCTACCAGCCCGGGCGCCCCCTCCGAGGTTCAGGTGCCCCAGTGGGTAGTAGGGGGAAGCCCACTTCTGAGGCTCCTTCCCCTTTTCTCTTGTCAAACAGATGTTATTTTTCCTGTGGTCTGCATAACCCTGAGTAACTAAAAGTATCGCAGCTACTCTGCTGCTGCCTTATTACCCCTGAGGCAGCACTCCCAATCCCCATCATTATTAATTTCGGGACTCCCTGTCAATCCACATCATAATTTACCCTCAGGACACGCCCACAATCCCGCTTCATTATGACCACTCAGGCCTTCCTCCCAATTCCTGTCATTATTACCCCTCAGGCCTTCCTCCCAATTTCTCATTATTACCCCTCACGTCTTCCTCCCAATTCCCTTCATCATTACCCCTCAGGTCTCCTTCCCACCCCCTTCATTATTACCCCTCAGGCCTCCCTCCAATTCCTGTCATTATTACCCCTCAGGCCTTCCTCCAATTCCTGTCATTATTACCCCTCAGGTCTCCCTCCAATTCCCTTCATTATTACCCCTCAGGTCTCCCTCCAATTCCCTTCATTATTACCCCTCAGGTCTCCCTCCCAATTCCCTTCATTATTACCCCCCAGGCCTCCCTCCCAATTCCCTTCATCATTACCCCTCAGGTCTCCCTCCCAATTCCCTTCATTATTACCCCTCAGGCCTCCCTCCAATTCCTGTCATTATTACCCCTCAGGTCTCCTTCCCACCCCCTTCATTATTACCCCCCAGGCCTCCCTCCCAATTCCCTTCATTATTACCCCTCAGGTCTCCCTCCCAATTCCCTTCATTATTACCCCTCAGGCCTCCCTCCAATTCCTGTCATTATTACCCCTCAGGTCTCCTTCCCACCCCCTTCATTATTACCCCCCAGGCCTCCCTCCCAATTCCCTTCATTATTACCCCCCAGGCCTCCCTCCCAATTCCCTTCATCATTACCCCTCAGGTCTCCTTCCCACCCCCTTCATTATTACCCCTCAGGTCTCCCTCCAATTCCCTTCATTATTACCCCTCAGGCCTTCCTCCCAATTCCCTTCATCATTACCCCTCAGGTCTCCTTCCCACCCCCTTCATTATTACCCCTCAGGTCTCCCTCCAATTCCTGTCATTATTACCCCTCAGGCCTTCCTCCAATTCCCTTCATTATTACCCCTCAGGTCTCCTTCCCAATTCCCTTCATTATTACCCCTCAGGTCTCCTTCCCAATTCCCTTCATTATTACCCCTCAGGTCTTCCTCCCAATTCCTGTCATTATTACCCCTCAGGCCTTCCTCCCAATTCCCTTCATTATTACCCCTCAGGCCTTCCTCCAATTCCTGTCATTATTACCCCTCAGGCCTTCCTCCAACTCCTGTCATTATTACCCCTCAGGCCTCCCTCCCAATTCCCTTCATTATTGCTTCTCAGGTTTCCCTCTCAATCCCCATCATTATTGTCTCCTCAGTCATTTTTCCACCACCCCTTGCTGGTCTTACTAGAATCAGATTTCTGCTGTGAGACTTTCATTGTCCTAAAACCTGAGTGGGCAGGCAAACCCCAGTTCTGTGTGGTATGATTGAACTTTCACCTCTTCGCTTCATGTGGGATCTTGTTTACCACCGTTCCCACCGTGAAGTCCCTGCTTTGAGGTTTTGACTGCTAATTTCTCTTCCTGGGTGGAGGTGGCCCCGCTGCCTCCCTTCCCCCCTCCCAGTAGCACCTGCCACCCGGTG
Source organism: Hyperoodon ampullatus (assembly GCF_949752795.1). NCBI lineage: Eukaryota > Metazoa > Chordata > Mammalia > Artiodactyla > Ziphiidae > Hyperoodon > Hyperoodon ampullatus. Next base: position 88,877,755 of record NC_136926.1, read on the forward strand.
GGAGGGACTCTGGCCCATGTGTGGCCCCAAACCTTTCACTTTTCTCAGAACAGGTTAGGAAGCCCCACTGGGCCCACGGCCTAGGCTGCTTTAGGACAAATGAGATGGTGGCCACAAAAGCACCTTGTAAACCGTCGGTTGCTGAGTGAATACAGGGCGAAGGGCTCTGTGGTGCCAGTGCTGTCACACCTCGTGTGTGGATCCCCCCCACACACACGCCCTGTATCTTTCTAGTACGTTCCACACACTTGGCCTGAGACAGAGACACCCTGTGTGCATGTGCGGCCTGTCCTGACCCAGACCAAACCCCGAAGAGACCGGGACGTGTGAGTGTTCTTTGTCAGAATGTTCTTTCATGGTGACTTTCTGTGAGGCATGGACGGGGCCTGTGCCTCTTAGGGACACAGAGGCTGGACCCGTGACGTGGAGGAAACGGAGAGGAGCTCTGGTCCTGGTGGCCCGAGTCCCGCCACCCCGTGCCCCGGGCGGCCGAGGGGCGCAGAGACGGCCCGCCACCCCGGAGCTGCCCGCGCCCTGGGCCTCGTCCTGGCCTCCTTGGTGGCCGGGGAGCCTCTTGGCCGGGTGAGCGCAGTCCCCCTGGTGGTTACCGTGCGAGGCAGGGCTGGCTGCGGAGGACGTGTGGTGCCCGTTGGGCGGCGTGTCGGTCCAGGCGTGGCCCCTGCAGGCCGCTGCCCGGCGCCCCCTTCCCGCGTGCTGGTGGCCCCTCGGGAGGAGCCCGGGTCTGGGGTCCGCAGGGCGGGCTCCTGACTGAACCCGGGCCAGCGCGTTCTGTTATCAGTTCCCGTGACACAGTTCCTGGTTCCCCCGCTGGGCCTTATTATTGTTATTCTTAAAAATAGTTGGGGGGGGTGTTGAAAGGCAGTTCAGGGAAGGGAGTGGGCTCGGGAAACGCACTCCACTAATTGCTCCAGGAAGCCGCCCCTGGCTGGGCGGGGGCCCTGCAGAAACACACGGTTTATCTGGCAGCAGAGGGAGCCCAGGCAGTTCCGTGACGCAAGCACGTCCCCACCTCTGAGCCCCGCGAGCGGTGGTGACAGCCTCTGGGCAGCGTTTCCCCCTCTGGTGCCGCGATAGGGGGCAGATGCTGTGCAGGTCACTCCCGTGGCCTCTGCCAGCTCTTCTCACTTCCCCTCCGGCTGCCAAAAAACACAGGCCGCTCGTGGACACGAACGACGGGACAGACGTGAAGGAAGAGCCCCGAACAAAGGGAGGCCCAGGCCCGGCCGGCCAGCCCTTCTCCCCGAGCTGCCCTGGCCTGTCTGACCACGAGGCCACGGACAGGGGCCCACAGGGCGTGGACTTCACCGGGGTGCTTCCACCACGGGGTTTATCTTTTGGTTTCGCAAACCTGCGGGAGCCCAGGCTGCCCACCGGCGCCTGGGTCGGTCGTCAGGCCCTGAGGCCGAGGCCTAACTGGTCTCTGGAATCACAGCGCCGGCTCCCGGGCAGCTGTGTCGTCCCGGCTCAGGACTCCTCACCCTCCGGGGACACCTTTTCACAGGCTGAACCTAACTGACTGGTGGAATTTCTGGTGATTTATGTACGCTCGTCTGCAGAGTCCTGTCGTGCTAACGCGCTCTGTTTTTGTTTTCTTGCAGTAAACGAGATCATACGGAACGACCTCTCCAGTACCAGCATCCACTCGTAGTCGGCAGTTTGGACTCTCAGAAGCTGCGTGGTGTTGATTCGACAGTGACAACCGAGTCAACAGACTGAACTCGCACCTGGTACCACTCGGAACTTCCACCTTAGCGAAGGCTTAGATCATTCGTACAAAGAAGTAGCTCAAGGAAGGAAGGAAGGAGGAAGGTCATCTCAAGAAGGAAACGCAGGCGGGTGGGTAGGGGAAGCACAGGAGACAGGCCGCGTGGTGCTCCCCTCGTGACCGCAGCCCGACGTGGCAGCCTGACCCCGAGCGTACGCTTCAGGCACTCCTGCGTTTCATACTGAAAGTGCCTTATTTAAGCAGACCGCAGCAGCAGGGCATCATGGAATTGAGCATTGAACTGGCTACCCGGAGAGTATTTGTAGGAGCAAAAGCTGTAAAGACATTTCGTCCTGAGGCTTTATCCTATGTATAAATTAAGAGAATACTGGCGAGCCGGGCCTGGTGAGGAAAACCTAACGCGTTTCCTACTTCCTTCACCTTTTCCTGGGCTGTGCTATACAATCCTGTTGCCTTACTCGGAGCATTTCAGAACTCTTCCCAGGTGTCATCTCAGCTCTTTCATGACTGCCTTCCCTCCCCTGTGTTACTCAAGCCTTAGGGCTATTCATTATAGCATGTTAGGATTTTGTTTTTAATCTGGCTTCGAACATAGCACAGGTAAGTTGAATAGCACAAGGTAGGTTACTGGACAAAAAAAGAAATCTGTCCGTCTCGGGATGGATCTTGCATTTGCATGTGTGTACATATATAGCCATATATTTATGTATGAACATAACGGAGGTGGTGACACTCACTCTTCGCCCAGCAAGGGCGTCCATGTCAGCAATAACCAGTATCCATTCTGGAAAATTCACCTGAGGCTCCAAAGCCAGCTTCCCAGCCATTTCCGAGGGGGCGTCACCCAACCCCCGGGAGGTCTGTGTGTTGTCATCTCCTGCAGTTAACCAAGCACTTTAGAAGCCGGGAGAGGTGCGTCCACAATACCGTCTGTTACCAAACGGCAAAATTGGAAAGAAACTATAAATAACGTTACAGAAGGAGTGTAATATATTTGTTCAGCTGTAAGATTATTATTTCACAGAAGCCTTATAACTCTGCTTCATCTAAGGAAACGATAACCAAAAACAGCGTTTAATATGTGGTGACTGTAGTGTGTTTCCAGACTAGTTACTGTTACCAGATAGGTTAGTGTGAGCTTTACCACTGCATTTTGTACCCTTAACAGCTTATTACGCGTTATTGCTAGCAGTGACCTGTCGTTTCACGTAACCAAAAAGCATGGTTTAACGAAACATGTTTAACCTGATAACTGTGCCTTAGGAACTCACGCCCCCCTCCTGGAACTCCGCAAATCGAATCGCACCCTCGGGGGAGGTGACAAGTCCTGTCACCAGATTCGGCGTTTTGGTGGGGAAAGCGCTCTCCCACAGAAAGAATTATTTTAAAAATGTTCTTCTGTACGATCATGTCTTACTTTTTTTTTAAGTCACAGAACCGAAAATCTGAAAGCCATATTTGTAACATTTGCACATTACTGTGAAGAGCTGAAGACATATGGCTTCGTGTACATATGACCCTGCCTTCCCGCCTGAAGCCCTGCCCTGCATTTAGCCTCCTAGGAGTTGCATGAGACATTTCTCGGGAGACTGTCCTATGGAAAGGAAGTGTTTGATACTGTGTTAGCTCTCTTTGTAGTTAGAAAATCGATCCAATAAAGCAATATTTTTTTGCTGGACGATCTTAGTTTGAGAGTGATTCATTCCACGCCTGGAAAATCCTTCTCTGTTCTGAAGCGCGTTCTCTGCTGTAGGTCCGTGTACTTCTGTGTCTGTAAGAAGGGCTTCACCGCTGAGCGGTGTGAGGGGTGTCTCCTTCCTCCCTACACGTCGGGGAGGCCGTCAGCATCTCTGCCCAGAGACGGAGCCTGGCGAGGCCTGGCACGCTCACGGGAGACACGCCATCGCCACAGGACAAAGCGAGTGGCCGCCTGGCTTTGCCGTCTCCTTCTGCTTCTTGCAGCACCCTCCTGCCCCCATCCCCAACCCCTGCCTCAGGCTTGGGTGGGAGAATAGCATCTAGTTGTTGATAAAGCAAGGGTGGCACCTGGAGCTTCTCCAGGGATGAGTGCCCTGAATTGTGGAAACAATATTTTGCATTCGGGACGTTCAAAACGCAAGAATTCCTGTTTCTCTGGCCAGAAGGTTTACAGGTTGAGGTAAAATCCTAGGAGAATCTCATCAACGCAGTTAGCAACCGACTGTCCCAGCCCGTTTTCTGTGCCGACGTATTTGAAGGGAACCCAGTGATAAGGTCTACGGGAGCTTGGGGAATCGGGGACACACTCAGAGGGCCTGGCGGAGATTGTGGACAAGGTGCCCTCGAGCCCCCAGGTCCGGCTGGAGAGCTGGGCCCCAAAGGGAATCCCGGAGCCTATGGGGCGCAGAGGAGGGCAGAACTCCCGTCCGCCTCACTGAAGAATGTGCTGGAGGCTGTTAGTTTCAAAGTGAGTTTTTACAAGCCCACCCCCATTCCCAACAACAGCATTTTATATTCCAGGAATAAAAATGTACATTTATAAAATGAAGGTTTCTGCAGAGGAGGCCGGGCTTCTGCGAAAACCCATTTACTTAGTTTGTGTTTATGTTGCTCTTGAAAAATAAGGAAAGCTTACCCACCAGCTCGTTTCCGGCAGGCAGCTACTGTGTTTTGCTCAGGCGTATAGACCCGGAGCGTTGGGTCAGCCCCCGCCCGCGACGTCCGGGGTGACCTCGGCCCCGCAGGAGCCCGGGCAGGTGCGGCCCCAGAGCCGCTGACACGGGACAAGCGGGGCAGCCTCGAGGGGCTGCCCTGCTGACCTCCCCTCTCTCCCCGTCCCGCGCTGCCTGCGGTTCCAGCCTGCGGTTCCAGCCCGGCCCCAGCCCAGGACGGGGCAGCGTGAAGAAAATCTGCCACACGTCAGGCCAAGTGCAGCCCGAGCAGAGCTCGCCATGGGAGCACCCCTCTCCGTCCGAGGGCGCCCCTGACCTGAGGAGGCTGGTCCCCGGCTGGTTGGAAGACTTCCTGCAGCCCCCCAACCCTGTCACCCAGACAGGCCGCTCCCTCCCCGCCCCCCCGGGATGCGCGGGCCCTGCCCTGGCTTCGAGGAGGGACCCGCGGGCCCGGCAGCTTCTGGTCCCGTGACTCCCCGCCGTTGGCCCCAGCCAGCGATGCTGCAAGGAGGGGGTCTCTGCGCCACCCTCGTTACATATTCCTTCAGAAATACGTTCCGCGTTGCAGTAAATAAACTGCATTTGAGTTGATGTGTTTGGGGAGAAGAAGTTGAAAGAAGAAAGACCGGAGCGGCTGAAGCGGAGAGAAAAGGGCCGGATGTGGGGGAAGTCCTTGCTCCACTGTTTTTTTTTCAATTAAGGTAAAATTCAGAAAAGATGAAATGAGCCGATTTAAAGTGCACAACTCGGGGCATTTGGTCCCTTCACAGTGCTGTGTGACCACCACCCGTGTCCCCCAGAAGGAAACCCTGTGCCTGTGCGCCGGCACCCCCAACCCCTCTCTCAGCCCCTGGGAACGACGTGAATTCTGCGCGTGGATCTGTACGTGCTGGATGCTTCATGGCCTCTTTCACGGGGCAGAGTGATTTCAAGGCTCATCCACATCACGGCATTTATCACAACTTCATTCCTCATGGCCAAATACCATCCACTGTGTGGATGGACCACACTTTGCATGTTCATCATCAGCCGATGGACATCTGGGCTGTTTCCACCTTTTGGCTACTGTGAGTAACACTGCTCTGAACATTCGTATATGAGTGTTTGTTCCAGCCCCTGTTTTCAGGTCTCCGGGGTACACACCTAGGAGTGGAATTCCTGGTAATATCGTAATTGTGTGTTTTACTTTTTGAAGAACTGCTTTCCCTTGTTCAATTTTTAGATTATCCGTCCCTGAGACAGACTCTGGATCACTAACCTAATTTGGAATCACATATGTGAAGCACATTGTATTTATAATTCTCTGTGCCAAAAAAAATTACGCTAACTATAAGATGACTAAGTGTTCGTTGATGCCCAAGCAGAAGGCGGCTCTCACCCGTGCCCACCACAGCCTCTTGGGTGGAATCAGCCTGTCCTGGTTCCTGCCAGGAAAGTGGGGCCTCTGCCTGTGAGTCTGATTTGTTCAGGTGGTGCCAACCAGGCCCCAGATTACACGTGTGTCTTTTACGTCACACGTCCAAATTCCAAGAGCGGAGAAAAGCGCCTCACGGGGGCCACCGCTGCCTCACCCTGTTTCTTTTTTTTTTTTTTTTTTTTTGCGGTACGCGGGCCTCTCACTGTTGCGGCCTCTCCCGTCACGGAGCACAGGCTCCGGACGCGCAGGCTCAGTGGCCATGGCTCACGGGCCCAGCCGCTCCGCGGCATATGGGATCCTCCCGGACCGGGGCACGAACCCGTATCCCCTGCATCAGCAGGCGGACTCTCAACCACTGCGCCACCAGGGAGGCCCTCACCCTGTTTCTTAAAGAACGGAGCTGCTGCAGGCATTTCACACGACCTCCCTGCTGACGGTGGAATCTGCCACAGGGCCCTTCTGCAAACAGAGCTGCAGATCACCCCCCTCACACACACACACACCCGTAGAATCTTCCATCCTCCAGCAGCTGCTGTTTTCTGGAGGCTGTGACCACAGGTCTTCAAGCATCGCGGCCTCCGCATGGCTGCAGGGCTGCAGCTCGTGGTCATGACCTTAATTACCAGGGCACATTTGTCCTCGGCAGCCACTCCTCGTTTTTTCCAAAAAGGAGGAGGAAAAACACTAATGAGCATCTGTTGGGGTGGGAGGTGGGGCGTGTGAGCCCCCATCCTCAGCCGCCTCTGCCCTCACATGCGTGTCGTTTGTGCTCGGGGTTTGTTGAGCTTCAAGGATCCGTGGCTTTATGGTTTTCATCCAAAGTGGAACATGGCAGCCACGATCTGTCCAATGTTTCTACCTCTCCTTCCGCAGCTGTAATCACACACATGAGGCTGCGTGAAGTCGGTCCACAGTCCACCAACGCTCAGCTCTGCAGACTTTTTCTGTTTCACTTTCCTCAGTTTCTCGTGCTGCGTCCTCTTCCACGGCATTCAACCCCCTGTGGCTCTGGAGTGTTTCAGTCCCGACACTGCAGCCTTTAATGAGAGAAGCTTGGTTTGTTAACATGTTAACTCATTCCTCTGACTTCTTGAACATGTAGGAGGTAATTATAATACCTGTTTTAATATCCTTGTTTGCCAACTCCATGATTGGTCTGATATTTACTTGATTTTCATTGACTGATTTTTCGTCTCATTTGGATTGTATTTTCCTGCCTCTTTGCATGATCAGAGGTCAGACATTGTGAATTTTGCCTCACTGAGGGCTGGATATGTTCTGTGTTCTTAATGAATGCTTGTTCTGGGATGCAGTTTAAGTCACTTGGAAAGTTTTGATCCTTTTGGGTCTTTTTAGCTTTTAAACTTTGTTTAATGGGACCAGAAGAACACTTAGCCTGAGGCTAATTTTTCCCACTCTCAGGGCAAAACCCTTCTGAGGACACTCTCCGATGCCCTGTGAAGTGTGTTCCACCGTGCGTCAGGCTTGTGTGGGGACCGAGCATCTCTCCCTTTAATCCGTTAGGACCACCGCTCTTTAGTAGAACTTGAGGGGACTCCTTCCCATGCCTGTGTGGGTCAGGACTCATACACAGCCCGAAGACGAACCCTCCGCAGGTCTCCAAGCCCCCTTCTGGGAAACCCGCTCCTGTGCAGTAACGCCCCTAAGCTTTGAGCAGCCTTGGCAGCCCTGCCCCGCCCTCTCATCTCCTCAACTGTGGGAGGCTCTGCTGGGGTCCATCTCCCCACACCGGGGGCTGGAAAACCCTCTGCGGCCGCAGGCTGGGCCGTTGCAGGGTCCCCCTCTCAGGCATCACTGTTCTTTGTTGCCTGATGGCTAACGTCTAACACATGCTTCATATATTTTTTCCATTTTTTGCTTGTTTGGGTGGGAGGGTAAATCTGGGCCCTGTTAGTCCATCTTGGCTGAAAGCAGAAGTTCTGATGCTTGGTTTTTCAAAGCTTCTTTGGTAGGCCAAATTTTAGTCAGAGAAGTAGTCAATCTTCCATTTTCCCTGCATTTTATATCATATAACAATAATGCTATTCACATAAAAACTACATGTCTAGCCAAGAGAGTGGCTCATGATCACCAGACATGCCTTGGGGCCTCATATAATTTTAACCGGAAGGGAAAGCGTCAAACGGAGGCTGAAAAATCGCCTTAGCTGCCAAATATGCTTTTTACTTGGAGGAAGAACAAAAGAATCCTGGGGAAGAGACAGAGGTTTCATGGCTTTTCAAAATGCAACAGAGAAGAAAAAAACATATCTGGGTTCAGGTGGCGTGAGACCCTTCTCACACGGCCCTGGTGTCCTGCTGTCCCTGTGACAGGAAGACAGGAAGCTCGCAGCCGCGGCCTCTCCCAGGTCAAAGCCGCTATCAGGCTCATCCCAGACGACACGGACCCAAAACTAACACAGTGGGCTGTCGGCGAATCTAGCTTCTCACCCAGAAATGAGGGTCTGTGAACTTCATGGGCGCAGCTACCTTTTGTGTTTTCATGTACTGTGCCTGGAAAACATATTAGCTGAGACTACGTTCGTTTGGAATTTGGAACAATTAGACTTTAATGATATTTGGCTGGTTCAAGTTCACTTTTAGACTTTCTAGTGAGAAAGGGGTTTGCGAGCAATTTAATCACTTAAAATAAGAATGTAAGTGGTGTTAAGGTCTTTGGGAACATTCGTTGTTTGCATACAGATAAGGCTGCTAATTATGATTTTTTTCCTATTCATTGTAGTAGGCCCAGCAGGACTTTGACTTGAAAATATACCATTAGTAATTAGTTCCTGTAACTACATATACTTGAAAGGAATAAAGTAAATTTTTTAAAAGTATACCCTCTAATCCAAACCTCTCAGTAATTTCTACTCACTCCACTTAATCTAGATAATAACAGTACATGGTGAATTCCCTGGCGGTCCAGTGGTTAGGACTCTGGGCTTCCACTTCAGGGGGCACGGGTTCGATCCCAGGTCAGGGAATTAAGATCCCACAAGCTGCGTGGTGCAGCCTAAATAAATAAATACTTAAATTTTTAAATTAAAAATAAAAAGAAACCGTACATGGCTCATGTACATGATTCAATGACACTTTCCAAAATTATTTTCAAATGCGCTGTACGTCATTTGATACTCAAAGCCATCCCGTGAGGGAGGTGAGACAAATCAAACCCCCAGTCGACAGGTGAAGTTACTGAGGCCTCGGGGGAGGAAATTGTCTCTGTTAACTTGTGGCTTTCTCCCTGTGCTCGTGCTTTGAGGAGAGAGAACAGACATCCATCCACCATCCACCCACCCATCCATCCATCCACCCATCCATCCACCCACCCACCCATCCACCATCCACCCACCATCCATCCACCATCCATCCATCCACCATCCACCATCCACCCATCCATCCATCCATCCATCCACCTGCCCATCCATCCATCCACCCATCCATCATCCACCCACCCATCCATCCATCCATCCACCTGCCCATCCATCCATCCACCCATCCATCATCCACCCACCCATCCATCCATCCATCCATCCACCCATCCATCCACCACCCATCCATCCACCATCCACCCACCCATCCATCCACCCATCCATCCACCTGCCCATGCACCTATCCTTCCATCCACCCATCCATCCACCATCCATCCACCCATCCATCCACCATCCATCCACCCACCCATCCATCCATCCATCCATCCATCCACCCATCCATCCATCCTTCCATCCATCCACCACCCATCCATCCATCCACCACCCATCCATCCACCATCCATCCACCTGCCCATCCACCTGTCCTTCCATCCACCCATCCATCCATCCACCATCCATCCATCCACCATCCATCCACCCACCCATCCATCCACCACCCATCCATCCACCATCCACCCACCCATCCATCCACCTGCCCATGCACCTATCCTTCCACCCACCCATCCACCCACCCATTCATCCCCTGTGCCCCACCACCCCCAATGGTTGGTGACCCTCCTCTGCTGGGGGTCAGGGACCCCTCCTGCTGCCCTCCCACCGTTGTGCCTAGATTTGGGTTTCCTTGCATCTGTTGGTTGCAGTGTTCTGGCAGATATGCATCCTGGCTGGGGCAGCTGGCCCAGCAGGTAGGTTTCCATCTGCCCCTGTGTCCATCAGCCGTGCTCCTGTCATCAGGCCCCCTGGGCCAGGCCATCTCCTCCCATCCTGGATGTTGGTGACAGATGGCCTGGTATTCCCCTCACAGGGATTTCCTAATTATTCTTGGAGCCAGAACCAAGCGGAAGATGGAGGCAACGCCTGTGGCCCCCACTGGCCTAGCCACCCCTGCCTGGAACTTCCCTGTGGCCAGAAATCTGGAAGGTGGGGCCTGCAGGGGAGAGGCCTCGGGGGAGGGGTGTGCTTGTATACATCAAGCTGCACACGTGGGACCCGTGTGCTGCTGTGATGGGGCCGTGGCTGCCAAGCTGAGGGGACTGTGGTGTTGGGGGTTAAGGGAGGGGACTGAGTAACCCAAGGCCCCATATTTGTAGCACTTTGGGGTTTTTAGCCTGAGTTACCAGCGGTGGCACTTTAACAGCTTTCTCAGTTTTCTATGTTGCCGTACTTGACATTCACAGTGACCTGGAAGCTGTCTGCAGGCGTCCCAAACCTGATATGCAGCAGTGAGGCATGTTCGGAGCTGGTCCTGGAGAGACCCATGTGCGGCCAGGACAGGTCCGCACGCACTCAGCGCTCTGCCGTCCGCTCTGCCGTGTGCTGGCTGCTTCTCCCTCTCAGCCTCCGGCCCTGCCCGAGGTCTCCCAGGTCAGCTCTGCTCTAGGCCTGTCGTCCCCAGGGCTGGGGTGGGGGTGGGTGGCCAGGCCAGCCAAGGGGCGGCAGGTAAGCAGCTGCTGTATCGACACGGGTTCTGCAGGTGAGCGGATCCAGACCCGCACTTTGTTCTGCGGCCCGGGATCCACGCAGCCCAGCTTCCCACGTGCGCCGGCTGTGTGGGCGCCTGGGGGTGCAGCTGCCCCCTCCACGGAACGTCCTCCTGCGATTGAGCTGAGCTGCCATCCTCCAGCCCACGGAGGTGGGAGCGCCAGGCTGCTCTGGGGAACAAAAACGGCCACGTCTGATCGCAGAGCCGTGAAAGGCCTGCCTTTTTCCTTAGGGTTCCATGGGAGTTAAGGGTTCAAGGCCGCGTCATGTGACAGCAGGCACTGGAGGTGGTGGTCTAGTGACACATGTGAGGAAAACCTCGGACAAAAGAGGTTTTAACCCCCATTAACCAGGAAGCCCATTAACCACATCATCTATTTCCTGATTATTCCATTAAGCAAAAATTTCTGGATGATGTTTTGATGGGCTTGTGATGAAATCCCAGGCAGTGTTTCTTTAAGGAGGAGGAGTTGGAGACTGCTCCCCCTAAACGGTGGAGCTGCCTGCCTCGCTGGCTCAGCTGGGAGGCTAGCCAAGGCCCCAGCCAGGGCAGCGAGGAGATACAGAAAGATGCTCGAGCCCAGAGCTAATTAGGGGGACCCAGGGCAGAACGTTTGGCTCCAGAGGGTGAGTGGAGACGGGCATGTTGAGGACGGGAAGCCGCTCGGCGGAGGGGCAAGATGGGAGACGGGGTCTGGATCCCAAAGCAGGAGGCGCCCCAGTTGTGGACAGCAGTCAGCACAGGGCTCGGACAGTCCCGGGTCACAGGGCGTTTCATCGCAGGCTGCGTCCTCATTAGAAGCATTTGTGTTTGTGCCAGGGCCCTCTGGGCGCTGGGAGAGCAGTCTGGTTTTGTTCAACCCGTGGGATGTCTCGTCCCTGCTCTCAGTAAAGAAGTCATCGCCCACAACTGGGGGGCTGGCCCTTGGTGACTGCACGTGGGGACTGGAAGGGACCCCAAGGCCTGAGCTCAGCAGAGTCATCATATCTGCTGTTCCTGCTCGACAGGTTGAGTCCTGGGGTTGGGGGGGTGTCCGAGCGCCCAACGAGGGCTGGGCTGGGAAGGCGTTATTACAAAAGAAAATGTACCCAGGCCCTGGCCTCCGGGAGTCCCCGAGAAGGGGAGGAGAGCCGGGCGCCCGAGGGAACGGTGGACCCTCGCTCCCGACCACAACCTGACAGCTGGGTCTGCGCACACACGCGGGGGTCACCAGCCGCGCCCGAGGGACGGGGGCTCCGTGCTCGCACCCTCTTCCTCGCTTGGCCCACACCTCCAGACGCCGTGAAGAAGCATGGATATCTGGGACTGCAGTCCTCACAGGTTGCTACGACCTAACGGTTTTATTTCTGTCCGTATGTAAAGGACTCACCTCTCCGCAGCCCTTTTCCTCACTGGCCGGGCACTCTACGGGGCCACGCCGGCCTCAGCCCCCCCAGGGGCCTAAAGCTGAGCTCGTGCTGCTTCCAGGTCCCAAGTGCCAAGTGCCGTTTCCCTGTCACCCAAACTCGACACCCTCCCGTGGCCCCAGAATCACACTCTCCTGGCCGCCGGACCCCACCTTGTTCCCCGTGCGCACGAGGCCTGTGCCAGGGACGCCCCTGGACCCGTGCGGGTGGTGAGCCTGGCCGAGCAGGTGGGACCCAGATGTACCAGAAGCCGTGGGGAGAAAGGCGGGACCTGGGCTTAGGGTGCTTTGGGCCGAACCGCGGGAGGCGAGTGTGGGAGGACCCCGCCACGCCGATTCCTGGGGGCTGGGGGCTCCGGGGAAACACGTGGACGGAGCGTGCCGGCTCACTGCTGACGGCCCGCTGTTGACCGGACAGTGGCGGCCGCTCCTGGGCCAGACCCGTCAGTGCCTTTGCTCCCGAAATCTGGGAGTGTTGTCTCCTGTCTTTGGTCTTGGTGGGTGAGGAGTATTACTTTTGTTACTAAAGTGGTGGTTTGCAAAGCAAATTTACTGTCGCTTGTAGCAGGGCTTCGGCTGAGGTGTGTTCTGTGTCACCACCTTCTGAGGCTGAATCTCAGCTTTGCTTCAAATGTGGGTTTAGGACATCGAGGTCCTGTGAGGCCCTGTTTAAACTGTAAGCTCTACACAAGCCTCCAGGAGGCCCGTGAGCCTGGACATGGCGACAGGACAGAAAGAGTTGGAAGAAGAAGACGCCCGTCCCCCTGACCCTGTCTGGCTGTCATCCCCCCGACCCCCGACCGCAGCCCCTCCTGGCGAGATGCACACGACGGCCACGCGTGTGGCTCGTCCCCTCGCCAGCAAGGGCGCGCGGCCGAGGCGGGCGGTGATGCTCTGTCCTCACAGACGCAAAGGGACCTGTCCACCCTCTTTACAGCGGAGGACACTCGGCCCCGCAGAGCCAGCGACTGGCAGAGCCGCCCGGCGGGGAAGGGCTGTGCTGGGTGGCGTGGATGTCTCCGTGGTGGGGCCCCTGCTCTGTTCCGGAGGCTTCCGTGACGAGGCCCTGTCCTCGGTCATGGACGACTGCAGTGTGAAGCCCGGGGCACGTGGCCTCCGCAGAGTTCACTGCCCGGGAGCGAGGCGCCGGGAGCCTTGCGTTCAGCACACCGTCAGCCGAGGCCAGCTGATGGGAGAGGAGACAGGGGACAGACAGTGCCCGCTGTCCAAGAGGGGGCAGCTTAGCACCTGCCCTCGAGTTTGATCAAACGCAGATCCGTGCTGACTCAGTTAGACGTGTACACCTCCTTCTCTGCATCTGAGAAAACAGGTGCTGGCCTCAAGGGCCACTCAGACCATGCTCCGTCACCATGAAGCAAAGCGTACAGTGCCCTGGGGGGTGACAGTCTCAGGGTCCCCTCTCATGTGGCTGACAGTGGAGCTGACACCACATCTTCTGGGCTCTGTGCTGTGGTTTGTGCCCCGTGGATGGAAAGGCCAGCGGGCAGGTGACCCTGTGACAGGAAGTGCCCGAGGCCACCGTGTCCTGTCTTCCTCTTTGTTTGAGAGAAAAAGCCAAAGCTCCGGGGCTGCCGCACACATCGCCACGCCCTCCCCCGGGCAGTCAGTGGCCTGTCCTCCGTCAGCAGGACCCCCCATGGGACTCCGCAGCCGGCTGAGGCCTGCGGGGCTGCTGGCCGTGGGGCCCGAGTGTGAGGCAGGGATTTTCCTGACAGCCCGGCAAAAGGGAAGCTCAGGCCCTGAGGAGGGCATGACAGCAAGGAAGCCACCCGCAGAGATTGTTTTAGAGGCTGAGGGGCGGGGTCAGGGTCACAGGTGCCCAGGGCCGGTGGGGAACAAAGGAAGGAGAGGTCGGGGGTCCTTACAGCACATGGTCCAGCTCAGACCCGGGACAAGACCTGCGACAAGACCTGTGACTGTGGCCACATCCGACCAGGGCTGGCCTCCAGGGCCCCTCAGGTCCTAACGCCGCAGCTCGGGCCTCCCGTTCCTTCACCCTCGGCCTCGAAACCACCCATGGGCCCCGCACGGGGGACCCACGTGGTCCCCTTGCACAGGTGCCCTGGTCAGACGCCTGTCTCCGCCTGGGTCCTCCCTCCACCTGGGCCGGCCGGCCCTCCCTGCCTTCTGACGGGACCCCCCCACCCCCATCCCGGGTGCCAGCCAGCCACCCACCTGGATTTGTCTTTTCAAGAAGGCGTTGTTTATTTTATCTGCTTCTGGTTCTGCCTTGCCTGTTCCTTGTCACCTGAATTTCCTGCCAATCCTTTCAGCACCTCCTGTTGGGACCTGCCCAGTGCATCTGGCAAATTGGTTCTAATTAGCATGACTGTAAACCCGTGGGCACACAGGGCCTCACACCCAGGTGCCTGGTTGGGCGGGAGAAAAAGCAGGAACGTGGCAGGAAAACAAGGCGGGAGTCACTGGAGGCTGTCACTTCCCTGGGCTGCCTGCACCAAGTCCCACAGCCGGCGGCCTGAGCGCCTCACGGGACTGGGGGCTGGACGCCAAGACCAAGCTGTGGGCAGGCTGGTGCCTTCCGAGCTGTGAGGAGGCATCTCATCCCAGCCTCTCCCCAGCTTCTGGTGGCCGCCTGAGATCGCCGGGGTTCCCGATCTCCGTGTGGTCACGTGGCCTCTGCCTAGGTGTGCCTGTGTCCAAATGTCCCCTTTTCACAAGGACACCACTCATGTTGGGCCAGGGCCACCGTGCTCCAGCCCGAGCTCATCCTAACCAGTCACGTGCAAAGAGGGGCACCTTCAGGGGCCCCAGGGTCGGACTCCAGCGTGTGCATCTGGGGAGACACGCTCGGGCCCCGGCGGAGGCCTGACGTTAGCTGCCGGGCTTGCTGGTACTTGCTGTCCAGTCGCCAGCGGGGCTTCCTGTGCCACTCCTTCCCCTCCCTCCGCCTCCCCCCGCCATTCCCGCCGCCTCCGCCCAGGCCTGGTCCAGTTTCTCCAGGGTTCAGCCTCCGCTTCCCCAAGGACTGTTCTCCTACCAACTGTCCCTCCTTTCTCTCCTTCTGGTCACCGAGACAAAATATATTGACACTTCCCTTGGTAACAAGACTTAATTCACCACAGTGCAAACTGAAACTAGTCCAGTTTACACAGAAGATAACATGAGTGTATTCTACTGCGTGATCTTTCTTTAAAGCCCTCATTTAACCTAAGAAAAGTGAACAGCTGGGCAGGATTTCTCTAGAAAACTACAGAGACGAAAGCTGGCCCCCGTGGACCGCTCAGGCATGGTCCGCACCCCGACCCTGGGGGCCTGAGCCCGTCCGCGCCCACGCCAGGAGCAGAGGTACTGCAGGCAGAGCCCCGGCGGGGCCGGACGCCCCGCGTTCGCGCACTGGCTGGCTCTGGGCCAGAGGCACGGGGAGATTCTCCAAGGTTCTCGTCCCTCGGCCCTGCTCTCTGGCTCCAGGGTTGGCAGCCGGCCGTCGCCGACTGCCTGAGGCTGGACAGTGGCCTGTCGCTTTGGCTTGAAACCCTCTCGTGTGCTGCGTGCGCCCTGAAGACGCGGTCCGCACCCTGCCGGGCCCCTCGCAAATCTGCCCACCCGCGTCCAGAGGTGTGCCAGCTCCAGGGGGACCAGGAGCCCGCCCGACCCGCCTCCTGGGGGGCCCTCCGCCCCTGACGGGGCACTGAGCGTGTGAAGGCGAGGCCTGCAGAGCCCCGCGGCTGAGGCCTCGAGGACCCCGCGCGGACTTCCCGGGACTTCCCACGGTCACCCCCTCTGTGCGGCCGGCTGTCCTACCCCCAGAGCTCCCCGAGCCCCACAGCACAGAGCAGGAGGCGCTAGGAGCGGGCCGTGACTCAGCCGGGGAGGAATGTATTCTTTGGCATTTGCTCCGAGGAGCTGGAGTTGGCATCGCCTCTGAACACGTGGGAGTCCAGGCCGGGCGGCTCTGCGTCTGTCACCTCCCCCAGGGCGGGGAGGCTTCAGAGGCCCTGGGGGCCCACATGGGCCCGGCCCTGGGACCTGCTTCTCCAGGGCTGGCAGAGGAGCTGCTTTTATAGGATTAACAGCAGCACCCGGGAAGCTGCGGAAGCAAGAGAAATGGAAATTCAGGGTGATTTTGCCAAAGGCCATTCAGGCTTCTGTCCTGTGACTTTAAAATTAGGTTAGTGAAGCACTAAATCTACCTCCGACGTTCGGTGGGCCCAGTTCCAACGGTCACACCTAGGGAGACACCTTCAGCGCGGGGCGGCGTCTCCATGACTATGTGACTGGGTGCCACCCGCTGAGTCACCGAGTCTGAGCCCCACGCCTGCCCCGCTGCGGGAAACCAGCTTCTCCCGAGGCGGACCTGGCCTGACCCCGTCTTCCCGCGGAGACGGAAGCCCGTGGAAGCTGCCTTCCGTGGGAAACAGCCAATCCCAGGCTACTGATCTCTGAGTGAACGCGGTGCAGACGAATAAAGCAACGAGGGAATGAACATGTATGAGAAGCTGCGCTGGGTGCTGGGTGCTGGGAGAACTGGGAACAAGAGGCTCAGGAGAGAGGCCCTGCCCCAGCAGCAGGTCCCCTCGTGACCACGCTTTCCGTGTTAGCTGGCAGTAAAGTTTCATTCCCGTAACTCATCACCGTCAGGGTGACACCCTGGACCCAGTGGCAGGTCTAGGCCCTACACAAGAACACGAGTTCAGGCTCATTTCCCCAAGCCATCTCGTGTCCCTTCAGGTGCCGCCTGGCTCCACCGCGCCGAGGTACAGCAGCTGACCACCTCAAAGGACAGCCGGGTCTCCACGGCACGCATGCTCCCACCCCGTTCTCCGCACCCACGGAAGACATCACTGGTTGATCCCAGCATCCTTTCCCAGACATCACTGGTTGATCCCAGCATCCTTTCCTACTGAGCCCAGACAGCCCTGAGCCTGGCGCTCCAGGAGCCACTGCCCAGCAATCACGTTCAGACACTGAGAGGAGGCCTCTGCCTTCCCGCCTTAAGCTACCGGCTTGAAGAAGCTGATGGGATTTCAAGCCTCTGCTGGAGGGTTGTCCTCCTGGCCCCCTCGAACCATATCATCCGAGAGAGCTCGCTTTGCCACCAAGGACCCTTAGAAATTCCAACATCGTTCTGATCTGCTGATTCACACAGATGACTCTCCAGGTGGAAATCCATCTCCCTATTCGAACGTGTGGCACAGCTGCCTCTAGCTTAGGAGCCGCTCACCAATGTCAGAGGCTGATTGAAAACAGCGAGGCTATCTCTTCCTGGGGGACTGTTCATCAGTTTCGTGTGTTTGTGCAGTTTGGCTTGAAAAACGAAGTAAGGAGTTAGCCCGAGTCCAAACGCAGCGCACGGCCACGTGTAACTGTGAATCCCTGGCCGGTCAGGAGGGTGTTGCACCTTCCTGGCCCTTTCGGCAGGTGTTAGGTGAACCTCAGGAGGCTGGCCGGCGGTCCCTGGACCAAGACATCCTGCCCGCACCCCACCGAAAAGTTTCTGCCCGATGGCCCCTCCCTCAATCCCTGGCAAAATTCTGTGAGATACCCAGGAGTTTTGAACTGCTGTTTAAACCACACCTTGTTTATCTTCCTAAACGCTAAGTGGTAGATGGAAAGCACACTTCACAACACTTGGTGCTCCTGCAAACACCGGGACGTCTCTTGATTTATTCCCAGCTCTTGAATCAACAGTCCTTTTGAGGTTGCTGCCAGTGGCGGGGGGTCACGGTGGCTTCCACGCTGGAGCCCTGCCACCGGGAGGCAAGTGACTTCTTCTCCTCCCCGCTCCCTCCTCCCCTCCTTTTTTTTTTTTTTTTTTTTTTTTTTTTGCAGCCAAAAAAGCTGCATTGTTTCCACTTGATGGTGGCTTGGGAGGCCCCATGGCTGGAGGGCGAGGCTGGAGCAGCGGCCCCGCCCAGGGCTGCGAAGGCCCCTAGTCGGCTTGAGATACTCGCCCAGCAGGTCACGGAGTGTGGTCAGGGGGCTGCGTCTCACTCCTGGTTCGGGGTGGTTTCGGGAAGTCACGGAGACAGGTCTGCAGGCAGAGCCGGCCGTCCCAAGCAGCAGGGCCTGGCTCGGGGTCTCCCAGGCCGGGGCAGCTCCGTGGCTTCTAGGGTGAAGTCCCCTCACCCCAAGACAGCGCTGCACCTGCTGGGAGACGCATGTCCGGGAGACGCTCTGTGGCCAGTTTGCAGGAAGACTGGCCGCCCCCTGCGGGGCCCGGAGAGAGAGGGTCCAGGAGGACCATTCTTGGGGACCTGGGGGCCCATGGTGGTGACAGCCAGCAGCTAACCACGAAAAGGGTGTCGCCGGTCCTAGAAGCCAAGAGGATGGCCCAGAGGCTGCGTCTGGAGGGGAGCTGAGTGGGACCCTCGGAGATGGCTGAGACCGCCGGGCGTTGGGGCCAGTGACTCTGAGAACCAGACCCGCTTTTTCTCTGCACTGGAGGCCACAGGTCCCCTGCTGCCTGGGTGCAGGGCTGCCTAAATATTGAAAAGTGTTCAATCAAGCTTGCAAGTTGTATAAGCTATGCCTTCATAACCACCTGAGAGCCCAGCTTTGAACTTAGAATTCTTGGCTTTTCTAGTCAAAGTGGCGGCAGGGGAGAGACCAGGCTCAGGTCCCCATCTGCTTTCCTCAGCCTCCTCCCCACCGACTTGACCCCGGTCCACCTGTCCAGCTGACGCCGCCCTGGCTGTGTGGTCTGGCAGGCGGACGATTTGGGGAGCGACTCCGAGGGTCTGCAGGGGTCAGGGTGAGGGTTAGGGCTGGCTTGGGGCAGGCCGTTCTCCCCAGGAGGGGCCCTCCCGCCTGAGGCCACGGGGGTCCTGACGGGGAGGGGCTGCCCACCCAGATGGGGGGTGAGCGGGGCCAGGTGCCCCTTGTCTGCTGGCCGTGGTCACTGGCGTTTGGGCCGCTTCTCTCCCCGGGTGCCGAGGCTCGGCGAGAGCTTCTGGAAGCAGCATGCAGGGTGAGGGAGGTGCTGTCCATGTAGGTCTGGAGGAGGGCGGGCTTGGGGGTGCCCGCAGGCCGAGAGGCACTGGGGCACAGCGGCCAAGCCTGTGCCCAGCTCACTGCTCCTTCCCTGCCTCAGCTGAAAGGGTCTCCGCCCTCTCAGTGGCCCGGGTCAGCATCTCTCCCACCTCCTGGCCACCTGGTCGCCCCGTGCCCCTCTGACCATCCACAGACCACTGTGTCCGGACATCGCCCGCTCCCCGGACTCGCCGCTTCCCAGCCTCCTGCTCTTCACCGCCCGGGGCAGCTCAGATCCCGCAACAGCGCCCTGGGCACAAGGCAAACCCCAAGCCAGGCTGACACTCAGACGTGGAGCGGGGGGACCATCGCTGGCCTGGCGCCCTCAGGAATGAGACCCAGGCTTGCGAAGGGCGGGGCGGGTCTAGGGAAGCAGGTTCAGTTCCCGGCACCAAACAGCCCTCCTCGTCCCAGGGGGCCGCCCAGTTCACTCCCCCGGGGACGGGCACCCGGCCCCCTGAGATGAGCCTGTGAGGGGACGGAACAGCGCAGCCCAGAGCTCCGGGCCGGGGCGCCGAGATGCTTGATGGCGCTCAGCAGGCCGTTCCTAATCGCCTGTGGAATTGAGGACTGCTTCTCAGATACGACCCCGAGAAGTGATTCCACCAAACGGGCTGACAGCGCTGCTTCCTCTTCCATCTGCGCGGGGGAGAGGGGTGCTGCTCACACGGACCTCATCAGGCTGCGTGGGCAGCGCCGATGGACGGGTCACCCCGGCCTCCAAGGCAGCACATCCACGGCAGAGCATCCAGGCTGGGGGCAGGGCCTTGGGCAGGACCACAGCCCAGGCCTGAGGCCTCACCACAAGGCATGTGGGTACGGCTGCACCGGGCCTGGCACCCATGCGGCGCCCTCGCGGGGACCTGCCCCGCATCCCCAGAGTTTGCTGCTCGCCACGGTCACCTGGGCCCGCCGGGGGCCTGTGGGTCGGCAGTTAGCACACGGACCCCCTGGACAGGGTCCCGCGGGGATCTAACTGGGCTTTTCTGCGGGCTGCGTATAACGTTTGTGAGTGTGAGCGAGCGGGAAGCACTCAGGGTCGGGTGCGGCCGTCTTACAACTGCTCAGGCGCAAAGCTGGTTTCACAAAAAAACAAAGAAAAAAGCGATGCCGCCCTCCGCCTCACTTCCGAGGGCTGGAAGGCGAGGCCCGCGCCGTGGTCTGATCTCGCCCCGTGACCTTCACCGTCAGGCCTCTGGCCTCTGTCTGGGTGACCCCGTGTCGGCCGTTAGCAGCAGTTCCACATCGAATAGCGGTGACATTCCACGGAGTGCACGCTGCCTGGGGGGTGTCCAGGTGGTGAGGACGTGGCACTGTGGTCCCCATCGTGGCCCCGCAGGTCTGCACCAAGCAGGAGGGACCGCACGGTGTGCCAGGTGGGGATGCAACGACGTCCACTGCGGCAGGACGTGGGAAGCCAGTCGGTAGCCTTAAGCCAGACTAAAGCATCCTGCACCGCGGGGCATGGCCGCCCCAGCGTGGATCCTCCTGTGGGGCCTGGGCCGGCGGGCCGTGCCGCGAGGAGAAACCAGGGACACCGGGTGGAGCCAGGGCCTGCTGGGGGCCTGTGCAGAGGCAGCAGACAGCTCCTCAAGGGCGGCCGGGCGACCGGGCTCTGCCCTGCCAGGGGCAGCGCCAGCTTCACAGCAGCCCAAAGCAGCAGGGCAGTTTCAGTGACGACCCGGGACTGGGCAGCTCTGATCGCAGGAGCTTTTCCTCACGTTGCAGCGAATCACTGCCCTGGAATTCCTGCCGTCGTCCAACCTCTGTCCTCGGGGCAGATGCACCAAAGGACCCCCTTCCCCACACTCTCCTCTGCCCCGCAGCTGCGTCCGAGCTCTGTTCCGGTGGCTTCGGTCCAGAGCTGAGCACCGGCTAGAAATTTGATGATGTCAAGACTATTATTAATTTTGTCTGTGTGGTTATAGATTTCTACTAATGTTCTTTTTAAAAATCTTTATTTTTCAGGGAAAACTACCCAAATATTTATGGATGAAATGTGAAGCCTGGGACTTCTGTGGCTGGCGGGCAGAGGGCACCAGGCTGGCCTTGGAAGGGGGCCCGTGGGGTCTACACGGCCGTTCTCGCTACCGTTTCTGTTCTCACTTGTCTGTAATATAAAGTCAGAAAATGGGCCCGGAGCAGACGCTCCCAGTCTCATATCTTGCGTCTTGACTCTGAGAGCCAAAAATGCAGGCTCCTCGGGGCCCCCGCACCATCTGGGCTGGAAGGAGGACCACCCAGCCCCCCACGGCCAGGCTGCTGTCGCCAGGTGCCCGCCTCCCACTGATCTTCCAGGGAGGGGCCCGGACCACTTGGCGTCGCCTTCACAGGGTCCCTCCTGGCTTCACAGCTCTAACTGGATCTGGTCAGCACGGTACCCGCCGAGGGGTTAGGGCCCCAGACTGGTGCCTGGGCTGAGCGTAGTGGCTGCACGGTGGCCTTGACGCTGCCAGCGCAGGAGCGGGGGCCTCAGTTTCCGAGCGACACACGGGAATCGTTTTTTGGGAGGGAAGAGAGATGTGATCGGCGAATAGCCCTCCCAGCACAGACATGGAGTCGAGGGCAAGTTCTCGGAGGATCTTGACGCGCCCCAGAGTGTGTCCACAACAGATACGTGTGCGGCCAGTGTGTGTGCTACCCAAGCAGGCATGTGTGTGGACGCTCCCCGTGTTTCTCTGATGTCCACTGCAAGGGTCCCTCCAGGGAAGCTATGGTTGGAGCTGGGGACAAGGGGATGGCCGTGGCGCGTGGAGGGGTGGCTGCCCGGGGAGGGGGTGCTCAGCCCAGGTCTAAGCAGGTCCGGCTGCACCTCTGCCCACATTCCGGCCGCATTGCGTCAACACACCTTGGCCCTGATAACTCCGTCTCCCCGTCCTCCTCATCTGAAAAGGCCATCTGCCGCGGGCAGCCTCCGAACGCCCGTCCTCACCAGCCAGGGGCTTCCCAACCTTGTTAACCGAGGCCAGTCCCGCCATGAGAAATGGCCCTGCTGTCACAACAGTGTACACGGCACACGCAGATGGGAGATGACCTCGCCGGGTGAGCGATTCCCCACTAGAAATCAGCGTCTCTTGCAATCGTAGAAATGGACATTTCTATTCCATTTTTTAATGCTAGCTAGGACTCATGACGTTGATTTCACAACCAGCTAATGGGTGGTGACCTGCAGTTTTCAAGTCGCCTGCAGCCTGGCTGAGTTCACAAGGGAACTCCGTCTACGCTGGCCTGATGGCCGCCACAGCTGGACACCCAGCTCTGCCCAGGACCTGCTGACCCAGGGCGGCCGTCCTCTCCTGTGAAGGTGCCTGGGGGACCTGCGTTCCTTTGCCCGAAGCTCTCCTCTGTTGTGGCCACAGACCAAGACGCCATCGATATTACACCGGACAAAGCACAGCAGAGCCTCAGCCGACTGTTACGGATGACTCTGAAAATGTTCTTTTATCTTTTTAACTGCATTTTCCAAATTGTCTCCCATGGATCACGTTACTTTTAAAACCAGAAAGAAAATCAAGGTTAGGAGAAAGCAGGATAAAATGGGGCCACTGCGGAGTCCGCCCACGTTTCACGGGACAGCGGGTGCCCGGCTCGAGGTGAAGCCTCCGTCTGCGAGGGCCCCATCCGTCCCGCGGGGCTGGCCCCTGTCCTGGCACACCTTCCCCCTGGGATGCGACGGGGGAGGAGAAACAAGACGGTGGCCCGCCCGCCCGCCCGTGTCCCCCGGCCCAGGCGGCCTCCGCGTCGCAGCTGAAGGCTGGCTGGTGTGAGTCCCCGCCTCGCAGGTGGGCAGGTGCCTCCCCTCGCTTTTCCTCGGGAGCCTCTTCACCTCGCCTGTACCCCAGCCGGGTGAGCCGTGTCAGTGCCTCTCAGCCGATCGGAGCTTCAGGCCGCTACCCCACGACTGGGCTCAGGCCAGTCTCCGCCTGGAGTCGTGGAACACCCGCGGCCACTCGGCCTTCAGTGGCAGCGATGGGGTCGCCCGCGTCCCGCGCGAACGTGCTGCTCCCGGAGCCGAGTCGGCCGAAGGAATGCTCGGCTCACCCCCTGGTGCACGGAAGAGGGGCTCCTCCGAACCCTGGCCTCGGAGGAAGGAGGGATGGAGGGAGAAAGGGGTGCCGAGGCCCCATGCCGGTCCCGTTTCCCGTCTGTCTTGTGCTTCATCGTCTGCAGAAGCTGAGACGACAGAGTGCAGCCCTTATGGTTCTAGGCTGGGACACGGCGGTGCAGCAGAGGCTGAGAGGACGAGGGGCAGGGGACCCTAGGGGCAACCAGGACACAGAGAACCTAGCAACAGACACAGGTTGATTGATCTGACTTCATGAAAATTAAGAGCTTTTGTTCATCAGAAGACACCATTCAGAAAGTGAAGAGGTGCCACAGACGCGGCATCTGCCTCCACGTAGCCACGGATACTGAGGATGCCAAGAACTCTTACAAACCAGTGTGGGAAGGCTAACAGCTCCATCTTCCAGTGGGCAGGAGAGTTGAGCAGGCCGTCCACACAAAGACGTAGGGTGTCCGGCCAGCATCTGGAAAGGGGCTCGGAGTGACTGGGGGTCAAAGAGCTGACGAGCACGTGGGTGTGGAGCGCATGGGGCCATAGGCCCGACGGAGGCACGAGCGGGCAGCGTCCACGCAGCTGAGCCCGCGGGGCTCTGTGCCCATCTGCTCAGCTCCTGGCGCACACCCTGCAGCACGGGCGTGTGCCCACCGGGGATGGGGGTGGCTGTGTCTGTAGAGTCTTGTCTATACAAAAGAGCCAAAGGCTGGACACACCCCAAATGTCCACCAGCAGCAGAACAGATCGTCAGTTTGGTGTGTCCACACACAGGACACTACACAGCAAGGAACGCAACCGGCCCCTTCACACCGCGGGATGGCTCTGACAGGTCAGATGAGAGCAAACAGACCCGGTGGCGCGAGTGTCGGGAGCCGGCAGAGGAGACCTGCGGGGACCGAGGTCAGCACAGGGGCCGACTCTGGGTGGGGCTCGGGGCCACCTTCCGAGGTGCCGAGGACCCTCCGTATCTCGGTCTCAGTGGAGGTTTTAGGGCGGACACTCACGTGAACATTCCCCAAGCCGTGCACCTGGCTGTGCGTCTGCCGCACCAAGTGTAAAGGCTCACGGGCCCTGGAACCAGGCCTCCTTGGGTCTGAACTGGGCTCTGACCCTGACCTGCTCCCGGACCGCCCTGGGCCTCGGTTCTCATCTGGGCAGTGGGGTGGCAGCAGTGCCCAGCCCAGATGCTGCTGTGAGGATAAACACGGATCAAGCTTGGAGGCCCGACTGCCCCGTGGAGCCCAGGAAGCACTGCTTCTTCAACTGTTCGGCTATTCATTTTCTCCAGGTGGTCAGGCTTGTTTGCCGTGGGCTGGCGCCACCCCCACCCATTTCACATTCTTCCCCATCACGTGGCCGCGTGGCCTCAGGTTTCACTCATGCATCCAAAACCAGGTCTCAGGAAGCGGCCCGTCTGCGAGCTTTCTTTTCTGTGCAGGCTTTAGTTGCGTCATGTATGGTGCATCAACATTGCTTAAAAACCTGGCACCAGACACAGCTGCGCTTCCACATGCTAACAGATTAGGTTGACCAAAGGGTCCCAGTAAATATTAGAAACTGGACACAAAGCTCAGTGACAGGATGAGATTTTAAGTTAGAGCTGCTTGATATACTAACAATTTTTTTCATCATGGAACTGAGAAGTGTCCTACATCTGGAGAATCCAATTGTATCCATCTCCGGAAAAACCCAGAGGAATGTTTCTTCATAATTAACAAACCAAGATTCAAGCCAACACATTTCCAAGGTCCAAACAAACACCCAAGTTAATCAACTCAAACAGAGTGACACAAATCTAGTAAGCAGGGATCTGGAAACCCTGCGGCAGCCAAAGCTTCTAACCGGGTTTCCTCACATCCCCCAGGTCCGCTTCGCGCCCCTGTAGGGGACACGCCCGGCTCGCATAGCTGTACCAGCCTTGCGAGGTTTTTTGTGGCATTTGCCGTGAGCCTTATGTTGTATCTTCAGGTGTGTTTTGACGGAACAGCATCAAGAAGTTGGATAAGAAACGTTACTGTGTTTCCACCCCCGGATTCCAGGAACAGTCACCCCTGCAACCCCTTATTGTTTGGGGAACTAGGTAATTAGTCCTAAATCCTGTAGAAGGCGAAGAGTATGAATGTGTTCTGTGTAAACGCACACACGTGGGAGGAATGATGTCTGCAGGGTCCTTGTATTTGAAGCTGCAGATGAACAGAAGTGAGCAAGCAGGAGGCCCCTTTGGGCCCCAAACGGCGCCTTGATGACGTGACTTCCAGCTTTTTCGGTTGGGCACCTGGGGAGGCACTGGGACAGGCCATCGAGACGAAGGGAACTGGACTCGTCCAGACCGGAGCCAGACCCGCTGAAGACAGAGCATCCCCAGCCCTCGCAGGGGCCCCAGGGAAGGGGGCGGTGGCGGCGAGCGCAGGGCGGACGCTGAAGGTACAAAGGGCGCCCGTCACGCGCCAGCCTTTACAGTGGCTTTAGGAAGCCACGGGCCACTTGACCGTTGCTCAGTTTGATGCTTATTATGGAGGGGAGCGCTCACAGCTGTCGTGGTCACAGCGTGAAAGCTCACGGGAGTGGGAGGCAGGGGTCTCGTTTTCTGTCCACCCGGATATCTGTCTCCTTCCTGCACTGGAGGTGGGTGAGAACGGGGGCGCTCGGCCCCCGTCTCGGAAGCCGACGTCCTGGAGGCCTCAGCAGACGCCATGGAGGGTGACCTGCCACGACCGACGGCCCGCGCCGGGGAACAAAGGCGCGTGGAGGTTGCACGGGCCGGAGAGCGCCGTCCTCCCGGGCGAGGGCTGAGAAGCGTGGTAGCAGCGTCCTGCTGGCATGTGCTCTTGGCCACTGGACGCGAGACGGGAATTAACCGTCCTGCAATTTGTCGTCTGGCGGGGCGCTTCGATGCTTGAGAGACGGGATCTTTATTTCAGAAACGCCGTTCGGCCATCGGCCCCATTCTTCACTGCTCTAATTTCTCCCAGAATTATAATTAGGAACCGTTTGAGCGAAAAAGAACATGCAGTCTCGAGTGCCCCAAAATGACTCAGCCGGAGCCCACCGGCTGCTCTTTCGGGAACCGGCCCTTCCACTCGCCGGTGAGCTGACCTTGCTGCAGGGCCTTCCTTCTCTTTCCTTCTCTCTTTCACCACTGTTCCTCTTCCCTCCCAGCTCGGACTGTCTGAATCCAGACCCCCTGCCTCAACCCCTCCTTCCCAGCTGCATCAGTGAGACCCACAAATGGATTTGAGAAAGGATCAGGCACTCCGTGCTGACCACGCAGGGCTGACCAGCACCGGGGACACTGCCAAGACGCAGGAGGCGTCTTGCTTGCCATGGCCTTTGGAGAGAACCACGTAACAGAAATTGCCCACCATGCGAGAATTTGCCCCGTGGAAATTGGACAACTCAAGGCCTTTTTTCTCCGGAGAGCTAATGGCTGAACAGTTTCCAGCTCTGCTCTGCCTATAATATGAGAGGAAAATAGACAGAAAAGGAAAAGAGTAGGAACACAGAAAATGTAGGGAGCAGGGGAAAAAACCCTAACGAATATTCAGAAAGATAGAAAAAGACATTGCAATCACATAAGAGAGGCTAGGTTAAAGGAATTATTCAGAGTTTAAGAAAGAGCTCTTGGAAATTAGAAAAAATGAAGCACATATAAAAATTCAAAGGAGGAGTTGGAGGTAAAACTGAAATATCCTGAAAAGTAGAAGAAAAATACAAAGAGAGGAGAAGAAAGGGATTAAATAAATTAAAAGATCAGTCCAAGAGGCCCAACATCGAAGTAAGGGAAGTTCAGAAAACGGAGGGCAGGATACAGTCAAAGAAACCATGCACGATGCTTCCACGGATTGAAGTGTTTCGTTTCCAGACTGAAAGGACCAAGTTCCTGGCCCTGTGAGTAAAGCACACCTGCTTGGAGACCCACCTTCAGGACGTTTTGGAGTTGAGAACTCTGAGATGAAGACCCCAAGAGCTTCCAGAGAGAACGTGCAACTTCCAGAGGGTCAGGAACGGGAAAGACACTGGAATCTTAAATAGCAACACGGAACCCAGGAGACGGTGAGAAATGCTTTACTGTTCTTTCAGGAAGATAATTTCCTACCCTTTTAGGAACTGCTTTATCAATCAAGCAGGAAAGAAGAGATATTTTCAGACATGTATGGAGGCTCCTAGATGATGTGCGCCAGCAACCTGAGAGCGTAAACCATGGAACAGGAAGCCTGGGGCCAGGAGCCCAGGCGCCCAGCACCGGTGGGAGGCTGAGGACTCCAAGGACCACGGGAGAGGATGTCCTGGGTGACAGTTTTCCAGTGGCCAGATTCACGTGTGAGAGCAGAGAGCACAGGTGGGTGCCCCCAAGGAACACCTGGAGCCAGTACAAAGTCTGGTGCGTCTTGCTGTCCGGGGAGATTAGCGCCAGGGACACAGGCCTGTCTCCTGTGGCTTCACCGTCCTAAGCACGTGGCGCTCCTCTGCGGTCTTACCCCTGCTGCCAAGCCCACTGCCCTTCCCGCCCACTCAAGGGCAGACCTGGTGTGAAGGAACCTTGGAGATTTACCCACATGCCCCGCGACAGTTTGCTACAAAAGGCGTCCTGAGGAAATTGGAGGAAGTGGGATATTGAAGGTGACGCTTACCTTAGCTGGGTATGAAAGTGGTGTTGGGGTAATGTTAGGAATAAGCCCTCACCTGTAAGAGGCACAAACTGAAGTAATTATGGATGAAACAACGTGATGTCCGAGATTTGTTTCAGACTCCAAGTGTATTTATTCATATTATGTAAACTTGTTCAGTTTAAAAGTCAGTTTTTAAAAAGTCATAGCACGTGTCTTGTCTTGTCTAGAAGAGGAGGTTGGCGATGCCAGGGGGGTGATGGCCATGCCGCCCATCCAGGTGTTCCCCATGGCATCCATGTGGACGTAACAAAGCCACCCCCAGGATGAGTCACCTACCCTAAGTGCGAGGACGCGGGGGAGGGTGTGTGTGAGGCCTCAGAGGTGAAGGTTCAACGCCCCGAACCTTCACCTTCCATAGCAGGACGTCAGCAGATGACACCTAAGTCTGAAAAATCCTAAATTGGCCGTGAAACACGTTTTTCAAAAATTGGAGGTAGAAATGAAAAGGAAGTGGAAAGAAATGGAATGGGGGCCTTTGGGGAGCGAGAGGCGGGGTGTGATGCTGTTCTTTTGTTGCCCTGCAAATATAAGAATACGCCTACATTTAAAGGAATTTGTTAACTTTAGTAAAAGTAACCAGTGCGGTGATCAACACCAGAGAGGGGCCCGAAGCCAGGGGCCCTCACTGCGCACCAAGGAGAGAAATGAACCGCGCAGGGGTGGGCGTGAGCGCCCCAGCACCGGCGCCCAGGCCTCCCTGTGCGGGAGGGCCAGGTGGGAGACCCCCCCTCCCTGCAGGGCATGGGCTCCACACAGCGGGCCCTTCTGCTGAGCCCTTCTGCTGAGCCCACTCCCTGCTGACCTGGAGGCCAGAGCTCCCCGAAGACCGGGCTGGTGCCGGGGACGGCTGCCCTCGGGAGGGGCCCGGGTGACGACGGGGGCCCTGCCCTTTAACACTCTGCGCAGCCGGCCTGCCTCGATAAGGAGCCTCTGCCTTCTGCTCTTCTGCAGCAGAGTTCTCCAG
Organism: Hyperoodon ampullatus; assembly: GCF_949752795.1. Taxonomy (NCBI): domain Eukaryota; kingdom Metazoa; phylum Chordata; class Mammalia; order Artiodactyla; family Ziphiidae; genus Hyperoodon; species Hyperoodon ampullatus. The sequence goes on from NC_136926.1 coordinate 88,906,596, forward strand.
CCACCCGGGCTGAGCTCCTGCAGTATTCCTCGAGTGGAAAGGAAACTGAAAGTTTTAACCCCTAAATGGTTAGGATTTCAAAAATAGGGTCTGGCAAACGCTTATACTAAGTTGCAGACCTAATGGTTTTCACTTAAAATAATGTTAAAGCAAAAGCGATTCTGTGTTTACCTGGAAGGCGCGGTACGTCCGACAGCATAGTTCTGCTCTGATTTCTCACAGGGGAGGGCTCTACCCTACAGACCGCTTGTGCAAAATCCTGTGAAGTTCTTGACGTCTGTTAGGTCAAGAAGTATTTTTAAATGGCACAAACGGCCACTGTGGGGAGTTCTTCACCCCTCTGTCTGCCTTTAGCCCCCAAAACAAACAGCCCCCGCTGATGAGGAAAGAGCGAGGGGTGGCCAAATGCCGCAGGGGCCCCGAAGGGCTCCCAGCCCGGACGCGGCCACGGGGCCCAGAGGCCTGGGTGCGAGCGCCGGAGGGCGTGACTCAGGCCTCCTGTTCCCGGGCCCGGGTCCACGCGCCGGCGGCGAGGCTGGCCCAGCACAGGCCTGTGCCCGGCGGGCGGCGAGGTGGCCGCGGGGACGCTGCTGACCCGTGGAGGGCGGGGCCTCTGGGGACGGGGCCCAGAGGCCGAGAAGGGAACACCTTCTGGAGGAATCCAAAGGGCCACAGGCTAGAGTCGGCCGCGACCGGGCAGCCCTTGGAAGCAGCTGGGAAACCACATGCAAAGGTGCAAAAATGGTGGAGAACCCGCTTCTTAACCCCTCGCCTGCATTCTGCAGTTTCTGAGTTCACCCCCAAATTGACCTTCACTCAGAGCTGCCAAACAGCTGTTCAAAAGGCGAGGGTGGACCCCCGCCCGGCCCGGCCGCCCAAGGCTGCACGGGGGCTGCAGCAGCAGGGCACCGAGGCGCACAGCATGCGGGGTGAGCCCACGCCTGGTCTCTGAAGTCACTTGTTTTCAGGTGTCCCAAGTTAACTGGAAGAAAGAAAAATGAGAGAGAGAGGGAGAGGGAGAGAGAGAGAGAGAGAAGAGGAGACAGAGAGGGAGGGAAAGGGAGGTGAAAAAACATGCTCGTAAATCTGGGATCTGTTTTTATTGTTTTTATTGGTGCTTCTATTTCAGATTTTCAGTTTGGAAAAATACTCTTTTACGCATTCCAGGCACCTCAGTGCTGGCTGAGAGATAATGATAAATGCAAAAATCTTTAAACAAACAAAAAAAAAGGAACTTCCTTCTCAGATCCAGGAGAGCAAATCCTAGCAAACTTGCCTCGGGCCTCCCGTCACATCGAATCTAAACGGTTTGCTTGAGCATCCCCAGCGGCAGTTCGCTCCTGCGCCTCTTCCACGGGTGTGGACCTCAGTAGCGGCTCCCTCCTGGCCTCTTCCCGGCTGTGGACGTGCTGAGAGCATCCTGACTCCTGGAGAAGCTGCTGCCCTGCAGCGGCTCTGTTCTCGACGCCGTCCAGGGGGCAGGTCTGCCAGGAGCCCTTTGGCAAGGCTCCGGGGGAAAGCTCCCTTCGCGTGGAACAATTTGGGTAAAAGGGTTCAAGCGAACGGGAGCGGAAAAGCGTAAGAATATGACAAACTGGGGCCTGCCCTTAGCAGATGGGGAGAAACACTCAGGGTGCACGTCTGTCGAATGTGGGCCCCGGGGCTCTCGAGGGAGAGAGGTCGCGGGAACACAGCACTCCTTGTTCGCAGGTTGGATCTGAGGATCCCGGACCTAAACTGGGAGGCCTTTTACACGCGGCTGTGGTTTCCGTCCTGCCTTGCCGTGAAAAGGCTATTTTTGCCGAGCTGTGTAAGTCTGTGTATGCGGTGGGTATGCGTGGCTCACAGATGCCAGGCCTGAATAGGTGGGTTTTAATTCACTCCAGCTGTGCGGGCCGGGCCTCTCCGCCACTGCGGACGGTGAATAAAGTGACGGGGCGGCAGGTGGGGGGGTGAGGATGTCCCTTTGAAGCAGCTGCAAGCCATTCAGTCACATAAACTGAAAGAAGAGGGTGAAAAATCCAAGCCTGCGATTCTGCCTTCTTCCACAGCTGTGCTCACACAGCTCGGAGAGACAGCCGCCCAAACAAAGCCGCCCCTGGGCCCCGGCCACTGCCGGGAGGGAGAAAGGCAGTCACTGGAAGCCCAGGTATTTGGTGAGCTGGAGGCTGGCTGGGGGGACGTGGGCGCCAGCAACACCGCCAGCTGGCGGACGCTCTCAGCAGCCGCGTCCCCACCACTGCATCCTGGTGCATCGTCAGGCCTGGAATCCAGCTTCCCTGGAGGCCCCTGTGGCCGGGGAGGGGGTCTGGTCACCGAGCGGCCCAGCCCCCAAGGCCGGGCAGGACGGGACTCCCCCAGACGGCCTACTGGGCAGCCTGCCTGCCCAAAGGATTGCCAAGGGCAGGTTCTCCCGTGAGCTGAGAGGCGGCCAGACAGAGAGCGGGAGAGGGCGGGGCCCAGAACGTCCAGGGAAAGTGACAACCGAGGACTCCCAGACCCGCCTGCAGCCGAGGGGTGAGCACCGTGCAGCCGAGGGGTGAGCACCGTGCACCCGGCCTGGACAAGCCCCTGTCTGCCCCTCCCCTGTCCACATCCCAAGTCTGGTCAACTCCAGCGTCCCTACGGGACCACGGGGAGGCCTGGCACTGAGCGCGTTGCTCCACGCTCCTGGCCACACACTCCCCTTCTGTGCACGGAATGTCAGCCTGCGGGCTCACTCCAGGGGCAGCGAGGCCCAGTCATGCAGGGCGGGGCTTTGAAGGATGTTGAGGAGTTTTCAGCGGGAGAAGCATTCCCCAGCATGACATGTGAAAGTGATTAAGCATCGGGCTTCTTCTAGAAACAACGAGACCCTCCATGGCTGGAAAGCACAGTGTCTGAAGTGGGGCGAGAATGAAGCAGTAACTCAGCCTGGGACCCCGGCCTCTTCCCTGGGTGCCCTCGTCTGTGCGTGTACAACTGGGCCACATGTGAGCCCGGTCTCTGGAGACTTCGAGAACGGCCTCGGGGCAGCAGCGTGGGGCAGTCTTCCCGAGTCTGGCGGGGCTGCTGGTGTCTGGTTGTGGGGTCGTGGGGTGGGCACAGCTCCGGCTGAGGGTCCCGGCTGCGCGTTGCCCAGGTGGACAGCCCTGGGGCATCCCTGGTGATTCTGTTTTCAATCTCTTTCTGCCTAAAGTCATTAAAGTGATTTTGCTTCCGACTTAGCCATGGGCCACCCGGCTCGTTGGGGGAGGGACCAGGCCAGACGCTGGGCCTGCGGTATGTACCGAGGCTGCTGCTGGCACAGTAGGCGCTCGATACACACTTGCGGGGAGAAAAAAGATGGACGGTCTCCGCATTGCTGCAGCAGGAGTGTGGACCAGAGCAGGGCACCCGGGACGCTGAGACCAGGGAGAAGCCTAGAAACGGGCAGAAAACCCCTGGACGGGCTGGGCCCGCTCCGGCCGGGTGATGGAGAGGCGCTGGCGGGCTGGGACACAAAGTGGGGGTCAGGGGTGCTCCAGTGGGGCAGCCGCCCAACAGCAGCGGAGTGCACAGGATGGACCCTGCACCTGTGGGACATGCTTTCAGGTGGGGAGTTCCTGGGAGGGAGACCCAGGAGGGCCGTCTGGAAGGATGAGCGTCTTCCTGGATGTGCCCGGTTCTGAATTCCTGGCTGCGACACCCTCAGGAGCCCCTCTGTTTCCTGCCGCCTTCGCCCAAGTGTGCGGGGGGAGCATGAGAGAGTGGGAGCTGGGGTACCTTGAGGGCTGATGGGGGAGACCCCGTCCCTGCCCCAGGGCTTGCTTCCTGAAGTTTGCACTTAAGTCCCCAGGAAGACAGCCAATTAAAGATCTATTTGGGTAAACAGCATTCTATTCTAAAAATGCAGATGTGTGTGGACTATTAAAAGGCCTTCAGTCATTCACACTTTAGTGTGAATAAGGCCAGGGATCTACCGTGCTGTCTGAGCTCTGGGAGGGGCTCAGCTGAAGAGGTTGGCCCGGGTCAGGCAGGGCCCTATGGGGCTGAGGGCCTGGGGCCTCCAACCTCAGGGGGCACCCAGGCTGCCTTGGGAGCAGCCCGAGCTCTGGGCAGCAAGTGAGGTTTGGAACCAAGAAGCTTTAGCTGGAGAACTTCCTGCTCGTGTTTAGAAAGGGTCCCTCACAATCCCAGCACCTCCAGAGAAACAGCGTCCACAAGACGTGGGCGCACAGGACCTGCAAGCGGCCTCCGGGGACGGCCTGAGAATGAGTTCGTGGACCTTCTCGCCAGAGCACAGCGCATGCTCACACGCGCACGCACACCTGCGCCCCGGCCCCCGAGCTGCGCTGCTGGTCCCGGGACCCCTCTGTCCCACCTTCGTAGGGGTCAAGTCCCAGGAGCGGAGGTAGTGCTGACCTGTTTTCACTTTGATTCAACCTGGCTCCAGGATTGTTTTAGCCTCTGTCCTTTTCCTCAGCAAATGTTCTTTATTAAGAGAAGTGTAATTGAGAGCACTAAGCAGAGACCGAGGAAGTGGTCCGTTTGGCGGTTGAGGCGGCAGCGCCCTGGAGCCCTGGCCATCAGCCTCCCACCGCTGCCTCCTGGGGTTGGGGGCCTGAGCAGCCACATCCGCTGCTGTTTGTGGCAGATCTTTCATCACCGCGCAAGGAGCCTGGAGCAACAGAGTCCGGAGGAAAAAAGCAAAATACAAACCTTCCCTTCAAAGCACCTTGGACGAGGGGCCTGTCTCCGAGCCTTTCTTCCCACAGCCGAGGGGCTGTGAGCCCACAGGAGCCACGTTTCCCTGTCTGACCCCCGTGTCCGCCTCCATGACAAACCGTCACAATGGCGTGGCTGAAAACAACAGAAACGTATTCCTCCTGGCCTGGAGGCCGTCAGCCCTGCCAGAGGCTCTGGGGAGGGTCCTTCCTCCCTCCCAACTTATGTGGGCCCTGGACGCCCCTCAGCTCCTGGCCACGTCCCCCTCTGCCTCGGTGGTCTCGGGGCATCTTCCCTGGGCCTCGAGGATGGTCATCTCTGCAAGCACCCTATTTCCAAGCAGGGCCCCGTTCCCAGGTCCCGGGGTTAGGGCTTTGACGTATCTCTCTGGGGACACGATCCGACCCGTGACTGCCGCTTTCCCTGTCTACCATGTTTTCCTGCTAAATCAGCCCCAGGAGAATCCCATTCCCCACTCGGAGCATGGGGTCTGAGGCTCGGCCCTCCGAGGCCTGGTCTACACCGCGGCCCAGCGGTCCTCACCCCGGGAGCTGCTAGAGCTCCTTGCCCCCTGCAGCCAGGCCCAGGCTTGCAGGCACCGGGCTCTCGGGGAGTCTGCGACCCCCTCCCGCTGCCGGTGCCACCCCATCACCCAACACCCACAGGGAGGTGCCGTGGGTGCCCCTACACTTAGAGCTGAGGAACCTGGGGCCCGCTGCTGGGGTGGGGGCGTGAACCAGGCCGCGGGGCTCGGGAGCCCACCTTCCTCTCCACACTCACGTCCAGTTCTCGTCCTGGGAGCTGGGGGTGCAGCAAGACCTGCCGGATTCCCCACAGATGTCGCCTACCTTCCCGGGCCTCCCTCCAGCCTGCGGGGACCACCCTGCGGCCCGGAGTCCGCCTCCTGCCGCTAGGACAGTGGGACTCTGGGGTCACCGTCACCCACAACGGGCTGTTTACAGTCCGGGGGCCCGTCCAGCCCGGGTCTCGGAGAGGCTCCTGGTGAGGAAGTGCCCACTTTGTACATAAACCAAACGGACAGAACCGCAGGCCTGTGTGTTGCGGCTCCCCGCTCACCCCTGGGATGGGACACGCTGGCTGCGCCTGCGAGGGCGGGAGCGGCGGGCGGCGGCTCCTGGGCTCGGGGAGAATCAGGCTCGGCAGGAAACAGGGCCCGTTCCCCCCACCCGGCTCAGCTCCCTCGCAGCACGTAATGACTTTTCCAGGGAGCCCAAGTCTGTCGTCTTCCGTGGATTCGCTGCTCCCGGGCACTGCCCGGCCTGGACCCTCAGCTGGGGTCACCTGGAGTCCTAGGCATCAGGGTCACGGCCCTGTATCCTTGGGCAGCTGAGCAGAGTGTGGCCCCAGGGCCCTGGATGCGGCTGCTCCCTTCGGGGGTGATCTGGGGCGGGTCCCCTCTGTGGGCACCCGTTGCCACTAGAAGCTGCCCCTGTGCCAGCCCCGGGTGCCCCTCAGCAGGAGGACACACCCCAGAGGCAGAGAAGGGCCTCAGGAAGGGGCCCCAGGATGTGGCCCTCAGCTCAGGGCCCAGAGGACGAGCCTGGGGTGCGTCCAGATGCACAGACAGACCCGCCGGGCAGACACGGGGCTCCCAGCAGGAGGGAGACAAGGCGCAGAGGCCCTAGCCCAGGGCCACCGGCGGGAGGCGTGGACGGCTGCAGAAGATGCAGGCGGGAGGGCCGGGCGTCCTCCGCGTCTGAGGACGCCCTGTGCTGGGAGCCGGTCCTGGGCGGGCGCCGAGGGGCCGGCAGGATCCCACCTTCACCAGGGCGGCCCCCGCGCTCCTGGCCTCGGCCTCTGGGCCCTCGTGCTTCCTGCTCCCCCAGCCCTGGCTCCGGCCCCCCACTCACCTGGCCCCCCTTCTCAGAGCGGGGACCAGCTCACAAACTACAAGCCCTTTGCAGTTCAAGAGCCTTTCTCAAAATTTCCGAAGGAGTTCTGTATTTTGGATAATGTCAGTTTCTTTCAAATAACTCATATCATCAAAAACACACAATGGGGCTTCCCTGGTGGTGCAGTGGTTGAGAGTCTGCTTGCCAATGCAGGGGACACGGGTTCGTGCCCCAGTCCGGGAAGATCCCACATGCCACAGAGCGGCTGGGCCCGTGAGCCATGGCCGCTGATCCTGCGCATCCGGAGCCTGTGCTCCGCAACGGGAGAGGCCCGGGTACCGCAAAAAACAAACAAACAAAAAAAGACACAATGATGTTACTGGAAAAGGCAGGCAGAATTATGAAATTTTTGCACCAGCAAAAACTTGCAGAGCATGACATTTATGTCTTCCCAATACAGTAAATATGTCAACAAGAAAGCCAAATGAGTAACTGTTATTTTTGCACAGGTTATTTCCCACCCACCCACCCCCATCTAAAAAAATTGTTTCAAAATACACATTACATAAAACTTACCACCGCGACCATTTTCGGAGCACACTTCAGTGGTATTAAGCACATGCACGTTGCTGTGCAGCCGTCACCACCATGAGTCCCCATAACTCTTTTCATCTCATAAAACTGAAGCTCTGCGCCCACTAAACACTCACTCCCCATCCCTTTCCCCAGCCCTGGTGTTACCGTTCTACTTTCTGTCTATGAATTGGACGACAGGTGGAATCTCGTACAGGTGGAATCATCAGGGTGCGTTTCTGTGTCTGGCTTATTTCACCCGGGTTCACCCATGTTGTAGCCTGAGTCAGAATTTCCTCCTCCGTTTAGGTTGAATACTATTCCATTGTGTCTATCACCACATTTTGTTTATCCACTCATCTGTCCATGGACACTTGGGTTGCTTCCACGTTTTAGCTATTGTGAATAATGCTGCTGTGAACATGGGTGTGCAATATATGTTCAAGACCCTGCTTTCAATTCTTTTGAGTATAAACCCAGACATGAAATTGCTGGGTCATATGGTAATTCTCTGTTTAATTTTTTGAGGAACTGCCATACTGTTTGCACAGCAGCTGCACCATTTTACATTCCCACCAACAGCATACAAGGGTTCCAGTTTCTCCATATCCCTGCCAGCACCTGTTTTCTCGTTTGGGTATAATAGCCATTCTGGTGGGTATGAAGTGGTTTCTCATTGTGGTTTTGATTTGAACTTCCCTGATTAGTGATGCTGAGCAGCTTTTCATGTGCTTATTGGCCATTTGTATGTCTTCTTTGGAGAAATGTCTATTCAAGTCCTTTGCCCATTTTTGAATCCAGTTGTTTGTTTTTTGTTGGTGAGCTTTAGGAGTTCTCTATATATTCTGGATACTAACTCTTTATCAGATGTATGATTCGTAAATATTTTCTCCCGTTCAGTGGATTGTATTTTTACTCTGTTGATATTGTCTTTTGATGCACAAAATTTTAAAATTTTCATGAAGTTCAATTTGTCAATTTTTGTCTTTTGTTACCTGTGCCTCTGGGGTCACATCCAAGAAATCACTGCCAGACTCAGTGTCATGAAGTTTTTGTCCTATGTTTTTGTCCAAGAGTTTTGTAATTTTAGGTCTTACATTTAGGTCTTTGATCCATTTCGTGTTAATTTTTTGTATATGGTGTGAGCTAGGGGTTCAACTTCATTCTTTTGCATGTGGATATCCAGTTTTCCCAGCACCATTTGTTGAAAAGACTATCCTTCCCCACGGAATAGTCTCAGTATCCTTGTCAAAAACCATTTGACCTCACGCATCAGGGTTTATTTCTGGGCTCTCGATTCTGTTCCTTTGATCCACATGCAGGACCACCCTGTTTTGACGACTGTAGTTTTGGGATACATTTTGGAATCAGGACGTTACACGAGTCATTTTTAAAGCGATGGTGGAACTGTTGTCATGGGAATTGAGGTGTGACCTTGGCGTGACAGTTAAGTCCATCTCCTGAGCTGGGGAACATGCTGAGCGCAGTGCCCAGGGATCAGGCAGCCCTGGGGGCAGGCCGTGAACGCTGTGTTGAGAAGCTGAATTAAGGGCAAGTGTGGCAAGAGGGTTGCAGTGGTCCCGAGGGCCTCTGGTATGCTGGTGACAGGAGTTTCCCGACAGCTCTGACCGCAGCCCCTCGACCAGGTTCCGAGGGCCCGCACTGCTCCTGTGACACTGACAATGGTTCTGTGTGCGGCTCTGATTCTTCCCGTGCTGAAGGTGAGGAAACCGGCAGGTGGGCACCGAGAGCGGGTTTGTCCCTAGTCGAGGTTTTGTGAAGTCTCCGGGGAGGTAGACTTGCTTGTGCCCAGTCGTGCCACGGACTGTGGGCTGACCATCTCTCACACACACACACACACAAGCTTCCACTGTCTCCTCTGCTCAGAGCAGGAGCTGTCAGAGCTGGGCCTGGCCCCTCTCTCAATGAGATCCGGGAGATGCTGGCCAGGGCCCTGCCCACGGCCTCTGTCTTGTCCCTCCTTTGAGTTGGAGCGGGTTTCCCAACCTCAGCACTCAAGATGTCTGCTATGTAATTCCAGGTGGGGGGAGCCCTGCACACGGTTGGATGCTTGGTCGCACCTGGCCTCCCCCTGCTAGGTGCCAGCGCCCACTCCCGTCCTGACCACCATGAGTGTCTCTGGATGGTGCCCAGGGTCCCTGGGCCCACAGCCTCGGGAGGGGGGCCCTGAGCAGCCCCCTGTCACCTGAGAGCCCTTCTGGGAAGTCCAGTGGGGCTCGTAGCCCTCTGACCGCCCCTACAGGATGGCCCATCACCAGGCTCCTGTTACCCCCTCCACGGGGCCTCCAGAGCCTGGTCCCAGCAACCTACAAGAAATTCAGGGGCGTTTCCGCTTTTCCATCATCAGGGACAGACTTCCTAAAGAACTCCCAGCACTGTGCCCACAGAGCTCATCCAGAGACTCCACAAAATTTCCTTTTCCTATGTCTGTAGAAAATCAATGTAAAGATCATGCGTGTTCAGGACAAGCTTCGGCCACAATACACCTGCAGCTAAGATCATACTCGCCCTCGAGCTCCAGGCACGGGGCAGGAAGTTTCGGGAATACTTTCCCTCATCTTTTGGTACAGGTGACACCATCTGGTGCAAAGTGTGTCTTTTCCTTTTTGGACCATTCATAGTATCTGGCCAATCGGTGCCACCATGAGGACACAGCTGCACTAAGCATGCTTCACAGCCCCAATATTGTTCTGGAGAAATGGCATCTTTTCCAACAGAACAAGTCCAATCTTTCTCCAGTTTCCATTTTGAAAGCCAGAGGCACGTCCCAGTGGCAACCCCCCTGGTCGGAGGGTCTGCAGGGCACGTGGCACTGTGCTTCCACCTGCTCAGCCCGGTGGTCTGTGGACGCAGCCAGGCCGTGTATCCACGGGAGGCTCACGGCTGCTTTCCTGAACTTTCGTCCCATGCTGTCTGCATCCCCCGCCCCAGGGAATTCCGGGGTGAGTTCCCGCCGCCCCTGCCCCGAGGACCCCTGACACTCAAAGCCTCGTGCTCAGGAAGAATCAACCAGGCTCCAGTTCTGCTGTCCAGCGTTTGCATGTGGAGTGGATTCTCCTCTTGCCTCTGAGCCATGGACGCGGCTGCTTTCAGAGGCTCAGGCGCAGCTGCCAGCAGGACCTGGGAGGGAAAGAATGTTCTGGGCTGGCTGTGCTGAGGCCCTGGACGCTTCACTCTGGCAGAGCCGGTGCCCCCAGACCCCCCACCATCAGGACAGGCCTGGCAGTCACCGTCTTTCACTCTGTCTTCCTGGGCTGTCCGCCTTCCTCTTCATGTCTTAGGTAAACTCTGGGGTCCTTCTGGCTGGAAGTGAGCTCTGTTTTTCAGCCGCCCTGTGGCTTTTGGAGGCAGCAGACTTAAAATTAGTTCATGACGATCCAGACACACATGGCAGCTTGGAAACCACACAGCAAGCCCGCCGGTGGAGGAGCCCCCGTCGTCAGGGCAGCCAGACTGAAATTTATGAAGTGACCTGGGCCTTGTCGGGCCTGGTGACAGGGTGTCCGCTGAACCACTGCTTAGTCACCAATTTGCTTGGCAAGATGGGTGGATGAGGAAACACACGAAAGGTCAGACAGTAGGAGTTTGTCTAGACGCTCTATATTGGATTCTCCACGCGGCGTGTCCTGTAGCAACCTTTGCAAACACGGGTCTTTCAGCGACATCATAAAAGCTTTGTTCTCCTGCCATGGGGGGCCGCTCTGTCTGCATGTCAACCTACCCGCAGGGCCACTGAGGCCTCAATTTAGAAGCTGGAGGGGGGCCCTCGGGAGGCCCCTCTCCTCCCCAGAGCCTCTCCCGGCAACGCCCAGCTCCCGGGAAGGACGCACCCCTTGGGAGGAGGCCAGGCCTTCCAGAGCACGTCCAAGGCTCAGAGGCAAACACGCCAAGAGGTAGAAGTGGCTTGTTTTCCCTCTGAGCCTGATGGGAAGGCTGCTTATGGCCCATCTCTTAGTCATCTCTCTGAGGCTCGAAGCAGACCTTCTGAGGGCTGAAGACCAGAAATCACACGTGGGACACAGCCTCTAACTCCCCGAGGACTGTCCTGAGCTGAGGAGATGGAGGAGGGTGGAGAGAACGTGGGGGAGAAAAGTGGCGCCGGGGGTGGGGGCTGTCTGCCCCCAGTCCCGCCCCCAGGGAGGCCTGACAACACCCTCCCCAGGGGCTCTCTACTCCACAGCCCCAGGCACTGTCTGCAGAGGGACATCCAGAGGGCCAAGGCCACAGTGCTGCCCAGCGGACACGGCAGACTCATCCCGCCTAAGGGTCGCGGTGCCGAGGGGCAGAGATGCTGCTCTGGAGGCTCGGCCAGGCGATGAAAGATGAGAACAACCTGCCGTGAGGACGGGTCCCACAGGCTGACTGCGCCCGGACCCTCCCGCTGTCACTGCTTGTGTCGTCTCCTCACTCTCTGCTCTCCCCTGCCTTTCGACGCCTTCTTGAGCGCGGCAGGGAGGACTGGCAGCCGCCGCACCTGCCCGCTGAAAGCGGGGACTGGGCCGCGGTCGAGGCAAGAGGAAGCCGGGCGCCAGCACCTGGGCCCTGCATGCGGGACGCGCACCGGCCTGGTGCGAGCACGGCCGTGGGCTGAGTCTTCCTCCCTGGGCTCCGTGCCGCGGGGGCTACTGCGAGCCGGTTACGTTTCCTCCTCGTAGCTGTGAGCTTTCTGAATGTCTGGAGGCCCCTGGGCCCCACCCCAGGAGGCTCCCCTTGTGGCCGGGGTGCACTCTTTCTTCAAGGCAGCTCACAAGACATCTCCAGGCTGGGATTGGGGCCATTTTGAGTCCTTATTACTTTGGAAACCTGTAGGGCAGGCGACCCTCGGAGCAGGGTCCCCATCCACCTGGCCGCTGCCCTGCATTCACGGAAAACATGGAAAAGTGAGCAAAACAAGCTTGTTATGAACAGAGGGGATGAAAAGATCAGAGAGAAAATAATTAAAATAGAAGACACACCCCAAAGAAGAGACGTAAAAAGAACCCGTCTTGTCTGCAATGTCCCAGTTCCTCCGAGGCTTCCTCCAAGGCTCCCCGTAACCCCTGCCCCATCCACTGCCGCAGCCCTCTCTGTGCAGCGCGCCTGGGATGAGGAGCCCCCCGTGGACCCGCTCCTTCCAAGCTGGCCCAGGCGGCGAGCGTGGCCAGGGGTCAGGCAGCAGCAGCCAGGGCTTGCCCCGCTCCATGTGCCCTGGGCTCCCCCACTCTGGGTCCCATGGGCCCTGCCCCGTCCCTCTGGCTCCTGGGTGCCAGCTCGGCCCTTCTCAGCTCCCGAGGCGCTCATACCTGGGGAGCAGCCAGCCTGGCACCAGATGGTCCTGCCTGCGATATGGAGGGGACCAGAAGGACCTGCCCGCTTCTCCTTTTTTTTTTTTTTTTTTTTGCGGTATGCGGGCCTCTCACTGTTGTGGCCTCTCCCGTTGCGGAGCACAAGCTCCGGACGCGCAGGCTCAGCGGCCATGGTTCACGGGCCCAGCTGCTCCGCGGCATGTGAGATCTTCCCGGAGGCACGAACCCGTGTCCCCTGCATCGGCAGGCGGACTCTCAACCACTGCGCCACCAGGGGAGCCCCCGATTCTCCTGCTTGTGCTGGGTTTTCTCGTCATGGGAGTTCTTGAAGAGACCCCAGGGAAGAAATTCCTCCCAAGGTTAAATAGTTGAGCTAGTTTTGAATACCGGGGTGTAGCTTACGACACTCTAAGGATGTTGGGGGTTTTCCCTGCTGCCCAGGAAGCAGGACACACAGCTGGCCAGTGTGGCGGGACCTCAGAACATGACCCCATGGGGAACCTGGGTCTCTGCAGATGTGATTTAGGTGAGGAGCTCGACATGAGGTGGTCCTGGATCATCTGGAAGGCCCCCACAGCCAGGGCTCATGTCCTTATGGGAGACAAAGAACGGGACTCTGAGACGGGAGTCTGCATGAGGATGGACGGAGGAGAGAGGCCCAGCGGGTCCTGCCTTCAGGGCCGCCAGGAGGCGCTGACCCTGCCCGCCCTCCATCTCGGACTCCTGGCCTGCAGGACTGGGAGGGAAGAAATTCCTTGAGCCGCCCCATCTGTGGGGCTTGGTGACAGCAGCCCCAGGAACCAGACCCACCCTTCACGGGGTGTGCTCTGGTGCCACGTCAGCCCCACCTTTGTCCCGGCCTCGCTCCCTCACCCCCATCTCTTTACAAGGGCTGCTGCACCTGTGGCCCGCTGCAGCCTCACTGTGAGCGTGCACTCAGGGCTCCTCTGGATTCGGGCATGGTGTCTGAGTGTCTACTGCCCATTGCTGTCATCCGGCTGCTGCCGGTGGGTCACTGGCATCAAGCCTGCACCACCTGCCCGACGGGCCCCTCACCTCCGTTGAGCACCTTCCACCTCCTCCCCATCAGGGGTGACTCATAGCGTCCTGTGGGGGTGGAAAGGACACACATCTCGGGCTCCTCCCACTCTGTCTTCCTTCCTGAGGCTCCAAGAGTCCTCTGGTCGTGTCCTTTCTGTTTGAAAACCTCCCTTTGCCCATTGTTACAGGGCAGGTCTGCTAGTGGCAAATTCATTCCCTGATTTACGTATTTATTTGGGCCTGAGAACTTCGTCTTTGTTTCTCCTTCACCCCTGAAGAGTAATTCGGGGTTGGCAGTGCTAATCTTTCAGCCCTTGAAAATGTGCCACTTCCTTCTGGCCTCTGTGGTCTCAGACGAACCGGCTGCTGCTGGAACCGGTGTTCTTTTTCCGTCAGTAATGTGTTTCCTTCTGGATATTGCAAAGATTTTGGTTTGTCTTTAGCTTCTAGAAGTGTAATCGTGATGTGTCTTGGCATGGGTTTGGGGGCGTTTTCCTATTGAGAATTTGTTCAGATTCTTGGATCTGTAGGTTTACGCTTTTACCAACTTTGGGGAGCTCTCAGCTGTTGTTTATCCTGATTCCCTTTCAGCGTCACTCCCCTCCCGTCTCCTCTGGGACTCTGGTGCCACAGAGCCACATCTTCTTAATTGTCCCACAGGCCCCTGAAGCTCCGTTCATGTCTTTTGCACTGTTCCTCTCTGCTGTTCAGACTGAGTGAATTCCCACGTGTGCACAAATTCACCGATCCTATGCACTGCCTCCCCGACACCACCAAGGAGCTGGGGTTCATTCTGTTCGTGAGTATTTTGTCCTGGAATTTCCATTCGATTCATTATAATCACTCCTGGATTTTTGCTAAGATCTTCTATTTGGTTCAAGAGAATTTGTAATTGCTTGTTGAATCATTCTTAGGGCAGCTGCTTTAAAACCTTTGTCCAATGGTCCCAGCACCTGATTCATCCAGTGTTGGGGACACCTGATGGTCTCACCTAAGTTGTGATTTTCCTGACTCTAAGTCTTATCCTTGGGACTTCCCTGCTGGTCCAGCTGCTAGGGCTCTGTGCTCCCAGTGCAGGGGGCCCGCGTTCGATCCTTGATCAGGAAACTAGACCCCCCTTGCAGCAACTAAAGTATCCCACATGCCACAACTAGAGATCCTGTGTGCCACAATGAAGATCCTGCCTGCTGCAACTGAGGCCCGGTGCAGCCAAGTAAATAAATTTTTTTTAAATGCTTTTTAAGTCTTATCCTAGCATTTGCCCATTGTGACAGGAAACCATGGGTCCTGCTTGAACCTTCCATTTTTGCCTGCAGCCACCTGTCTAGGCTTGGTCCTGGCTGCAGTTGGTCCCATGGGCATGCACGTCTCAGAGCCTGTGCAGCCCTGCTGAGTCAGCTTGGTTTGTCTGGTTCCCGGGAGCTTGCACTGGCCCTGCTCGTGCTTCTTAGTTGGGGGGGGGTTGCGGGTGAGGGCACAAGGAGCCTCCCCAAGGCCCCCTAGGTGCAGGGGGGCTCTCTGGCCTGTAGGGAGGAAGCGGTTTCCAGGGCAGACACGTGCCCCTTCTGTAGGTCCCTCCCCTGGCCCAGCTCCTGGTCCCTTGGTGGGAGAGTCGGTCAGAGGGAGGGAGGAGCCGCTGCTGGGCCTGGTCCCCCTCATCACTGTCTTGGGGGAGACAAGGCTGGGCTGGGCCTGGTCCCCCTCCTCTGCTATCTCAGGAGGACGCGTGCTCCACGCTATCTGCGCCTTGCGCCTGGGCCGCCTCCCTATGTGGTGAGATGACCGCTGGCATTTTGTTCCCCAATTCTGGCCCAAACCTCTGTCTTCCTCTAAGCACCCCCTGCCCGGGGCTCCTCTGGCTGCAGCCTGCAGCTTCCAGGGTTTGTAGCCTGGCTTAAGGAGGAGGAGGAAGGGGGCTCAGCCACCTGCTCAGTCCAGAAGTGAGAACCATTTCCAAGCTGACGTGGAACAAGGCAGACCATAAGCGAGCGCAGCAGTGCAGGGACAGAGAAGGACCACGGGGACGCCCCAGATGCCCCGCTGCACCCTCACTCCACCCCCACTGCACCCCCCTTTGGGAGCTCACGGCCAGGACCCCAGGGGGCTCTGGAACCCTCCTGACTTTGAGGGGCAGCGTCCAGCCCCATCCGAATCCTCCCTAGAGGTGCCTCAGGAACGGCCGCGGCCCCGCCCGGCTCGCCGTGTGATGCCCGAGGCTGGTGCCGGTGAATCTGCAGCTCCATCTTGTATCCACACGTGCTTCTCGAAGGCCCTGTATTAACGAGGCTTTGAGATCTGTGTCTGCTGAGGGTCACGACAAAGAGAGATGGTCCAACTATAAACCTCACAGCCTCAAGTGGGGCGGGCTGCCCAGGGAGGCGTTCCTGCCTCTGAGACTCTGTCCCGAGCGGGCGCCCAGGGCCTGGCGCCTCCTGCGACACCTCCTCCGGCCGGTTCCTCCACCCCGTCCCCGTCCCTGTCCCCAGGCTGAGCTGGGCATCTGGTGAACCACGCAGGTTTTCATATCAAATCACTCCATGAGAAAGCGGCCTGTGCTGGGGGGACGCACAGCCAGAACAGCCAGGGCAAGCCCCACCCCACAGGGCCCTCTGGAATCCCCGTGTCCCCTCGGGCACGAGGTCGGCTTCGGGCGGGCCACCAGCCGCCCCCCGAGGTCCGGCCCTGCAGCCACACAAAGGCGGCTCTGGGGGCCCCGCTGGCAGCAGAGGCTGCCCTCTCCCCTGCAGGTGCCCTCCGAGGGGCCTGGGATGAAGAGCCTTCGGGCGGTGAGGCTGGCCTCTCCTCCCGGAGGCCCTGCCCGCCCAGCACTGCTGCAGGGCCGGCTGGGCAGCCTGGAGGTCCTGTGCACCTTCCTGCAGGAGCCTGAGACTCTGTATGCTTCCCCACACCAGCCCTGGCCCCTCACCCTGCTCCTCTGCTGGGAGAAGCGACAAGCCCCCACCCTGTCGCTTCTGAGAGAGCAGGGCCGAGGCCGGGGGCTCCTCCGAGACCAGAGCTGGGTGCGTGGAGACCAGCCCTGGACACAGCTCTCGTGTGTGTAACACGTCAACGCGCCAGGGAGCCCACACCTGGGGCGGGGGGTCACCTGAGCGACGTTGGCAGGGCCTCCGGTGAGCCCGGCCAACGACTGCTCCATGCGGGGGCAGGTGTAATGGAACATCGCAGACACTCTCAGCACTGATTAGCCGTGGCCTCGGGCAACTTCCCTGGGCCTCGGCCTCCTCCCATAAGAAGGAGGTGGGGAAGTGGTGGCCTGCTTGGAGCAGCCAGGCGTGGGGGGCTGGGAACTAGCCCCCTGGGACCTATAGGTCCACAGCCACACAGAGAAGCAGAGCCTAGGAGGACAGAGACGCACCTGCCAGCACAGCCGCCAGACACAGCTCACAGAGCCTCGTGTGCACACGGCGGCCCGAAACCGGCCATCTGGGGGCGGGTGAGGCAGGCAGTCCCCAGGCCAGACCCCAGACCTGCTGCCCCAGAAACTGCACTCAGACAGGACCCAGGTGCTCCTGGCTCTAGACGCTCACCCCACCCCGATCCTGCCAGGCCGTCACCTGCAGACCCTGATACGCCTTCGTAGGGGGCGTCGATAGCCCACCTTTGCCTCAAGGTTCAGTCTCGAAGAAGCCGTCCTTCCGCCCCCAGCCTCACGCTGCACCAGAATCGGTGCCTCAGGCCCTCCTCCAAGAGCAGGCTCGAGGCGGGAGAGGCGGGGTCGTCCCGGGGCCCCAGCAGGACGGCGCACGTGGAGCCCACCCTGCTCCCAAGGCGTCCTTAGGAATCCGCGTTTGGGGCTTAGCGTGGCCCGAGGCTGCGGCCTCCTGGGGAATCGCGCTCAGGGCGGGTGGGCAGGGCCGGGGGCCTCGTGTGTCCCCCACAGGCTGCGGGGCTACCATCTTCCATCCAGAGCCTCGGGGCAGGGCCCCTTGGGGACGCACACCCGCCCAGGTCCTCTCACGGATCAGAGCTTAATCGCAGGGTCTCCTTGTCGACAGGTGGGAACTTTTCAAGAGCAGACTGACCAGACTGATGGTCCCAGGTTCTTCCAGGAAGAGTCCGCACCCGTCTCCTGTTCCATCACCAGTCTGTGAATTGTGCATCCACCCACCCTCCCTCTCTTGGCTAATGTACGACTCTCAGGCCAGCACTGGGGGTCCAGCAAGGACCAGCGAGGCCTGACTTCCTAAGATGGAAAAACTTGTATGGACAGTGTGTCCACAACATGATGGACGAAATACTAGCACCTGTGCTTCCCACCGGTGGACTTGACACCCTTTGTATAGAACATCAAATAGCTCACGGGGTGGACACTTACGGCCACCCCTCCACCCCTAGAACCTGCCTCGGACTCCACCACTAGCTCACGCAGAGCCAGGGCCGCCCAGACGGGCCCTGTCTGTGGGCTCCCAGGTGCCCAGGGAGTGGACGGAGGGGCAGCTGGTCGCGAACTGAGCTAAGCAGGGGTAGCCAAGGGACACGCGGCCCGCACCCTCCACCAGGAACGGGGCAGGGCTCCCCAGAGGAAGTCGGGCAAGGGGCGGTCCACTCATTTGCCAAATCGTTTGAATCAGATTTTTAAAACTGTGACAACACCCCCCCTCCAGCAAAGGTACTTAACTGATCAGGCCAGGAGGGTTGGATGGGGACTGAGGCTGTCAGGTGCTCACACCGTAGACCATGTGTTGAGGCCCTTTTTACAGATAGGAAGACTGAGTCCCAGAGGAGCCAAGTGCCTTGCTTGAGCCTGAAAAGAAAAGAAGCCTTTATCCGGTGTGAAAGCTTTACGTTTTAACACTATCCAGCTGTCCTGTCCGTTTCTCATTCCTTTGCTTTAAAAGCCCCGCTGGTGAGAGGGGGCAGCTGCTCTCTGGTCCACACAGCGCCAGCTCCCGCGTCTGGAGACAGTGAGGACGGCTTCCGGCTTCTTTAGGCCAGGGGTCAGGGCGCGGCCGGCCCTGGGAATTCGTGGTCCAGGGGGACCTTCCTTCTCCGCCCCGACACCCACCCTTACCACCAAGGAGAGCGTCCCCGCCTACCAGGGATGCCAGAGAACCGACAGGATTTGCATTGTTTTGTGGGGTTTTTTGGGTTTTGCTGTTGTTGTTGTTGTTTACCATTGGGCAGATTCTATGGTCAAACTGGAAAGTTCAAACCACCCGAGTGAGCCCAGTGCAATTCCTGGAATGTTCCCTCCTGTGAATTTACCAGAATGAACCATCAAATTTAAACCTAGAGCTTTTGTAGTTATTTCTGTAATTGGCCAGGAAAATCAACCTTTATAAAGCCAATGTGTTGTTTGAACTATGCCTTATTCCGTAAGAATTTCGTTAAAGTAATTATATCTTAATCAATGTGGCCAAGGTTATGGATGGCACTTCATCTCATAACAGACCCTGTATGCTGTAGCAATTAGCGGCCAGCAAATGAGCAGGACACAGCCACTTGTGGGGCCTGCGTAATGTTTTCATTACAGGAGCTACTAATAATCTATTAATCTCCCTCTAAACACCCAGCAACATGAACACATTCCTCACCTCAAAGCTGGTTCTATGAAATGGCTTGAAGCCCACAAACTGGCACGCAGGAGGTAGCATGTCAGCAGATGATTTATGGCATGAATCGAACACCTTCGTGTGAATAAAGACATAATTAACCCCCAGGAGTAAATTGTCATAATGGCAAACACGTTCACTCAAGGCTGGCCCTGCAGGGCTCGCCCACGGCCCATGCTGCCAGCCCAGAACAGTCTGTGTGCCCAGGAAGGTCCGTGTGCCTAGATCCATCCGTGCACCCAGGGACATCCGTCTGTCCAGACCTGCCTGCTTTGAGAAGTCTTAGCCCTGAGTTGGCCCTGACCCTGCTGGAAAGCCCCTGCAGCCGTCCCCAGGCCCCAGTCAGCCTCTGCCACCTCAGAGAACCGGCAGGGTCCCCCCGACGAGGAATGGGCTAGGGAAACTGTGCCTTCTGCATTCGAGACGAAAACATTAAATCAGTTCCTCTTTTCCAAATGCAGGTAAAACGGAATAATGCACATCTAATGGGGCTCCTGGAATCTAACCTAATCTGTCCTTTATCTTCTCCAACAGAAATCAAACACTGTACGATCTCACTTATATGTGGAATCTTAAAGAAAATACCCCCAAACTGAACTCACAGATACTGAGAACGTATTGGTGGTTGACAGAGGCAGGCACTGGGGGTGGGAGAAAGGGAAGAAGATGGTCCAAAGGCACAAGCGCCCAGGACAACGTCACACTCTGGAGCAGCCCCTCCCTGGTGGCTGTGTCTCTGCTGCTCTAATCCTTGAGTCGACCGGCGGAGGTGAGCGGGACTCTGTTACATGCCCAGCACTTTGCACTGCTAAGAACACTTGGGCCCTGACACAATTATTTTGAAATATGTACATTTATGGTAGTTTTTTTCAGTACAAAAGGTTACAAAATCGGCTTAAGGTTAAAGATACAGCTGAGGGGTACAGGGAGGGCTGGGCAGTGGGCGTGGGTCCCGCCCGGCCAGACCCCAGCGGGGCTTACGGGGAGCCGGCGGGTACCCCGCGGGGCGGCCTCTGTCCTGGAGGAGCCTCCGTCTCCGCGGGGGAGACCCTGCTCTCGGGACATGGGCGGTGCGGAGACTGGGCAGGCGACGGGGACCCCGGCCGGCAGTTGCTGGAGCCCCCACTGGACGAGTGGGCTGGGGAGGGCCACCCTCTGAAGGGACGGGGCGCCACAGGGCGGCGAAGGGGGGCTTCTCCCTCTGAGGTCAGACGGAGCCTCCTGCAGACGCACCGAAGCCCTGAAAGCAGGCTTCCGCAACGCTGGGCCTCCCCTCACGGCTGAGGGTCACTCTTGCCTTGTGTCCAGGAAGCTCAGATTTCAGACCCAATCAACCCCTCTCTCTGAATTATCAGACTCTGGCTCTTTGCTATTTTCGCTTTTTCACCCTCCCACTGACCTGTGTTCTCTTTATGGTAAAAGCCTCAAATCCCTTTTGGAAGCAGATGGGCGATACCTGAAGTCTGGTGGGAGAACACACCCCAGGCAGCCCATGAGACGCCCTCTTCTGCACACGACCCCCCTCCACGAACAGGCCTGCTTCGCCTCTGGGCCCCGGGGCCTCGGGGGTGTGGAGAGCCCACGGCCCTTCTCAGAGAAATGATTTTAATGCATAAAGTAAAAACGCAGGATTATGACAACTGCACCCAGCCGTGGAAATATTTCTTTAAAAACACAATCATGAGATACTGATATTAACTCATTAAATAGCAATATCCTGTTCTAATGAATTCTGTAATCTTGACATAGTGACTCCCGTAAATGATATTCTGAGATTTCTACAACAAGGGCAGTGTGATGTGAGCCATGGTTTCTGGTGTCATGAACTTAATTCACAGTGTTAAGAGCCGTCAGGTTCCTTGCGTGTCTCTACAGCCCACCGGCCCTGAGCCCCATCCTGTAGGTAGGGAGGAGTCCAGCCTCAGCCTCAGCTTCAGCCTCCAGTGGCGCCCCTGCGCCAGGCAGGGCCAGGTGCTGGGGGCCTGATGCTCTGCCCACGGTCACCGTGCCCCCCGCCCAGCCTGGAGCAGCCCCAACATGGGTCCCGTCTGGCCAGGGCAGCCAGAGGGCACCGTGCGGCCCCTCCCCAGACCCCAGGGAGCTCTGTGTCTCCCACACCCCTCAACCAGTCCAGCTCCACCCCCGTCTGGAGCCAAGACAACAGAGAAGAGCCCTAGCAGGTGCTTTCGGTGCTGAGACACAAGCCCCCAGGCAGGGCTCCGGGGTCCGTCTGCCCCCTGTAGCCGGAGAATAAGCACCATGTCCGACGCGTCGCCCGCAGCAGCCACCCCGGCTGAGCCCCCGGCCCCATTCCCAGCAGCCCGCCGGGTGGGCAGCCTCCCTCCAGGCTCACAGGGTGGGGGGCCTCCACCCCAACTCCAGCTCCCCCCTTGTTTAGGCAGAGGTTTCACCCACTGGCCCAAGATGTCCTTTTGGCCGAAGGTCAGCTGGTCCCCATCCCCACAGGCGATCCGACCACCCGCCCGGTTTCCGGGGACCTGGCCGGTCTTCCCCTCGACAGTCCCCCGTCCCGGGACATCCCGTCCTGAGCCCAGGGCAGCCAGAGAGTTAGTCGCCCTAAGGCCCAGCATCCTCCGCAGACCCCCAGGTCCCGGGTCCGAGCACCGGTTGTGCCGCCTCCCCTCCCTGGAGCCTGCTGGGCCGAGGGCATGCGAGGAGCAGCCCTTGGAGGACACAGTGCAGGAGCTGCGGGCATGGAGCCCGCGAGTTCCGCCACCTCCTCCCTGCGGCCCGCTTCCAGGCGGGTGAGGGTCCCGGGGCCGCCCTGGCTGAGCTCCCAGCCTGGAGGCCGGAGGCCTGGATCGCGGTGTCCAGGGCCGAGCTCCCCAGAGAACCGATCAGAAGGCGCTGCTTCTCTTCCAGCCTCTGGTGATGCCGACAGCACCTGGCCTGTGGCCACAGCAGCCCTGTCTCGGCCCCTTCACCTCCTCACCCCGCCTTCCCTCTGGGCCTGTGTGTCCTCCTCTCCCGAGGACAGTCACAGGGTTGGAGGCCCCCCCGGGATGACCTCCTCCCGCTAATTACATCTGCGAAGACCCTCCATAAAAGACCCCATCCCGAGGTGCCAGATGGACATGAGTTGCAGGGTTACTGCTCAGCCCAGTGCAGCCGGCGTCCGTAGCAGGGGAACCACAGGCTCCCTCACCCCGTCCCCATGGGCCCCTTTGCTGTCTCACTCTTGGGTCCCGGGACCCCAGGGAGCCTTGGCATCTGATCCAGCTGTGGGAGCTTTTATGGATGTGTCCAAAAGGGCCACCCTGAACCCCAAACCATGAGTAGCCAAATGTCTTGAGACCTGCCCCCCACTGGCAGCTGACCAGCACCCTCTTCAGCCCGAATTCTCGGAGCCCCAGACTGAGCACAGGCTGCAGAGCACGCCTGGCGCCAGACACGGGCGGCCCGCTCGGGGCGGTGTGAGGGCCACTCACGCAGCGCTCACTCCCAGCTGGACGCCCCACAAAGGTCAGGAAAGCACACGTGAGGGGTGCCTCGTCCAGCACCCTCGGGGGCTTGGGAAGCCCTGTGGTCAAACCTGTCAACGTCTCTGCAAGGAAACAATTTTATTCCACACAGGAGTGAATAAAGACTCCATAGGCCACACTCATATCAGGACACCTGTCCCACCAGGACTGGCCACAGTCACTGATTCCCGTGCAAGGTCCCCTGTGCCTCCATGGCAGGTGGGCTTTCAGACCAAGAGCCGCCCTATCAAATCAGTTCCTCTACGTCCCATCACAGCCCCAACCTGCCTGACGGTGGCAAGTTAAACCTCATCCTTAGGGCTCTGACAAGGCCTGGGGTCCAGCAGACTCTGGGAAAGGGCCCTTTGGTCCTAGGTCTGTAGCAGCCTATATTGTCCACACCCAGGCTTGGCCCTGGGTCTGCATGGAAGCCAGGACCCCAGTGGGCGTGGGCAGTGCAGTCCTGCCAGGTCCCGATGACTCCAGGTGTTTTAGGGAAACCAAGGCGGTCCCTGCACTGGGAGAACGCCCAGCCCCTTCCCCTAACTCAGACCACTGAGCAGCACCTCCTGGGCGTGTACTGCAGCGCGGGCTGGCTCTGCCTACCTCTGACCCTCAGGAGCAGGCTGGAGCTGACCTGAGGCGGGGTCAGGAGGCCAGAAGTCCTCAGGGTTCCCTCACGGCACCCTCCTGGGGGAATGGCTAAAAGCACTCTCCTAACCTCGGCGCTGTCAGGCCGCAGAGACCGGAGGTGAGACCGCGGTGCAGCGCTGGTCACAGCTAATGCTCAGCCTGGGCCCAGCTGCCCCATGTGGGGTCAGCAGGGGCCCTGCCCGCAGTCGCGCCCCGCCCCTCTCAGCCACGCGAGACTTGCTCCCCCGGGTTTGGGGACTGCGGTAGGAAAGCCGGTCCAATCAAGCACCCCTCCTCGAAACCTGCAAACTTCAACCTCGTTACCCAGGACCCTATCTCATCAGGACCATTAGGGCCAGCACTCAGGAACCGCCCCTGGGACCCCAAGCCTGTGCAGAAAAACTCCGCAAAGTCACAAGAGGCAAAAGGGGAATATTTTTCTTTTTAAATCTGACCGATAGAAGAGGTTTTATCCTCTCTGTTATACCACTGTAATTTAAATTTACTTCTAAAATTGTTCAATAAATTTTTTATTTTAGATTAGTTTTAAATTTACATAAAAGCTACAAAAATAGCAGAGAGTTCTCATATACTCCACAGCCAGTTAGCCGGTTGCTAAGGTCTTGCATTACTGTGGTAAAATGTCATAAATATGCACTAGATGAACGCTACATGATGAACCAATATTGACACGTTAACTAAATTCCATAATTTGTTCAGGTTTCCTCAGCGTCCCCTCAGCGTCCCCTCATGTCCTCTCGCTGTCCCAGGATTCCACCCAGGTCGCCGCAGGACACTCGGTCACCACGTGGCCTCAGGCTCCTCTGGGCCGAGGCAGTTTTTGAGATGTCCCCTGTTTCTGATGCCCCCGTGGCCTCGAGGAGAGCGGGCCAGCCGTCTGGTACAACGTCCCTCTGTGGGGACTTGGCCGCTGGTTTTCTCATGAGGACACTGGGCTGATGGGTTTGGGGGACAAGCTCTCATCACATCGTATCAAAGGTGAGGCCCCCTGGGTCACCTGGCTGCGGCGTCTGTCTCCTGCGGGGGAGAATCCATGGAAATTGTTTGGAATTCTTCTGCACAGGATATCTACCTGTTCCCTCCCTAAGTGTACTTTTTAGCATAATTCCTAAGCTTTTTAGAAAGTCATTGTGTAGACTTTGTCAGAAACATAAGGGTAATTTATCATTTTTTTCTAACAGAAAAATGCAGATAAACAGGTTCCTCTTACTGTCCTACTGGCTTTTGAAGGGGGGTCGCTGCGCTGGGCTCCCAGGCTTCAGAGCCCAGGGAGTGGGGAGCCCCATCCCCCAGTCGATGAGGGCGGCGGCCGCGGGAAATCCCTCCTCCACTCCCCGCGGGAGGGGCGCAGGGAGGAGAGCCCCAGCCTGTGATGGGGCCACCCACCGAGGGCCCCCTCGAGAGATGGGGACCCCACTGCACCCTCCACCCCACCCCCGACCCCTGCTTCCCCAGCAACCCGTCAGGGACCAGAGGCCAGAGGCCCGGTGCCTCCCTGCCCCGACAGGCGTCTGCCCACACACTCAGGCCTTTCCTTCCCCAGAACCCCCAGCAGGATCGTCCCCTCCCAGGCCCCGTGGTGGCACAGAGGGGAGCCTTCCCCCCCAGGAGCCTCATGACCCAAGACCCCTCCTGGGTCACCACGTGGCGTGGATGTCCCCGCGGGGTTCGCATGGAGTGAGTGGGCCCGCCCAGTGGTGCCTGGTGGACGCTGGCTTCGGGACCTGGGGCCCAAGGGAGCCCCGAGAGGGTCACTCGGGGTCGATGCTCGGGCCCTGTGGGGTCCGGGAGCAGCTGTGGGCGGGAGGGAGCGAGGGCCGTAATCTAATCTCCTCCTTCTGGCTGCAGGGATCGCACGCTAAGAGCTACTCTCTCTTAATTAAGCTCCGCTCCCAAATCCTTTTAACCACGCAGCTTTAAAAGGAGCATGTGTCTTTCCAAATTAGCTTTGTATCTAGGAATAATAAGACAGCAAGAGTGTGTTAATGAACTTACAGGAGCTCCAAGGGCCCATCAGCGGGGGGTTTATTTGCTTCAAAGGGAACCAGCATCCATTACGCTGAGAGGATGCTCCAGGCCCCGCCGGGCACACCTCCTGCGTCCTCGCGGACTCCGCCCCTGCCGCCGACAGGAGGCTCAGAGAGCTGCCCGCGGGCGACAGCGGCCCGGGATCCAGGACCCCCGAGTCTGCCCCCGATAGCCCACGCTATATTACAAATGATATGAAGGGTTTACTCCAAATATTTGTTAAAGTAACATGCAGACTCTGCCTGGAATAAGTTCTTCTTTTTGAAAAAGTCAGAGAAAATCTTGTTCAAAGAGTGGAATTTTCAAGGCATAGGAACTGGCCTCTGGGCCTGCTGTCTCGGACCTGCGGCCTGGGGGCCCGTGCCCTGCCGGCACAGGGGGCAGGCCGAGGACCAGCGGGTCTTCTGAAGCAGGTGGCGGGGGCCATTCTGGAGAGTCCAGGGCCTCGCTGCTCCATCTGCTGCCCCCCACTCACCCCCGTCCCCCCCCGGCCGAGCGCGGACCTCCGGCAGCGGCACACGCCCCGCCCCCGCCCACGCCACCTGCAGAGCTCAGAAGGTTGCTCGCTCTGTGTGTTTGGGCCCCATGAACAGACTGAAGAATCAGAGCAGGGAAACCTGTGAGAGGACGAGGCCGCGAGCTGGACGCGGTCAGAAGCACCGCCCGCCTCACCCGTGACGCTGAATAACCCCCGGCAATTCTCTCTGTCTGGGAGACAACTCTGAACTCTCTTTACAACCCACCATCGGAGGAAACATGCCCATCTGCCTTCCGGAGGCCAGTGTCGTCCCAAGTCCTAGGCCGCGCCCGGAGCGGAGGGACGGCCGGGTGACCCTCTGGGAGGAGCGCCTGCCACCGGGCCGGGCTCAGGCAGGGCCACGAGGATGGCGGAACAGAAGGACCGAGGAAGTGAGAGGACCAGCAGTGACGCTGCACCTGGACGCCGCGGGCTCGAACGTTTGCCCTGCGGCCGCAGGTCCACCGCTCGGCTCCTGAGCAGGCAGCCGGCTCCAGGAGGGGCAGTGGTTCCTGCCGCCTTGAGGCCCAGCCGAGGGGTCCGTCCTCAGGCACAGGAGGCCGTGGGAATGAAAAGAGAGAGGATGCTGAGGGGAGGAAGATGCACGGAGATCAGCTGGGAGACGGGCCTGGCGGGAGGAGCTGGACCAGGAAGAGACCGATGACTCTGATTAAAGCCAGGAGACAGATGACACGTGAGCAGAGCCTGAGCAGAGGACGGAACTAATGTAGGTGAGCACAGAGGCCACCATGGTGACTGGACAGAGCCGTCTGCTGAAAACGTAAACTCCTTGAGAGCAAAGGTCGTTCGCAGTGCTTTACGCCCAGCTCTGGAAATGCCCCTGGTGCTCACCGCCTGGTGTCCCAGAAAAGCGGGGGGCTGGGCAAATGACAGCAGGGGGTGCCTACCCTGGGATAGCTGGGGGCCTCCTACGTCACCTGGGTGCCGTGCGTTTCATAAACAGGGAAAGAGGGTCCAGGGATGCCAAGCAACTCGCCCAAATGGCTGTCGGGGTCGCTGACAGACCAGGACCCCCCCTGACCCCAGCGCACCGGCTGGGGCCCGTTTCACTCTACCGATTTATCCAACCGCCGCCAGCCGGATAGCAGCCATCGGCTGGCTGTCGAGATGTCCGACTCCAGCCGCGATTCTGTCCACAGAGCAGCGCTGGCTGGTACCAGTGCAAGATGTCACTGTCCTTCTCAGCCGTGTGGACGCCTGCCTGGAGGCAGGACCTGTGGCTGGCAGGGCTGCTGGCCCCGAACTCGAGCCCACGTGGCCCCGGGCTGTGCCACGCACGCGCGGGGAACCCAGGTGATCTGGTGTCACTGAACTGTCCCAGACAAAGCAGACAATCCTGATTCGGTCACATTTAGACACCTGGACACAGATCTTTTTACTATTCTGTGTGAGAAGACGGGAAACACACATCGAAGTGCGATGGGGCCTCAAGAAAAGCGTGTGGACGAGTTGTGGGCTGAATCCACCCTCTTGCACTTGAAAGAACAGCTGACAAACTGTGGTCATTGGGATGTGGGCGTCAGGCAGACGTTTCTAGAAAACGAACAAGATGAGCCTGTGCTTTAAGTAAACAACTGACAGAATTTGTTGCCGATGACAAAATTTGAGCTTTCAAGCAAAAATTAGAGTTTTGGAACACTTGCAGCTGTCACTGTGCTCTTCCCAACGGTTCGACTTTTTCAAGGCACTTGGTGGTGATTTTCTGATATTGTACAAAGAAATGTGTCAACATGTGGAAGGTCTGTACGATCCGGTGAACTAACTTTCTCCAAACGGCAAGCATCCAAACCGTGCTTGGGTAGCAGATCCACTCAGGACGCAGTGTAGACCAGGGGTCTTCCACGTGACACGCTCTGAGAAGCTTGCCTGTGTGGTTTCCGATTCCACAGGGCAGCTAACCTTTAAGAAACTACCATTTATCAACTTTTGTGTAATATCAAAGAAGACTATGCACAATTATGTGAAAGGATTAATAGAAGTAATCCAATAATCCAACTAAACTTTAGTGTGTGGCCCGATTTTCTTCTGTATTTCAGCCAGCGCAGTTTGAACACAGAAGCAGACGTGAGAATCCAAGTGTCTGTTAGTTAAGCCAGACACGAAAGAGATTTGCAAAAAATGTAAAACGATGCCATTTTTTCTCACTAAAACTTGTTATGTTTCATAAAAATGTCATTTATGGTAACACTTGATGGGTTTATTATTGTTACTTTTAAATGAATCAATCAATAAATGTTTTTAAATTTCTCAGTTTTAATTACTACTATGGTGCATATCAATAGGTACAACCCACATACACAAAAGCTCTTGGGGGCTTTGATAATTTTTGAAGGTGTTCTGAGATCCCCCCAAATTAGTAACTGCTAGATATTGTAGCCTAGCACAAGTCGGGAGTTTTCTAAAGGCCTCTTTGTGAATTAATGTTTAGCTTATTCCCCGTGTAACAGCTGCAGAGAACCTCCCAGAAAGTGCAGCAGGGCATCTGTCCTCAGCTGACGGACTGTGCTCCCTGGGGCCCAGCCCGAGTAGCTGCCACCCTGAAGCCCGCCGTGCCTTCCTGTTTCATGCCGATGCGCCTACAGGCCCTTTCAGCATCTTTCTATCAGTAGATTCTACACTGTCCTGATTCCACCCATTCGGTCAGCCACCTCACCTCTCCAGGCCCGGAAAAGGCCTAGGTTTTCGTTGAACAAAACGTAATTCCATCAGGCCCCTGGGTGTCTGCACTGCTGAGCTGCCCCAGGTGATGCAAACGTGATAAGTCGCTTCCTCGACTCAAGAGCCCACAGCGACCGGTGTGGATCTGAGCCGCCAGGAAGGCCCCCGAAAGGCTTGTGACCTTCGCACGGGGGTGGTGAGCGTTCACCAGGCCCCCCGGGCCAAGCTCCGGGGCAGGAGGAACCGCAACATAGCAGGACTTTCGAGTGGTGCCCCCCAGACACCACAGGGACCCCTGGCAACCTGCCCAGGAATTCACTACCCTGCTGTGAGCACGGCCAGAGAAAATTCAGAAGAACAACAAACACTACTGTAGTTTAAGTCTGTCCCAAGTTCTCACTGTTCATCTTCAGGGAAGGAGGCATGGAGGGAAGCAGGGAGGGTGCACGTCCACCCCCACGTGGCCCTGATGACTTGAGCCGTGAGCCCAGCCTCCGGGAATGGATCCCATGGGCCCTGGAGGGACCCACGGCGGCAGAGCAGGGGCACAGGCGAGGGGACGAGAGGGAGCCGGGGCCCCGGTGGGCGCGGGTCTGCGGGACCCTCCAGGCCTGCGCCGTGGTCCCAGGGGCACAGCTGGTCCTCCAGTCCCCGGGCCACCGCAGAGGGTGTGGGAGGGCTGGTCACACTGTGTCAGGGCGTCTCAGCAGTGAGGGTGGAGAGCCTGGAGGTGAAGGGCCTGGAGAGCACACAGGAGAATCGCAAACACGGCCCCTGCCTGCCTGCAGCTCCGTGGTTACCAAAGCGGGTCCCGGGCACCCACCCCTGAGTGACCGGGTCCCTGAGGAAGCCCTGCAGCACCTGAGGACACCGGGGCAAAGCGGCCTCTTCCCTGCTGTGTAACTCCCATCGCACGGTCGGTGGGCACCTTGGGCGCGGCTTCACGGGCAGAAACCTTGCCTCTGGGCTGTCTTGGCGGCAGGGGGCTGCGGAGGCCAGAGCAGCCCTCCCTGCCTTCCCCCACCTCCCTCTGTCCCCGCTTCCGGCCCCCACGAGGTCCCTCTGGGTCTGATCCCCGAGGAGACAGGTTCCCTCGGCTCCGTTCCAAACCATCAGCCTGCGTGTCCTCGAAAGCCGCTCAGGAGACCACTGAGACTGCACCCCCCAGGTGGGGAGGGACCCCTGGGCTGGCAGGTCTGTGAGGCCAGGAGAGCAGCCCCCCAGCCCGGGGCAGGAGGCCCGGGAGACCCGGGGCAGTTGGAGGACCCGTGACTGTGGAGCCCCTCCCGAGGGGCCTCACAGGTGCACCGGGGAGATTGGGAAGACTTAGCAACAGGTGCTCAGAAAAATCAAGACAACTGGAGAATCCTAAAAGCTGTACAAGGGAGGATGTAGTTCCAGTACAGCTGGCAGGGGAGGCACCAAGTCTGCAAACATAGATGAGCCTGGGGGTGAACGCAGGGTTTGTCGGTGTTGTTCGAAGTCCACGTTCAAGCCTCTGGTTCCAGACTTCGCAGCCGTCCTGTGGGCCACGCACCCAGCAGGGAGCCAACATCCTCGCACAGAACACCGCCCACCACACCGCGTGGCAGCTGGAC
This sequence comes from Hyperoodon ampullatus, assembly GCF_949752795.1. Taxonomy (NCBI): domain Eukaryota; kingdom Metazoa; phylum Chordata; class Mammalia; order Artiodactyla; family Ziphiidae; genus Hyperoodon; species Hyperoodon ampullatus. The sequence continues at coordinate 88,936,586 of NC_136926.1, forward strand.
AACAGCAAGAAGCGTGGTGGGCTGTGCAGGGGTCAGAGAGCCGAGCTCCCCCCAGCCCGACAGGAGCCCCTCAGGAAGGCCGAGCCCATGGCCCGCCGTCTAGAAACGCGGGCGAAACGCTAGGTGGACGTTGCTCCTCAGGATGCGGACGGTGGGCCGGGGGGCTCCACGGCCTAGTGCACTTTTTCTTATGACTTTGATTAAAATGGTAGTAATTTAGTAATTTGACAGTAATTTGTAAATTACTTTGATAGTAATGTAAGAAATGAAACCCACACGTCTGACCGTGTCGCTCGCCGTCTGTCACCTAAGGACCCGGTGGAACCCACAGCCTCTCGGCTCGGCCGCGCCCTGCGCTGGGCGGACACGTTTTCTCGGCACCACACCTGCAGAGCAGCGGGGCCGAGGTCAAGATCAGGGTCTCAGACACAGACAGGAAAGGCAGGCTGGCGCGTTTGCATTGGGTTTTGATGGAAGAGCAGCCGAGGAGTGTGGTCGGTCTTGTTGAGAGAGGAGTTATTTCCCAAGCGGGTCAAAATAAATAATTTATTGTGGGCTCCCTCTGTCAACAAAAGCGAGCCTCCTTTTGAGGGCAAAGTGTCAGCGGGGACATTAAGATGATGGCATCCCGGGGGACCAGGATGCGGGGGAAACCAGGGCGCCGATGCCGTGGGTGCAGACCCATCTGGAGGCCGGGGGTCAGCCTCGCACTGACCTGGAGCCCCCGGGGTGTGCTCAGTACCCGGGTCTCCCAGCCACGCTGCCGCCACCCAGGGGTCAAGTGTGCTCTTTAAAAGGGCGGCCTGGGGTCCCCAAGTGGGGGACAGATGGCAAGCCCATGAGAGCCCCGTGCCCCCATGACCACCGCAATGAGACGTCACGGTGGTGTCGCGGGTGCTCGGTTTGGATCCGCGTAATGTGGAAAATCTTCTTTGGACCAATACGGTGAGTGGGGCAGAGACCAGCGCCCTCCGCTCCCGCTGCCAGCGATTTTCTGATGACACTGCAGCTGACAGGACTCGTCTGGAATATGAATCCTCTGGCGATACATCAGAGTAGTCTCCATAACCTGGAAAATAATTTTAAGTTGACGAGTAGATGATGCAAGCCCATCTAACAGTGGAACGCAATGTAAACAAGAAGTCCCAAATCAACAGCAATTTTTACTAGAATATCAGCAGGTTTAGTAAAAGCCCCACTGTTGGCCTTAAACATTCTCGTAACAGTAAGTACTGGTTTTATGACCAGAAGACAAATGCCTACCTCGTGACGCTGTTAGTTAAATTTGGTTTTCGTTGCCTGATGAGACAATTTAAGGAAGTCTCATATTCCAAAATCTAAGTGAACGGAACAAAGAGGTTAGAGAATTTCATTGCTTTTCTAACACACTCACCCTTCTTCCCAGAGTTGCCCGTGTAGTTAGATTATAGCTAAACAAGACACTCTAGCAAAATTCTATTTCTTTTTTTTTAACATCTTTATTGGAGTGTGATTGCTTTACAATGATGTGTTAGTTTCTGCTTTATAAAAAAATTCTATTTCTAATCTGCTTTTCAAGGACACGGCGACCATATAAATTCAGGAACGTTTTTATTTATTTTAAGCGAAAGTTGATAACCTCAATTTGAAATAAAATAACATATATGTTTAATTTTATGACTTTCTCTTTTGTCATTTGTAGGTCAAGAAACTCTACATAGTGCAATCTTGAAACAGTAAATATAACAAATAAATCCAACTCGCTTTCCGATTTATTTTATTTGTTTTGCAGATACTTTCCCTGAAAAGCCTGCATCTGCACACCTGCTGGCCCAGACCACTGTCTTCTCGAACCCGTGCCCTCAGAGGTGGGCGGCAGAAAGCCACCTGGGCCTCGGGCCCGCTGCTGTTCAAGCTTTGGTGTTGGTTTAAAGAACTACTTCTTCTTCATGCATACTTCAATTTAAAAAAATAATAAAAACAGAAATAAAGAACCACGCTTGCACCAGCATGTACTAAAAGTCGCTCTCTTCCAGGGACCTGTCTATGTGCCTTAAATTCGGCAGAGGTGAGAGACAGAAAAGCGGCCTCTGATGAAGACCTGAGGTTGCAGCGAGGGGCAGGGGGTTAAAGCAGCGGAGGCGGGGGCCCCTGCCTCCCCTCAGCCCGGCCCACGCATGGGGCACACAGCCTGGGCCCAGGGCGGCCACTCTGCGGCCAGCCCACAGGTGCATTTCCCAAGAGACGCCCTCAGGAGGCATGCTGCCTGCGCCTGCCTTGTGGTCTCATCAGGCAGAGCTGGTGAGTCCTGTGCAGCCGTATCTCCAACAAAGGGAGCAGGGTCCTGCGCGATGCCTCTGGGGGTCCGAATGGCCGGTGGACATGGAGCCCCTCCCCCAAGTATTTTGTTGGGGAAGGGAGAGGCGGGGAAAGGCTTTTTCAGTCTTGGAAAGCGATGTGCCCGCATTCCCAGAGCCAGCGGTCTTTTTGACAGACACGCACACAAGTGCGGTTACGGGCCTGTGTCCTGGGCTGGGCCTGTGTGGCCAGGCGCACGGGCACGGGTGGAGAGCCAGCACCAGGAGAGGAAGCACTGGGCCTCCCGGAAAAGCCTGACCTGTCAGCAGGGGCTTGGGAGTCCAAGGAGGAGACCATCGTGGGGTGGGGAGACGTGGAGGGACTGACCCTCGGCTGGGCTTGAACGACAAGCTTCCAACAAGCAGACCGTGTGTCCGAGGGGGCCACGCTCCAGGCTGAGGACCGGTGGGGCCCCCAGAGCCGGGCAAGCCGGGGAATGGCAGAGGAAACCCTGGGACTCAGCGTCCACGTCTGTGAAGTAGGGGACAGTCAAATCCATCCCCCCCCATCCAAGTACTAATAAGACAAGCCCTGGGGATGGGAAGACTCCAGTTTCTAGAATTCTCCAGAATCACCTGAATACAGAGGAGGAAGACATTTCCTGTGCCCCTGCCTGCGTCTCTGTCAGCCTACTGGCTCCGAGGACAAGACCCCTGCTGGAGGCTGAGAGAATGAGAACCGGGTGTAAAGGCCCCTCAGGGACTGGTGAATCCAGCACCGTTACTTTGCAGGAAACGAGGGACTCGGTCCAGATCCTGTGCACACGGGATAGGCTGCTCCGTGCATTTGGGGAGCCTGGCCCAGCGCAGCCCAGCCCAGCCCTGGGGGTGTCGCCCAGCGCAGTCCTCCCCGGCCATCAGTGAGGCTCCACGAGGCCATGAGGCCCACAGCTCTTCCAGGAGGTGCCCGTCGGATCTCCCCAATACTGGGACCGAGAGACCCTCACTCTCACGGCCCAGGTGCTGTCAGAAACCCCCTCGTGATGGCAAATAGAACCAGCCTCAGGATGACATAGAACCGAAAGACTTTTAAAAAAGCAATTGTTGGGTGTCATCCCTGAGCTGCTGGATCAAGCCATCCCTGACCTGATGCCCTGGACCTGTCAGCCGCAGGGGCCCGTAAGTCTCCTTTACTATATTATTGTCTAGGTGAGCTTGAATTAACAGCCACCTAACCCATATAGCTGGGTATACGTTAAAAGTTAGAGTTTAGTTTCATAGAGCCTTGAAGACCCACCTAGGCCAAGCGAAGCACTAGGTGGTATCACGTCAGGGAAGCCCTCGCACAGAGGCTTGTTAAAGATTTGCTAATCTGCAGTCGTAAGAGGATGGCTTTAACTGGGGCAGCTGCTGCAGCTCCGCTTTTTTCTTCTATGGAGAGAGATAACGAACTTCAGGACAGTAGATCCACCACGGGAAACCCAGTTTTATGAGACTTCTATCGAAAGCCTAACCCTTGGTATTAAAGAGAATATTTAAAATATTAAAAATAGCAACATCATGCTTTTGAGAGCAAACAGCTGAAAGAGACCAACAACCTGCTTTGTAAATTTTGAGTCCACTTACTTGTAAAGGAGCTTTTAATGAAAATGTGGAACTCGGGGGGAGGCCTGGGCTCCCGAGGGACTTTCCTGGGTGACTGTCCACTCTGTGCTCACATGTGTCACCGGTGGAGAACTGTTTCTGGGGAAAGAAGAAACAATAAGCTAACCCAAAATACTCATGATTGATCCAAGCTTCCCCTTTCAGAGAAAAGCTGGAAGTTTCCCCTTCTGCATTCCTGTGGAAGCCCTGGCAGGTGGGGGGACACGAGGCTGGGCGTCTGGGGAGCAGGTGCCCCGACGGAGGCCCTGCTGCCCTTGACTCACAGGCCGGGCCCCGCTAATGAGGAACTCCAGCGAGTCCCCGTCTTGAGTCCGTCAGCGGCAGCAGGGCAGACAGTGATTAAAGCCTGAGTCAGTTCATTCCTTTGTGCTGGGACTTGAAAAAGCTCATTTTTCTTCTTGGAAAAGTACAAGAAAGGCAAAGCGAAACAAAACAAAAACAAAAATCCTGTGCTTATAGGAGGATTGTGTTGCCAACACACTGAGAGATTTAAGAAGATGCGGCCCTGGAGAGAGTGAGGGTCCAGCTCAGGCCTGGACAGACGGAGCGAGCGGGACAGATGGCACAGCCTCAGACCCAGGATGCGTGGAAGCCACTGGGCAGAGAGCAGCTCCTTCAATACATAGTACAGAGACCACTTAGCGGACAGCATCGTCCGAAACAAATCCCAGACGAACTCGAGTTGGGAGCCTGGGGTCCTCCTTGCATGGACTCCCTCCCAGACACTCAGCCATCGTGGGGCAAAGGGTCTGGTTCCCGATTCACCTCCAGGCTCCGTGAGAACTTGGAGGCTTGTTCCCATCAGGTGCCGAGCCCGAGCCTGAGCTGCTGCTGAGGGAAAATCGTGGCCGCACGTCACCAAATGCAGAGAAAACGCACGCGGGGCTGAGGCTCCACACACCCCTCCCTGGCAGGGCCGCCTTCCCCGTCGGGCCCGGGGACCCCTTGCCTGGCAGGAGCACCGTCGGGGTGGGCATTCTGCTCGCGCTCCCCAACGGCCCCGCGTTTGCTGGCGATTGTGACCCCAAGGCCAGCTCTGTGTGTGGTTCCCTCGGAGGGACGCCCGGGCCCAGCGGGAAGCCGACCCCAGTCTCCCTCGAGGGGCCGCGCACGTGGCAGCCCTCCCCGGGGCAGCCTCCAGACCGGCGCCCTCCGCCCAGCATGCACATCCCCCAAGGGCTTCAGGCCCACTGCCCGTTTCTCGGGTCTCGATTTTTTGTATTCATTTCATGCATTTGATTTCATCTGATCTACCTTCGACCTTTCTGGAATTAGGCCAGATTTAGATCAGTCAGCAGGATGGCCTCTTTAAAGTCTGGTCACTTCCACCTTCCGAAAGGCCTCTTCAGGCGGACAGAGCTCCTTGCCCGCAGAGGCCTGGGGACAGGCTCTGGAGAGTTCTTGATGGTCCTTCATCTCTGTTGTGTTGCTCTTGGGACTTGACCGTGGCCTCTGAGATGCGTCAACTGCACAGAGGCTCAGATGCGACAGCTGGTCCCCATCAGTGTCCACGTGGCCCCTCGGGGAGGGAGCTGTCAGCCCCGGGCTAAGAATAACAGCACCGCGGCCATCGGGAAGTCACCACAGGTTCCCACCCACTTTTGGAATCTGCATTTGGGAGAAGCCTGTGTTTAAAGGCCCCTAACAGACAGCAGGCAGCGTGGACGCACCCACCCCCCGGCCCAGGGCCGGCCTGCCGTGAAGCCAGCTTGACAGGCTCGCTGGGTCCGGCACTGGCCATCTGGCCATGCAGAGCGGCCCCTCCAGTGCAGTGACCAGTCAGTGAAGGCACTCGTTTCTAACACCCAGATAAGCAGGGGTCAGGCTTCCGCTGGAATTTGAAACCGGAGTTTCAACCTCCTCTCTTCCACTGGAAATGCAGCCTCAGGGGATGCAGAGCCAGGCTGGGGTTCAGGTGAGGTCAGACGCCCCGGAACTCGGAGGACGACAGCCTCGCGGCAAGAGGAGAGACCCGAGCAGGAAACCGTCCAGGGAAAGCGGTGGAGTCAGGCCTGGCCGGAAGAGTCCAGATGGGAGAAAGCCGGCCGTCTGGCCGGGGTTGCGGGCGAGACCCCCGGGCTGCGGTGGAAAGCCTCTACAAGGCCTCTGAGCTGGGACTCGGTGTTCACACCAGAGGCTCGAGGACGGTGGTGACAGGCCCTGGGCCTTGAGGACGGCCCCTGGGACGGACAGACAGGCTGCCCCGAGCCAGCTGCACCCACACCTCACCTCCTGGGACCCGTGGAGGAGAGTCAGGGTGGCTGGGGCCTCGGGAAACGAACCCCTCGCCAGCCTGGGTCTCGTGTCCCACTTATGAAGCCTAGATTTCAAGACCAAGTGCTCCGGAGGAGAGGTGCGGGAGGAGGTGGGGGAGGTGGGATTCAGGCAGACCTGAACGGCCTCGCTCCTGCTGCACCCCCTGACCCCAGACCCGAGCTTGTTGTGGGCGAACGGCCGGCAGAGCGGCACTGTCCAGTGGGAAGTGACGGCGGGCAGTGACCAGGGTCCTCGCCATGCTCGCGGCGCCCCGACGGGAACAGAACGCACAGCCTTGCCTCACGTTCCCTTAAAGCCGTGCCAGAGAGTGTAGACGAGGGCGCGGCTGCGTGCCTGGCTCCCCCGGAGCCCCTCCTCCAGCCGAGGGTTGCCCGGGCGCCGGGAGCTCTGTCTCAGGCCGCAGGAAAGGAATCCTCAGGCCCACGAGGCCCCAGGAGGGCAAGGAGGAAGTTTTGGGGCAGAATGGAATGATACGGGAAATTTACTGAAACATAACATAGGTTGGGGTGAACGTTGTTCTGTTGTCATTGAATCTCTGGTTCGAGGTAAAGAATTGAAAACGGTGCCTTTAGAAGGAACGCGGCCTGGAGAAGATGCGGAGTGAAAACCACGTCTACTTTTGTTCTCTCCTGAGATTCCGTTTCTCTGCTGAAATGCAGTACAGAGATACTGTAAACCAAAAGGGCACAGAGGAAACAGACTGGGAAGTGGGTGGATTGGTGGCAGTGGCCTTCGAGACAGCAGGAGGGACAGCCACGCTGCCTGGTGCCGAGCACGCGGGTCCCCGAGGCTGGACGCCAAGGCTCCAGACAGGCCCCGGCCAGGACCAGAGCACCTTCTCCGGGAGTCCCACCAGCCTGAGGGAGCCCTAAAGTTACTGACTTGGGGTGCCCCAACCAGATGTCCCAAAAGGAAGCCCACAGCAGGCAGACCCCACTATCACGCCTCCTGGTTCCTCCCTCTCAAACAGAATCAGACAAACATCAGAGCAAACGCGCTAACGTGAAAAACTAAACCTCCTGCAAAAGCTTATGCAAGTAAGTAGACACCGTGCAGGGAGAAAACCTTGACATCGTTTCCCTCAGAAAGGTGTCCCAGGCAGGAGATGTAACCAAAGCACAGTGTTTACAACAGAAAACACAGGAGCCTAGAAATCAGAAATATGGGGACGAATGTTAAGAAAATCTACCAGGAAGTACAGCTAAAAGACGACGAGATCAAAAATAAGAAAGAAAGGCTCAGAAAGCCCCCAGACCAGGCCCCAAGACCAGGAGCCCCAAAAAGGGGAGCAGTTAGGGTGGACGGGAAGAAGTCGACCAACAATCGAGAGCAACTTCCCAGAACTGAAGGTGTGAGTTTCCAGGCAGAGACCTCGAGGGTCCCGCGCAGAGACCCTCCCGGCCAACCAGCGCTCGGGCCGAAAGAATGGAGCCCAGGGGACCAGGAGGACGCAAAGGGTGGGGTCTCGGGCTCCAGAGCAACCCTGGGGGCTGGAAGTCAACGCAGCGCCTTGGGGTCGCGCCTCGGAAGAGTCCAGCGATCCGCGTCGATTCTCGGGGGTGGGGGGCGAAACTGGGGGAAAGCCATCAGCTGGCTCCAGGCTGAAGTGCCCAGTGGGGACCGTGCCTGTGGTGGGGACAGGGCTGAACAGACGTGCCGACGATGAGCACCTGGAAGGCAGCGAGGGCAGCTAGTGCCTCAGAGGCAGGGTAGAGGGCTGCAGGGAGCTCGGGGAGCGGGTGCCCCCGGAAAGGTGAGGGGCGGGCAGGGGTGCAGGGATGCTGCCTGAGAACACACTTAATAAAATTAAAATAAACTCCGACCTGAAGGGTGCCAGCCTCTGACAGAGAAAGAGCTTCCCCTTGAGCATCGCGGCGCACGGAAGGCCGTGTAACTCAATAACCGTGCCCTATCTTTATTATCATTAGTTACCATTAGAGAGCTTTCGCTTGAAATTAGTATATTCATAATTAATACTGAATTGTCTTTTTGCGTGTCTCCCAGGGACGAGAAGATGCTGGTGCGGATGTGGAAAGTTCATCAGTTACTTCCAGTCTCATCAGCCTTCCAGATCTCGGTCCAGGAAAACACCATCGATCTGCACGAGTTTCTCGTGTCTCGGGAGCCCCCGGGACCGTCGGGTGTACTGGGAGGTCGAAGGGCACGCAGACTGCCCACTGCTGGCGTGGGTCTGTGGGCAGAGCGACTCTGGGTCCCACGTCAGACGCACAACAGAGAGGCGTTAACACCTGTGTGCAGCCCAGCACGCCCCGGGGGTGCGCCCCATGACCCATCCAGGGTGGCCCCGGGGTCCCGCTGCAGTCCCCCCAGTGAGCCATAGGGCACTCCCTGATCCCATGCCTCGGTTTCCCTTTGTCCTTGTGAGGGCAAGCGTTTAAGCGAACGGGAAATAAAGTGCCCCCGGAATAGGAGGGGTGTGGTCTGTAAGCCCACCACCATGAGTCAAAGCCTGTGACCCCACGGGCTCCTGACATGCCGGCTGGGAATCGCACAGCTACTACACCTGTGTGCGTGTGCATGCAGGGTGTTCCTGAGCATGTGTGCATGCATGTACATGTGTGTGCCCATGTGAGTGGGTGTACATGCACGCACGTGTGCGCGTGTGTGTCAAGTCACAGTGACACACAGACAGCGAGAGTGAAAGCTGACCCATCTGGGCCACCGGTCTGAGGCGCTTGTGTGGTCCCATCTGTGCAGCTGTCACTTTGGGGCTGGGACCGAGACGGAGCTGCCGGGCTGGGCAGGACCTGGAAGGTAGGACGCAGGGCTTTGAGCAGAAGGTCAGCTCCTCCAGCTGGCCCTCCTCAGGGAAGGAGTTACTGAAGGTGCATTTTTCCTGGAAATGCCTGACTTACTGGAGGGAAAAAGGATGGAGGAGGAGAATCCAGAATCTCCCAGCCATGACTGCGGCCCCAGGGGGGAGGGCAGAGGAGGCCTCGGCTTCACGCCCAGCTCACACCCTCCTCGGTCAGCTTCCTCCACCCAGCAAGCGCCATGTGAATCTTCGTGGATCCCACAGGAGTCTCTGTTGAAGCATCTACGGCCTGTAATTACCGCTTTGGGGGATTGCGAGCCCAGCTTTGAAGCAGTGCCTCAGAGAAGAAGATTGAGAGCACACGGAGCCCTACCGACTCGGTGGCGATGACGGTGCCTGCCTGGAAGGCCACGAGCTCGAGCTGGGAGGGGGCTCGGCTGGGAGGGGCCAGAGGCCGCGGCCTGGCCCGCGAGGTGGGGGGCCCTCGGGCTGTGTCCCAGCGCCGTCCTCGCTGTGAGAGGCTGGAACCGCACACAGATCTACCCACTCACCAGCACATCTGGGGCCTCCAGGAGTCACATCTCCTCTCAGGCCAATGAAGGGCCACAGAGTGAGTGCCTGGGAGCCCAGGCCCGGCCAGGCCAACCTGGCACCCCTCCTGCCAGCCACCCCCGCGGTCGGGGCCCGGACGTCCCGCGGCTCCTTCTCTCCAAGGACGCCTAGGGGAACACCCCGCTTGTGACTTTTCATGCGAGAGGACATTGAGTTAAGGTCATTTAGGGAGAAAGAGAAAGAAGAAGAAAAAGCTGTTTTGAATATCCATGTCCTTAAACACTGAACACAAAATTAAGAAATAAAAGCTGAGAACTACAGACTGTCCCAAGCTTGAGAATGAGGTCACATCAGCGACAAACCACAGGCCTCCCCGGGACTTCCCGTCTGGTGGCCCAGTGGTTCCCAGGGTCTGAGGGGTCCCGGGTGCTGGCGGGGGACTTGGGTGTGACCGAGGGGCGGTGGCGGGCTGGAGGTGGGCCCAAGCGGCCAGGCGAGGTGAGGCCAGGCCGCTGAGCCTCTCAGGAAACCTTTGTGGTGGCCGGCCGAACATTCCAGCCCGAGCGGTGACCCCAACAACTCGGCTGAACACGAAGCCGCTTCCGAGGAGTCTCCAGGGCCAAGTGCACAGACGGGGGGATCGGGAGACATCCTCACATCCAACCAAAGTGCTCACTTAAGTCTTTGTTAAAATACCTATTTTCTTCTCAGAAAAAGAAGGCATACTCAGGGCTTCCCTGGTGGCACAGTGGTTGAGAGTCCACCTGCCGATGCAGGGGACACAGGTGCGTGCCCCGGTCCGGGAAGATCCCACGTGACGCGGAGCGGCTGGGCCCATGAGCCATGGCCGCTGAGCCTGCGCGTCCGGATCCTGTGCTCCGCAACGGGAGAGGCCACAGCAGAGAGAGGCCTGCGTACCACACACACACAAAAAGGCCTACTCATTATGGAGTTTCGGAAAGTATAGAAAAACAAAAGCAAGTGGAGGCCACACAGAGCGTCACTTCCCAGATGCAGCAAGGTTAATACTCCTGTGTGTTCTCCCAGCCGTGCGTGTGCCTGTGATCATGTGCGTGTGTATGCATGCGTGTGAGCGGTGTGTCTGTGCCTGTAGAGGCCAGGACTACCACTCAGCGCAGCCCAGGCCAAAATCCAGCCCCGAACAGCAAGGGGGCGTCTGTCCCGGGTCCGGAGTCCTGGTCCCCAGATGCCCCGTGAGACGAGCCATACCCTCGAGGCCGGGCCCTTGATCTCCGAGCACCTGCACTCCACGGCAGGACCATCCTTTGAAACTGTGGTTTCTATGCGATTATAGATGATGCTGCAGAGAACACCTCACATGAGTCAATGTGAGGGCCCTCTAACCTCCCCTGGGAATTACTCATGGACGTAGAATTACTGACCAGAGCACGCAAACATTTCAGGGATGGTGGCACATGGGGCCCAGCAGAGCGACTGGCGGGGCTGCAACCTCTCATGGCCAGGGGTCAGAGTTCACCATGGCTTTAATTTGCTGCCCTGTGAACACCTCGGGCTCCGTGGGTGCCCAGCTCCTCAACAACCGGCCCCCAGAACCACTGGGTTGGCTTGCCGTGCGGCCCAATGTTCCAGGACATGGGAAGCGACACTAGGACGGCCAGCATGTCGACCTTTGACCCGGGGCCATCCCAGGGCCCTGGGACTGCAGCAGGGGGCGGGGTGAGAAGGAGGATTGGCCCCCGGGCATTTTTCCAGGTGGCATCATCTCCACAGCCCTCAGCCCCTCCCACCCGTTGTCCTCACCGGGCCGCGCCCCGCCCCGCCGCGTGGGCCCCTCCTGCACGGCCCTCCACCGTGGCTCCAAAGGCACCAGATGTGCTGGGAAGTCCCTCTCGCTCAGGACGCCCATGTGCCTGCCCTACCTCCTGCTGACCTTTGCCCTGTGTGTCCTACTTAAATCTGCCCCCTGCCCACAGCGCTCCCTCCCCTGGTTCCTTTTCTCGGTGGCTTGTTTCCCACCTGACAAGCAACTGCTTTGCTCCCTGCCTGTCTCCTGAACTGAGGTCCCCATGGCGTCCCCTTGTGTGAACACAGCTCCAGACATTGCCTGGCACACAGTGGGCCTGGATAGCTCACCCAGGCTGCCGGGCTGTGCCCTGCCGGGGGCCGACGGGCCGGCCCTGCTCGTCGCTTACAGGCCCTCCAAGGGCCCGGGATGGGGAATGCACCCTCTCGGTTGTCCCGCAGCCGGGCCTGTCCTGCCGAGAAAGGCGGGCCTGTCCTCCCTTCCTGGGCACCACCGCACTCCCACCCCTGGACTACACATCCCCAGATACACCCGGCCGGCGGGGGACAGCAGGCAGCCGGCAGAGGCCTCGGCGGCCAGGACAGAGACTCTGCTGTCCTTCCAGGTCCCCAGAGTCAGCACCGACGTCCTGCTGGTGTTCCGTCCCGTGTGAGCCACGCAGCAAATGCAGCTCCTCCTCGACCCCAAGGCCAGCAGAGCAGTAACGTGGGGCCTGGAGGGGACGAGAAGACGCACAGGGAAAACGGGAAGTGGGGTGGTCGGCAAAATCCCTCTGTCAGCAGCTCGCGTCACAGGCCCTCAGGGTTAGCGCTCAGGTCTGAGACCCGGGGCCCCTCGAGACCCTGAGCCTCGAGGGGACAGCTGTGCTTCGGGTCCCCCGCCGCCCTGGCTCAAGGCTGAGACTAGGGTCTGAGTCCAGGGACGCAGAATTGCCGCCCTGAATCAGTTTTGGTTAATGTTGAATTTTAACTGCACTTGTCGTTCTATGTGTGTATCTTGGTGTTATGAGCTTTTAATACTTTTGGGGTGAAAAACCTTAAAGCCAAAACAGAAAAGTGGACGGTGAGAGGATCTGGTGCTGTGGCCGACCTCTCGAGGGGCCCCCGTGTCCAGGGGGACTTGTTCCTGCCCGGCGACGGGGTGTGAGTCACCTCCCAGGACCCCAGGTCTGCGGGCATGAGCACTTCCCTCATCCTGCGGCACAGTCAGTGCTCAGACGGTGGTTTGTGCTGTGCGTTGTCCACCAGGCTTCACAATATTTTCCTACTTCTGACACATAAGAGCAGGTTTCCACGGGATGGGGGACTAAAGAAACTAAGGCAAATTACATTCAATGTTAGTTTATACTTGTATTTTTAAATAATTTTTTTATTAGCATGATGGGGTCCAAAGAGCTTGTAGGAATGCTCTAGGAATTTGAAACGTCTAGGAAACATCAGAAAAATAAACGATCCAAAACAAAAAAGCGAAAGTATAAGTAAAATAAATTAAATACGAATTCTGACTCTAAAAAAAATCCCAAAATCTAAATGAAGACATGAATATGGGACAAATATGAAAGTGGGGTATCTTATAAAGGGCTGGACCACATCCTGCTTCTGCGGCAGGTTTGCTGCCGGCCAGGGGGTGGGGGGTGGCCTCCTCAGGGACACCTCGATGTCAATAGATGTGGAACGACTTCTACTTAGGGCAGAACTCTCAGGTACAAGGCTCAGGCCATCGCGCAGCAGAGTTCTACGTTCAGGGAAAGTAATTTCTGTGCTACATTTATTGAAATGTGTTGAATTTATGGAATGTGTTCAATGTTCAATTGAATGTATTGAATGTGTTCAGTTTATTGAAATGTGTCTATAACACGTGACACAATCTTCATGAAGGAAAGTGTTACACTCTTTAGGCTGCATTTCTAAACACCTTCCCTCTGTCTGTCTTTCCGGGTGGCTCTTCTGCCTGAGGGACATTCCTCATCCTTCAGTCGCTTGCTCTATCATGTAGCCGCTCATCAACCAGCGTCCCCGAGCCCCTGCTGTGCAGGGACCATCCATGTGGCCTTGACGTAAAAACTAAGCAGAAGGTCACCCATCCTCCACCCGCATGGCAGTTCAGAAGGCGCCCTGACCACAGACACGGGCATCGACACGAAGTGATCCTAGGAGGGGTGACCCCAGGAGGGTGACCCCAGGAGAGTGACCCCAGGAGAGTGACCCCAGGAGGCGTGACTCCAGGAGAGTGACCCCAGGAGGGTGACCCAGGAGGGTGACCCCAGAAGGGTGAACCTGGAGGTTGATCCCAGGAGGGTGACCCAGGAAGAGTGGCCCCAGGAGAGTGACCCCAGGAGGGTGACCCCAGGAGAGTGACCCCAGGAGGGTGACCCCAGGCGGAGTGACCCCAGGAGGGTGACTGCAGGAGGGTGACCCAGGAGAGTGACCCAGGAGAAGTGACTCCAGGAGAATGACCCTAGGAGAGTGACCCCAGGAGTGGTGACCTCAGGAGAGTGACCCCAGAAGGGTGACCCAGGAGAGTGACCCCAGGAGAAGTGATCCCGGGAGGAGTGACCCCAGAAGTGACCCCAGGAGAGTGACCCCAGGAGGGTGATCCCAGGAGTGGTGACCTCAGGAGAGTGACCCCAGGAGGGTGACCCCGGAGAGTGACCCCAGGAGAAGTGATCCCAGGAGGAGTGACCCCAGAAGTGACCCCAGGAGAGTGACCCCAGGAGAAGTGACCCCAGGAGGAGTGACCCCAGGAGGGTGACCCCAGGAGGGTGACCCCGGAGGACTCACAGCGAGGGCCTGGGACCATCGAGCTCCAAGTGGGAGGCGAGTGTCCTTCAGGGCCCAGAGCCTGAGGTGAGAGGAGACAGAGAGCCAGTCAGATCGCGCGGCTCCGCGGAGGGCGCCGAGGAGAGCGACCGCAGGGCACTGGGGGCTGGCGGGGCGTCCCAGCCACAGCCACACAGGGCCGCCGCCTCCTCCGGCCACAGCTGCAGGGCAGGCAGACAGGCAGACGCGGGCCAGAACACACGGTGCGGGGGCCGTCGAGGTCCAGCGCTCTGACCCCGCAGGCCCTGGCACTGAGCACCGGCTGGCATGGACCGCGGAGAGGCCTGAGCAGGCACACAGGGTAGGGGCCTCTGGAGCCCGAAGGCGTTACCCATGCCTTTCAGAAGGGGACTCTGCTCCCAGTTTAACTGAGCACGTGGCGTCCGGCTCACACTGCTCCAGGCCCCAAACCCACCCCAGACGTGCCCACGGCGGTGACCTCGCCCCTGAGCCTGGGCCCCGCGGGCCACGGCAGCTCTGACTTGCCCCCGTTGCCTCAGTGAGGCTGAGGGGTGGAGATCGGCTCTTGGAAGACCTGGAGGAGGGCTGGGCGCCTGGCCCCTGACAGGCACCAGGGGAGGAACAGCGGCCCAGCCCCGTGCGGGTGGGCCTCGGGCTGCCTGTGGCCTCTAGCAGGAACGTCCCCTCTAGTCGCTGTGACAGGGACAGAGGCCAGGGAGGGGCTCAGAGAGAGGCCCCCCCGGGAAAACAGCAGGGCCCCCAGGCTCCTGTCCACATCAACGTCACAGCCCAGGGTCTGGAGAGGTGCTCGATGGGAAGCCCAGCTTCCGAGCTGGCCAACGGGTTTCTGAGCTGCCAGCGCCTCTGAAGTCTCTGAAATTGGGCGGATTCCAGGTTTTTCTTGCGAGGTTCCACAGTTGCCTCTCCAAGGCCTCCTGCTGGTAGCCTGGCAGCCCTGCTTCTCTCCGGGCCAGAATCAGAAAAGAAGCGAAAGAGAGGCATGGACATATATACACTACCAAACGTAAGGTAGATAGATAGTGGGAAGCAGCCGCAGAGCACAGGGAGATGAGCTCGGTGCTTTGTGACCGCCTGGAGGGGTGGGATGGGGAGGGTGGGAGGGAGGGAGACGCAATAGGGAAGGGATGTGGGAACAGATGTGTATGTATGACTGATTCACTTTGTTATAAAGCAGAAACTAATTAATAAATAAATAAATAAATAAATAAATAAATAAAAAAAAAGGTGCCTGGAAGGGGCGCGTCCACCTGGCGTTGTCACCAACCTTGTGAAAAATGTTATCGGTTTGAAATGTCTCTGTTTTAAAGTGAGAAATTTCTGTTCAGCTCTGATCTCCCCTGCCAGGCATCTGGGCCGAGGCACACTTTGCCAATGTTTGGAAACTGTAAATAAGAAACTCCGATCTAAAAAGTTTTTATGGACTGAAATGTTTCAGCGAAAACATTTCTTGAGAAGTAACATTTCTTGAGAAGTTTCTATAAGCGAAGAGCATTTATTTTGCTTCCGTGTAAGCTGGCGGGTTGTCCTGCTCTTCGAATTGTTCTAGCTGTGCTTTCAATCCCCAAACCAGCGACTTGGGCTAAGAGACGCTTCCGATGGCGTGGGAACGCTCTGAGGACACCTCCCTCAACTGAGGCACGTGTCGGTGAGGCGCAGCGGCCCTTTGCTTGGGGGAGGCCCCAAGCCTGAGTCGGCAGGAGGACAGGGACCCACAAGGAGGCTCCTGGCAGCTGGACACTTTTCCACTGGGAGTCTGAGTGGGAGGAAAAGGCTTTGGACCGTTAGGGCAGGTTTTATGGGACTTGAGAAAAAGAATGACATCCACTTAAAATATGTCACAAATTCCTTTCACGGGATGGATGGAATGTGGCCGCCATACGACACGGAGTGAAAAGGGCTGGGAGAGGGCACGGAGGACGTGGCCCTCACGCACGTCCAGGGAGCGGTGTGTGTGGAGGACGCGGCTTCTCCCAGGGGACCCTGCTGCCGACACCCTGACGGGGTTCCATCCCCTCTGTGCCTGAAACACCAACTCCGAGCGCTGGTCCTAGCGTCTCGCTGTGACGCTGGAATTCCTCCTTCCCGTCTGAAGGAAAGAATCAAAACAAAGCCCACACGTTTCGTGTCTTTGCCTCCGGAGGAACGGGGCCTTCAGAGGAGCCCTGCGCCCCACAAGCCCTGCAGACGAGGCCCTCCCCGCACAGCAACCTCGGAGGAGCGCCCAACGACGCGTCGCTGTGTGCGCGTCCTTCTTGTAACGGCGAGCTCCTTCCCCGTGTTTAAAACGGTGGCAAACTACACGTACAATTTTCCATCTTGAGCATTTTACGTGCACAGCTCAGGGGCATTTTAAGCACATTCACGCTGTTGTGCGGCCACCACCATCCATCCCCATAACTCTTCATCTCGCAAAACCAAAGCTCGGTCCCTGTGCAACACCAACACCCCTCCCCCTCCCCCCTCTACTTTCTATGAATTTGACGACCCTGAGTCCCTCTTACGAGTGGATGGGACAGTATGCGTCGTGTTGTGACGGGCTCATCTCACTGAGAAGTCCTCCAGGCTCACCCGAGCTGCAGCCTGAGTCAGAGGCTCCTTCCTTTTCAGGGATGAATCATATTCCCCTGTGTCTGTCACCACATTCCCTTATCCGTCTGTCAGTCAGCAGACAGACACCTTTGCGGGTTGAGAATAGTGACACTGTGGACACAAAGCTCTCAATTCTTTTGCGGACACACCTAGCCGTCGTTGTATTTTAATGTGTGACTTCATCTTTCTCTAAGCTACTTTTACACAGGTTTGTAAAACGGAATTCATCCAATTGAGATGTACCTGTAATTACTGATTTTTGACATTGATAACCAGTGTCACCTCCAGATACGTTTGCTGCTAATAAAAATCTGTGATGAGAAGGAGAGAGAGTGGGGGAGAGAGACAGGGACAGGGACAGGGACAGGAAGAGGGAGAAGACGGCTCGGAAGCCTCGCCAGCGCCCAGCCCAGCCCCGGGCCTTAGCGCCTCCCAGCCCGGCCCCGCCCGCCAGTCACGCAGGGCCTGCCCTTGAGCCTCGGGGGCCGCCCGACCGGGGCTCCAGGATTTTCACCAGCGATGACCGCCGGCGACTATTAGACCCCCATCTAGGCTTCATCGGGCGTCACCCAGGGAGCCTCTACAGGCTGCGCGGTGTGACCCGGCGCCGTCTTACACCCGCGCCTCCCGGCCCTGCGGTCTCCTCGGCCCTACCCCCCTCGGGTTTCCATGCTTTACCCACTTCTCGTCGATGTGACAGGCATCAGCGATGCCTCCGAGACTCTCGCCCGCAAACCCCCTGCCCTCCCCGGCTCGCACTCTATTACAAGACGGGCGGCGCGTGCGTCCTCTGTGACCAGGGCACCCACGGGGTCGGTGAGGGGGCACTGGCACCAGTCACACCGGGCAGGGGGCACAGCCGTCGAGGTCCGTGCACGCGGCACGGGCTCCCGCCTCCCGGCCGCACTCAGGACGCGTGACCTTCGCGCCTCCGGCTCCTCTCGGAGCCCGCACCTCACCCCCCTGCATGAGAACAGCGCTTCTCTCCGAAGCCCGGCCCTCTCTTCCCTTGTTGCCTACACTGGGCTTTGCCATTTTCACGTGGAGGTTACTGACTACAGAGATACAGATTCCTCTTGCACACGCCCTTCTGGAGGTAGATTGTACCCCAGTGTGGTGACAGGAAAGAATGCAAACCAGAGAGCCTCAGTCCAACGTGTGTGTGACAACTGGCTCAGGGTCCCTACGGGCGGCTCCAGGGAGGGGACCCACCGGGGACAGGGCGGCCACACCAGCTTCTCTGCAGAACTCTGGGTTCTGCTGTGTTGGCAGATTTTGGTAGCTTGTTAATCCCTTCAGACCAGGTACCGTGTTTATTATCTAATTTATCCATCCATTCATTTCCTCAGCAGACACTTCTTCATGCGTGCGTATCCCCCAGCATTTTAAGCAGATGCTTTGCTAGTAGGAGTGTCACCCCTTATGTAATATGATCACCCAGTTCCACAATTTGTTCTCACAAAGGCAAAGAGTTAGTACGTGAATCACTCCCTCAAACTTTCAACACTTTATGACGAGGAGGAACGCTGCACTGTCTCAGGTCCTTCATTCCAATTGTTTTCCCCACAAAAAAGCTGGCAGGTGCCACGAGAGATGACTAATTTGTGTATTTGTGCGAGTGCGTTGTCGTGCTGGGGTGAGAACAATCCTGAGAAAGTATAATCCAGTGAGGGAAAACCTGGAGTTAGAAGACCAAACTTCAAATGCCATTTCTCCAGTAACCAGTTAAGTTGCTTAGCTGCTCTGGGTGTCGGTTTCCTCATCTAGAAAACAGGGATGGATAACGAGGCCTCTTGCCTCACAAGGCTGTCACTCAAGTGAAACCAGAAGGCGGTGAGCACACCTTGAGGACGGTCCGAGGTGGGATGGGGTGGGTGGGGAGCCGAGGGGCTCCCTGCGGGGAGGGGGGGCCACAGTGGAAGGAGGCTGGGGAGCACGAAGCCGCGCGCCCGCTAACACTATTTGCAGACCCTGATTTCCAGCTTCAAAGGCGTTCGCTGCACCCGCTACTTGCTGTTCGCCCCCAGAGACCCTCCCTGTGCATCCTCCCGGATCCCACCGTGTGCCCGGCCCCAGACAGGGCTCCAGGCATGCAGAGGTGGGCCTCTAGTTCCACAAAGGGCCCGCTTCCCAACTGAGCTATCAGCGCGAGGAGGCTCCAGATGGCTGAGGGCAGCTCTCCGCCTGCACGGCTATCTGAGGGCATAAACTAAATCCAGGGGCTCCCGCTTCAGAGGCCTGGGAGAGCCTGAGCGTAAGAGCTGGGATGATTCCCCGCATATCGGCAGGTGGAGGACTCTCGTCCATACGTGAGAGGATCGTTCGTTTCTGGAGATGAAACTTCCCGTTCTCGCTGCGGTTAAGGGCTTTTTACTGAACCCTCCCAGCACTGTCCCCAAAGCCCAGTGTCCTGAGCACCCACACAGCTTTTGCCATATTCACATGTCACTTGTGATAGTTACTGAATAATTTTCTTTAATTTTAAATGTAATCCTTTTTAAAACAAAAAACGTGTCCTTATCCTAAGTAAAACAAATAACATCATGGCCTTAATGTATTTGTTGTATTTTTTCTATTACACATTCAGACAAATACAGAATAAATATATAATGAATACATTAAAACACGTTTGTCCCTATGCTGCCTAAAAAGCCTCAGCGTCGCAATTTGGGGAAATTGCTTGACAAAACAACGTTTGCCTTTAGAGAAGCGCGAGGACCCTGAAATCCAGCACCAAAGCCCTGCCGTCCCCACCGGAGCACAACTCAGGACGAGGCTTCGCAGAGAAATTCGCTGAAGAAATGTCTCCACCTAGTGGCCGTGACCTCTCATTACACCGAGAAGCGAGCTCCTGCTAAACATTTTAGGCCCCGGGTTTCCTTTTGTGGGAAGTGACAAAAGTTCTTGAATTAGAGAGTGCTGATGGTTGCTTACCTTTTTGAATATACTAAAACCACTGAACTGTACACTTTAAAGGGATGAATTACATGGTAGAAATTATATGTCGATTTTCAAAAAAGAACAATTGTGAAAGGATTGAATATGTACAGAAAGAGAAAAGACTGTCTCTGCCTTCTTATGGTGAAGTTAAATTATCTAGAGCATGGCGGCGAGGCTGTCTTTTTCTCTGCTTTGTCTTGGGGACATGAAGTTTACATCCAGGGGCCAGAAGTCTTAAAGAGAAATCAGTTTCTTCATTTGTTTGTTTATAAACCACAGCTACAGTTCCTGCTAAACACAGTTTTCCCAGGATTCCTTTGGCTGATATTCTAAAAAGTTGTTTCTTTTTAAGGCCATTTCACCCTAAAAAAAAAAGGGGGGGGCTTTCAAGCTGCAATTACACAGATCTAAAATGTGCAGCCTGTGCTTTGCTTTTGCTTCACTGTAAAGTTGGTGGGTGTGGTTAAATTATGATGTTTTATTCTAAGGGGAGGCTGAGAAACATCTGCTCCTTGATGGAAACCATGTGTTATTACAAGACGCTACGTCAGGCAGTTTAACGCGATATATTCCTTACAATTACACTTACTAAACAGAACCCCATTACAGAATTCCCACTAATGTTCTCATCACACACCAACTCAAGAATCTTCCCCTGTAACTCATGGGGGATTGATCAGTGCAATTATTTTGTAAAAGTCTTTGTCAGTGGATTCAAAATAAGCAGAAACAGTCATTATTATTATTTAGGATTCAAGTGTTAATTTTCCAGCTGAGATGCAGCCTCAGCCTCATGCAGCTACAGGTGTGGATACAGTGGAAAACAAACGCTTCTGTGCACAGCACATTTTCTGGGACGGAGGGCACTGGGAGTGGCCTCCCACTCTACCGGGAGCGTGCTCCCACTGCAGTGCCTGGAAACGTGGCCCCAAGGGCTCCAGAGAAGCCAACGTGACCTTAGTTCTGCTACGGGCACAGCTCAGGTCTTCGTGCCCTAAGCTTGTCTCCCTCATCTGGACACTTAGGAGAAGGTGCCCTTGTGCGTGGGGTCAGAGAAGCTCCAGCCCCGATCCGCCCCCCAGGAGGGCTTTGCTGCCCCCCTGCTGCGGAAGCGGGGCAGCCCCTCCAACCTCGGTGCCTCAGCCAGAGCCATGGGGGCCTGAGCAGGGCCGGAGCAGAAGCCCGAGCAGCGTCTGGGGACAGCTCTGACGGCCACACAGCTTCACCTCTCCCCT
Organism: Hyperoodon ampullatus; assembly: GCF_949752795.1. Classification (NCBI taxonomy): domain Eukaryota; kingdom Metazoa; phylum Chordata; class Mammalia; order Artiodactyla; family Ziphiidae; genus Hyperoodon; species Hyperoodon ampullatus. Next base: position 88,957,483 of record NC_136926.1, read on the forward strand.
GCCCAGACCTGCTCCCGCTACATTCCCCTCACATCACACACCTCGAAGCCCATCTGCACGTCAGCCACAGTCTCTATTGCGCAGGACAGCCCTTCCCAACAGAGACTTCTTCAGCCCCAAATGTCAGTAATTCTCAAGTTGAGAGACCCTGAGCTAGACTGGCCCAGGAAAAAGAGAGGAGACACATGAGCAAAACTGGCAGTGAAAGAGGGGCTGTCACGACCAACCATACTGACAAGGGTTATAAGGAAATATTCAGAACTTTATACCAATGAAGATGAAATGGACAAATTCCTAGAAAGACACAAATGATCAAAACTGACTCGAGAAGAAATAGAAAATTGGAATGGACCTATAACAAGAAAAGAAATTCAATTGGTGATTTTAAATCTTCCCAGAGAAAAGCTCAGTCCCAGATGGTTTCAACAGTGAATTCCATACAAAATTTAGAGAAAAGCTCTTTCAGAAAAAAAGAGGAGGTAACCCTTCCCAACTCATTCTACGAGGCCACTACCACCCTGACGCCAAAGCCAGACAAAACGTTACAAGAAAACTTCACACCAATCTCTCTCACGAACTTTAATATAAAAACCCTTAGCAAAATCTTAGCAGCATATAAAAAGGATTATAAACCACAACCAATTGGAATTCATCCCAGGAATGCAGGTTGGACGAACATCTGAAAACCGTTCAATCAATAGGTGTGGAAAAATCTCATTGACAAAATCCAACACCTATCCATAACGAAACAAATGGACAAAAACCTCTCAATAAACAAGGAAGGAATGTCCTCAACCTGATAATGGGCATGTAAACAAACCTACACATCATAGTCAGTGACGTGCGTTCCCTTCCTAAGACTGCGAACAAGGCAAGGATATCTGTTCTGGCCACTCCCACTCAACGTTGTGCTGGAGGTCGTAGAGAGCAATACTTGCTCCACCAAAAAGGAAGGAAGAGAATGAGAGAATGGAAAATAAATTGAAGCATGAAGAGTGAAAAGAAGTAATAAAACTCTATTTACAGATGACCTGATCCTGTATAAAGAAAATTCGAATATAACAAAATAAACTCACTAGAACTAATAAATGAGCTTATCAGGATTGCAGGATATAAGCCCATTGTGCAAAAATCAATTCTATTTTCATATACAGTTGACCCTTGAACAACACAGGTTTGAACTGTGAAGGTCCACTTACATGCTGATTTTTTAAAATAAATTCACATATTACTATAAATGTATTTTCCTTATGATTTTTAAATAAAGTTTTATTTTCGCTAGCTTACATTTTATAAGAATACCACGTGGGCTTCCCTGGTGGCGCAGTGGTTGGGAGTCCGCCTGCCGATGCAGGGGACACGGGTTCGTGCCCCAGTCCGGGAAGATCCCACATGCCGCGGAGCAGCTGGGTCCGTGAGCCATGGCCGTTGAGCCTGCGCATCCAGAGCCTGTGCTCTGCAACGGGAGAGGCCACAACAGTGAGAGGCCTGTGTACCGCAAAAAAAAAAAAAAAAAAAAAAAAAAAAACCCTATAAATATATATAACATTACAAAACATATGTTAATCGACCGTTCATGCTATCGGTAAGGCTTCCAGTCAACATTAGGGTATCAGTAGTTAAGTTCTGAGGAAGTGAAAAGTTATACACAGTGTGACTGCACGGAGGGTTGGTGCCCCTAACCCTCGTGTTGTTCAAGGGTCAACTGTACTATCATCAAACAACCTGAAATTAAATTAAGAAAATAATTCCATTTACGATAGCATCAAAAAGAATAAAATACCTAGTATTAAATGTAAAAAAAGAAGTGCAAGATTAATTCACTGAAAACTATAAAACATCACTGAGAAAAATTATAGAAAATTTACATGGAGGGACATCCAATGCTCATAGATTCAAAGATTCAATATTATTTATAAGTCAATTCCCTACAAATTGTAGAGATTCAATGCAATCATTATCAAAATCCCAGCATATTTTTGTAGAAATTGACAAACTGATCCTATTAATTATATAGACATGAAAAGGACCTAGAATAGCCAAAACAATTTTGACAAAGAACAAAGTTGGAGAATTTACACTATTGGATTTCAAACTTACTATAAAGCTACAGAAATCAAGATCATCTGGTGTTAGCATAAGGACAGACATAAAGATCAATGAACAGAACTTGAAATTCTAGGATGTTCACGGTCTAGATCATAAAATTTAACACAAAATAACATTTTAAAGAGTCACTGGAGAGAGATTTCTTCCTGTTAAGGACTCTCTCAACCCCATAGTATATTTTCATGTCTGTCTTGTGCTGGATTCAGAGGATGGATTGACAGGCGAGGACTGCAACCCACTCTCTGATGTGAATTACACTAAGACCGTCATCTTGGGACCTGCTTTTTATAAACTCTCTCTCCAGCGGCTGTGATGGAAACTTGGCAGTCATAAGAGGAGAAGCATATCAGGAGGTAACGTGTACGCAAATTACACGTGGAATTTATGCAGGAAGATTATTTCCCCTAACAGAACATTTTACTTTTTATTATGAAAGTTTTCAAACATGCAAAAATACTGACGTTTCTCTTACCCTTCTCCAGCAATTATCAGTACAGAACCTGTCTTGTTCAATCATATGTACCATTCACTAAACCTGATTATTTAGAAATAAATCCAGGTATCCTATTATTTCATCTGTAAAATATTTCAGCACACATCTTTAAATGATAGATTCTTCTTAAACCCATAAGTCAAATAAAGCATCAATAATCTCCTATAGGAATTTAAAAAATAAACAGAAGAAATCCTCCGTAAGCTGCACGGACTCTCTGCATTCAGCCTATAAAGGCTTGCGTTCTCTTTTAACAGCCTTTTTACACCCATCTGATGATGTAAAATCAAATGAGTCTCATGTTCATTTTCCCCAAAAATATACTTTTTGCAGCAGCAAAGCAAACATTATAATATGCAGTGGTCAGGAGCCTGCTGTCCTGCTGTTCCAGAGGGAATATGTGAGATAAGATGAACAAGGCAGAGCCCATTAACTCATTCCCTCTCATGTAATGCACTGGGCCCATCTCAGACCTAGAAAAGCTGACCCTCAGTCCAGGAGAAGGGCTATCTAGTTCTGAACCTGATAAATTTTCAAATGAAAACTTGTGGCTTGGAGTTGTGAATCAGATTCACTGTAAACTATGTTTTCTTAACACCCAACTTGAAATAATAATTAAAAAAATTAAACCCGGGGCTTCCCTGGTGGTGCAGTGGTTGAGAGTCCACCTGCCGATGCAGGGGATGCTGGTTCGTGCCCCGGTCCGGGAGGATCCCACATGCCGTGGAGCGGCTGGGCCCGTGAGCCATGGCCGCTGAGCCTGCGCGTCCGGAGCCTGTGCTCTGCAACGGGAGAGGCCACAACAGTGAGAGGCCCGCGTACCGCAAAAAAAAAATTAAACCCGAGCCATATGGGAAGGCTCCAGTCGTAAAATGCTTCCATTCCATCTCTACCCCACTATAGCTGACAGTATACCTGGTGAGGATGCTGAGAAAACCAAATCCTTCTAACTCTGTGGACTGTCACTAGAGTCATAATCTCATGGCTATTCCAGTAGAACCAAGCAGACTTCATAGCATTTCCCTTTACTGGGAAGTAAAACAATAAAGAGAGCAGGGAGAATCTGTCTATTTCTTCTCTCATGATTACCTAGCTGCTCCGAAGGGCTGGGAAATGCTCCTGAAAAAGTCACGGTTCGTATGAGAAGCATCCTGGAAGGTCTCGCCAGGCATGTGTGCAGGTTCTGATGTACACCCTCTATTCTGGTATTTTTCTGGGATTGTTTAAAGGGACTCACGGTGAGAAACCAGCCCGCACAGCACACCAGCTGCTCTCATGGTAACAGGGCCACAAACGTCCTCATCCCTAGAGACTGCCTTCTCCTGAGCACGAGAACCATTTCAGTGTTCCCGGCTGTCTTTTCCTTTCCAAAATGCACACCATGTGTACTACTGCCCTCTTTGTAAAAGAAATGGTAGAATGTTCCTTGCAGCCAAAATAACTTGGTTTTCATTATTCGTCTGTTCTCAAGGAGCCATTTTACTGAAAGTAAAACGCTATGTAGCCAAGCCTATGGGAGTGGTAGAAAGAGTCAGTAAATCGTTGCTAAGCTAGAATAGTCCCAGTACTTACACGCTTTACAGATTTAATTGGTCTGTGTATTGTGTTGTACGGTACAATTATTCTCATCTATCATGTAATAACATCCTATATGCAGATGTATTGGTGGTTTGTAAATACCTTATCTTATGGAGATTTCTCCTCCAAATGACTTAAAATTCTTAGGTCACAAGTATCTTTTTCCCAGACATGTCAACAGTGCTCTTCCACTAACAGGAAATTTCTCTATTTCCACCTTCTTCCTCTGCCCCACTCACCAAAACAAAAGGGACAGTGAGCACATGACTCCTCTAAGACCAGTACCTTGAAATATAGACCAAAAAAGGGAGAAAACCAGGTGGGGAAAAAGAGGGGAAAACAACAGGAGGGGAGGGGGGTGGGGAGAAAGGGAATGTCTTCTCCTTTGGTCATTTGATCCAGTTTAAAACAAACAGAGAAGAAAAATCAAAGAGAAGAATTTCCAATTTGGGTGGTATGGCAGTGTAGAAACTCTGAAGGGCCCCTCACACTACAAAACAATTAGATTTTTGTCTAGGACTTAATTTTCCATGTCAGTATTGGGCTTGAAGGAAGTAAGGGACATCCTGAAGTCTCTCTCAAGTCAAGGAAATCCTAATGAGGGATCCAGGGAGGGAACTCCAGTAAGAAAATACAAGACGCAGGGTTGCCCTCAGAGAACTTGCCAGTACCAGAACTACCTAAGGTTGCAGAGGTGGGGAGGGTAAGCCTTGGGCTCCTGGCACAGCAGGAGAGGTGAACTCTAGGCTCCTACCCTGGAAGGATCCAAAGTATCCCCATCTTCGGCCCTCTGGCTCTCGCCATAGCAAATGTCACAAGGATCTCCACAGATTATCAACCCAAAATGAGCTCACAAACAGCACCAACCATAAAAGGAAACACACTTCTATAAATAAGAATGGGTAGGAACAACTACAAATACAAAACAGACTCAGACCCACAAAGACATCAGTTATTCAAATGATCAGAATCAGAATCTGACAAATTAGGTGTGAACCTATAAAAGAAAAAAGAAAATTACAAAAATTATAAGCAAGCATTGTAAAAATAGGCTATAAATGAACAGGCCTATTTGAAAAATATCCAAACAGAACTTTCATAAATGCAAAAAATAATTTTTGAGGTAAAGCTTCAAAAGATGAGTTAGACAGCAGATTACACACAGATGAACTGAGATTAATAAACTGCAGCCAATGTTTGATGAAACTGCCCAGAATGCTGGATAGAGAAATAAGGGGAAAAACTTTTAAAAGATTGAGAGATGATTATAGAATAAGAAATTTCAACAAATATCTACTCAGAGTTCCAGAGAGACTAAAGAGAAATATTTAAAGAGATAATGCTTGAGAATTTTCAAGAATTAATTAAATCCATGAATTTACAATATATTTCAAACAGTATAAACAAAAAGAAACCTACCATTAGACACACTGAAACAAAATTACAGAACCCCAAAGACAAAGAGAAGACCTATCACCTACGAAGCCACAACCAGATTAACAGACTTTCAACAATAAAAAATGGAAACCAGAATCTAATGAAATGTCTTCTACATGAAAAGAGCCGCTGTCACTCTATAGCTGTATGTCTACCAAAATTACCTTTCCACAATGAGAGCAAGACACAACATTCTCAGATAAACAGAAACTGAGAGTTTAACTCCAACAGAACTTTACTAAAGGAATTCTAAAGAATATACTCCAAGGTGAGCCCTAATCCCAGAGATAAGATGTGATTTATTTACAACATAGTATATACAAATGTGTATGACATGTACATGTCATATGTAGATTATTATACAAATATTTTAGGTATCCATCATTTTAGTAGAACCTGTTTATTTTCACTGGAATGTATCTCTTTCGTAATAAATTGTTACCAAAAAAAAGGAGGATATGAAATGTTAAGGAAAAAATGATGAGAAATAAATTAGTAAATATATGTTAAAGCAAAACTAACATTATCTAGAAAATAATGTCAGATTTGGGAATTGTAAAAAGGCAGAACTGAAATATTAGACAATTATAGTGTGTAAGTCTGGAGAAGAACAGAGGTATAGTGTTTTAAGATCTATATATTGTTTGGAAGGAAACTGGAATATTCACTTTAAATTTATTAAGTTAGGAATACAAGGTTCTTTTGGCTTCCTGGACCCAATTCCAATACGCGTGCGTGCGTGCGTGCGTGTGTGCGTGTGTGTGTAGGCTTCCCCACACCAACAAGAAATTCTCAGATGCCAGCAGGATGTCCAAGAATTCAAAATCAATCCTGATACTGTCTCCCTGGAGATAGAATCAGATTCTACAGGTTAAGGTTCAGTCCCACAAGACAGCCCTCCACTTCAGACTCCAGTCAAAAGCCCGGGTTTCATGCTCCTGACCCACCGGTTACAAATTCGAGATCCCAATGACCCCCTCCAACTAAGGATGCCAATCACAAGTCCAGTTGTTACTTGTACTTCTGATCAACTGGCTATGAATCAGAGGTTCCCACAACCCTCCCCCCTTCAGGTTGGATTAATTTGCTAGAACAGCTCACAGCACTCAGGAAAACCCATTTTCTTACTGGATTACCAGTTTCTTACAGAAGGATATGGAGAAAGGATACAGATGAACATCCAGATGGGAGACATACACAGGGCAAGGTGTATGGGAGGGGCGTGAAGCTTCCATGCTCCCTCCAGGTGCATGACTCTGCCAGGTCTCCACATGTTCACCAACTTGGAATCTCTCCAAATTCTGTCCTTTTGGGTTTTTATGGAAGCTTTGTTACTTAGGCACAATTGATTAACTCATTGGCCATTGGCAACTGATTCAACCTCCAGCGCATCTCTCCTCCCTGGAGTTCAGGGTGGAGGTGGGGATGGGGTGAAAATTCTAACCCTCTAATAATTTGGTTGGTTCTCCTGGCAACCAGCCCCTACCCTTAGGTGGGGCCCTACTGAAAGTGTTTTCAGGAACTAAGGGCAAGAGACCAAATATTATCCCGTTGTGCTTATCACTCAGGAAATTCCAAGGGTTCTGGGAGATGTGATCCAGGCGCTGTGGATGAAGACCAAATATACATTTCTCCTATAAATCACAATACGCAAAGGGAAAACTTCAATGGTGATCGCCAAAAGAAAAAAAATGGAGTAAGAAAAAGTATAAGAAAATAAACAGAAAACCAGATCTCAATATATCCCCAAAGGGAAAAAAGATGATAAGGGAGAAAAGATATCCAAAGAAAAATTGGAAGATTAAATGTAAATGTACTGGACTTTGCAACTAAAAGATGGAGATTGTCAGAATGAATTATAAAAGCCTAGCTAGATGCCATTTATAAGAGAATACCTAAACTTAAGGTGTAAAAAGTCTAAAAGTAAAAATGAAGTATATACCAGGCAAGCATTTATTTAAAAAAAAAAAGTTAAGACAGTCATATTACTTCAAGCAAAAAACATTTTAATAGATAAGCATAATTCAGGATACAGAGGGCTCTACATAACAAAAAGTTTCAATTCCTCAAGGATATAAAAATTTAACATGTATGCCTTAATAACAACCTCTGCCCCCAACCCATTTGTGTATGTATGCGTACAATTGTGTGTGTGTGTGTACACACACAAAATTAATAAAACTACAGAGAGAATTTGGTAAATCCACTATCATAGTGAGAGATTTCAACATATATCTCTCAATCATTGCTTGGTCAATCAGGAAAAAAAAATGGGAAATTTTAATAACACGTTCAACAAGCTTAACTTATTGAGTAGATATAGACTCCTGATTCAATAAGGAAAGATGACACATTCTTTTGAAGTACATATTAACCATATACTAGAATTATGTTAACTGCATTAAATTTCAAAGAAGTAGTATCATTCAGATTATGTTATCTAACCATAATGCAATTAACTTAGAACTCAACAATAAAAAGATGGAGAAAAATTCCCATGCTTTGGACATTTTCAAATATACTTCTAAATAACCCATTTGTCAAATAAAAAGATCATAATGGATATAAATGAATAATTGAATGACTGGTAATGAAAAAACTATATACCCAGACTAGTGAGATGAAGCAAGAGTGATATATGCAATAGCCCACAAATGGCATAGAAGTTTTACTTAAAAAGAAGACAGGCTAAAATTAATGCTTTAAACATCCAATTTAAGATGCTAGAAATAAGAATGAATCCAAATAAATTGACAAAATTCCTAGAAAATGCAATTTCCGAAATGACTCAAGATGAAATAGAAGGTGTGAATAGACCTATAACTAGGATAGAAATGGAATCATCAGGGTAAAATCTTCCCACAAGGAAATAGCAAGACCAAAAGGTTATAAAGGCTAGTTACACCAAACTTTCAAGAAACAGATCATTCCACACTTACAAAAAATCTTTCAGAAATAGAACTAGAAACAGAAAAGAAAAGCTCCCCAACTCATCTCATGACACCTACTGGCCTTGAAATCAAGTTAAATAAGGATAATATAGAAGAGGAAACATATGGACTATTCTCACTCATAAACATGGAATGCATAATTTTAGTTACATAAACAGAATTCATATATCTATTATGTGTGCATATGTGTATATGTTCACATATGCATATATATGCATATATATTATATGCATATATATGCATATGTATTATAATTTTAACAAAAGAGAAAGCCATATGATCACCTCAAAAGATGCAGAAAACATTTGATAATATTCTAAAATAGTCATAAGAATCTTTTAAGAGACTATGAATAGATTGAAGTTTCTTTTACCTGATCATGAATATACAAAAAACGCTCATCACACATCTTTCCTAATGGGGAAATGTTGGAAACACTTCCCTTAAAATGTGGAATAAAACAAGGATACCACAATAACTGATCCTGTTATATAACTGATCATTGCAGTATAGGGATAAACTAGCACATTAAGACAAGAAAAGAAATAAAGCTATAAAACTTGGAAAGGAAGTAATAAAACAATTATTTGTAAATGACATGAACTCCTACATTGAAAACTCTGAAGAATCTACTGATATACTATTTAAAATAAAAGAACTTATTAAGGTAAATGGGTATAAGATCAGTTCACGAAAATCTACTGCATTTTTATATACCACCAACAGTCAATTAGAAAATGTCAATTTTTTAGAAGTATCATGTATCAACAAAAGTATCAACAACAAAAAAATAAAGTAGGAATAAATCTAACCAAAAATGTGCAAGTCCTATATGCAGAAAATTATAAAACCTTATTGGAAGATTTTAAAGGGGGCCTAAATAACTGGAGTGATATACTGTTTGTGGATGGGAAGATTCAAATCACAAAGATGTCACTTCTCCCCAAACTGAATTATAGATTCCATATAGTTCTGATCAAAACTCTAACAGGTTTTATCAATAAACTTGACACATTAATTCAAAAATTTATGAAACAAAGGCCAAGAATAGCCACAAAACTTCTAAAGAAACTTCTAAATAAGTAAACTTCTGTGGGGTAATTGCCCTCCCAAATGTCATGCCTTATTATGAAGCTACAGCAATTAAGATGATACAAGAACAACCCAGAATAGAAAGTCCAAAATAAGCTCATACCTTTATAGAGACTTACTCTGTATCAGAGATGGCACCACAGCTCAGTGAGAACAAGGTAAGCTTTTCAATATATAGTGCTGGGATAATTGGTTACCCATATGGGAAAGAAATCAGATCCCTGCCTTACAACATATACAAAACATCCATTTCTTATTATTTAAAGACTTGGCTGTGAAAGGCAAACTTTTACAAATTTTAGGAGTAAAAAAGGAAGCTATCTTTATAACCTCAGGTTAGGGAATGCATTCTTAAAATTAAGGACTTCTGTTCTCAAAAGATCATGAAAAAGACAAGCCAAAAATTGGTAAATGATATGAGTAACATATAAACAGTAAAGGATCTGTATTCAGAAACCATAAGGAACTACCACCACTCAACAAGAAAAAGACAAACAACCCAATAGAAAGGTGAGCAAAAAACGTGAATAGACATTTTGCAGAAAACAAAAAAGGTAAATTAAAAAAAACAGGAAAAGATACTAAGCCAAAAGGCTATCAGAAGAGTGCAAATTAAAACCACAACTTAATTTTAACACAGACTTTCATTTAGATTGGCAAAGATAAAGAAGTCTGATAATACCAAGTTGTTGAGAATGTGGTACGAATATAAACTGAGACAACCATTTTTGCATTATCTCATAAATCTGAACATTTGCATATCCTGATTCAGCAATTCCACATTTATGCACATATCCTCAGATTTTAACTCATTACACCAAGAAACACGCAGAAGTATGTTCACTGTAGCAATTTTCAGAATATCAAAAAGTGAAAACAATCCAAATGTCCATTCACAAGATAATAAATACATCCTGGTATATTCACACAATGAGCTATTATATAGAAGTCTCAATATATAAACTACACCCAGATAAAATAATATGAATAAAATTCGGATTCATAGTGATGAATGAAAGAGCCATTCAGATTTTAAAACATGATGCATTTTTATAAACCTCAAAAAAAAGTTTGACTAAACAGTATCTTTGTGCATACATATATACAAATGCAGCAAAACACCATACAAAAGGAGAAAGACAAACATGAAGCTGAGGATGGCAGATACCTCTGGTGGGGAATCAAGGAGATAAGATGGGATGGTAAGGAGTGCATAGGTAGTTGTAACAATATTGGTCACGTTCTAGATTTTAGATCGGTGGATATGTTCATTTTAGGGTTACACAGTCTTTGGTATGTACATAATTTACATAATTTTTAAATGGGGGGAGAGAAGAACAAAGGGAGAGAGAGATCCAACTAAAGACCATGACAGGTCTACCTCAGAGATATTACGGGTTTAGTTCCAGACCACTGCAGTAAAGTGAATATTGCAAGCCTCACAAATTTTTGGTTTCCCAATGCAAATAAAAGTTATGTTTACATTATACTGTAGTCCATTAAGTGTACAATAGCATGTCTAAAAATAAGCATACATACCTTAACTTAAAAATACTTTATTGTTAAAAAAAAATGCTAAACATCCTCTGAGTCTTCAGTGAGTCGTAATCTTTTTGCTGGTGCAGGGTCTTGCCTGGATGTTGATGGCTGCTGACTGATCAGGTCGGTGGCTGCTGAAGGCTGGGGTTGGTGTGGCAATTTCTTAAAATAGGACAGCAGTGAAGTCTGCCACATCAATTGACTCTTCCTTTCATGAACGATTTCTCTGTAGCACGCAATGCTGTTTGAAAGCATTTTACCCACAGTAGAACTTCGTTCAAAATTGGAGTCAATCCTCTCAAATCCTGCCGCTGCTTTATCAACTAAGTTTATGTAATATTCTAGGTCCTTTGTTGTCATTTCAACAATCTTCATAGCATCTTCACCAGTAGATTCTGTCTCAAGAAACCACTTTCTTTGCTCATCCATAAGAAGCAACTCCTCATCTGTTAAAGTTTTATCATGAGATTGCAGCAATTCAGTCACATCTTCAGGCTCCACTTCTAATTCTAGTTCTCTTGCTATTTCCACCACATCTGCAGTTACTTCCTCCACTGAAGTCTTGAGTCCCTCAAAGTCATCTATGAGGGTTGGTATCAACTTCTTCCAAACTCCTGTTAATGTTGATGTTTGGACCTCTTCCCATGAATCACGAATGTTCTTAATGGCATCTAGAATAGTGAATCCTTTCCAGAAGGTTTTCAATTTACTTTGCCCAGATCCATCAGAAGAATCACTATCTATGGCAGTTATAGCCTTACGAAATGTGTTTCTTAAATAATACGACTTGAAAGTTGAAATTACTCCTTGATCCATGGGCTGCAGAATGGACGTTGTGTTAGAAGGCACGAAAACAACATTAATCTCACTGTACATCTCCATGAGAGCTCTTGGGTGACCAGGTGCATTGTCAATAAGCAGTAATATTTTGAAAGGAATCTTTTTTTCTGAACAGTAGGTCTCAACAGTGGGCTTAAAATATTCTGTAAACCATGTTGTAAACAGATGTGCTGTCATCCAGGCTTTGTGGTTCCATTTATAGAGCACAGGTAGAGTAGATTTAGCATAATTTTTAAGGGCTCTAGGATTTTCGGAGTGGTAAATGAGCATTGGCTTCAACTTCAAGTCACCAGCTGCATTCGCCCCTAACAAGAGAGTCAGCCTGTCCTTTGAAGCTTTGAAGCCAAGCATTGACTTCTCCTCTCTAGCTATGAAAGTCCTAGATGGCATCTTCTTCCAATATAAGGCTGTTTCATCAACATTGAAAATCTGTTGTGTAGTGTAGCCGCCTTCCTTAATTATCTTAGCTAGATCTGGATAACTCGCTGCAGTTTCTACATCAGCACTTGCTGCTTCACCTTGCACTTTTACATTATGGAGATGGCTTCTTTCTTTAAACCTCATGAACCAACCCCTGCTAGCTTCAAACTTCTCTTCTGCAGCTTCCGCACCTCTCTCAGCCTTCATAGAGTTGAAGAGCATTAGGGCTTTGCTCCGGATTAGGCTCTGGCTTAAGGGGATGCTATGGCTGGTCTGATCTTCTATCCAGACCACTAAGACTTTCTCCATATCAGCAATTAGGCTGTTTCGCTTCCTGATCATTCGTGTGTTCACTGGAGTAGCGCTGCTAACTTCCTTCAGGAACTTGTCCTTTGCGTTCACGACTTGGCTAACTGTTTGGCGTAAGAGGCCTAGCTTTCGGCCTATCTCAGCTTTCGACAGGCCCTCCTCACTAAGCTTAATCATTTCTAACTTTTGATTTAAAGTGAGAGACGTGCGACTCTTCCTTTCACTTGAACATGTAGAGGCCATCGTACGGTTAATAATTTGCCTATTTTCAATATTGTTGCGTCTTAGGGGATAGGGAGGCCCGAGGAGAGATACTGAGACACGGAACGCACGTCAGTGGAGCAGTCAGAACGCACACATTTATCAGTTAAGTTCCCTGCCTTACCTGGGCGCGGCTGTCAGCGCCCCAAAACTACAACAGCAACACCAAAGGACATCAATCACAGATCAGCGTAACCAGTAACGACGGAAAAGTTTGCTTGAATTACCACAATGTGACACTCAGACAGAAAGTGAGCAAAGGCTGCTGCAAAAATTGGTGCTGACAGACTTGCTCCATGCAGGGTTACAACAAACCTTCAATTTGTAAAAAAAAAAAAAACGCAGTATCTGTGAAGCGGAAGAAAGCAAAGTGCTGCAAAATTATGCACGTACTACTGTTGAGCTGTCTGCCTTCCTTAAATTACGTCAGCTTTTGCTTCATGCACCTGGGGGCTCTGCCTTTGGGACAGGTGCTTATGTTCAAATCCCACCAGAGAAAGTGCAGCTCTTCAGAAATCCTATCAAGAAAGACCTTGAAGGCCCCCGCCGACGACCACTCCCACTCCTCCCTGATGGCTCGGCTTGTCTCCACAGTGGCTCCCGGTCCCTGCGCACAGTGCACCTGGCCTCCCCAGGCGGGCACGGCGGCGAGGCGGCTCCGACAGTGCGGGAAGGGCCAGACCCCGAGAAGACCCCAAAACACGCACCCCAGGGCGACGCGGGGATCCCGGCGCCCACCAAACTCCAACCCCAGACCGCGCACAGCCTGCTGGGACCACAGTCCACGACTCCCGCGAGGCACGTCGGGATTCCAAACTCCTGACTGGGATTCATGGGACAGCGGCGCGCTGCACGCTGGGCCTCGTAGTTCTACGACGGACGACCGGCCTCAGCACGTGATGGGAGGAGTTGTGGGACGTCAGCCCCTGTTGCATGCCGGGACCAAAAGGGCCTGATGGGGTTTCTGGGACTCCGGCCTCGCAGTCCTAAGACACCAGCCAGCCCTCAGCGCATAAAGGGTTGTGGGAACAGCAGAGCGTTGCATGCCGGGACTTGTAGTTCTCATGACGCCGGCCCTCAGCCGGTGACGGGGACTGCGAGAGTTGCCCGCCGGGATTCACGGCGCCTTACGGGGATTCGTGGTACAGAAGGGCGCGTTGCACGCCGGGACTTAGAGTCCCACGATGTCCAGCCTCAGCGCCTGACGGGGCTTCTGGGCCGGCAGCCCCGCCTTGCATGCCGACCCGCAGCCCCAGATGCCGGCGCTTATGTGGTGGATGGGGCGAAGGAACACTGTTTCCACTGGGCCCAGTCGCAGAAGCGTGGTCCTAGGACGCGCCCAGTTCCCATGGCCGGCGGAGGACATCTCGGGCCCCGCGTGGGCGTGTTTACACCCAGGCCCTCGGCGCCTGCGCGCACGCACGCGGTGGCACGTGATGTCGCACGCTGTCCCGGAAGTCGGCGCGGAACGGGCGACTGTTGGAAGCCGGTGCCGAAAGGAGAATCGTAGCGCCGCTGCCGCTTCCGTCTGGGCCGGGGTCGCCCGGTAGCCCGCGATGGGCGCCGGGCCCTGAGCGCCCACCGCCGCTTTTCCACAGCGCCTCCGCTCGGCTGCGATGGAGGCACCGCCCAGCGGCCGCGTTCCCGCCGAAGGCGCCCAGCCGCCGGCCGTGGCCGAGGTGCGCTGCCCCGGCCCCGGACCGCTGCGCCTGCTCGAGTGGAGGGTGGCGGCTGGCGCGGCCGTACGCATCGGCTCTGTGCTGGCCGTGTGCGAGGCCGCCGCCTCCGCGCAGCCCACCGGGCCCGCCCCTACCCGCGTCGGCTCCGGGGGCTGCGTGCGCACGGAGCGCAGGCTGAGGTCGGAGCGCGCGGGCGTGGTGCGGGAGCTGTGCGCGCAGCCCGGCCAGGTGGTGGCCCCCGGGTGAGTGGGAAGGAGGGAGGGGACTGAGTTCTAGAGGGAGTTCTGGGCTTGGGCCGGGAAGGGGTCCTGGCCCGGCACTGGGTGGGAGAGAGTCTCCGGGGCGGCAGCTGAAGGCTGCGCTGTGAGAGAAGTTGTAAGTTAGAGCCCACAGCTGCGTGGCTGCCTGTACTTCTAAGGCTGGACGGCAGTCACTACTAGTGACTTTACTAATCAGAGGCAGCAGGCCTTTTTTTAAAAAAATTCTCCGTCACCGGAATTGCACTCTTTGTAAGACAGTTGTGTTCTCTTTTCTCTCTTTCTGTAATAGGTGCTTCCCCCCAAGACTTCACGTTTGTAAATTAGGAAAACTAGGGGGTCATAGTGCGTACAGGACGAATCAGGCGTACTCCATGCTTGTCGTAGTGTCCGCTGTTGGGAGGCGTGCACTTCTTTAGGTTCTAGTAAACCTTGCGAAACGTGGTTGTAAAACCTGGTGCGGTTCTGCATCTCACCTCAGGAAGGGGGTGCGGCCTGGGCACAGGTAGGTCAGGATGAGAAGCAGTAGTGCACGCTCCTGCCACGGGCTCTTGCTGTCGTACTTCTGTTTTAATCTAGTAAAGGGTTTTTTTCTTTTTTAAAGTGTATGGACCTGTCAGTTTATATCTTCTCCCTAAGTTGACCAGTGGTGTGCCCACAGGCGTGTGCACATGACTGGTGTGGTGGTTTTCTTCGGCAGAACAGAAACCTGCGGCAGGTGGGCATCCCTGCCTCCTGCTTAGTGGCTGCTGTGCAGTTTTCCTCTGTGGGGACCTCAGTACCCTGGGTGCTCGGTTCCCTTTCTGCCCACCCTGGCCCTCCCCGGGGGTTCGGGGGGCGTCAGTCCCTGCTCCTCCCCCTGTTGCTCTCATTGCCCCTCTGGCTTCTGAGCATCTTCTACCTAGTCCACCAGCAGTGGGTGGCCAGGATAGAGCTGGCCTCCCCCGCAATCCTGGGGGTCTCATCCCGCATGCTTTCCTCTCCTCTCGCCTTTGGTGGGCAGCCAGGTCCTCAGCCTTCTGCTCAGGCGCCCGCCCCTGCCCACTGAGCGCATCCGCCACCAGAGCTGTCTGCATGGCCTCCTTTAGGAGACAGGGGCTCGCTGCGCTGTGTGTGTGGCACACTGTCAGCGTTACTTTGAAGGCACGTCTTAACCTGACCATTGCTTGGTCCATAATGAGCCTGTAAACCTGCCAGCTAAACGATGGAGGTGCACCCTGATGCTGCTCTTTCACTGTGTAGAAAACCCCTGAGGGAAAGACCTTTTCTCCATGTGGTTCTGTTCCGCTGCGTGGAAAAGGCCACCAAGGCCCAGACGGGCCGGTTACTGGTCACAGCAGTTAGTGAGACTCACGTGCATGCATGGATCCGGACAGCCAGTCCTGCAGATCAGAGTAACCCAGTGAGGTCACGTAACCAATCAGATAGAGTGACAGGCTCCCCGCTGTGAGTAATTTTCTTTTTGGTGTGTTTTTGGTGTTTCAGGTCTTGGGGTATCTTACTGCAGTGGTTCATCGTGGGGCTTTTTGAGGACCTGAAGAGTGGTAGCGTTTCTCCTGGAAGGCAGGTGTGTGGGGGAGGAAAGCACCAGCGCAGCGCCGGGCTCACCTGGCTGGAGTTGTCCCTGTCTCCATCTGCACTGTCCTCTGCAGGACTCCTCCTGACCACGTCAGAGGTGGTTCTCAGGCAGTGAACAGTTGCAGGAGCGTAGAAGCCCTGCCTCTGGGTGTAGTGGAAATAATCCGTAGATACTGTTGTGGTCTGTAACGGGATTGCACGTTTTTGTAGTGCTTCATGCTGTCGGGGAGAATGGGGACTGTTCTGACTGAGACAGAGGAAGGGGCTGCGGTCCCAAGAGGGTTTGATGCACCGGCACCGCCCCTGCGGAGGCTTCGCCAGGGCTGCCTCTGCACTGCTCTCTCCTTAGGCTGCGTTTCATCCAGAGCGTCCCCCTGGGGGGATGTAGATGGAATGAGAGTCTGTTTCTGTCTTCCTAATATATATGTGGATTGAAATTACTTGGATTTGAACATTTTCTGACAAGGCACTGTCTGCCAGAGAGTCAATCTGTTAATTGTGTACCTGATGATGTCTTTCCCCCTCACCTGTCTGCGTTTTTTCAATTCACTCGGGTACATTGATGTCGCCAAAGGAAAGGGAAATATACACATAAAGTAATCAGGAAAGAAGTTTGGTGATGGATAAGGACCGGCACGGGAGGAGGCTCTGTAGATGTGCCTTTGCATCTTCCATGGATATCCAGCCAGCTTTATCTGTGCTTGTCTGAACCTGATGTTTTTATCAGGGTTGTACAGCGCTGATGTTCTTAATTTCATCGTTTGTGCTTTATTTCTTGATTCGTTTTCCTCAGTAAGAACAACTAATTTATCAGTGTGGATTCAGGGGTTCTTATTTTATTCAGTGGATTATGGTCCATTCCGATTACTTGCCTTAATGCTCAAACTGTCCTAGATTTGGAAGCGGGCGCCCTCCCAGGTCCCATTAACGTAGAGCCTGGTCCTGTTTTCTGACACAGATGGCTTCTGCTTTCCCGTCCCCAGCCCTGGAGTCAGCCATTTCTCCAAGAAATCCTGCTTGCTTTTAATGGAGAATGGCATTTAGAAACCACAATCTGGGTGCACAAAATAGTCTCTTTTCCTCCAATATCCTTCAGTACTCAGAGGCTTAGCACTTAGAAGAGACCCTGTAGCCCTCCTAACCTGTAAGACCCGCCCAGACCCAACACCTGACAGCAACTGCTCCAGGGAGCAGCGTGCTGGGGCCCAGTTCCCCGACACGGCTCTTTCTGATACACCCTGTGCTCTCTGACCTTCCTATTGGAGCAGACACAAAAGCTGATGAGTACAAAAAAATCAGGAGAGTTTGATACTTGTGTATTTGTGGGGAAAATAACTTGTTTAGGAATTGCATTTGATGGTTATCCTATGGATTTTCTTCAGGGACGAACCAGGAAAGTTGACCTTTATGGGCGACTGGCCTAGCATTCTGCGGCTTGTCTCCTTGGCTGAAGCGCTGTTTTTAGAGTTCACAGTGCATCTGCCCCTTGGCTGTGTGGAGGATTAGGGTAGAACGCGGCGCACTCGGCGCCTTTCACCTGGCCCGGAGCAGTGTCTGCAGAGCTGGAGGAGGAAACAACTTGTGCTGAAAAGGACGTTGCTGCTGTGCTCCTGTCTAATTCCCTTTCCCTCTCTCTTGGCATTTTATCTCTTTTGGGGGGAATTTTTTCAGCCCATGCAAAGATACAGAGGTCAGCTGGGATAGACAGCTCTGACCCTGGAGAGCGGTTCTGAGTGATCTGGTAATTGACAGAAAATACAGTCGGCCCTCCATGCCACAGGTTCCGCATCTGTGTATGCAGCCAAGCTTGGATCGAAACATTTGGGGGGTGGGGGGGAATTCAGAAAGTTCCAGAAAGCAAAACTTAAATTTGCCACATACCGGCAATTATTTACATAGCGTTGACATTGTGTTGGGTATCGTAGGTAACTGAGAGGTGATTTAATGTACGCAGGAGGATGCATGTAGGTTATATGCAAATACTAGGCCATTTTATATAACGGACTTGAGCATCCTCGGATTCTGCTCCCTGCGGGGTCCTGGAACCAATCCCCTGCGGTTACGGACGGGTGACTGTCAAGTCTGTTTCCCCGCCTTTTAACTTGGGCTGAGTGTTTCTGAGCTGCCGTACCCCATCAGTTTCACTCCACCAGCTGTGCCTACCAGGAGGAGCGCTGTGTGGAGGCTGGGCCCCCAGGTCATCGCTCCTGGCCCGGGAGCCCCTGGGTCACTGGTGTTCGTGTGGCCTGCATGCTCTCACAAGGCAGCAGGTCAGCAGAACCTGTAACTAAGGTGTAAGCAACATCAGCATCGTTAAACCTTCTGGGTTGGTGGGTGAGCCAGTTACTGTTTCTCAAACACCTGCCGCCAGCGTCCCCGGAGGTGAGCGGCAGACTTTTCACCAGGTGCCAAAGGGCCCACACGCACCCCTGACCCGTGAGCAGATGTCTGAGGTGCACCTTTGACCTTGAGCAGAGCGCCTCCGGTCCACTTGCTGGCTCCACCATGCCGTCGCAGACGCTTCCTGGGCCCCGTTCTTCCCCTCGGGCGCAGGAGAACAGGGCCGGCTGGGAAGGGTCCCGGCGGGGGGGGTCTGGGAAGGTGGGCGCCCCGTGTCAGCAGTGAACGCCCCCCAGAACTGACCGGGTGGGGAGGACCAGGTGCGGCCCGGCAGTGACCTCACCCTGGAACCCAGGGCATGGCCTGCGTGCGGCCCAGGTGCCGTGAGAGCTGGGAAAGCAGAGACCCCGACCAGGCCACGGGCGGAAGAGCCCTGGAGGCGCTGCTGGGCGAAGGGGCCGCGGGCGCCTTGTGGAGGGATTTGGGTGGACGTGGGGGGCTGAGGGGCCACACGTGGAGAAGGCCAGCAGGGCAGGTCTCCCCTGGGTGCCGGATCGCCAGTGGCCGAGGCGGGCAGCACCTGGAGCAGGCGCCACCAGAGGGGCAAGGTCGAGGGAGGAGCCGCGTGTGCTCGGGGCAGCCGCTCGTCCGCCGCTCCGGCTTGTCCAGGATCGGGACGAGGGAGGCAGTTTCGGGGAGGGGTTGAGACGGCGATGAGGGCGGGAGAGGGGCCGGGCCGGCGGGGCCAGGGCGGGGCCTGGCGTGCCCTCCCCGCCCAGCACGGGGGCCGGTGCGGCGTCCTGGCCCAGGGCACCGTGTGGCTGGCCGTGATGAGCAACGGGCCGGAAGGGCGGGGAGGGAGGAGGCCCTGCTCGGAGGAGGGGTGTCGCCTCCCTGGGTCCCCCCCACAGTTGGCAGCTCTGTCTGCCCGTGAACATCATTTGCAGTCCAGAGCCTTTAGGACAGAGACAGGTGGGGAGGGAGGGGTGCAGAGCCGCCCGCCCTCCCGTGTGGGGCGCCGACCAGAAGGCCGCCGGGCCTCACAGTCTGTGCTTTGTGGGCAGACGCCCAGCAGGGCCTCCCTCGCGACACTGGCACAGGGCCCAGGTGTTTCACCGTAGATGAAAAAGCCCTTCATTTTATAGCCAGAGAAGTGGCACCCCTGGAGGGTGATGTGAAGCTAAAGGGACACAAGCGTCACCAGGAGAACTGGTACCAGAATCCAGGTGCCTTTGTGCCCACTCAGATGCTCTCTAGAGGAGTTGGGTAAAGCAGGAGATTTTCGTTCTTGCTAACTTGTGAGCGTTTTCACCCCGATTCTAGGGCGGTTCTGGTGCAACTAGAAGGATGTAGCCACCCCGTCGTCATGAAGGGCCTGTGTGCTGAGTGTGGCCAAGACCTGACCCAGTAAGTTCTGGCAGCTTGAGAGTGGGACACCGAGACCCCTGGAGCGCGAGGGCGGTGGGTGTGAGCGTGGAGGGACAGGACGCCCGAGCGGCTCGGGCTGGAGGATCTGTCTCCACTGCCCCTCATCTGCCCGCGTGTAGCGTGAGTCAGGCCGCTTCCTCTCTGGCTTGATTTCTTTGAGCTCTGGAAGCACTAAAGCATGTCTGCCGCCCACCCCAGGTGTGGTAGGAAACAGCTGGCGGGTTGGGATTTGCCTTCTTATCCCCGCCGAGTGAACCACGCTCCCCACTGGGACCGGCTGTCCCTGGACGCAGCCGGCACTTCACAGCCCCCAGGCCCCCATCTTGCAGCCTGCGCTAGTTTGCCACCACTGTTGAGCTGTCTCCCCCGTTTGTACGTGTAGAGCAGTGTGGACTGTCCTGTACTTTCGTGCTCTGGGCCTCTGTGTTTCAGTGGGGCCATCCTTATTTTCAAAGGGAACTCGTACTTAATTTTTTCCTCGGTTTTCCTGTCTGTTTTCAGACAGTGGGGGAAATTTCAGCACCAAGTCCCCCGGCCTCATCAGCTAAAGTCTGAACTAAAATTTCTGTGTAAGTTAATGAGCTGCAGGTGTCGTTTCAGCAGCCCCTTCTCACTTCGCAGGCTGCAGAGTAAGAATGGGAGGCCGCAGGTGCCGCTGTCCACGGCCACCGTGTCGATGGTGCACAGCGTCCCCGAACTAATGGTGAGCTCCGAGGTAAGTGCGCCGCTGGCAGGGGCAGCGGTTGGGAAGACGGTTCCTGAGAGCTGTGAGCGTATCTGTGGGCCGCTCTTAGCGTCAGGGGCGACAGAAGACACCAGCTCTGTCGTCATCGTCACTGTGTTCCCAGCGTGGCCGCGGTGGACGGGTGGTTTATGTGGCGCATGCGGCCTGCCCGCCGGTGAGGGCTGCGCCCCTTCCTCCTCCTTCCCCAACGATCCCACCTGCAGGCGGCACTGCTCCGCGGGGTGTGTTGAGTCGGGAGCTCTCCAGGGTGCTGCAGCCGGACCCTGGGCTTGGAGAGCTGCGGGGTGGGAAGAGAGCCGAGGGGGAGGTGCAGAGCCCGGGCGGATCGTGAGCAGGGGTGAAGGAAGGGCATCTCGAGGGCTCCTGCCCGGGGAGCAGGGGGCCGAGCAGCAGGGCGCGGTGTCAGGTCTGGTCAGCGCCGGCTGCGTGGACGTGGGGTGGAGGGAGAGGACCCGGTGCTGTGCTTTCATGTGCAAAGACATACAAGTGCTGGAGAGATGTCGGGAAAGAAAAAGGCTGCTGTCGTACATTGCCGTGTTGGTCAGAGGCCTCCTGTCACCAGGGTGGGGTGAGTGAGCATTGCCAGGACAGGGCACTAGGCACGGTGCCCACCTCACGGGGCTCTGTAACAACTGGCTTCTTGTCTGATCGCAAGGCAGTCTCAGGGCTCTACGTTTTTGCAAGTAATAGGTAAAAGCTCTCTTCAGAGTTATAATTTTATTAGGTGTGGGCTTTTAAATGATAGGTACCTGCTTTGTTTTTCACGGGAAAGACAAAGTGCCAGGTACGTGATTCTGGTTTTTCTGAATTGCTGAAATTTAAACAAATACAAATACATAAGTGTATGTTTAAGACAAAACAAGGAAGTTTGAGGATAGAAAGAGAAGAAGGCGCCCCCGTCATCCCTGCTGTGAAGGACTAACCCTCGCCCGTCCTGCGTGAGCCGCCTCAGGAGCGGACAGCGGCACCCCTCCGCCCCACGCTCGGCCCACTGCTTGTCTCAGCTCTGCCGGTCGCCTGCCCTGAGCGGCTCCAGAGCCTTCAGCTGAGTCTGTATAGACACAGCCACTTTCTTCTCGGCCCCCGTTCACTGGTCTACCTGTTTAATGAAAAGCAGTCACAAGGCGGAGTGGCTTGAAGAGGGTTGGACCACACAGGACTGGCTCTGGGCACTGGGGCCTAGTCCCCAGGCCGCTAGGCTTGTGAGCGAGGCGGGCAAGGCGTGCGGGACAGTGAAGACCACCCTCAGCTTCCTTTTCTGTTTTCTGATAAGACCGAGTTTTGCTTTGGATCCACATGTACTTCCTTTGTCATCTCTCTTTTTCCTTTTTAACTAGCAAGCTGAAAAGCTAGGAAGGGAAGACCAGCAGCGACTGCATCGCAACAGAAAACTAGTGCTCATGGTGGACTTGGACCAGACCTTGATCCACACAACAGAGCAGCACTGCCAGCAGATGTCCAACAAAGTGAGCTCCTCCGGGGGGTGGGGTGGTGGGTGCAGCTCATTCAGCAGTGGCCCAGGCCCGTGCAGCCTTGTTACAAGCTCCGTCTGAAGGAGCTTGGGTTCACGGATCAGTGAGTGAGCAGGCGCAGGTCACTCTGCTCCGGACGCTCTCGGCCCCGGTGCGGGGGACGGTGAGTAGCTGGTGAGCGCTGGTGTTGAGTCCCTCACCCACAGAACGGCGTGTGGTTTTCAGTGACGTAAGTCTTTGACGTCATGGGCTCTTCTGTAAGATGCTCTTTGTGTGACGTCCGCGATTGGCAGGCGTCTCGGGGGTTTCCTGCATCACGACCGCTGCACTCAGGCTGGGTGGGGCGGAGCTTGAGGGCATGGCTGCGGCGAGCACCGCAGCCACTCGGCGCTCGTTCTGCCTGCGAAGCCGGGCCTTTTCATTCCTTTCATAAGAGTTTGCACGGTTACGCCACTCCCGTTCTCAGCTTGTGTGGCAGGAGGGTGTCCTCGGGGCCGTGTGGACGGCGCTCAACTGCTGCTGGGGGCTTCCTTGTGCCTCTGCCCACACCTGCCCACTGGCCAGGCCCCTCTGGACCCCCAGACGGCATCCGGGACGCATGGCAACCCCCCGCCTCGCCCCCAACTCCGGACCCACAGGACACCTGCTGGTGACAGCCAGAGAGGCATGTTGAATGCTTAATGTCGGAGATCCTAACTTGGGATTTTAAGGATGTTTCTGTTGCAGCTTCTGGACGTTTTAGCTGTTGAGTATGGTGGAAGGTGTTTTATACCATTTCACACTCCCAGATGCTTTACCAGAACAGCCCCATCATGAGGGGTGTGACGAATTTAGAGCCAGCAAAAAATTAACTAGGCCTCAGGTTGTTTCCTTTCTTTTTAGTTTATTACTACTGAGAAAATGATAAAGGATTAAAAGGATCAAAGGTTAACTCCCTAAGGAGAGTAGACATGCGTGCACGTTAATCACGTATAAGCACGTTGGGGTTACTAATTTCATCTGTCTCCTAAAGGTGTCTGCGAATACTGTTTCAGCTTCCGTGTTTCATTTGTAAGGTAGTGAAGTTGCATCTTAAACCGTCCATGAGTCAGACTGAGTGATGTGGGACCCTTGGTTTGTGTTCACCACTAGCTCTGGGAGACGCTGTCAGTAGCCCCTGGAGGTGGGGTCTAAGTGGTCCGCAGCGGCTCTGCTGCTTGCGCTGTGTGCGGTGACTCTCTCAGGGGTGCTCACTTTGTCCGTGATCAGAGGAACAGTGTTGGCAGGACGGTCAGGGTGTGTAAGCGTCCACCGGTGTCCTGATAGCCTCTTAGTGAAGCCCTCGGACAGCCGAGGTACCATAGTCATCACAGGAAGTTATCCCAGGTGGGTAGTTACCTGGTCGTTCTGGGTAGCTCCATGCTCGTCCTGGGTGCTTACCGTACGTGGTTACCGCAGCAGGGGAGGTGGAGCCCCCTTCCCCCATAGAGCGTGAGAAAGGAGAGCATTGCTGTGGAGTGGGCGGGGTTCACTGCACGTAGACTCCGCCGGTGACCCATGCAGCTGTCACGTGTCACGTGTGAGCCGCAGGGCCAAGCCTTCGCGGTGGCTCCCACCCCCTGACTGGCCGCTCCCGCCCTGTGACTGGGCCTGTTCTCTGCAGGGCATATTCCACTTCCAGCTGGGCCGGGGCGAGCCGATGCTGCACACCCGTCTGCGTCCTCACTGCAAGGGGTTCCTGGAGAAGATCGCCAAGCTGTACGAGCTTCACGTCTTCACGTTCGGCAGCCGGCTGTACGCACACACGATCGCAGGTGAGTGGGCCGCGGGCTTCAGTCCGCCCACTGGACACTTAACGTTTGGCTTCTCTCTTTTTCTCGACGTTTCTTGAAGATGAAGGGGAAAGATCAGGAAGGTCTCTCAAACTCAGTTTCAGTCTCCCAGCTGGTAGGTGGGGGCCCAGTTAAGTCGGTCCACAGGCTGCAGGCGGACGAGAACCTCCCTGCTCTGCCGGGCCCACGGGCCGTGACCAGACGCGCTCCAGTCCGGAGGGCAGGCTGCCGTCACTGCGGTCAGCTGCATGCCACGGGCCACTTTGGAAGTTGGTCAGGACCACACATATGTGGAAAAGTAGAAACTCTCTCTATGAGGGTTCTTTTAAAAAATGTTAATCCGTTAGGAAATAGCTCTGGAGCCGTGTTGCTTGTGTTTGTCTGCAGTTAGCACTTTCAGCGCAGACAGAAGAGTCTCTCTTACTTGGAAGGGAGCAGCGTGATGATGCATTAACCTGCTGTCCTAGCTCGGGCTTGCGGTTCTGTGCTGGCTGCTCTCGTGCGTGGACACAGGGGCCCCCTGGCCCCCAGCTCTGGCTGGGGACGGGGCGAAGGGCACCAGCTTCCCCTGCGTAGGCACATTTGGGCTCCGGCCCGCTGGGGCCCATCAGTGGACATTGGCACCTGCAGTGTGTCCCAGCTCCTTAGGATTAGTTACAGGGATGTTAAACTAAGTACTTTTAAATGCAAACGCCTTTGCAGATGGGTCTTGGTCTTGTCAGTGGGGAAATACATTTTAAATCCCCTTTAACACTTGGTGCCTTTGTAGGAAACGTTAGTCACCAACACAGAGGCAGCGTATCAGTTAATCCATCCTGTAACTAACGTTAAGCGTGCTCACCTTCAGCATGTGGCTGTTCGGCGGCTCCCTGGGAGCATGGTGTGGACACTGACGCACCTCCTTTGCAGAGTTCTCACACCGCTGAGCAGGCCACACCCCACGTGGGAATAGCAAGTGACGTCTGCAGGCGCGGCCTCGGGCTTCTCTTTGTGGCTGTCCCCTCTGGAACCTGGCCTCGCTAGGGGTCAGTTGGTGAGGCACCAGCAAAGGTCCGGGGGGGCATCCCTGCTCGGCCTGCTGCCCTGCCCACCCCAGGGCCTGTGGCCATCGCCGCTTCCTGAGGTTCCTGAGAGCAGGGCTCGCCCCATCTCAGGCTGCGCCGTGTGCCGTAGAATCCCAAGTTGCAGCAAGTCCAGACAAGGCCGTCACGAGGAAACCGCAGGCAGTGTCCCAGCGACAGTGGGTGCAGAGACCCTCCAAGCAGCACCTCAACCGCAGACCCGAGGTGGTTCGGCCACCCCGGTGAGGGCGTTGAGAGCGACCACGGTTCACCTGCAGAGAGGGCCCGGGAGGAGGCGCTGGTGCCCCACGTAGCTCTGGGAGCTGCGAGGCCTTCGGGGGCACGTGGATTTGAGCTTAGTGGCCACAGCGCTTTTAGCTGGAAGGGGTCGGCTGATCGGCCGTGTCAGTCTGATCATTCGCAGATGACAAGCAGAGGCCAGATGTGGGGAGGCCTGACAGTGGTTTTAACAGTGATGGTTTTCGTAACTTCCTCTTCCTGTCGACTTTACTGTTTTCAGAAAATGTGTACTTTCGGTGTAACGAGGTTAGGAACGCTTCCATTGGGGCAGAAACGTTAAGCACTTTGCACGCTTTGCATTTATTGTAGAGGCTCTGATGCTTAGTGCTTTAGATTTAGCCGCTGAGAGGCTTCAGCGTTCATACCAGTTCTTCACATAGTAAAACGGTAGTGTGTGTTTCTCCTGCGAGATGGGCATTGTCTGTCGATGAAGCACTGACGACTCAGTGACCTCGAGGCCCTGAGCACCAGGCGGCTGCCGCCTCGCTGCACAGGGGCCCTCAGGAGGGGCACACGGCTCCGCTCAGAGGAGGACCTCGGGCTGCAGGCCTAGCGACCAGTGACGCATCCGTCTCCGTCAGCAGTAGGAAACAGTAAGGCGTGGGTGTCAGACCTGCAGTGTCAAGGGTCCTGTCACAGAGGGAGGCAGCTCTGGGCGGGCCGTGTGGGAGAGGACGCACGTGAGGTTATGAAGGTGCCTCCTCGTCCGTGTAAAGAAAGGCTTGAGGAAACACAGGTTGTCCTGTCGCGGTGTGAGTTGAAGAGCGCTGCCCGAACACCCTGCCCTCCCCTTTGCTTCGTGAACACGAAGGTCAGGGAGATGACAAAGCCAAACCAGCATTTGAACCCCTGTTTGGCGCCACTTCTCTGGTGATGGGCTCCTCCCTGATGCCGCCCCGAGTCCCCTGCAAGGTGGGCGGACGTGGTGAGTTCACGTGCTAATTACCCGCGGCTCTGAGCTTCCGGGGTAACGCTGATCTTTGTTCATCCCATCTGCTGTCCCAGCAAGATTCCAAGTGATGTGAGATTCAGTCAACATTTCCTGGACCAAAGCCCTTACCTGCGTTAAAATTAGAGGAAAGGAACTGTAAGAGGGTGTCGGTCTCACCTGAAAGAGGAAAGTGCTTGATGCCGGTGCTCTGTGTCTGCACATCACCGCACGCAGGAAGGGACGTCAGTGCATCGCAGACACGTGACCTTGTCCTGTTTTCTTTTCAAAGGCTTCTTAGATCCTGAGAAGAAGCTTTTTTCACATCGAATATTATCGAGGGACGAATGTATTGACCCGTTTTCCAAAACGGGTAACCTTAGGTAAGTACCTGGCTGTGCGCATCGCTGAGGTCACCGTTCAGTTCCCGTTGTAAAGTCTGCATTTTGAGCATCAGGCCAATCGTTGTGTATTTATTCTCCCGGTTACCAGCGTCCACTTTCTGGCACGTAGCAAGCCCGCTGTCTTCTAACCAGACCCCTCCCTTCCCTGCTCTGCTTGAATGTCCAGGCAGTGGTGGCTCCTGGGGCACTCGGGCCAGAGCCCGGGGCGACATGGGTGTCGGGGGAGGAGCGAGACCAGGGCCTGGGGGATGCGTGGAGAGACAGTTTGGGCGGCCAAGCCCCCAGAGCCTCCCCAGAGGGCGAGGGTGCTGTTTGGCCTAGTCGGGAGTTTTAGGGGGTGTTGGCACCTCGGGTTTCTGTTCCCTTAAGACCTCGCGTGCTGTGCAGCGCACAGTCGGTCATCAGATCCTGAGTCGTGCTGCCCTGCACTGGCGCTCGGCCCGTTTCCCCGTCCTTCCGTCCCCGTGTGCCCCTCCCCATCCGGGTCTGTGTGCTCTTACACCAGGGCTCCCTCCCACCCCACCCCTCGAGGGCTGATTTATATTCTTGGGAATTTCCTGCTCACTCTGTACAAGGAATTTCCCCGTTTCTACCCAGAAAGGTAGCCTCCCCCCACTATGATCCTACATCAGATATAACTTTCTTCATGGCTGTTGATTCCTAAGACTTGGACAGTGACAGCTGTGGCCTCAGCGGCCTTTAGGCTGGCGTTGGCCACCCTTAGGTAACATTTCATGCTTCAGGTTTAGGGTATCCACACAGACTGAGACCTGTTCACGTCCTTGGGATACAAGGAGAGACTCAGAGTGCTTGTTTCAGAAACAGTTCTCACGTTGACTGGTTAGGCGACCGAATGAGCAGATACGAGGACGAAGGAAACTGAGGGAGGGTGTGATGACCTGTTGGGGGAACACCTGCCCGAGGCGGAGCGTGTCGGAGGACAGGGGCTCCACGGCAGCTGCGGGGGCGGCGCTGGGCTCCACTCCCCGGTCTCGAGTTGGTGTGGTATTCACCTCCCTCATCTGGAATTAAATGTGCTGAAGGCATTAACTGTGTAAGTCAGTTTAGCTACCGCTTATGTTTTGCCTATGGAAAACAGACTCACCAAAGACAATTCTGCACACGTGAACGTTTTTTTCTGACTACCTGTAGCCTTTAGTATCAGCTAGAAAACCTGAACAATGACATGCATTTCTCCTGGGTTTGTTTCTCGATCCTAGAAAACAGGCAGGAAGCACTCATCCTTCTGAATTTTGCATGCTAGCGCCTGTCTGTCTGAATCTAAGTGTTGTGGGCAGAAATCAAGTGAAAAGACCACAGAGCAGGCCTGTGTCCATAAGGTGGCTTTTTGGACCCTGTTAACATTCTTCCTCCACCCGTACATCCTCATAGCTTTGGGGGATACAACAGTCACTTTTTGGACTTGGCATCGTGTAGGTGCCCCAGCCGAGATTTGAGTGAGGCCTTGCCCTCCTGCCTGTAACTGATAGCTCTCACCTGGCACAGGCCGATTACATTTGTTTGTACATAACGCCGTGTTGGGATGTGGCCAGGCCCACTGGTCCGTGCCGGCTTCCCCGGGTGAGGGCTTTCCGTGGCCCCAAACAGTGAACCCTTCACTCTCCAGCCCTTTGAAGAATCTGTCATGACCCCTGCCTTGAGGGGTGTCAGGCACTGGAGAAAAGTGTGACTATCTTAGTATAACTTCCTCTGGAAACTTTTTTAAATGTGAGCTAAACAAAAGCCCTTCAGTGCGGCTTGCATGTGGTTCTGATTAATATGCTCTCTGCTGGTTTCATATAAAAGATGATCTTGACATTAAATTGATGATGGCCTTTTGTAAATTGTGCTAGTAGTTCCGATGCGTTTTTACTTGTAGAAATCTTTTTCCTTGTGGAGACTCCATGGTTTGCATTATCGATGACCGAGAAGACGTGTGGAAGTTTGCCCCCAACCTGATAACTGTGAAGAAATACGTGTACTTCCAGGGCATAGGTGACATCAATGCCCCATCCGGGTCCCGGGAGCCCCAGGCGAGGAGGAGAGGTGGGTGGCCCCTCCTGGCTGTCAGATAGCGTCGGCTCTGTCCTGTCTCTGCTGTGGCTGCTGTTAATTCAGGATTCAGTTTGGTTTGGGTCATTTATTTATATTTCAGTAGTCATAGAGATTGTGTTGGGTTTATTTATATTATGCTGAAAAACGTGGTATTATTTAGAGTTTGGGTTTTTTTTTTTTCTTTTACTAGTACCAGCCTAAACATTTTTCCCGTTGAGTAAAGATTAAAGAATACTCTTTGGGCTTCCCTGGTGGCGCAGTGGTTGAGAGTCCGCCTGCCGATGCAGGGGACACGGGTTCGTGCCCCCGTCTGGGAGGATCCCACATGCCACGGAGCGGCTGGGCCCGTGAGCCATGGCCGCTGAGCCTGTGCGTCCGGAGCCTGTGCTCCGCAGACGGAGAAGCCACAGCAGTGAGAGGCCCGCCTACTGCAAAAAAAAAAAAAAAAAAAAAAAAGAATACTCTTTAATTTAATGCATCTGAATACTGCCTTTCATCCCGGCTTTCCTTGAAAGACAAGCATGACACTGGGAGTTTGGTGTGTGAGGCTCCAGCCTGTGGGTGGTTGGTGCCGGGCCCCAGCCCAGAGCCTGCGGGGAACCTCCCAGGCGAGCTGGAACCCAGAGTCTGAAAAAAATTTTAAGTTTTGGTTTAAAGTGTTTCTGATTATCTTTAGCTTTTAAATAATCCATTTTGAGGCATGCAGTTATTGCTGTTGTCACTAAAGTAGAACTCTGAGGTGTAGGCAGGGGAGTGAGACCCCAGGGCACCCTCGGGGGCGAGGCTGCACAGCACAGCTCGAGCTGGGCCCAATCTGACCACAGCCTGGGAACCAAGCATGTTCTGGGCATCTCGTACCACTGTGGAACCCAGAACGAGGTGACTGGGTGAGACCCGCAAACCTGAGATACTCACCCTCCAGCCCTTCCCGGCTGAGGGTGCCGCTCCCTGGCCAGAGGTGGCTCCAGCCAGCAGCTGGGGGCAGGTGGATGGAGTTTGCTTCCACAGGGGGTTTCCTCTTAAATGTTAGGTAACGGTGACCTTGTCTCTCATGCACACGTGCAGTCAGTCCTTCTCCTAAAGGTGCCGACGCCACGGAGCAGCCCCTGTCCGTCAAGGATCCCGAGGAAGGAAGGCAGGTGTCTGGGGTCGAGCAGAGCAACGGCCTCGGGAAGCCCACGCGGGAGCTCAACGGGGGCGCGGGCCCTCGGGGGGTCTGGCCCTGTCCCGCGCAGGAGGAGGAGAGGGGCGCCCGGCCCACCGCCCGCGCCCCCTCGGCTGACGGCCGGGGGCCCCTGGCAGGCACCCAGCAGCACGGGCGGACGCCTCCAGAGAAGAGGCCTGTGCGGGGTCCGGTGGGCCCTGACCCGGACCCAGATATCCCCAGTGACAGCGGGAGCAGCAGCGAGTCCGAGGGCCGGCCGTCCCCCGTCCCCTCTGACGGGGAGAGTGGGGAGAAGAGGACCCGGAGAAAGCCTCCGGCTGCCCGCCACGCTGGGGACATTGCGGCACAGGGCGCCCCCCCGGGCGCCAGTCCGTGCGTGGAGCCCGGGCCCGGTGTCCAGGCGGCCGTGCAGGGGGAGGGCGAGCGGGACGGCCTCTGCGGGCTGGGCGGCGGCTGTGCCGACAGGAGGGAGGCCGAGACGGAGTCCCAGAACAGCGAGCAGTCGGGCATCACGGTGGGCGAGTCCCTGGACCAGAGCGCGGAGGAGGAGGAGGAGGAGGAGGGGGAGGAGGACGCCGACGCCGACGACCACCTGGTCCACCTGGAGGAGATCCTCGCCCGCGTGCACGCCACGTACTACGCCAGGTACGACCGCTTTCTCCGCGGAGAGACCCAGGAGGCCCCCGACATCCGGAAGATTGTCCCTGAGCTACGCAGCAGGGTGCTGGCCGACGTCGCAATCATCTTCAGCGGGCTGCACCCCACGAACTTCCCCATCGAGAAGACGCGGGAGCACTACCACGCCACGGCCCTGGGGGCCAGGATCCTCACCCAGCTGGTGCTGGACCCCGACAACCCCGACCGGGCCACCCACCTGATCGCCGCGCGGGCCGGTGAGTCACGCCCTCCTCCCCCCGGCCCCGGCCGCCTCTGGGTGGGGCTCCTGTCCCTGGCTCCCCCTCAGAACCGGCCGCCACCACGGTCCGCGCTTCGGGGGCACCCAGGTGTCACAGCTCCCCGAGGCCCCGGGCTCAAGGCTCTGGGGTGGGTGCCGATGTAGAGAAACGGGGCCCTTCAGGAGCCGTCACACGGCGGGTCCCGCTCTGAGGGCTGTTCCCTCCAGGGCCCCTGCTGTCCCCGCCGCCCCAAGCCCTGACGGCAGACCAGTGGCCCGCGGCGGCTCCGAGCAGAGTGCATGTGCCCGCAGGCACGGAGAAGGTGCGCCAGGCCCAGGATTCCGGGCAGCTGCACGTGGTCAACCCCGACTGGCTGTGGAGCTGCCTGGAGCGCTGGGACAAGGTGGAGGAGCGGCTGTTCCCACTGCGCGGTGACCAGGCCAAATCCCAGAGGTGGGCACCCGCTGGGGGGTGGTTGGTGGCCCAGAGGGAGGGTCCGCGCTGGAGCCCATGCGGCCGCTGCTCCCCCTCGGGAGACGCCGCCTGTCCCCGCCGCCCCCGCCGAGCAGACTGTCGCAAAGAGCACCTCTGACCCATGTCACCTGGAGGAGAAGCGGAGGTGCTTCTCGTGAGACACAAGTCAGCCTTAAACGGCGAATCCTAGTTTGCGGCTGTTTCTTTCACAGCTGGGACGTGGTCCCATCGAGTCACAGGGTCTTTACAGAGTCCAGCGTGGAGGGAGGGGGTGGCCAGGACGAGGGATGGGTGCGGAGGGCCCGTGGGTGGAGCCGGGCAGCGTGGGCGGCGTGGACGGCGCACCGGCTCTGTCAGAGCGGGTGCTGTGTTTAGAGGTGAAGCCGAAAACAGTGTCAGAGAGCGGTGCAGCCCGCGCTCTCCAAGGGGCCTCGTGTCCGCAGCCGAGGTCGAGCCCCAGGCTTAACGGAGAACCACGGCTTCACGTGCGGATTCACGGTCCCGGCGGGGGGGAGGCGCGGGGGGTCCTGGTCTGTTTCAGCCCCTCCTCACCGCCCTCGTTCTCGTCCCCCCAGGGAGGACGGCCCGGCCGCCTTTCCCGACAGGCAGGGCCTGCTTCCGACCACCCTGTTTCATCCAACACCCGTGCATCCCAAGGCCCCGCCTGGCCCTGAAGTTCGGATCTACGACGCCAGCACGGGCAAGCTCATCCGTAAGGGTGCTGCGGGCCCCGGGCCCCCCGGCTCCCTGCCGGTGCACGCGGAGCTCTCCTCCTTCAGGTACGCGCGCCCCGCACGCAAAGGTGTCCTCGCAGGGCTTAGCTGGCAGGCAGCGGAGGGGGGGTGCCTGTGGAGTCGGGCCGGGGGCACAGGCCTCACCCATGCCCGCGTCGGGCCTTTGTGCATTTTCTTCGTCCTGTCTCGGGTCCCGGGCCTGGGGCAGACGAGTCCGTGGCTTAGGCTGGACCTGCACACGCTCCACCTTTGCTCGGTGCCAAGGGGTGGCCTCAGGCGGCTGGACCTGACCCTCCTGCCTTGCCCTTCGGGTCCGTCCCCGCTGCCACCCCCAGAAGGGCCAGTTGGGAGCGGCTCTGCCCTGTAGCCCCGGCCCTCAGGTCACAGGTCACACTGAGGGCCCTGGTGGCCGTGGCAGTTGGTAAATAGCAAGATAGAGACCCAGGTCGGGGAGGAAGGCACTGCCCTGAGGGAACGTGGCCAGTGGTTTCCACACGTGTCTCCACGAGTGTCTGTTTCCTTTCTGCATGTTGACTGGAAATCAGCTGAGTTGGGGACCTTACAGAGCATCCTGTAAACACCTTAGCACTCTGAGACGTAAATGAGGGACCTGAAGCTTTGTTTTTGAAGAGTGGCCACTGCTTTGAAATGCTTGTGCTTCTGCTGAACGCACGTGGCCTTGCTTCCGGGTCCCCTCCTTTCTGGAGCCCCGAGCCCATCCTGAGAGCCACCCTTGCTGTTAGCGGCCCATGTGTGGTGGTGGATTTCTCCTGCTCTGGCGGCCTGGCAGGCCTGCACTGACCGCATGGCTCCACCAGAGTGCCCTTTACAGTGGGCAGTGACTCACCCGATTCCCTACCCTCTGGCCTTTCTCTGGCCTCGGCAACAGACCGCAGGGGCCGACACGAGCCCGGTTGACGCCAGCAGAGTGGATGTGGACGAGGGGCCCCGGGAGGCCAGCGGGGTGTCCGTTGACCCTGCGGCCGGGCTCCGGATGTGGACAGATGCCCGGGGTTTAGACCAGTTTCAGTTGGGCTATTGGTTGGTGGATTATTTTGTTCTAAAAGCATTGTTGCTGATTAAGCTGTGATTTTCTTCCGACAACACGATATTGAATTACTTAAGAAGATGCATTATGATCGCTTTGTGCTGCTTATACTCCCGTGGAGTTCCTTTCCAGAAGCAGGATTACTAGGTTAAAGATGGTGGCTGTCCTTGACTTTAACAAATGGGGGCAGTTACTTGTTACTTTGCCAGAGATCTGTGGGGACTCGTGTCCGCCCGGCAGGACCGGCCCCTCCCTCTCCCCGCTCCTCGATCTGTCTCAAGGCGCACGGCCGCCCTCTCTCTCCGGTGAGTCTCCGGCTGCCGAGCGGCGTGAGGCTCGCCTCTGCACGTGTTGATTAGCCCCCTGGATCTCATTTCAGTGGACTGGCTTTTTATACCCTTAATTGACGCCTTTTTCCTTACTGGGTTTTGGAAGCTTGGTCACTGTCCCTTCTGGGAAACGTTTGCTGTAAGGTAGGCGACGCCACCACTTGGATGCAGGAGGAGACGCCTGGCTGGCTCCGGGTCCCATGGTTGTTACCGAGCTATGCTGGTTCTTCATCCTCATTTGAATACGTGGGTTGCTGGGATTTTTTCTTTATAGTGAATGTTTATGGCCCAAATGTTTATAATTGCCGTTTCACTGTCAGATCCTTCTTGACGTAGAGCCGATGCTTGGGCATCCTCTGTCGCCAGAGCAGCAGCTAAGCGGGTTGCTGGTTGAGTAGAGGTCATGCTGAAGCACGTGATGGACTTGTCCCGTGCTTGCAGAGGGTGCGCCGTCAGCGCAGAAGTGCTTCAGTATTTAGAGCAACTCAAACGCGTGTCATCCTACAAACAGTTTGGGTTTTGTTTGGTAGCTCTGTATTTTACTGTCCAGAAGAATCTCACAGGTGGCTTGTTTCTCTAAACCTAGCCTGTCACGCATGCCTTGAACTCCTCACGTGTGTAGGCCTGGGGTTGTTAAGGATGTCCCGCTTGTCACCACCTGGTGTGTTTGTCGTGCGTTCGTCCTGACTCTGAGCTGTTCGTGTTGAGATCACCCCGATTTCTGAGGTCCCTCTACGTGAAAGTAAGCCCGATGGGTGTGCGGGACACACCTTCGAGGGGGACCCAGCCCAGGCAGGACGTGGGCCCAGGGTCTGCAGCAAGCACAGGGCTCCCGAGGCAGACACGGCCAGGCCTCGAGGACAGGGTCAGGGTTAGCGGAGATTTTAAGAGAACTTCCAGCGAGGTTACATCAGAGGCCGCCAGACACCCTGAGTTAGAGCGTGAGGCACGTGCTCAGAGGGAGGCCGACATCGCGGCGTGAGGGACACGCAGCCCTGGAGCCGCTGGGGGACGGGCGGGGACCTGCGTGAGCTCAGGACGCCGGGCCCTGCGGAGCCAGGACAGGCAGTGGGGCGGGGGTAGCTGCATTCCACGTGCTCCCGGGAGGGGACGCGGGGCCAGCAGGTGGTGGCCAGGCTGGGCGGCAGTGCCGGCTGCTGCTTCTCACATCTTCAGCCAGCAGAAGGTTTAGACGTGGTGGTCCAGTGCTGCACTGAGCCTGCCCGCCCGCTCGTGCTCGAGGGCTGTGGACAGCACGGCGCAGCAGCTCGCGGCAGCGTCCACTGAGGACCGGCTCTGGCTCGGGAGTCCACCCCAGAGTGAGCGCGGGCTTGAGATCAGCACCCGCCAGGGGAGGGTTTCTGGTCCTGGCGACGTGGCGCTGCTCGGATTGGATTAACCCTCCTGCGGAAGGGAACCAGAAGGCTGCGTAGAACGTGTTGCACGGCCACTTGAAGGTATCAGCCAGCATCCGGCACAGTTGGTCCCCGAGGGCCCCGTCCTGTGTGACTGGTGGGCAAAGCCGAGCCTGAGGCAGTGCCTCCCCGGCTCTGAGACAAGGTGGGGGTTTGAGGCCATCGGAACAGATCTCGGAGGGGAGAGTAGACAGGGGGAGCCCAGGGGCCCTGGAGTCCCAGGCCGTACAGGCTCCTGGGATCTTAGGAGCCTTCAGAGAACGGTGACTACCCTGTCAATAAGGCGAAGGAAAGGACAGGCGTTAAAACAGGCGAAAAGGTGGAGAATCTCAACAGAGGATTGCAGCCTTTGAAAATGCTTTGAAAATAATCTAATGGCTGTTGTAGAACTGAAAAACACAAAGCCTAAAATTAAACGGAAGACGGCCCATGGAAAATATGCAGACTGGGTGCACAAAGGAAAGAATGGGACGGGAGACATGGGGACCCGCAAGACCCCGGAGGAGAGGAGGGGGGGTGGGCAGGTCAGCGTGGAAGTCCCCCAGCCCACAGGGAGCAAGCGCTCACATCCCGGAGCTCGGCGTCCACAGGCCAGGTGATGGAGGAAGGCAGAACACATCACCTTCTTAAAACCAGACAGGGAAAGCCTGTTTGAGGTATCTGTGACACGATGCTATATATGTTATATAATGTCAATTAGTGCTAATATTAGTGGTATATCGATATTATATCATACTATTCAGTGACTTTATAATTGTACCCTGCTGTGTTACGTGTAACTGCATAGCTGGTTTTTATCTCTTAAACTTTAACGTTTCTATATAGCAAAAGAATTAAAGCAAGCTGTTGGTTGACTGTCACGAGTATGTTAGGGCTAATAAATTAATGGAAAATAAGGTCACCTAAGTAAGAGAAGATAGGCCTTGAGCACGGCTCTGGCCGCGCACGTGTGGGTGGAACTGGGAGGGACCGGGACCCCTGTGTGCGGGCACCAGGACGAGGCGGGGCTGGCCGCCCGTGGTCCTCCTGCAGCGGCCGCGCCTTTCCCGGGTTGGGAGGCTCCGTCCGTCGGGCTTCGGAGGCCTGGTTATATTTTAAGCAACAGAAAACATGGCTGTTGGTGGCATCCTGGGAGGAAGCGGTGACACCAGGTTCAGGGAAGCCACTGCTCTGACAAGGGGCCCGGGCTGGCGGCCGCCGTCACGGACCGAGGGGAGCGCAGGGAAGACTCGCGCCGAGACAAAGCCCGTGTGTGTTCGGGGCCCCGGCTGCCCATGCGGCGAGGGCGGGGCGATGCCCGGGGTGGCTGCTTCGCCTGCCCTGCCTGGGCTCGGGAAGGTGTCCCAAGAAGGCTGGCTGCGCCTGACGCGAGGGCACCCACGGTGAGCTGGCCGCCCACCCGGAGCGCCTCCTGACTGGACTCGGGACCTGCAGGCAGCGGAAACGCCGAGGGCTCGGACGCGGTGCTGGGTGAGGTGCAGTTGATGGGAAGGTGTCTTGAGGCCCCTCCGAGCGTCCAGCCCTGCGCTTTGCGCGGGGCTGGGGCGCCGCCCTTCTGGCTCGTGGAGGAGGGTGTATAAACAGTGGGGGGAGGTGGGCGGTGACGGGCATCTCCGCGAGCAGCTCCTTCAGGAAGTGCGCCCTGATGCTTCCTTGTTTCCCAGGTCACATCCGTGTGGCCACTGTCGTGATCGGACACAGAGGCCTGAGAGCAGCAGGTGGGTGCAAGGTGCCCATGCCCCCGTGCGGGTGCCCCTGCCCAGTAGGGGTGGACCTGGGAGGGGACGGGCCTGCGATGAGTCTGGGGTTTCCAACGCGGGTGAGAGGAGTGATGACACAGCCACAGAGATGAGAGCATTTCCGGTTTTCAGGAGGAGGTTCTGTGGTGGTCTTCGTTTGGCTCAGTCAACTTCCGGCCTTTAGCAGAGTTGACAAGCCTCCCTAGGCTGCCTGGCGATGGTCGCTGCCTAGATTCGCTTAGATGGGCATCACCTGGAGTAAAACGACGCTATGGTCCCTGACACTTGAGATGAGGGAACAGAACACAAGGGATGGGCCGTACCAGCAGCAACCTGGGCCCCTCTTCAGAGAGTCACGTTTCACTGCGGTCTCGCTGGTTGTGTGGTCGCGCTTCTGTTCCAGGGGATGGTCTGTAGATTTGTAATTTGAGTCAGAAGCACACTGACAGGAAAGATCTGTGCATTAAAATGGCACGGAAGTGCAATTTTACAGTAACAGTTACGTAATTTCAAGCATCACGAAGTCAGTAGTGTCCTGAGCTTTACCTGAGCTGCCCCTGGTTTTAGAATCTGTTTTCTTACCATTGAAAATAAAAGCACACATTGATTTATTTCTCTGATATGTGAAGAACAAAAGCACATTGTCTTAAACTGTTTGGAATGTTTAAAAATTAGATACAAAAATGGTTTTCCGATTATTAAGCCTTGGTGGAAGACAGTGGCAGCAGGCTTGGGATTTCTCCGATGAGAAGAAGTGATTAAGTGGCGTCTGAACACAGACCCGAGGATGCGGGGAGAGTGCGTCTTTCACCGTACGACACTAATAACAGGCGACAGGTCACCACATATTTGTTCTCAGATGTGCAGATGTACGTGAACAGCGGTAATTCAGTTTCAAGTGACATCACAGTGTTCCAGCTCTGCCCAGCTTTTCTATGGAAAATACACGCGTCGGGCTGTAGTTTATTCTAGTGACTTGACTTTTGAGGAAATTTGTGCTTTTTTGAACTTGGAGGTGTGAATTTCACCAAAATATTAAATTTTTTTGGTAATTATCAGACTGCCTAGGTACACAGAAGAGCGTTACTGTGACTCACTAAGCCTGCTGGCCGTGCTGTAGGTTTTGTAAGGGGGCAGTGCTGCCACACCCAGACCAGTGCCTGGTCCTGATGACGACGGACCACGGCGGGAGACCGGGATGCGCTTTCTGGATGATCTTTGTCGCGCTCAGTATACTCTTTCTCGCCTTGCTTGTATGTATGGGAAACTGCATGTTCTCCTGAAGTTGATGAATGTTGGTACAGCTTGTTGACAGTTCTGCGTTCAGAACTGATGAAAGGACCAGTTTGTATAAGAAAAAAGCACAACTCTGAGGGGACGGGCACCGAGCAGGCCCTTCCTTCCCGCTTAGCTGGCGGCAGGGCGCACCCAGCCCCGTCTGTGCCTCATGCATCCATCCACACGGCCGCGCCCTTGAGCCCTGGGCCCCCGGCCCTGCACCGGCCACGCCGCTGGGCCGGTCGGCCCTTTGCTGGTCCTGCCTCCTGGAGTGGCCCCTCACCCACCGTGTGCAGAGGGCAGGAGCAGGGGCCCCTCCCCCAAGGGTGGCGTCTCAGCGGTGTTGTGAGCCCGGAGCCCCACAGACCCTATTGTGACAGGGCACCTGGAGCTGTCAGTCGTTACATTGTTGCCAGTGCTCATCTGGGAGTTGTAAGGCTCTCTAGTTCCTGCTTTGCTATTCTGGTTCTGGGCTGGGGTGCTGGCCCTCCGTGGGACTTGGAGTCAGAGGTCCCTGGGGAACGTGGGGCGGAGCTCCCCCTCACGGGATTTCTGCACGAGGAATGCTGTCAGGGTGTGGACTTTGGAGCTGAGAGCAGTTGCTGGGCTCTGTCCGTCCCAGGCGGCTTCAGTTCAGAGCCCCCCTGAGCTAGGGCCCTGCAACAGGCGTGGCTCCAAGGGGGGTCACTGAGCCCAAACTGGGCTTCCCGCAGGCGACGACCTCAGGGGTGTGTCTGAGGTTGAGAGGTGCAGGGCGGGGGCAGCACCCTTCGCGGAGACAGCGGGCCGCGAGGGGCCCCGGGCTTCCCGGCATCATGCACCGAAATGTATCTCCCTGCACGGACAGCCACTGAAATTCCGAATTCCTTTTCATTTACCCATTGTTTGTTGTGTGCTATAAGTTGTGAACGTTTTGTTTTCCTTTTTTTTTTTTTTTTTTTTTTGCATTACGTGGGCTTCTCACTGCTGTGGCCTCTGCCGTTGCGGAGCACAGGCTCTGGACGCGCAGGCCCAGCGGCCATGGCTCACGGGCCTAGCCGCTCCGCGGCATGTGGGATCTTCCCAGACCGGGGCACGAACCCGTGTCCCCTGCATCGGCAGGCGGACTCTCAACCACTGCGCCACCAGGGAAGCCCCGTTTTGTTTTCTTAAGTAAAGGTTTTATTTTGAGACAATCGTAGACTCACAGACAGTTGTCAGAAATAACAGCGATCCCAGGGACCGTTAACCCGCTTCCCCCATTGGCATCATCTCACAGAACCGGCTGTAGGGTGCAGCCAGTCTCGAGCTGGGACGCCGACCCTGGCCTGGTCCAGACATAGCATTCATCCCCCCCAGGGCCCCCCGGCCCACCTCCAGCCCTCCCAGCCCCACCCCCAAGCCTAACCCGGCCACCACCGGCCTGTCTCTGTCCCTGTACTCCCGTCAGCCCGAGAACACGGAGTAAGTAGAGTCATGTGGCGTGCAGCTCCACTCAGCACAGTTCCCTGGAGATTCTGCCCCAATGTGGCCGTGTCCGCTGCTGAGGAGTGTTTCGTGGTCAGAGGTACCATGGCTTCTGTGGCCTTCACCCGCCGAAGGTCATCTGGGGTGTGTCCAGCTCTGGAATGTTACTGATACAGCTGCTGCTGTTGTAAACGTCTGTGCACGTCTCTGTTTCTCCTGAATCGGTGCCCAGGAGTGGGACTGCTGAGTTGTACAGTGAGTGTGTTTAGTCTTACAAGAAGCCATCCGTTTTTTTCTGCAGTGGTGGTACCTTTTACGTCCCCACCAGCGGGTGGGGGACATTGTTTCTCTGCATCTGGTGCCCCCGCTTCCACTTGAGCCGCCCTGAGGGTGTGGGACGTGTGGTTTCATGCTCACCCTTTCTCACGGCCCTTTGCCTCTGTGGAGTCTCCTCAGCGAGATGTCCCGTCGCCTGCCCGTGCGTTCGAGGCCCTTAGGGTGTCTCGGGTCCTTGTCCTTCGTCAGTTGCGAGCCTTGTGGAAGCTTCTCGTGCTCTGGGGATGCCTTCCACCCTCGTAACAGAGTCGTTGGCAGAACAGACGTTTCTCATTTGGGGGAGGTTCTCTGACTGGTTGTCTTTGCGTGAGTCATGCTTCGGTGTCAACTCTGTGGACCCTGCCTGGCCTGGATCCTGGTAGTTTCATGTATTGTATGTAAGTCCGTGGTCCGTTTCGAGTGAGTTTTGGCCTAACGTGAGAGGTCTGAGGGTGGGGCCGTTTGTGGGCAAGGCCCTCTTTCCTCCGTGGGCTTGTTCTGCACCTTTGTTGGACTCGGGACCGTATTCCTGTGGGTCTGTTCCTGGGTCCTGTGTCTCTTCCAGTGGTTGGTGGGCATCTTCGCCTTTTTCTCAGTCTGAGGGTGAAAATGTTGAGCCTCTCACCGTCACATGTGGTGTCGGCTGCGAGTTTCTGTAGCTGCTCCTCCTTGGATTCCTGTCTTCCCTGTGTTTCACCGTGAATGGGTGTTGAATTTCTTCATCGCTTTATCTGTGTTGACCTCAAGCTCACGCAGTTTTTCTTCTTTGGCCTGTTACTTGAGTCGCATTTCGCTTGTAACTGGAGTAGCATTTCTCTCACTGCTTTCAAGATTTTTTTTCCTTGTCTTGAATTGCAAATTTGATGGTTATGTGTCTTAATATGGATGTGGGTATTTATCCTGTTGTGGATTCACTTAAGAGTCTCGAATCTGAAAGTTTCACGTCTTTTTTGCCAAATTTGGGGCATTTCTTTCCGGCCATTATTCTTCAAGTACTTTTTCAGCTCTGCGTGTTTCTCCTCTCCTTCTCGGGCACCAGTGACATGAACGTGGACTCTCACTCTCGTCCCGTGGGCCTGAGGCTGTGTGCGTTTTTCCTCTTCAGTCTGTTTCCTGTCGTTTACATGGAGAACTTTCTAGGGTGTCTTCAGATTCAGATTTCCTTCCCTTTGTCCGCTCCGTCGCGATACTGAGCCCACCCAATGCATGTTTTTGTTTGTTTTCACTTCTAAAATTTCCATTTGGTTCTTTTATTTTCTATTTCATCCTTGAGGCTCTTTGTTTCTTTCATTTATTTCAAGTGTGCTTGTAATTGCTTATTGAAGCATTTCTTTTTATTGCGGATACTTTGGAACCTTTGTCAGACGATTCTGTCATTCCTGTCACCTCAGTTGACATCTCCTGATTGTCTTTTTTCAGTCAGTTGGAGATCTTCCTGGCTCTTGGTGTGACAGGTGGTTTTCAGTTGAAACCCGGAGACAGGTCTCTTTCTGAGAGTCTGGACCTTGCTGAAGCCTTCTGTTTAGCTGGCGTTCGCAGGCTGTGCTCCCGCAGCTGAAGTTATAAGACACCTCCTAACCACTGCCGGGCAGGGGCAAAAGAAGTCCAGGGTCCCACTCGGCCTCCGCTGACGCCGGCC
Source organism: Hyperoodon ampullatus (assembly GCF_949752795.1). Taxonomy (NCBI): domain Eukaryota; kingdom Metazoa; phylum Chordata; class Mammalia; order Artiodactyla; family Ziphiidae; genus Hyperoodon; species Hyperoodon ampullatus. The sequence goes on from NC_136926.1 coordinate 88,999,048, forward strand.
TGGGGGTCAGTGTTACTGCCAGGCAGCCTTGGCACGGGGTCCACGACAGTCTGATGCCTCCCGGTTTTTGCAGGTGGGTGGGCTCCACTGACAACTGCAGTGCGTCACGGACCTGCTTAGAAAATGTAGGACTAGGATCTCGGACCAGGCAGGGTCCACACACTGGACAGTGGAAGCATGACCCATAGAAAACTGATGAGGAGCTTCCTCCAAGCGAGAAACCTCTGCTCTGCCCACGACTCTGCCGCTGGCTCCGTGACCGCTGGCGGGGAGGCGGGCCCGGCCCCGGCGCGGCGGGGCGGGGTGAGGCAGCAGGCAGGGTTGCTGTCCGGCCCTGTGCCAGCGGCTGCAGCTGCTCATGAGCCGGGCCTGCCCGTGGGTGTGTCCAGTTGCCGGTTCCCGGGATGAGCAGCGGGAAGCACCAGAGAAGCCACCGTGGGGCCTGGGGCCCGGGCTGTGCGTGCGGAGCCGATTCAGAAGCCACAGGGAATCTGCTTGATCGCGTCTCGCAGCGACGTTCCCGTTGGGGGGAGACGCGCAGGCAGGTGGCCGGGGGCTGTGAGCTGGGCCTCCAGCTGTCGGTCCTGGGGGCTTCATAGCCTGGTGTTCACCAGGTTAGAAAGCAAAACAGAGGCGCCTTTAACGTACTTGCTTTTCATTCATCTCAGAAGAGCAATAAACCACTGCCCGTTAACACTGTTTTAACGAAGAATAGCTCTTCTCCAAATCGAAAAGAAATGGAATGAGAAGGGCGGCTCGTCGGCATTTCTGTGAATCTCTCTGGCTTCGCGGAAGACGGGATTCCCACCTGCCTCCTGGTCCGCCTGGTGTGACCTGCCGTCCGGTGGGGACGCCCGGTGTGTCTCTAGAAGAGGGAGGGTCTTGCAAATGCCCTGAGGGGGTTCTCAGGAGCCCCCAGCGTGGTGGCCGATTTTCAGCATCTTCCACGTGGAAGAACATCCTGCCTTTTCAGGTGCTTGTGCACGGCTCAGGCCGAGCCCACACCCTGCTGCCTTGAGGACCAGTTGGCCCCCAGGCCCATGAGCCCTCCGTAGGGGGTGCACGTGTTCTCACCTTCCCCGTTCTGGGTCTGAAGGGAGGCTGTGCTAGTACAAAGGTACTTCTGCCGTTTTCCGTATTCGTAAGAGGAGCCCTGGGCGGTGGGGTGACGGTGAGTGGGGGTGGGCTGAAGTGTAGCCTGATGCCCAGGTCAGAAGACAGGACAGGAAGCCCTTAAGCCGCACGAGTACGTGGAGGCGGGCAAGGCGGGCAGGCCATCGAGAGGCTGGGGACAGAGTCTGACTTCGGAAGTCTACTTCTAGGTGGTCCTTCATGTTTCTGGGTCAGAGATCTTCACCACATCAGATAGTGTGTGGTTAGCCCAGTACAGTTGCTTCCTTTCAGTTTTGTGATTCAGACTTATTATTACCACCATTTTTCTTCAGAGTAACAAGGTTTTGCTACGTCGTCTTCAGTTTCCTGGTGGCCGTGAGGTGCCCTGGCCAGCTCCAGAGGAAGGCACGGCCACCCGCTTCACGAAGCCCCTTAAGTTCTGAGGCCGTCACGGGCACTGACCCATGTTGGGGACCTGACACGGGATGGGAGCGTGTGCGGGGGACAGGGGTGCTCTGGGGTCTGTTCCAGGTGGAACGGAGAGGGTAGCTCAGAGGACAGTCACTGTCACGCCAGCCTGGGGCTCGGCTCCAGGACAGAAGCATTCTGGGAACAGAAGGCTGGTTCCTCATGCAGTGTTGATATTTAATAGTTTAATAAAACCACACGCATGACCCTGAACGTTCCTGTCCTCTGTGGGTGGATGGACTTTCACTACAACGCAGGGCACTCTGTGTCTTAAATTCACCATCATGTTATTTCTACTTTTATAGCCTGGATGATATAGAAATGGTTTGTTTCTTGAAATCTTACGGCTGCTTGATCTTACTCTGAGGATAAACAGCCCTCCGGCTCGTTTCTGGGCAAGAGTTCACCGTCTCTCTTCACCTTTGCCCTTTGTTCTCAAATGCATCGCGCCAGGCGGATGCTCTGGACAGTGCGGTTTGTTGATGGGATGAGCTAAGTGTTCACTTTTAGCCCAAAGAAGGGCAAGCCTGACTGGCCCACAGCCTGGCTGGACCAGCAGGGATTTGGTTTCGTAAACAAACCCATATCAAGCCTGAGTAGGTACCGTCCACGAGACAGCGTGTGTTTCCACAGCTGAGATATCGTGTGTGTGTGTGTGTGCGTGCGCGCGCGTGCCTATCCCGAGAACCGGGAATCTGATTCAGGGCTGGAAAGGTGACCTCAGACCAACTTTCCTCATATGGGGCCTGTGAAATTCCTTTCAGAGCGGTTCAGCCACATCACCAGCAGATGTTTGGTGAAGACTTGCCAGCTAATCAAGATGGAGAGCAGCCTGGTCCTTCTAGAAGGAAGCGCCAGCCCAGCATGTCGGAGACCATGCCGCTGTACACGCTGTGTAAGGAGGACTTGGAGAGTATGGACAAGGAGGTGAGCCCCGGCCCAGCCTTCTGGTCTCCACGGGACGTGTGGGAGAGGAGGTGACAACAGCAGGAAACGACCAGTTGTTGTATTGGCAACATAGAAGGCAGTTTTCTGCACCGACGGGCATGACCTCCCCCTTCCACCCCGAGGCCCACGGCGGTGTCTGGCATTGTCGCTAATAAGGGGGCCCCTGGCGTCGAGTGGGTGGGTGCCAGGGGAGCCGCCAAGCAGCCTACAGTGCCCGGGCGGCCCCCGCGTCCACAGGGCCCAGGTCAAGACACCCTCTGCCCTCTCAGGTTGCACGTAGGTTTTGAAACACACCCAGATCATGACTGGGAATTGGCTGTTACACCACTAACAGGTTTCAGGCAACGTGGGTAGAAGTGGTGTTTTTTTCCAAATGCTTAATCGTGGGAATAATGATAATAGGACCCAGAATCCCTTTTGAAGTGAAGATTAAATACAGAGGGGATTCTCCTTAGGACCAGAACAAAACTAAACTATAGATAATTTTGCAAGTCAGCTGTTTGTCTCTGGCCCACGAGGGAAGCAGTGGGAGCGCCCACCAGCCTGCCCTGTGTCCCGTGCCTGCCCCAGGGCCTGTGTGCCCCTCGTCCATCCTAGGTCAGGCCCCTCAGAGAAGGCCCCAGCCTGTGGAAGGTGGCTTGGGCAGCATGGCTCTGGGGCTGCCGTTCTACGCAGGCACCGTTGTGGACACCACACCTCACGTCCCACTGAACGGAGCTGGGCCCGGATCAGGACCGACACCCATCCGGCCCTCGGATCTGCGTCTCAGAGACAGACAGCTCCCGCGGCCACTCGGCCACTCGTACTGCGCAGACAGAAGTCGTCCTCGGACCACCGTGGACGCCAGGGACAGCCCTGAGGACAGAGATGCGTTTCAGCGTACTTCCAGCGGTAGCAGAAGAATGTTATATTCAGTATAGAATCCTACCAGCGACTCAGACCATCATCTTCAGACGATAATTTATCCCGTGACGCTTAAACCTGCTTTCAGATGTGCCGAATTTCTCTGTTTGCCGTTTTCTGCCTTTTTGAGCATTTGGCCAGTACACTGCTGGGGTTTGTTCATAAAAATGTTTTCTCCTAGAAACATGTTTTTAGCTGTCAGCCTGTCTTCCTGATCAAGGATGTTCCTTGTTCTCCGTGAGGGACGCTCCCTGCTGGGGGTTGGCGGGGGGCAGCTGGACCCTCACTGCTCTCCTCCTGCCCACCCCCGCACCCCAGGCCTCCCAGGTGGACAGGGTGGGTTCCCTGCTGGACACCTGCAGAGACCCGGTTCAGTTTGTCAGGCAGTGGCGACGATTTTGCTACTTGTTTGTTGCACATCAAAGGGTGTCAAATCTTAACATGAAATAACAGTGTTAAATACACTTCCCGTCACTCTGAAACCTGGCTCTTCTTTCAGAAATGAAAATTAGCCTTAAAACCTTAGTTTTGGCTCTTCAGGAAGAAAGGTTTTGAAGGAGAGAGAAATCCTGGACTGGGGATTCCAGCAAACATGGCTGTCGTTTTATGAATGAGGGAACCAGGAGTTGGTGTCCAGCTGTGCTCAGGGGGTCCTGCTCGATTCCCGGTGACATCTGGGCCCCAGAGAGACCGCTCGGTCAGTGCCGGGCGCCAGATTACCAGGGGAGCGGGCACCCGGCTCTCCATCTTCCCTGCGTGGCAGGGCGGGGGCCGTGTGGGGCTTTAGGATTCGAGGCTGGACAGAGCTGGCCAGAGACCGTGCCCACCACCTGCAGCTCTGCCCAGAGGAGGCCAGGCTGTGGTCCCCAGGGCCGCACGAAGGGCGGGAGGCCCCCGTGGAGCCGCAGCAGGCGGTTGAGGCCAGAGAGGTGTTCCCTGTCCTTAAAGTTCAGGGAAACAGGACTACTGAAGAGGGTGCTGCCTGGGTGCTCATCTGGGCGGTGGCTCTGAGCCTGTTGTAGTTGTAGTTTACTCCACCAGAGGGGGCTCTTCAGATGGGCCCGGACTGGCAGCGACAGGTGCTTGTCTGCTCTACACTTTTGAGGACCATGTCTGGGGGCTCCCCAGCCAGGGCGTCCCAAGCACAGACGCCTCTCCCAGCCCCCAGCCGCCCGGAACCCTTCATTTCCAGGGTCAGCTCCTCTCACCAAAGGCACATCTCACCAGCAGCAAGGTGTTCTGTACTCGCAGCTTGCACCTAAGCCTGATTAGGAAAGCCTCTGTCCTTGTAACACGCCACGCGCAGGCGGGCGTTTCAGATGAGCATCTTTGCAGACCCAGAATCTGAGCAGAACCTCCTCGTTGCCTTTTTCAGAGAAGCAGAAGTATACCCACGTTTGGTGTGATCACCGCTGTCTTTGTCTTGTTGATGCCAGATGGTTGTATTTGTGTATTTTGGTTCACGTGAAAAAGCTCTTTGCTGAGTAGAGGCTCAGCAACTCCCCATCTGCCATGGTTCAGGCGGAAGCGGTGAGGGTGTGGCCTCCACGCGTGCAGCCCGCGTGCGGACTTTGGGCAGCAGTTCCCTTTCAGCACCGCGGCAGCCTCTGTCAAGGAGGAGGTTGACTTTATGTGATAGTTTGGGGGCGTGCTTTGTTTCTGTTGATATGTGGGTCTGTGTGGACCAGCGAGCACCATCCGTCAGCACAGCGAGGAAGTCCTGTCTCGTTTCCCATCCATGGACGTTAACACGTCTCACTGGAGAAACTGAGACCTCAGGCACAGGTTTGCTATCTGGCGGGTTAAAGCCTTTGATACGCAGTAACCAACGTGTCCGAAGGTGGTGCCTTGACCCCGAGAGGCCACCGCTGCACACGTGGGTGGCAGTTTCAGCCTGCTGCCCTCACTACCGTGGTCCCTTTTGCTGCACGCGTCACGGGGCTGTTGCCCCAGGGAGATCTGCAGAGTTGCTTATCCCACCCCTGCCAGCGGGTGCGCTCTGTGCTGGCAGCAAACACTGTCTTGTGAGGATTATGTTATGAATAAGAGGCGCATTTTCCACGAGCTTCAAAACATTGAGAAGAAGCCAGGTGATCCCAGAAGCTACTCGAAGACCCAGCTTTAGGGAGCTGGGAGGCTGGAGCAGGCGTGTCCAGCAGCGTTTGAGTTTGTGTTCAAAAGTCAGGGCCGTTAGCGCATTCGTGATTCTTTGCGCAAATTACGATGATTCGTAGGATTGATGTGGTTTTCCATTCTGCATGGTTGCCATAAAGCTGTCGCTTCCCAGAGGCGGTGGCGTCTTCTCACAGCATGTTTTTGCTGGTGATCAGTTCTGTCAGCATGTGTTTTTGTTACTAGCAGATGCATAAGAAAAGCGTGGAAAGTTCTCACAGCGCCTGCCGTGCGGCGTCTGCTCAGCTGGAGGTGCACAGTTAGCACGATGCACAGGCGGTGCACGTGTTGGGGGAGCAGATGCGGGTGCGTGTGGACGGCGCCCGTGTGGCCCCGGCCAGTGCAGGGTTGCACTCTTCTTCTGGCGCGCTTGACACGGCTGCATCTCACGCCTGCAGGCGCGCTGAGCGCACGGCACACCTCCCTCCTCTGCCACCTTCCTGCGCTACTCTCGCTCCGCGGTGGCCCGTGTGTGCTGGTGTGTTTTTGCGCGTGTCCCCTGTGCTGCCTTGGCTTCCGGCTCCGTTTCTGCTCCTCCCACTTTTGTCTTCGACTATTTGTTAGAAGTCGATCCCAGTCGTGCTGGGTGTGGGGCGGACAGCACTGCAAAGGCGTGAAACTCACGTCACGGTCCACGGCCGGCAGGACAGAACTTTCCATCTTAGCCTGACTGGGCTGGTTACCTGCTAAAACACAAAATCCCGTTCTCCAGAGCTCCTACCAGGACATGATATTCAGGATGTCCAGCACACGATTTAACAGTTACTCAACATGCGAACACAGGAACGGGCGATTCCCAGGAGAGTGACAGCAGGCGCCTACCCGGGTAGCCCAGGCGTTGGGGTCGTCAGACCAGTACTGCAGCAGCGGGCGTGGCCGTGGCCGTGGCCATTGGGAGAGGCACAGCCTTGAAGAGAGTGCAGACCACGAAGAAGAACCACGTGGAAACATCAGGACTGGACACGCGCTCAGGCAGATGCCCTGAAATTCACCAGGAGGACCCCTGGTGACGGGAGTGTCGAGGAAGGATTAAGTGAACTTGAAGACAGGGTTCTAGGAATCACCCTGAGGAACAACAGGAAAACAGACCGGGCAGGGGGGTCAGAGTCTCAGGGACACCGGGGTCAAATCAGAAGTTGAATGTTTGTGTCGTCTGAGCTGATAAGAGGGAGAGATCGGTGCAGAAAAAATACCTGGGGAGATAATGGCTGAAAACCTCACATTTGGTGGAAGACTTAAATTTACTGCCCTTGATGGCATAAACTAGTTCGGCCAGTTGTGGAATTTCTTCAAAGGTGGTCACGACGTCCAGGCTCCTTCTCCCCTGGGATGGAAGCGGGCTATGGGAAAGGCCAGCCCAGCGGGACACAGGTGGTCACGGGTAGGGGGTCGGGGTTGACGCCCGCTTACCCTCCTCCCGCCGTGTGTGGGCCAACCTGAGCTGATGTGAGGCCAGAGCACGCGTTTCTCGGGTACTGGGTGTTCTTACTGCGTGTTTTAGGAGCAGCACGTATCTGCAGAGGTTTAATGCTTTGTTTTCACGACCACCTGAATCTTCTCCTCCTTTTGTCTTCGGCCCTTTTGCTTGGCCGGGCTCGCCCCGTGGTCCCGTTTCTGTGCAGCCCGGTCAGCCTCGACACCCGTGTGAGGTCGGTTCTCTTCTCGGGACTGTATCCGAGCCTGAGGCGGGCCGGGCGCTCCGAGGCGGGCCGTCAGGGTCAGTGTGGGGAACAGGCTCCCAACGTCAGCATGTCTCACCGCCGGGCCGTGCCATCTGGGTGTCAGGAGGTGGGCAGCCCCACAGTCGCTGTCGTGGACGCCAGGTGTTTTGAGGTACCGCACGTTGGGCGTTAGGAGAAATACTTGAGGTTGAAGATGATGCACGCGTGGAAACAGCACGTTAGTAAGCCGATAGTGAGGTAGAGGCGCGTCCTAGCCTGGCGCTCACGTCCCAGAGGGCCTGTTCCGCAGACTCTGCTGGGCGGGCAGGTGGGTGCCAAGCGCGCGGGGACCGTCGGGGGCAGATGGCTGCCCGAGGCCTGGCCACCGGGGCGCTTCCTGTGGAACACGGGGCTCTGTGGGCCCCAGGAGAGCGTCCCCTCCGTGGCCGCCAAGGAGACAGCAGACTCTGGCGGTGTCCGCCTGAAGCGTGAAGTCTAGACGAGGGTCAACCACGCGGGTGTGTGCACAGCTGCCTTCTGGTCCCCTTTTCCACGTTACGGGAACGTCATTGGAGAAAGTTAAGTTTAATAGGCCCAGTAGTGCTTCCGGTTTTATTTCGTGAGAATGCAGCATATCGAGGAGAGTGACCAGGACATTTGTTCTTCTGGCCAAGAGAGGAGTACGTTGGCGTTGGTCTAAAGACCCTTCAGGTGTGTCATTTCTACCTCACCCGAAGCGCGCTGCCTGAGACCAGAGCTTAGAGTTCACGCACGTGGTCCTTGGAGGCGCGTCCTCTTCACAGGCGGCGCTGTCAGTGGTTAGAGTCGCTCACTCGTGCTCTGCGCACGGCCCTCGCTGCATCAGCTTCCCTCCCTCTGCAGGCAGAGTAACAGAATGGTGAGAAGAAAGTGCTGGGCCCAGGGCTGGGACAAGGCCGTGTCCCCTGTGGCCGTTCTCGGCCTGGACTTGGTCTGTTTCCGTTTCTTCTGTTCCTCCCCCGTCTGCCTCGCTTCCACGGGTCAGAAGCTGAGATGAGTTTTACTAAGTCTTCGTGATTCTGCATCTTCCAAGTCGATGGATGGAAACATTCCCAAGAGCATTTGATGTCATTCGTGCTTTTGCCCTTTGAGAGCTTTCAGTACTTGAGGAAAAAGTGAACTTTGTATTTCTCTTCACGTACTTGCTTTTAGATTTTCCCTTAATTAAGATTTTTAAATATTTACACAAGCATTTTTAAAACAACATTTACGAAGTAAATGGTTCATTACAGATCCCTGTTTTTCAGGAAGTGCAGAGTTGTCCTCATACAGAACTTTATGTGAGGGAAGCCGGGGGGAGCACACCAAGCAGGGTCTAGATGAGACCAGACCTCCTGCGGGATGAGCCCGCGCTGTCCGCCAGGCCTGGTGCTAACGCCACCGAGGCGCGAGCCCTTCGTGGGGGGCCCGGCACGTGGCCCAGGCTAGGGTCGCCCCACAGTCTCTGAGCTGCTGAGATTGCGTGGTTCGGGCAGATTTTAAACGATTGACTTCTTTTAGTTCTTTCTTTTCCCCTGCAAAGATGGGATGCAGAGTTAAAGACCTGAAGTCTTTTCAGAGCAAAATTTGACAAGAGGAGGTTTGCTTATCAAAATGAAGTTAAGTACAGCCAACTAAATAGACCAGTGAAGTGTAAGTGCCAGTAACCTGGTAGAATTAATACAATTAGATGCTTTTTGTTAAGTGCCTTTAGTTTAACCCGAGAGGGTATATTACGTGTGAAGATCTTGTGACCCCTGACGATAAAGCCAGCACTTTAACTGTCAATTAAAATGTTTCCGCATTTTAACTTGGGAGGTCCCTGTGCATCGTTCCTCCCTAAACTGCGTGTTGATAGATTTCAGATTGGATACAGTGGTTCAAAGACGTCAACCTTGGCCTGAGCGCTCAGGGTGTGGCTGGTGGTCGCTGGTCAGAGCTGCTCTGTAGAGGGGGTGTCCCCCCCCCGGAATTTAATCAGAGGGTTGACACCCGTCCTGTCCCGTTTCCGGTGCCTTCCCCGAGGTGTCCCTGCCGTGCACTGCGAGTCCATGACTCTCACAGGGAAGCGGGCCCAGTAGAGCCACAGGGAGCAGCACGTATGCAGGGCACACACCCAGGAGGGTGCTGCGGGCGTGGGAGGGGCGCCGAGGGGGCATCCCCTGGTCGTCCTGGGTTCTGGGCCCCACGGGAGCCTCCCTGACTCGGGGCTCAGAAGTGGGTGGTTTGCTGGAAGAAGTCGGAGCTCCCGTGAGTGAAGTCCACCTAACAGCCTTCCTTCCTTGGCGTGTTTTCTGAGCTTGATAAAGTAGCCATCCCGCCCCGTAGTTTAAAGTTCAAAATGCCCAAGAGCCCGCGTGGGCGCAGCCCTCGTCACTGCCGCCGGCCGCCCTCTGTGTCTCATATGCCGCGCGGCCCTCGAGTGCTGGCTGTTAGCTGGGTTCCAGCCTTGCTGTGCTGGAGCCGCAGGGGGTCGTTCCCTGAGCGTTTGGTGGACGGTCGCTCTTGCTCGGTTGACCAGGGGTGTGGCAGTGCCCACCTGGCTTTGCCCTGAGACCCTCACCCGCAGCCGCAGCCAGCAGTCGAGAAACACAGGATGCGCACGGCCCACGGGACTCCCCGACGCCAGACGCGGTCGTAAATGGGCGGTCCCGGGTTGTCACGCGTCCTTCTGACCAGCCGGCTGCCTGTCGGTTCCCACGCCCCGGCCGGGACGGCTGAGAACTTGGGAAACATGGAATCGGGCACGCGGTCGAGGCCTGACTGGCAGCGGGTGAAGGGCACACGGGTGAGGTCGGGAGGGTCCCGGCCAGAAGCTCCCGAGCCCTGTGCCTTGGGGGTTCTAGGGAGGCTTCCTGGGGGCGGGGCGGGGCAGAAAGGTCCAGGCCGCTCATCCGCTGGTGCTTCTGGGTGACCAGCCCCACCCCAGAGTCCCCCACGGTCGCCTCATTAGAGCAGAGGTGTTCCCTCGTCCAGGAGACTAAGGGGGGTTGGGGGCTCTGGCTGGGAGCCGGGGGCGGAGCCCGATGAGCAGACCTCTTGTCGTTTCGCACACGTGAGGCAGCGTCACGGATCAGACTTGTTAAGTGACGACCCCGCTCTGAGGCCATAAGAACGTAGTTACTCTAGCTGACGGGACACGGGGTCGCTGCTCCTCCCTGGAAAAGGTGCTGGCGGGTCCGTGTTCAGGAAACGTGGGCCCGTCCTCCGTCGTGGGCGTCAGCTGTCGTCGGGGCCCTGCCCCCTGCCCCCCAACCACCCTCCCTTGCCGTGTCTGTGAACAGTTAAGCCTGAGGTCTGTCAGAGAAGACAGACGGGCAGGCACCCCACACGCGGCCGCGTGGGTCCCAGGACCCGGCGAGGTGGGCGCGGAGGAGGGACAGCCCGGGCCGCCTCTGCCTCCCGTCGTCCACCCCGTGGGCCTCGTCCACGCTCCTCGGTGCTGGTTGTAAGCATCCGCCTCGCGGCAGGCCCCATGTTGGAGCTTTACGAGGTGTCCTGCGTGCTTAGTCACGGAAAGCGGGGCCCGTGCAGAAATCTGCGGTTGTGTCACTCCTGGGGGAGGGGCCGTTGCGTGGATTCTTCAGAAAGGTGATCTTGTGCTGACTCTTGGTCCTTTGTCAGGTGGATGACATCCTAGGAGAGGGCAGCGATGACAGTGACAGCGAGAAGAAGAAGCCGGGAGATCCGGAGGACCGGGAGCGGGGACCGAGGCCCGGGCAGCCCGAGGCCCTGAGGGCCCCAGGGGGGCCTACGCTCAGGTCCGCGCCACCCACCGAGAGGAATGCAGCCGACGGCCGGGGGCCCAGGTGAGGGGGGGCCTGTGCGCTGCCCCGTGAGCGCCGGACGCCTTCCGCGTTGATGAGTGCGCTGTTGGTACCCTGTTGTATCTTCCCAGTGTTGTTACGGGCCATGGTGTGCGGGTATCATTTCCAAGGCAATAGTGAAGGGGGTAAGAGACCTAAAGACGTCGGTCTGGGTGGTCCTGAGAGGGCAAAGGTCACTGTCCTGTTTCTGAACATACAAAGCACGTTACAGGTTGTTTAGAATATTACATTTGTGGTGCCTTCGATTTTTATCAAGTTGTTCATGATTCAGTTACCACTTGGGCAGATGTAACACTTCCCCTTCACGGAGCGCACAGTGTCTGTTGTAGGTGGTGGTTCATGCCCAGGTGTGGTCCCAGCGGCCCAGGAGCCTGCGGTGGGGCTCCTCTCCCTGAGTCCCCGCTCACGTCTGGAGGGCTGCTGTGTGTGGACCAGGACGGGACACGGCCAGGAGCAGCGTGCTGTCCACCCATGGCGGCCCTGTGCTCTGTGTCCAGCTGCGTGGTGTGTTCGCAGCCCCTGTGGTGGGGGGGGGCGTTGGTCTTCCCAGGGTTTCGAGTGTTCGGAGGCAGGTCGTGGTGAGAACTGGACCCCGCGTGACCTCACGCGTGTGCAGGGCGTGGGCCGAGGGCAGCTGCCAACACCAGTGTCTGCTCTCGGGGTTACTCAGCTTATTGGGACTGTAAGTGCTGACACTGAATCAGGTAGGACGGTACGATGGTGCTTTCCTTTTTATTTTATCGTATTTTAGTTTATTTACTTATTGGTATGTACGTATGTTTGTACGTTTTGTTTTGTTTTGTTTTTGCCGTATCTCGCAGCATGTGGGATCTTAGTTCCCTAGCCAGGGATCGAACCTGTGGTGGGGGAGGGGTGGTTTCTTCCGGGATGATTCAGGCATCACGTTTATTGTGTACTCTGTTTCTATTATTATCGCATTGTAACGTATAATGAAATAACTATACAACTCACCACAGTGCAGACGCAGTGGGAGCCCCGAGCTTGTGTTCACTTGCCACTCACCGATAGGGTTTTGATACGAGTCTGCGAGCCATTGATTTATTATGGTCTCTGTGCAGCCAGACCTCCCTGCCAATGAGAATCTGTATTTGCAGCCGCTCCCCAGTGGGTCCCAGCATCACCACCTCAGCTCCACCCCAGACCATCAGGCATTAGATTCTCATAAGGAGCGCGCAGCCAAGATCCCCCGCGTGCGCAGTTCCCCGCAGCGTTCATCCCCCTCGAGAATCTAATGTCGCCGCTGATCTGACAGTGATGCGAGCGACGGGGAGCGGCTGTACATACAGATGGAGCTTCGCTCGCCCGCCACTCGCCTCCTCCCATGAGGCCCAGTTCCTAACAGGCCACGGACCGGTCCGAGGCCCAGGGGTCGGAGACCCCTGCCTTACACAGTTGTCTGACTCAGCTGCGTCTTCAGCTCAGCGCGAGGGTCCCATGGGGCTCTCGAGGGACGTGGGGACCTGGGGCCTCTCTGAGGAGGCCACCCCAGAACCCCGGCTCCAGTGCTGCCGGGCTGCTCTGTGTGCCTGATCCTGTTTTCTCTGCCAAGTGAAGAGAAAGACACAGAGCCTTTTCTCTAAGACTGGGAAGGACGGGCCGGAGTCCTGGGGCCAGCGTCCTGCTTTGTCTCCACGGAATCATCTGTCCACACGTGAAGTAGCTCCGGGCCACGCAGGGAAAGCCTTGCCTGCGGTGGTTTGGTGCTGCCATCGGGGCCAGAGGCGTGTGGTCTGCGTCCACTGCGGCTCCTCTCAGCCCTGCACGGTGCCAGGGAGTCCAGCGCCGGGGCCGGTGGCCTGGCCTGGGTCTGTGGTCCGCGCTGGGCCGGCGTGGGGCGGGCAGGGGGTGCTCAGGAGCACCCCCCCGCCGGCCCCAGTCTCCTCACCAACCTCACTGCAGCTGCTGTTTCACACCGTGCTGTGCGGCCTGACCTCCGCGGTGTGGGAATCTGAGATGAGGGCAAAGCCCAGGGTGCACCCAGATGCCGCCTCCCCCTGGGCGGCCAGAGACCCTTGCTCCCGCCCCCGCCTGCCCTTCCGCTGCTCGGCGTCTCCCTGTACGCGACGTCGAGTCTGCCCTGCCTCGGGGCTGAGGTGCCGTGATCGGGCTCGGGAGCTCATCCCTTTCTCTGCCCAGAAGTTGGCGAATGTGGTTTTCGCACATATTTCATTCTTGTCAGTGGGCTCTAGGTATAGAAGTGTGGACACTTTGGATTTTCCCATAGTAGCGTTTTTACTTGAAATTAATTCAGACATGTTTGGGGGTTTGTTTCTTGCCTGTGGAACATTTCGGTCCATGGCCTTTGCCGCGAGCGGTGGCGCCTTGCGCCCCGGGTCGCAGCCTGGCTTCTCCCGAGCTCTGGCAGCATGTCCTGCTGGCCTGAGTGGCCGGGCTCTTCTATGGGATCTTGATGTCACTGGAACTTGAAGGTGACTTCTGATGGAAGGACGGGGTGGGGTTTCGGCTTGTCTACTGAGAACCGATCCATTCCTCTTTCAAATGAACAGACGTCAGGCGCCTGTTTTACACACGGCAGCTGGAGGGGCGCTTCCGCTCCTTGAGGTAAATCCCCGAGTAAGAAGTCAGGGCCATTTGGCAGGCACTTGCCAGGCGAGACGTCCGCAGGCGTTGGAGACGCCGCCCTGTCCCCACCACTCGCAGGAGACGCGCAACGTGGAGACTCGGCCTGGGGTCTCGTGTCGTGGGCGTAGGCTTGGCCAGCGGAAGCCAGCTCTCCCTCCCCGAAGACCGTTGTCTGAGTGCCCGAGAGTTCAGTCTCGGCACCTTCCCAGCCCACCCGGTCCCGTGGTGAACTAGTCAGGAGCATCACTCCGCTTCTAAAGGCTAAACTCCTGACCCGGGTCCCGGGCTCCCACCGCCCGGTCCTTCTGCTGCCGCCTCCCCTTCTCCGCAGGGCCGCGGTGGCCGGGGTCCCAGCCGAGCGTGTAGACAGACGGTGCGAAGGTGTGCAGAGGCCCTCGCGCGTGAGAGCTGTTCTCAGTGCTGGGTGGTCGCCTAGGCAAGGCTGTCTTTACTGCGCTGGGGAGGTTGGTCATCTCTAAAGATGGAGGAGACGTGGGCCTGGTGTTTGTGACCAGAGCAGACCCAGCTCTGCTGCCGGGGTGGAGCCCGAAGGCCGCTTCTCAGCCAGCCCTCCACCTCCACCCTGTCGCTGCTTTGCCGTCAGACACCTTCTGTCTGCGCTGCCAGCTGGTGACCCTGGGACCAAGGTGCTTGGTTCAGGTTGTAAATTCCCCAGGCTGTGGCTGAGGAGCTGCCCTTTTGTTGTGTGGACACGTGGCTTCCCGTCGATTCGTGTGTTGATTTGTGATGTTTAACCTGCATAGCCGACAGCACCGTGGTGACACCCTGGTGCCCCAGCCCCTTGCATGTGCGAGCTCATCACACACGGTCGATTTCTGAAGGCGGAATCGCCGAGGTCGGAAGGCCTTCGCACTTGACCTGGTAGCTGCTGCTTTGAGTTGCCCTCCGACCGTGGAGGGTCGTGCCGATGGTGAGAGGGCCGGCTGTCCCCCGCCCTCCCTGGCACGGTGCTTCGTGACGGCTTCTGGCCCCTGCAGCGTGATGGATAAAAAGCGGCGCTGTTTTAGTTGTGTGTGCCTTTCTCTCTCCCTGCGCTGAGCGTGCGCCCAAGGCTGGACCCCAGAGACGTTGTGCTGTTGGGTGGGGGGGTGGTGCCGGTGCGGCAGCTTCACCAGAACAGCCCAGCCCTGGGGGGAGGGGAGACCAGGGCCCGGAGTGGCTGCAACGCAGTAACTAAAACGTCCAGTTTCCAGCAAAAAGAATGACGAGACATCGGAGAGACAGAAGAATGATACACAGACAAGACAGAAGAGGCCAGAGGAGCTGCCCGAGAGGGCGACCGCGTATCAGAGGAACAGACGGGATACGTTCCCAGAGCCGCGGAGACTGAGAACCGCTGAAGGGTCCTGGGGACAGCGTCTCAGACGGCACCGCCAGGCCCTCGGCGCACACGTGGCAGGACTGCCGGGGACGTGATGACTGGCACCTTCCCGAATGACGGGGAACGTCATCTGACGCATCCCGGGAGCTCAGGAGCCTCCCCGGGTCAGCTCAGAGGTCCCCATCTGCACGCTTCACGGCGAAGATGCAGGAAGCCAAGACCAGGACAGGGGTCAGAAGACCCCTTTGTCTCAAAATAGGTGACGTCACCTGAGTTCTCGGGCTTTTCAGAAACAGTTGAACAGATGTGGCCCGTACGAGTTTTCCTTGGAACGTGCCCTCTCGCCCTGTGGCCCTGACCTGATCACACGCCCTGGAGCCCGGTGTTGTGTTACAGTGACCTACACGTGCACCTCTTTGAAGAAGCAGCAGAGCCTCCGCCGTCGTGACCGGTCAGGGCAGGCAGGAACCCACGCACGTCCTCTCTGCCTCGGGGTCCGGACGGCCTTCCACACCCCAGGGCAGGTACTCCCCTGCACGCACATGGACACATGCACACACGTACCTGAAACAGCTTTTGTTAGGGAAAATAGTGACCTTACCACCTGCCGTGCTGCTCTGTTCTTTATCTTTCTGCCAAAATTACCAAGCTGGTTGTAACCAGCAGTTGGAAAAATAAATGCGTTATGGATTGTTTGATCTTGTTGGTTAGACACCGGTATAAAATAATAATGTGTGTTTATTTGCCGTAGTTGCTAAAATAATTGTGCACCTTATTAAACAGCAGACTTCAGGTGCGGATCCACGTGCCTCTTTACAGCAAAGAGCTCAGAGGCTGGGACGTGAGGGAGGAAATGTACATACGTGATTTATGTTCCTGTTCACGTTCTTGCTTTATTCCACGTTGAATCTGAGCTGATTCTTGAGCCTTAAATTTTCCCCAAATTAAATCTGTTAGCATTTTTCTAGGGGACTGTGCTGTTGGTTGTGAAAACAAAATACAGTTATTGCACGTTCTGCTGAGAGGAAAGGAAGCTGGTATCAATTTTAGGCATTTATTAACCACGACTTGGAGCTATGTCCAGTCTTTGAGGTGATTTTTAATTACTAAAACTCAATCGTGTTGGATATAGGAACACTCCAAACATTATTTAACCGAGACTGAAGGTTTTGCTCTTCCCAGCACAAGGCACTATCACTGTGGCCCCCGACCCTGGTCCCCAGGCCCCTGGACACGGCTGCACAAGTGGACACCGAGCTCCCAGAGTCTCTCCCGCAGGACCAGCCGGGTTTCAGCACAGTCGATATTTGTCTCTCTGCACAGAGGCTGCGACAGCCGTGGGGTCCTGCCTAGCTGTTAGCTGGCATCTCCCTGGGGGGCGGGGGGACACCCTGTGCAGCCCATGCTGTCCCAAAAGGCTGCCCTGCAGCGGGGTCTCCAGATGCAGTGCAGGAGGTTTTATCAACAGGACGCCCCGGGATCAGCCTTCTAGGGGCTGCACTTCTCCTGCCCCGGGGTCCCTCCCGGGCCCCCCTGCGCCACCTGTGGAGCCGTCCCCACAGGAGACCACCAATCCCGGATGACGCAGCCAGGCGCCGTCCACTGACTCAGCTTCGGCTTCCTTGTTGAAGCAGCTCGGGGTGCATGAGGGTCTCTGTACACAGGCAGAGGGCCCGGCTCTTCCTGGACCCGGGGGCTTCCTCACCAGTCATGGGCACACCTCCTCTTTGCCCTTGTATTTGGTGCTTCCTGGAAGCTCGTCCCCTCGGTGACCAGAAGACGGGGATCTGCTTTACAGCACGCACGGCACCCACCCCGGGGACGCCCAGGAGGCGGGACACGCCGGAGGTGGAGGGCGGTCGGGGAGGAGCCTCGAGGACTGACCACGTCCCCACGCGCTCTCAGCGCCGCCGGCGATGCAGCCACAAGCGGGGGCCTGGAAGGTGGGGTTCAGCCCCCTCTGCCCATCCCCCGCAGCTGAGCACAACTCAGGCCTGGTGCTGACTCTGCTCTCGTGTGTGTTACTGCTGCACACGCACGTGCACACGCGACCCCCCAGTTCTGTCCCTGTCATTGGGGTTATTTGCAGTAGTTTGAACGGTAGCGGAGAAAGCAGTCTCTCTAAACCGTTCCATCTACACGTCGTTTCTAAGTTTATCTGTCATGTTCGCTCAGCGAAGGGGAATCGTGTGAGCGCCTCCGATTAATTACACTCAACACCATCTTTTGTTCCACCATCTCCCGCAAATCCAGAGCTAACCCTACAGTGTGTCTGAGGGGCTGCACCCTCGGGCCGCACGTCTGCTCAGATTTGGCTTGAGTTGGCGAGGCCCGGACGCCGCGTCCCAGCCATGGCTGTGCTCGAGCATCCACCTTGGTCAGTGTTTCTCCTGAAGGCACATCACAAGGTCCCCACGGCTCCGTCCTCTTGTCCAGACCCTGGCGCCCTCCCAGCCGCGTGTCGCTTCCCAGCCGCCCCCACTTCCTGCACCGACCTCCTCCCCGTGCCGACGGGACCCGAGAGGAGGAGTTTCTTTCGGGTTTACTTTCCCTTCCCTGTCCTCACGCCCACTGGGGGCCCAGCTCCAGCCGCGGGGGCTGATGAGCCAGGCCGGAGCGGCTGAGCAGGGGGCGGCGCTGGGTCGCAGTAAACGTGCACTTCCCCTTCGGGTCACGTGCTCCCTCCGGGGCCGGGGTCCCTCTCCTCTGACTTCTGCCAGCCTGAGCGCTGAATGTGCTTCCTGACTGGCCCCTTGATTCGCTTTTCAAATTACGTAGTAGTATCTTTTTCAGTGTTCGTTGGCCCTTTTTTCTGCCAACTGCCCTTTTCTGTTTGAGGAGCGTTTCTCACAATTAGGTTATTCCTTGTCTGTTGTAGAAATTTCTGTGTGTATTATAGGTCTTACGTTATAGACGTCATAGTCTTGCACGTCATTTTCCCAGTCTCGTGTGTGTCTGTGACCGCTTGAGATGCCTCTTGTGTCTCTAAGAGGTAAATCTTTTGGGGGGTTTCTTCCCTTCAGAAGGTTTCCCCAAACCATAGTAGTGGGGGGGGGCGCGTATATATATTCCTACGTAACTTTTCGTTTCGATAAATGGTGCGACAACAGCTATAAACTGTTGATGTCCAAATTGATGTCCAAATGCAGAATAGTTGATCGTAGCCCACAGTCAGGAATGTACTCAGTGGCTAACTCAACATAGATTTCATAGACGTGAGTGTAAAGCATACACCTGTCTGCTGGCGGTGTCCCCACCTCCCTTCCCAGCGGCTTGTCCAGCGCCAGCCGTAGCCCCGAGCTCGCTCCGGGCCCTTCCCTCTCCCGCCCTCACACATCCTGGGTATTTCGTTCCCTGCTGGAGACGGAGGCTGCCCTGGTGCCCAGCCTGTGCTGTCAGGGCTGTTCCGGAAGCATGGGGGCCGGCGGCCGAGGGGCCGGGGAGCGTGTGCGCCACAAGCATCTCACGGCGCGTGTGCTTCCCTCGCAGGGGCCACAAGAGGAAGCTGAACGAGGAGGACGCAGCCAGCGAGTCCAGCGGAGCGTCCAGCTGCGAGGACGAGGAGGGGGGCAGCTCGGAGGCGGACGAGATGGCGGCCGCGCTGGAGGCCGAGCTCGGCGACCTCATGTGACCGCGGGGCGGGCACTCGACTCACCTCCGTCCCGGGGGCTGCCCCTTCTCCAGTCGGACATGTCTGTGTGCAGAGCTCCACCTGCAGAAACACACTGTTTTGCATAAAGAGGTGTTTTTAGAAGTTTCACTACAAGAAAGCCTACTTGTTAAGGACAGCGGGGCAGGGAACGCGGCCATGCCAAAGATCCTGGGTGAGCCCAGAAGAGCCGCACAGCGGGACTGGAGTTTGCGGCTTTTTATCAGGAAGAGGGGGGGTGTGGGGAGGTGTTTTCCTTTAAATACCGCAGCATATTACTTAGGGTGAAGGCTGGGCGTCCGACCAGGCAGAGGGCTGATGCAGCAGCAACCCAGCGTCCTCCTGCTCTTTCACGATGGAAGCTACCAGAACATGCACAGGTCTCGAGCGAGGCCGCGCATCGGCGTGTGACGAGGACAGGCCTGGGGCCCCCAGGGCCCTGCAGCTCTCGCGGGCGCCGGGACAAAGGGCCCTGCCCTCGCGGGCAGCCTTTGGCTCCTTTGCGAGATCGGATGTAAAGTTTTGTATATCTATTTCATACGTGACCCACCGAACAGATTTTTCTTTCCGTTAATAAAAGTCCCTTTTGTAAGCCGTCTTCTCTGCCCCGTTCCCTCTTCACGGGATCCAGCTCTCGCACCACGTGCGTGGGTGAGCTGCCCTGTCCTGCTTCCCTCCAGGGAGCTCACGGGGCAGGTTCCTGGGTGAACGACCAGGGCCTTGGACGTTGAAACAGAAAAGCAGACGATCGTCTCAAGCCGGTCCGTGGCTGTTAGTCTCTCCCTTACTGCACCAAAGCTTTAGGAATGCCAAGGACCAGTGTTATTTCTAATCACTCGATTTATGAAAATTTGACCTAAGACACCCAAGGAAACCAGAGGCAGTTCTGACCTGGGAACTCAGTGCTGACAGGGTGTGAAACTCATCGTATTCGGTGTGTCAGCCAGACAGCATGGCCACGCGTGGTCCCGCCCCTGGGGTCCCAGGTCTCACCCACAGGCCCCGTGTGCTCGGGCGGCCCCAGGAAGACCCCACCCGGTACCCCTGACCCGAGACTCCTGGGCGGTAATGCTGGTGAACTTGTCTGAGACAGCCCCTTGGTCCTTCCTTCGTGATGTCTCCAGGTCAGGCTGCAGGTGGAGGAAGCAGAGCCCCGGGTGTGCCCGTGATGCTGCGTTCCTGTCGTGTGGAGGGGCAGCCCCTGGGCTGCTGGATCACCAGGACACAGGAGGTGTGCCTGCTTCCAGCTCTAGGTCAGCACAGCAGACCTTCTTCTTGCCATTTTCTGGGCTAATTACTGGATTAAAAGTGATGTTAGGCTCAGGCTGTGTCCTCTTCACACTCTTCAGTTGTGAGTAACAGCCACAGCTCCAGTGGGCTTGTCTTCCTGTATCGACTGGCTTGTCTGAGAAGTGAGGTGGAGCTTCAGGTACGGCTGGATCCAGGTGTTCACCAAATGCTCAGGTGTCATTGGGAACTTGAATCCTCCTCCCGTGGTTTGTCCTCTCTTTGACCGTCACATGCCACCCACCCTCCTGATGATCGGGGTGTGGGGGGGGAGTGGGAATCATGCTGCACACGGGACAGGTGGGGGCCGGCAGACGTCAAGGATGCAGGCACAGTCCCCGCCTAGTTTCCTCACCAAGGTGGGCGTACCTTCGTGTACCCGCCAGTCTCCACAACAGCAGTGTGAGGCTCCAGGATTCCCGGTCAGAACCGTTCCTGGGGAGCAGTGAGGGGGAGGTCCCTCTGATGGGTCTGTACTAGGGCAGAAACGGAGAAGACAGAACTGGGAACGTGACGAATCTCAAGGTTTCCCGCTGAAACCCGACACAGCGCCTCGGGTGGATATCCCTAAGAGGGCTGGGGGTAGTTAAACGTCTCCTTGCAGCCTTGTTCTCAGTGGCACGTGCTGGGATGCTGAGCCGTCCCGGGGGCCGGGGTGGCACCGAAGGTCCCTGGGACCCCTCGAGCCTCCTGAGGAAGTGGCGCCACCCTTGGGGGAGGGTTGCCTGGGGGACCTGCGTGCTGTCTCACAGAGAGACGTGCACTCGAGTCAGGGAAATGCTGGGTAATTTGTGCAACTCCTCCAAGTGACATCTTTTCTAGAAATTTTAATAGGAAGCTTGAACTTGCCATCCTGAACGTAACTTAAACGTCAGGCTTTATGCTTAAGACAGCTGTCTGGAAACTCATGACCAGGAATTGGGAGAGAGAATCCCTTGGGTCCGTGAGAAATCTTTGCACAAGCAGATCATAAATTCAAGCCACTTTTTACAAACACTCAAAAGTCTGTAACACTGGAAATGTAGGGAAATTTTACCCTCTTCCTTGAGAAACGCTATGTTGAAATTTTGTGTAAACGTGGGTGGATCTCGTCCCATCTGAGTTTTTCACGTTTTTTCACGTTTTTAAAACAACCGTGAAGCTGTGACGTGGGGACACCTGTCGTGTGAGTCTGACCCGTCTGTGTGCCCACCCCATGCGGAAACCCGAGTCAGGGCCGGGGGCTGCCCAGGTGTCAGGGCGGGGACACTGGTGTTCCCTGCAAGGACCCGGGCTGCCCCACATGAGCAGAAGAGCCTGGAGGATGACCGGAGCCACCCACTCACGCACCACAAGGGCCAGCTTCACGGTACACGCCTTGTATTTTCAAAGATTCAATCCAGTGTGGACTGCTGAGCGTGTGCATGTACACGGGTGCACATGTGTGTACACGCACACACGTTCAGAGCTGCAGTCTGATCTTTACATAAAGCTTTCCCATTTTGAAAGTGCTGCCCAGGTGGAAACATTTTCAAGTACAACAAAGGAAACAGGCCGTTCATCACACCACCCAGAGGTGACAGTCGCATTTAGCATTTACAGTCCTTTCCTGTGATCATGTGCCTGGCTTTTTTTAATTGATCTAATTGTGAAATGTTAACATAGACCCCATCGAAGATGAGGAAGAAACATTGCTATAATCCTGCCACCGGATCTAACCTCATTAGCATTTCGATGTATTGTTTTAGTTTCTTATGCATATTGTTTTAATAGAATTTAGTTTTTAGAGCAGCTTAAGGCTAGAGCACAGTTGAGGGGGAGGTGTGGATCTTTCCTGTACACCCCCTCCTGGCCTGGGAGGTCTTCCCCACTATCAACATCCCCAGCAGACGGTACATTTGTTACAGCTGATGGACCTATGTCCATACCTCATCACCCAAAGTCCACAGTTTATGTTAAAATTCACTCTGGGTGTTGTACATTCTATGGGTTCAGACAGGTGTGTAATGACACATATCCGCCATCATGGGGTCATACAGAGTGTTTTCACTGCCCTAAACATCCTCTGTGCTCCCCCTGTATCTCCCTCCCTCCCCCCAGCCCCTGGCACCACTGATCTGCTCACCGGGTCCACAGTTTTGTCTTTTCCAGAACGTCCTGTAGTTGGACACACAGTGCGCAGCCGTTTCAGGTGGGCTTCTTTCACTTGGCAACATGCGTTTACGTCTCCTCCATGTCTTTTCATTGTCAATATCCAACGTGCAAAAGGCAGGCTGCTGAAGACTCCGTGAGACAACCT
Source organism: Hyperoodon ampullatus (assembly GCF_949752795.1). Taxonomy (NCBI): domain Eukaryota; kingdom Metazoa; phylum Chordata; class Mammalia; order Artiodactyla; family Ziphiidae; genus Hyperoodon; species Hyperoodon ampullatus. The sequence goes on from NC_136926.1 coordinate 89,021,318, forward strand.
GGCTTCTTCAAAAGATAATTTGCAAGAAAAGCCAAAGAGCTGGAGGGGAACCTATTGATTAAAGACTGAAGCATGGCAGCCAGTCCCAGTGCGTGGGCTTGTTTGGATCCTAATTCACACAAGCTGAAAGTAACACAGACACAGCGTGACAACAGGAATTTTAAACATGAACAGATGTGTGATATTAATGAATATTGTTCACTTATTTTAGATGAAGTGTAGCTCTTTTAGGAGCCCCCTTTTTAAGAGAATGTACTGAAAGATTTATGACGGAATGGCATGGTGTCTGGGGTTTGCACTGGAACCGTACGAGGCGCAGCGGGCGGGCTGGGGCTTGGAAGGGAGCGAGGTCAATGCGATTTTCACTGGAAAAGCTTGAGTCCTGCCTACTTGGTATGTGTTTGGAATTTTCTGTAATAAAAAGTGACAACAACATGAATGAAGTCGCTCGGTCTGAGTTTTAAAGATGCACAGAACAAGGCCAGTTGCTTTGTAGTGAAAGGACGGTCGGTTGGTCCCGCACACCAGGCTGCAGGCACGGGCCCCAATCGTCCCAGACCCCAGGTGGGCAGCTGGGCTGGCCCCCGTTGTCGGCTTTCCTGCCAAGGGGCCCCTGGGGCCTGAGGTCAGCAATGTCTGTGGCCCACGCTGGACCCGCTGTAGTGCTCGCTTAGCCCTGCTGAGCGTATGACCCCCCCAGGCACACCCACATGTGGGAGCACATGTGTGCACACACAGCGTGCGTGCATGCACACGCCAACGCCCAGGGTTGACTGGTGCCGCATCCACGGGAGATGGTCTCCCGCGGGCTCTGACCTCTCTAACAGCTGAGCGCCCGCCGCGTCCTGGCACCAGCCAGGGACCATCTGTGCGGAGACGAAGGCCCCTAAGGACCTGGCCTTAGAGTCTGAGCTCCGAGCAGCAACACGAGTTGACAAGGTCACCATGTGTCGTGTCACCTGAGAGGCTGGACCGAGTTCCAGAGCGCTCTCTGTGCAGCTGCTTCCAGGCTCTCTGTCTCCCCCGAGACGACAGTGCTCCAGAAAAGTCGGCCTGGATTTGAGGTTGGGGACGTCCTGGCTTCCTGTGTGTGCAGCAGGGATCACGGTCAGGACCCCCGGCTCACACCACGGGGGACGAGGGGCCGCGATAGGTTGAGTCATCCCTGCAGAGAGAGCCCCCCGTGAAGTCTGGGGGCCCCGACCTGCTCGCCCCGTAAGGGGCCACCTCAGAGCCCGTCACGGTCGCGGCCTCTCCCCTGCCCTCTGCAGAGGCCCCGGTCGCTGGGGAGAGGCTCAGAGGCAGGTCCCGTCCAGCTGCATCTCTGGGGGCGGAGCTGCTGCCCAGCACTCGGCAGCCATCGTCACCTCTGCTGAGAAGGAAACAGGTCAAGGCTGATGGGCGCCATCCTGTTTGCCCTCGGGGAGGCGGGAGCCACTGGGGGGCGGGGGGCAGGGCGCGGGGGCATGAGGGGCAGGAGAGGAGGGCACTGCCCACCCCCTCTGGACCAGGGTCTCCAGGGGCCACCCCGGATTCTGCGGGGCAGCTCAGCCTCTGACCCCTGGAGGGTCCCGGGGTAAAGACTCCTTGCCCACGGCGATGCCCCCCAAACCCCCCAGGGTTTCCTCATGGACTTTGTGAGGAGGAGCAGCCTCGCGACTCTGGGCTGAGATTAACGTGTGGCCTTGGTTCCTCTCTGTCCCCACAAGAAAGAGCCACCACCTCGACCGGCACGGCAAGCACCAAGTCCTGCTGTTCCGAGATTCACTCTGACAGCAAGTATGTCGTGGATTCTGTTCCCTCGGGACGCGGGGGGCCAGTCCACAGCCTCTTTATTGTTAGAAACAAAATGAAGCCACGGGTCCCTGGGGATGAAAGGAGCCCAGCTCCCGGAAGCGACTCCACCCGTGCCCCCGGATGAAGTGACGCAGGAGCCCCCGTCTGAGCCCTGAGTGGCGCCCGCCGGGGCCCAGGCAGCACCCAGTGACCTGCTGCTGCTCCAAATCCAACGGGTTCCCGGAAGCAAACAGCATCCGTATTCTCCCCCCGCCCCCCATGGCTCCCAGCCCCTGCTTCCCTCCCGGGACTCCGTGCCGCCCCGTGGAGCCTGCGCAAGCACGTGGCGGGCGCAGTGGGTGCTCCCGGTCTGTCGAGTGTCTGAGAATGGCAGCGACAGCAAAAAGGGAGCCTCTGGCTTCGGGGAGGGTGTCGGCTGGACCGATGGGTCCTGGACGGCGCCTTGTTGGGACCCCAGCGGTGGCCCGGCTCGTGCCCTTCTGGCGGCTCACGTGCAGGGCTGCACACGGGACCCAGTGCGAGGAAAGGGCTTCCTGCTAAATAAACAAGTGATCAGAACAGCAACGGGAATAGCGGTGCTTGAAACATAACTGACTTAATACGCTGGTAGGTACTTCCAGCTCCGAACAAAAAAACGAGAGACGTCATCTTTCCCTTTGCTGAAAAAGTCACTTGACGTGAAAATGCAAACCCGGGGGAGACCAGCGCTCATCATAACAGGTGTTGGTCTTGGCGAGCGTTTCTGGTCAACGCAGTGTCGTAAGTGGCTCGTCCGGCCAGGGTGTCACAACCTGCACTTAGCAACTGGAGAGAAAACAGCGCCCGCACTGTCGGCGCCCACACCCAGAGCGCCTACAGGAGCACCTCAGGAAGAAAACAAACCCCCACCTGGGCCCACACAGAGCCGCCCACGCCGGGCAACGCGAGGGCGTGAACTCTGGGATTGAAAGCCTGGGAGGGCGGGTCGAGTTCGATCACCCCGCCAGCCGACGTGATCCACTCGGAAGAACCAGGCTGGGTGTGGGCGGTGGGGCTGTGTCCCCAGCTACCACCACCTGCTCGTGCTGTCCCCGCGGGGCCCTGGCGGCCCACGGCTGTGTGTCACTGGGGTCAATGGATGAGGAGCTTGTGCCAGGGGCCCGGCTGCCTGACACCCTGGGGACAAGGCTGTCCCCTAGGGTCCCCTGTCTGTCCCCCCATCTGGCCTGGCTCCGGCGTTTCCTCGGTCGTCAGACCCCCTCATCCCCTCCAGGTCCTCAGTCTTTTTCTGTCACGACCCAGACCTTTCGACGAGCACAGCCAGGGGTTCCTGAATGGTCCCTCAAGGTGGGCTTTTCTCAGGTTCCCGGGACCACGCCTAGGGGGGCCGGTCAGCCCGTGTCAGGACTGCAGTCAGAGCAGCGGCCACCAGCTTTCTACTCCACTTTCAACAGTTTCTGAGACCTGCAGTTACCCTGCCCATCGCGGAGCTTCTGCACTAATTTTAGCCGCCGTGGATGGTCTTGACAACAGTTACTGCTCTGGTTTTTGCCACATAGGGGGTCTTGAGGCCCAGCCCGCTGTCCGGGGGCCTCTAGCAGCCACGGGCCCCTGAGGCCCTGCCCACCCAAGGTCTGGGCACACTCGGGGTTGGGCTGGGCCGCGGCCGGCCGGTGGCTGTTACCACAGCAACGCACAGGCTAGAAGACAGTGCTGGCCTCCAGCACCCAGGAGAGCCTCAGAAATACCATCCAAGTGAATGAACAAGCGGTCGTATTTGCTTTGATCAGGCAAAACTAGACTTACACCTCCTAATAGATGAGCTACATAGAGGAGGTTTTAAATTCTTTTTTGTTTTGTCTGTGTTGTTTTAACCCTCGCAGAGAGCGGCACGGGTGAACAAGCAAGCTGTACACTGCAAGATTTCCTGAACATCGGGCCAGGCCCTCCATCCGCAAGGCGGGTCCAGCTGTCTGCGTGGTGGGCGCCCGAGGGACCCTGGAACCGGCAGCACCTCTCTAGGCAGGAGGCAAGCTCCGCAGCTGTGAGGACCACTCCCGGGTGAAAACGCTGAAGATGCAATGCCGCGAAAGTGCGAGACCTTTCCCACAGGCCGCGCCCCAGAGAAAGAGAGCCCGTGGGACGTGACAAGCTGGGCCCTGACAACTGCGCCTCTGAGAATTCCAGGGCGTGCTCGGAACCACGGAGGACTCGGCCATGAGAAGGACCTCCTGGGAAACGACAGCAAGAGTCAGCGGGGCCTCGGGACACCCAGAGGAGGAGACACACGAGCTTCTCACTCACCTCCATGAGCCCTCACTGCTGGGACAGACGGCCTGGGCCCGGCTTCGTCCCACATGCCTTAGTGGTGAGAGCAAGGTGGGCGGAATATACTGAAGGAGATTAAGGCGGGATTAAAATCAGGGCCTGCGAGGCCAAGGCGCGCGGGGGCTTGAAAACTGGCGGCCCCGGTGGACGCCCCTCCCCGAGGACGGACATGGCAACCTCAGAGTCTGGTCCCTGCACAGCCGGCTCTGGAAACAGGATCATCAAAGGGGTAACAAGGGGGCCCTGAAACTTCCAGAGGATAGGCAGGCACACAGGACGCAGAGTCAGACCAGTGCCCGGTGACCAGTACCAAACACACCGTCGAGCCTCTAACGCCTTCGTGGGGTGTGTCCTGAGGACGCAAAAACATTCAGCTATGCCCGAGAGAAAACCCAGCGAAGCCTGCGCCCCAGAGGTCAGAGCCCACCCTGCCCACCTCTCCGTGCTGACCGCTTCCTGTGGCCACTCCCCTCCTGGCTGACCTCTCCGCAGGCCGCTTCTCACGTCCCTGTTCCTCGGCCTCCACCTGTAGCCGACCTCCTGGTCGTGGTCCCCACCGCGGAAGCCAGGGCCACGCTTCTAGAGGGACACGTGTGTGGTGTCCAGAAGGGCCGGGGGAGCCTCCACTTCTCTTAGCGTGATCTGGGGTCTCTGCAGCCGGTGGGGGGAGAGGACTGCCCTCTGGACGGCAGCCTCCGTGCCCTGGAGCCTCGCTGGCCCCTCCTGTCTGCACTCGGCTTCCAGGAGACCCGCTGGCTCATTTCACAAGCCTGTGCTTCTCTGTTTCGCTTCCACTGACAGTTACTCAGCTGCCCGTTGGGCCCAGGGGACTTCCTTGTCACCTTGACGCGGAGCCTGCGCTTTCCCATGTAAGAGGCTTTGTGGGGACAGCAGCTTTTACTGACCTCCACCTTCTCTGATCTGTGAGCCGCAGACCCAGTGCGGCAGCCCCTCGGGCCCCTTGGACTCCGCCTGACCCGGGAGCAGCCTGTGGTCCTGCGACGGGGCCTCAGCCACCCAGTGATGCTCAGGGGAAATCTCTACACAGAGCACACGAGGAAAAAGGGAAATCCGACCCCGAGCTCTAGAAGAACCACCGTAGGGGTTCCTGTCCACTGTTCAAACATCAATGTTGTCTGAAGTATATTAAAAAGATAAAATATAAAAATACGCTGGAGACAACAAAATCCGTGTATCTATGATTTATCTATCTATTTGTACGTATAACATATTTAGCAGCAGTTTCATTTCTGCAACAGAAAAATAGAAACATGAAACCCACATGCGTATGAACTTAACTTTTGTTTGCGTCTCTTCCACTGTAAACACATATGTGCATCGCAAGGAGAACGGTGCCTGGACGCGGCCCAAACGCAGAGCCTGGTGGGAGGGGCCCCCGCTCCTGCATCCCAGCCCATGAACCTTCCTCTGCGGTGCGAAGCGGGTCCTGGTCAGACCCTCTGGGCCGCTGAGTCGTCCCACCGGCTCCGAGTGATAGGCGGGGGGCAAGTGGGCCCTGAAAACGGGCACGAGGCTTGGCTTTGAGCTCTCGCCAAAAATTCCTCCGACGCCTGTCAGCTGCACCAGCCCACGGAGCATCCATGATCGCCCGCTGCTCACGTCAACAGCACGCCCTTTGACACGCGTGTTAGAAGGTGTCAGCGAGCCGGCGACAGGACAGGACAGCCCCTCCTGATGGGGTTGCTTTCTTATTCATTCGTACGTTTAACACGTATTTATTTGGTGCTGGTCAGTGTGCTCGGCACCGGAGGTGCAGCCACGCAGCGCGGCAGGATGGTTCCAGGGGAGAAACGCTCTAGTGGTCATCACTCAGCAGGCCGGGCCGGGTGGAGGGCAAGGTGCAGCCTGGCAGGGGCGGCTCCGCCTGCCCCGGGGCAACCCGGCCATCTCCCAGCTCCGGCAGCCAGCGTCCTGCACCTGCTGCTGAGGCAGGGCGAGCCCCCTTTGGCTTCTGGTGCAAAAGTCAATCACATCCAAGTAAAAAGGTGCACGTGCAGAGCCCTGGGCTGCTCCCAAGTGACCCTGTGACCCTGCTCGCCTTCTGTCTGAGGCCAGGCCCTGGAGTCCCCACATCTCGCTGGAAGCAGCCTTCTCCCTCCACTCCCAGCGAGACTGTAGACAGACAGACGCCCGGCGCTGGGAACGGGTCAGGATCCACTGGGGCTGGTCTGTGGCATCTGCCGTCTCCGTGCTGTAAGTACTCCCACTTGGGGCTGGTTTCAGACCCAACGCAGGTGACCCAAGAGACAAAGCAGGACAGCAGTCAGGAACTGATGCGTTTTGTTCTGTGATACATTATTTCATGGTCAGGATGCAAATGTTAAACGGTCAGTTCACACACGTTCATTTTAATAACAGCACCGCTGCACGGGGCCACTGCACTTGCCCTGCACACACATTAAACACGAAGGTTCTTCATCAGCATTGTGCTGTTGCCCTTTGGTGAGAGATTCTCTCTCTGCTGGTCCCTTTATGGCCTCTTAAGAGCCTTCCTTCTTTTCATAGAATCAAATAAATGCAGAGCTGGACGGACTTCAGAGATGGAGAGGCCCAGCCTCCGGCACACGCTTGCGCACGGATGAGCGGCCTGGGACCTTATAAAATGGAGATTCTGATCCGTGGTCGGGGCGGAGCCTGAGCCTGAACCTCCAACAGGCTCCGGGGTGCAGACCTACCCTGTGCAGACCACACGTGGGCAGCTGCGGTCCATTCGTTTCACATCCAGAGAGAGTCCATAACTTCCCCCAAATCGCACTGCTAGTCAGTTGGACAAACTAACTGCCTGCCTTTCCTCTAACTCATTACAGACTCTCAGCTATTTTCAGTACACTCACCTACACACGCACACACATATTAAGCAAACCTCAAGAATAATCAGAAATCCCTCTGTAAACAGAACTCCCCCGGGAATATTTGGCTACATAATTACACAGTGTGAGATATGCAGCCCCACACCGCGGAGTAACCCATGGGGCTCCGAGCCTGCAGACACTCGCTCTCCAGGGTTTCACCCCCCAGCAATGATCTGGGGAAATGCAGGTGCCAGGACTGTGCTGCCAGGACGGTTCGGGAACGGCCACCATTGGGCCTGAGTTGTGCTGGCCTTTCTGGACCCGTTTCTCACAATCCCCACGAGGCAATAACCCGGCCTGCGGTTTATCAAACAGCAAATGCCCCCGTCCTGGAGCTGAGCGGACCGCCCCTGCCCCTCGCCGAACACAGCACAGGCCCTGCTTCAGGCTCGGTTTGCAGCCACCTTCTCGGCCCTGCCTCTGCTCACGTCCACCGACGCGTCCTGGCCCAGAGGCCCCGAGCGCCAGGGCCTCCCCTGAGAACCCTGCTGCATGAGTTTCCCGTGTGCAGCCCCCTGGGTCCAAGCTAACGCTTTGCCATGGGCTGAGCTGCTCCTCCCAGGCTCTGCGTCCACTCCTGACACTGCCCTCTGGCTGCACACTGTCCAGGGCAGAGCAGGCTCCGTCAGGACGGGCTCCGTCCGCTGGGGAAGCCGAGACCCACACCCTCCCCTTCGTCTCCTTGGGGCATGAGGGCAGGACCAGCCAGGTACGATCTCTGTCTCAGAACCTCAGCTGCGGGTGAGTGGATGGGTCGTCCTCCAGGGAAGCCTGTGGAGGCCTCTGGGCGTGAGGACGCCCCACCAAGCTCTTGTCTCGTGGGGGCGTGGACTCCTGGGCACGTCTGTTGTTGTGATGAAGGTAATAACGCTGGGAAGTTTTTTAATTATGCGCTGGTTATATTTGGGCACAGCACAGGGTACGGTTCATAATGAGAGATCATTCTCTCTGTATGTGTTTCATAACATTTGTCTTCTGCAAGGCCTGGTATCACTCTTGAACCCGTGGGCTGTTGCGTTGCTTTCTAAAATCTAAACGTTCAGCTTTATAAAGTGGCCAGAGTCCAATCTGATAAAAAAGAAGGATTTAAAGCTAGCAGCATTTGGTACTTTTCCCCCCAATAGCAACTGTCTCTCTGATGGCTCGGCTGTCTTGGAGCCCCTGGGGCCGGTGGAGGAGGCTGGGGGAGCCTTCAATCACCTCACTGCTCCTCTTTGAAAAGCTGTGGGTATCTTTTTATTTTTGGTTCTGGTAATCTCTGGCTCGTAGGCGTTGAGGGATGGGGAATTTTCCAGTCACTCCACAGCAAATACAGGAAAATAAGCGAGCAGGGTAACCATTCAAATGCCGGGCCTCTGCCTTCCGAGCCTCTGCAGGGCCGTGATTGTTCCCGAATTGTGTTACCAGAGCTGCGTACCAACCAAGGGCGGGGTCAACCATGGACGCCCCAGCGCCATAGACCCCTGAAGGTGGGGGTCCGTCTTTCAGCTGCTGAATCAGTCCTAGCGAGCGGCCCGGCACCCGGCCCTGGAAGGGACCCTGGAAACTGCCTTCGCGAGAATAAACAAGGGGACAGCTGAGTGTTCACGGGCAACCTGAACAAGGCGACGCTCTCTTAGAAGCGCCCCTTTCAGAACGCCTTCACGCGCTGGACGGCTGGGTTTAGGGACGCCCGGGCTGCGTGGCCGCAGGTGGGAGGGGCTGGCCTCTCTCTCCTCTTTGGTCCCTCGTCTCTTCCAGCCCTGGTCACCCCTCCTGTGACGCTGACCCCGATTCCTGCCCCCGAGGTCTCTGTGGGAGCCTCACTGCTCTGTGCTCGGGCCGGCGGGGGTTGGGGGCGCCCGGGGCTCCATCTCAGGCACCCGGGAGCTGCAGGCTGAGCCCAGAGCTGGGCCCCGATGCCACACCTGCTCCCCCGCCCTCAGCAGACCCCCCAGGTCATGTGCAGCGACACGCCTTGCAGGAAGTGAGGCGTGCCCAGGGCATCACTCGCCTGGCTGTTAGAGCCCGTCCATTCCGCCCGGAGCTGGACAGGGAGTCGGAGGCCAGCTGAGAGCCGGTGGAAACATCTAGAAAGCCTTTCCAATGTTCTTCAAATAGGTCTTTCCAAAAAGTGATGTCCTGTCAATGCTTGTTATCTTGCTGTCAAACAAGTAAAACTTTCTGCCCAAAAGCAAACTTGTAACCAGCACCCTTGTCTGTTACCTACGATTCCTCACCTGGTAATTACCTTTCCCACTTCTGATAATAAGTAGGAGAATCCACCCCACTGGGGGAGGGAGGGTGCGCGTGGGCAGAGAGCGAACCGAAGGGCAGGAGAAACAGCCTAAAACCAGCCTGAGGCTAACTTGGCCCCCTGCCCCCGTCCGCTTGTGACATCACGTGGGTGATGGTGTCACACTTGACGTCCCGCAGTGACAGGCCCATCGCCTGTCCCTTAGACCACCAGGCCAGCACTCAGCAGAGAGCCGCAGGGGGAGATGTGACCTCAGCGTCTGAGCCACCAGGTCCCTCCTTTCCACGAGGGTCCCGAGTCACCTCCACTGCTCCGTCCTGCAGACTCGGCCTCCCCCAGGGACACCGCCCCCCAGACACCCGGGGCCCAGCGGGCTCCGTCCTGTCCTGAAATGACCCTGCTGACCCTTCCTCCAAATACACAGCCCACCACCGCTGGGCGAGCCCTGCATGTGTCCTCACAGGACGACAGCGGGGGGAGGAGAGGGGCCGGGGCCAGGGCCAGAGGCCTTCTCAGCGTCCGACGGTGCCCCAGCTGGGAGCTCGGGGGCCGGGGGAAGCATCCACAGAAGACCACCCACAGGCTGGACTCGAGGCCACAGAAGGCTGTCACGCTCGGGGTTGTGCTTCGTCCCAGAGAAAGGACACGGACATGGCAGGCAGCGGGGGAGCCCGTGGCAGAACCCGGGGGGCACCAACCTCGGGGCCTCCGTGGTCGCGGCCCTCGGAGGTGGGCAGCAGCACCGTCCTGAATCTGTGTGCGGCAGCCGCCCGGGGCGTGTCCCCTGGGAGGCAAGCCGAGCCCGGCTCCCACTCTCACACGGGGCTCGGCTGGGGGCGTCCCCCCCGGGCTGAGTTCTTCTCTTCCGTCGAGGAAGCCCGGCCCAGCGAGGGTCTGGGCCTTGCGCTCTGCACCCCAGCACCGTGACCGTGAGCATCACACCCCGCGGTGTCCCCGCCTGCAGCCCAGTGCCCGTGGGCCTGGGGTTGAGTCTGTGTCTGCTGCCAGCTGAGAATGTTCTAGCATCTCTGCTTCCTGGGGCCGTGTGTAAAGAAAACGATAGCTCTTGTTTTGTTTTCTGTGGACCCTGCTTTTGCAGACCACGCATGCTCCTCTGAGAGTGGAAGCCGGGAGGGGCCCCGGACCCTGCAGGCACCCGAGTTTCTGTGAGACCTGGGGTGCTGAGTGGGGGAGGGACGCGCCCTCCCGGGAGGGCATCGGAATGCAACCTTTTCACCATCTTCGCCGTCCTCACCGTGCTTACAGCCGCAGAGCTGGGTCACAGTTCACCAGGGCTTCTCCCCGAACCCTCGAGGGAAAAGGGCACCTCGGTCCTGGGATCTTCGGGACCCGGCGACCCCTGTCAGGTGGCCATGGGGACTTGGTGTGATGACGTGCTGCGGCGGCCGGAACTCAGAGCCCTCGAGCCCATTCACCCCGTCACAAAGGCCCTGAAAATGCCTGGCGCAGTGGAGCACGCAGTCCCGCCCGGGTCCAAACAGCGTCCAAGGAGCATTGTAACGACAGTGACACGTCTGACCCCGGGTAGCCTGTCTCCTTGGACACCAGGAGGGTGAGGATGCAGGAGGAGTCTCGCTTGCAGCAAGTTGTGCTTCGTAACTGAGGCAGAGGCTGGGAGAGGGACCGCTGTACTGGGCGTCGCCCAGAAACTTCTGAGAGCGTGAAGCAAGGGGCACAGGACCGTCAGAAATCATGAGGCAGCCGCGGAAAGATGTGGACGTGCAGAGAGAGGTGCATGCGGAAAACAGGCCAGAGCAGAGTCAGCAAAGCGGGAGTGAGGGCTGGAGCAGGCGGGTGCCCCGGGGTGGCTCCGGCCACTTCCCCTCCCCCCCCATGGCCCCGCCCAAATGAAAGGGAAGCGGCTCTGCTCGCTGCTTGTGAACTCAGAGGCCCTCGGGACACTCCTTAAAGAACTTCCTGCCTGGCCAGGGTTCAGCTCTCCCAGGGGTCGGCTAACAGATGTCTTTCCCCGCCCTGGAGGAGAGACACTGAACCAAGGCCTGCGTGTGACAAAGGCGAGGGCATCCCGGTGGTCCGAATGTCTGCACAGTCACACCTGACTACCCACATGGTCACACCAGTTTACCTGCGTATCACACCTGGCCACCTGCAATGTCACACCTGTCTACCTGCACAGTCACACCCGTCTACCTGCACCATAACATCTGACACCTGTCTACAGGTCTGTCTCCCCGATAAGAGCAGAAGCTCCTTGGTCACAGGAACCCTTTGCATGACAAGCGTCTGGCACAGACCCAGCGCCGAGAGGGTAATTAAGGAAAGTTCCTAAATGAGCGAGAAAAAGTTACAAGAATGGAAAATGCAACTAAGGACCGTGTCCACGCACACGGACAGGCGCTTCCACCGTGGGTCCAGCGGTCAGCTGCATAGGAAATGGGAGCCTCCCAGGCAAGGGCGTCGCTGTTGGTAAAGGGCGCGTGGGCTGCGGCCGCAGCACTGGCACCGCGGCCCCTGCCACGCCACGCGGGGCGAGTTCCCCTCGAGACGCTCAGCTACAGCTCCTGGATGCTACACGCTCTCTGCCCCCCGGGGCCTCGAGCTGACTGGACCCACTTGGGGCGCTGGCTCAGCCCTGGACTCCCACAGCTTCGCGTGGGGCCATTTCATCCAGAGCCGCACATGCGGGCACCGGGGGGCAGAGAGGGCTTATGAAGCATTGTAACAGAGTTGGGTTATGTAGCTGGAAGAAGGGAGGGGACAGGCTGCGTTCGTCACCGGAACATGTCTATTTTTAGCTCCTGCAACTCCCATTTTTGAGGCTTGGGGCTTCAGAAAACCATGGGGGGCCGCGAGCAGCCGGGGGGGCGCACAGGGCACCTCCTGACGTGGCCACACATTCTGCCCCTATTTCACATCCGTGCGTTGCAGTGAATAGTCAGCCCTGAAACAATGAAAATAAACCGGGGTTGGCCTTTTCTGTTCCTCTAAGTTGTATCTGAGACATTAGTAGCCTTTCCTCACCTGTAAATGAGAGCAGGCCCAAAGGACCTCTGAGATCAAGTCCAAGCCAACTCAGAACCGACTGCAGCTCCGAAACAGCGATTTCCTTGCTTCATTCTAACAGAGAATTCGCGATGGCTCTCACCCGGGGCACCTCTGCCGCCCGTCCGCGGGGCACTCGGCAGCAGCCACAGAGCCTCGGAGACACGATGGGGGTGGGGGGGCACTGCATCTCGTGCTGGGGGCAGGGATGGGCTGAACCTCAGCCACAGGACCCCGGGGATGACCCGCCCGGAAGCTGAGGGAGCAAGGCCCTGGCCCTCACCGCCCCGTGGTCCCAGCCTGATGTGCCGGGAGTCCGTGCCTCTGGACGCAGCGACCCGAGCTGAACCACCCACATCCCTCCTGGAAGAGTTGCCAGAACCCTCCCTCCCCTTGGAGCCGTCAGGGCCTTGGCTCAGGTGCAGTCCTGCCGACGGCCAACCGAGGGCACAGACCAGAGAGACACGTGGGCCCCGAGACACCGTCTGAAGCCTCAGCTCACGTCCTTTGCTGAGACGAAGTGAGGTGCGGGGCTCGTGCCGGCCCACTTACCTAGGTAACACCTGCTTCCAGTAAGGAGGCAATCTGTGTAAGTAAAATATAAAATCACTCATCATTTAATAGCACTCTAGGAGAGCAGGGGGTGTTTTGGCCAAGCCCACAATTCTCCGATCTGAAGTTGGAAATGTGATCATAATCCCCTTATCTGACCTGAGGCTGGAAATGTGATTCTCCACCAGAATCCGTTTTCTTTCCTTCTTCCCTTTTTAACGTGAGGCAGTGAACACATTTGGTTTTTCTCTGTTGAACTTTTTTTCTTCGCTCGGCTGGTCTATGGTTAGAAAAAGCACTTTCGATCCTCAGTTTTTACCAAATTGTGAAAGAATCTGTTCTCAAAGCAGGGCTAGGCCTTCCCGGAGTAAACCTTGGGGAATCCTCCGGTTTTCCAGGTTACAGCACAGGCTTTTCACCCTGAGGGAGGACCCCTACGTGCTGCTCATTTCCCACCGTTTACGGTTATGAAAGTTAACCAGATTCTTTGCAGGAAATAAGGAAAATGCATAAAAGTGAAAGTCACTGCAACCCACAAACGCAGCACACGGCACGGGGCGCCGACGTTTCCGTGCTCTGTTCTCTGGAGCAGACGCCCCGCCCCACGTCCACTCCACACAGTTTCACGTCCTGTCCCGAAAGCAGGTGCTCTCAAACCCCGAAGCGTGTTCCGCGAGCCGGGATCCCAGGGACAATCTGAGCTTGACGCTGAGTAAATTCCCCGTTTCCCAATATTATGAATGTGTCTTCTGTAAACACTCCTAGACCGCAACTTTTCCATCTCCAGCCCGTTTCCTTCAGAGGGGTTTTCAGGACAGGATGACTGGGACCGTTGGAAGATATTTCTTTTCATAAGGAAAAGCGGCATCTTTTCAACTTGCAGTTTTTACTTATAAGTGAGCTTAAACAGTTTTTCCAAATGTTTGTTGACATTTTAATTTTTTTGTCACTTTCATTTTAGTCCCTTGGGAAGGAGCCACTATTCCCAGAAAGCAAAAAAACAGAATTAAAACATCCCCTGGACCCTGAGCGGATGGCTGCCCCTGCAGGGGAAACAGTACCGTGGGGTGCCACGAGGTGGCAGGGGCCTTGGTCACAGTCTCCACGGGATGGGGCTGAGCTGTCCCCCGCCCCCCGTCCCCACGTCCCTCCCCCACCTGCACAGAGGACCTGGCACAGAGAAGACCCTCCTGCTGGAAGGGCTCTCTCGTCCCCGAAACCAAATGCGACCCGAGGTCACCATCAAGCCGGTCACGGGACATAGGGTCGGGACCTGCTACTTCTAGAAATTCACACTAAAGATCTGTCTGCCTTGAGAGGTAAGTAACATAGCCCTTCTGATGAACAGAGAGCTGGTTTACTACTTTTCAGTGGGAAACTGGGGGTGAAGAGCCGCCACCTCGACTCTCAGAGAAGCTGGGAGCAGGGGCCACCAGCACCGGGGCCACGGCCGGGAGCCCTGTCCAGTCCGAGGGCGCGAGCGGCCGGCCAGTCCATTAACCAGTGCAGGGAAACCTCTCCAGACGGCTGGGGCTGTTCCTCGGGCCACCACGTGGGCCCTCCTCTGCGCCTGGCGACATCCGCGCTCCACGGGGGAAGGACAGACCGAACTCTGCCCAGAGGGTGACCCCAGCCTCGCCGCCCTAGAGCCACAGCCCTGATAGCCCCCACCCGTGTCCCCGCTCCTCCGCCACGAGGCCCTGGGGGCCCCCGAGACGGACGGGCAGATGCAGACTTTTCCCGGAAGCCGGGGAACCCACCGCCCGCCCGCCTGGCCCGCCTCTGCTCCTTACAGGGTCCACCTGGGGCTGTCCTTCCGGAGGGTTCGTCCTATCTCTGCCGCTCCCAGACAGGAGGTCCGCCGGGTGCTCACGCCCGGGGCCCGCCCTGCACCCCACACCGGGCCCGGCATCTCTGAATCCCGGAGGCTTCCTTCCCCAGGACTGGGAAGGGGCGTGGAGGGGCGGGGGACGGAGGGGAGCGGCTGCCATCAGGACAGAAGGAACCCCAGCATTTCCCACGTGAAGCGCCGTGTCCTTCCCTGAGCGCGTGCACCTAGCGCCTGTCATGGCACGGCGCACACGCACACACGGGTGCACGCACACACGCACACACGCGTGCACGCACACATGCACACACATGGGCTGGTTGCCCAGGGCCCTCATCTTGTCCGAGGCGGGCGTGACCAGACTCCCAGCCCCCCGAGGAAGCACTGAAATCCTAGATGACTTGCTGTTTCATAACCAGGGCAGGAGCTCCGCCCCGCGCGTGTAACCACCGTGGGCGTTCTGTTCTCTTGTGGCAGATGCGAGCAGGACAGCCACAGATGGAAGTGTTGTCAGAACTGTGGGGACTCCTTGTAATTAGGATCGGGCCTTGTTATTCCTCAGGAAAGAAAAACCCCGAAGCCAGCATGGGAGCACGAAGCTTGCAGCCCTGCCAAGGCCTTCAAATGCCCCAGAGCCACGGCACTCGAACGATAATTAAAGACCAGGCAGACGGAGGCACCCACCCTAGATGTCATGAGGATGACTGTGTACGAGGGAACTGTTAGCAAGGGTGCAAGGCTGAAAATTTACCCAGGGAAAAGGCCAACCAACAGGCATTTCTGCCTGAAATACAACACGCTCTTATAAGCAGTGGTCTTGCTGTGTGTGTTGGGGGGAGATGGAGCCGAGTTTTTAAAAGGCAAGTGCAGGAAGAACGTGCATGATGAACGGCAGCCCGTCGTCCGAAGGAGGGAGTGAGCGTCGTGAGCCAGGACCACGGATGGACGGGATCTGCGGCGAGGCCACCGGCAGGTCTGACCTTGGCGCCTGCACAGCCGGGCACCTGAGTGGAGTCGGGGAGACCAGCTTAGGCCCTGATAGCAGCATGTACGGGGAGACAAGGGTCAGAGCGCTGAAGGAGGCTGGATTTTATGTATTTGTCTGCCTGCTTTTTAGTTAGGAAGCTCTAACCACCACCCCAGCGAGAAGAGGCGGCTGACCGGCCAGGGCAGCATGGGGGGCAGGGAGGCAGCACTGCTCCGCGCTTGGGCCTGACGGGGACCGTCACCGTCCTTCTGAGGGACGGAGGAAAGTGAGGTCAAGGGCGGCTGGGATGTCACTGCTCGGCGTCTGGGTTTATTTTGGTCGCACCCATTCTGCTAACCCTTTTCCGAGCGTCTCCTGCACCGCTTTTATTATTACTTGCAGGAAATCCTTCCGTGCGTCTCCCCTGATTCATTCCTCATTATCTGAGGACGAAGCCTACCTCCCGTACAGGCCATCAAGGGCCTGCTGCTTGCTACTGCTTCGTCCAGAACGGCGCTTCGCTCTGTCTGGGTTTGTGCGTGTGTGCCGGGGGTGCGGGGTAGGCTGTAGCTTCTTGCTGTGTCTTTCTCACCGCTGTCCTGGCCTCTGTGATCTGAGACCCCGCCGTTCTGCAGAGCTTTGCCGGTAGAGCGCAGTGGGCTTCTGTTTGCAGAGGAGAAATTTGAAGCTGGTTTAAAGGCTGAGCCGGGACGGAAAAGCCCTGCGCGTCCACACTCAGGCTCCTCCCAACCACCCACCGCACAGCTACCGCAGAGCAAGGTTTTTCCAGCTGGTTCCAGTGGATCTTTCAGGCTGCAGTGCCCAGCACACCCGGCACCGATCGGGTGTGAACGAGGATTTACTGAACTGGATGAGGGTGACCGGCCTGTCCCGTGACACCTGAGCCGCCGAGGGCTCTGCCCTATTCACAAAGGCAAGAGAGGTATTTCTCTTCAGAGAGTCACTGACGCCAAATAACTCGGGAAAAAGCAAGTCCCAATCAGCCAGACCCTTACTCAGTACAGGGTTAAGCAATTCAAACAATTTAAGATGCTATTGCATCAAATTTGAGGCCGCTTTCGAGAAGCGTGACACAAGTGAAACTGCATGTTAAATTCATAAGCACAAAACTGACAGAGGCAGCAAGACCCTTGCATCCCACTGTAGGTTTAAATTAAATGATGAGCGACTCCTGCAGAAACCCTGCTGCGCTTCTGGGATCACGAACATCTCATCATAACAAAAGCCATGTTGAGAAGTGCTGCACGAGTCGCCCACTGAGGCACAGATTCTGAAGTTCACAGATGAAAGGCAGCAGGGCCGGGCCCACGGGCCTGGACCACAAGTGTGTCTGCTCGTCAGGACGAGAGGAGGACCCGGTCCCGGGAAGAGCCTCGCTCCTCAGATGCGTGGGGTTCAGAGAATTCAAACGTGTGAGCCGCCCACCCCCCAGCCGCGGAGACAAGCTGGTTGCTTGCACTTGGCAAGAATCCACCACAGGCCCCTGTCCTCGGAGGCCACCCTAAAGGGATGCACACGTTTCCGAAGGACACCTCTCTCCTGAGTGAAACTCCGTCCTGTTCTTGAACCACAGGCACGAGGAGAAGGCCCAGGGCCTGCTGGACGACGCGCTGAAGCAAGCCATCTACCTTTTAGTAGGTGGTGTCCCTGTATGGAGCTCGGAGTAAGATGAGGAAATGGAAGAAGAGAAGTGCAGAGCAGGGGAGTGGGGGTGGACGATGAAAGGGATGAACAAAGGGGGAATTCTGGGGAAGCTCAAAGGCCCGGCCTCCCGTGACGGAGGGCGGGGGGCATGCGATCCATCAAAGCGGGAGGACGGGGTGGACACAGGGTAGGACAGCCACCAGTGGCCTGGGGGTGGGGGGAGCACAGACCATGGGCGTCTGCGGGAACTACAAAGTGACCAGAACACATGAAATGCTGCAAACGCTCCGGAGAAAGAAAACTCAGAGAACAGAAAGGCAGAAGGAGAAATGTTTTCAAGTAGCAGCTGAGTGAACCAGGAAAGGTGATTCAGGCGGGGAGAACCACTAACAGGGAGAGGGCTGGTTCCCCGCAGCACTCAGAGATGAAGGGTGACACACGTCAGAAACGGACATGAACGAGAAGAGACAGCAAGAAAGCAAGCCAGGAACAGGCAGGTGAGCAAACAGGAGAATGCAAGTGTCCGAAAGGCCGACAGACTCTTGAACGGAGCTCTGAGCACCTGGCACGCAAAAGGGACAGGTGGACAGACAGACAGATGGACAGAAAGTGGGTTCATGTCACCAGGGTCCGGGGCTCTTTATGCGGAGGTGAAAGTGCTCTATCACTGACTGTGACGGCTGTACAGCTCTGTGGGCATCCTCAAATCCACTGAATCACACACCTGAAGGGCACGAATTGTGCGATACCTGAATTCTTTCTCAATAAAGCTGTTACCAAAAAAAGAGGGGGGAATGTATCACCTTGTTTCAAAAAGGAGCCAATTCATGTAAGTTTTAGTTAAATACCCAGAAGAAAAGTACTAACTTGGAAAACACTGGTAAAGAATGTAATTAGACGTGTACATTCATAACAATATTCATTCCCTTCCTGACTTATACACTCACAGTAAACACCTTCCAAACATGTACATGGGGTGCCAGGTCCCATCTATGCTAAGGACAAGGAAGCGAAAATAAAAATGTCCCTGCAGGGCTTCCCTGGTGGCGCAGTGGTTGGGAGTCCGCCTGCCGATGCAGGGGACACGGGTTCATGCCCCGGTCCGGGAAGATCCCACATGCCATGGAGCGGCTGGGCCCGTGAGCCACGGCCGCTGAGACGGCGCGTCCGGAGCCTGTGCTCCACAATGGGAGAGGCCACAACAGTGAGAGGCCCGTGTACCGCAAAAAAAACACAAAAAAACAAAAAAAAGTCCCTGCACAAGGGGATTACTATCTGCTAAGACAGAGAGAGAAATAAATGCATATGCAAACCTTCTATTTCTTCAAGAAAAGGATTTCATTCGCAGCAAGGGTTTTCCACTAATAACATACCAGTCAGTATTTACTAATATGCTACTATAGTGAAGAAAGTGGGTTAAGATAAACCTAGAAAGCTGTTTTGGCAGAAGCATATTATAGTAGTGGAAAACTGGAGAAAACAGAGATGTCAAACAACAGAGTTTCAGTTACAGTTTGGTACCAGCCACAAGAAGGAATCCTGTGCAATCATTTAAAATGATGTTGGAGCCTGGAAAACACTGAGGATGTTCATTTCCTATTAAATCCAGTGAAAATCCAGGAGCTACTATGATGCTATTTGTATATAGAAACAAACAAGAATATATTCTTACATTGAAAGAGTCCAAAATGTTTTGGTACCAAAATAGGTCCTAAACAGTAACAGTGGTCAAGTTTGAATGGTGGAGATGGGAAGTACAGGGATTTCTTATTTTCTCCTTTGTATTTTTCACAGAAGGTTTACTAATTTTCAACAATAAGCACGTATTACGTTCAAAAAACATTTTGTAGGGCTTCCCTGGTGGCGCAGTGGTTGAGAGTCCGCCTGCCGATGCAGGGGACGCCAGTTTGTGCCCCGGTCCGGGAAGATCCCACATGCTGCAGAGCAGCTGGGCCCGTGGGCCATAAAAAAAAAACAAAAAAAAACCCACAAAAACATTTTGTAAATGTTTGCTCCTTTCCTAAAGCAGAAGCTACACGAAAAATGCAAATGCATCAAACAGCAATAAATTTAATATTACTCAGAAAAAGCAAAAATGAGTCTACTGGGGCTGATGGTACCGTCTTTTGCAACCCTGTCCCTGGTTCCCGTCCTGTGGACCAGCAGCGAATTTATAAAATACCTGCAGTGCTGGACCCCCAGACACATGGCTGCCAGAGGGTCCAACACCCGCAGCGTTATCTACTTACTGACGCTAACAGTGGCTTCAAAACGATCAGAAACACAGAGCAAAACATTCAGGAGTCCAGAAACAAAGCAGTAAAAATAATAAAAGTGAAAGAGACACACATAATGAAGGAAGTTCAGGGGCTTAGAGAGACGAGAAGAGTACTTACAAAGGAAGTTTGAGAATGGTCTGTCCCTCTCCGACATGCTGAACTATTTGCTTGGTTTTAGGGAGAGGAGTTGGCCCACGTGGAAGGATGCCCACAGTGCCCATCGCATCTGCGGGTGCCAGGCAGCCCTCGGGCGGAGGTTGGACTGCGTGTCCTCCCCAAGGGCCCCTGGGCCCGGAGTTCAAAGCTCCTCGGTTTGCAGACGTGCTCAGTCTCTTGTTTCAGCATTCCTACCACATTCTAGATTGTTACTGCTGTGTAAGCGCCTAAAATAATGATGATAATTGGTTTTGTTTGCTATGGCCCAGATGTGTCCTAGCGTTAACTCATTTAAGTATCAAAACAGTGAAGGAGGTTCTACTGTTATTTCCATTTTATAGACAAGGAAAGCGACACACAGAGAGGTAAGTGATTTGGCCAAAGATGCACCGAGGCTACCAAGTGATGGACCAGGATTTGCACCCTGTGCCAGCAAGTTCACACTGCACGGTTTCTAAAACAAAGTGCTGATGGTTAGTCCATCACGACAAAGTCAAATTAAACAGACCACGCGTGTTATCCTTTCTGTTTCATTTTTGTAAAATGGGTAGACTTACCAGTTCAGATGCCTAATGAGTTTTGCTTCTATCTCAGAAAGGCATTCAATTAAGTCTCCCAAAGAAAACAGAAAATGTGCGTTGCTAGAACAGTCTAGATGGGGGTAGAGTGTCCCTGGCACCACGATAAGGCAAGATGATTGCAGTCAGCACCAAACAGAGGCACAGCTCAGTGGAGGCCCCGGCCCCTGGGCGTCCTCCTCTTTGGAGAACGTTCAGTTACCGCTTTTCCACCAGCTCAAGGTGAGGACAGAGATTATACACTGTATGATAGGATTAGGCTTCTGAAATACCTGACAGGCTCACCAAAGAGGCTAGTCAAAACTAACACAACACAATTTAATAGAAACAAATATACTGCACCTAGATTTTAAAGAACCAAATAGCTAAAAACCGCAGATCAGGAGAAACCAAGAACAACTGCACCAGTAGAGACTGGGGAGATGGAGAGATTTTTGCGGACTGAAAACGCAGAGTTGACTGAGAACGTGACGCTGGGCCAGGAAAGGCTAGTGAGCGCTTCGGCTGGATGCACAGAGGTATGGTGTCTGGAGAGAGGAGGGGGATGGGCTCGTGCCACTCTGCACATCACAGCCACGGCACAAGCTCTGAAGGGGCAGCCGCGGTGGAGCTGGGGCTGGAAATTTCCTCGCATGAAGGGTTAGGGGCCGGGGAGTATTTAGCCTGAGAAATCATACATACCCACCCACACTCAGACCTATGAGACCCAGAGGCTGGGCACTCGCTGTGGGCCAGAGAGTGCCGAGAGATTTCCATAAGCCGCCTTGTTTGCTCATTTATTGTTCAGTGTTTCCTAGAGTTGGAGGGCTTCCGTGTTAAAGGGATCCTCCACCTAGTTCTGCCTCAGCAGCTACAATATCCATCCCCAGGGGGCAAATGCCCCGCCACCCAGAACAGGTTCTGCTCAGCCTAGGACAGACTCTGTCCGGAAAACACGGGACAGCCAGCGCCCGGAAGCCATCACTTTCTGGGGGAGAGGTGGCCTTTCAGGGACAGAGGGGTGGCCAGGCTCTGATATTCAGTGAGTGTTTCTATGAAGAAAAAAACCTTCTTTCCAAGGTCTCGGTGTCCAGGCTCAAGCCGGAGAGGAACATCTTCTTCGTGTAAATGCACACGGTGAAACAGCCCCTCACAGAGGCCGTCAGGATCCAGGACACACTACACACGCATCTGGCAGTGCCGGCCCGCAAAGAGCAGGCTCTGCTGGTGACCGGCCGAGCGTCTCCAGACCCCTCAGGTGCCCTTCCTCCGGGCTCTCGCGACCGCGCTCACTGGAGAGCCCCTCGCCTGCCCCTTTCCCGCAAGGGCCGCTTCCGCGTGTGGTTATGGAGGGGGCGGGGGTCCCTGCGCCTCTGGAGCCGCCCCTGCGTCGGTGGGCGCGGGGCGCAGATCGGGGTCCGCGCCTCGTGCGCCCCCGAGAGTTCGCCCTGAGTGGACACGTCCCTGGGCTCCCGGCCGGACCGCCGCGCCCAGGGGTCCGCTCGCCCTAGGGACACGCGGCCGGGCGCGAGGGGGCGCCGCGCCACAGCAGCCGGGCGGATCGCCGGGGCCGGGCCGGGCCGGGGGCGGTGCGCGGGGCGGTGCCGGACTCCGCGGGCTGCGGGCTCCAGAAACGCCGCGCTCCTCCTGGAGGAGGCCGCCGGCCCGGCGAGCCGAGCGGCAGCCCGCGGAGTCGGGGGCCCCGAGGTGAAGCTGCGCGCGCGGTGGGGCCGGGGACCCACAGGGGAGGGTCCCGGGGCCGGAACGGGGCCGGGGGCGCGGGCTTCCACACTGGAGGGTGCCGATGCCGGAGCGGGGCGGAAGGGCGCGGGGCTTCTGCAGTGAGGGCTCCGGGCCGGAGCGGGGACAGGAGACGCAGTAGGATCTACACCGGGGGGTCCCGAGGCCAGAGGGGAGACGGGGAGGCGGGCGCGGCGCGGAGAGAGACCTCCGCTGGAGTCTCCCGGGGCCGTAGCGGGGACAGGGGGTCTACACCGTGAGAGCCTGGCGCGGGGGCGGGAGGGGCGCGGGGGTCTACACCCGAGCGTCTGGGCGGGCGCAGGGCAACGGGGGCGCAGGCACCTGTCCCGGAGCGGCGACAGTCCGGCGCGCGCGGTCTCTACTCGGTTGCGCAGGGGGCTGGGGCCAAGGAGATTGCGGGAGGGACATTTAAGCGCCCCTCCCCCACCCCCCGGCCACCGGAGCGGCGGGCGGGGCGGGGCTGGGCTGGGCGCCGCCCCCGGCCCCCCGTCAGGCTCCAAGTCCCGCGCTGGGCCGGCGCCCGGCCGCAGGCGCGCGCGGGCTCCGCCAGCTTCGTGCGCTTTCATGGAGGTCCGGACGGCCTTGGCCGGAGCCTGGTTCCAGCTGCCGCCCAGTGTGTCTGTGTCGGATCTGCAGGAGCCCAGGTGAGGGGACGGAGGGGTGGGACAAAGCGGCGTCCGCGACCGGGAGCGGGGCGGTGACCTAAGCGGAGACCGGGGTGGGGGCACCCGAGTGGGATGACCAGGGATCTCCCAGGCACCCTCCCTGACCGGCTGTGGGCGCACCCGGCTCCGCGAAGAGGGCGCGGGACGTGGGCGAGTCCCCGGCGCGCGGGTGCCCTTTCCTCGCCCCTTCCTGCCGCCCCTGCTGTGCAGAGGGGAACGTCACCCCGTATACACAGCGGTGCGCGCAAGGGTAGCCTTATACACACACACACACACCCACACACACACACGCACACACACGCACGCACGCACGGCCGCCCTCCCAGCATTGCCTTCTCTGGCCCGGGCGCGGAGCCGGGGCGCGGACCTGAACCCAGGAGAGGGTCTGCGAATTCTGCCAACTAGGATCCTAAGCGCTCCCTGCGCCCTCCCCGTCCGAGCCGAGCCCAGGGGGCTCCCACACTCGCCCTCTGAGCCCAGATCGGGCGCTGGGGCTGGGGGGCTCAGAGAGCAGCCCGGGGTCCGGATAGTGGCTCTGGAAATGAGGGGGGCGGGTGCTCAGGGGGTCCTGGGCTTCGGCAGGGATGAGAAGGACGTCCAGAGGGGCGAGCTGGGGTCTCTCTGCGCCCCTAATGCTCCCCCAAGCTCCCGAGTCCCTGGGGACCCTGCCGTGTCCCTGCGCCCACGCGGGTTTGCTCTCGAGGGGTTTCGGGTGACCTGTGGAGCCCCCTCCCAGCCCGCTGGTCCCAGCAGACTCGGTTTCTGATTTCCGACTCTCCGGGCAGGGCTCTGATCGTGGGCTGTGTCTCCTTTTGTCACCGTTTGTCGCCTCATCCGAAACTCCAGCCCAATGCTGGGTTTGAGCTGGGTGGATTCTACTTGGCCTTTGGAATTCCCTGCCTGGGCCTCCCCTTCCCTTCCCTCTCGCTGGGCTGCAAAGATTCCAGTTTCCTGAGTCCTGTACTCAAGGCCAAGATTTGGAGCCAGTGGCAGTGACCCCGCTGGGAGGTGGCCTCGCGGAGGCCGCGGTGGCAGCTGGTTTGCCCCCACTCGTTCCCCGGGGCAGCTGCCGAGGGGGTCAGTTCGGAGAACCCCCAAGGTCTCCCTGTCCACCAGGGTTGAGAGCACAGAGACCCTCCGTCTCTGCGGCGACCTCCAGGGCGATCCCACAACCCCGGCAGTTTAAGCAGAAGAGGGCGCCGTCCTCCCCCCACCGCTAATCTCTAGATGGTGCGGTGTATGCAGCAGGCCTCCCGAGGCTTCACTACATCTATGATTCCCCGTTAGTCAATGGATGCACTCATTCTGGCTTCCCTTAAACTGAATGCGGGGGGAGCATTGTGGCTCATCTGGGGCTGGAATCCCCTTGCTGTGGATCCCCGTTGCTTACCAGCCACACACACACTCAGGATGACACAGTTTTGCCAACGAAAGGCTAGTATATCTGCACCGTCACTGGGGACAGGTTAGGATAAAACTCCCAGACCCCTTCCGAGTCCAGGGCCAAGTGTCCTGATCCTTTTCATCTTACAATTGTGTGTATTTCCACTTTGCAAAAGTTTTTTTTTAATACCTTGAGATTTCCATAATTTAAGGAAAAAAATCGATGTTTTTGTAGGCATGAGAGAAAAGGAGGGACATGAGCTCTTGCCTGACACTGAGGCCTGCGCACGCCAGATGCTCAGAAAATATGTGCTGGTTGATTCATTGTTTGAGTTTAATTAAGAGTTTCTACCCAGGGTATGGCTGGGACCCACACTCTCATAATTACAGGTGTATGTGCGGTGATTAATAGGTCGTGTGGAACACATGGGTTGGTGGGAAGTGATAACATGTTGGGTTTTGCCCTGGCAAAAGCAGGTGGGGTCTGTGTCCCTGGAGGATTTGACAGCCAGGGGTGCGGGCAGCCCCGCTCCTACCCCAGCTCTCCCACCCAGGCACCAGGAGGGCAGGGCGGGCTGAGGGGCGTTTGGAGCCGGGGGCGGCCTCTCAGCTTCCGCGGCAGCGTGGCTGTGAGGGGTGGGAGTGAGGGAAGCAGATGAGGCGGCGCCAGATGCGAGGGCCCAGGGGGTCCGGGGAGAACGGCCACGTGCGTCCGAATATCTGAGCACCGTGTCCTAATGCGCAATTTCCCGAGGAACAGGGACATTTTAGGAGTGAGACGCGGAGCCCACACTGCCCGCGAGGTCACTCCGGGTCAGACTGAAGAGGGCGTCACTGGGTAGCTCCAGGCCGAGGTGGACGAGGGTGCCGGGTGAGAGCCGCTCACACCCGGCACCCTGGCGACCCCTCCCCCGCTGCCCCACGACGGCCTGGAAGCCGCAGCGTCACCCCCGGAGCTGGTCAGGGCTCAGGCTCTGGCCCCAGCCGGCCTTTCAGTGGGTGATTAGTCTGCACGTCACTTCTGAAAGGGGGTCCGCTTGGCCATTGAAGAAACAGCCGTGTCATATATACAATGGAATATTACTCAGCCATAAAAAGAAACGAAATTGAGTTATTTGTAGTGAGGTGGATGGACCTAGAGTCTGTCATACAGAGTGAAGTAAGTCAGGAAGAGAAAAAGAAATACCATATGCTAACACATATATATGGAATCTAAGGGAAAAAAATGGTTCTGATGAACCTAGGGGCAGGACAGTAATAAAGACGCAGACGTAGAGAATGGACTTGAGGACACGGGGAGGGGGAAGGGTAAGCTGTGACAAAGCGAGAGAGTGGCATGGACATATGTACACTACCAAACGTAAACTAGATAGCTAGTGGGAAGCAGCCGCATAGCACAGGGAGATCAGCTCGGTGCTTTGTGACCACCTAGAGGGGTGGGATAGGGAGGGTGGGAGGGAGACGCAAGAGGGAGGAGATATGGGGATATATGTATATGTACAGCTGATTCACTCTGTTATAAAGCAGAAACTAACACACCATTGTAAAGCAATTATACTCCAATAAAGATGTTAAAAAAAAGAGAGAGAGAGAGAGGTTACTACAAAAAAAAAAAAAAGAAAGAAACAGCCGTGTCTCTGTCACCTCCCAGCGGCTCTCCTGAGAGCTTCAGCGCTTCTCAGCCGAAGCAGACGAGACAGAGGCCTGCTCCCCGCTCCGCGTCGCACCTGTGGGCACCTGCCAGGTACAGACGGTTACTCGGTGCCCCGTGCCATTAACGCAGGCAAGCA
Source organism: Hyperoodon ampullatus (assembly GCF_949752795.1). Classification (NCBI taxonomy): domain Eukaryota; kingdom Metazoa; phylum Chordata; class Mammalia; order Artiodactyla; family Ziphiidae; genus Hyperoodon; species Hyperoodon ampullatus. Next base: position 89,047,158 of record NC_136926.1, read on the forward strand.
GGAACGGGTACGCGTCGCTGTGAGGCCAGACACACGCGTACTGGGCCTCCTCGATCGTGAGCCGGTGGGCAAACGGTTCAGCTGCTGCTGTTCTATCTTTTCTGATCCTCCCGTGTCAGACGAGAAGGCTGGACTGAACCATGCCAGCTCTCTGACTTTCGGGGGAAAACTCGTTTCCGTGAAACAGAGCCGGGCATACATTCATGCAAAATGAAACTCCCAACACTTTAATTTGATTGTCTGTTTAGAAAGAAGACAAATTGAAATGTCACGTATAAATAGTCCAGGAGACGTGACGTTGTTTTTTAAATTAATGAAGCTAAGAAGTAAGAGCAGACGGCGCACACCGGGGGGCAGACGGTGCCCTGGGCCCCCGACGTCCTGCGCTGCTGCCGAGGGGCTCAGGCTGGGCCACGGCGCCCTGCCCCCACCTCACCCACCCGACACCTGCTCTGTCCGCCCCCCTCGGCCTCCCTCCTCCCTAGACAAGCCTCCTGGGGAGGGAGCAGATAAGCTCCAGTGGCGGCGGAGCCAGAGCCCTGGGCTGCAGTTCCCAGAATTTAATGACCTTCCTGGATATTTTTAACCTTCTCAGATATTTAAACGATGGAGTTTAAACCTTAGATTAGACTTGGGAGGGGTTGGGCCCATGAAAATCGAGGCTAGGATTATGGGGCCCAGCAGAGCCTCAGAAACCCTCAGGCTGATCTGACTGTTGGGTTTTTACTAAATTCTAGCTTGAAGAGGCAGATTTAGTTTTGTAAAGGATTTTAGCCTTTTCCGGTGGGAAACGCTGTGGTCTCCGTGTTCCTGACTCAGTCCTCACCGGCCTGCAGCCACCCGGCCCCAACAGGACTCAGGGAGGGTGTGTGTGGACGGAGGGTCTGCCCCCCGCTGGCGTGGCCTCCTGGGGCCTCTGCACTCCCAGCCGGGGGTCTCCACATGCGCCCTCACCCCTCCCATCCCCAGAGGGTGCCTGCCTCCGTCCGGGGTTCTGTCCGAGGGCTGACACGGGGCCTGGGGTTCGGAGCCTCAGCCGGAGGCCAGGTGATTCCTATCACTAGGACAGGGGGAAGCTGGTGTGTGGGTTGTGACTGGCGTCTTTGTAGCAGGAGTGGAACAGAAGGTACCGGCATGTCACCTATTATGAGTGCAGTTCTCTGAGTTCTGGGTCACGACGTTAAACGGGTTCAAAATAACGGAAAGGCCCTGCCCAGAACGTGTGTCTAGAAGCCGGATCTCCCCGCTGAGCTCAGCGTAGCCGGGCAGCAGAAAGGCCAGGCTCACAGCAGAGCGCAGGGCTGCCCACTGGGGTGGGGCCGGCCCGGGGGGGCGGGGCGCTGGCTCAGGCCCCGCGCCTTGCTAAGCAGGCACCTGCCGGACTCCCTGGTCCCGGAGTCCCACCCCCAGTGCAGGTCGAACTCAAGGGTGCCGCCGCCAGCCCCTGGGGCAGAGTCCCCGTGCGCTGTCTGAGCCCCTGACCTCCAGGCCAAGCAGATTTCAGGTCGTCTCCTTGAACAAACAGCGGCCAAACCGGGTCTGGTAACAGCCAGGAAGAGGGTTCCCTTCCTTTCCGGGGGTCGAGCAGGCGTGTAGATTAACATGGGAAAAAGTGCATGACAGGTGTTAAATCCGAATGTTTTATGTAACATCATAGCAATTAATGCAATGGAGTGTAATGCTTCCGTGAAATAAAACGCATTAAAAATTAATGCCCGTTATGTAGATTAGCTACTTCGTCATGGGAAGGGAACAGTCTTGCTTCTCAGTCTCTGATGTTTGATTGTGGTGCTGTAATGTTGTGAGGCCCCTTTCTGAAGAATTTAGCTAGTTCACAGTTACTTCAAGAAAATGACCGCTTCTGACTGTGAACAAATTTCCTTGATTTTTTTTTCCACCAAAGGAAAAAAAAAAAGACATCTTTTAGATGAGGAAAGATAGGAAATATGTATCGTTGGCTTCTTGAATACTCGCCAAATTGGAAGTAGAAAAATTCTAGAGTCTCAAGAAAACGCAGAGGTGTGCGGGGCGACAAGCATGATGAGCAAGGTGGATTTTTATCTTCTGGAATCCCGACGTGTTGTTTTAACAAGAAACCTACAACTGGGGGGCGGGGGCTTGGCGAGTAAGAGGCTTCCGAGGGGCTGTCACTCCCGAGAAACACCTGCCGGCCTGCTGGGGGCCGCGACGCATCTGAGCCCACACCTGGTCCCCGGGGCGGGGGGGTGCCCGGTGCGTCCACCAGAGCAGAGCTGCAGGCAGACAGGCCGTTGGGAGGGAGAGCGGCCCGCTCTGCTCAGCGGCGTCATGGGTGGGTCACGTCTGGGCTAACGCCCTTTTATGTGAAGAGATTATTTCACACCAAAGGGAACGCGACCAAAGAGAAGCCCGCTCCGAGCCCGATACATGTTTCCAGATACAACAAATGCAACTAAAAATACCTGCTATTGCTTTTCCTTCACCGTGAAAGAAGTACATTTTTATCATAGAGGAACTGGAAACACAGATTAAAGAGAAGCCTAAGTTTAAGAAAAAGCTTGTGTAATTCCACTCCTAGAGGGAACGGCTACTGATTTGTTAGGATATGTCCTTCTTTCAGGGTTTATATACAGAATTACCACCCACATTCCCATGTACACACACTCTCACACAAGTATTTGGGATCATGTTATGTCTTCATGTTTTCACTTGTTAAATTGAATGTTTTTGGGTGGATTTGTCAAAATGTGTTTGTGTTTCCTTCTATTGTTGGCCACGTGGGTTGTTTCTCATTTCTCAGTATTCTATAATAGACATCTTTATCTTCAAAAAGCGCTTCATTTGGTCACAGTGCATGAGCTCTCTCTCAGGCTTTTGATACAGGACACCAAATGGTTTCTCGGGAAAGTTGTGCCAGAGTTCCCAGCACATCCCCTTGACTCTCATCACATCTCGAATCTCAATCTCTACGTTTCCAATGCCAAGGTCTTTCTGTCGGAAGGTACAACGGGGTCATTACAAAACACTCGCGCAGGAGAAAGTGTGAATCAGGACGTGTGCTGCCACCGAGCTGGCCGGCTCCTGGGCTTTTTGTCACGCATGTCCCTGCATGTCCTGCACCGGGAGACGCCTGGTTTCCTGCGTGTGTTTTCAGGGATCATTGCTGCCTCGGTTGTCCCGTCTGTCTCCCAGGAAGGCTGAGCTGCTGCCCCCGCTGCTTTTTCCTCCTGTCCTGTGTTTCTCTGTGGCGGCCTCGCTTCTCCCATTTTTGGTGTGTGCTTCCTCCCGGACCACCGTTTGCGCACGCTGTTTGCATTTACCTCCAGCCCTGCAGTGGGCCACCAGCCATGTGAGCACCAGCACTTGGGTGCCCACCCTCTGGCCTTGGCCACATGGCTGTGTCTGTGCTGCAGGGCCCAGCACACATTAGGTCAGCAGACATCTCTGAGTGTTCACAGTAAGCTGGGTTCTGTGCTAAGCATCAGAAAGTATATCTTGAGCCTCTAAAATCTGGAGTCCAGTTGTGGAGGAGGAGATGTATACAGATACAGAAGGATGGGCGCAGCTCCACACACATGCACATCCATACACACGTGTACACACCCACATATACACCTACACGCATGCACATCGACACACACGTATACATGTATACACACATACATACCCGCCCACATGTGTACACACCCACATATGCACGCATTCACACATACACGCATGCACAAGCCTGGCGGGCAGGGGAGACCCTTAGAGAAATCTCCAGGCAATGCCCCGTGAGCCATGCGGCCTGGAGACCTGGAGTGGCGCCCAGGGGTTGGGGGGTCTGAGCTGGGTGGCCCGTGTGCGCTTGTCTTTCTCACAGACCTCTTCTTGGTGTCGTTACGTGGGGGGAATTTAGGCGACTTTGAGACGTGTCCCCACTGAGCGGCATGCGGCCGTCTTCAGGCCACACGCCTGCCCTGGGGCTGCCCCCCGTCCCCCTCCACTCCGCGCCCCCAGTGCAGGGAGGCTGCCCAGCGAGGCCCTTTGTCCGCGCTCAGGACTCAGTCGGCCTCTCGCGGCACCTGCCCTGCAGCCCTTGCGGCCCTGGGCCAGGTGCGGGCTCCTCCCCGCCCACCGCTGCGGCCCCGGGGAGCAGGAATCATATTCTGTCCCCACACACACAACGCGTCGCCTAACTCGGCCTGGAGGAGAAGGACCCCAGAATCGGACGTCTGTTGGCGCCATTCACGGCTGCGGGGAGGAGGCCTTGGCACGCGGCTCTCCCACTACCCAGCCTGTGAAGGGATGTCCCGCTGTCCCCTTGGTGGTGAGACCAGAATAAGGGCTCACAAGCCTCATTTCAAGCAGGTGAAGGCAATGCTAGTGGAGAGCAAACAGCACAGTTGTGGGCATCTGTTTTCAGAACTGCCATTGGCTCGGGGCCAGAATTAGAAGTTCCTGACCTGAGTTTTGCAGCGTTTTCTTTCTTCACCCTCCCCGTGGGTCTAGGCTCTGTGTAGAGTCTCAAGGCGGAACTCCCTCGTCTTTTTTCATGTTTAAATATTAGAATTAGCCCCAAACCTGGGCCACCTGAGACTCCCAGGTGTTGACCTGGAAAGAACTTGGGGAGACTCACCCTAAGGACAAGGAAGCTGACCTGCCCGCGATCAGTCACGGCCCTGGGCTCAGACCTTGACCTTGGGTCGGTGCCTGGGGTCTGCAGGCAGGCGGGCGGCCGTTCTCTGCTCACTGTCCCCCAACAGCGGGGCCTCTGGGGGTGTGTTTTGAGAGGTCTGTGCCCCCCGGGGCTTGTCTGTCCTCACCGTCCATGTGATTCCTGCGTCTCGGGGCTCCGTCTGCCTGGGGGTGTCGTCACCCAGATGTCCTCTCGCTGGGGGGACAAGCCCTGCCGCCAGAGTTCCTTGGGTGGGTTGTTTGCTCCGTTGGATGATGAGAAACATCTGAGTGATGAGCTCAAGGCCACACAGCTCCCAACTGAGGGGCCAAGGCTCACATTTTCTGACTCACAATCCTTTCTAGCCTCCGTGGTTGCGAGGCCCCAGACCCGGGCTGGAGTCTGCGCTTCAGAGCCTGGTGTGCGGCCCCCAGCCCCATGCAGACACCCCAGCACACGGGCACCTGACGGGGCATCCCTGCCATCCCTCCCTCACAGTAGGGTGGGCACTCAGACCCACTGATGACACCTCCAGATGGCACCTCTAGGCTTCCCAGCCTAGAACAGAAGCCTTCACTTCTCCTAGGCACTGTTAATAGGAGTCTCGCCAAATGCCCGCTGACCTGGGGCCCAGCCTCCAGGAGTCATGAGGTCGCTGAGCTGGTGGCCAGTGTCCATGTCACTCAGGCACCTGTGGCTGGGTTCAGTCTGGTCCCACATGACTGCTGTCCCTGTCTGTGGCATGGAAACAACCCCCATGGCCTTGTGGGGAGGAGAGCAGGCAGGAAGCACCATCGGCACCCAGTGTGGAGCTTCTAAGGTAAAAGGCCTTTCTGTCTTAGGGAAGAAGCTGATATTTCAAAAAGAGGAGGAACTTGGAAATAGTCTAAAAGAAAAAAATCAAAGTGAAGAGGGACAAAAAGAAAAACTTAGAAAGGAAGCGTTGGGAAAGAGACAGGAGAGGCTGGAGAAAGACGCCCATGTCGGGAATGTGGCATTTGTGATGGGGCACAGGATCTCCTGGGACATGGGGTGGGGCTCCATGCACCGAGGGAGGCTCATCCTGGCACTCCAGGTAGCAGGGCAGGCTGACCAGGACGCTGGAACCGTGGCTCAGCCAGTAAGAGGAGACCGACTTTGATGTCATCCAATACCAGATACTGAGTAGAGGCAGTACCTACTGAAATCAAACATTTTAAAACAAACTAGAAAAATCTAGAAGTTACTATTTGAAGTCTCTGGAGGGACAGGACTTTCCAACCTCAGAAGTGGTGGGTGATATCCATCAGCAATGACTGTAATAAAAACAAACCAGAACTTAAACAATACTCAAAATCTGGTTGTGTTTCTATACACTAGCAGTGAACAATCTGAAAAGGAAATTAAGAAAACAATTCCATTTATAGCAGCATCAAAAAGAATAAAATACTTAGGAATACATTTAACCAAGGAAGTACTTGTACACTGAAAAATACAAAGAAATTAAAGACCTAAATAAATGGAGAGACATCTTGCGTTCATGGATTGTAAGGCTTAATATTATCAAAGTGTCCGTACTCCCCAAACTGCCCTACAAATTCAGTATGCTCCCTGTCAAAATCCCTGCTTCCTGTTTGCAGAAATGGCTGGTCCTAAAATTCATATGGAATTGCAAAGGACCCAGGTAAGTCAAAAAAATCTTGAAAAAGAAGAACAAGGTTGGAGGACTCACACTTACTACTTATTGACGCTTACTTCAAAGCAACAGTAATCAAAATGGTGTGGTCTTGGCATAAGAAGAGATGTATAGATTAATGGAATAGAGTGGGGAGTCCGGAAATGAACCCCCAAATCTGTGGAGGTTGATTTTCAACAGAGGAGCCAAGACCATTCAGTGGGGAAAGAATAGTTTCTTCAAGAAATGGAGCTGGAACAATAGGATTCAATGTGCAAAAGAATGTCCAAAAGTGTCTCTGATACAAAAAAAAAAAATCACTCATCATACCAAGAACCAGAAATATCAAAACCTGACTAAAAAAGACCATCAATAAATGCTGAGATGAATCAGATGTTGGAATTATCTGACTAGTCTTCTAAAGCAGCCTTCACAAAAATGCTTCACCAAGCAATTATGGGTTTTCCTGAAACAAACAAACAAACAAAAAACAGAAAATTTCAGCAAAGAAATGCAAGTTATAAAAAATACAAAGAAATTATAGAAGTGAAAAATACAATAATTGAATTTAAAAACTTGCTGCATGGGGTCAAAAGTAGAGAGGACATAACAGAGGATAAAATCAGTGAACCTGAGATTAATCAAAACTGACCCGTCTCAACAACAGAGAGAAAAAAAGACTGGAAAAAAAAAAAATGAACAGGGGCTTCCCTGGTGGCGCAGTGGTTGAGAGTCCGCCTGCCGATGCAGGGGACACGAGTTCATGCCCCGGTCCGGGAGGATCCCACATGCCGCAGAGTGACTGGGCCTGTGAGCCATGGCCGCTGAGCCTGCGCGTCCGGAGCCTGTGCTCCGCAACGGGAGAGGCCACAACAGTGAGAGGCCCGTGTACCGCAAAAAAAAAAAAAAAATGAACCGAGTCATAGGGACCTGTGGGAAAATAACAAAAATATCAACATTTTTATCATCAGGCCTCAGAAGGAGAGAAGAAAGGCAATGGGACTGAAAACGTGTTTGAATAAAGAATGCCTGAAAACCTCTCAAACGCGGCCAAAAATACAAACCTACAGACTCAGGAGCAGGGTAGAAAAACGACAGGAAAATCTCTAACTTCTTGGGACGTCGATAAAACACACAAACAATTCACATGTCAAAGCGGAAGTCTCACAGTTTAAAGTATAGAGCACTGAAAGGAAATGAAGACACAACAAATCAAAATATGTGGAATGCAGCCAAAGCAGTGCTGAGGAAAAGTGAGAGCACTAAAATGCATCTATTAGAAAAGAGGAAAGATCTCTATATATGATACTATATCAATAATATAACGTTTTAAATTGTGTGAATTCTTTAAGAACTCCTAAAAAAAAGAAATCTCCAGGTCCTGGGGGTTTCACTGGAAAATTCTACCAAACATTCAAAAAAGAATTAATCCTACCATACATTTAACAAAAAGGAGGGAACACTTTCTAAATCTCTTTGAGGTTAGCATTACCTGGAGACCACATTAGACAAAGACAGCACACAAAAAAGAGAACTACAGATCAATATCATTCATGAACTTGGACACAAAATCCTAAACAAAATATTGGCACTTTGAATCTAGTGATGCATAAAGTTACTGGACCAACTGAGATTTAATCCAGGTATGCAAGTCTGGTTCAACATTCAAAAATCAGTCAGTATAATTCACCTTATCAACAGAACAGATATACAATCATATCAATTGATGCAGAAAAAGCATTTGATAAAATACAACACCCACTAATAATGAAAACTCTCAGAGAACTAGAAATAGATCCTCAACTTGATAAAGAGCACCTGAAAAACACATCCAGCTAACATCATACTTAATGGTGAAAGGCTGAATGTTTCCCCCTCAGATCAGGAACTAGGCAAGGGCGTCCCCTCTCAACCTAGTACTGAAAGTTAAATAAAGCAAGAAAAGGAAATAAAAGGCACACAGTTCAGAAAGGAAGAAATATAACTACCCCTCTTTGCAGATGCCATGATTATCTGTGTAGAAAATTCCAAGGAATGTACCAAGAAAACTCCTAGAACCAATAAGTGAATACAGCAAGGTCACAGGGTAAGATATTAATACACAAAAATCACTCACATTTCTGTATACCAACAATTAATGTGTGAAACCAATTAAAAACACAAGGCCATTACAGTCACTTGAAAGAAAATTAAATACTTAGGTATGAATGATGCAAAACACTTACAGGGTCCATATGCTGCAAATTATAAAATGCGGATGAAAGATATCAAAGAAGACCTGAACAATCGAACAACATACCATGTTCACGGATTAGAAGGCTCTACACAGTACAGTTGTCTATTCTCCTCAAACTGATCTATGGGTTTAATACAATTTCTATCAAAATCCCAACAAGAATTTTTGTAGACATGTACAGCTTATTCTAAAATTCATATGGAAAGGCACAGGCTCTAACATAGCTAAAACAATCTTGAAAAAGAAGGATAAAGTGGATAATTACTCTACCCAATATTAATGCTCACTATATAGCTCCAGTAATAAGAGAATGTGATGCTGGCAGAGGGACAGACAGATCATAGAACACGGAACCCAGTAGTGGACCCACACAGGTACACCTAACTGATCTTCAATGAAGTTACAAAACCAATTCAGTGGAGGAAGCGTAGCCTTTTCAACAAATGGCAGTTCAGTTGGTCATCCACAGGAGAAAAAAAGAATTCATCCTTAACTTCACACCTTCTATAAAAATCAACTCAAACACAACACTGTAAATCAGTTATACTTCAATAAAATAAATGTTTTAAAAATTAACTCAAAAAGGGATCACAGACTTTAAAATGTAAAACCATAAGACTTTTAGAAAAAAATAGGAGAGAATCATCTGGATTTAGGCTTAGGCAAAAAGTTATTAGACTTGACACCAAAAGCATGGTCTGTAAAAGGCAGACTTGATAAATTGGACCTCATCAGAATTAAAACCTGCTTTTCCAAAGACCCTTTGAAGAGCATGAAAGGAAAAGCTACAGAGTGGGAGACAATATTTGCAAACCACACATCCAATAAAGGACCCAAATCTGTAGTATATAAAGAATTCTCAAAACTCAATAGCCAACAACAACAACAAAATCAAAAATATCCAATTAAAAATGAGCAAAATATATGAACAGCTGTTTCACTGAAGAGGATATAAAGATGGTAAATAAGCACATGAAAGGTGTTCAGCATTATTAGCCATTAGAGAAAAGCAAATTAAAGCCACAAAAAGGTTTCACTACACACTTATCAAAATAAATAAAAAATATACACCAAATGCCGACAAGGCCGTAGAGAAATGATCTCTCATACATCGCTGGTGGGAATGTAAAATGGTACAATCACTGTGGAAATTTGTTTGGCGTTTTTTTATGAAATCGATTATGCAACTACAATATGACCCAGCAGTTGCACTCCTGGGCATTTATCCCAGAGAAATGACAACTTCTGTTCACCTAACAGCCTGTACATGACAGTTTATTGCAGTTCTGTTTGTAATCATCAAAAACTGGATACAACCAAGATTCTTTCTATGGGTGAATGGTTAACAGTGGTCCATCCACACCATGAAATACTACTTGCAATAAAATAGGAGTGAGCTATTGATACACGCAGTGGTTTGGATGAGTCTCCGGGGAATTTGCTGAGTAAAAACACTTTTTACAATGAAAAATCTTTGTGTGTTAGTTAGTAATATCCTTTAATATATATTTCTAGTGGGGGTAGAGAAGCTTCTCAGAGAAAATGACTTTAATATGCAAAAGGGTGTTCTCTGCAGCCTTCATAGCCTTTACAGTCTAGCTGTAAAGTAACAGTAAAATAGTGTCCAGTGATAGGGCAGTGCTGAGGGAGGGGTAATGGCCCATCCTCGGGATGAGATGCTCCCCAGTGTCCACCGACACGCTTACAGGCAGTCAGAAGAGCGTAGGTAGGGCTTCGAGTGGCCTCAAAGAGCCAACGTCCTATTTCCAGGGGGTTCCAAGGGCCAAGGAACCACGATTTAGCAAAACTGTGGGCGTTTCCTTACAGCCCTCGCTGCCCACCGACCCCGTCCCTCCAGCCGGACCTCTGCGTGGAAGCCTTGCTCAGCCTTCCTGTCCGACTGGGACGGAGCAAAGAGGAGAACTGTGGAGTCTGAGGACGTGTGAGCTCCAGTGCTGCCCCGGGGGCTTTCTTGCCTCTCCTCCTGTGGACGCGGGGCCTGCAGGCACACACCCGTCCATCTCCCTCCCCGCCGGGCACCATGCCCACCGCAGCTGCCAGCAGCCAGAGGTCAACTCAGCCAACTGTGTCAGAATACGGAAAGAAAGTGGGGGAGGACCCCCGGATCTACGCCGGTTGTCAGTGGTGATGGGATTAAAGGTAATCCTTCCTTCTATGCTATTGTACTGCCCAATTTTCCACTTTTCCCATGGCTTAGGTTTATAATTGGAACATTATTCTTTATGAAGATGAACGTCTAAGACTCATTTATGCAAATTAATGTAGAGATGAATAAGAAACATCAAAACATATCCTTCTTGTGGCTGAAAAGAAAAGTGTTGCGTCCGTGGTGGGAAGTCTCGTCCCACGCCTTTCTGACAAACCTTCTCTGCACCCAGCACCTGACCAGTGACACCTGGGGCTTTTGCGGGGTGGACGAGGCACAGATGCCTCCCTCATTGCTGGGCGCGGGATCGCAGTGGGATCCTAGTGCTCTGTTTGGGCGAAATTAACCCTCTAGTGCCGTCGAAACAGCTGGACCGAATGGGGCGGGTTGGGCGGGGGCTCAGGGGCGGGGCGTGTCATCTCGGGGACTCGGGATGCCGGGAACCACGTACATTCACATCCTCCCGTGAAAAGTTCGGAGCCTCCTTAGGACCCTGCGACGCTCAGGATGCCACGTACCTGAGACAGGGTCCATCCGCCCTGCGTGTCCCCCTGGAAGGCGGCTGCTGGAAAGGCCCAGTGCCGGGAGGGCTGCCAGGAAGCTGCTAGGATCAGGCTGTGTGGGCTCTTCCCTGACGGAAGGTTCTGGTGGGAGCGGCCCCCAGCCCCCGCCCCCTCCTGACCGGGGCTGCTCCGAGGGGCCTGCTCGCTGCCTCTGCCACACACCCCCAGGAAGACTTGGCCGCTGCTTGGCCGTCATCCCAGTCGTGAGTGCGAGGGGCAGTGGACCCCCATCTGTTCTCCCACCCCAGGTCCATCCGGGCCACCCTACGGAGGTGCCGACGGAACCCGCTGGGTAGGACCCACAGGTGAGGCGCCCGGGTCGTGGAGTCCCCTCCCTCGGGGCTGCCCTGGGCCTGTTGAGCCCCTCCCTGCTTCCTCCTCGTCCCCACCCCCCCACCAGCTCTCCCGCCCTCTTAGAACAAGTATGCATTGTTAAGGTAAGAAACTATTTGGGGGCTTCCCTCCCCCCCGCCCCGTGGCGCAGTGGTTACGAATCCGCCTGTCAATGCAGGGGACACGGGTTCGAGCCCTGGTCCGGGAAGATCCCACATGCCGCAGAGCAACTAAGCCCGTGCACCACAACTACTGAGCCTGTGCTCTAGAGCCCGTGAACCACAACTACCGAGCCCGCGTGCCACAGCTACTGAAGCCCGCGCGCCTAGAGCCCGTGCTCTGCGACAAGAGAAGCCACCGCAATGAGAAGCCCACGCACCACAACGAAGAGTAGCCCCCGCTCGCCACAACTAGAGAAAGCCTGCGCGCAGCAACAAAGACCCAACGTAGCCCAAAATAAATAAATTTTAAATATATATATATATATATATTTTTTTTTTTTTTTTTTAAAAAGAAACTATTTGAACTGAAGAGAAAATGTGCTTGAAGCAAGTGGCACAACTGTTTATTTTGGGGACTCTGTTAACAGCAAGCTGTATAAAAATTAAATGATACCAGTTCACCCCAAGTAGATCATGGTGTGCGGCAGCCCCTCCCCAGTCAACGGAGTTTCCTGCTGTGCGTCCACACAGCCTCACCTGATCTGGACACCTCATTCAGAACTGGCCCCAGGGCCTGGGTACCCCTGGGCCATTGGAGAGCGGCTGCCCGTTGGCAGGACCTGCCTGCAGTCCCACAGGCAAACACGTGGGCTTTGTTGTCATCGTAGAAATGGTCACATCTGGGCTGCAGGAAGGTGATGAAATGAACAGCGATGGCCTCGCTGGTTCCCTACCCGGTGACACGGGCGCCGTCACTGCCCCTCGCCATCGCGGGTGGAGAAACGGACACAGGGCAGGCAGTTGACTTGCAATGTCGCATAGCTCTCGAGGAGCAGGCCTCGACCCTTGGACCCCGGGCTGGAGACAAGAGCCCTTACGTCCTTCTTGGCTGGGTTTCTGGAACCGAGCAGCAGGTGTTGACCTTGATGGGAGGAACACCAGGTGTGACGCCTGCGGAGCCGTGGCAGCCCAGCTTTGGGAGCAGACAGGAGGGTTGAGACTCGGGGCCTCCGGTTTGTGTGGCTCTATCAGCTGCGCTCCTTTATTATTTATCCTGAATAATTTCAAAAGAACAGGGCGCTTGTGCTCTTGTCACTGATTAGTTACTCAGACTGTAGGGGTCGTGGTGAAGGGGCTGACACGTTCATCTGTGGATGATCCCACGGGTTAAAGCTCAAGTATCTGGACAGGTGCCCGACCCTGGCAATTCCCCAAGGGCCCCTGGGCACAGCTTCAGTGGGAGCAGGAGTGTGACCTGGGGAGGGGGACACAGCTGGGAGGGGAAGGAGCGGGTCTCGGGGTGCACGCCAAGGACGGGAGCCCAGGGACTGGAGCTGAACCTGTCGGCAGGCTGACCCCTGCGGGAGACCCCGAGGCCTCCCAGAATAGCCTCCTTTGTGCTGAGTCCAGGTCAGCCTCCAGCCCCGGTTCCCACCCCCTCCTGGGAGAAGTGGCACAGCTGCCAGCTATGGTCCCATGGGGACACCCTCATGCCCCTCAGATGCTGCAAGCTTGTGAGGCCCCCAGGAGAGCAGGCGGGGGCCCCCTAGGGAGGGGGTAGTTGTCAGTTTCTGGGAAGCTGAGAGTCCCTGCTTGTGACCTCACAACACAAGACAGCGGGTTTTTCCAGCGAATCTAGCGCGCATCGCTGCGAACGTGAGCTGTGCACAGTCTGCTCTGGGTTTTCTGAAGCAGTCTTCTGAGAGGGACATTTTAGCTGAGAAAAAAGAATGGAAATAGGAAAGCTTGCAGAACCACCGGGTGTACCAAAAGGAAAGTACAGATGCCACGGCCAGGGCTCCTTAAACATGACTGAAGTTTCACGTTTTGGGCGTCTATAAACAGTGCTTTCTTCATGATCCCTGTAATTGGAAAACTAATCAGTGATAAGATCTAGGCAACCACATGGCTCATTGCAGTAAACGATACATAACGTAAAATTTACCATTTTAACCATTTTTAAGTGTACAGTTCAGTGGCATCAGATGCATTTGAATTCCTGTGTAACCATCCCCATCCTCCGTCTCCAGAACGTTCTCACTTTCCAGTTGACGCTGTCCCTGTGAAGCACTCACTCCTCTCCCCTCCCCCGGCCCCCGGCCCCATCCTGCTTTCGGTCTCTGAATTTAACTCCTCCAGGGACCTCCTACAATATTTGCCCTCTTGTGACCGGCTTCTTTCACTTAGCACGTGTTCTCAAGGTTGGTCCACGTTGTAGCGGGATTTCTTTCCTTTTTGTAACGTAACATGATAACATTCCCTGTGTCTGTCACCACCTGCTGCTGATCCACCTGTCGGCTGTTGGACACCTGGGTTGCTTCCACCTTCGGCTGTTGTGAACCGCGCTACTGTGAACGTGGGTGCACGAGTATCTGTTCGAGTCCCTGCTTTCAATTCTTCTGTGTAGATACACAGAACTGGCATTATTGGACCATACGGTGACTCTTTTTAATTTTTTGAGGGATCCCTGTACTGTTTTCCACAGTGATTGTACCACTTTGTATTCCCACCTCCAGTGCCCAAGGGTTCAAATTTCTCCACATCCTCGCCAATACTCTTTTTCTGTTTGTTTGTTTTCTTTATAATAGCCACCCTAATGGATGTGAAGTGGTATCTCATTGTGGTTTTGATTTTCATTTCTCTAATGATTAGTGTTGTTAAAGCATCTTTTCATGTGCTTATTGGCCATTTATATTTTTTTCTTTGGAGAAATATCTATTCAAGTCCTTTGTCCATTTTTAAAATAGGATTTTTAGGTTGTCCTTGAGCTGTAGGAGTTCTCCATATATTCTAGATACCAGTCCTTTATCAGATATGTGGCTTGAAAATATTTTCTCCTTATCATCTGATCTGTGGGCTGTCTTCCCACTCTGTTAATAGTGTTCTTTGGTGAACAAAATTATTTAATGTTGATGAAATCCAGTTAATCTACTTTTCCTTTCTTTACTTGTGCTTTTGATGTCATATCCAAGAAATCATTACCAAATCCAATGTCATGAAGCTTAGAAGAAAAGCTCCGTTTTCTTCTAAGAGTTTTATGGTTTTAGCTCTTATGTTTAGGTCTTTGATCCATTTCGAGCTAATTTTTTTATATGGTGTAAGGTAAGGATCCAGCTTCCTTTTTTTTTTTTTTTTTTTTTTTTTTTTTTTTTTTTTTTTTTTTGCATACAGATATCCAGTTTTCCCAACACCATTTGTTGAAAAGATGGTCTTCCACACTGAATGGTCTTGGCACCATTTAACCATGTATTCGAGGGTTTATTTCAGGGTTCTCGATTCATTCTGTTGGTCATAAATCTGCCTTTATGTCAGTGATGCGCTGTTTTGTTTGCTACAGTTTTGTAGTAAGTTTTGAAATCAGGAAGTGTGAGGCCTCCACTTTTGTTCTTTTTCAAGATTGTTTTGTCTATTTCGGGGCCCTTGAGGTCCCACATGAACTTCAGGATGGCTCTCCTATTTCTGCAAAAAACCTCATTGGGATTTTGACAGGGATTGCACTGAAGCTGCAGATCGCTTTGGGTAGTGTAGATATCATAATCATATTAAGTCTTTCAGTCCATGAACATGGGATATATTTCCAATTATTTGTGTCTTCTTTCATTCCCTTTAACAACCTTTTGTAGTTCTCAGGGAACGGGCTTTTACCTCCTTGGTCGGGTGTATCCCTAAGTATTTTGTACATGGAAGTTTCTTTCGTTTACAACGGCCGGGCCTGGATACAGCCCAGCTTGTAAAGCAGGGGCCGCACCAGCAGCCCTTTCAGGCACTGTGCCCCCACCCCTGGCCCCGGCCCTCCCCACACACGCCCCCTCTCCTGGGGCCCTGCTGCTGAGCCTCCCTCCCGCTGCTTCTGCCCGGAGGTCCTCTGGGCTTCCGCTGCGGATGGAGCCCCCCTCCACCTCTGGTCTAGCCGTGTCCCCGGTGAACTCTGTCCAGTGAGGTGGGACCACGATTGGGACACATCCTTACCGCTAGTGCCCTTTGCCTCCGAGGAACTGACTTCCCAGGGGAGAAAATGTAACCAACACAGATGTTTCCCAGGAAGGGATCTCCTATCACTGACTGATGCCTGGTCCCTTCAGGAGCCTCATGGCTGGCGCCCCATTGAAGGGGGGCGCACGGGGCCTCCACATGGCAGGGGGCCTCCACGTGGTAGGGGGCCTCCACGTGGCAGGGGGCCTCCATGTGGCAGGGAGCCCTTGTGACTCTGCAGGAGCAGGATGTCAGTTTTTACTTATTTTGACCCATTTTTATCTATAGCAGCTGTGGATAAAGGAGAAGGGGGAAAAAGTCTTCCCATTGCTGACAGGAAGCAGCATTTCTTCTAAAAATGTTATTTTCTGAAGGCTGAAGTCACAGCGGGGGCTCCCCCACAAAATCGCTTAAGGGCTGCGAAGGCATCTCCTAAGGGGTCCTAATTACGGAGAATGTGGGTTGCTGTCAGAGCAGCTAAGTCATCACCTCTGGGGACGTGCGATGCTGAACCAGCCCAAACCTGCAGAGCCTCTGTGTCCCCAGACAGAACCTTGTCCTGAAGACTCCGGAAGGCTGGCGCGGTACTCTGCGTGCCGCTTTCAGGGTGAGCCACTCCCAGGGAGCAGAGGTGGGCGTCCAGCAGCCCGAGGTCTGGCCAGGCTGCTGGGATCACCTGTGACTCTCGGTCCAGCCCCTCGGAGCCCAGGGCCCAGCCCGGTGCCTGGCGGTATAGCACCTCAGCGAACGTGTGTCAAACAGGAAACTGAGGCATCTGCAAATACTCAAGAGATGAAAGAAGCAAAGTAAGAAGAGCAGAGAGGTCACAGCCATGGCAGAGGGGGATGTAGGTGAGACGCCCTGGACTCGAGGCCAGCGAGGGTCAGTGGCCACGTGGGGAGGCCAGCGGACGAGGCCACATGCCCACAGGGCACTGGCTATGGGAGAAGCCGGCAGAGGGACGCTGGGCAGGACAACGCAGGCAGGACCCCGCAGGTCGTGGCCACCTGGGACGGCTCCTCCGCCGGCACCACCTGGCTGTCCCGGGCACCTGCCCTAGGGCAGGACACTTGGCCTCACTTCCTTGGTGGCCAATCGGGTACAGCTGGGGCTCAGGCCACAGCGTTGTGAGCAGATGGGGGGGCTCCTCCATACACACCCCAGGTCCCATCACTCACAGATGTGGGTCCACACCGGGTACCACGCTGAGCACACGGTCTACACGGGCAATGTGCAGCTGGCGACTGCTATCTGCTCTGGTTGGGCTGCATCGGGGCCGCGTCACTGGTCGGGGTCACGAGTCAGCTCAGGCCACAGCTGGAGGCTCCCCACCATGTAAAACGTAGAGTTGGCTGTTTAAACCATTTTAAATTGTACTGTTGTGGCATTAACTACACTCACCGTGTTGTGTGACCATCACCACTATTTTCAGAATTTTTTCATCACCCCAAACAGACCCTGTGCCCAGTAAGCAATAATTCCCTATTTCCCTTCTTCAGCTCCTGGTAACTTCTTTTTTTTTTAATTTATTTTTATTTTATTTATTTTTGGTTGCGTTGGGTCTTCATTGCTGTGCGCAGGTTTCTCTAGTTGCGGTGCGCGGGCTTTTCATCACGGTGGCTTCTCTTGTTGCAGAGCACGGGCTCTAGGCATGTGGGCTTCAGTAGTTGTGGCTCGTGGGCTCTAGAGGGCAGGATCAGTAGTTGTGGCACACGGGCTTAGTTGCTCCGCAGAATGTGGGATCTTCCCAGACCAGGGCTCGAATCCGTGTCCCCTGCATTGGCAGGCAGACTCTTAACCACTGCGCCACCAGGGAAACCCCATCCCCTGGTAACTTCTAATCTACTTTCTGTCTATACAAATTTGCCTCTTCTAGCTGTTTCATACAATATTGGTCCTTTTGAGTCTGGCTTGTTTCGCTTAGCACAATGATTTCAAGACTCATCCATGTTGTAGCAGGTGTCGGTACTTCATGTTTTCTGTGGCTGAGAAATATCCCCTTGCATGGATGGACCACATTGTTTATTTATTTGTTCATCTGTTGAGGGTTGCTCCCAATTTGGCTATTGGGAATAATGCTGCTGCAAACATTGGCTGACATATAACTGTTGGAGTCCCTTCTTTCGATTATTTTGTTATATACTTAGGAGTGGAATTGCCGGGTCATATGGTAATTCTGTGTTTACTTTTTTGAGAAACCATCAAACTGTTTTCCACCGAGGCTGCACCGTTTTACATTCCCACCAGCGCTGTGTGGGCGTCCAATTTCTCCACATTCCAGTCAGTGCTTGCCACTGTCTGTCTGTCTGACTAAAGTCATCCCCATAGAATCTCACTGTGGATTTGGTTTGCATTTCCCCAGGGACTAAGGATGTGTGGCATCTTTTCATGTGCTTTTTGGCTGTTTGCCTTCTTTGGAGAAATGTCTATTCAAGGGCTTTGCCCATTTTAAAACTGGATTGTTTCTCTTTTTGTTGTTTAGTTGTAAGAACTCTTTATATATTCTCTATATTAAACCCTGATGAGGTATGTGATTTGCAAATATTTTCTCCTGTTCTGTGGGTTGTCTTTTCACTCTGCTGATAGAGTCTTTCAATGCACCAAAGTCTAATTTTAATCAAGTCCAACTGATCTATTTTTAGATTTTGTTGAGTATGTTTTTTGTGTCATATTTAAGCATTGCCAGATTTAAGATCGTGAAGATTTGACCCCATTCTTATTTAATTTTTATAGTTTTAGCTCTTAAACTTAGATCACTGACCCATTTTGAGTGAAGTGTTACATGTGGTGTAAGGTAGGGGTTCAAGTTCATCCTTTTGCACGTGACTGTCCAGTGTTCCCAACACCGTTTGTTAACAAGACTGTCCTTTCCACATTGAGTGGACCCGGCACCCCTGTCCAAATCAACTGACTGTGATTGTGAGGCTTTGTTTTGGGTTCTCGATTATGTCCATGTGCCAGGACCACACTCTTAGTTACTGCAGTTTTGTGGTATGTTCTGAAATTGGAGTGTGAGACCTCCGACTTTGCTCTTCTTTTGTAAGATTGGCTGTTCAGTGTCTCTGGTGTTTCTTGTGAATTTTAGGATGGTTTCTGATTTCTGCAGAAAGCGTTGTTAGGATTTGATAGGCCACACTAGAAGTGGGCTGAGCGTCTGGAGGTTTTGCCTTTGAGGAAATCCCAGCGCTGATACCTGGGGAGGGGGTGTGAAGGCTTAAGTGAAACTCATCAAATTCAGACTCAAGGTGCTTTTCATTCCAGTGCCTCAGGGTTTAAACAGAAAAAATTAGATTTAAAAAACCCTTCTTATTTGAACTATTTTAAACTTCCAGAAAAGCTGAAAAATTAGCACAGAGTTTTCCTGTATCCCCACCGAGCTTCCCCTCATGTTAAGATCTTCTGCAAAAACACAGTGAAACCAGGGAATCAACCCTGGTCCTGCACGGTGACCGCGCTGAAGCCCGTTCCGGCGTCGCCCATTCTCACTTGCGCTCCAGGACTCTCAGATCCCTCCCACGTCTGGGTTGTGTTTCTCCTTCATCTCCTGAGTCTGCAAGTTCCAGTTTTTCTTTGCATATCGAGTTGCTGGCACTTCAGAAGGATGTTCTCAGCCTGAGAGTTTACCTACTTGACACAGCCTTTCACGCCCAGCTCTTTTGTCTGTGGCCTCACAGCCATCAGTGCTGTTTCCCACGGCTTCTCGGGCGGGTTCGTGTCCTCCTCCCACCCCTGCTGTGAGGCTCTTACTGTTTTCTCTCCCACCTGACTGTTGGTCGTTGGTGGCAAAGGGAACGTGGAGCGTGTGGCTCTGGGAGCTCAGGGGAGGCCTCCGTCCTGTCCTCCCCACCTGCCCAGCCGGGGACCAGTCCCTGTGGTTTCTGCTTATTCTTCCTAAATGTCTCCTGCACAGGCAGGCCCTGTGCGTGTTATGTTATATGCCTCTGTCCCACTAGCCTGTGCGTCTCCAGATGTGCCTTTGAACACACGTCCCGGAAGGCATCACGCCCGGCTGCAGACATCGTCCTCGTTCTCTTTGCAGCTGCTGGTCCCTCACGGTGTGGACCACGGTAGTTACTCGGTCACTCTCCTCTGTGTGGGCAGTTAGTTGGGTTGTTTCTGATATTTTGCAGAAACACCGCGGCTGAACCGGAGAGAGAATTTCTGGTGCGTGAGGTCTTCACAGTGAGGCAGTCGCTTCAGACTTGGATTGAAGACTTACTTCTGCAGAGAGTAGGCAGCACCCCCTCTCCTGAGGTGCACTGCTCCTTCCATGAGGGGTTTGGGGTGCACAGGAGTCCCCTGCTGTCGGGACTCCCTGGAGAAGGTGACAGCACAGCGGTGTCCCTCAGCCTCGCAGGGGCTCACACGGAGGTCCAGTTACGTGCATCACATTCTGTTGCAGAAGGTGTGAGAATGATTAATTACTTGTTTAATAAAATTGATTTGAAAAAGGAATTACCAATTAAGAATTGTCCTGACTAAAAAGTAAAAATTCAATTATCTAGAAACTTTGCTTTGTTCACTTCCTGCTCAGGGAGCTGAGATCTGATGTTTTGAGCCTGTGAGGAGGCCGCCTGCTCTTACTGGGATCACTGGGGGCCTCTGGTCTTTTATGGGGATGCGGTGGAGGCCTTGAGCCTCCTTCTGGGGACCAGCCTGGGGACCCTCACTTAAGGCCCCAGAGCGTCCAGGGGCCCCGGAGCTGGAGTTGGAGGGTCTGGGGGCTTGTCTGGGCCAGCCCTGTGCCCTCAAGCTGCAGCCCCTCCTCTCAGGTGCTGGGGATACTGGTCCACACAGGGATGCCCCCCCGACCCCCTGTGTGATGGGCAGAGGGCGGTAGTGGGTAGCGGCCGTGACCCACGAGAATTTCAAACCATCATCTTTCCATTCACTGCAGTTTCAGTAGCTCCGTCCTATACAAACATCTGCTCTGGGGTCGGTGTCCAGGGCCAGGCTGGACTGCAGGCTCAGCCTCTTAGCTCGGGAAGCCCCCCGGGGCCCAGCGAGAGCTCAGGCCCCCACCAGTGGGGCAGGGCCAGGGGGCTCGCTAGCTCAGGACAGCGGCTCTCAAACTTCGGGGTCTATTTTAGACCATTCAAGAGCTTTTATTATGTGGGTTTAGAAATTGATAGGGGTGGGGACGAACCCACTGGGAGCCCCTTGACACACTGAGGGTGCATTCACCGTCCCCGAGAGATGCTCAGGATGGATTTGGGAAACGCTGCAGAGAGACAGAATGCCAGTGTGAACCCCTCCCTCGGGGCGATGTTTCCTCCAAGTCACAGGCTGGAAACCAGGAAACCACGCGTAAGGGATGGGGCGACTCTCTTCTCCCCGCTGGTGCCGCAGCTCCGAGGCTGGGTGGAAGCCCCTCTCCTCTGGGCTCCAGAAGCAAAAGCACCTATGCAAATAGCTATTTCAGAGAAAAAAAATGGATGTAACGGACATCTGCATACAGATGTACTAATTATAATCCTCTCAGCTCCGCACTGAAGCAGACTTAGCAGTTACGGTTGTCCTGGAACACAAGATGCTCTTCCAGCCCATAGGCTCACGGCACAAGGAGATGCACTGAAGCCCGTAAGGAGGTTTGTGCTGAGGATCCAGAGACCCTAACCCTGCTGAGGGTGAGGCCCGGGCCGCCTCTGAAGTGACCGTTCGTCCTGTGAATCATGCAACAGAGCCCGGGGCCTGAGCGCGCCCAGAGGCCTGGGCCACGGGCAGGTGCTGCAGTGCACACAGGGGTCAGCTGGGCTCTGGGTGGCCGAGAGCAGTGGGCAGGTGGCCTGAGCCCTGGTGACCCCTGGGCTTCTGCTCCGGCGGCTCCTCCACTCGGGGCCAGCTCATTTACAACGTGCAAGGGCATAGCTCACGGTCGTCCAGGAGGGCGTCGGGCCTGGGGGCAGCGGGGAGGGCCGGGAAGCCCCGGGTGGGTCCAGAGAGCAGAGGCTTCCAGAGGGACGCGCTGCTCACCCCCCGAGCGCTCTGGGGGGCGGGGGCAGGTGCGCGTGGTGCAGACTCTCGCCCAGCAGCGAGGGCCAGAGGCGGCTGTGCTGGGGGCAGGGGTGTCCATCTGTGAATTGTTCTTCTGCTGATTAGAAAGAGCCCACGGGGGGCTTGGAAGAGGGAATAACTGGGGGGGCGAGGCGGGGTGAGGACACAGGATGCACACTGGCCTCCAGAAAGAACCCTCACCCTGAAACAGGGAAGACGTGCTCAGGGGCCTTGCGTTTGATCCTGGAGGTGACAGTTCTTACATTTATAGAGCGATACGCCGAGCGTCTGTCTAGGTCACTGATGGGAGACCGAGAGGAGGTAAGAAAGGAACAAGTTCTGAGAAGCTATTATGTTTCCATTTGTCTTGTCAAAGCCCTGCACTCAGAGCATCTGCACACCTTGGAGACGCGAGTGAGAACGTTGATGGGGAAAAGTACGATAACCATCACGATGTCACTAAGTGGGTAATTGGAATAAACATAAACATTCCCCTGGGATCGTGGGGCCCTGTGACCACGGCAGATTTCAGAGGGTCCTCAGAACCCCAGACTGACTGTGTACTTTACAAGGCAGTGAACCGTGCTTCCTGGATTCTGTAAGAAGTCCATGACCAACCAAGGTCCAGACACAGTGCCCTAAAGGAGGGCTGACCTGTCGTTTCAGGGGTTGGAGAAGCACCGGCAGACGGCCTGGGAGACAGCAGCTCTGGAAGAGGGCTCCCTGGGATGAGCCCCGACGTGGGGAAACCAGCCAACGGTAAGAGGGTCCTGCGTGTGGCCCAGACGCCTCCGGGGAGAATGGGCTCATCGAATTAAAACCATCGCCTAAAGAGTCTCAACATGTGGACACCTGAAAGCAGCGATTTCCTCAGAGGTTAATGCACAAGAGGGAGGAGGATAGAGCTTTGGGGAAAGAACCAGAGGGTGGGCTGGCCGCTCGGACGCCAGTCCCCGCCGGACAGCTCCCCGGAGCCTGAGGCTGTGCTGGGGAGGAAGGAGAGAGACGGAGACAGAGAGAGAAAGACAGAGAGAGAGAAAGACAGAGTCAGAGACAGAGACAAAGCGAGAAAGACAGAGACAGAGACAAAGAGAGAAAGAGACAGAGATGAAGAGAGATGGCCACGAGGAGCTCTGAGTAGAGAAGAGTGGGGTGGTGGCAAAATGAAGAACTCGGGGCCCCCAGAGAGCCTGTGTCCACTGTCCCATCCCATCCTTGTCCCCTGGGTGCCCCAGGCCCCAGCCGACCTCATTCTCCTCGGGGCTGCCTTATCCCAGGACGCAGAGGCCACAGAGGAAACATCATTTCATCCCAGGACACGGACTGAAAGTTGGGCTGGTGGTCGAGGGTGCTAGCCCCCCGGTGGAACTGTGTCCACCTGCCCCCAGGTGTCCCCCACCTGCCCAGGTCTCTCTCTTCTTCAGGTTTTGCTGCTACACGCCCCCTCCATCTTCCCGCTCCCTTTTGCTTTTTTCCAAGAGGCCAGGCTTTCCATCTTTTCCACTCTTATCTGGTATTTATGGACCTTGAGTCTGGAAGAGGCCTAGGGATCATCTCATCCAATCCCTTGATTCACCCACCGGACCCTGAGACCCTGAGAGATTTTAAGTAACTTTTAAGCAACTGGCCCGGCCACCTGGCTTCTGGCTCCGTCCCGGGTTTTCCCGCCTACATGCGGGAATCTCGCTGTGTGCAGCACCTGGCAGGCTTACGAGGTGTTCACACATTTATGTGTGTTGTTTTCAAAGAAATACGGTCTTGGCTTGTCCCCTCATCGCAGCACGTGCCGGCCCTGCGGGAGCTGGGACGGTTCCACGTCACCTGCTCTCCTGCCAGCTGGCACCTCCCCGTCGGTGGGGCAGGCAGAGGCCTGATTTCCCTCAAAAACTGGCCAGGAAGGACGTTGTATAACTTTTCTCAGTGTTTCTCAAGCTTATCATGAATTGAGGCTGTCTCACCACGTAACCTAAATCCTGCTCCAGTTGGACGTGACTGTTACGGTCCTTGGGAATTTCCGTTGTGATTCTAATTGTTCTTCTTTCGACACCCACGGTGTCAGTGATGTCTGCAAAGTGAGAAATTAGTAAGGACGAGTTTATAGAACAAAACCCAGATCTGTGGCCACCGTATCTTAAAAGAAACAAACTTTCGCGGAAATCCCCATGGACGGACAGGAGCCATTAGGAGGAGGTCAAAGTGTGCTGTAAAAGTGGATGAATAACGGACAAGTCAATACGTGTAAGAGAGTCATTTGGCCCATGTGGTCAAGACCAGCGTGGTCGGTTCTGAGTGATGGTTCTGACTGAAGCAGCACAAAGGCAGATCCACACAAGCAAAGCTGAGTCCTTGACTGGGGCCTCTGTGTCGGAGGGCGTGCGGGCTCTGTCCTAGCGCAGTTGGCAGACGCCAGGAAGGGAAAGGAAGGTGGGGTGACCCACAGCCGACGTAAGCTGCCAGCCCAGAAGCGCCACCAGCAGCAGAAGCAGGGTCCCGGCGTCGGGCGTCGGTGGAGCGGGGACCTCGCAGGGCTGAGAGGCAGCGGGCTTGGCCACATAGCAGGGTTTTTATCTTTAAAAACCTTCATGCTAAGACATAAGATGTAAGACACCCACGTCAGGGAGGGCAGTCTGCTTTACTCTACAGATTAGATGTTAATCTCATTCAAAAATGCCTCGGTGGAAACACCTGGAAAAGTGTTTGACCAAATATCTGGGCACCCCGTGGCCCAGCCTAGCTGACACAGCATAATCATTATTAATGTTTCCATAAATAAAAATGGAGGCGTATGTTGTTCTGCATCCTGCTTTGTGAGGAGAAAAGTAATGTCATTAGAATTACGTTTTGTTGGTTTTGGCAGGGGGCTGCTTTTTCCTAGCTCCTTTTTTAAATGTATTTATTTTATTTTATTTTTGGCTGCGTTGGGTCTTCATTGCTGCACGCGGGCTTTCTCTGGTTACGGCGAGCGGGGGCTACTCTTCGTTGCGGTGCACGGGCTTCTCACTGCAGTGGCTTCTCTTGTTGCGGAGCACAGGCTCTAGGTGCGCGGGCTTCAGTAGTTGTGGCTCGTGGGCTCAGTAGTTGTGGCGCATGGGCTTTGTTGCTCCGCAGCATGTGGGATCTTCCTGGACCAGGTCTCGAGCCCGTGTCTGCTGCATTGGCAGGTGGATTCTCAACCACTGCGCCACCAGGGAAGCCCCTTTCCTAGCTCTTTTTAAGTGAAAAATTTCAAATGTACAAAGAAGTTGAAAGAGTAGTACAGTGAAAACCTAGCCATCTGGGTGGAAGTATATATATATATATATATATATATGAAATGTGTGTATACATATGTGTGTGTGTCCATATATATATGAAATGTATGAACCATTTGGAAGTAGTTTACAGAAACCAAGACAATTATCCCTGAATACTTAAGCATGCATCTACTAAAAATAAGGTCATTCTCTTCCGTAACCAAATTCCACTGTAACACCTAAGAAAGTTAACAATAATGAATATATCAGGTCCAAATTCAGATTTCCCCAGTTGTCCCAAAACTGTGTTTTGTAGGTTTTTTGGATAAAATCTAATCAAGGTTTATGTACTTCATTTGGTTATGTCTCTTGATCTCCTTTACCCCACATTCTAGAACATCCCTCCCACCTTTTATTTTCCCTGGTCATTGACTCTGAAGACCCCAGTTGTCTCTCCCTCTTCCCGTATCCTCTGGATGCAGGGACTTGGGTCTGGACACCTGTTGGAGCTCGTCCTTGCCCAGGGCAGAGCCGGACGGCTGCTGGAGACTCTGACCGCTGCACCTTCACCACAGCCCAGACCCTCGGCACCAAGTTCGGCTACGGGATTAGGGGTGGACATGGTTCGCACCCGTCGTGAAGCCCGTCCCCCTCTCGATGACCTGGTAGCCAGCACCGTGTGGATGTCTTGTTTTCCAACGGTGAGTGTTTTTTCTCTTTCTTCCTCTCTTTGTCACTGTGTAGACTGTATGTACCATAGACTCGAGGGCTTTACTGCTCGTGTTTTAAGTCCAGTCACTATGTGTTTAGACTTTCAAAGTCTGCCTGAAGGAGCCCTTCTGTGCCACCCTCGACCTTTGACACATGCCCGTTCACACTGGAGCTCTGTTTTGCTTTCTGGCACATGGTGTCTGATCTCACGTTGGACCTGGCCTGTTCCCATCAGAAATGAGCCGCTTCTGGTGAGAAACGGTTCTTCAGTGGGAAGAAGTGGTCCCAGGTGGTGAAGTGCGATTGCAGTAGAAAGAGAAAGCGTTTAGCTGTACGAACCTACAAGATATGCTGGGCGTATTCATGTCCACGCTCTGAGCAGATCAGATATTTCTTTCCTATTTATTCAGTAGAACTATCTGAGCTTAATAAACACTTAGAGGTAAATTAACCCAGTCTAGGCTTATTGATTTCAAATCCCCAAAAGGCAGAGGTTGAACAGAGGGGTTTGAGTGAGAACCGGCACATTACTGCCACCAGGTACCGGTACAAGGTGGGTGGCGGGTGTCACAAGCTGCTGGAACCAAGGCCGGATGTTCCCTCAGAATTGGGTGGAATGTAGGTGAAGATTGCTATTAAAATTCTGAGTCATCCTGGGGAGACTAGAGCCACTTTCTGTGACTGCTAGTCTAAGAATAATTTTAGAAAAAATATTTGTCTAGAAATCAGAGTCAATGGACACCTAAAACATCTGTTTACATATTTATATTTAGACACAGCTTCCAAAAAATTTGTAAGATACTGAGCAGCTAGAACATGAAGACACACTAGATGCTCCATGCATATGATTTAAGTAAATTGTAAAATTTTTAGAGGAAAAATTACATTGGTTTTATTTTGTTGTAACTTGTTTCCAGAGCTGGCAGAATTTCTTTTAAATGACTCTATTATAAGTCACAAGATTAGCGAATGTTTTATAGCTTGCTTTCAAAATCTTTGGGGGCTTCCACTTCTGGGAAGGTGGTGTAGGTGTATTTTCCTGCTGAGCACCTAAGTCCCACACCTTATACAAAAATTAGGTCAAATTAAGTCAGACTTAAATGTAAGTCAAATTAAGTCCAACTTAAACGTAACATGTAAAACGATTTACTTTAGAAAAATAACAGAAAATCTTGGGGATGTTGGATCATGCACATCATTCTTGATACCAAAAGCACAGTGAGGAAAAAAAGAAATGTAAATTAGACTTCATCAAAAGTAAAAACTTTTGCTCCACTGGCTATCTAACCCAGAGAGGGGAAAAAACCTTTATGGAAATGTTCATAGCAGCTTTGCTCATAACAGCCAAATCGTAGAAGTAACCCAGCTGTCCTTCACCTCGTGGGCGGTTAAGGAGCTGTGAGCATCCACACCACGAGAGCTCGTGAAGTGAACTGTCGATACAGCAACAACCCGGTGAATCTTCAGAGAATTATGCTGAGTGAAAAGAGCCAATCCTCAAAGGTTACATAACAGTGCGGGTCCTTTTATACACCATTCTCGGGATGACAGGAGTACAGGGACAGAGAACAGACCAGTGGTGGCCGGGTTAGGTTTGGGGGTGGGGCTGGGAGGGCTGGAGGTGGGTTGGGGGGGCTGTGGTGGTGATGGATGCTCTGTGTCTGGACTGTGTCCGTGTCTGCACCCTGCGGTTTTGCGAGATGCTACCACTGGACAAATTGGGTAAAAGGATCTCTACAAGCTCAAAATTGAAAGTTTAATTTAAAAAAAATCTTCAGGGCATTATATGCAGCTCTGCTGTATATATACATCATGCTTTGTGAATAAGAGTTATTAGTTACCAAATGTCTATGTGTCTCACAGATTTGGAGATTATATGTGGTTCTCATAAGTCATAACTGAAAAATAATCCTCCATCTTTGTGTCAACAACACGGCTGAACAGTGGATCTAATCAGCAAGTCTGAGCTCTGTTCATACACACACTTTAGAAGCCTTTTGTAATTTGTGTAACTTTGACATATAGAAAATAAATGCATTTCGAAACAAAATAGTTGAGCACACTGGAGTTTAACAACTGGAAAGAAATTATAGGAATGGTCCTAAGAGTACTTATCTTTAAGGCTGAAATTTCCTAAGAATCATGTTTTATTTAAAATTAGTTCTTTGCCTTTGGATCTTTGTTTTTAACCCATAGATGATTTTTATCTTAATTCATATGATGTTTGTCTTGGTAGGACAATAAGAATTGAAAAACAAAAAATGCAGTGGCTCACCAAATATTAACCTGTGTTCTCTTTATTGTCAGGAGGTTAGATGCATTTTTATTTTAAACTAGCTCAGCCACAGTCAACTGCTAGTTGGTTGGTTGGAGAAAAGCATTTCTTATTTAGATCACTTTTTCCATACTGTCACATGGCCTGTTTTATGTGTTCGTTCTCGTGAACCTGTGTCAGCTCAGAGGTTAAGCGTTTCAGCTGCAAAGCAAAGCAGGTACCTGGAAGGAGAGACCAGCCGAGAGGCTGGAATGGTCTTTGTGGAAGGGTCGGGTCACGGCCCCCTTTTCCTGCAAACCACCGGGCGGCTGACGGTGAGAAGAGGTGTGGGAAGAGGTGGCGTGTGAACTGAACTTGTAAAGATTCCGAACCAGAACTGAGGCAGGGAACAGTTTATCAGAGCCTTTAATCACTGGATTAACTATCTGGCAACATTTACAGTGTGAAATAATGTTTTAGATCCTAAAGCCACTGGCTTTTAAGCTGAGATCAAACGCCCACCTTTTAGACGCATCTGGGGGCCTCCTGTGCCCTCGGGGCACCTGGTCCCCCCACCCTACCCCCATGCCTCACCCTACCCCGATGCCCCACCCCTACCCCAGTCCCCAACCCCCCATCCCCACCCCCTACCCCACCCCACGCCCCACCCCATGCCCCACCCACACCCCAGCCCCATGTCCCAGCCCCCACTCCCACGCCCCACGCCCCACCCTGTACCCCAGTCCCCACCCCCCAGCCCAGCCCATGCCCCACCCCCCACCCCACCCCTACCCCCACCCCACCCCTACCCCCACCCCCACATCCCACCCCTACCCCTGAGTCTGCACTGAGGCCCCTCCCGGGACCGGGGGCTCAGGGGCTTCATGTCACCATGGCAAGAGCTGGCCTGGGGAGCACGAAGGCTCAAGCATCTGTGGCCTGTGCTGGGCAGGCAGGCAGAGGGAGTCCGGCAAAGAGACAGGTGCTGACAGCTGGGAGTCCACCAGCGTGTGCAAAGGCCGGGGACCTGGGGGCCACAGGGGGGTGCAGGGTGCCCATCAGCATGGATCCCTTGTCCCAGGTACAGCCAGGGGTCTCATTTTAAAGGTCACCTTCTTCAAGTAAGAAGCTGTCTGTTTGTACAAGGAAAGAAATCTCTCCTAGAGAATACTTCGCTTGGTGACACCCAAAACTTTACCTCTGCTAAAGAGGTTTTAGTCTGTTCCAGTTCATGTTTTTAAGCCTAAATTGGTAAATTCAGCTACAAAATAAATATTTCCTCCACTGTGGGTTGACCTTCTGGTATTTGGGAACCCCTTCCTAATCAGGTGTGTTTTTCCCCCTTTTCATTTTCATCCACACACACCCCGCTGCCGCGCTCCCTTGCAGGCCCCCCAGGAGACGCATCCCTAACCAGCCCCCTCCTGCCCACAGCTCCAAGGACCCAGGGACGGAATGCGGGGGTACCAGCCGGGGCAGGACCCGATGGGCGCACAGTGTGATGGGCAGACGCCTCCCTCTCCTCCGGCCACAGCTGCCTTGGAGGCAATGGACCAGGCCCCTGGCCCTTTCTGCGGTGACCGCTGAGTGTGTCCAGCCCCAGTTACAGTGTCACGGGGCTTTGAGCTGAGGGAGTGGGAGGGAGGCTGTGCCAGACACGGTGGCGTCTTTCCCCAGAGTAGCTGCGAAGCCAAGTCCCACAGCACACATTCCTTTTGAGGACTAAAGCCCCCAGGTCTCCCTGTAAAGCACCAGGCATGGAATCTCCTCGTCCTGTTGGTCACTGAGCCTTTGCAGCTGGATGTCTTCCATCTTCACCACATTTTCGTCACTTGGTTTATTTTCACCTCTTCTCTGGGATTCCTAGTAAACAGAATTGATCATTTTCCTTTCTCCTTTGCTTGCTTTATGTGTCCTTTTCTGTGATGTCTGTCTTCCATTGACCCCTTTTGGAGGGTTCCTGGGAGAGAATGCCTCCACCTGACCCAACCTGACCTCAAGCTGACCCAACCTGACCTCAAGCTGACCTAACCTGACCTCAACCTGACCCAACCTGACCTAAACCTGACCCAACCTGACCCAACCTGACCTCAAGCTGACCTAACCTGACCTCAACCTGACCTCAAGCTGACCTAACCTGACCCAACCTGACCTCAACCTGACCTCAAGCTGACCTAACCTGACCCGACCTGACCTAACCTGACCTCAGCCTGACCCAACCTGACCTCAGCCTGACCCAACCTGACCCAACCTGACCTTAACCTGACCCAATCTGATCTCAACCTGACCCAGCCTGACCTCAGCCTGACCCAACTTGACCTCAGCCTGACCCAACTTGACCTCAGCCTGACCTCACCCTAACCCCAACCTGATCTCACCCTGACCCTAACCTGACAGACTCTACTTTCAGTCTCATCTGTTCACCTCTGGAAACTGTCTTTCTTATTCAGATCCTCCTGGACTTTGTGATAATGTCTTTCTTCCTCTGGGGTTTTAATTCCTTCTTTGATGTCTGTAAAGATTTTTGATAATCCTATCATCTCAAATTCCCAGGAGCCTGATCCTATTATTCCTGTGCCTGCTGGTGTTTGCTCGGGTAGGATTTTGTCCTGTGTATTTTATAATTTTGGTTTGTAAATCCATCTCAGTTGAGGCTTCATCAGCGGGAAGCTATGAGGCTTGAGTGGCGAGTCGTCCCTCTAGACCAGGGGTGCTGATGGCATTGGGCTGGGTCTGCCCTTGTTCTGGGGTGTCCTGCACGTGCGCTGTAGGGTTTCATGGCACCCCTGGCTCCTGCCCACCAATGCCAGTCACACCCAGTCACGACAACCAAAAATGTCCCGGGCCTTGCTAGGTGTCCCGGGGGCAGAGTCACCCCAGTTGATTATGTGTGTCTCCAGGATATTGCCAACATGGGACCACCTTTCACGGGGGATAATTTCCTAGCTTTGAGTTTCAGAGACAAAAGTTTCAACCTCAAATCCATTGTGCAGGTAGGCTTTTCGACACATATTCTTGTAGAGCCAGGCAGAGAAATCTTGTAATCCTCCTATCCCCCAGGCAGATGTTTTTCTAGTTTACCCTTTCACTAGGATGTAGGGGCAAACATTGGTGCTTCCTGTAGGATTAGTTCAAACCCTCCACCTCCTGTCATGATGGTTTACCAGTTTACTATCTATCAGAAATGAACACGTCCAAGAGACCCCATATCCTTGGCAATAACGTGTGTCATCAAACCTTCCCACTTTACAACGTGGTAATTTGAGATGTTTATTTTTGCTACTAGAAACGAACTGGAGGGACTTCCCTGGTGGTCAGGGGTCAAGAATCCGCCTTTCAATGCAGGGGACGCGGGTTCGATCCCTGGTCGGGGAACTAAGATCCCACATGCCGTGGAGCAACTAAGCCCACGCATCACAACTACTGAGCCTGCGCTCCTCAACTAGAGAGAGAGAAAACCCGCGCGCCACAACTAGAGAGCCCGTGCGCCACAACAAAGCCCTCTTGCCACAACGAAAGATCCTGTGTGCCGCAACTAACCCCCAAGGCAGCCAAATAAATTAATAAATTAAAAAAAAGGAAATGAACTGGAGTATCTTTTCATATATTTAAAGTCTGTGTTTTCCCTTTACTGTAAACTCTGTGACAATTTGCCCATTTTTTCTAATGAGCTGTCAGTTTTTTTCTTAAAATCCACGGCACTTGAATGCCTCTTATGCCCCACACAGAAGATAGGGATGCACTTCAGGGCTCTCAGCAGTGACTGTCAGTCTCTTAAGAGAGAACCTGACTTAAAAACACTTAGTAGGGCTTCCCTGGTGGCGCAGTGGTTGAGAGTCCGCCTGCCGATGCAGGGGACACGGGTCCGTGCCCCGGTCCGGGAAGATCCCACATGCCGTGGAGCGGCTGGGCCAGTGAGCCATGGCCACTGAGCCTGCGCGTCCAGAGCCTGTGCTCCGCAACGGGAGAGGCCACAACAGTGAGAGGCCCGCGTACCGCAAAAAAACAACAACAACAAAAAAAACCCACTTAGTAACATATAAGTTATGTTTATATTTGTAAATGTATATTCCGGGGAAGAAAACCCTTTACAGGAAAGTTGTAGGATCTGGCTGATTACCCAGTTATTTTAATGATCAGTCATCCCTACCTACAAAGAATTCGAAGCACACATTTGATGTGGCTACAAAAGGAGTTGATTAACCTGTGCTACAGACTTGTCACGTGGCTCCACGGGGACAGGAAGACGTGGAGGACCCCAGTCTAGCGCAGGCAAGGTGGGCTTTCCCACTCCATACTCGTCTCTGCCCCTCACGGTATTCCAGGCAGAAGCTGCCGTCAGCTCTGGTTCTGACAGTTACGGGAAAAAGACGTGAGGTCACGTGGCACTTTCCCTCGGGCACACCTCAGCCTCAGCCCAGAAACCTGTGAGCCTGCCCTGGGGGCTCCATCCTTCCCGGTGGCCTCGCACAGCTCCGGAGAGTGGGGCGCCTCCTGTGAGGACCCCCGCCTGCCTCCTGGGCAGATGCTGAGTCCCCTCTGAGCTGCCTGGGAAGGAGGTCGGCTGTGAGCCGCTGCCGTCCTTGATGTGGAATCCCAAGCCGCTGTCCCCAGGTCCTCGATGAGAAGCAGCAGCTTGGGCGATCTCTGCAACAAGTTCCCGCGACCTAAACAACTGACTGCGTTTGAGGAAAGTAGGATCTTCCTCCTCAGCATAACCTCCTCAGATTTCCCCAACCTCCTGCCCGGCCAGCGAGCCTGCAAAGCCCTCGGGGCAGCCTCTCCTCTGCACAGAGCCAGCCTCGCGGTGTTGGAAGTGCCGGTCGTCCTTGCGCCCCAGCTCCCCCGCCATGAGCTCCAGCATCGCGTGTCCAGCACCAGCAGATGTTACTGACATTTGCTGCATGAAACGCCGACCCCGAGGCATCAGCAACACAGCTGAGCCCTGAGCGCCTTTGCCCTCAAATCCTGCAGTGACTGCGCAGGCACGCTGGCTCTCTCCCCACGACTCCTTCTATCTGGTTTTCTCCCCCTCCCAAATCTCAGGGTCAGTGGGCATCCGGGCTGCATGCCGAACACCCCTTGGGTGCCCCCCGCTTTACGGTTTGTGAGTCGCCCTGGTGGTAGGTTTGCCTGGCAGTGGTTAGAGCATCAAATCCTTAACAACAATGAAACGTCTTGATTTTGGCAGTTGAAGCAGTGGTCCTCAGGCTTTAGCGCACTACACCTGCTCATTGACATGCACAGAACCGGATGTCAATTTTTTTAATTGAAATGATAATGTCCATTTTAATGTGTACAATTCAGTGTTTTTAGTATTTTAACCCTCACCACTACCTAATGCCAGAGCATCCTCATGACCACAAAAAGAAACCCTGTCACCATGCATCGGTCACTCCCCCACCCCCCAGCCCCTGGCAACCACTAACCTACCTTCTGTCTCTGAAGATTTGCCTGCTCTGGACAGTTCCTTTCTGTCCGGCCTCTTCCACTTACACCATGTTTTCAACGTCCATCCGTGCTGTGTCCTGTGTCAGCACTTCATTCCTTTTTGTGGTTGATTGTGTCCCAGTATGTAGATGGAGCACATTTGCTTATCCATTGGTCAGCTGATGGACAGTTGGGTTGTTCCCACATTTTTGCTATTGTAAATAATGCTGCTGTGAATATTCACGTACATGTTTTTGCGTGAGCCTAGGCTTTCATTTCTCTTGGAGTAACATTGCTGGATCCCATGGTAAGTCTATGTTTAACTCTTTGAGGAACTGCCCAACTGTTCTCCACAGCAGCTGCACTATTTCACACTCCCACCAGCAGCGTACGGGGGTCCTGAGTTCTCCATGCCCTCGCAGACACTCCTTTTTCCATTTGTTTGGTCGCAACCAAGCTGATGGACGTAAAGTGGTACCAAGTCGTTTTGATTAGCGTTTTCCTGATGACCGATCACACTGAGCATCTTTTCAAGTGTCTATTAGCCATTTTTGTACCTTTTTTGGAGAAGTCCTTCAAATCCTTTGCCCACGTTTTAATTGGGTTGTCTTTTTGTTCTTGAGTTGTAGGAGCTCTTTATATATTCTGGACACTAGACCCTTATCAGATATATGATTTGTAAATTTTTTCTCATCCCATGAGCTATCATTTCATTCTCTTGATAATGTCCTTTAATGCACAAAAGAGTTTAAGTATGACAAAGTCCAGTTTATTTATTTTTCTTTTGTTGCTTATGCTTCTGTTGTATTTCAGAAACCATTGCCTACTCCAAGGCCATGAAGATTTACTCCTGTGTTCTTCTAATCAGATTCTTCCCCTCCCCAGGGTTTGGTGTAATTGCTGCTGCTTGTTTGACTTTTCTGGACAAATTAGGCAAAGTCTATATGTTTTTGTCTTGTGTGGCCACTGATATCTCTGTCCCATTAGCTTAATGGTCAGCAAGTGACTGGACAGAGATTCTCACATGCCTGGAACAAAAACAAAAACAAACCAGTCTTTGCAGACGGGCCCTGTGTGTCAGGGTCCCCTCAACACACAGCAGGCCTGTCCCTTGCCTCCCCTTTTCACCTCCAGCTTGTGCAGAGCTGCAGGTCAGCTGGGGTCGGGGCAGGGGGAGAGTGTAGGGCCTTCTCAGGTCTTTC
The DNA here is from genome assembly GCF_949752795.1 of Hyperoodon ampullatus. Lineage (NCBI taxonomy): Eukaryota > Metazoa > Chordata > Mammalia > Artiodactyla > Ziphiidae > Hyperoodon > Hyperoodon ampullatus. Next base: position 89,081,704 of record NC_136926.1, read on the forward strand.
CTGAGCATGTACATGGCCCCAGGCACATGAGCAGCACTCTAGATTTCGAGCAGTTTGTTGGAGCATTTCCAAAGCATCTCATTCCCCAGCCTCTTCTCCCAAGCTTTCTGGTTAGTCTATTTTTTGCCCCAACAATAATGTTCATCCATCGCCTCAGCAAACATTTTCGTGTAAGTGATTTCCACAAGCTGCCCGGGTGGCCACTTTAGCCCTGGGAGAGTCCCGAGTTAGGGGAGGTACAGGCAAGCCTTCTGACGGGTCTTTCGGGGGAGCCACCAGAAGGGTCCAAATAGTTATGGTTCCTCCTGAATCGGGTCCACTCTCCTCTTCCAGTACCAGTCCTGGTACCAGGAACGCAGGTTGTCATCTTCAAGGTGAACGCTGAGCTGGGAAGCAGGTTAAATAAAATGCTAAGAGCTCACTCTTGTTACCAAGATTCAGCTGGGGTTTTTTTTTGTTTTTTTTTTTGTTTTTTTGCGGTACGCGGGCCTCCCACCATCGTGGCCTCTCCCGCTGCGGAGCACAGGCTCTGGACGCGCAGGCCCAGTGGCCACGGCCCACGGGCCCAGCCGCTCCGCAGCATGTGGGATCCTCCCGGACCGGGGCACGAACCTGCGTCCCCCACATCGGCAGGCGGACTCCCAACCACGGCGCCACCAGGGAAGCCCTCAGCTGTTTTTACTCAAGTGTTCCCCTGGGTGCTGCTCCCCTTTGGTTAGTGTCCAGAGTTCCCAAAAAAGTTGATTCTGATGGTTTTTTACTGGTTTTCTCATTGTTTTAATGGGGAGATATTTGGGGGTCCTTACTATGCAGTTTTCCAGTCAGTCAGAATTTTAAGTGTAGAGCCAGGAATATACTTTTTTTTTTTTGCAGGTTCCCTTGATAATTTTGGTGCTGTTGGCCCTCAGTCTACACTTTGAGAACAAAACTGGAACTGTGTCCCTCCCCTCCAGATTACTGCCTAGCCGATGTCTAAGATACACTCCCTGGTAAATGGGACCTTTGGAGTTTATGTCCCCGGATTGGTACTTGCCTGTTTTCTCTGCTCTGTCACTGTTGCCACAGTGCAGAGAAGTGTGTGGTGCCAAAGCACTGACCCCATTGTGTTAACAAGTCAAGGGGGACCATCCTGAGCAGGATTTGGAGGAGGAACAGAACCGCCCTCCAGCGGTGTGGAAAAGAACCCACAGGAGTCTCTGAAAAGGATAAAGTCATCAGTGTTACTTATGGACCCTTTTTGATGTGGTTCCTGAGTCAGGGACCCTGTTTCCAAACAGATACATAGATGTTAAGGGGTGACCCAGCACTGGGCAGAGGAAGGAATGTAAGGTGCAATTGTGGGTAAATACACCACAAAACTTTAAATGTCCACATTCAGGACAAAAATGATTTTGTCTCAGTAACATATTTTGTGACACGTCCTTTTAACAAGTGCTAAGTAAACCAACACATTTAGGAATTTTGGTTGCTGGTCTATGCACAAGCTATGATGAGATACTCATTAAGAAGAAGAATATGATTTCTTTTGTGAGTTTCTTGAACCCTGGTCAAAATATAAAACAAGTAATCATTCATATAAGAAACTCACCTGGAATCTTACCTTTGCCAAGCATTCTTAAGAAGGCATCCGACAACGAATGCCAAAGTGCACATGCCCACCAACCAGTGTGGGTGATCCATGTTCAAAATATTTTAAAGGAGATCCGGGCTAGCAACTCCCACTACAAAGATATTTCCCTCCCTTATATGTTTGGAGCTGTGAGCTTCATTAAGCTTTGGAGCCACAGATCCCTTTGTGACTCTGAGGATCCTCTATTAGAAAAATGTGTACACACACAAGTTTGCATCTAATTTTAGAAGGCTCATAGATCCCTGAAGAATTCCCATGGCCAACAAATAAAGAACCTCTGGTTTAGAGAATCAAGGCAACCGAAGCATCGTGAGTTTCTCTACATCAGTGCCTCCCAAACCCAGCTGTGCAGCAGAATTATCTGGAAGCTTTTAAACAGCAAAACAAACCCGTTTTTATGAGGGACGTTTGTAAATGTACATAAAAGCAGAGAGAAAGTATAATGGCCCCAGTGTTCTCATCACCGGGCTCCAGCAGCAGGTGAAGTGTTTTGTCTGCCCACCACCTTGAGAAAGATTTGCTTAATGAAGATCCAGACCTCATTTCACGTGAATACCTCACTGTGGACCTCTAAGGGGTCGAAACCCCCTGTTTTTCACGAGTGCAGTGCCAGTTTCATGCCTTTAAAAAGGCTTTAAAATCATAGATAGTGCTGGGATTTTCTTATTTACTCTTAGATGTCTTTTTATAGTTGGTTCCCTCTAATCCGAATCCAAATAACGTCCACAGGCTGTTCTGGCAGTTTGGCTGGCGCTTCTTAAGGATCAACACATCCACAGCAGCCCCCTCCCCCGGCCCCCACTTGTTAACCAGCCGGAAACCCCCCAGGTCTGGCCTTGCCATCATCTCCTGAGGCAGCATCTCCAGGGCGGCCCGCCCTCCTCCCTCATGCTGCCCCGCGTTGGCCGCGTCCCTAGTCTCCAGGCAAGAAATTAAGGCGGGTCCCTTGTAAGCGGGGCCTGCTGGAAAGCTGAGTGGCGGGCTCCTGGGACCACCTGCAGGCGTCAGGGGTGCAGGAGAGAAGAACCGAGCGGCCGGGCCAACGGAGCCCTTGGTTTGGTTCGCTCCCCAAGCCCCAAGGTCGTGCGTGGGCGGGGGTGTCCCCGAGCTCTGCGGCCTAACGCGCGCTCCCTTCCTTCGCAGGCCCAGCCTCCGGACCCTGGTGCGGCGCCTGGGGCCACGGCCCTGCTCCCTGGGCATGCGGAGCCCCCGGGCCCCGAGCCCCTGGTTGGCGGCAGCGGCGGCGGCGGCGGCGGCGTTGGCGGGGCCCGCGCCCGGCACGTCATCATCAACGTGGGCGGCTGCAGGGTGCGCCTGGCCTGGGCCGCGCTGGCCCGCTGTCCCCTGGCGCGCCTCGAGCGCCTCCGCGCCTGCCGCGGCCACGACGAGCTGCTGCGCGTGTGCGACGACTACGACGTGAGCCGCGACGAGTTCTTCTTCGACCGCAGCCCGTGCGCCTTCCGCGCCATCGTGGCGCTGCTGCGCGCCGGGAAACTGCGGCTGCTGCGCGGCGCATGCGCCCTGGCCTTCCGCGACGAGCTGGCCTACTGGGGTATCGATGAGGCGCACCTGGAGCGCTGCTGCCTGCGCCGCCTGCGCCGCCGCGAGGAGGAAGCCGCCGAGGCGCGCGCGGGGCCGGCGGAGGGCGGGGGCTCCGGCAGCCCGGCCTGCGCCCCTGGGCCCGGCGGCGGGCGGCTGGCGCGCGGCCGGCGGCGCCTACGCGACGTGCTGGACGACCCGCGCTCGGGCCCGGCCGGGAAGCTCTTCGCCTGCGTGTCCGTGGCCTTCGTGGCCGTCACGGCGGTCGGCCTCTGCCTCAGCACCATGCCCGACATCCGCGCCGAGGAGGAGAGGGTGAGCGCGGGGCCGGGGCGACTGGGCCGGGCAGGGCTGGGGGCGGCTGGGACGGAACCGGGGAGGGGCGGCGGCAGCTGGGCCGTTGGGCGCCCGCTGGGTGGTGGTCTTAGGCACCGCGACCCCATTGGTCGCTGAAACTGCAGGCCCTGGACCCCCCTGCACCCGCCCTGGGCAGGTTCGCCGGGAGTGAGCCCCTGGCGCGGCTGCCCCGTCAGGCCGCCCACTGTGCGCTGCCAGCAGAGGCTCCAAATTCCAGCCAGTTTCAAGAACTCGGCAAGGCTGCCCGGCCGGCGGGCCTTCTCACTGAGCCTCTCTGACGGCCAGGCCTTGAGGCTTGGACAACTTGGAGTTAAAACGCCCAGTCTAGAGAGTGCTGTGCTCTAAACTCAAGTCCCGTCGTCCTGAACCACAGGGACAGGACCTCTGAATTCTTCCAGGCGCCCAGCTCTGGCACACCCAGGGCCGGCTTTGTGGAGGTGCTGGGGCTCGTTTCTGAGCAGACAGTAGACTTCCTGCCCCCTCTGTCGTCCCGTGAGGCTGCGGGCAGAAGGGTCATCCTGGGGTTAGGATGTCACCCGAAGCTCAGCAGCGTTTGTGCGATGCACACACTACGGAATGTCTCGGAAACACTCGGGGAAGGCCCGAGTGGGTGTCGTCCGGGTCGGGCTTAGACGAGAGGAGGTGCGGCGGTATTTGAAGGATGTGGCTGCGTGTTGCCCTCAAAGCGTTGCCTGTGTTTTCTCACGGGGTGGCAGGGGCGTCCTGCCTTAACCTCCGCAGCTCCAGCTTCCAGGGGTGGCAGAGGCTCGGACTTGAACCCCACGGCCCCAGGCAGAGCAGGGCAGAGCTCACGTCAGCCTCTCAGTGAGAGCCCCTCCGCAGTCCGGGGTGGTGCCCGAGCTCGCCCGCTGCCGTCAGCTCATTATTCAGAGACACAGAGCTCAGTTCTTCTGGAACATTAGCTGTGAGAGGTCTTGACCAAGAGCCTGGTGATCCTGACGGCAGATTAAATTTAAATGTAAATTTTAGGAAATTGGTTTGGCTTCCTTCATTGTTTGGGTGTCTGATTCCTGAGCTGCCATTTCCAGTTGTCTTAACTAGGCCCCCGCTGGGGATTCTGCTTGTAAAGACACTCGACATGTTTGGACTTTCTCAGTAGCAGTAACTCCATACAATCCGAGGAAGGAAATCACTTACACAGGAATCAGGGAACAGAAGTTAGGGCTGTGTCAACTAATGACAGCGTCACCGGAGGTCGAGCTGACCCTGAGAATCCTCTAGGCGTCATCTGGCCCCCACGTCACCCACCATTCACATCCGTCACCCACCTCTTCCCCATATCCAGAAACACTGCTTCACACCACCCAGATGCTGTCTCACCAGTTCAGTCATCAGATTAGGAAGTAAGGATGCCAGTGTTGGTGAGCACGTGGTGAGTGTGGCCATGTGCTTGTGAGGGGTGCTTACGAAGCCCCTGGCCCACTGCACACAGTAGATGCTGAGTAATAGTAGGTGTTGTCACTGCCACAGGAAGAAGTTTTATGTTTCATCAACTCTGGGTGTGTGGTTAAAAAAAAACAACCCATAAAATTCACCATCTGAGCCATTTTTACGTGCAGTTCAGTGGCGTTAAGTACATTCACAGTGGTGTGCAACCATCACCACCCTCCGTCCCTAGAAGTCTTTCCTCTTCCCAAACTGAAACTTTGTCCCCATCAAACACTAACTCCCCAGCCCCTGGGACCCAGCCTGTACCTTGTGCCTCTGTGAATTCAGCTACTTCAGGGACTCACTTAAGTGGAATCACACAGGCAGCATCTCTCTGTGGCTGTCTTGTTTCACTGAGCACAGTGTCCTCCGGGTGCATCCGTGATGCAGCAGGTGTCAGACCCCTTCCTATTTAGGGGCTGAGTAACACTCCCTTGTATGTATCGCCTCACTTTGTTCATCCATCATCCGTCCGTGGACACTTGGGTCGCTTCCTCCTTTTGCTGCTGGGAATAATGCTGCTGTGGACACAGCACAAACATCTGGTGAGTCCCTGCCCTCGGTTCTTTGGGGTTTATCCCAGGGGTGCACTAGCTGGATTCTGTGGTGATTCTGTGTTTACTTTTGCGGGGAACCTCCCTGCTGTCCCCTGCAGCTGCACCCTTGACGGTCCGACCACAGAAGTTTCCAGGCACGAGGCCATCAGGGATGGAGGGCAGAGAAGAGAAAAACTTGGAATCCTTCATTATTTTCTTGTTTGTTGGGGTTTTTCCAGTAGAAGTTTTTATTTTATTTTATTTACTTATTTCTTGGCTGTATTGGGTCTTTGTTGCTACACATGGGCTTTCTGTAGTTGCCTCGAGCAGGGGCTGCTCTTCGTTGTGGTGCGCAGGCTTCTCATTGTGGTGGCTTCTCTTGTAACGCAGCACGGGCTCTAGAGCGCAGGCTCAGTAGTTGTGGCACGCGGGCTTAGGAGTTGTGGCTCACGGGCTCTAGAGCACAGGCTCAGTAGTTGTGGTGCACGGGCTTAGTTGCTCCGCGGCATGTGGGATCTTCCCAGACCAGGGATAGAACCCGTGTCTCCTGCATTGGCAGGCAGATTCTTAACCAGTGCACCACCAGGGAAGCCCTCCAGTAGAATTTAGCTTGAAAGTCACAAGGCTCAAGTATTATCTCTGTTTGATCTCTGATATTAATTAAGTGGCTAAATAATTTCTTTGTGAGATTTCAGGCCTTCTCTTGAAGGCTCCAGAAAGCAGCCTCTGAGAGGCACGGCACCGACAGCTCCGTGGGCCTGAGGTCCTCATCCTCCACCAGTGACAAGCAGTGACGCTTCCCCAACGCACCCACATTCTAGTTGGCACTCCAGTTAAATGCACCCAATTCCCTCCTGAAAAACGATCTTGGGGGAGCAGGGGGTGTCGTGGAGAACCAGGGGTGAGCTGGTGCGGCTCCGTTTTCATCAGTCTGTCTGGTGACATCTCTTGTCATCTCTGGCAGCATTGGCATTGGTGGTTATTTTTGTGTGTTGGTGCAGAAAAGCATCGAGGGAGAAAAAAGATTATTATCCTCCATTATTCAGGGGCTCAGAGGAAAGCTGATTCCTGCTGCCAATCCATGAAATGCCCCTTGAGTGGCTGGGCCCCCGCCCGGGCTGGAAGGAGGCCCCCAACTGCACAGAAATCCCAGCCCCCAGCTCCAGGGTGGCCGGGACACGGCCTTTGGGCACAGGAACCAGCTCCCTTCGCCTTCTTGTCTTGGCCCCAGGGCAGACTCTGCAGCCAGACGTCCAGGTCCCCTCTGGCTGGTGACGTGGCCTGAGCCCCAGGGTGGCTGGCAGAGCTCGACAAAGCCCCTGTGCTCCCGAGGCCACTCAGGCGCCGTGTGCTTATGGGTGGGCGTCCTTGCGGTCCGCCCTCCCCTAGAATCCAGGCTCTCGCTGTCCAGCGCTGCCCCTGTGTCTCCTCGGTGCCCTGGAAGTCCCCGTGCCCGGTGGTGGCTCCATCCAGAATCTGCTGTCACGCATTGTAATTGAATGAGAGCTAGGTCTCCACTTTCCACGGTTTATAGGAAGAAGGATGGTAAAAGCATAACCTGCGGGATGAATCTTGAGGACGTTTTGCTGAATGAAACAAGCCAACTGACAGTTCAGTAGGATGAATCCTGTCTGATTCCACTCATAAGAGGCACTTAGAGCCATCAGATCCGTGGAGTCGGAGTGTGGACGGGACAGGCGGGGGCCACAGGGATCCGCAGGGCACAGGCCGTCCCAAGTCAAAGCAGCTGGGGCTCCGGTGCGTCCAACCGACTCAGGAGGCCCCGAGGACCCTCGGCCAGGGGGGGCCCAGGACCCCCCCACACGCTTAGCGAGAGCAGGGCAGCCCCGGGCTGAGCAGACCCGGCATGGCTGCGGCAGGAAAGACCATGGGGCCCACAGCCACACCGGGACTGCTTGCTGCCTCCTGCGCCCCCGTCAAGGTGCGGCGGGGGCCCCGGGCAGAGCCGCCCCTCCGACTCCATGGCCGTTCGGTGTCCAGGTCGGCGCGCGGGTGGGGGCCGGGTCCCCAGGAGCGTCTGAGGGGCAGCCCAGGGCTGGGACCCGCGGGACCCTCACGGCCCGTCCTCTGGCTCCTGCCGTTCTGAGGGTGACACGGCAGCAGTTAGGCCTGCTCCTTGTTCGCGGTGGGGCCTTGATGGGCCCGGCTCCGCCGTGGACCGCGTGTGTCCCCTGCTGCCGTGAAATAAACGACCACGAACTGCCTCATGAAACGGCACGACTCGCCCTCGAGGTCCCGGTGGGACCCGGGCCTCACGTCCAGGGCTGGTTCCTACGGAGGCTCCGGGGGACCCGTCCCCTTCCCTCGTCCCTCGGCCCCTCCTGTGTCCTCCCAGCACGTCTCCTGGTTCTCCTCTCCCACCACCGTCCCCTCCTCGTGATGGGCTGTAAGGACCCTGTGATGACACTGGCCCCGTAACCAGGATGCTCCCGGCTCTGGCCTCGCCGTCATCCCACCCTCCACAGCCCCTTCTGCCATCAGAGGCGACGCAGCCGTGGGCCCGAGGACCAGGATGTGGACGTCTTCCAGGCATTATGAGGCCGACCACCGTCATGAAAACACTTGAGGGCAAGACTCCTGCTGCATGTCCCCAGGTCCCCACCCCGGTCAGGGCCACGCCGGCGCTGCCCAAGGAGCTGTCTCCCTCCTACACTGAGGTCTCAGCCAGGAGCCGCTTCCAGCGCTCAGCTCTGCCCTCGTGGACGCCTGTCCTCAACCTTCCGTGTCATGTGCATAACCTCAGAGCCAGCAGACGTAAGGATCCCACCCCTGTCTGAGGTCTTCTGAGGGTTCGAAACCCCAGGTGACATCAGAGTTGTCCATGCAGAATCTCCAGGCCCGGACGCTGGTTTTGCTCTGGAGATGAAGACAGGTGTTTGCAGGGCGAGAAGCTGGCCAGCGGGAGGGAAGGAGACCGCCACCCGGAAGCCCCATGGAACACACGCCAACCCTGAGTTATCTTAGCACAGCGTTCGCTGTGTGTCGGCAACAGCTCTTAGGAGCGTTGCTCTGGCGTCTCGGGTGTTTACTGGGTCAGGAGCACAGAGAAGAAGGACCAGGGCCCCCCGGCCCCCCCACTGCTGCACCGGTGTCTCCCCAGCCGAGTGAGACTTCTGGGGCCATGGCTGCTCTTACCTCCGCCTGCAGGACCCAGGGGCAGGGGTTGGGGGCGTGCACGCGGGACCCGCTCTGTCCTGTCCCGGGAGGCCCCCGCCGGAGTCGGCTCAGTCCCCGGTGTCTGGTCCATGGCGGGACCATCCATGCAGGAAGGAAAGGCTCCCTGGCATCCAGCGGGTCTCATGACCAGGCCTCAGGGCTGTCTGCACAACAGTCCCTCCTTGTCTGCAGAGATGAAGATTAGTAATACCAAACCTCTAAACACCGTGGCCACAGAAAGTTACCGTGACTTCTCTGACCCCAAGAGTACATTCTGAGCCAATGCACTGCCTGGTTCCTGGGAGAAACGATCACAGCAGTCACCACCCTGAGATGCCCCCCGTCTCATACCGGGCTGGACAGTCTCCCCTTGGCACGCAAGCAGAAGTTTTAATGCCTGGCTCAGAGGGAGAGGGAGGGGTCTGTGCCCCCCGACCTGGTGAGGTGAGGCGGGGGGCCAGTGCTAGAGGGACGCCCCCCAGCTCCAGGGCTGACCCCAGACCCCACCTGCAAGTCGCTGTGGGAGCCCCAAGCCCGACGGGAGGCGAGGCCCCCGACCCGCTGCCTCAGGGGGCTCCCGTGGGCCTCCGGCCTCACTCCTAGGGTACTGGGGGCTCTGTGAAGGAGACGGAGCGTTTCTCCAGCCCTCCCCACCCCACCCCCCATCGGGCAGCACTCAGGCCCAGGCCCTGGGCACCAGGCCAACCCAGAGCCCACGATTGCTGCAGGATGATCCATCCTCCTGAGGCTGTGTCGGTCGTGGTTAGGTGACCACGGGGACAGGTCGTGCCATCGGGGCCCTCCCCGTGCTGGACGTCACCCCATGGCCCCTGCCCAGCCATCAGATGCTGAGGACAGGCCTTCGGAGCCGCTGGGAGGATGGGACGGAAGCCTTTGTTTCAGCAAACAGCTCGCAGATTCCTTCATGCGGTGGCGGCCGTCGTTGCCTGGAGACAGGGCTGAGCCTGGCGTCGGGCTGCGAACCGGCCTGGGGGGAACAGCGCGTCCTCACGCAGGCTGCGCTCAGAGCCAGCGCTTCCTTTCCACGGAGGCTGGTGTTTGGCTTGCGAGTCGATTTTTTCCTTTGAGCTCATATGATTAAATCAAGACCCACATAATTAGTTATGGATTTCATGACTGGGGCTTCAAGTATTGAATTCACTAAGACATTTGGCAACAGCATCGGAAGCTGGTGACAGAGCTTCTGCTGCGTGTGGGCACAGACACACGCGCCGAGATTGCCAGCCTGGAGCTGGGGTGAGAGCTTCGCTGCTTCCGAGCTGTGTCAGTCAGGGTTCCCGGGAGAAACGAACGGAACCAGCGCAGCAGGCTGTCTCTCCTTGGTTCTCCCCTGTGGGACCCCTGGCCCACCGTGGTGTGTGGAAGCACGGCACCGACTGTTCACAGGCTCAGGGCTAGAGGGGCTTTGCCTCCGATGACTCGGCCTGGAGTTCCCCACCCCCCGCCCCCGGCCTGCCTCGGATGATGTCAGGCCTTAGACTCTGGAGTTGATGCTGAAGTGATTTAGACTTTGGGGGCTGTTGGATGGAATGCAGGTGAGAAGGACATGAACTGGCGGCGGCGGGGTGCAGAATGCCGCCGGCTGAATGTCACGTCCCCCAGATTCACATGCTGAATCCTAATGCCCAGTGTGTCGGGGCCGCGAGGCCTGTGGGGGTGACGGGGTCATGAGGGTGGAGCCCTCGTGATGGGATTAGTGTCCCTGTAACAGTGACCGCAGAGCTCCCCCGCCCCTTCGCCACGTGACGACACAGTGAGAAGGCGCGTCCACGAGCCAGGAGCAGGTCCTCAGCAGACACCGATTCTGCCTGGACCCCACGCGTCTGGCTCCAGAGCTGCGAAGGATGGACATCTGTTGTTTCAGCCCCAGCAGCAGCACAAACGGACTGTGCTGGTGGCAGAGGAGCCCCTGAGCGTGGGGACCTGGGCTTCTTTCCAACTCCTGGCAGAGCGTCTCCTGTCCACGACGGTGTAAGAATGCTGCATTTGGGCCGCTGCCACAGGGCCGGACCACGGGGCTCTCCCACCAGCATCCACTGGGCACTGGGGCTGCACGTGACCTCCACCTCGTCCCAGGAGGCTCCGGTCCCCACCCAGCAGGGGAAGGTGGCTTCCCTGTGGAAACGTGGCCCGTGACCCTCTGTGTCCCATCGTCACACGCATGAGAACGGACTGGTGGTGCTGTCCTGACCTGGTGGCCACGGGGCCCAGTGAAGCTGACAGGAAAAAGGAAGGATGGAAACCGGCCAGCAGCCTCTGCCGACACAGCCGCCCCGGGGCTGCAGGGAGGGCCCCTGTGACCCCAGGGTCCCCAGGGACTGAGCTGGGAACAGAGGCTCCCAGGACCCCTGAAAACGGATGATAGGTTTGGCTGGTTTATTTTCTTGTTTGCAGAGATCTGATCCAGGAACCACCAAAATCTGGTGGCAGATATTCTGCTGTGGGCAAAACCTCCTCTGAGAGCCAGGCGTTCCCGGTTCAGGCCCTGACCCTGATCACCGTTCTCTTCTGTAAAATGAGGGTGACGGCTCCAGGGCTGCTGCGAAAGGCGAGGCTCCGGCCCCTCCCCTGACGCGTCCCTTCTCCCCCCGCCGTGCCCCCACCACGCCATCCAGAATTGTCGTCCAAGGCCCCTAGCAGTCATGGGCCGCCACGTTGGAGGGACCACTGCCTGTTTTCATGGGAGACCCTCTTACGAGGCTCTTAGAGGCGCTGGAAACCAAGCCAGATGTGCCAAGGGATAAACATGAAGCTCAGGGCACTTTCCTCTACTTTCCATGTAAATTTGGCAGGAAAAATAGGGGATTTTTGTTTTGGATTTGTGCTTTAGTCTGAGGGGAAAAAAAGACTTGTGCTCAAATGCCTAGAATAGAAGCTACAAGACTCTTTTTTTTTAAAGACAATTTTTTAGAGCAGTTTAAAGTTCACAGCAAAATTGAGAGGAAGGTACAGAGATTTCCCATATGCCCCCTGCACCCCCCCGCAGATGCACAGCCTCTCCCAACATCAGCATCCCCAGAGTGTGGACCTTCGTTACAAATGATGAACCTACGCCACATGTCATAATCACTTAAAGCCCACAGTTTACATGAGCGTCGTTCTGGGTAGTGTACGTTCTGTGGGTTTGGACAAATGTAAAATGACATGAACCCACCATAATAGCATCACACAGAATCGTTCCACCGCCCTAAAAATCCTCTGTGCACCTCCCCCCCCGCCGTATTCATCCCTCCCTCCGCTTCCCCAGGCCCTGGCACCACTGATCTTTTTACTTTCTCCATAGTTTTGCCTTTTCCAGAATGTCCTATAGTTGAAATCCTCTTCAGATTGGCTTCTTTGACTTAGTAATATGCATTTAAGGTTTCTCCATATTTTTTTCATGGCTTGATAGCTCATTTCTTTTTGGCCTTGAATAATATTCCATTGTCTGACTGCACCATAGTTTATTCATCACTGAAGGACTGAAGGACATCTTTTGGTTGCTTCCATTTGGCAATTATGAATAAAGCTGCTATACGCATCTCTGTGCAGGTTTTTGTGTGAACATAAGTTTTCGTTTCCTTTGGATAAATACCAAGGAGTGCGATTGCTGGATCGTCTGGTAAAACTATGTTTAGTTTTTTAAGAAAGCACCAAAGTGTCTTCCGAAGTGGCTGCACCATTTTTGCGTTCCCACCAGCAATGATGAGAGTTCCTGTTGCTCCACATCCTCACCAGCCTTTCATGTTGTCAGTGCTCTGGGTTTTGGCCATGCTAATAGGTGTGGAGTGGTGTCTCGTTGTTGTTTTACCTTGCATTTCCCTGATGACATATGATGTGGAGCATCTTTTCACGTGCTTATTTGCCATCTGTTTTCTTTTTTTTAATTTTATTTATTTTTTACACAGCAGGTTCTTATTACTTATCTATTTTATACACATCAGTGTATACATGTCAATCCCAATCTCCCAATTCGTCCCACCACCGCCCCCACCCCGCCACTTTCCCCCCTTGGTGTCCATACGTTTGTTCTTTATATCTGTGTCTCTATTCTGCCCTGCAAACCAGTTCATCTGTACCATTTTTCTAGGTTCCATACATATGCGTTAATATACGGTATTTGTTTTTCTCTTTCTAACCTACTTCACTCCATATGACAGTCTCTAGATCCATCCACATCTGTACAAATGACCCAGTTTCATTCCTTTTTATGGCTGAGTGATATTCCATTGTATATATGTACCGCATCTTCTTTATCCATTCGCCTGTCAGTGGACACTTAGGTTGCTTCCATGTCCTGGCTATTGTAAATAGTGCTGCAATGAACATTGGGGTGCATGTGTCTTTTTGAATTATGGTTTTCTCTGGGTATATGCCCAGTAGTGGGATCGCTGGGTCATATGGTAATTCTATATTTAGTTTTTTAAGGAACCTCCATACTGTTCTCCATAGTGGCTGTATCAATTTACATTCTCACCAACAGTGTAGGAGGGTTCCCTTTTCTCCACACCCTCCAGCATTTGTTGTTTGTAGATTTTCTGATGATGCTCATTCTAACTGGTGTGAGGTGATACCTCATTGTAGTTTTGATTTGCATTTCTCTAATAATTAGTGATATTGAGCAGCTTTTCATATGCCTCTTGGCCTCTTGTATGTCTTCTTTGGAGAAATGTCTATTTAGGTCTTCTGCCCATTTTCTTATTGGGTTGTTTGTTTTTTTAAGATTGAGCTGCATGAGCTGTTTATATATTTTGGAGATTAATCCTTTGTCTGTTGATTCGTTTGCAAATATTTTCTCCCATTCTGAGAGTTGTCTTTTCGTCTTGTTTGTAGTTTCCTTTCTTTTGCAAAAGCTTTTAAGTTTCATTAGGTCCCATTTGTTTATTTTTGTTTTTATTTCCATTACTCTAGGAGGTGAATCAAAAAAGACCTTGCTGTGATTTATGTCAAACAGTGTTCTTCCTTTGTTTTCTTCTAAGAGTTTTATAGTGTCCAGTCTTTCATTTATGTCTCTAATCCATTTTGAGTTTATTTTTGTGTATGGTGTTTGCAGACCATACAAATTTCATTCTCTTACATGTAGCTGTCCAGTTTTCCCAGCACCAGTTATTGAAGAGACTGTCTTTTCTCCATTGTATATCCTTTCCTCCTTTGTCATAGATTAGTTGATCATAGGTGCATAGGTTTATCTCTGGGCTTTCTATCCTGTTCCATTGATCTATATTTCTGTTTTTGTGCCAGTACCATATTGTCTGGATTACTGTAGCTTTGTAGTATAGTCTGAAGTCAGGGAGTCTGATTCCTCCAGCTCCGTTTTTTTCCATCAAAATTGCTTTGGCGGGCTTCCCTGGTGGCGCAGTGGTTGAGAGTCCGCCTGCCGATGCAGGGGACACGGGTTCGTGCCCTGGTCCGGGAAGATCCCACATGCCGCGGAGCGGCTGGGCCCATGAGCCATGGCCTCTGAGCCTGCGCGTCCGGAGCCTGTGCTCCGCAGTGGGAGAGGCTACAACAGTGAGAGGCCCGCGTACCGCAAAAAAACAAAAAAAACAAAATTGCTTTGGCTATTTGGGGTCTTTTGTGTCTCCATACAAATTTTAAGATTTTTTGTTCTAGTTCTGTAAAGAATGCCACTGGTAATTTGATAGGGATTTCACTGAATCTGTAGATTGCTTTGGGTAGTATAGTTATTTTCACAATATTCATTCTTCCAATCCAAGAACATGGTATATCTCTCCATCTGTTTGTGTCATCTTTTATTTCTATCATCAGTGTCTTATAGTTTTCTGCATACAGGTCTTTTACCTCCTTAGGTAGGTTTATTCCTAGGTATTTTATTCTTTTTGTGGCAATGGTGAATGGGATTGTTTCCTTAATTTCTCTTTCTGAGTATATAGGAATGCAAGAGATTTCTGTGCATTAATTTTGTATCCTGCAACTTTACCAAATTCATTGATTAGCTCTAGTAGTTTTCTGGTGGCATCTTTAGGATTCTCTATGTATAGTATCATTGCTGCAAACAGTGACAGTTTTACTTCTTCTTCTTTTCCAATTTGTATTCCTTTTATTTCTTTTTCTCTGATTGCTGTGGCTAGGATTTCCAAAACTATGTTGAATAATAGTGTGAGAGTGGACATCCTTGTCTTGTTCCTGATCTTAGAGGAAATGCTTTCAGTTGTTCACCATTGAGAATGATGTTTGCTCTGGGTTTGTCGTATATGGCCTTTATTATGTTGAGGTAGGTTCCCTCTCTGCCCACTTTCTGGAGAGTTTTTATCATAAATGGGTGTTGAATTTTGTCAAAAACTTTTTCTGCATCTGTTGAGATGATCATATGGTTTTTCTTCTTCAGTTTGTTAATATGGTGTATCACATTGATTGATTTGCATATATTGAAGAGTCCTTGCATCCCTGGGATAAATCCCACTTGATCATGGTGTATGATACTTCTAACGTGTTGGATTCTGTTTGCTAGTGTTTTTTTTTTTTTTTTTTTTTTTGTGGTACGCAGGCCTCTCACTGTTGTGGCCTCTCCCGTTGCGGAGCACAGGCTCCAGACGCACAGGCTCAGTGGCCATGGCTCACAGGCCTAGCCGCTCCACGGCATGTTGGATCTTCCTGGACTGGGATACGAACCCGTGTCCCCTGCATCGGCAGGCGGACTCTCAACCACTGCGCCACCAGGGAAGCCATGTTTGCTAGTATTTTGTTGAGGACTTTTGCATCTGTATTCATCAGTGATATTGGTCTGTAATTTTCTTTTTATGTAGTATCTTTGTCTGGTTTTGGTATCAGGGTGATGGTGGCCTCATAGAATGTGTTTGGGAGTGTTCCTTCCTCTGCAGTTTTTTGGAAGAGTTTGAGAAGGATGGGTGTTAGCTCTTCTCTAAATGTTTGACAGAATTCACCTGTGAAGCCATCTGGTCCTGGACTTTTGTTTGTTGGAAGATTTTTAATCACAGTTTCAATTTCATTACTTATGATTGGTCTGTTCATATTTTCTGTTTCTTTCTGGTTCAGTCTTGGAAGGTTATACCTTTCTAAGAATTTGTCCATTTCTTCCAGGTTATCCATTTTATTGGCACAGAGTTGCTTGTAGTAGTCTCTTAGGATGCTTTGTATTTCTGCGGTGTCCGTTGTAACTTCTCCTTTTTCATTTCTAATTTTATTGATTTGAGTCCTTTCCCTCTTTTTCGTGATGAGTCTGGTTAAAGGTTTATCAATTTTGTTTATCTTCTCAAAGAACCAGCTTTTAGTTTTATTCATCTTTGCTATTTTCTTTGTTTCGGTTTCATTTATTTCTGCTCTGATCTTTATGATTCCTTTCCTTCTACTAACTTTGAGTTCTGTTTGTTCTACTTTCTCTAGTCCCTTTAGGTGTAAGGCTAGATTGTTTATTTGAGATTTTTCTTGTTTCTTGAGGTAGGATTGGATTTCCCTCTTTCCTCTTCCCTCTTAGAACTGCTTTTGCTGCATCCCGTAGGTTTTGGATCATCGTGTTTACGTTGTAATTTGTCTCTAGGTATTTTTTGATTTCCTCTTTGATTTCTTCAGTGATCTCTTGGTTATTTAGTAACGTATTGTTTAGCCTCCATGTGTTTGTGCTTTTTACGTTTTTTCCCCTGTAATTGATTTCTAATCTCATAGTGTTGTGGTTGGAAAAGATGCTTGATATGATTTCAATTTTCTTAAATTTACCGAGGCGTGATTTGTGACCCAGGATGTGATCTATCCTGGAGAATGTTCCGTGTGCACTTGAGAAGAAAGTGTAATATGCTGTTTTTGGATGGAACGTCCTATAAATATCAATTAAATCTATCTGGTCTACTGTGTCATTTAAAGCTCGTGTTTCCTTATCTTCTGTCTGGATGATCTGTCCATTGGTGTAAGTGAGGTGTTAAAGTCCCCCACTATTATCGTGTTACTGTCAATTTCCTCTTTTATAGCTGTTAGCAGTTGCCTTATGTATTGAAGTGCTCCTGTGTCGGGTGCACATATATCTATAATTGTTATATCTTCTCCTTGGATTGATCCCTTGATCATTATGTAGTGTCCTTCCTTGTCTCTTGTAACATTCTTTATTTTAAAGTCTATTTTATCAGATATGAGTATTGCTACTCCAGCTTTCTTTTGATTTCCATTTGCATGGAATATCTTTTTCCATCCCCTTACTTTCAGTCTGTATGTGTCCCTAGGTCTGAAGTGGTTTTCTTGTAGACAGCATATAGATGGGTCTTGTTTTTGTATCCATTCAGAGAGCCTGTGTCTTTTGGTTGGAGCATTTAATCCATTCACATTTAAAGTAATTATTGATATGTATGTTCCTATTACCATTTTCTTAATTGTTATGGGTTTGTTTTTGTAGGTCCTTTTCTTCTTTTGTGTTTCCCACTTAGAGAAGTTCCTTTAGCATTTGTTGTAGAGCTGGTTTGGTGGTGCCGAATTCTCTTAGCTTTTGCTTGTCTGTAAAGCTTTTGATTTCTCCATTGAATCTGAATGAGATCCTTGCCGGGTAGAGTAATCTTGGTCGTAGTTTCTTCCCTTTCATCACTTTAAATATATCGTGCTAGTCCCTCTGGCTTGTAGAGTTTCTGCTGAGAAATCAGCTGTTAACATTATGGGAGTTCCCTTGTATGTTATTTGTTGTTTTTCCCTTGTTGCTTTCAATAATTTCTCTTTGTCTTTAATTTTTGTCAGTTTGATTACTATGTGTCTTGGCGTGTTTCTCCTTGGGTTTATCCTGCCTGGGACTCTGCACTTCCTGGACTTGGGTGGCTATTTCCTTTCCCATATTAGGGAAGTTTTCGACTATAATCTCTTCAAATATTTTCTTGGGTCCTTTCTCTCTCTCTTCTCCTTCTGGGACCCCTGTAATGCGAATGTTTTTGCATTTAATGTTGTCCCAGAGCTCTCTTAGGCTGTCTTCACTTCTTTTCATTTTTTTTTTCTTTATTCTGTTCTGTTGCAGTGAATTCCCCCATTCTGTCTTCCGGGTCACTTATCCGTTCTTCTGCCTCAGTTATTCTGCTATTGATTCCTTCTAGTGTATTTTTCATTTCAGTTATTGTATTGTTCTTCTCTGTTTGCTTGTTCTTTAATTCTTCTAGGTCTTTGTTAAACATTTCTTGCATCTTCTCGATCTTTCCCTCCATTCTTTTTCTGAGGTCCTGGATCATCTTCACTATCATTATTCTGAATTCTTTTTCTGGAAGGTTGCCTATCTCCACTTCATTTAGGTGTTTTTCTGGGGTTTTATCTTGTTCCTTCATCTGGTACAAAGTCCTCTGTCTTTTCATTTTGTCTATCTTTCTGTGAATGTGGTTTTTTCCCCACAGGCTGCAGGATTGTAGTTCTTCTTGCTTCTGCTGTCTGCCCTCTGGTGGATGAGGCTATCTAAGAGGCTTGTGCAAGTTTCCTGATGGGAGGGATTGGTGGTGGGTAGAGCTGGGTGTTGCTCTGGTGGTCAGAGCTCAGTAAAACTTTAATCTGCTTGACTGCTGATGGGTGGGGCTGGGTTCCCTCCCTGTTGGTTGTTTGGCCTGAGGCAACCCAACACTTGAACCTACCTGGGCTCTTTGGTGGGGCTAATGACAGACTCTGGGAGGGCTCACACCAAGGAATACTTTCCAGAACTTCTGCTGCCAGTGTCCTTGTCCCCATGGTGAGCCACAGCCACCCCCCGCCTCTGCAGGAGACCTTCCAACACTAGCGGGTAGTTCTGGTTCAGTCTCCTATGGGGTCACTGCTCCTTCCCCCTGGGTCCTGATGTGCACACTACTTTGTGTGTGGCCTCCAAGAGTAGAGTTTCTGTTTCCCCCAGTGCCGTCGAAGTCCTGCATCAAATCCCACTAGCTTTCAAAGTCTGATTCTCTGGGAATCCCTCTTCCTGTTGCCGGACCCCCAGGTTGGGAAGCCTGACGTGGGGCTCAGAACCTTCACTCCAGTGGGTGGACTTCTGTGGTATAAGTGTTCTCCAGTTTGTGAGTCACCCACCCAGTGGTTATGGGATTTGATTTTATTGTGATTGTGCCCCTCCTACCGTCTCATTATGGCTTCTCCTTTGTCTTTGGATGTGGGGTATCTTTTTTGGTGAGTTCCAGTGTCTTCTTGTCGGTGATTGTTCAGCACTCAGTTGTGATTCCAGTGCTCTTGCAAGAGGGAGTGAGCGCATGTCCTTCTCCTCCGCCATCTTGAACCAGTGCCCGGTTTGTTTTCTTTTCTCCCATATTTACTGTGAGAACCTCATCGAGCTCCTGGTGGTAAATCTCACAATATTGAGGGCCTCCCCTGACAGGGTCCCCTGGAGCTTATAACTCTCAGACGTGTTCACACTGAGCCTCCAGCAATTGACAAATCACAGTTCAGGTTTTCCTACCTGGCACTGGTTCCCATGGCAGCTTCAAGTCTCTGCCCCAGGAAGCTGGACTCCCTGCGTTCACCCGTCTGTCTCTCCAGTTTTGGGGGCAGTGATTTGCCCTATGAGCTCACCTCTCTTACGGACCCAAGAAGAGTTGCTGACTTTTCAGTCTGTTCAGCTTTTCAGTTGTTGTTTGGAGGAAGCAGCGACTGCCAGGCTCTTGACGTGCAGAACTGGAAGCTGGTCCCAAGGTTCTCTCTGTCATAATCTAGCCAAGGCCTTTGGTTCACCTTCTCTGTCACCAAAAGAGGCAAAACTGGGTGTTGGTTAAGTTCTCAGACTTAAATGCAGACCAGGGCTCCCACCCCAGCTCTTGTAACCCACTGCTGAAAACCTGACAACACTTCCATGTCCTTTCAGAGCCAAAGTTTCCTCGTCTGTGAAATGCAGATACTTCAGAGCTGCTGAGGTTAAATTGAATAATGCTTGGAAACTGCTGTGGACAGTGCTTTGCACACAGAATTAAGTGACAGCTTTTTACCCTTTTGCAAACAAGATGCTAAAGCACATGCGGGCTACGGGGTGGCCGGCGGCGACGAGGCCGCGTCCAGGCACTGACGCTCCTTCTCCAGACACTGGTTTCTGTAAACGACGCAGCGGGAGTTGTCGGTCACAGTGGGAGCAGAGGGAAGCCAGGCCGAAGGGGCAGCTGGGGAATCAGACGACCGGCCCCTGCGTGGCTGTCAGCAGGCATCTCATCGCGCTCGGGATGTGACCCAGGCCCGTGGCGGGGGCCTCCGTCTCCCCAGCCGGTGTGGAGACTGCGGGGCAGGGCAACCAGGAAGCCGCTGTGCCAGGAAACAGCCCTCTGGTCGCTTCCCCACCCTTCCTCCTGGTGCCACCGGGGGTCCCCATGCCACCCCCGCACCCCAAGTCTGCACTGACCCCCTCTGGCCTCCAGGGGAGAGACTGGCCACTGCCCTCGGCTTCAATTGAGGAGGCCTGAGTCCTGGTCCCCCGACACAGCCACCTCGATTGGGCCCTCGGACAGCCCCTCGCTCCCGGACAGGGTGGGGAGAGAAGCGGACAGAGAAGAAAGCGGTGGAGCCCAGCGGGCCTCCCTGAGCCCGTCCCCACCCAGCCCGTCCCCACGGAGGCCCGTCCCTGGGCCCAGGCGGGGAGGACGGGCGTCACCTTGTGTTGCAGTCAGTGCCAGAGGACCCCGTGCCCCCTTCCTCCACGGCAGCCGGTGTCGGGGCGGCTGTGAGAACATTGAACGTGCCTGGAAATGAGTGGGGATCAAGGGTCTCTCCCAGCCATGGCCTCAGCACTTCCCTCGCGGGGTTGAGGTATTTTGCTTTTTATAAGCTGCACGTTTAAGGCAGCAAAATTCATCCAGCACCAGCCAGTTTGCGGGAACAGACCTGAGCATTCAGGTGATTTTAGGCTCGCTTGAGCCCGAAATATTAAGTATAACATGAAGGAATGTTTTTAACGAGAAGACGTTAGCTATTGTAACTCAGCAAACTGGCTGTTCCCAGATGAGGAGCTTGTGCTGTTGATTTCACCCCAAGTTCTAATTTATCAACGCCCGTAAGATCTTGGTGAGTGGGGGTCACAGTTACTCCAGTGGGTCGGCTTGGTTTGTGAAATCCCCACGTTGGCAGCTCCTGGGGAAGCGGGCTGTGCCCCAAGGAGCAAGGTCTCAGCGGAGACGGGGGGATTGGGAGAGCTACTGTTTTCTGATATGACCTGGCAATGAGCGTCTTGAGAAATAAACCCTGCGCTCCTGTGAGAACGGCGGCCACGTGGGCTCAGTTGGGTGCAGAGCTGGGAGAAAACAGCCACCAAACCGCAGATCCTGTCCTGGACACGGTCAGCCAGGCCGCTCGCCCGCCCAGCGTGCCTGCCAGACGGGCTGTCCCTCTGCTTCCCACCAGCCTGAAGCGTACCCACTCTTCGGAGCGGTTTCCTGGTTGTCAGCGGGATGCTCCTTGTGGCAGGTCCAGAGCCGTGCACAGAACAGAGTGAAGGTAAAATGAGAGGTGATGGCTGAAGCCTGAGTGCATTTCAGTGCCCCTGCTCCCGAAGCCTCTTCGTGGAACTGTAAAAGTGGCGCAGTAGCCGCTTGGTTCCCGTAACAGTAACGTCAGAGCAGTCCCGTTATTTGGTAATTTTAAGCGTTCCCTCCCTGCAGCTCTTGTTTCCAGCCCTTCCTGTCACATGTGCTAACGGATCTTCCACCACTCGACCACTCTGCTCATTAGGTCCTCAGCTGTACCCATCGGGCGGCGGGGCTGTGAGCGCACGCCCCGAATGCTGCCCCAAGGGGGCCTTGCGATGCCTTCGTGGGCTGCAGTCCCTGGACCCTGGGCCCGGCCAGTGCTGGGCGACCTGATAACAATTTGCCTGCTCTTAAAAAAAAAAAAGCCATTTTCTGGCTTTTTAAATTCGCATTCGCTCACTAGCAGGCTTTTCGCATCTCCACCTCCATCTATACTTCCGACGATTTCCGTCTTCATCCACCTGCTTGCGGTTGTTCGTTCTTGATTCGGTGTGTGCGCTGCGGACGTTCCCCCAGTGTGATGACACACATCTGCTGCCCCCCTCCTGAGCAAGAGGGGCTGCCAGCCTCCGGCCGGGGCCCCCTGCTGCGCACGCCCCCGCTCAACCTTCCCTGCTTGCCTGACCCTCCGTCCTCTGCCCCAAGGATGTCCGTGCAGTGTTGGCACGGCCCTGGGTCCTACAGAAAACCTTGGCTGGTCCTGCGGGTCCACAGCGCTGCCGCTGCTGAGGTGGCCGTGATGGGCAGGGCCCCTGCCCCTGGCCCCGTGCATTTGTGCCTTTGGCTGCCAGATGGATGTGCTGAGGTCGGCAGAGAGGGGCTGCTTTCCCGGGAAAAATCACCTCCTGCTGAAGCCAGTCAGAAAGTGCACGGAAGCCAGGGCACGAGGGCCCTTCTGGTCCGCACTGGGAGCCGCCTCCTGCCCGGGTCACGGGAGCCAGAAAGCGTTGCAGGGCCAGCGCCCTGTGCGTAGCCTCTTTGCCCCTCTCGGAGGGGCCGCGACTGAACCCAGCAGCCAGGAGGGTGCGATCAAGCCGCTGCCGCCAAGGGCTCTAAGGGGGATTCGCACAACTGTGCGTCAGGGGCGCCGCACAGACGGGTGGGACCAAGCCCGGCACAGGACGGAGAGGAGGAAGCACACCTGCTTCCCTGGAAGGAGCACGCCCACCACTGCGGGAGGGCTTCCCTAGGAACAAGGACTAAGATTGGTGAACAGACGAAGAGCAGTGCCTGCCCACTTCGTGCCGCTGCCTGTGACTAGATGGAGTTCAGGTTCGTGGCTGGGAACTGCTCTCCCCTGAGATGGACGCCCTCTTCACTAATTCATGGGCGGTGTCGCTGTCTGCGATCATCTTGTTCGTCTGTGTCTGTCTGCGGCTCACGTGGGTCGCTCCCGCGAGGATGGCGGGGCCCTGGGGCCAGGATGCCCAGTGCTCACACTCAGTGAGCTGGTTGAAAGGATGAGTGAACATCCTGTAGCGCAGACGTGCTCGCAGCTGTGAGCACCGAGCGGTCTCAGTCCTCAGGCTTCCGAGTGTGAAGATGCTGGTGGCTGCGGGTCTGTCTGGTTCCTGAACCCCTCCAGCATCTGGGCCGGCACATCGTTCCCAGGAGGGACCAGAAGATGCCAGTGGGTCCAACGGGGAGACAGGCGCATTCCAGCCAGGCAGAGGGTGGAGTACGTCGTAACCAAGGTGTCTTCATTTCTTTCCGTGTGACCCCACAAAACTGGTTCTTGGGCTGTTGCCAGGAAAGTGAATTGACAGTTCTGCTTCAGTGCAGACGATTTGAAATGAGTACATTCATTATTTCTATGTAAATGACTGTTTAATCTTTTTAACCACTTGTTCTCTTAAGTGGATTTAATATTCCTTCCCCTAATTATCCATTTGTACTACAAGAGCCTGTTACCATAGGTAACCGGAAAAAATAAACCTCAGTTCAGCTCAAACTATTATAAATTTGGAGTTGGTGAAATGAGTTCATAAGTATTTTCCTTAAGGTACTTATGGGCGGCAAAAAGGAGATCCGCAGACAAAGCTGTTAATGAGTGACTAGTTAGGACAAACCCTTTACCCTTTCAAGTGTCCAGTCTGTGACAGGGTGGCTTCGTGACCCTGCTGATGCCCCAGCTGCAGACGACAGCTTGGCTTGGCTGTTTTGCCAGACACAAGGTCCGCGATGGATGGAGGGAGGGATGAGAATCTGTCCAGAGCGCACACAGGCAGCAAAGGGACGTGAGCATTTTAAGAGTCTAATTACACCCTAGATAGACACAGGGAGAGCCTGCAAGCCTCGGGGTCTTTGGTGGAACGCTCCCTGGGGTCGGATCCCTCAGGCCGGGGCGACAGGCGTTCAGGCTGAGCTCAGCGCTGCCCTCGCAGTTACGAGTCGGCCCGGCTCCTGTTCCTCTCCTCGTCCTCACGCCTGGGTTTATATGCGATGGCACACAGTCTAAGGGTCAGCAGGCTCCTTAGCAGGACAAATGCCGCTGAATCTTTGATGCTCTGAAATGAGAACGAAGCAGGGGCTGGAGGTGCAGCCAGGCCAGGCCTCTGCTGCACCCCCGCCGGCCCACCGAGCCGCTGGCCACCCCTCAGCCTCTGCTACTGAAGAAACGCGGCCGGCTGTTTATTTTCACTAGGAAATCAAAGCAGGGTCGGTGTCCAGTGAGGGCCGGGCCGTGGGGGCCGCACCTTCCGAGAACAGTTCCAAAACCACTTGGTGTCCAGAAGCCCCTGGTGTGGAGCCAGCCTGACCTGTCCCCTGTGCTCCCACTGTCCCGACGGTGCTGCTTCCGGCCGCCTGCTCCCCCAGGAGCCCTGAGCCCGGGAGCAGGTTTGGGGTGCAGCCATGTAGGGTGTGGGAGAGCCTCCCATGACCGACCTCAGCTCACCCCGCACCCCGCCGCGGGCACCTGGACGACCCTCCTCTGGAGGCGCTTTCTCCCGACGGCGGGGAGTCCCACCTGCCGGCATCGGGACCTCGACGCGCCGCCGCCCCAGCTTTTCACCTGCGAAGCCCGGCGGCCAACGGGCCCGTGGTGCAGGCAGCTTCCACATGGTGTCTCGGCCTTCGGAGGAGGAGAGGCCTGTTGGGAAAGGAAGCCCACGGGAAAGACGGGCGAGGGTGGAGCTTGAAGGAAACAGGAGACCCCAAGGGGCCTCACTGGTACCTGTGGAGGCCCGAGGGGAAGGGCCGCGTCCACAGAGCCAGTGGGGGTGAGAGCGGCCCTGAGATGTAATCGCAGCGCCTGGTTGGAAGGGTTGGCGCTCGTCTAGGGGGCGCTGAGAGACGACGTGGGGAGGTGGGGGGAGGGGAGGAGTCGGGGGTCGATCCAGGAGGGCAGCCATCACCGGGAGGAGATCATGAGGAGCAGACCGAGAGGAGGACACGGGGACCCCGAGTCTCTGGGACGCGAGGGCCCGGGTCCTGGGTTGACCAGCCCCGAGAAGACACCCGAGAACTTCCGCAAGAGAGGGAATCGTGATGGGTGAACAGTCCCCACGGCGCTGGACCTCGGGGGAAGGAGCTTGGGGCAGACCTCGGGGTGGCCCTCAGATGGACCTCGAGGAGGAACTCTGGGCGGCCTCAGGGTGGCAGGCTCGGGAGGCCCAGCTGGCCACGTTTGGGTTCCGGCCTCTGCCAGCTACACGGTCCCTTTGGTTGGAAATGCATTGACTGAGATGTAAGCACTTCTCCGTGTCAGTGTTAAGCTTCACCAGCAACACTGAAAGCTTGGACATCATGGGGCAGCCCCTTCAGACTTCCAAGTGGAAATGGACTTCCTGCCCGTCACCTACATCGGGCCAGAGCAGTCAGGCATGGAGGTAGAGTAAGGACTCTGCAGACATGCAAAGGCTCAAAGATGTACCCGCCGCGTACCTCCTCTCGGGGGTGCCAGAGGACGCGCTTGGGCAGAAAAATGGAGTAAACTGAAGAGGAGACGCCGCGTATCAAGGTGGACGGAGAGCCCCAACCAGAGAGGAGCTGAGAGCCGCTGCGGACCGCAGTGCACAGCAAGAGGGCAGAGGCCCCTGCAAGGGGAGGCAGGCCTTGGAAAGGAAACAGAACCGTCTGGTGTGTTTTCAGTGTGGAGAAAGTACCATGATTTACAGCAAGCTAAGCAACTTTAGAACAGGGCCATAAAACTTGAGGAAAAAAATAAAACATTTTACGAGGGAAAAGAATGTAATGCAGCGTAGCCCACAACCTGGCTCAGCAGTGAAGCGTCTCCACCTTATCTTAGTAGCTACAGATTTTACCTCAAAGCATGTGACACCACTGTTTCTAGAGGAAAGGGATCGTGGATGTGGTGGGGATGGTGTCAGAGAACCGAATCCTCAGCTACACAAAGTCATAGAAATGTATACAGTTAATACATCAATAAATAGTCAGGTAAGCACATTATTTAAAAGTATGGAAGTAACTATCAGAAGGAATAACTGAAAACTGTTGCCCCTGGGAGATGAGTCGTGGTAGGAATACTGTTTTTTCCTTTATAAGTCTATATTTTTTGTTTCATAAAACAAAAATATTAAAAACATGTTCAGTCACCAAAACTCATTCAAGAACGAGTAGATAACCTTGCTGATGACAGAAATTTAATTCATCATTTAAAACCTTCCAAAAAGAAAACTCCAGTCCCAGATGGTTTCACTGGTGAATTCTACCAAAAGTTTAAGGAAGAAATGATACCAGTTCTGCACAAGCTCTTCCAGAAAATAGAACCCTTCCAGTATTATCCTGGCACCAAACCAGACAAAGACACCACAGGAAAGAAAAAAAAACACAGATCAGTGTCTCCCATGAACATAGATGCAAAACTCCAACAAAATGCTAATAAATCAAGTACGGCAATGTATACAAAGGGGAACACATCATGACTAAGTGGAATTTTTCAGGAAAGCAAGCCTGGTTCAACTTTTGAAAATCAATCAATGTAATTCACAATATTAACACAGCAAAGAAGAAAAACCATCTGGTCATCTCAATAGACGTGGAGAAAGTGTTTGACAAAATTCAATATCCATTCACAATTAAAACAAAAACATTCAATTCTAGAAATAGAGGGAATTTCTTTAACCTGCTGGAGAACACCTATTTAAAAAAACCTACAGCTGATGACATATGTAATGATGAAAGATAAATGACAGTGCTTTCTCCCTGCCATTGGGAATAAAGCCTATTTAGTCAGCATCGTTCTAGAAGTCCTACCCTGTGCAATGAAGCAAGAAAAAGAAAGACAAGTATACGATGGGAAAGGAAGCAATAAAACTATGAACACACAAAAAATTCCCAAGAAATCCACAAAAAAGCTTGTAGAATGATTGAGTGCAGTTACACGGGGTCAGCACCCCCCCTAGGTATTTATCCAAGAGAAACGGAAGTGTGTCTCCACGAAAGCCCCCCAGCTGCTTGCATCAGCCCCAGACTGGAAAGCAGCGCCATGCACACCCACGGGTGCAGGGGTAACCGGCACATCCGTGCAGCAAGCCGAGCAAAGCAGCATGAGTCTCAGGACACGTCGTGGGAAAAGCAGACTCAAAAGTCTACACGCCGTGTCAGTCCGTTTATGAGGCGTTCTGGAAAAGGCAGAGGGATCCGTGGTCGCCACGTTGGGGTGTGGGGACGGCCTGGCTGTAAAAAGGCGGCGCGGGGGCCTCGGGGTTGGCAGCGGTGGCTCCGCGGCTCCGCCCCCGGCCGCACCGGAGTGCGTGTCCTTCCAGGAAAGCCCGCGGGCACGTGTCTGACAGTCCCTGAGAACCGGGCTTTCCAGGTCGAAGGGTACGCACCCTGTGAAGGCTTTTCAGACGTATCTGTGAGACGTTCGTACCGATTCATACTCTGCCCAGTGTTCTGGGCCCCTCTCAATCCTTGGCCTGGGGCAGTGGCCCCCGTGACCCTGGCCTGGTGGGGAAGCGGGTGAATTACGGAGCTCCTGAGGGGAACAGCTCAGCAATTTCTGATAAACATGAAAATGTTCTTGTCTACCAGCCAGAGGCTGCCACAGCCCTGGAGGGACGCTAGCAGTTCCGTTTGGTTGGTTTTTCGGTGACAGTGGCTAATAGCGTCCACGTAAGGTTTGCAGTCCGGCACGGAATCCGATGTGTGGCCTCGAGATTTCTGGATGTGCAGGGACATGGACAGTGTGGCCACACAGCCCGCTGCCCTGCGTCCACGTCTGTGGTCTGCTCAGACTCGACGCCGCGGTGACATAGCTGCTTCCTTGGGGGCAGCTGGCCTTTGGTTCCTGAGCCACAAGTAATTGAAGGATGCCCAGTGCCTCTTCCAGAAGCACAACAAACTGAAGGAGGGGGAGGGGCCCCGTGCCCAGGGCAGCGCCTGCCGGAGCATCACGCACAGACTCTCAGGCTGGTGCCGAGATCCCGTCCCGGGGGAGGGGGTGCGGTGTCCTGCGGCCTTTCCCCGGAAGGGAAGTCTCCCGTGGGACCAGACAGGACCCAGGGCCCTGGGGGAGGTGGCGGTGCCTCACGGGAGCCCTGGCGGAGCCCACGAGGGGCACCAGTGCAGGCTGTGCGGGGGGAGCTGCAGCCTGGGGAGAAGGCCCCGCCTCCAGTGCTGGGGGCCCTGCCCACCCTCATCCAGCTGCCACCTCAGCCCCACAGCTGTGCTTCTGGCCTCCTGCCCTAGAGGACGACCAGGCCACCCCAGGGCTCCGCAGCCGCCGAGGCCAGTCCCGGGCCACCCACACCTCCCTGTCCCTTCTCCCCCCTCCTCAGGAACCCCCTTGCCTGTGGGGGACCCTGCCTCCCACCCCCAGCCCGGCTCTTGCACCCCCAGTGAGAACCCCCTGCACCTGGTCCCGGTGAGTGGCGGGCCTGTGGTGGTCGCGCGTGGTCCAGCCTGCGGCGCCCAGGGGTTCCTTACGGCAGATGCTGCGTCCTCAGCTCCCCGCACCCACGGGTGGCCGGAGGTGGAGGGGCCGAGAGGGGGTCGGGGCTCCAGTGTGGTAGCGGCCCAGCCAGAGAAAGGGGCTCTGGGTCCTGGGATTCCCTTCGCTGCTCCTGTGTTTCCTCTGCGGAGCTGAAAGGTGCTTGTGATTCTGAATGGGGAGCCCTTTCCCTGGGCTCTGGGGGTCGCTGGTCCATTTGAGTGGCTCTGGCACATTCCAGGCTGTCTTCCTGGGGTCAGAGGTGGCCCTGCAGTTCTCACGGGAACACCCCCGGGGGACGCGAAGGGTGGTGTGGAGGTGAGACGGTCCCACCCACTGAGACCAGACACTGAGGTCCCCCACCGTCCACGACCGTCCCAGGGTGCAGGGCCCACCTTCTCTCCCTCCGGAAATGACCGCTCCGGAGTCTCCGTGTCCCGCCCAAGCCCCCGAGACCCGAGCCCTCCCCTCCCGCCCCGACAGCTGGGGGGGCGGCAGCCGTTAGCCGACGCCCCGTATGGCCCCGATTGTCGCCCCCGGGGAGAGCAGAGGGCACACAGAACAGACGACGGGGCCCAGCCTCGAGCCGGGCAGGCGGGGTGTGGAAGGTCCCCTCGGCTCGGGCGCACAGCAGCCGGTGCGGGGCAGCCATGGCCTAATTACCGGCGTCAGTGAAAGTGCAGGCAGCGGGGCCTTCAGAAGTGGGTGAACCAGCGGAACATAGATTTACCGCTGACCCAGTTTTGGACAAATAGGCCAGATGTGTCAAATTGTGATAAATCACTGTCATTTTCGGGACTAAAAGTTCCAGAAATAGCTGCCTCCAGTGAGCCTCCTGGCTGGTCCTTAAGGGGGCTAGGGGAGCCGCTTGCAGTGCGCCTCTTCCCGGACCCACCGGATCGGATGGGTCTGGCTCCAGGCCGGTGCACTGGGGTCGCTCCTCCAGCACGGGGGGGTGCGGGGGGACCGGGGCCTTTGTCCCTCCCCCCACCAGCACACGTGGCCGCAGCCCACCGGAAGGCGGGCCAGCGGCTGCACTTGGCCCAGGGATGATGGGGGACCCAGAGCCCAAGGTCGGCCCGGACGATGGGGCATCGTCGGGGGTGCTCCTGGGGCGGTGGGTCACGGGACCCCCAAGCACCCCTTGGGCTGAGGTCATCAGAGTCCTGAGCAGGTGAGGTAGGTACGACCCGGGGCTCCAGCCTCCCCTCCCGCTCACCGACCAGAGGGTCCCCTTCCCCCACCCAGGGTTTCCAACCCTGTCAGTCCGCGTGGCCCCAGCTGTGTCTTCCTGCCTAAATCCAGTTTTCCTGGAGCTGCTGTGTCCTAAGGCCCCAGGCCCAGCGGGACGCCCCTGCTGGCTCCTGTCCTGGGCCCGTGCCAGGGCGTCAGAGGCCCGGGGCATCAGCGCCACCTGGGAGGTGCTGTGACCTCTCAGAGCCTGACAAGGGTGTGCCCCAGGCTCACTCTCGGGGCTTGGAGCGCCCCCCCACCCCCGCTGCTCGGGAGCGGACTCGGCTTTTCCACCTGTGCGCCCCACGGAGCGGGTCCGAGACCCAGATGGGGTGGGAGCCCTTCATCCAGCTGGAGCCGCCATCACCTCTGTTTGAGGATGGACCTACCCAGTGACATTCAGGGGTTTATCCTAAAGCTGTGACCTTCCCCGGGGCCCACCCTCGTGTCCGGGGCCACGCGGGGAAGTAAGCACATGGCCGGTTTTTCCAGGCGCACGACCAGGAGGGCGACTGATGCAGAGGCCGAGGCGCTGGGCTCAGACAGCTCATTAGTGAGAACGCCAGACTCCGCTCGATACACGTAAATCGCCCTGGGCACTGGGCGGCTGGCTCAGAAAGTGCAAATCGGAGAGGTCTGCGGGAGTCGGGGCGCCCCAGGTTCCCCGTTGACAAGTTGGTGTCCGGCTTGGGGAGCAGCCCTGCGGGGTCCTGCTCACCTCTGTGCCCTCAGGGCACCGAGGCCAGCGCTGCACATGTCTTCTGAACCACGACCTGCTCCCTGTTGGGACCACCGGGCGGGTCCTCACCTCTGGTCTGCGTGGCGATGGAAGCTCACCACTTCTTGCTGGGTGGGGACTCAGAGGGACATGAGCCAGGTGGGGGCAGTGCCAGGCCCCGGGTCCCCTCACGCCCGGTGGGAGCCACGCCTCGTTGTCTGCTCTTTCATTCTGGCCATGCTGGTGGGTGTGAAGTGGGACCTTCAAGTGGGTTTGATCTGCACTTCCCTGATGATTAATGGTGTTGAGCCCCGTTTCATGCGCTTCTTGGCCACTTGTGTATCTTCTTTAGAGAAAGGTCTGTTCAGATCCCTTGCCCATTTTTTAAATTGGGTTGTCTTTTTTATGGTTGAGTTGCAGGAATTCTTACTATATTCTAGATACAAGTCCCTATCGTATATGATTTGTAAACATATCCTCCCGTTCTGCGGATTGTCTTTAAAGACCTTGTCTCCAGAAAGTCACCTTCGAGGTACTAACAGTCAGGGCTTGAACAGAAGGATTTTGAAGAGGAGCAGTTCAGGCCATGACAGTGTCCTTTGAAGCGATTACGTTTTAAATTTGATTAAGTTTAATTCATCTATTTTACCTTGTTTGCTCCTGCTTTTGGTATCACATCTAAGAAGACTCTGGGATCACTGGTTTTCAGCCTGAAGACCTTCCTTTAGAGTTTTTGTAAGGCAGCTCTGTTTTGTTTATCTGGGCAAGTCTTTATGTCACCCCATTTTTTAATGACAGCGTTGCTGGATGTAGGATTCTTGGGTGTCTTCTGAGCACTTTGAACACATTGCCCACTGCTTTCTGCTGAGACGTAGGCGTAATCTCACCAGAGTGAGCTCTCAGGTGACCTATCGCTGTCTCTGCTGCTTCCAAGCTTTCCTCCTTGTCTTTGGAGGTCAGCATTTTTCCTGTGATGTCTTTTCCCTGCTGGAGCTCAGGGAGCTTCCTGGGTGTGTAAGGTTCTTGTTTTTCAATAGATTTGGAAGTTTTCAGCCACGGTTTCTCAAACACTCTTCTCCTCCTCTCCCCTCCCCCTCCTGCTGGTACCTGGATTCCTTGGTTCCAGCACGATCCTTGCGTCCCTCTGTTCTCAGCCTGCGTAATCGTCACCAATCGATCTTCAAGTTCACCAAACCCTTTTTCTCTGACAGTTCACATCCACTGCTGAGCTCCTAGAGTGAATTTTTTGTTATTGTACTTTTCAACTTCAAAATTTCCACTTGGTTCTTTTTAAATGTTTCTTTATTGACGTTCTCCATCTGATACAATGGATGGTCATCATACATTCCACTACTTTTGTGTGTGTGTGTGTGTGTGCGGTACGCGGGCCTCTCACTGTTGTGGCCTCTCCCGTTGCGGAGCACAGGCTCCGGACGCACAGGCTCAGCGGCCATGGCTCACGGGCCCAGCCGCTCCGCGGCACATGGGATCCTCCCGGACCGGGGCACGAGCCCGTGTCCCCTGCCTTGGCAGGCGGACTCTCAACCACTGCGCCACCAGGGAAGCCCTCCACTATTTCTTTAATCAAGTTCTCCTTAGTTCTGTGAATGTATTTCTAATGGCAATTTTGAAACTTTTTGTTAAATCTGACGTTGCGTCACTCTCATAGGCAGTTTTTGTTGCCTGATTTCTTTTCTGATGTATGGGTCATACTTCACTGTTTCTTTGCCTGTCCTATAATTTTTTATTGAAAACTAGACATTTTAGACAATACAATTTAGGAACACTGGATATTGCCTTCCCCTGCCCCCCAGTTCAGGGCACGTTACTGTCATTTGCTTGTTTAGTGATTGGTTGGATTATTTTAGTGGAGTCTGTTCCTGCCCTGCCCCCTGCCACACACACACACACACACACACACACACACGCACGCGTGCACGCACAGGTGTTCAGCCCTTGGCGCTGCTCCTCTCAGAGGCCCAGTCACCCTGGGAGGACACTGGTTTTGGTAGCACTTGGGTCTCTTTCCTGGACCGAACTTTGAAAGTCCTCTAATTGCTGGCTGATTGCTCTATTGTTTTCAACGGCCCTTGGGCATAAATTCCTCTAGAAACCAATCCAGCCACATTGCG
This sequence comes from Hyperoodon ampullatus, assembly GCF_949752795.1. Taxonomy (NCBI): domain Eukaryota; kingdom Metazoa; phylum Chordata; class Mammalia; order Artiodactyla; family Ziphiidae; genus Hyperoodon; species Hyperoodon ampullatus. The sequence continues at coordinate 89,113,789 of NC_136926.1, forward strand.
GCTCTTAGGATGGAAGAGGTTCTGAGGTCAGAGCTGCTATTTGTTCTGACCCTAGGAGGGCTCCTCCAGTTCTGTACCCCATTCTCTCCTGCAGACCGGCCGCCCCGCAGCCTAGGCTGGGTCTGCATTAGGTCCACAAATGTCCTCTTGTTTCCCTTCCCTGCAGCCTCTACCACTCTTGAGAGCACCCTTGGGTTTGAACTTCACCACTTTCTGTTGCAAATGAAGTCAGTTCCTCTGGGAGGTGATCAGGGGCATCTCTCTTACAGTCTGCGTCTCCCCTACACAACACCTCTGTGCCAGGGCTCTGGGCCTGGGGGTGGGGCAGTGGCAAGCTCCTTCCTTGGTGACCCCCGTTCTCTGAGCTGAGTGCCCTGCAGAGAGACGGGGAGCCAGCGGGCCGAGGTCCCCTCTGTCGTCTCTCCTGGCATGGAACCACCCTCACAAGCTGGGGCGAGAGCTCTGGGGTCCCGGCGTTCTCAAGGTACAGCCTCCATCCCACTGCAGGGGTGGGGGCTGAGTGGGAGCAGGTGCCCCTTTTCCCAGCCACACTCCCCGGGGACTCAGCCCACGGGGACAGGGAGCCCCGTGTTCGTGGCTGCAGCTTCTGGACTGGAGCCCCCTCCCCGCTGAGCTGGGACGCCGGGGGAGTCTCGGTTCAAACACCAAAGACTCTCCTTTTTAAACCAATTTCCACAGATTTTCTTGAATACATTTTTCATTTTCTCTTGTCCTTAGGAGTGTTTCCAGAGGCTTTAAATGGTTGTTTTTTTAACGATTTTCTCTGGTTTTGCTGGGGAGCCGGTCAGCTGAGCTCTGATTGCTCTCCTGTGGGAAGCCAAGCTCCCAGTCAATTTTTGTGTTGTTGGTTTTTTTTTTTTTTTTTTTTTTACAGGAATTGGGCTTTTTTGGTTTGCAACCCTTGCGCTTGCAGTGGCACATGTGCACGGGTGGGCGTCAGGAGGACGGGCAGCCCGGGAGGGACGGGCCCCCCTGCCCCCAACACGTGTCCCTCTCCATCCCCCCCCAGGGCGAGTGCTCCCCCAAGTGCCGCGGCCTGTTCGTGCTGGAGACGGTGTGCGTGGCCTGGTTCTCCTTCGAGTTCCTGCTGCGCTCGCTGCAGGCCGAGAGCAAGTGCGCCTTCCTGCGGACACCGCTCAACATCATCGACATCCTGGCCATCCTGCCCTTCTACGTGTCGCTGCTCGTGGGCCTGGCGGCGCGGCCGGGCGCGGGCGGCAACAAGCTGCTGGAGCGCGCGGGGCTGGCGCTGCGGCTGTTGCGCGCGCTGCGCGTGCTCTACGTGATGCGCCTGGCGCGCCACTCGCTGGGGCTGCGCTCGCTCGGCCTGACCGTGCGCCGCTGCGCGCGCGAGTTCGGGCTGCTCCTGCTCTTCCTCTGCGTGGCCATGGCCCTCTTTGCGCCCCTCGTGCACCTGGCCGAGCGCGAGCTGGGCGCGCGCCGCGACTTCTCCAGCGTGCCGGCCAGCTACTGGTGGGCCGTCATCTCCATGACCACCGTGGGCTACGGCGACATGGTGCCGCGCAGCCTCCCCGGGCAGGTGGTGGCGCTGAGCAGCATCCTCAGCGGCATCCTGCTCATGGCCTTCCCGGTCACCTCCATCTTCCACACCTTCTCGCGCTCCTACTCAGAGCTCAAGCAGCAGCAGCAGCGCGCCGCCAGCCCCGAGCCCGCCCTGCGCGAGGACAGCACGCACTCCGCCTCTGCCTGCGCCTCTGCCTCTGCCTGCGCCTCTGCCGCGGAGGACGACGGCTCGCAGGGCCCCGACGGTGCCGGCCCGGCCGGGGACTCCATGGCCGGGCTGTGGGCATCCGCGGGGCCGCCCTGACCCGGAGGGGACGCGGCACCGGCGAAGAGGCTGCTCCCCCGGAGCTCCAGGACCAGAACCGCATTCTCACCTCCCGCTGCGCACGGAGGGACAGGGACGACTTTGGGGGCCCGGCTCCCTTTGCCGTGCATGTTGCTCGCCCCGCACAGCCCAGAACTTGGCCCGGGGCTGACCCCGGCCTGAATCGGGGGTCACAGCCATCCTGTGCTTTGAGTAAAGAGTTGAACTCCAAGGAGCGGCACCAGCCTGTTCTCCGCTTTCCTTTTGTCTCTGGATTTTGGACTCCATGATGGCCAGCGAAAAGTAAATTCAACAATCCCAGAAGCTGCAAGCCTGTAGCAGATGCCAGAAGGCCACACTCGTCCCCAGGCCTCACCCTGACCTTCCCCTGCTCGTCACTGGTGGGGCGCAGTGGGGCTGGGGGAGGGCACGGCCCCTTCCTGCGCCCGCCGTGTCACCCACAGTGGGCCATGCCCATCAGAGGGCGTCTCCCCATCACATCTGCAGCAGCCCACGTCGCTGCCAAGCGATAGGGACAGAGGTGTGACACTGATGCTCACAGCACCCCAGCTCCTTCGGGGAGGGGTGTCCCAGCCCTGACCTCTGACCTCCCTGCCCCGGCACGAGCTCCGTGGGGATCTTCCGGGATCCGTCCTCACCTGTTTGCCCCTGAAAACGCCTGGCAAATCTGAAGGCCTGCACGTCAGCTGGCCCCACCCTCCCCTCGGGCGCCCCGGGATGACTGAGCTGCTTCTCTGGAGGCCAGAGGAATCTGTGCTGACACATCGCTTCGCACCCAGCACAGCTGGTTGTCTGGGAAGAAACCGCTTCCTCCTGCGGGCCGGGGAGGCCTCGCCGATTTTCCCTCCAAGGGTTCGGCCAGCGGTGGAGTGACCCAAGGCAGCTGTCCCTTGTCCTCCCCCCCTCTCGCTGCAGTGGCTCTGAGGGCACCCAGGCGCCCTGCAAGACCAGAGGCCACCTCGGGTCACGGGATGGGGTACCCGTCGGCCGTCCTGCTGGGAACCGCGGGTGTGTGGGGAGGGGCGGAGCCCACCCACCGCCCACCACGCGGGCGGAGCGCCAGCCGCTGGCTCGTCTGTTCCATCTCCCCACCGCCACCCCGGCCCCCCACCACGGTCCCTCCGTCTGCGCTCAGGCAGGCTCCACTGGCTGTGGCCTCGGTCGCCCATCTGGGTCGGGGGCCGGGAACTGGCCAGGCCCCCGCCGGCCTGCTCCCTCACGCACGCCAAGGAAACCCGGGCTGGAGACACGGCTGTGGAACAGCTCTGCGCCTCCTGCAAGACGTGGTGTTGCCATCGCTGCCTCCCTGGCCACCTGCTGAAGACGCTCGAAGGCACGGCAGGAGGGCGGACAGGAGACTGAGTCTGCGAATGCAGCCGTCTCAGCCCCCCAAGTGCTGTGCAGAGAGGGAAGGTCAGTTCCCGCCGACTCACGGCTCGCTGACGCGGGGGCACCGGGTTTTGATTGCTCTGGCCACCACACCAGTGGGTAGGCTGAGTGGGCCAGGCACACTCCTGTGCACCTGAGTTTCCCCACCGGTAAAACCAGAGTGATCCCGAAGAACCCTCTGGCTCCACAGCCCCAAGATGCGGGATCCTGGTCCCCACCCGAGCTCTCTGGGTGACCCCAGAACATCTGTAACGCGTTTAAGGGGGTGACTTGTGTCTGTGACATCCCGGGAACCAGCCAACACTCCCCTTCCCCTCGGGGCTGCTCTCTGCACAGGCTGTGCATCCTCCCTTGGGCCCTCCTCCCCCACCCCCACCTGACCCGCGTGTGCTACTCAGACTGAACGGGGCAGCTCCAGGGCCGAACACGCTCCACTGTCAGTGCTGAGCGTCGGAAACCCCCATATTTGCTTCCAAAATAGCCCCAATTCCTGTACCCCTTACCTTCGGGGAAGATGCGTCCCCCCCCCACATACAGTTTCTTCTTGGCCAGCTGGATACCAGGGCTGGGGTGGCGAGGGCAGCTCGAGAGCTGTGGGCAGGGTGCCGGCACCGTTTGCAGCTCTTCGTCTGCTCAGAGCTTTCAGAAGCTCAAGTGGATGAGAGGAACTTTCTCACGCACCCCAGGAGCTGGGGCAGCAGCACCATTTTGTTCCCATTTCCAAAATGCTATCCGTGTTGAGAGGAAGAGGTATAAAAATAAATAGGACATTTAGGGTTTGGGGGAAAAAGTGACCTTCATGCATTTGTTTCACGAGAAGCCCCACTTCTCGTGGGGCTGTTAAAAACGTCTGCCTTTTCCCCGGTGCGTGGCTGCGCCCCGAGCGCGGGGTTCCGAGCTCTCCTGGCCGGGCAGCAGCCGGGCCTGTGAAGCAGCTCTCTCTGCTGTCTCTGACGGGCGGCTCCAGGGCTCGCTCCTCAGAGGACACAGGAGGCTGTTCAGTGCCGTTTCTTGGCTCGTTAGTGAAGTCCCCAGAAGGCACCTTCATGTATGTTTTTGTTTTTTTAGTATTTGAACTTCTACGGCATTAATTTTTTAATTAAAATAGTTATTTTCAATTAACACATTATCAGAAGGAAAACAGAATCTACCCCCAGAGCAGGACCCCTGTCCTGTGTGATTCAGTACATGGGCTCCAGGGTCCACACCGAGGCTCCCTGCTGCCTGGGGCGGCCACACCGGATGTCACCACCTTTGATCAGCTCACTCAGACTCTCCGAGGCCAGCGCTACAGGCTGGGGTGACTCACTGAAAAAACTTAAAATGTATCACTTCCTTGTATTTCGACTTTTGTTGATTTTTTTGGTCTTGCTCTCAGCATAAATACTCTCCGTGAAAAAAAAAACTGCTCGGTACAAAGGGATCCAACCCTACTTGCTATACAGAATTACCGGTTTTCCTTGAAACACTTCTTTTGGCCTTTAAAGGAGACACTCCGCAACCTTTTGAGGCATCCCGTTGTTAAGGGAACTGTGTGAACTGGCAGAGACCAGGGCGCCACCACCTCCCCCCGCCTGGCCCTGCTGGCACAGGGCGGTCACTGTCCCCGGGGGCCTGAGGGAGCAGCCCCGGTCTCACAGGGGCCAGAACTGTCCCCCAAGGAGGAGACGCTGGCCCAGCCTTTCCCTGGGGTCCCCTGAGGTGAACGAGGATGAGACCGGTCCTTTACTCTGCCCTGGACCCCCCCACTCCGACTCCACTCACAAGGCCACACTGGATCCGCGAGCAGTTTATTGAATTAAAGCCACCCTGACAGAATCACCAGTGCTCCCACACAAGGCATGTAGGTCACCCCTGCAACTGGTTAATGTTTTAATTTGGAGGCAATGACTGCTACAGACATCTCCTTTCATTTTTAAAAAATAAACGTTTTCAAAGCATCTTGCAGGCCAGAGAACTAAGCAGAATCCTCAAACATTCGGGAGTTTTTGAGGAAAACTCAGGAGGAGGAAACGGCTCCGCACGCCTTCCACTGGCCACGGCAGATGCTGCAGCTTTGGCACCAGCCCCGGGACCGTGGACATTACAGAGTCACCCCCTGCCTGGGGGAAGGGAAAGCGCCTGCAGGAGCCGTGTGGAAGCATCTCAACACTTGCCCTGCGGGGCCCAGAGCTGGAGCAGGGCCGCTGGGCTCGGCTGAGACGCTCGTGTAAACCGAAGGGGACCGACGTCAGACCAGCAGCGCCCCCCCACCACCAGGCACAGCGGATGCGGAGGGCTGCACAGGAAGAGGCGGGCGGCAGGGATGCCCTGCACAGCACGGGGGACACCTGCCTTGCTGTGCCCTGCCCTGACCCGCAGGCATCTCCAGGCCTGGAAGACAGACACATAAGGCCGTATCTGCAAGCACACGGTTCCCAGAGGAAAGGGATGCCTGTGCGGTAGCCCTCTGGGGGGATGGGCAGTGGGTCTGCCCGGCCCCAGGCCCGGGCCCTCGGCCTTCCCAGGCAGCCCCGGGGGCTGCTGCACCTGCCGTGCCCCAGCACCCACAGAGAACCCAGGCCCCGCTCCTAACACCCCGGGACTCACACTGGCCGGAGCCTGGCTGGAGACGGTGGGTCCACAGCAGCCTGCCCAGGAGGGGCCAGCAGAGCAGCAAGGCCACTGGGGGCCCTGGAAAGGTACCCACCTAGGGTTTCACAACCAGAGCCCTGTGATGCTTTGGTACCTCATCCCCCCGTGTCCCGGACCCGACCCTGCCGTGAGTCACCCCCAGCCAGTCTGAGGCTGCGGGCTCCGCGGGCTGGGACCTGGGCTCTCCCGCTGCCGTTTGTCACTCCTGCCCCCCGTCTCGCCCATCTTGGGGCTCCCCAGCCCAGCTGCAGGCCCCCTCAGCCCCATCAGCCATGTCGAGGCCACGGGGGCTGAGATGTGGAGGTTTCCTGAGGTCCTCGGTCCTGCAGGGCCCAGGGTGGCCTCCTCCTGGTATGTGAACAGGACCCAGGCCCCAGCCAGCAGTATTTTGAGCCAAAGTGGGAGAGACCTGCTTTCCTGTCACCTTGAGAACAGCAGGCGCCCAGCCTGGGGGGAAACCTGCTCACGCAAGTCCTGGATAACAGAGCACAGTGTCGGCACCCAGGCCCTCATCACCCCCCGAGAGCCACAGAAGCTGAGCAAGATCCCAATGGGCGGGACCCTGTCTTGGGGCCGCAGCACCCACCTGCCCCACTCGGGGAGGACAGGTGGCCGGGCCGGAGCCCACGGCCTGTGGTCCTGCATCCTCATCCTCCCGGCTGCCTCAGAGGGCCTTGGCGCTGGCGGGGTGCGCCGCGTGGGGGGCCGGCTTTAGAGGGCGGCGGGTGAACACATAGGCCTGCCCCAGGATGGCCAGGTCCACCAGCACCTGCAGCAGCCCGCACACTGAGAACTGCAGGGGCGCACCGTTCAGCAGGAAGTAGGCCGTCTTGAAGGTGTCGCCACTCGTCCACATGAGGACCATCTTGATGCTGTGGAGACAAAAACGGTGGTCAGGGGTCACAGACCATGGATCAGGGGTCACAACCCTGGGGTCGGGGGACATAATCCAGGGGTCGGGGCCAAAATCTAGGGGTCAGGGGACATAACCCAGTGGTCAGGGGTCATAATCCAGGGGCCAGGGGACATGCCAGGCCTCGGCCCACCCTCCCATCCCTCCTGTCCTGTCCATGAAGCCACCGCGTGCATGGCCGCAGAGACAGGAAGGCCCTTCGGCAGGAGCAGCCTCAGCTCTCCAGAGCAGGGGAGGGGCCGGCACAGGGGCCGAGCCCACACGGCCTCACAAACGTCCCATCCTTCCTGGCTGCAGGCACATCGGGTGTGTGTCCCTCGGGCGACATGCTGTGGCCTCAGACGGGAGAGGGAAGACCGCCACCTCCTCACACCACGTTCCACAGGCTGACCCTGCAGCACGAGAACTGGCCTGGGAGGGGCAGCCCTCTGCCACACACATCTGCACCCAGGGGTGCTGAGCAGGAAACCAGAGGCTGCCGGGGGAAGCAGGGTGATGCGGGCTTCTCCCGGGAATCCCCCCCCCCCGGCCAGGCCCCTCACTCAAAAGACAGCCTGAGGGCGATTTCCAATCCTGGTCATCGGTGCCACTCCCAAAGTCTCAGATCGGTCCGTGTGGCACAGAGTGGCCCCGTGTTATCTGTCGCTCACGTCTGCACACACCTCTCCACACACAGCATCTAACATCTGGCTTGCCAGGTAACGGGCATCAGCACCATCATGTTTTCCTGCATAAAGTGTTTAAATCAGACCCACTTCCACAGCAGGCGCACACTACATGGCTCACTAAACCAGACCACGGTTTGAGCGGGGGGCTGCCTGTCACGGGGAGGAGGTGAGGACCCTCAGGGACAGGATGACACCAGGCTGGGAGCCATCTGTGCCACAGGCAGGACGGGCACTTTGTGCCCCTGAGGTGGCCCCGGTTCACCCCAGAGCTGGGAGGCCTCCGACCCCAGGTCAGCTCTTATCAGTAAAACCAGGCAAGGGGCCCATGGCCCAGTGCAGGGATGTCCATGTCCCCTCCACTGCCCACCGGAGTGTCAGCCCGACCGTGCAGAACCGGGACAGGAAGTGGACAGCTCGCCTGACCTGCACCCACAGCGTCTGGAGGCTTCCATGATCCTTAATCAGGAGAATGACTCAGGGCTCGGGGAGGCCCAGAAGGCTGGTTCCCGTCGACCCTGCAGCCGGCCCACCTGTCTGAACAGCCCAGTGCGTCTCACTTGGCTTGTTGTGTTGACTCACATGGCGTTTAAAGACTTTTGTTTTTAATTAGCTGATAACTAACTTTGCATTTAAAAACCCAGGTTATTATATATCATCCTTTTTCTCTGGCTTTCAACATTTATTTGACTTTGGTTTTTAGCAGTTTGTGATGTAATGCATGTTTGGGACTTGCTGACTATCTTAAATCTGTACGTTGATCGTGCATCAAATTTGGGAAGTCTCCAGCCATTTCTCCAGCGTTCTTTTCTGCACCACTCCTCCCCTCTCCTGTGGTCTCAGGTGACACGAATGTTAGATTTCATGGTGCTGTCCCTGAGTCTATTCTCTTTTTTTCCCCCGATTTTTTTTCTGTTGTTCAGAATGGATGACTTTTATTGATCTTCAAGTTCATTAATTCGTCCTCTGTCATCACCATTCTACTACTGAACTACTGAAGTGTAGTTTTTATTTAGCTACTGTATTTTTCAATTTAAAAATTTCTAGGTGGCTTTTCTTATAGCTTTTATTTCTCTCCTGAGATGGTCTATCTTTGCATTGATTTAAAGAGTGTCTGCTGTTGCTCTTTAGAGCATAGTTATACTAGTGCCTTTAAAATCTGATAATTCCGGTATCTGTGTCACCTTAGTTGACTGTTTTTCGATTCTTTGTTGTCTGTTGATTGTCTTTTGAGAATTGCTGAGATTTTCCTACTCTTCATGGTGAGTAATTTTGGTTTATATCCTAGACGTTTTTAACATTACGTAAGGAGACTCTGTCTTGCTTCAATCCTGTGGAGAATGTCGTTTTTTATGTTCTACCAGGGAACCGACAATGGTTAAGTTCAAGCTGCAAGTTCTGGCTGGTTTTCAGGGGCTACGGCTCAATTTCAGTTCAGTTTTCAAAACCACTGCGGCGCTATTTGTATCTGCACCGTGTGGGCAGCCCTCGGTGGCCAGGCTGGGACTTGGGTGGTGGTCTGCCCCGCGGGTCCTGGAGGAGGGCCCTTCCTGCTCCTCAGACCAGGCAGAGCGGCTTCTCTCGGAGCTTTCTACCCAGCACACCGCTCTGGACTTGGGGCTGTGCTGGAGTCCAGGCTGGCAGATGTGAAAAAACAAAACGTCTCATGTCATTCACACTTCCTCCCGCAATCCGTCTGCTCCAGCACCCAGAGCTGCTCCATCCGTCCTGTCCAGATCTGTAGCTGCACCCAAGGGGAAAGACGGGCCCTTCATGGAAAAGACCTGAGATTAGTAGCATCCCATCACTGGCCACCCTGTGCCCCGTCCCGAGTTTTGCTGGCCTTTGCTGACTGGTCCCTGTGGACACCTGACCTAGTAGACCCTGGACAGTGGCTGAGGAGCAGCAGGGAGAATGCCTCGTTGCTGTCGTCTCTTCTACGTGGCACCTGTTGCCGCAAAGTTGTGCCTCTCTCTCCGTCTGAATTCTGTCCTGCTCTGGTGCACCAACTCGGAATTTTAGAGTGAACTAGTGGTATGACAAATGGCCTATAGGTGACTCTGCATCACGGCCCAGGGACACAGGGGATGGGACAGGGGCCGCCCACAGTGGTATCTGGGAAGAGCAGCAGGTGGGAGCACAGGGGCTGCCCAGCAGTGGCTTGGGTCAACCTGCACACGTAGAACCCCAGGGGGGTTGCAGAGGCTGGGCGGGAGATGCACATGACGCGGTGGAGAAATGCACCAGAGTGACAGCTGTGGCGGGAGTGGTGTGCGGCGGGGGACTGGGCAGCAGTGTGGCCGGGTGGCACCAGGAGGCTGCAGGCACCTGGGCAGACCGGAGCCAAGATCCACCCATCTGAGCTACGGAGATGCCCGGCCTGCCAGCAAGGCTGCTCACAGCTTTCCACAGCTCGGAGCACCTCCATTTCAAAGGAAAACCTACACCCACAGAGCAAGCATTTCAAGGAGAAGCTCCGACAAGCAACCGCTATTTCTGCAAAAGGCCATGAAGACAGGAAGAGAACCAACGAGTCATAAATGAGTCTAGTTCCATTTTACAGAATTAAGAGCTGAGGCACAGTCTCCCCCAGAGATACCCAAACTTAATAGGAGACCCAACGACCCTCCCTCCAAAAACAACACGGAGTGGCCTGTGCGGCCCCTTTCATGGAGGAGAGGCTGAGGCACAGAGAAGTCGGGTGGCTCGCCCAAGGGCACACAGCGAGTGCCTCGCACTGTGGGAAGGGCTGCGGAGGGGACGGCAGAAGGCACAGCTGGAGCCTGTCTGAGGCTGGTGTCCCTCTGGGCCCTGAAGGCACAGGTGCACCTTCACCCCGCAAGTGGAGACATGAGGTCATTGCAGAGAGCTGGGCCCTGCCTGACACACACAACATTTTTAGCTGCCTAGGCGCCTCCCCGGGCCTGGCCCCCAGTCGGCTCTCGCCCCGGGGGCAGGAATCCGACAGGCCCCACCACCAGCCCCACGGGTCGAGGGCCCGGGGCAAATATTAATCAAGCTGCTCCCGGCCGTCTGAGCAGAAGATCAGTGCCAGCCTGAGCGATGTGAGCCTCGTGCAGGGCGCTCTGGACATACAAGTTCGTGCCTTGCACCCTCTGGTCACCCCAGACCCTGCGGTGCCCTGTGGACGTGTGCTGAGCCCAGGCCCATTCTCCCCACATCGGTGTTAGGTCATCCTTTACCCTCAACAGCTATCGGGCAGGGCGAGCCCCGCGGCTTGGCTACCACCGGCCAGCAGGCCAGGGACATCCTCGTGGACACCACGTCCGGAACTCGCCTCCTGCGCACGGCTGGGTCTCCAGAAAGACCCCTCCTCGACAGAGGGCTCAGCTGGCCCAGGGCTCCGACGATGCCGGGGGCGCAGGGCTCTCAGAACCTTGCAGAAGCTGGTCTGGGTGGGAGGGGAGATTGTCCCCAGGCTGCATTCCTCCAGCTCAGGGGGCGCCTGGAAGCTGGATTCCTTTCTCTAGGTCCCTCCTCACACCGGTCCCCACCCCAGCTGCTGCCTCAAGTGCCTGGCCCTCCCTGCCCTCCTGCTATTTTAATCCGGGCCCCCGTTACCTCATTCTTGGCTCCAGGACTTTTCCTCCCAAAGTGAGCGGGCAGATGACTATTCCTAAAATACCTCTCACCTCATCCTTGCCCCATCCGGCCGTCCAGAAAGCCTCCGCCTGGCCAGTGCCCACGAGGTGAGAGCCTCACCCCTGCACCCACCCCGGCCCCGCCAGCAGCCCACACACCTCCCCGGCTGCGCCTCAGTCCCACCTCCCGGCCCAGGCCACACCTACCCTCCTGTCCGCCTATCCAAAGCTCCCCGAAATTCAAACCCTACCCAGAACACATCCCACAGGAGTAGGTCTTTGTGACCGTGGGTCACAAGAAACAGTGGTTTTTGGGTGTGACATCCAAAGCATAGCAATTTTTAAAAAAGATACACTGGACTTCGTCAAAGTCAAATCTTTTGTGCGGCAATGTGAAAAGACAGCATACAATGGGAGAAGATATTTGCAAATCATATATCTGGTAAGAACAGTTAAAGATCTCTACAACTCAATAATGAAAGACAAATAACCAAATTTTTAAATGGGCAAAGAATCTGGATAGACCTTTCTCTAAAGAAGACGCACAAATGGCCAATAATCACAGGAAAAGGTGTTTGATGTCATTAGTCACCAGAGAAATGCAAATCAAAGCCCCAGGAGATCCCAATTCACACCCACGAGGATGGCTACAATCAAGAGGTCAGCTGGTAACAAGCGTTGGTGAGGGTGTGGAAAAGCCGGAAGCCCGAACAGCCCTGGTGGGAACGGAAAATGGTGCAGCCACCAACTCAGCAATTCCACTGCTAGGTGTATTCCAAGACAAAGGAAAACATATGTCCGCACAGAAACTGGTACACAAATGTTCACAGAAGCACTGTTCACAACAGCCAAAAAGATGTCGAACCCAAACGTCTACCAGCTGAAGAAGAACTAAGCACAACCTGATCTGTCCGTACGCTGAGATATTATTCAACCTGAGAAACGGTGGACACTGACACATCGTACGTGGACGGACCTTGGGAACATTATGCAGAGCGAAAGCAGCGAAGGACCTCGTGTCGTCTGATTCCATTTACGTGACGTGCCCAGAGCAGACAGAGCCGCAGAGGCAGAAAGCAGACCAGTGGTTGCCCAGGCCTGGCAGCGAGGGTGGGGGACGTGGGGAGCACTAATGGGGATGAGACTGCTTTCTGGGGGACGAAAATGTCCTAAAATTAGATTGTGGTCATGGCTGCACAGCTCTGTGAAAGTCCTAAAATCCACTGAATTGCGTACTTTAAATGTGTGATAGGCGATGGTGTGATGTAACTTACAATCTCAATGAAGTTATTTTTTTTTAAAGTTCCAGGGCTTTTGCTGAATTCTAATTCCAGCCCTCCTCGTCCATCGACTGGACCCTGGGTGTGGCGTGTGCGCACATGTGCAGGGGTGTGTGGCGTGTGCGTGTGTGTACTGTGGCGGAGAAGCGTGTGTGGGAGCCCACACGTGCGCTGTTCCCACGTGCGTCGTGCGTGGCATTCTCCACTCACAGCATCGGGGGCTTGTTACGTGTCAAGGACGACAGAGGAAGATGCGTGGGGGGCTGAGGAGTGACGTACGCGCGGCCCCCGGCGGAGACGCCGCCCTGGTACCCGAGCAGCCAAGGCTCCAGGCGCCCCGCTCCAGGTTCAAGGGCAACGCTGGAGGCGGAGCAGGTGGACGCTTCCCGGATGCTGCCTGTCAAGGCAGGAAGTGTCCCCGCTGGGATGAGGCAGCGGGCTGGGGCGGCCCCAGCTGCTGCTGCAACTCAGCATCCCCACCACACCACGGCGGCCACGGGGGCCACACACACACACGCACATGCACGCGCACGCGCCCTCCTCTCGCGACCCCTGCTCGTCCCCGGGCTTCCCGCCTGCCCCCCACCCCCACCCCCGTCCTCGATCGCAACCGGTTCCCCGGCTGGTTTTCCCCACAGCTGGCCTCCTCTTCCCGTCCCACCCGCCCCCAAGCTCTCCAGTAATTACTTGTTGGGGAACGTCTTCCGATCCGGCAGAACGCGGAGGAAGGAGGAGGGAACTTCTGCACTAATTAGTAACATGATTTCAAAAGCTGCATCACTTTCTGTTACTGGTTCAGAAGCAACAGTCACTTAAGATTTTGTAAAGGGAAATCATCCAGTATCTCTTGCATTTCCTCCAAGAAATGTACGTGTGTGAAAATGAGTGTGTGCATGTGTGCATGTTTGAGAATCTGCGTTTGTGCGAGTGTGTGCATGTGGGCGTGTGCACACGTGTGCGTGTGTGAGCTGCGTGTGAGTGTGCACACACCTGTGTGCGTGGGCTCACACCCTCTAAACGCGTCCACGGGTAGGCCTTCCAGCAGGTCCGCAGGAGACGACGTTGGCCTCAGATAGGACCTCACAGCCCCTTCCCTCCTTACACTTCCTGACGGTCTTCTGCCTGAAGCAAGTTGAGGCTCAGTGTCCCGCAGCAAATCTGTGGTGGCCTTGACCACAGAGCTTTGAGAATCCCAAATCCCAGCGGGTCCAGGGCTTCTCCATCACAGAGAAGGTCGGGGGATGCAGCAGCCCTCCCGGCGGGCTCCCTGGATGGATGCCTGAGGATGCTGGGTCAGGCCACGCAAAGCGGCTGCTGGGAAGCGGGGACGAGGGGCAGAGGCAGCCCTGAGACCAAGTCCTGAGTCCAGGCCTGGGAGCAGGAGAGGGAGGGAGGCCTCTGGTGCTCTGCCCGGGACGGGCGCAGCCAACCTCGGGAGGCTCCTGTGTCCACGCCGAGGGGCGCTGACCACGCAGCCGGCCGGGGTGTCCCGTGTCAGGGCAAGTTCTGGTCTGAACCTGGGCTGAACTGAAACAGAACTGTAAGCAGGCTCCAGTCCGGCACTCACTCTCTCTCCCAGCACTTGGTCTGTGCTCACCGCTAAGAAAAAGGGTGTTGGCCCTTTAAATACACACAGAGCAAGGTCACCTCTCTGTTAACTCCAGCTGAGCAGAGAACCTGTGACCCGCCCGTCACCTCCGGTCACCTGCAGGGCACACCACCCCACACCACGTGCAGAGGGCAGGACCTCGGCTCAGGGCCCAGCTGGCCCCCAGCGGCCTGGCCCTGCAGACCCACCCACGGAGCCCTGCCAGGGCATCCTGCAGCTCAGTGGACACGACAGCAACACTGAACAGGCCCCTAAGCTAATTACACGTCCACCCGGAGCCCGCCTCTGGGCGGCCGGGGCCACGATTAGGTTAGTCTTCTTAACGAGGATGAGTGGCTCTTGAGAGGACCCTGCACTCCAAACTGATTGAATTAGCGGCCCGTGCGCGTGTCCGTGACAGACACGGGCCCCCTCCGCCGGCTCCGGGCCCTGCTCGGGCCCTGCCGGGTGGCATGGAGCAGGTCTTCGTCCCGGCGCGGCCGGGCCTTCTCGCCAGACCTGCTCACGGCGGTGACTGCAGTGTCCTTCCCTTCCCTTCCGCCTTTGCCTCCTGTCTCCTTTCCCCAGTGCCACGCCGGCGGGTGGGCTGTCGGGGGGAGGGGCACCGGGGGGCTGACGACCCCACACATCCTCCACGCCCTAAAGTCAGAACCTCAGGAGCGTGTGCACCACCCTGCCCTCACACAGGGCCTCCTCTTTTCAGGTCAAACGCCCCAGGTACCAGGGCCTTCTGCGCATCCTGTCACGCCTGAGGTCACCCTGAGACAGGAAGTGGGACGGCCACGCCCATGGCTGCGCTTCTGCAGAGCAGCACAGACCTCCATGGTCCGGCCTGGCATCTTTCCAACACTGCCTTTGCTGGATGAGTCACTGCAGCCCCACCAGGGACACAATTCCCACTGGGGCCTTCTGCAGCTTTTGCTGTTGTGCACAAATTCTCCAAGAATTAGCCCGATCAGCTAGGTACCCACACTGGTAAACCTTCCACATTCATGCCTGCTTCCCCAAGTGTTCTCCTATTTCCCGAAAGTGATTTAGAGAATCAACTATTTTAGTCCTTCATGAGTTCATTCAATAAATATTTACTGAACTGAACTGCTGTAATTTTCCAAGCATGCTGTCAGATGTTGGGGAAAGAAATAAACGGGATACAGTCCTTGCCTTCAAGGCTGTCCGTCAAGGAGATGAGCTGTGGGCCAAGGAAAACATCAGCGCATCCCTGTCAGATGGCAAAGATGTTTCTGGAGAAACATGGGAGACAGTGGTCAAATAAAGGGGGGTTTAGGAGGTCAGCCTAAAAGACAGCTGCAGTCATGTGTCCCGTACCCAAGATAAGAGTATCGCACACAAACACAAAGGGTTAGTTAAAATCAGGTGTGACACAAACTTCAGCTTCTTGGAAGACAGAATCGTCTCCCTGTTCCTCCCCTATACACCCTGGACATTACACAGAAACCCAAGACTCTCAAAGGTGGGGAGAAGGCCACAGGAATCCCAGACTTGGAGCTGAAGAAGCAGGAAATGCCAGAAGGTCCCAGAACAGGCTGCTCTCTGTGCAAAAGACCAGGAAGGGTGCAGCCTGGCACAACAGGCAACTTTTAGCCAATAACTGCTCCACTCCAGACAAACAAAACAGAAAAAAAGGCAGCCCCCCACCACCCGTGATAGCAGAGGAGGGTGGAAATCCTAGACTTTTACTCCTGCCAGGCGTCCCAATCCTACCGCCGGGGTAGTGTCAAGAAAGCCAGCTAAAACCAAAGGTCTAAGTAAGACCCAGAGTCTTACAAATAACATGGAAATGTCCAGGTTTAAACTGGAAATCATCTGTCATATCAAGAACCAGGAAGATCTCAAACAGAATTAAAAAAAGACAGTGTTTAGATGCCAAAACTGTGCGAAAAAGCAAAGATTTTCAAACAGCCACTTTAAAACTGCTTCAATGAGCAATTATGAATATGCTTGAAACAAATGAAAAAAGAGAGTCTCAGCAAACAAACAAAAAGCTTCACAAAAGAAACAAATATGTAAAGAAGAACCAAATGTAAGTTTTACTGTATTGAAAAATACAATAACCGAAAGGAAACAGTCAGTAAATGGGCTCTCAGAGCACAGTGGCTGGAACACTGGAAAGAACCAGTGAATCATAACAAAAAAAGAAATGATCTTCACAAAAGAATCATAGCAAATGACCTAACATTCCACATCATCAGAGTCCTAGAGAAGAGGGGTAAAGGGCAGGACTGAAAAAGGACTCAAAGACATAACAGCTGAAAACTTCCCCAAATTAGCAGGAAGTATAACCCTAGGGATTCAAGAAGCTGAGTGAATCCCAAACAGGTCAGATCCACACCAAGACACACATCACAGTCAAACTTCTGAAAACTAAAGACAAAAAAAAAAAAATCTCCAAAGCAGCTAGAGCAAAATAACACCTTACTTATAGGGGAAAACAAAAATCACAGTGGGTTTCTCATCAGAAGCCACAGAGGCCAGAAGGAAGTGGCACATTTTTCAAGGGCTGAAAGAAATGAACTATCAACCTAGAATTCTATATTGGCAAAAATATCCTTCAGAGATGAAAGGGATATCAAGACATTCTCAGGTGAAGAAAAAGTAAAAAATCTGCCACCACCTGAAACACCCTTAAAGGCTAGTTACAGGAGTTTCTCAAAACAGGAAAAAAAAAAAAACGAAAATAAGAAAAGAAGGCATCTTGGAATAGCAGGAAGGAAGAAAGAATATCATAAGCAAAAATAAGGGTAAACACAATAGACATTCCTATTCCTCTTCAGTTTTGTGCATTGTTGATTGAAGCAAAAATTATAATATTATCTGATGTGGTTCTAAATATGAATAGAGGAGATATTTAAGAAAATTACAAGCGGAGGGAAACATCACACATATAAAATATACTACATTAAAAATATCACAAAGGGGGCCTCCCTGGTGGCGCAGTGGTTGGGGGTCCGCCTGCCGATGCAGGGGATACGGGTTCGTGCCCCGGTCTGGGAGGATCCCGTATGCCGCGGAGCGGCTGGGCCCGTGAGCCATGGCTGCTGGGCCTGCGCGTCCGGAGCCTGTGCTCCGCAGCGGGAGAGGCCACAGCAGTGAGAGGCCCGCGTACCACAAAAAAAAAAAAAAAAAAAAATATCACAAAGGGACGCAGAGCTTCTACACTTCACTAAAGAAATCTACACAAAGAGATACCCACTCACAAACACTACAGATAAATACTCATTAAACAACAACTCCCCGTTCTGCCCTCTTCCCAGCCCCTGGCAACCACCGTTCCACTTTCTGTCTATGAATCTGATGACCCTAAGTCCCTCATATAAGTGGAACCATACAGTATTTGTCCTTTTGTGACTGGCTTATTTCACTGAGCATCATGTCCTCAAGATTCCATGAAGTAACCTGTGTCAGAATTTCCTTCCTGTTAAGACTGAATAATATTTCATTGTATGAACAGACCACATTTTGTTTATCTATTCATCCACTGATGGACACTTGGGTTGCTTCCACGTTTTATCTGTTATGAATAATGCTGTTATGTTATGAACATGGGTGTACAATATCTCTTCAAGACCCTGCTTTCAATTCTCTTGGTTATATGCCCAGAAGTAGAATTGCTGGGTCACATTGTAATTCTATTTTTAATATTTTGAGGAAATGCCATATTGCTTTCCACAGCAGCTGTACCGTTTTGCATTCCCACCAACAGAAAACAAGAATTCCAGTTTTTGCACATCCTTACCAACACTTGCTGTTCTGTTTTTCTGACAGTCACCATCCAAACGGGTGAGAGGTGGCATCTCACCGTAGTTTTCATTGTACAGGTCTTCCACCTCCTTGGTTAAGTTAATTCCTAAGCATTTTATGCCTTTTGATGTTCTCATAAATGGAACTGTGCCTGAGGGAGGCAGGAGGGAGTGCCTGAGACCTGCTATTGGTGGTGCTAAGGGGGAGGAAGCTGCCGCGTCGTTTCCTACATTAAAGGACTTGAACCTTCTGCCTTCTGGAGACATCTGTGGACCCCGCCTCCCATCCGTGGCCCGCACTGAGCTGCTTCACGGGAGGGTCTCGGCTTCCCCTCACCTGCTGCACAGGAACACACCTGCTTGCACCTCAAGAGGTCAGAAGACCAGCGTCCTAACCCGAAACTGCTCTTGAACTGGCAGCTTCCCAGCAGAACTGAAAGTGAAGCAGCAGATTTGCGCACGGGTCCCTGCCACGCCCCTACCTCATGCCCTCCGTTGACTGGTGGCGGTGGTTGCGGCAGAGCTGCGGCATGCCCAGCATGGCCTCGGTCAGCACGGCCAGGAAGCCCAGGCTCTCCACGAAAAGGGCCGAGTCGATGGACAGGTAGGTGACACAGCCCGCCACACCGGTGAAGGCCAGGACACACTGCACGTAGTCCCCAAAGCTGTTCCAGTGCCAAAAGTGCTGGGGGTTGAAGTCTAGGGCAAAAGGGAGAGAAATGTGAACTAGGTGTGCAGGCCAAGGTCAGTGTGGGGAAGACGGGACCGAGTGGGGAGGTCAAGGTCAGTGTGGGGAGGACGGGACCGAGTGAGCAGGTCAAGGTCAGTGTGGGGAAGACGGGACCGAGTGGGGAGGCCAAGGTCAGTGTGGGGAGGACGGGACCGAGTGGGGAAGCCGAGGCCAGTGAGAGGAGGATGTAAACTGTGGGCTCCATCTGCCTCCATTACGGCATTTCTGAAAGAGCCTTGATACAGATATTAGCTCCACATGAAAGACACTAAAACCCTTAAATTCTTCTTAAAATACTCTGGTAGTGTACCGTGGGCTGGTCCAGAGCCTCTGGAACCTCTTCTCCTGGTTAGAATCCCCGTTCCTTCCCTCTACAACTTTGGATTAATTTTGTTTCTCCATTTCCTCAGATGTAATAGAGGAACAATAGTCCCTACCTCCTAGGGTTGTTTTATTGGTTAAATGAGTTAATGTTATGAATCTCAAAAGTACCCAGCCCATAATAAGGGCCCAGCAAAAATGTACGATATCACCACACACTTAGCTGATATGATGTTATTGTTTGCTGCACAGACGTGTCCTGCCAAAACCAAATTCACAAGCACTCACACAAATGAGCAGTTCACATGAGGTTCCGGGGCTCTGGCAGAGACACGCGGGGGTCCTGGGCACAGACGTGGTGGCCGGGAAGGTCAGGGAATGGGGATAAACACGGAGGGAGTCGGGGAGGGCATGATGTGCCGAGCCTGACCCAGTCCTTAGACTGGTAGGGTCCAGAGCCTGGCACCCCTTCGGGAAAAGGCCCAGCAAGGGCTGCCAGCATGGGCGAGACCACCAGGAGTCGGCCGTCCAGGGGGCCGGGAGGTGCCATGGGGGAGGGTCCAGGCTGCACCACACGCCCTGTCCCCCACATCCAGGTCCCCCACGTGAGGACACTGGGCATCGGAGCTGGGAAGGGGGAGGGCAGGCAGGGGCGCCAGAGGCGGAATGGACACGGCCTGCGTCTCTGAGGTCCCCTCCCCGAGGACCTCAGGGTCCTGAGCCTGGCTGCTCCCTGAAGAAGCCCCAGCTGCAGTGTGTGGGCCTGCGTGTGTGGGGGGCGGGACACGGAGCAGCGGGCCCACGCACAGGCGTCCCAGACAGAGGGCCCGAGAGGGTGTGGCAGGGGAGGACTTGCAGGCCTGCCGAGTTAGGTCCTGTCTTTGTGCCCGAGGAGCGGGGAGAACATGGTCAGGGCTGAGAGCTCGGGCAGGACAGGGACGGCTGAGGACACCAGGTGAGTGTGCGGGGACTTCAGAAAGCTGGGTCTGTGGTCAGTCGATCGGAAGCCTTTCTATTTTAGGTTCTCAGGGAGCAAGTCAGTTGGCAAATGGCTACCAGAAAACCCTTGTCAAAAAGTTTCTGAGGGCTTCCCTGGTGGCGCAGTGGTTGAGAGTCCGCCTGCTGATGCAGGGGACACGGGTTCGTGACCCGATCTCGGAAGATCCCACATGCCTCGGAGCGGCTGGGCCCGTGAGCCATGGCCGCTGAGCCTGCGCGTCCGGAGCCTGTGCTCCGCAACGGGAGAGGCCACAACAGTGAGAGGCCCACGTAACGCAAAAAAAAAAAAAAAAAGTTTCTGAGAAGAGACTGAGGTTGGGCCCCTACCTTCATGTGCAAAAATTAACTCAAAATGGACCAAAGACTAAACATACTAGATAAAACTACAAAACTCTTAGAAGAAAATACAGGGAGAAAGCATCATGATACTGAATTTGTTAGTGATTTCTTAGATATACCAAAAGCACAGGCAATAAATGAAAAAATAGATAAATTGGACTACATCAAAAATTTTTAACTTCTGTGTTTCTAGGGAAAAACCTCCTTGATATGGGTCTTGGCAACGATTTTTTGGATATGATTCCAAAAGCACAAGCAACAAAAGCAAATATAAACAAGTGGAATTACATCAAACTAAAAAGCTTCTGCAACTCAGAGATATAAAGAACAAACTAGTAGTTTTTGGGGGGGTCCAATACAGGGGTGGGAGGGTGCGCGGTACAAACTACTGGGTGGAAGATCAGCTACAGGGATGTACTGTACAACACAGGGAGTATAGCCAATACTTTGTAAATGGAGTGCAACCTTTAAAAAGTGAATGGAAAAAGAAACAAAGAGAAAGCTTCTGCAGAGCAGAAGAAACAATCGGCAACATAAAAAGGCAACCTATGGAATGGGAGGAGATATTTACTATCTTATAAGGGGTTAATACCCAAAACAGATACAGAACCAGACCACTCAACATCAAAAAACAAACAACCCAATTAAAAATGGGCAGAATGGGACTTCCCTGGTGGTGCAGTCGTTGGGAATCCGCCTGCCAGTGCAGGGGACACGGGTTCGAGCCCTGGTCCGGGAAGATCCCACATGTCACGGAGCAACTAAGCCCGTGAGCCACAACTACCGAGCCTGCGCTCTAGAGCCCGCGAGCCACAACTACTGAGCCCGAGAGCCACAACTACTGAGCCCGTGCGCCTAAAGCCCGTGCTCCGCAACAAGAGAAGCCACCGCAATGAGAAGACCACGTACCGCAACAAAGAGTTGCCCCACTCGCCGCAACTAGAGAAAGCCCGTGCAGCAATGAAGACCCAACACAGCTAAAAATAAATAAATGAATGAATGAATTTATTAAAAAATAAAAAAATTAAAAAGAAAGTGGGCAGAGGAATTGAATAAACGTTTTTCCAAAGAAGACATACAAGTGGCCGACAGGTACATGAAAAGATGCTCAACACCACTAATCATCAGGGAAATGCAAATCAAAACCATAATGAGATGTCACCTCACACCTGTCAGAATGGTCATCATCAAAAAGACATGAAATAACAAGTGTTGGTGAGGAGGTGGGAAGAGGGAGCCCGTGCACTGCTGGGGGGGATGTAAATTGGCGCAGCCGCTGCGGAAAACAGGACGGCAGTTTCTCAACAAATTAAACACAGAATTACTATTTGATTCAGCAATTCCACTTCCGGACATACACCCAAAAGAACTGAAAACAGGTACTCGAACAGATATTTGTACACCCAGTCCTGAGGCTACAGGACGTCAGCGCGAGCTTGGACAGAAGAATGGTGCCCAGAGCCGTGCCAGAGTCACGGCATCTCTGCCCGCCCCCCACCCCCAGGGAGGGTCAGGCCTGGGGCTTCACCTTGGCTTCAGGGAGGCCGCAGGGGGCCCATGTGGCCACCTCCGACTTCTCGCTAGCTCTCTTCAGGCCATCCCGGGCCCCTGGTCTGCTGGTCCACATCCTGCTGCATCACAGGCAGGTTCTGCAAAGCCGTTGTAGCCAAAAAATCATCCACACAAATGCCAGAAACAGGGTACAGAGAAGGTCGAGGTTACCCCACGGGCGCTCGGTGGAGTCAGCATCCTGTCAAGCCCCCTGCTCAGCTGACGCTGAGGACAGGACCCCTCCCTCCCTGCGTTCACCATGACGGACTCACAGGAGGGACATGAGGACCAAAAGTGGGGTCAAGATGAGGGGGGACGGCGTCCGTGGGAGCGCGGAGGGGCTGGGAGCCCAGCTGCCACCTCCAGAGAGCTCGGTTATCTGGCTGCCATTTGCCAAAGCACGTGACTGTATTAAGTCTGGCGCGCAATCTGCGTTTACACTCGAAAACACAAAGTTGCATTTTATGTAATTAAGCTCATCTGCGGCAGAAAACACAGCCTCTTGGATACATTTCTAAAGAATTTCTTTTGGAAGCAAGGACTGCGTACAGGCTCACGAGCGCCCGCCCGCTCTCCACCCCCAGCGTGACGGACGGATCGGCCTCCTGCCATCAGCCTGGCACCAGCCAGGGGGCCCTGGGCGGGCGAGCCGGGCCAGGCTGGGGGGCTACGCGGGCCGGCAGGACGCACAGCGCGCGCCAGCTCCCGGGACTCGATGCTCAGGAAACTGCCCCCTCCGAAGGATTAGGTGCCAACAATTCACTTCGGGAACCTAGGAGACACGGCCCTTTCCACCGTGCCTCACCGTGATGACCTGTGGAAATGAGCGTAATTCCTGCCGTTCAGGTTTATAAAGCTTCAACCACGTGGGTCAGAGTCCGACAGCAGCGCTCAGGCATCACAGCTGTCAAATTCTCATCCAACAGCCCCTCACCGGAGCACCCACTGCTGTGGTGGTGGCGAGGGTCTGGGCTGCCCACCACAGCCACCGCAGTCGCTGGGACGTGCCCCCCTTCAGTAAACCCGACCTGAGACCAGCATCCGCCTTCTGCAGCCGAAGTGCTGTCCCCGCGCGAGGACCACACTCGGAACCAGCCGGCAGCCGGGCGAGTGGGTGAGTGAAGCGGGCAGGGGCAGAGGCGTGCGGGGGGCGGTGGGGGGACGTGAGGGCGGCCCAGCAGTGCCACCGGGCCCCGCATCTGAGTGCGAGGGGCTTCGAAACACAAAGGCACGCAGCTTGCTCACAGGTCTATGCTCAGGAAGAGGTGGGACCAAGTAAGCATGTTCTGAACGAGTAACTCAAGGTGTCTCTGCAAAAGGCCCGAATGACTGTAACAGGCATCATCGTCCGTAAGCGTGAATTCCGGCCGAGGTGGAAAGCCGCCCGACTCAGCGCTCATGTGGCAAACAGCACTTTACCGCCTCAGGAAACAAGATCCAAGAGGTCAGTGCCTCCAAGGCCACTGCTGCACAGTGACCGCCGCACAGTGACCGCGGCACGCCCTCCGGGGGGTGAGCACAAAGCTCCCTGAGAACGGGAAAGGGCAGGAGGAAGTGTGGCTCAGAGGAGGTGGGATAGGAGCTAGTCATCGGGGAGAGAGGACCGGTCATGATCGATGCCCGCTCCCCAGAAGTCTGTCTCTGCCTGTATCACAGGCAGGGGAATCGTCTCTTCCAGGAGCTGTGTTGACCACCGTTTCTGAAGTTCCAGGAAAAAGTACCAGCACCAGGGAGCACCTGGCCCTTTACAAGATGATACAGCAGTGAATTGCCAGAGGAAGGAAAAAGAACCCTCACATGCATTTTCACAATACTTATCACATATTTGAGACGAAAGAGGAAGGCAAAGTGTGATGAGATCAAGAAGATGAGAGGGGCTTCCCTGGTGGTGCAGTGGTTAAGAATCCGCCTGCCAATGCAGGGGACACGGGTTCGAGCCCTGGTCCAGGAAGATCCCACATGCGGCGGAGCAACTAAGCCCGTGCGCCACAGCTACTGAGCCTGCGCTCTAGAGCCTGCAAGCCACAACTGCTGGGCCCACGTGCCACAACTACTGAAGCCCGCGCGCCTAGAGCCCGTGCTCTGCAAAAGAGAAGCCACTGCAGTGAGAAGCCTGTGCACCGCAACGAAGAGTAGCCCCCCGGTCGCCGCAACTAGAGAAAGCCCACACGCAGCAACGAAGACCCAATGCAGCCAAAAATAAATATAATTAATTAATTAATTTAAAAAAAAAAAAGAAGACGAGAGCCCCACAGATGACCAGCTGTGTTTCCATGGCAACAGTGTGACTTGATGCCGGTGGGCTTCAGATGCAGTCACTGTCCCTCTCTGTGGCCCAGCAACTGAACTGGAACGTCCAACCCCATCCAAGCCTGTCAACTCACTCAGCCTACAATGTTCACTGAAAATCAAGGCACAGGGCCTTCCTAAAAAATAGGCACCCGTAAGCCAAGCACACCCTAAGCCACCTCAATTCATGCATTTACCACAAACGGAGCCATCTAAGGAGGGCCCCCCAGAGCAGCAGGGGGACAGCATGGGGATTCCCTGGGACACCCACAGTGGCAGCTCGCACCAGAGCAAAGGAGCGGAGGGAACAGCCCATCCCAGTCACCACCGCCCTGAGAAGAAAGGTTAATCATCCTTCCACTCTGGCAAATTCCAGGCTGTAGGACAGGAACAAAAACCCATACTAGCTGGGCATTTACACCTAAGCGGCTAGGGGTGCTTAAAAGAATACAAAGGCCGGAAAAGTGAAAACTGAGCTGCCACTTCTCTTTCCAGCCAAGATGGGGCAAAGGGGCCACATTTACTCTCCCAAACAACCAAAACACGGTCAAAATATGTGGAGTTTTGGACCAAAAATGGGCAAAATATATCCTTGTAAGACCCTGGACACTGGGCAGTGAAGGACAGCGATCTGTGAGATGGGGAACAGGTGTGGTAAAGCCCCAAACTGTCCCGGTTGTACCCTGAGAGTTCCCAGGACGTGGGACAGGAAGTGGGACCCTCACAGCCGAGCCGGCAGACACCCTTGAGTGAAGGAGCTGGTCTGGGAATGAGCAGGTGGGGTGTGCAGGTCTCGGAGCTGGAGGGAGGGCCGCATGGGGGCAGAGGACCTGCAGAATGGCCCTCAAGGACTCGGCGGGGCCCCCACCAGCGAGGGAACCAAGAGGGTTCACATTAGCAGCCCTCACCCCAGCCAGCCTGGGAAACCTCAAAACGCACAGGCGTTAGGCAGAGCACAGGGGCAACTTGCCCCAGCAGTAGGGAACAGTTAGCCCAGACTGGGCACTGCTTTGGTTCCACTGAAATAATCGTAAAAGCAAGATCTAAGAAGATCAAACTGGGACGTCCCTGGGGGTCCAGAGGTAAATAATCTGCCTTACAGTGCAGGGGACGCACGTTCGATCCCTGGTCAGGGAACTAAGATCCCACATGCCGCGGGGCAACTAAGCCCGCATGCCACAACTACTGAGCTCATCCGCCTCAACTAGAGCCCATGAGCTGCACGCACTACAGAGCCCACGCACTCTGGAACCTGTGCACCACAACTGCAGAGCCCACAGGCCCCGGAGCCTGCATGCCACAACTAGAGAAGAGAAAACCCACACGCCACAACTAGAGAGAAGCCCACGCACCACAACGAAAGATCCCGCCTGCCTCAATGAAGATCCTGTGTGCTACAACTAAGACCTGACGCAGCCAAAGATAAACAAGATAAATAAATAAATAAATCTTTTTTAAAAATAAAAAGATCAAACTGTTTCCAAGTTACTTAACTGTACCCTAGAACAAAGCTCAAGAAAATTTATAGGCTCACAAAAATATCCATCACTCAGCAAAGTAAAATTCACAATGTCTGACATCCAATCAAAAATGACCATTGGGGGCTTCCCTGGTGGTGCAGTGGTTAAGAATCCGCCTGCCAATGCAGGGGACAAGGGTTCCAGCCCTGGTCCGGGGAGATCCCACATGCCGCGGAGCAACTAAGCCTGTGCACCACAACTACTGAGCCTGTGCTCTAGAGCCTGTGAGCCACAACTACTGAGCCTGCGTGCCACAACTACTGAAGCCTGCATGCCTAGAGCCCATGCTCCGCTACAAGAGAAGCCACTGCAATGAGAAGCCTGTGCATCACAACGAAGAGTAGCCCCCGCTTGCTGCAACTAGAGAAAGCCCGTGTGCAGCAATGAAGACCCAATGCAGCCAAAAATAAAATAAATTAAATAAATCAATTTTAAAAAATGACCATTGGAAATGGTAAATAAGTGGGTGGATATATATGATTTTTTTCTTATCATTTAAATCTTATTAATAGATAAGTGACTATTTAAACAAAATAAGAACAATGTAGCATGGGGCTTTAGCACATGTAAAGTTAACCGTATGACAGTTACACTAAGGTAGGCAGGGGATAAACAAAAGTATGCTTTTCCCTAAGATCAAGAACAAAGCAAGCATGCTTACTCTTACCACTTCTAATCAACACTCTGCTGGAGTTTCTATCCAGAGCAACCAGGCAAAAAAAAGAAGAAAGAAAGAAAGAAAAGGCATCCAGGTGGGAAAGGAAGAAGTAAAACTGTCCCTATTTGCAGATGACAGGATCTTATCTATTAAGTATCTAAGGATCCCACTAAAATCCACTAGAATGAATAAACGAGTTCAGCAAGGTTGCAGGCTATCAGATCAATATACAAAAGTAAATTGCGGGCTTCCCTGGTGGCACAGTGGTTGAGAGTCCGCCTGCTGATGCAGGGGACACAGGTGCGTGCCCCGGTCCGGGAAGATCCCACATGCCGCGGAGCGGCTGGGCCCGTGAGCCATGGCCGCTGAGCCTGCGCGTCCGGAGCCTGTGCTCCGCAACGGGAGAGGCCACAACAGTGAGAGGCCCGCGTACCACAAAAAAAAAAAAGTAAATTGCATTTCTACATACTAGCAATGAACAATCAGAAACTGAGATTTAATAAACAATACCATACATGATACGGTAATAAAAAAATATGAAATACTTAGGGATAAATCTGACAATGTGCAAGATGGGCACACTGAAAACTACAAAACGTTGCTGAGGGAAATGAAAGCAGACATAAGTGGAGAGCTACGCGGTGTTTCTGCACTGGCGGTCTCAACACCGCTGTGTCGGGAGTCTCCAAGACCATCCCCAGGTCCGATGATCTTTCAGGAGGACTCACCCAGCTGCCTCCAGAGCCACAGCCGTGATTATTATACCACAGGATATAAAGCAAGATCCACCAAGGAAAGGGCAGATGGCGCGGCATCTGGAGGACTCCAGGTGTGATGAGCTCCCAGGAGCCTCTCCCAGGACCGTCCCTCGGATGAGCTGGATTCCTCCAGCATCAGACGATGACCAGGGAAGCTCATTAAGGGCTCGGTGCCCAGAGTTTTTACTGGGGGCGGGTCACGTAGACACCCTCTGCCTAGCACACAGCAAAATCCCAGACTTCCAGAAGGAAAGCAGGTGTCCAGACAGCTGAAGCATAGAAAGCCCCTCTCATCAGTTCTGAGAATGATGGGAAGTATGCCAAACTCCAAGTTCCCAGACATCAGCCAGGGGCCAACTTGGCAAGCGGGCTTTTCTAAGGACAGCAGTCCCAGGCCTGCTGTGTTAACACTTTCTACACAATCATAAAGATGTCAATTCTCCCCAAATTAATCTATAGATTCAAGATAATCCCAATCAAAATCCTACCATGCTTTTTGTAGAAAATGACAATTGATTCTAAAATTCATATAGAAATGCAAAGCATGTAGAACAGAGAACAAAGTTGGAGGACTAAAACTACCTGATTCCAAGACATAGTACCAAAAAGCTACAGCAATTAGGACAGTGTGGTGCTGGCACAGGAATCAAGAAATAAATCTATGCGACAGAGCAGAGTCCAGAAATGAACCCCACACACACAGACAGCTGATTTCTGACAAAGATGCAAAGGTGATTTAGTGGGAAAAAAAGACGGTCTTTGGACATCCATATGCAAAAACAATAAAGTTGGAGCCATACCTCACACTGTGAACAAAAATTAACTGACAGATAATTAGATCACAGATCTAAATGTAAAACCTAAAACTGTAAAACCACCAGGAAAAAAAATAGGGAGAAACCTTTGTGCCCTTGAGTGTGACAAAGATGCCTTAAACCTGACACTAAAAGCACAACCGATAAAAGAACAAACTGATAAACTGGGCTTCATAAAAATTTAAAACTTCTGCTTGTCAAAAGAAACCACTAAAAGAATGAAAAGACAAACCACAGACGGGGAGAAAATACTGCAAACCATGTATCTGATAAAAGGACCTGTATCCAAAACATTAAAAACCCAAAATTCAATAAGAACAATTTTTAAATTGACAGAAGATTTGGATACTTCACCAATGAAGATATAAGGATGACAAACAAGCACATGAAAAGATGCTCAACATCATTAGTGAAATGCAAATTAAGACAACAATGAAATGCCACCACATACCTATCTGAATGGCTAAAAATTTTTTTTAAAAGGTCCATACAAAGTATTGATGAGGATGCAAAGCAACTGGAATTCACACACTGCTGGTGGGAATGCGAAATGATACAGAACTTTGGAAGACAGTGCAACAGTTTCTTAAAAAATTAAACATACACTTACCATATGATCCAGCCAGTCCACTCCTAGGTATACACCCAAGAGAAAAGAAAGCATATGTTCATATAGAGACCTGTATGCAAGGGTTCATTCACAGCAGTTTTATTTGTAACAGTCAAAAACTGGAAACGATCCAAATTTCCATCAACCAGTTAATAAACACACAAATTGTAGTGCAACCATATAACTCAACAATGAAAAGGAATGAACTATTGATATACTCTACAACCTGGACAAATTTTAAAACGATTATGCTGAGTGAAAGAAACCAGACAAAATAGTACATACTGTATAGTTCCAGTTCTGTCAAATTCTAGTAAACGCAAACGAATGTCTAGTGAGAGAAAGCAGATTAGGGCCTGGGGGTGAAGAGGAAAATTTGGGGGCTGACGGTCATGTTCACAGTCCTAATTTGGGTGAAGGCTGTATAATGCCCAGCCTGACCAAAACTGCACCCCAAGTGCGCTCATCATGCGCTGATCAGACCTCAGTAAAGCTGCTAAAAGAAAACGGAGCTGCTTAAACGGGGCGGGAGTTCAGAGGGGCCCAAGGAGCGAGCCACGCGGCAGGGGGACAGGCCCTCCGTCCCGGGAAGCCCGCCCCCACGGCTAAGTGTCCGGAGCTGCACGTGGGGTCGGTGAGAACTGGTGCGGTTTCACCTGCCATCCTGCTTGCACGAGGGAGGGGGTCTGCTTCCCAGTTCAGAGGTTAAGACCGAGGCCCCTCCCAGGTCCCGGACCGACCGTCACTGTCACTCGTGCTCCCTCGGACGCGAGGAGGGGTCCGCGCGTCCTCACACGAGGGACCTGCCAGTGTCCGGACCCCACCCGGGCTGCAGCCCCGGCGCAGAGGGCCTCACCGACCCTCTGAGGGGCTCCTCCCACCACAACCCAGCCCTCGGCCACTTCCCACACAGGCTTCGTCCAAGGTCACGCAGCCATGAGAGAACAGCTGGAGCCCGTCCACTCCTCTGCCTTCTGGACTCGCAAGAAGTTAAGGAAACCCTCAGGGGATGTGCTCTCGGCACATCCTCAGTGCGATGGTCGAGGACCAGGCAACCCCAGAGGGCAGCGCCCGGAAGGCTCCTGAGGACCTGACTCTTCTAATCACTGGCCGTTATGCAGGGGCCAGGAGAGGAAGCATGGGGGCTGCTGCAGGGAAGACACACGCGTCCCGGGTCACCTCCCAAGACGGCAGGGCCAAGAAAAGCTCTGAGGGACGCTAAATCAGAGAAATCTACAAAACAAGCATCACTTACAGCTCCCGGGAGAGGCTGACAAGCACATGAAAAGATGCTCAACGTCACTAATGGTAAGGGGAACGCACGTCAAAACCACAGTGAGACATCAGGTCACGGTTACTACGGTGGCGAAAATAAACAAGACAAAAGTTTTGGTGAGAATGTGGAGAAAGTGGAAACGTCATACATAGCTGGTGGGAATGTAAAATGGTGCAGCCACTTTGAGAAGCAGTCTGGCAGATCCTCAAATGATTCCACATGGAGTTACCACGTACCCAGCAACTCCACGCCTATGTAAATGCCCAAAAGAACTGAAAACATATGTCTACATGAAGACTTCCAAGGAATATTCACAGCAGGACTATTCACAACAGCCAGAAGGTAGAAACAACCCAAATGTCCATCAGTGGACGAACGGATGAACAAAATGTGGTCCAGCCATACAATGGAATGTTACTCAGCCTTAAAAGGGAATGATGGGGCTTCCCTGGTGGCGCAGTGGTTGGGGGTCCGCCTACCGATGCGGGGGGCGCGGGTTCGTGCCTCGGTCCGGGAGGGTCCCACGTGCCGTGGGGCAGCTGGGCCCGTGAGCCATGACCGCTGGGCCTGCGCGTCCGGAGCCTGTGCTCCGCAACGGGAGAGGCCACAACAGTGAGAGGCCCGCGTACCGCAAAAAAAAAAAAAAAAAAAGGGAATGACGTACTGACACATGCTCCAAACTGGATGAATCTTGAAAACATTATGCTCAGTGAAAGAATCCAGACACAAAGGCATATATTGTATTATTCCCTGATGTGAAGTGTCCAAAACGGGCAAAACAGTTTAGTGGTTGCCAGGGCTTGGCATGAGGAAATTGGAGGTGTGGAGTCTCTTTTTGGGGTGATAGAAATGTGCTGTAATTAGATAGTGGTGATGACTGCACAACACTGTGAATGTACTAAAAAACACTGAATTGTATACTTTCAAATGGTTAAAATGGATTACTTTGTGTAACTTTTATCTCAACTTTAAAAATTTTCAGGGTAAGTTTTATGGTATGTAAACTATATCTTAAAAATAAATGTTAATGTATAATAAAGTTTTTCATATATATGATTTGCTTTTCATAGAGAGATACAGACGTAAATACCCACTTTAGTAAATATATTTTCTAATGCTGAAATTAAAAATAGTTCTTTTAAACTTCAAGTTTTAGGTGCCGTCATCTGAATCCTGGACAACTTAAAATACATTTAGTGACCCATCTACCCATCAACTGTAACTGACGTGTTGCGGTGAATTAAATCAAGCAGTAGGGAGAAAACAGTAGGAATTATATAAGGAAAAATGTCAGCTGAAGATACCACTGGGTAGAATAGAAAGCATGAAATGAAATTTGCAGAGTTTAGTCAGAAAAAGTTAAGAGGAACACAGAAGCTGCTTAATAAAAAGTAAATTCCTGATCTGTAATCAGATGTGACCAAACATTTTTTCTACTTCTTTAGAGATTCCTGTGTCAGAAGATTTTCTCATTAATAATTAAAAAAATAAGCTAAGAAAGAAGAGAGGTCTGGATTCCTTTCAGAAAAACTGGTGCTAGCCCAGGCACAGGGGAGGGCGGGCACCCCGACTCCTCCAAAGGAGCCACACCTTCCTCCCCTGGGGCTCCCGGGCCCTGCTCTGCCGGGGTCTGTCAAGTGCAGGTGCAGGCGTGAGCAGACGGTGCTCAGAGCCCAGGAACACGGGCAGGACACCGCCAGGAGGATGCCCGAGGAACCGGAGGTGTTAACATAAACTGCACCCCGTCACCATTTCCGCAGCGAGCCCCAAACTCAGGCAGGATATGCTTTCTCCCGGGATGTGGTTTCCAGACAAAAAGGCAAGACTTGAAAGCAAGGCATTGAGAGCTGAAGGGAGGCGCCCAGGACTGGGGGCCGAGCCGCGTGTCGCCTCAGATGCATCCAGCTCACTGCTCCCTACCTGCCTCTAAAGACACCTGGTGGTGACGAGCACATCCCTGAAGCTTCCCAATTACTGAAACGTTACTCGGAAGGTCTGAGGCTTCCCTGGATCCACAAATCCATCCCTTCCTTGTTCAGTCCGATCGCTTCTGGGTTAAGACGTGATTTACCATTTGGAGAATCTGCACCAGGAGACTGTGTCCTAGTGGCAAGAAAGCCTCGGTTTCTTATCAGATTGCGTTTGTATGCTCCAAACGAATATGGAAGACATCTGGCCTAAGAGGGTGTACACCGGCCACCGGTGAAAAGAGCAGAGACCCAGGGGAGGTTTCCGAATGCGGCTCCAGACACAAAAGCTGCTGCGCCACGGAGCCGACCTGGGCCGCCGCACTCAGCCTGGTGCTTTCCTTAGCGAGAGAAAAGCAGGAACAGCGCTCAGACACCCCAGGTACCGCCGCACGCAACCTGCAGCCGTGTCCGGGCAGCCCTTCCTGGGCCTCCGCTCCGGCCGGCACACGGGCCCCTCCCCAGGCAGGATCGCGGGTCCTCACCGGGTACCTGCGAGGGACACGCACCAGCCGGCCGGCCCAGGAGCCCCCTGCGCCCCCAGCGACTTGTCTAGAGCGCACGCCCTCCAGGTGGGGCTCCGCTGTATGTAAACTGCACCTCCACGGAGTTGATTTTTAAAAATACACAAACCGCTCACCTATCTCAATGCAATAACTTGGTCCTCTCAAATCGTGAGGTCACATTTCAAAGAGGAAGGAGGCTTCTGGGGACGCTGTGGGCACTGCCCTCTGACCCCGGACGCCTGGGCCTGGCCGGTAGCAGGGCCGATGCCGAGGCCGGTTTGCTGCCACCGGACTCGGCCGTCGGGTCCGCTCCTCGCGTAGCCGTCCAAGGCCACGGAAAACCGGCACAACCGCCACCACCGCCTCCCGGGCCGCCAGGGGGGCCCGGACCCGTCCCGCCCACAGCCCGGGGCCCGCCCCTCCCATTAAAGCCGAGACCCTATTCACCACTGGCAGTTACGGCTCCGCAGCAACTGACGCTCAATCCTAGCCTGGCGGCCCGCGCGCGCCCCCGTGCGACCCGCTCCCGGGAAGACACGAGTGACCGCCGGAGGGCCCCGTGCGCTCCGGCCCCCGCCCCATGGGGAGAGCGCGCGAGCCCCGGGGCGGGAACACCACCAAGGGGGCTCCCCACGCTCCCCACTCCCGGGGGCAAGACCACCCTCGGGATGGCCCCGTTCTCAGAAGACCCTCACGTGCCAACTTTCCATCCCTTCAAAGCCCTGGTTCAAACTGAAACGCGGCTCTTAACCCCACTGCTGGCTCATTCACCTGTTTATATGACTCTGAAGTGCCCGCTGGGTCCTGGGACACAGCCCTGACCTCCGAGCCCACGTCCAGGGCTCACCCTCCAGCAAAGAAAGAGGGTGTGCCAGCCCCCATGGGAGCACAGGGCCATCTGAGAAAGCCCAGGGCACGGTCCGGCTGGGTTCCAGGTAGGGGCTGACCTGGAGGGAAGCGCACCCAGGTGCGGACCCTTCCTGGCCCCCAGCTTCACTTTATCCAAATGACCAGGGACGACACAGGACTCAGCGAGGGTAGCCAGCGATCTGGTGCACGAGTATAAATGTCCTCTCAGCCTACAGAGCCTGGTCCACGTTTCGAAGCCACCTTTCATCCCGTATGCCCCCAACACCACCCTCGCCCAAAGCAGGCAGGCCATGGCCCAGAGACTCAGAGACCCAGCCGAAAGCCCCACCGACCCCCTAGCTGGGCAGGACTGACCACTGAGAGGGGACACGCCCCTCATTCAAAAGTGCTACCTGGGAGGTGAGCTCATCACGTCCCAAGGCGGCCCCGGGCAGGGTGAGCCTCCTCGTGGGAGCTGGTTGGTTGGCCTTCCTGGCTCCTGGCTGCAGGAGGCTTTTCGTCGTGTCCCGTCACACCTCCAGGCCCCACTGCTAGCTTCTGCTCGGACAACGAGGGAGGCCAGAGGCTGACGGCCTGTGCTCCCTGCTCTGCCATTCTGTCCAGCGAGCTGGTCACTGGCTGACCAAACCAGCTCTGTGCTGAACCACAGCACCCACATGGCTGTACCCAGCTGAACTAGCACCAGAAAGGCCCTGACCCAGGCAGACTGGGATAAATCGTTTTCCCCAAATCAAAATAGCAGCTTCACTTTAAAAGTGAAGTTTTAAGGCTACTTCTCAAAACATAAGGGAGGACATGGCCTTCCGGTAAGGTGAACCTTCCAGAACGCCCACTTGACAGTAAACCCACAGAGAATGCTCAAGTTCCCTGAGTTCACCCATAAGTAAATAAAAACAGAAAAGCTAGTGAGTGCCCTCCTGGCCTGAAACATCCTCTGTAATTCGGCCAGCAGGGCTTCAGTGGGGTGAAAAGCAGCCGAGGGGATGGGCACGTCCAGGACAGGGGTGTGAGGTTCTCCACACCCCTGGTGTGAGTCTCTGGAACGGAGAGGCATCTATTTGGGAAAAGAGCCTGGACATGGCCTGCTTCCTGCCCCGACCCCGAGTGTGATGACAGCATCACCCCAGGCGGGGGCAGCCCAGATGGGCCCCTCCTGGCAGCCCCCAGGAGCAGCAGGCACAGAATACCCCTCCTGCCTCAGTGCGCTCATGGGGTGGAGGTCCCACAACTGGAGGGGAAGCCGGGAATACCACGGGCTACAACCCCCAGTGCCTGCACTTAGAGCACTGCTGTCACCCCAACAAGGGCCACCGCTGCCCAGCCTCCAGCTGCAGAGCAAGGGTTTAGAGGGTCTGCCCTGGAAGTGGAGGGGTGAGAACAGAGCGCTCCACAGCTCCCCCCAGAGGGATACCTTGCTTGGAACAGGTTCAAGCCTAAGGGCACAGACAAAAACAATAGGTAACCTGCTGGAGGGGCAACTGAGGGGAAGCTGGCGGTTTATCAGAGAGAGACAGCAAGAGCGGTGCTCCTGGACACAGCAACTGTCAAAGGCTGGCCTCAGGCCACCCCTGCCTGACTTTACTGGATCAGACCTTAGAGCGCTGCATGGCCTAGGCCCTTATCAAAACCAACAGAGCAATCAGTTGTTAATCAGTGGTGGCAGACCCGAGAGAAGCTTAACAGGGGGGCCAAGGAGAGTCAAGGACAGCTTGTCCACAGCCAGCCTGGCGGGGGAGCAGGGAGAGAGATTCTAAGAGGGCAGCCATCAAGCCAGGTCACTAAACACACAGACACGCAAAGAAGCCCCCCAACCAGGGTGGGGTCAGTATCCAGAGTTGCTACAATATTTTACCTAAAATAGCCAGTTTTCAACAAACTATGTATGGAAAGTTGCCCACACACAGAAGAAGAAGAAAGAAAAGAAAAAGAAGGAAACATTGCTTTTGAAGGGACAGAACTATTGGACTTAGCAGAAAAGACTTCAAAGCCGCCATTACAAATACGTCTAAAGAACATAAAGCATTAAAGGAACGGGGCTTCCCCGGGGGCGCAGTGGTTGGGAGTCCGCCTGCCGATGCGGGGGACACGGGTTCGTGCCCCGGTCCAGGAGGATCCCACATGCTGCGGAGCGGCTTGGCCCGTGAGCCACGGCCGCTGAGCCTGCGCGTCCGGAGCCTGTGCTCCGCAACGGGAGAGGCCACAAGAGTGAGACGCCCGCGTACCGCAAAAAAATAAAAAAAAAAGAATTAAAGGAAGTATACTGACAATGTCTCATCAAACAGAGAATATCAATAAAGAGGTAGAAATCATTAAAAAGAGCCAAATGAAAATTCTGGAGTTGCAAAGTCCAGTAATGGAGGTAAAAAAAATGCACAATAGGGGCTCAACAACAGAACTGAGCTGGCAGAAGATTCAGCAAACTTGAACACAGATCAATAAAGATTATGCATCTGAAGAACAATGAGAAAATAGAATTCAGAAAATTGAACAGAGCCTCAAAGACACACAGAACAATAGTCAGTGCACCAGCATGTGTGTGACGGGTGCACTGAAGAGAGGAGAAAGGAGAAGAAAACAGCCTAAGAAATAATGACCAAAACCTTCCCAGATTTGATGAAAATATCAGTCTACACACCCAAGAAGCTTAACAAGTTCCAAAAAGGATAAGTACAAAGAGAACTACACCCTCACTGAATACCATAGTCTAAATGTTGAATGCCAAAGAAAAAGACAGACTCTTGAAATCAGCAAGAGAGGGAATTCCCTGGCAGTCCAGAGGGTAGGACTCCATGCTTTCACTGCCAAGGGCCTGGGTTCAATCCCTGGCCAGGGAACTAAGATCCCGCAAGCCGAGTGGCACAGCCAAGAAATTAAAAAAAGAAGAAAGAAATCAGGGACTTCCCTGGTGGTGCAGTGGTTAAGCATCGCCTGCCAATGCAGGGGACAAGGGTTCGATCCCTGGTCTGGGAAGGTCCCGCATGCCACAGAGCAACTCAGCCTGTGCACCACAACTACTGAGCCCACGCTCTAGAACCCTCGAGCCACAACTACTGAGCCCGTGTGCCACAACTACTGAAGCCCTCATGCCTAGAGCCCGTGCTCTGCATCAAGAGGAGACACCACAATGAGAAGCCCGCGTACCACAACTAAGAGTAGCCCCTGCTCACCGCAACTAGGGATAGCCTGTGTGCACCAACGAAGACCCAATGCAGCCAAAAATTTTAAAAATAAATTAACTTAAAAAAAAAAGAAAGAAATCAGCAAGAGATAATAAGTAACATATTCGAAATGCAGCAAAGAAACTGTCAACCAAGATTCTTACATCCAGCAAAACTTTATTTTTTTATCCTGGCTGAACAGCTTGTGAGATCTTAGTTCCCCAACCAGGGACTGAACCTGGGCCCTGGGCCCTCAACAACAAGATCGTGGAGTCCTAACCACTGGACCACAAGGGAATTCCTGCAAAAAAAAAATTTTTTTAAAACAAGGGCAAAACAGAGACATTTCCAGATAAAAAAGAACTGGGAGAATTTCTTGTTAGCAGACCCATCTTACAGGGAGTACAAAAAATAAGTTCTTCATGATGAAAGCAAGAGACATCAGGCAATAATTATAATCCACTTGAGAAAAACAAAAAGTATAGGTAAAGGTAATTATGTAGGTAATTATAAAAGACAGTATACGTGCGTAGTTCTTCTCCTTTCCTCTCTTAACTGATTAAATAATTAAGTTAGTATAAGTCTGAAGTAGATTCTGGTAAGATGCATATCATAAGCCTTAGAGCAACCACCAAGAAAATAACATAATATAATATAAAGTGATATAATGTAGTATACACACACACACACATACATATATATGTGTGTCTATATATATATTTAAGGCTCATTAAAGGAATTAAAATATTACACTAGAAAATGTTCACTTAATACAAAAGAAAGCAGTAAAGAAGGAACAGTTGGGGGTTAGGGTAGACATGAGGATAGAAAACAGAAACTGAAATGGCAGGTGTGAATCCAAACATATCACACTAACGTTAAATGTGAATGACTTAAACAATCCAATCAAAGGGCAGAATTGCCAGAATGATTTTTTTTAAACGATCCACTATATGCTGTCTACAGGAGACATACTTTAGATTAAAAGATACAAAGAAGTCAAAAGTAAAGTGGAAAAGATATACCATACAAACAGCAATCATAGGAGATCTTCAGTAGCTACACTACTATCAGAAAAAAATTGACTTTAAAACAAAAAAATTACTAGAAATGAAGGAAAATTTTATAATGATAAAAGGGCCAATCTATCAGTATGATAAAACTATAAACATATGCACCTAACAACAGTGTCCCAAAATATAAAAAGCAAAAACTGACAGAAGTGCAAAGAGAAACAAATAATCTAAAGGTAGTTGAACATTTCAATACACACTTTTAGTAATGGACATAACAACTAGACAGAGGAAAAAGGGAAGAGGAGACCTGACCACACTACAAACCTAACAGACACCCCTCCACCGCCACCTGACAACAGCAGAATATACATCATCCTGAAGTGCACATGGAACGTTCTCTAAGAGAGACCATCAGCCAGGCCATCAAACAAGCCTCAATTTTAAATGACTGGAATAGGGACTTCCCTGGTGGTGCAGTGGTTAAGTATCCGCCTGCCAATGCAGGGGACACAGGTTCGATCCCTGGTCCAGGAAGATCCCACATGCTGCGGAGCAACTAAGCCCATGCACCACAACTACTGAGCCCATGCTCTAGAGCCCGCAAGCCACAACTACTGAGCCCACGTGCCACAACTACTGAAGCCCATGTGTCTAGAGCCTGTGCCTCGCAACAAGAGAAGCCACTGCAATGAGAAGCCCGCGTGCCACAACAAAGAGTAGCCCATGCTTGCCCCAACTAGAGAAAGCCCGCAAGCAGCAACAAAGACCCAATGCGGCCAAAAATAAATAAATAAATACATTAATTTTTTAAAAATATAAAATAAAATGACTGGAATAATACAAAATATGTTCTCCAACTACAATGGAATTAAATTAAAAATCAATAACAGAAGGAAATTTGGGGGATTCACAAATATGTGGAAATTAAACAACAAACTCAAAAATAACAAATGAGTCAAAGAAGAAATCCTGAAGGAAATTTAAAAATATTTTAAGACCAATGCAAACAAAAACACAACATACCAAAACTTATAGGATGCAGCTAATGCATTCCTTACAAGGAAATTATGGCTGTAAATGCTATATTTAAAAAGAAGATCAACTATACTATATGGCTGTAATTATGGCATAATTAAAATTATGGCTGTAAATGCTATATTTAAAAAGAAGATCAATTTAAAAAAAGAAGAAATATCTCAAATCAGTAAATTAATTCTATCTTAAACTTAAAAAACAAAAAGCAAACTAAACCCAAAATAAGCAGAAGGAAAGAAATAATAAATACTAAAGTGGAAATAAATAGGGACTAGAAAAACAATAGAAAAAAAATCAACAAAACCAGAAGTTGGCTCTTTCGGGAAAAAAACCCAATTAAATGGACAAACCTTGAGCTGGAAGAACCAAAACAAGAAGGAGAGAGAAAGGGAGGAGAGTCAAATTACTAAAGTCAAGAATTAAAGAAAGATCATTACCACCAACTTTACAGAAATCAAAAAGATTATAAGGGAATACCAAGAACAATTATATGCCAACAAATTAAATAACAGATTAAATGGACAAATTCCAAGAAAGAATTTCTATTGAAACTAATTCAGGAAGAAATAGAAAATCAGAATAGATCTATAACAAGTAAAAGACTGAATTAGTACTTTTAAAACTTCCCACAAAACGCCTAGGCCCAGAGAGTTTCACTGGATAATTGTACCAAACATTTAAAAGAATTGGTGAACTTGCAACAAGCAGTAAATAAGCCCCATAGATCTAATGCACAGTATAGTGAATATAGATAACAACATTGTATTATAATCATCAAACTTGCTAAGAGACTAAAAGTAATTATTCCAACTACTAAAAAAAAAGATAATTATGTAACATGATAGAGGTGCTCATTATCACTACATGGCTATCATATCACAGTATATAAATGTATCAAATTAACATGTACACATTTAACTTACATAATGTTATATGTCAAATATATTTCAATTAAAACATTTTAATTAATAAGGAATTGATAGCAGTCCTTCACAAAGTCTTAAAATTAAAAAAAATAGAAGAGGAAGGAACACTTCCCATTCCCAACTTACTTTATAAAGCCAGTTCTATCCTGATACTAAAACCAGTCATCACAAAAAGAAAAAAAAAGACCAATACTTCTTATGAATATGGACACAAAAGTCCTCAACCTAATACTAGCAAACAGAATCTAGCAACTTATAAAAAGGATTATACATCATGATCAGATGAGATTTATCCCGAGAATGCAAGGTTGGTTCAGCATACAAAAATCCATCCATGTAATACGCTGTAATAGCAGAATAAAGGACAAAACCACATGATCATCCCAACGGACACAAAAAGCATTTGACAAACTTAAATATCCTTTCATGATGAAAAAACTGAACAAACTCAGAATAGAAGGGCACTTGCTTAACCTAATAAAGGGCATCTCTGTAAAATCCATAGCTAACATCACACTTAATGGTCAAGGACTAAATGCCCTCTCATTACAATCGGGAACAAGACAAGCACATGTATTCTCCCACTTCTGGCCAGGGTTATTAGGCAAGAAAGAGAAATGAAAAGCATCCAGATTGGAGAAGAAGGAGCAAGACTATCTCTATCTGCGGATGACATCATCTTGCATATAGAAAAGCCTCAAATATCCACTAAAAAACTATTAGAATAAATGAGTTCTGCAAAGTTGCAGGACACAAGATCCATATGTGAAAATCAATTTTATTTCTACAAAGTAACAATGAGCAAACCAAAGTGAAATCAAGAAAACAATTCCATTTACCATAGAATCAAAAAGAATAAAATACTTTGGAATAAATTTAACAAAAGAATTCCAAACCCTGTGTTCTGATCATTTCTCTTTCTTTCTACCTCTCCGTGCCCCGCCCTCCCTCTCCTCCCGACACACACACAGAAAATGGGCAGGTTTCTAGGAGCTACTTCATGCTTGAAAACAGCAGGTGTGGTCGGTTAGCTGGCTGGAGCCTTGGCCACACTGGGTGGATGATGTGCATGCAAGGTGAGGATGTGGCACAGATGCGAGCAGAGACAGAGAGGGACCGAGCTGCAGAGGAGGAAGCTCATGCAGTGTGGTATCTACCCAGATGTGACCGCCTGGGGGGGCTCATGCAGCGTGGTACCTACCCAGATATGACCGCCTCGGGGGGGCTCTGGCTTCATCTTTATTATCTGCAGCTACATTTAAAGACAGAGAGAGAGAAAACAGGAAGGAAGAGGAGACAAAAACAGACTGGTTTTAACACTGGTAAGTCCTTGTTGTATTTCTTTAAAACAACAACAACAACAATGGAACAGGAAGACAGCAAGCTTTTGGTTTCGTGCATTAGGAAATCCACTTTCTGAACCATTTTTCTCCAGACCTACCCTCCTCCAAATAAGTGCTTGGGACAGAGGGAAGAAAATGAAAAGCCACCTCATTTTCACTTAATGTCTAAGGTCAGAGGTGCCGACAGAGATACAGCGGACCCTGCCTCTACTGTCCCCTGGGAACTCATCTGTACACAAGCCCTGGTTGCAAGATAGTTGTCTCCGGGTCCAAACTCTCCGGAAGGTTGCTCAATAGGGCTGTTTTCAGAGGACACGCAGCAGGACTCCCGCCGTACACGGAGAGCTAGCTCAGCACGTGAACTTGACCTCCCTCGGACATCGCACCCAGTCAGGGGGCAGGTCTGGCAGCCGTCCCGCTGTGGCCCAGGAAGCAGTACCTGACCCAGTGTGCGACAATTCGATGGCCAGGTACCTTGCCCCCCCGAGCACCCCACCCCACCTGAGACCTCCCTAGTCTGGGCCACCCCAGGACAATGAATGACTGACCTACCGACCAGAGGCCCTGAAGACAGGGCACCTCCAGCTGGGTTCCACCTGCAGGTGGGGTCTGGGATGGACGGTAGTTAAAGAGGAGAGTCACTGAGGTCAGAGAGCAGAGGCAGGATCAAAGGTCGTGTGTCACCTGCCCCAGGCCATGTACACTCTACCCCAAAATGGAAATTTTGCAAGTAATCAGCTAATAGCAAACACCAGACTTGCTGCCTAGACCCGGGAGGAGCTGGGGGGTCGGGGCAGGGGGAGTGGTTTATAAACCAACACAAATTGCGGTCTCCTCTCCTCACCCCACCTCTCTCCCCAACACCCCCTGCTCCTGGACCTTCTGGGTTCTGACTCCCCAGAGTTGGTCAGAGTCTCTCAGCTTTTTGCTTCTATTTCTTTGATTCAGACCAATTTCACCATTCACGGGCAGCTCCTCTACAGATCAAAATCCCGAAAGAGGGAAGGAGGAGAGAGTAGGGAGGCTGCGGGAGAGAGCGCTCAGCTCAGCTCCTTGTGCGCTTCACACACGGTTTCCCTTCTCCTCTCCAGGCTTGATCACACTGAGCTGACAAGCAGAGCTTCGCACGTGCAGAACCGCCGGGCGTGGCTGGGAGACGCACAGGAGTGCGCTGGTGCAGAGCTGGGGGTCGGCAAGCAGAGGGCTGGGTAAGTTGGGTGGGAAGGTCACATCCCTGGGTGCTGCGCCAAGCTACCTGAGGCTCCTTGGCTGGAAAGCAACATGATCAGATCTACGTTTTAGAAAAGACACCTTTGCATAGGACAGATGGAGGAAAGCGGGCTCTGAAGCTGAGAGACGCTAGAAATGTTTTCAACCATCATGTGCTGCCACGGAGCTGTGCTGAGGACACACTCCAGGCCAGGCACGAAGGTTCCAAAACAACTGCACTGGGACCTCCCTGGGGGTCCAGTGGTAAAGAATCCGCCTGACAGTGCAGGGGACACGGGTTCAATCCCTGGTCAGGGAACTAAGATCCCACATGCCACAGGGCAACTAAGCCCACGTGCCACAACTGGAGAGCCTGCGTGCTGCAAACTACGGAGCCCATAAGCCCTGGAGCCTGCGCGTCACAACTAGAGAAGAGAAAACCCGCACACCACAACTAGAAAGCCCGCACACTGCAACGAAAGATCCCGCGTGCCTCAACGAAGATCCTGTGTGCCGCAACTGAGACCCGACGCAGCCAAAAATAAATAAATAATAACTGAATCTTTAAAAAAACACACACTGTCCTCAGAACCTCCCCTCCCCCACCAGGAGGTGGGTCTTTGCCCCCTTGACTATATGGGTGGGCCTGAGACTGCAGGTCTTCAGAAGTGATGCTGTGTGAGTTCCAAGACTAGATCTTTAAAAAGATACAGCGTCCACCCGGTTCTCCCCTTGAAACCCAGCGCCACTTTGTGAGGAAGCCCAGGCCACATGAGAAGGCACGCAGGGATGTTCCAGCAGGGCCCGGCTGAGGTCCAGCCAACGGCCAGCACCAACCCAGACACATGAGAGGGGAGTGAGAGAGAGAGAGACACAAAGAGAGACAGAGATAGAGGGAGAGACAGACAGAGAGAGAGAGAAGGGGGGACGGGAGAGAGCGAACGAGACAGTGAGACAGCAGCTCAAGCAAACAGCCAAACTGTGGAGTCCGAAGCAAAAATATCCTTCCACGTCAT
Organism: Hyperoodon ampullatus; assembly: GCF_949752795.1. Lineage (NCBI taxonomy): Eukaryota > Metazoa > Chordata > Mammalia > Artiodactyla > Ziphiidae > Hyperoodon > Hyperoodon ampullatus. Next base: position 89,156,421 of record NC_136926.1, read on the forward strand.
CAAGTTTTGGGGTCACTCGTCGAGCAGCCCCACAGACAGGGACCAGAGGTGACAAGGCAGAAGTTCCAGCAGAGCTGAGACGGGAGAGTCAGCCTCTGGCGGCCAGCAGGAGGCTGGGGGGTGGACAGGAGGCAGGCCCTCCACTGCCCCAGGGGCTTTAGTCCTGTCACACTTTGAGACTCACTGCTGGGGGCACCTTGGAGAGAACACGCGGGGGCACCGGTGCCTGCGTGTGGTGGAGGGGACGACGGCTACAGGGGGACCGGGGGACCGGGGGGCCGGGAGGAGTATTATCACGGTGGTCCAGGAAACACGGGAACAGGAGACCCTGTGTCAGCCCCGGGGCAGCGGGCTGAACTGAAGCAGGATCGTAGCCTGATGTCCGCGGACACCACGGAGCCCCTGAAAATGCAGGACGGTCTGTGGATAAACATCTTCCTGGGGAAGGGGGTGTCCTCAGCTTTCAGTCTCAGGATGGTACTTGACCCTCCCCACCCAACGTGTTTTTACAGCTTTACTGAGCTATATAGCTACACACCATAAAAACGTCACTCTCCCCGCGGTGTGTAGGATACTCACAGGTGTGTAGTGCAGCCACCACCGCTACGGTATTTTAGAACTTGCATCACCTCACAAGGAAACCTGTCCCCTTCAGCAGTCACCCCTCCCCGTCCACCTCCCCAGCCAATGCCACCCCAGTGCTGAGATGTGGGCAAACCTCAGGTGAATTCATGCCCGCAGCCGGCTGGTGACACACCCATTGGGATGCACTATTCTTAGTGACAGTACAACACGGGGATCTGGCGGGAGGAACGTGTGGCCCTGAGGATGCCGAGGAAACAACTTCTCAGCAGCCTCGCTGCCGGCCGGCCTCATGACCTGGCTGGGAGCCACGAGGGAGGCGCCTGGTGGAGACGCAACGCTCTGTTATTCTTGGGTCCCTGAGCTGCAGCGGGAACGTCAGAGCCGACCAGGGCCCCGTGAAGGGCCAGCCTGGGAGGGGGCACTCTGTCTCCTGGGAAACCTCCAGACCAGGCTCCTCGGACACCTGGCTGACTGCAGGTCTGGGGCAGGAAACTGGACAGCGAGCTCAGAGCATCTTGTTGCACCAGTGTCCGGGGTCCACCGGACCAAAGGTCAAAGATCAAGAGCCGACGGCAGAGGCTCCCACTGGCCAGAGGTGGGTAAAGGGGCTTCCACCACATGAAACACAGGATAACGTACAAACAGACGTGCTCATTGCTGCAAGATGCTGGGAACCAATTCTGAAAAGTGGCAAATATAGAGGAATATAAGCAAGCCTTCACCTGGCTTCCTTTACAAGTCAAACCATCGGAAGACCAGGTAGCATTTGTGGGGAAGTTTCTCTACAGAATCTGAGATGGCAGAGCCTCGGGGCTGGCGGCCCAGGACTGTAAGGACTGGGCCCTGGGCCCCTATGGCTGCCACCACCCAGAGGGGCCAGCTGACAGCCACACCTCCTAGAAGAAGGATGCAACAGTCCTGCAAAGACAAAGGGCCAGACCTGGGTCCAATTGTCTTTTAAAATGTTCTCTACAGGGCGTCCCAGACAGACCCAGCTCAGCAGCCTGATTGCGTCCAGATCCTGTGGGCCTGACTCGCTCTGGACACTGCTGCTGGCCCGCTGACCCTGTGCTGGGTGCGCAGCGCTCAGCTCACAGCAAATGCCCCGTTTCAACAACGGGTAAGTTCCAAGGAGAAAGGGGAGTTAGGGAGAACCTATAGATGAAAAAGACAAATCAACAACAAAAAGACACCGGCCAATCACAGTGTGTGCTGGATCCTGATTTAAGGAAACAAACTGGCCAAAAAGTCAGGAAATGGACAAGACAGCTGGAAACTCACACGCAGATGGTAGTTTCATGATAAGGAACCATTGATTTCTTATGGGTGATGATTTCTTTAGAGATACGTTACAGACTACCTATAAAGAGGCTACATCTGGGATTTGCTTCAGAAACTGCAGGAAAAAGATGTGAACGGGGCCTGGAGGTGGTTATGGTCCCACACGGAGCTCCGTTATGCTACTCTCCCTACTTCTACGTGTTTGAAATTCTCCACAATAAAAAGTGAAAAAGGAAAAAAACAGCACCTTCGAGACGGACACCACACTTCACTCCTAGTTCACAGTTAAACAGCAGGCGCATATTAGTGTCTCCAGCTAATTTCTCCCTGAAACACGTGGCCTCGGTGGATGCCATTTCACCTGGGACAACCCGAGGAGGGGGACCCACACCCCTGGCCCTGCCCCCATTACACACAAGGGCATGGAAAAGCTGCCAGTGGAATGAGAGGTTTTAAAACGTTTGATCCTAATTTTGAAAATGATCCCAATTTTGTGATAGGAGACTGACTAACAAAGAAAAAAGAAACAACTGGAAAAATATACCAAAATGTTCAAAGTAGTCACCTCTGGGTGGTGGGAAGGAAGGCTTTTTACTCTTACTGTATATCCCGTCTTCCCTAAAGTGTCTACAATGAGCACATGCTGCTCTTCAGATAACAAATTAGATATTTAATTTTCTAAGTAACCGGCTTTTTCTGCTCACCGCCATCTATGTTTCTTTAACCTTAACTTTCAAGTTGAATTAGTGGCCTTCAAAACTGCAAACCTCTATAAAAGATAGCTGGAAAACATTTAAGCTTTTTTTTAGGCTGCCTGGCCATCCTATGAGAACCGTGAAACAAAGCTCCCCAGACTCTCCTGGGGAGTTACTGTAACGTGCATGGTCAGTTCCCCACGAAGTCTGTGTCCCGAGGCCTCGGCTGACACGTCGGGAAGCAGAGGCCGGCCACCTGCCACGGAGGGTCGGGGGAGAGACGGGAGCCGCGGCACAGCGGCCCACAGGCTCTCAGAGCTTCCAGGCCCGAACCACTTGGCTTTTTCACAGCCCCACCCGCCTACTTCTGGCAAATGAGAGGAAATAAACCCACACATTCATTAAAAGCTTCCCGTAGTGGGGTGGTGAGACCTGTGTGTCTCATAAACAGTAGACACGGAAACATGTAAATCCGATCTGGATTCAAGTGTTGAATGCTCAGACTCTCAGGCGGTGTGGGTGGAGGTTAGGAGACGACTCTCCCTAAGGCCGCAGGGGGCCCAGCGGGGGAGGGCCGGGGTCAGGAGGGGGCCCAGAGGTCAGGGGGCACAGCCCTCCCTCCACCAGAGCCGACGGCGTGCACCAGCAGACCGGCCATCGCCATGAGCTGCCAATCAAATGTCCAACGTTAAACTCTAAGTTTGCCGCATGACCCAGAGGCCCCAACACCTGCTGTATCTGGCACCCTCCGCCTTCACGACCCACGCACAGTTTCAAACAAGGTCACAAGCCTGGTCTCCCGCTGCAGAGCCTGAGGTGCAGGACCACTAAGCCACCAGGGCACAGGGTGTCCTCTCCAGGCCTTCCCCCCGCCCTGGGTGAAGACGCACACCACCGACCACCCCACACGGCCCACTCTGCACTCAGCTGTGAGATCCTGCACCCGTTAAAGGGGAGGCTCGAAAGGGCACAGACCACAGAGGGCAGGGGCCGAAGCCGCCTGGGCAGAAAGCCGTCAACTCAGAGAAGGTTAAGAGGCAGCTCCTCGGCTCATAAGGGCTCCAGGGTACAGAAGCCCTGCTTTCCAGGCAAGAGCAGCAGTACAGCTGGCACCACCTCTGGTGTGATTTCCTGAATCACAGCTGGGAGGACGGCGTTGATGGGGGAGAAAAAGCAAAAACACACCGGAAACAGACAGTGGCGGCTGGTCCTCTTTATCGTCTCAGTGACCCTGACTGATCCAGGCTACTCATCGGAGCTGAGGCTGACCCATTTCTACAAAGACTGAAGTTAGCACACACTCACTCTCACTCTAAAAACAGAAGCTACGCAAGAGGAGAGGGGTTGCTCAAAGGGAGAGAAAATAACCACCAAGGAAAAAATAGCGGGGCAAGACCTCAAGTCTGCAGGAGTCCCAGAGCCCAACAAACTCCAGAGAAAACGCTCCTCTAAGCAGTAGCTGAGATTGAACACACCCATATTCTCAGACAAAATCAAAGGGGAGAGCGGTCTTAGACTTAGTCATTAGAAAAATCAGAAGTACGGCATCAACCCTCCGGCACAGAGAAGCCCAGCAGCCCGCGCGGTCAAACACAGAACATCAGCTCGAAAGAAACATTTTCAAAGGAGAAGGCAAAACCAGGGGCAGCATCTTCTATCTTCTGAGCCACCAAAAAGCTGTAGGGGCCGAGCATGGGACTCGCCTGCCCGAGCCTGTGGACCCCGCGTGCCCACCCGAGGCCCACAGAGAATGACGTCGGGTGAATGTTCAACAAGGTATGTGAGAAAGATCCGGGTTGACTCAGCCACAGGGAACGGGAAAAACAGAGAGGCTGTGTTTGGTGCACAAGCCACACACAAGGTCAGAGATAAAACCGCCTCTGCAGGAAACATCTGTCTCCGGCCTGATCAAGCCAGAACCAGACCAGCAGTGCCGCCCTCCTGCCCCAGCTGAGGGGCCCGCGTGACGACAGCCACAGCGGGAAACACGGTAAGAACAGGTCGTAACTCGCCCGAGGTCCAGTTTCACACGACACGGTGTCGACGCAGTCACCTACCTGACTGCGAACACCGGTGTCGGGACAGACACCTGCGCCACCTGGCGAAGCCAGCGCTGCTGGGGTGGCACTGGGTGGAGGTCCCCCACCCCGAGAGCTCCAGCCGAGTCTTGCCCATTGAGTTACGGGGCTTCATCCCCAAAGCTGCGGGTCACCAACCTGCAAAGACCCGGCGTTTCACGTTCAGCTCGCTGGCGGCGCGGACCTCGGTGCAGAGCTTCAGCATCAGCAGCATGGCCAGGATCATGACGACGCTCTGCCAGAGCAGCGGCGCCTCAAAGCGCCTCCCGAACCTGCGAGGGAAGGGCCGCGGCGTCAGGGGCGAGCCGGCCGGGCGCCCGCGGTCACAGCCTGAGTGGCCCGTGTGCCGCCGCCCAGGCCTCCAGACGCCACGGTGGGACGGAGCCGGGGCACGGAGGGGCCGGGCACCCCCCTGGACGGCCGGACCGGGCCTCCCCAGCCCCCAGAGCCGAGTCCTGGGCAGGCTGCTCCACGTGCTGCAGCACCCCCCACCAGGAGCCGCTGCGACCCTCCCGGGGCCGAGGGCCGGTGGGAGCGGGTCTCCTGCACCCGCCCCCACACCCCCAGTCCGGCCAGCTGCCGTTGCCCTCCTGCAGAGGCCCAGCCGCCGCCAGGCGAGAAGCCCAGGTTCTGGAACACCTGCCTCCCCAGGGCTCGGTCCAGAGTCTGGAGACCGACGGCAGCCCTGACCCTGGCCGTGGGGAGTGGGGTCTGCAGGCCAGCACGGCCCCCAGTGTGAGCAGAGCAGTGGGGGGCCGGGCCACCCAGCCCTCACCAGAGAAGAGGAGACGGCAGGCAGGGCACGGTCCCCACTGCCAACCTCAGGCCCTGATGGCCGACCCAGGCCTGGCTGACCCGCATGGAGGCCTCCATGTCCACTCTCTTCTCCGAGCCCCAGCCCGCCCAGCCCTCCCAGCCACAGGCCCCAAGGCCTTCCTGCTGACTTTTTTCCAGTGTGTTGAGCATTTCAGCAACTCGGCCAAAATTTCCTGGAGGCCAGAGCCACAATCCAGTGACTGGCACCCGCTGGGCCCATCAGAAGACCCCAGCCCAGGGGCTGATCACAGCACTGCCCTCCACACACCAGCTGGGGTGTCAAACGTGGCCACCAGCATCACAGGACTAGCCTGCAGAACTGTCACCTCTAAGGCGAGGCCTGGGCACAGCACCCTTCAAAGCCCAGGCCCCCATTCTAGCCTGGCTGTTCTGGAGCAGAGATCCCGCTGGCACCAGCTGCAGCGTTGCCTGACGGGGCCTCCCAAACTTGAGTTAGTGGCCGACAGGTCACAGTCGGGAGGTCCTGGATGGCAGTCGGACCTCCAGCTTCTCCTGGAAACCAGGAGACACGGCCCGGCCCACCTCCTTGGCCTCGCTCTCACACCCGCCCCTACAAGGAGAGGGTCACTGACAGCTGGCTGATGGGGCCACACACGTGCTCCACCATAGGCTGGCTCTGGGGACCATGCTGCCCCTCGGCCTTCTTGCTGTGCCCCACCACCTCTGGGCTTCATCTCTTCTGTAAAGTGCGGACACAACCCTACGGCTGCTTGAAGATGTTTCTAGCAGTTCTAGGAACTAGTCCCCAGTGGTTACCTGACTGACCCCGGGGTCTGACTAATCAACAGATAATCCAGAGGAGAAGACAGAGAAGGTTCTGCGCCAGGCTGGGGAGACTGGAGCAGGTGGGCATCACAAAAAGTCAGTCAGTCTAGGGACCAAGCTCATTCCCAGTTAGTTACAAGGCTGAAGACGTGGTATTTGGGCCTTTATGTAATAAACGCCACTTCATTATTTTCAACAGAAACAATGAGTGACTAGAAACATAGGGGGGGAATGAAGGCTTGTGCTTCCCCTTATACCACACACCAAACATCGAATCCAGGTAAATTCAGTATTTACAGTAAGGAATGAGACATTTGCAGTGAAGTAAGGGGGTCAGAGTGAACATTAAACTGCTTTTAGGGTGAAGACAGGCTAAACAAGACGGAAAATTTCAAAAAGCACAACTTTCCACAGAAGATATACAAGGGACAAAACAAATATGAAACAAAGTTCAACATCCCTTGTAATTTTTAAAAGCCAATTAAAATAGAAAGACACTATCTTTTACTCATCACGTTGGTTAACCTTCTGCCTTGAATGCTAATGGTCTGTGCTGGCAGAGGTGTCACGGGGCACCTCTTCCTCCCCTGCCCTGAGAATGCGGTTGGCAAAGCCTGGTCTGCTGCAGAGGACAGGACAGCCCAGCAGACGAGCGTGTGGCCTGCTGCTCGGAGCAGCCAGTGGAAGCGCCGTCCCCCCGTGCAGCGCACACGTCTCCCTCCCAGGGCGGCGCACGCAGCAGAGGACGTGTCCTGCCTCACCGAGCCTGAGCAAAAGCTCCCACAAGGAACACCTTCTACGCGTCTTCAAAGTAGCAGAGAAAAGCTCGATTGGAAGAAAAGCTGTGTATCTACTTCCCTGACTGCTTCGAGTAGCAGACTGTCACTAGCCCTCTGGTGCAGTGTCACCACATCTCCCGATACAACTTTACTACACCTGCAATACAATGTCACCATGTCTCCGGCTCCGGTACAGTGTCACCATATCTCTGATCAGATAGGGATGGGGCTGGAGAACTAGCTCTGTGAATGCCTCAGGCCCTGGGTCGGGCGGCCCTGCAGCACCGTCCTTGCACCCTGGCCCCCTCCCTCCTCTTCTCATTTACAGAATCACTCCACCCTCTGGCTTCCGACACCACAAAGGCCAAATCCTGCATGTCAGCATTTTGTATGATCTGCTCAATGCTGGTTCTGCAAAAGGATGGGAAGAATCGCAAGAAATAAAGGCACTGAGTTCCGTGAATTACAGAAACGCCGGGTTTCTATAGCTTGGTCAGCCTTCCCCCACCCCACCCCCGACCCCCAGGACTGCAGAGCTGCTCACATGCCTCACACCACACATTTCCTTGGGCGGCTTCCCAGGCAGACTGGAGTTCCGAAGACTGAATTCCCAGCCAGCTTTGGGAAACGTACTCTTCATTTCCTCTAAGTCCATCACTGCTCTCGTCCCACCCGGAGCCTACCACAGCTCCCAGCCAGCGCTCTCTCCCTCCCCACCACCCACCACCCATATACACGTGTCTGGCACGTTCCATACAGCACTTCTGCTGAAGCGTTAACCCTGTAGCATCTGCCCAGTGTCTGGCTCATGGGAAACCCTCAAAAACCTATTAAATCAAACGGGCTGCTAGGGGACCCAGGAGTAGGGGCTTTGGAGGCTCCAGAGAAAGGAAGGAAAGGGAGCACAGGCATCACCCTCAGAGCAGTGGGGCCTTGGGACCACGTGGGCAGAGACGCGTGTATTTGTTACAAGTCGTAGACGGAGCCCGACCTGGCTGCTGGGCTTCCCCACATGAACTGCAAAGTACTGCCAGGTGTGAAACACAGGGAAAGCACAACCCCAGGTCAGAGGGATCCTGAAAGAGAGACCTCTGCCAGCCCTCCCTTCTTCCCATAGGGTCCCCCAGTCTTCTGGAATCCAGGCTGAAGGCAGCCCTGTGTGTTCACATGGCAGCCACTGAACTCATGGAGGGACTCAGGACAGCTCAGGCAGCTGATGCTGTGGAAAAGGGGCAATCAGATGTGCAGAAATAGACGTGCCAGTGGACAAAGTTCAGAATTCCACCAAAGATTCTTTCTTTCTCAAAGGCTCAGGCCCTACAATGGAGAGAGAACTCCCAGTCCCAAAGCATCAAATGCTTGCTTGTTAAACCCAGAAACACTGACGAGATGGCATTCAAGAAACTGGTTCAATTTCTGATTTCTCCAAAACAGATAGTTAGAGGTAGATTAGATATCCTATCTTCTTTCTGCAATTCTGAATGATAAGCACAGCTGGGGGAAGGAAGACCTCTCAAAGGAACTACTTCCCATAAGAAACGCAGCCTCAGCCGATCCTCCTCCACTCCTCCGAGAAAACCTGCCACTGCCTAAAGGAAATGCTGCTCCTGACCTAACGCCCGGGCCTGGGCTGGGAGCTCCGGGGGCCACACCCAGGGTGCTCAGGGTCGGCAGCAGTGTCACACACGATTACAGTTTGGGACCTGCTTCTGTGCAACCTTAGACCCAGTGAGGGGCAGCTGAGAGCGGGAAGGGGAGAGTCTTGCTGCAGCGGGTGAGGACCACCCTCAGCCACGGGGAAAGGAGGAGCCTTCAGATGCAGTTTTTCAACTTGTGCTAAACAAGTTAAAAGATAAGCGCCCTCTGACCCCTCCTTCAGAAGCGGACTGGCCCAGAGACAGGGCTCATGGTGTGACAAATTCTTCCAGGAGAAGGGGTCGACTCGCCAGCTCGCCTTTTAAAACCTCAGACTGAGCAAAAACACGGTGAGAGTGACCAAGGGCTGCCTCAGGCCAGGTGGACAGAAGGAGAAGGAGCAGAGAACTTCTGGACTCGGGGGACTCACACCCTGATGACCGCAGAGGGGACATCTGCCCAAACTCATCAAACTGCACACGTGCAACGGGTGATTTTCTTCCCTGTAAATCATGCCTCAGTGAGGCTGACTTAAACTCAATTAGCAAGAAAGCACGATTACTCCAAAAGGAGCCACAGCTGCCCGGCCCCAGGCTGTCCTGTCTGTGCTCACAGAGGGCCTGGGACCGTCGAGAGGGAAGGAAAGTTCCAGGCTTTTTTGGCCTTACAGTGAGGCTGCGAGACTTCTTTTCACTTCCTCTGAAAGTGTACCCTCCCAATTATGTCTGGCTTCAACAACTGTTAAAATTAACTTCAAGTTCCTGACCAGAATGCAAATGATAAAAAGAGGAAGTTGGTCTGGGAGGGGCAAGAAAAAATAGTCTCTTAAGTATTATCCAGAAAGTTGACTTACTGTTAAAAAAAACAAACAAAAGCAAACCCGCACACACAACGCGGAAGGCAGGAAGGGACCACCCTTCCAGGCAGACCGCCCCCCAGCACTCCTTCCTGTCCGGTTCCCCCGAGAGCCTTTACTGGCCCGTGGTTTGCCCTTCCTATGCTGACCACCTTCTGTTACTGGTATTCATTAATTCCCTTCGTTTTCTCTCCACTACCCCAAAACCTCACCCAAATTCCTAAGGGCATGGACCCAGTCCTAGGACGCAGCCCCACAGAAAAGGCCCTGGGCAAGCGTCCAGTACGTGTACGAGCCACTGAAAATGAAGACGCAGACCCGGGATTATGGGAGATTCTCCACTTCAGTCCCACCATTTTCCCTGGGAAAAAGTCTCATCCATTTCACCAGCTCCTTCCCAGGAAGTGCAGACACTTCCGCCCCCCGGCCTCACCCAGAAAAGGAGAAAGCCATCCATCTCCCTGGGAGCAACTACAGTAAGAAAGCCCTCAACCTACCAGAAGAGGATCCGTAAGATATTGGCCAGCAGGAGCACGAGACACACGTAGGTCGAGAAGCCCTCGGCGTTCTGAGTCCTCCGGATGTCCCTGTACTGCGGGATGTACGGCACCACCCCTCCGAAGACCATGGCCCCAGCTGCCCCCCAGGAAACCAGCTGGTGCAGCGGGACCCAAAGCCAACCCAAGCCTTCTGCGTCCATCCCGAGCGCCCGGCGGCCCCGCCGGCAGGCTGACGTCCACCTGGCCCACGCGCGCTCCGCGCTCTCGGGCTACTGGCGCGCGCGCTGTCACCCTCACATGCCGCCGCTGCCCTGGGCCGTCCTCCGTCGCGGGGCCTGGCGAGAGAGGGAAAGCGGTAAAGCGCTCGGGCCGGGCCTCCACGCCCAATGGGGGGCGCACCGCCGGGCTCGTGGCTGGGGCACGACCCCCTCCTCCGGGGCGCCGGCCCGGGGTGGACTTTCAGTTCGGGGTGGGAGCTCGGTTCCGGGGGAAGCGGTCGCACAGCCTGGGGGTCAGAGGGATGGGAGGAGGGGGGAAGAGGGAACACACTGCCCAGGGGGCCCGGCCCGGGGTGGACGCTCAGCCCAGCGCGGCGCTCGCGTCCACGCGCGCTGCTGACCCCGCCGGGCTCACCCGCGCTAGCGGCTCCCACCGGTCAGTCCACCGTCCTTCTGTCCGTCCAAGCGCCGGGCCCCGCCTCGGCATGACGTCACAATACGTGGCCCCGCCCACGCCGGGCGGAGGGGCGGGCGCCGCTGGGTCCTAGAGCGCGCCAGTGGGTGGGGAGGTGGGGGCGGGACCCGGGACCCGGGACCCGGGGCGAAGCCGGGTGTCGTGGGTCGTGGCCAGGGCGCTCCGTGGGCCCACCCGGCCCGGGTTAGGAAATCGCTGCCTGGCGGGGCCGCTCCTTCTGGGCCAGGGGCCCACGTGGACCCGGCTCCATCTGTCCCGCGGCGAGTGGCCTTGTAGACGCGGCGCGCCGCCAGCGGGAGCAGAGGACCGGGTCCTGTCGCCGCCCCGAGGGTCGGCGCGAGGCCTGGGGATGCCCCCCTCGTGGGGACTCGGGCAGGGTCTGAGCGCCCCGTGATTTCAGGGGTCCTTCCACCGTTCATGGTCTGCCCGGGTCTGTGGGGCTCCCCATCCTGAGCCGGGGCGGGTACCTGAGGAGCGGCGTTCGGAAGTTTGCAGAGGGCCAGGGCAGTTTCGGCCAGGCTGGGGGGCCGGGGGCGCGACTCCTCCGGGGAAGCGAAAGCCCACCCCGCAGCCTGAAGCCTCTGAAGGTCCACTCTGGCTCTTCGGGGCCCAGGGCGGCAGCAGCTAGGACTGCCGTCCACAAGTGCGTTAGGTACCTTGTCACTAAAGACAGTGCTGGCCGGTGGAGCTCGGATCTGCTAAGGGTTTCGTGCTTCATCTCAACCGCACAATTCTAGCACTTACAGATAGAGAAAATAGGAATTCCTGAGTGTGTCACCTGACCAAGGTGAGCCCTCGGGAGCTAGGTGCTCAGAACCCAGATGCTGGCGGTCAGGGAGGGCCCTGTGAGAAGCCAGCCAGCCCGCCCAGGACCCTGTGCAGGCGGGCTCAGAGCAGAAAAGACCACCTGCAGGCCCCCAGGATTCTGCATACAGAGGAGCTCCCCCAGGGCTCCCACCTCCACCAGAGCAAGCCCAAATCACCCCAAAAGGGAAGGCCTGGTGGGTGAGTGAGCGGGGTCCCCAGGGGCACACAACCGGCCAGCCAGCGTCCTACCTGGTATGCTTCGTGGGAAATCCTAAGAACAGGTACAGACTCACTTAGAGCAACTCCCAGACGAGCCTGGCGATAAGGAGAGCTCTCCGTGAAACACAGGTTGCTCTCATCCTCTCCAGCCTCTGAGGCCGGTGTACTGCTGAGTATCCACCAGAGAAGGCCGAGAACACAGCACCAGAACTGTACAAGGAAATGAAACACAGGTGGAGAAGGAAATCCTGGAGGGACTGGAGAAGAAAAGTAGGTGTTCCTCCTTAGCCAGATCCTCCCCCGAGCTCTGGAGCCTCCAGAATGTTCTGTCCTCTTTATGGTGGAGGTTGGAGTAGGAATATAGTCTTCCCTCCCCACTCACTGGAGCATCTGAGGCCACTGCACCTGGCCCTGTTTGTCCTGGAGTACATGGGCAAATTGGTGCCAGCCCGTAGCCAGCTGCTGCTCTGGATCCATCAGCTGTGCCAGGTGGAGCATGGACAGCAGCAAGCGCCTCCAGAGTCCTGCTAAATGGATGCAATCTTGCATTCTTGATCCAAGATTTTGCCCCACAGAAGGGGCCTGTAATCCTTTTGAACCCCACCTGTCTGGAATAGAGGGGCACCCACTGGTCCAGAACCATCGCTCAGGCAGAAGGAGAGAGCTCATCTCGGCTGCTACACATTAGCTGGCTTCCTGTGTTCCCAAACAAAAGAAGCCGACCAAACTGTGCAGTCTGAAAAATGATACCCAGAACGAGCACATCCCAGTTCCCGGAACCGGCGAACATTACCTTATGTGAAAAGAAAAAAATTGCAGATGTGATTAGTTAAGGATCTTGCGATGCAGAGATTATCCTGCATTATCCAGGTGGGCCCTAAATGCCATCACGTGTATCTTTTATTTATTATTTTTTTTTTTTGCGGTACGCGGGCCTCTCAGTGCCGTGGCCTCTCCCGTTGCGGAGCACAGGCTCCGGATGCGCAGGCTCAGCGGCCATGGCTCACGGGCCCAGCTGTTCCGCGGCATGTGGGATCTTCCCGGACTGGGGCACGAACCCGTGTCCCCTGCATCGGCAGGCGGACTCCCAACCAATGCGCCACCAGGGAAGCCCTGTTCTTTGTTTTTAATTGAGGCAAAATTCATGTAACAGAAAATGAGCTCTGTCGAATGAACAACTCAGTGGCATATTACCTTCACAATGTGGTGGGAACACCATTTCCATCTGGTTCTGGAACATTTTCATCCCCCAATAAAACCTCACGCCCCTTAGGCAGTTTCTCCCCAGCCCCTGCCCCCTCCAGCCCTGGAAACCAGCAGTCTGCTCTCCGTCTTTATGCCTTTGCCTGTTCTGAACATTTCAGAAAATGGAGTCACAGGATGCTGGCCTTGCATCTGCTGCTTCTACCAGCATCATGTTTACACCAAGGAAGCAGGGGTGCAGGATGCTCATTCCCTCCAGGGGCCCCCTGAGCCTCCCTCCTGCTCACCTGCCTGGTGGCCTGCTTTTTAAATGATAATTAACGTGCTCGAGCTCCAGAAACATTTCAGGCGACTTAAGTTTTCTGTCATTCACATTTCCTCAAGTATCTTACCTCTTAAGACTGTGACCTGACCAGTAGCAAAAAGCACAATTTTTTATTTGAAAAGTCATACAGTAAAGGGAAAATAGACTGTACTAAACAGAATTTTTAAATACAGAGTGTGCATTAATTTGCAACCAATCACCCAGAGGCTTCTTGAATGTTTCCTCCCTCCCTCCTTCCCTCCCTCCCTCCCCCCACATTGCCTGAGAGTTTCCTGGGTCCTCACCCCTCGCCGTGGCTGGAACAAGCACCCCAGGCTCCCCAGAGAGCTGGACACTTCATCCAGCTGGACACTTTCTCTAAAGCTCATGCAAGTGTTTCCTTGAGGTCCCTCATTGAGACTGTGATGTGATAGGGAATTCCCTGGCAGTCCAGTGGTTAGGACTCAGCGCTTTCACTACGGGGGGGGGGGGGGGGGGGGGAGGGCGGGGAGTGCCTGGGTTTGATCCCTGGTTGGGGAACAAGATCCCACAAGCCACGTGGTGTGGCAGAAAATAAACAGAAGATTGCGACGTGATAAAATTGTTTACCTGGAAAAGAAGCAACTTCATTTTTAACTCAGACTTTGGATTTTCTTTTCTTCCCAAGGCAACTGTGGGCCACGGACAGGTGCCCACTGAGAGGCTCAGAAGTACCTGTGAATGCTAACATGGGGTGGGGGGTGCCAAGAGCCAGCCCTCAGCCCCAGAGTTTCTACCTCTGAGGGGCTGACAGCAAGACACTGATTTTCCTTAAGTGGAAAAAGCAGAGCTGATTTTATTTTTACTCGGCAAAGAAAGCTACTTCTTCCTTGTGTGTTTTCCTTGGGGTGGCCTTTGAGAGGAGTTGCTGGCGTGGTGGGAACACCAACACTGGCACTGACCAATGCAGAATAAAAACCAGATGCTGGGCTGGTCAGAGCAAGAGTTGGGGCAACCTTGGAAGTAAGTATTAAAAAGCTTTTAAAGAAGTTTATAGGTTGGAGAGGATTCTGGGATGATGGCAGAGCAAGAAGCCCCGGGAATGGCCCCCAACCTGGACCACAACTGCAGGGACAGAATCTGTCTGATGTAACTAATTTGGAATCCAGAGCTGGTGAAGGCTTGCAAGTTCCAGGGGAAGCACTGGATGGTTACTGCAGTCAGTTGCGGTGACTTTCAGGTCTTAGCACGCAGCACCTACCCGTCCCACCCTTAGCCACATGGCAGGAGGCCATAAGTGTGTTCCTGGAGCAGCTTGCAGAAACCAGCGTGGACCAAAAGGACCTTGTCCTCCAATATCAGGAATCTGTGCTCTGATGCTGCTTCTGATGGCAGAGATGCAGCCAAAGAGGTAGGTGGCCATTGTTGTCACACTTCCCCACTTGTTGCAAACCCCTCCCTGACCAAGTGGATTTCAAGGGCGAGTGCCCCCTTTATCCCCCTTTGTTTTTCTCTCTTCCCCCTTTTCAAGCCAGACATTAAAGACTAGGGCATTGAAAAACAATTGCATATAGGAGAAAATTAGAAAGTGAGTGCACATGCCCAAGGAAAGGCTCAGGAAAGACCTGAGCAGACATTAAGTTTCCACCTCAGGCTGAGCCTCAGCTCAGACAACCTACAACAAGCAAAGAACAAAAACAATAACAAAAAGCATCAGACCTTGAGGAAGCGGGAGAATCTGATTTCCAGAGTTACCACATTATTGGATTCAAATGTCCAATTTTCAGCAGCAACAGAATAAAAATCACAAGGCATACAAAGAAACAGGAGAGTATGACCTGTTCAAAGGGAACAATTAATTAATAGACACTGGCCCTAAAGAAGACCTGATGACAGATCTACTCGATGAAGACTTTAAAACAACTGCCTTAAAGATGCTCAAAGAACTAAAGGAACAGAGAACGTTGAGAAAGCAATGTATGAACAAAGTGGAACTATCAGTAACGAGGGAGAAAACCTAAAAGAAACCAAAAAGAAATTCTGGAGCTGAAAAGTACAATAGCTGCAATGAAAAATTCACTAGAGAAACCAAAGGCAGACTTGAGCAGGCAGGAGAAAGAATCTTTGGAAAATCTATCTTATTTCAAGTTCCAAACAGCTGCAGTAAGACATTGGTCTATGTCCAAATTTGAGAAAATGAAGACCCTTTCTGCCTTTTGGGAGGTTTAAGCCAGTTCCTCCTTTTCTGTTTTCCTCAATCTGTTCATTCTGCAGTTTTGACTGCTTGTTCACACACCGAAACCACTGGAGGGCTTTAAAACCACAAATGCCAAGGCGTCCAGAGTGCTGACAAATGTTACGTGGCTCTATCGTGCAGCCAGGTCTGAGAGCCACTGTTTTAAAATTCACAACTAGTACAGGAAGTCCTCATGACTCAGGATAATTGCTTCTGGGAAAGGCCACTTACTGTAAATGGGGCCAGAATTGCATAATAAATAATTAGTGTGTTAAAAAATAGTTAATTATGTTGCATTAAAAATAAAAGTTAAAATTATGAGAACATTGCAACAATTTTAGAACCAATAAAAGGAAGCAAAAAATTCTATGCTCAAATCTATATCCAAATCAGTACCCTGAAAGAACCCTTCTTTTCTTACAGAATTATTATTATTATTATTTTTTTGGTGCCAAAACCCGGGATCGAACCAGGTTCTTACAGAATTTTTAAGTGAGAATTTCAAACATACACAAAAGTAGAGATTGTAGCACAGTGAATTCCATGTATCCATCACCCAGCATCAATAACTATAAAAAAGCTCTTTTAATGAATATAAAATAAAAACAGCACAGTCTAATCAGCAGCATTCCTCCCTTTCTTGGCAATAATGGTGCATCTTAAAATCAGCAGCATCTTAGATTTAAGGCCTTAGAAATGAAGCCATTCACATGGAATCAAAGGGGCATCTGGGCACTTCCACTGGCATTCACGCTTCATGGGATAGAACTTCCTCTTATGTTCGGTCACCCTATAATCTCATCTATCAAAGTTAAAATTGTACTTTTCTAATTTAAAGTTTTGTTTCATATTTAGCTGCTGCTCTTGTGGTCTGTGTCTTTGATTCCATTATGTTCTTCTTACCTAGACTCTATTTTCCTCCCCAAACTATCTTTGCACCATTAAAAACATCATCTAATTCCTGCAGCTTCACAGCACACTTGAATACTCTCCTATTGTAGATTTGCAAGATGAATTGCATTCGAGAATTTTTCCCCTGAACCTAGTTCCTGAAATTTAATATCCTTAACAAAATGAGTTTTTGTTGAGTGATTCTCACTTCCATATTAATGGTTTTGTCCCCCATGGATGCAGAACTAAGAATTTGATCCCTAATTAGGCAGCATAGGTGAAAAACCATTCAGGTGCTAGATGTAGAATGACAGATTCTATTTCTCCATTAGAGATTGGGTTCTCAGGGTTATCAGAGAATGTCTGAGTAGGTTTCCACTGGACCACAGAGATTACAGTTGAGAAAGATAGACACATACTAAAAAACGCAAAGAGGTAGGGAAAGAGAGTCACAGGTTTCCTAGCTCCTGGAATTCTTTGTTCAAGTCCCTGTTTTCACTTCTTTGGGGTTTATACCCAGAAGTGGAATTGATTCATATGGTAACTGTATGTTTGATTTCTTGAGGAATTGCTGTAGCATCCCGATTCCTGCTCTTAGGGAGCCCGCCAGGATTCAGCCTCAGGCGTTCCCGAGGCTGTGCCTCCCCAAGGGTGGACCTGGGCCATCTCCACCAGATCCACCTGGGGAGACCCCTGTCATCCACCCCTACCTCTACCCACTCTGGGCGAGGGCCTGGGGCTTTGTTTCCACAGGAGAATCCACCTCCCCAGTGGCCCGCTGTGCACATCTGATGCTAGTCACCCTGGTCGGGCTGTTCTGGAAGCTTGAAGTGAAAGAACCTCAGGCCAGGCGGTGGCCACACAGAGAGGCCCCTCCAGGGAGGGGGCAGGACTCACGGCTCTTTTTAGCATCTTGCCACACAGAAAAGTGGCACGACGGCCATGCTTTTAAAAGTTATTGTATTTCTCCAAAGAAGACATGCAGATGGCCAACAGGCACATGAAAAGATGCTCAACATTGTTAATTATTAGAGAGATGCAAATCAAAACCACAATGAGTTATCACCTCACACTGTCTACAAATAATAAATGCTGGAGAAGGTGTGGAGAAAAGGGAACCCTCCTACACTGTTGGTGGGAATGCAAATGAGTGCAGCCACGATGATAAACAGTATGGAGGTTCCTTAAAAAAAAAAACTGAAAATACATCCAGCAATCCCACTCCTGGGCATATATCCAGAAAAGATGAAAACTCTAATTTGAAAAGATACAGGCACACCCATGTTCATAACAGCACTATTTACAATAGCCAAGACATGGAAACAACCTAAGTGTCCATCAACAGATGACTGGTTTAAGAAAATGTGAGATCTATATAGAGAGATATAGATATACAGAGGTATAGATACCCAGCCATAAAAAGAATGAAATATTGCCATTTGCAGCAACATGGATGCAACTAGAGATTATTATACTGAGTGAAGTAAGTCAGAGAAAGACAAATATTATATGCCATGACTTATATGTGAAATCTAAAAAATAATACAAATGAATGTATATACAAAACAGAAACAGACTCACAGACATATAATACAAACGTATGGTTACCAAAGGGGAAAGGGAAGGAGGGATAAATTAGGAGTTTGGGATTAACAGATACCACAATATATAAAATAGATAAGCAAAAAGGATTCACTGCATAACACAGGGAACTATATTCAGTATCTTGAATAACCTATAATGAAAAAGAATCTGAATATAGATCTAGATCTAGGATAGAGACAGAGGTAGATATCTGAAGCCTTTTGCTGTACACCTGAAAACTAACGCGATATTGTATACTTCAACCATACTTCAATAAGAAAGTTACAATTTTAACAACCCTACTGAGATGTAATTCACATATATATGAGAAACAATCCACCCATTTAAAGTATACAATTCAATGATTTTTAATATATTCACAGGGTTGTGCAACCGTCGCCACGATTTGACCTTAGATATTTATTTATTTATTTTGGCTGAGCCAAGTCTTAGTTGTGGCACGCGGGATCTTTAGTTGCGGCCTGCGGACTTCTTAGTTGCAGCATGCGGGATCTAGTTCCCCAACCAGGGATTGAACCTGGGCCTCCTGCAGTGGAAGCACAGTCTTACCCACTGGACCACCAAGGAAGTCCCCCACAATTTGATCTTAGAATATTTTTGCCCCCAAGAAGAAACCCCTTAACTATGGCACAGTCTCTCCCCTTCCCCCTCAACTTCCTGTCTCCATGGATTTGCCAATCTGGACACGTCATGTGAGTGGAATCCAACCACGTGTCCTCTTGTGATTGACTTCTCTCACTGAACATCACGTTCCCAAGGTTCATCCATGTTGTGTCATGTGTCAGGGCTTCATTCCTTCTTATGCCTGAATTATATTCCATCGAGAGGAGGGACCACATTCTGTTTATCCATTCATCTGTTGATGGACATTTGGGTTGTTTCTACCTTTTGACTATTGTTAATAATGCTGCTATAGACATTTGTGTACACGTTTTTGTGTGGACATATGCTGTCATTTCCCTTGGGTACATACCTAGAGGTAGAACTGAGATTCTATGGTAAC
This sequence comes from Hyperoodon ampullatus, assembly GCF_949752795.1. Lineage (NCBI taxonomy): Eukaryota > Metazoa > Chordata > Mammalia > Artiodactyla > Ziphiidae > Hyperoodon > Hyperoodon ampullatus. The sequence goes on from NC_136926.1 coordinate 89,175,372, forward strand.
TTCACGGTTAAGTTTTTATGGACCTGCCAGACTAGCTGCACGACTTTACATTCCCACCAGCGTGTGACGTTCCAACTTTGCCACACCCTCGCCCACACTTGTTATTGTCTCTTTTTTTTTTTTTTGCGGTACGTGGGCCTCTCACTGTTGTGGCCTCTCCCAATGAGGAGCACAGGCTCCGGACGCGCAGGCTCAGCGGCCATGGCTCACGGGCCCAGCCGCTCTGCGGCATGTGGGATCCTCCCGGACCGGGGCACGAACCCGTGTCCCCTGCATCGGCAGGCGGACTCTCAACCACTGCACCACCAGGGAAGCCCTGTTATTGTCTCTTTTGATTTTAGCCATCACAGTGCGTGTGAAGTGGATCTTGTGACGGTTTTGATTTGCATTCTCCTGATGACTAAGGATGTTGGGTTTCTCTGCATGCAAAGCTGTGTTTCACACACATTCAACAACCAGGTGTCCCCACGTAGTCACTTGGCTGGGCTCCCGGGATGTTGGCAGGACCCAGACAGACACAGCCTTGCCCCACAGAGGGGTACAGACATGTAAACAAAGCAGGTACTTGCTAAGAACAGGGTCCTGGGACATCACCCATAAAGTGCCCCATGAGCCACAATCCAGACAGGCCTAAAGGGCACCAGAGGGAGGGAAAGTCACAGTGAGGTCTTCCTTCCAGATCTTTGATAAAATCAGAGCAGAGATGCGAGTGTTGTCAGCCTGTTGGAGTTGGTCACAGAACATAACTATTCTTTTTTTTTTTAACCATGCAGCGTGCTGCTTGTGGGATCTGAATTCTCCCAACTGGGGACTGAACCTGGGCCTTTGGCAGGGAGAGCTTGGAGTCCTAACCACTGGACCGTCAGGGGAGTCCCAGAGCATGAATATTCTTAATCTTAAAGTTGACAGCAGACATGGCAGGGATCCAGAGGGATGGCCGAGCCTCCTGGATGATCACAGGTCCCAGGACCGCGGTGCGAACTTGGGCTGTGTGGTGACTGCAGCCAGATTCCATCCCCACCCCTGCCTCCAGGATCCCCCATTAGACAGGTGACAACCTTGCAAAAGCACGACGGGACACAGGGGAAGGGCGAGTGCCAGGGGTTGGCAAGGCCGGGAGCCGGTGTCTCCTGGGTGCAGAACTTGGTCTGGGAAGCTTAGGAAGTTGGGGGGGGGCGGTTTGCACAACGGTGTGAAGGTACCTAAAGCCACCGCACTGCGCCTGAAAAACGGCGAGAATGGCAACTTGTGGGTTGTGTGTTCTTTGCCACAATGATAATGAAAAGGTCGTGCTCACTCTGGGCTCTGACGCAATGAAAACGAAGCCAACAGCGTAGCTGGGATCGGCTGGTCCGGCGAGGTCCCGCCCCGCGCAGACGGCCACCTGCGCCCCGCTACGGCCTCACCTCCGTGCCCCCGGTTCGGGCGCACAGCCCGGGCCGCGCGGGTGGATCCACGGCCATCGCCGCGGGAGCCGCGGGCGGCGGAGCGGAGCCGACAGGGCCACCGGCCCCGGGACCAGCCGACCCACCTGGACACCCCGCACCCCGGACCCGGGGGACACCCCCATGGCCGCGCGGGGCCCCGAAGCCCCCAGCGGGCGCGCGCTGCGGGACGCGGTGAGTCGGACCCCGCGCGCGCCAAGCTTCGCTCCCGGGCTGGACACCTCCCCTCCCCCTCCCTTCCCCTCCCCCTCCCCCTCCCCCTCCCTTCCCCTCCCCCTCCCACCCCGCCCAGCGCCGGGAGGCCCGCGGTCCTGCTTCCCGTTCGCTGAAGGAGCCGCAGCGCCGGAGAGGAGACACCCAGTGATCAGGACTGAGCAGTTTGCCTTGTTAAACAGAATTGGTTGGCTGTGCACACTCGAATCCACGTTTTCCTGGCCTGATTGAAGGGAAGAGCTCCTGACAGAGGGCCTTCCTCATACGTAAAAGCAGGCTCCGGGTGGAGATCCGCCTCCATATCCTGGGCTCTAAAAGGGAGATAATACACGGGTGCCAGGAGTGAACGGTGTCGTAGATGGTATGAGATTTAAAGCTGTAAACTGTAAGGCGCCTTGCAATACCGCCTGCTGTCAGTCACCACAGATGATGTATCCATATGGCCTGGTAGACAATTTCTGCAACCTCAACCCCAGCTAATAAATACCCACAAGTGTAGGTGGGTGTGTCTGGTGATTGTCTCAGGCCTTCTTAAGAAGTCTTTGAGGAGCCCAAGGTTAATAAGATTTTCTTCTACGTTATCTTCTGGATGTCTGATAGTTTACTGCTTATATTTAAGTGTATGATCATTTTGAGTTAATTTTTGTGAATGGTGTGAGGTAAAGGTCGGGCCTGCTTATTTAGTGAGTTATGCATTTGGCTAGCACTGTTCCAGTGCTGTTGGTTGAATAGATCTTCCTTACCCTTTGAGTGGGAAAGCCTTAACACCTTGTCAGGAATCAACTAATTGTATATATAGATGGCTCTCTTCCATGGTGCTTAGAATGCTCTGCATCACAAGTAAATATATATTCACTTGTGGTTCATTTTTCAGGCAGAAAATCTATTTCAGGAACTTCAAGAACACTTTCAAGCTCTGACTGCAACGTTAAACCTCAGAAATATCCTTTTCTATCTCATAACAAATACTGCAATGCTTTTGGACTACTGAACTGTCATGGACTATCTTGTTGTTTTCTGCTCTTAGTGGATAATTGTTGACCTAAGACGTCCTGGTGTTTGCATCTGTGCCTTTACATGGCATCCTGATGTATTAATTACCGCTCACAGATGATTACTTCCGGCTTGACCAGCAATACAGGGCACTTCATGAGGCAAGGATAAAACACAAGGACATGCGCACAGTACACACGACCCAGTGGGGCTTTCCAGCAAGCTCTAAATAAATCTGGTCAGTGTGCTCAATAGCATTTATACTCCCCCAAACAGTCAGAGCCCTGCACATGTACTGGTTAGGTCTCCAACGCAGGGTACGCTATCTGGCTCTCCTGACCTTGTTTTGTTTTGTAACTTCAGCAGCTCGCCATTTGGTAAGCCACGGATTCAAACAGAGTTAGGTGGAATGTTTGTTTCCGGTTTAAGAAAATCCAGAAAAGGGGACACTTGCCCTAAGACTTGCCCAAGTGAACTCACTTCACACAATTAAACTCCTGCCTTAAAATGTGTGCAAATTGTTTGCAGAGAGATCCTGTAGATGGGCTCCCACAGGGAAAAGGAGATTCTGAAACAGGATAAAATTAAACAGTAGGAAAGTTTATTTTAAACACAGTTAATTTTCATTGTATTTACATACTGATTAGAGTTTGGTTAAAACATAGTTAAACATACCAGACAACCTCATATGCCCGAATCCATGTCCACGGAAAGGGAGCCAAGGTTTCAGAACTGGGCAAAGCTTAAAGGCACGTACAAACCCTCGGGGATGTGATTCATGTGCACTGACTTAAGGTGTTAGTACACGTCCGCTGCCTTTGATTCCCTCATTTTAGATGCACCACAGGGCATTTTTATCAGCCCTGGTGATGCAGTTTACGTGGAGGCTTTGAGGGACCTGGGTAGGTGCCCGTATTCCATGTGCTGTTCTCCTTAACCTTGTACTGGAAGAAATGGGAGGTCGCATTGAAGACTTGCAGAAGAATGTGAACGACTTGATGGTGCAAGCTGGGATTGAAAGTTCTGCTCAAGAGCAAATGGCGAGGCCGTATTAAGGCACTAAGATGTTCACCGTCTACATATCTTCTGCTTTCGTCTTGAAGCATTCAAGCGCATATTTGTTCACTAAGGGAGCTACTGCTTCTGCACTACATGAAAACCCTTCAGGAATAATAAAAAAAAGTCGCAAATGCTCTTTTCTAAATAGAACAGAAACACTCTTTGTCATTGTTCCTTAAAAAGTGCGCATTTTAAACAAAACTATTATTTAAAAATTGGATTTTGTTAAAGTACTTTTCACCCTCATCCCTCAAATTAGTTTTCAATCAAAACACAAGTCACGATGAATGAGTGCTTGGGGATGACAACTAGTGGCTTCTGTTTGAGACATTCATGGCAGGATTTAAAGAAGACACACGTGCATTACCTTCTCACCCCATTTCATGAGTGGTTCCTGAGGATCCCACCCCGCCCCCCAGAATGCAAATATTTCTTTTCCAGTGGAATTTTGCATTTCATCTTTTTTTTTTTTTTACTATTTTATTTTTAATTTTTAGTCTCAGTTTTATTTTTTCATTGAAGTTTTTATTGTAGTTGACGTACAATAGTATATAAGTTACAGGTGTACAATGTAGTGATTCACAATTTTTAAATGTTATACTCCATTTATAGTTATTAGAAAATATTGGCTGTATTACCCATGTTGTACAATGTATCCTTGTAGCTTTTTTTTTTTTTTTTTGCGGTACGCGGGCCTCTCACTGTTGTGGCCTCTCCCGTTGCGGAGCGCAGGCTCCGGACGCGCAGGCTCAGCGGCCATGGCTCACGGGCCCAGCCGCTCAGCGGCATGTGGGATCTTCCCGGACCGGGGCACGAACCCGTGTCCCCTGCATCGGCAGGCGGACTCCCAACCACTGCGCCACCAGGAAGCCCCCTGTAGCTTATCTCATACATAACCGTCTGCACCTCTCCATCCCCACCCCTAGTTGCCCCTCCCCCGTCCCTCTCCCCACTGGTAACCACTGATTTGTTCTCTATATCTGTGAGTCTGCTTCTGTTTTGTTATATTCACTAGTTTGTTATATTTTTTAGATTTCCCACATATAAGTGATATCATACAGTATTTGGCTTTCTCTGTCTGACTTATTTCACTTAGCATGATGCCCTCCAAGTCCATCCATGTTGCTGCAAATGGCAAATTTCCTTCTTTTTTTATGGCTGAGAAGTATTCCATTGTATGTACACACCACCTCTTCTCCATCCGTCATCTGCTGATGGACACTTGGGTTGCTTCCGTATCTTGGCAATTGTAAATAGTGCTGCAGTGAACACTGGGGTGCGTGTGTATCTTTTCGAATTAGTGTTTTTGTTTTTTTTCTGCACTTCACCTTGAAGATGCAGATGAATGCTTGGCTTCAGGTCTTGGACTGAACGTGTATCTGTGTGACGTACCTGGAGACACAAACCTTTTGTCTTTTATGAAGATACTCAAGCATGTTTCACTGACATAATATTCTGATTCTATGAGCACATGCTAATTTTAGTTGAACAATTAGATGCCATTGTTTTCCTTGCTTTCGCATTTCTCTGTCAGTTGTTATCCCAGGTCAGCTGGCAGCTCATCCGTGCTTACCCTGCTGAATCAGAGTGAGTTCACTTGTCAGTGACTTATTTATAAATTTCGACATCTGCTGTTCTGGTAGAAAAGGTAATTGGAATCTGTGTCCTGCACACACGAGCTGCAGATCTCGGGGAGGGTGCTCCAGTTCTGTCTGCAGGATGAATACTTAGCTCTACCCAGGGAGGTTGCGTCAGACGGGTCCACCTGCCCTGGGGCCTTGTCCGCCCTCCACCCTCTGGGTGCCGAGGACCAGGTTTTGCAGGGCACCAAGCCCAACTCTGGGCACGCTGCCAGGAAGGGGATGGCGGCCAGTAACTTTGTTCCTTCCTGTCATCACCCAGACTCCAGCTGGCTGTTTTAAATTTGGTCAAAACCCACCATATATTAGGCATCAAATTAAATGGATGAGTAGGTATCAAAACTTCACTTTTTTGATGCACGTACAGCCATTATTTAAAGCAGCATGAGAGGTCAGATATCCAAAAGTGTGTTTAAAAGCTGATAATGCCTTTTAAATTAAAAGAAGGACCTGAGTGAGTCTAAATCTGTTTGGCTAAATCTGTGCTTGTTGGTTTTGCTGGGTCAAAGATTCCTAACACAGTGCTGCGGATTTCAGGGGATTCGGCAAACCCCCTAAACTTGCTGTGTTCCTGCTGTGGGGAGGGGAGTCCATGACCCCCAGATGGTAGGAGCTACTGTTCCGTATTCCAGCGGATTTGGCCCGCTGCCCCGACTTGGTAGGACATCTGAACACCTTTCCCGCTGTGAGGAAGCAGGCAGGCTGTTGTCTGAGGAGAACCTCTCCACACTGTTGATGCAAAGTAACGTTTTGTCACTTGAAGAACACACCCCTTAAGTTGTGAATCCACACAGACTCCATCTGACTAAAATGAAAATCATTTAACATTTAGGTTTTTCTATATTCCGAATTTTTCCTATACAAAACTGTTCTAGTAATTACGGGAAAGTAAGCTAATTTTATTGATAGCTTTAGATTCCAGTTTACTTAACTGTACATTAATTGATGTATAAATCAATCATACTTCTTTCAACTTTTTTCTTACAGACTTGAAGATAGTAGACCAGTCATTTGAAAATGTGAAAGAGTGAAAACTGTACTTTTTGAGTAATAATCCACATAACATGAATTCTTATTTTTAGTATTTAATTCAAGAATTCATTTTAGGGCTTCCCTGGTGGCACAGTGGTTGAGAGTCCGCCTGCTGATGCAGGGGACACGGGTTCGTGCCCCGGTCCGGGAAGATCCCACATGCCGCGGAGCGGCTGGGCTCGTGAGCCATGGCCGCTGAGCCTGCGCGTCCGGAGCCTGTGCTCCGCAACGGGAGAGGCCACAACAGTGAGAGGCCTGTGTACCGCAAAAAAAAAAAAAAAAAAAAAAAAAAAAAAAAAGAATTCATTTTAGTAAAATAAACGATTAAAAGGACAAAGGCAATGCAATAAGAATGTAATTAAGAAGGTGACTAGCCACTTAACAAAGATGGTTGTAAAATGGCAGAACACTTTTCAATGCATACCTAATATTTGTAAATCATGGAGGAAAAGCATGAGTTATATTAGGTCAATTTTTTTTCCAGAATTAAGTTCTACATACATCCTTCTTTAAAATACCACAAGCAGTTTTCTGATAGAAGTTGCTTTTCTTTTTTTTTTTTGGCCACTGCAGCATGTGGGATCTTAGCTCCCCGACCAGGGATCGAACCCACACCCCCTGTATTGGAAGTGCAGAGTCTTAACCACTGGACTGCCAGGGAAATCCCAGAAATTGCTTTTTAAATAACTGCATTTCAATTCAATAATTCCAGTCACACAGTTTTGGAGAAGACTTGGTTTAATCTGCCCAGTCCAAGCAAATTCTAACAGTATGTTCTCCAAACCAAAGGAAACCAAATCAAAGGACAACCAAAGAAACAGGTGATGCAGGAGCTCCATGATTGCTTCCTGGGACACCCTCACCCACTCCAGCCCCCATAGAGGTAGTTACCAAGGAGATGCACAAAGATTGCACCTAAGTTGACTTTGTCAGTTAGAGGTGCTTTCAAACAATTGTTCAATTCACCTGTCTCTGAGCCGAAGTACACATAGAGCTCTGATCACCTAAAAAGGCTCTCATTGTAAAATATATATTCCTGCATATAAAATAAATCATACTCTTTATACAAAAGTCAAAATCACTCATAATTCTACAATTTAGAATTAACCACTGGCAATACTTTTTTCTATGCAGGCACTTTTATATAGCTGATATTGTTTATAATCTAATATCCTGTTTTCATATCATAAACACTTTTCCCCAGGTGAAAGTTTCATACACACTTTTTATGGTTACTAATATTCTATTATGTGGTTGAAATAATTTAACCATCCCCTTAACTATTCCTTGGATTTTGAGGTTATTTCTCACTTCCTTGCTGTTATAAATAATGCTTTAATGAGCACTGTTATCCACTAATTCTCTGCACATTTCACTAGGGCCAGAAGTATGACCACAGGCCGAGCACATTGAGCAGAATGCACCTAAGAAAAGGAAGGAAGGTTCATTTCACACCCCGGACAGTGATGCAAACCCAAAGTTTAAACCCAAAGTTTTAAAATAGCATCATTTAAATTCAATATTCTTGGTGGTTTAAAATCACGATATTTCCATTTGATTATGTGAAAAATCTCAAAGCATCTTAGCCATAATTATAATTTTAGCAGAAACTGGGGCAAATACTTGAATTAAAGTAAACTAAACAGATGTGAGTCTTCATCAATAATATAGAACACAATTCAAAGTCCAGGATTTTTAAGAAATTAAATAAGTAGGAAAGAAAGCTTCTATTAGTTATTAACTAAAATAAAAACATTGATATTGTCAAAAATATACTAACTTCTTTCTAAAGAAAGTCCCAGGCTGATCCCCTTTTATTGGCTCATTTGACTGACATCTCAATTATTCACTCAAACCACAGACATCTAGCTTTAAAGAGATTATTTGGCATTTTATAATATCATACCTGTTTCTATATCTTCCTAATGTTTTTATAAAGAATTGCTATTTTCCAGCACCCTGTTACATATATTTAAAAGAAATGAGAATGTTTTCATAAGGAAAAGAGGGAAAGTAACAGATGGATTTACATGTACTTAAATACTCTTATTCTAATCTAAACTGGACTAACACAAAATTTTAGTAGAAAGCAGTGTATTCATTGAATACTTAAGTAAGATGGAGTTACTTCAATATCAAATCCTGCATTCATGTGTCTGTTATGAAACTTATGCAAACATAAAGCTTAATAATAAAGGGTTGAATCTATAAGGCAGAAGTTCTGGGTGCAGTTGTCTGAAGTTTTAAATTCTCACATTTCACTTCCTTGTTTACAATTGCCCAGTCTATTACCATAGATTTTTAACTCCCCCCAAATCTCCCTTCAGCCGCTCCAAGCTTGGGCAAGAAAGATCTTTTCAGAACTGAAATTCCGTCACCTTACACCTCCTTCCCCAAGCAAAGCCTCCGCAGCTGCCAGCACCCCCCTTCCCCGCCCCCCCCCATCCCACTACACTCTCCCTGCAAGACGAGCCCCGCTCCCTCCCACCACGGGGCTTGGCTCCCGAGGTCCCCTCTGGAATGGAGTTACAGGCGCGTGCACACACACACACACACACACACACACACACGCCTAGTTAGCACTTCTTATATCTGATCTCAGCTTGAAAATAATTTCCTCAGAGATTCTTTCCTTGAGCGCCTGTCTGGGTCTGAAGTAATTTTATGGGATCGCTTGCTGACTATCACAGTTGTAATTTTACTTTTATGTGATCATTTGATTGTCTTCTCCACAAGGCAGCAACTGGATTGATTTTGTTCACCCCAGGTGCCCAGATGCTACTCAGACATTTTCTTTGAATTAATGAATGAATTTTGAGAGTTTCAGAATACTTTGCATTATGCATTTTGCATACAGTCCGAGAAATATATTATTGAATGTCTCTTATATGCCAGGTACTTGGGGTCACGTTGACTTTTTTCATTAGCGCCTCATTTGATATGGTATTATACTATTTTGTAAATGGGAAAATTAAAGCTGGAGATATTAAACTGCAGATTTACATTTGAATTTTATATCCATTTAAAAGTACACTCCTGGGCTTCCCTGGTGGCGCAGTGGTTGGGAGTCCGCCTGCCGATGCAGGGGACACAGGTTCGTGCCCCGGTCCGGGAGGATCCCACATGCCGCGGAGCGGCTGGGCCCGTGAGCCATGGCCGCTGAGCCTGCGCGTCCGGAGACTGTGCTCCGCAACGGGAGAGGCCACAACAGTGAGAGGCCCGCGTACCGCAAAAAAAAAAAAAAAAAAAAAAAAAATACACTCCTTCGTGTGAGTGTGTAGCTTTTTTTGTATTTGTTGATTTCATTCTTTGGTATGTACTCCTCATGTTTCAACAATGAGTCAGTCTGACGAGGCAGTGGGTGTTTTCACTCCAAGGAGGGCCCACCAGGCACTGTTCTAATTGATCTGCGTGTAGCACAGGTCGGACAGCAGACACCATCATCCCCTTCACACGGGAGGAAACGGAGCTCTGGGGTCCACTCGCCCAAGGTCCTCAGGAACGACAGAGCCTGGCTGTGAAACCAGGTCGGGGCTCCACGGTGCGCCCCACACAGGCCCCGGGCTGCATCCACGCCACATGCCTCCTCCTTCACCTCAGAGGCCGTGTGCCCTGAGCCCGTGAAGATTCCAACCAACAACATGCTGCTGGGATAAGAGACGCAGGAGAGAAACTTGAGATTGTGATAAGGAAACTAGCTACACGGACTGAAGGGTCATGGTTGCTATGGAAAACACGATGCATTTAAGTGTGTTACATACAATCTTAGGAGGAATGAGAAACACCTCTTACTTTTTATATTTAAAGGGAATCCAAAAATCATTATCACAGTTTTTATAACCAGAAGAATAAAAGATGATTTTTCCCTTTTCCTGAACTCAAGCCTTTGGTTCTGCTGTGGGTCGAATTGTGCCCCCTGAAAGTTCGCATGTTGGGAATCCTCACCCCAGGACCTCAGAATGTGCCCTTTCTAGAGACGGGGCTGTTGCAGGTGTAACTAGTCGAGATGAGGTCATGCTGGAGCAGGGTGGCCCCCACTCAGTGGGGACACTTGCACACAGACACGCACACGGGGAGAACACCGTGTGAAGACAAAGGCTGGGACTGGGGTGAAGTATCACCAGCCAAGGGACGCCAGAGATGCCAGAAACCACCAGGGCCAGCAGGGGGGTAGGAACAGACTCCCTGTCAGGCCCCAGAGGACCAGGCCTGCCAACACGTGGATCTGACCCCAGCCTCCAGAACTGCATCAAGTCACCAGTCTGAGGTCCCTAATTACAGGAGACCCAGGAAACTCAGACAGACTCTCACTGACAAGTGTGCAAATCACAGCAGCCCCATGGGACCCACACCTGAACCTCACTCAACAGTGAAGAGTTAATTCTTGACTACCAAAATCGCTAATCTATACACTACTTTTCATAAGAAATAAATGATTGTGACTGTTCCCATCACCATGTATTTTATTTATTTCAGCTAGATATTTACAGGTATTTGCTGATACAAAAATACAAGGACCAGGCAGACTGAAAGTTGAGGCACTGCCACCCTCACTGCAAAACCCTCCAGCTCCTCGAGCTATGTGTACTTTCCCAAACGCTTCCTCAAAGGCTTTAAATAGGTGAAAATATCTCCACGTGAGAACGACTCCACGGCACTGTATGCACCAGGACCGGACGAGGGCTCAGTATCTGTACTTGGTGGAGTAGTCCTTCGGGGACACGACCAGGCCGCGGCCCTTCCGGGCCCCCCGGTACACCGTCTCGATGATGTCGATCATCTCCTGCTTGTCTTCCATGGCCCAGTTGATCTTGTTGTTGTTGCCAGTGCCCAGGTCGATCATGATGTGCTTGTTCCTGTAGGTTGGGAAAAGGGGGTCAATGCCCATAAAACTCCTTCTGAAACAGAATCCCGTGAAAAACATACCTGTATCTCCCACTGTGAACAAGGACACACACAGTCAAGGGGGCCCGCCACTGTGTAGCAGGCTGGAAACCACCTAAATGCTGCTTCAGGAAACACACAGCTCCTTCCGCCTGTTCTCTGCTCCCTAAGACAAATAACCTACAGGGCAATCCAGGCCGAAGGACACAGCTTCAGTCACCTGGAAAGACAAACTGCTTTCCAGAGGGCTGCGCTAATTTACCTGAAAAAGGCAATGCATGCGTTTGTCATGGTGTTCTTGTGAGCACTTGTAAAGTTTATTGAAAGCCATACTAATTGTGAAATAAATATGATATTTTGCATTTCTATAATTCTTCGTAGACTGACTTTTCAAGACGCTTCTTTCTGAAATGAATTTATACGTGCACTGTATAAAAGACAGACATTGGGGCTTCCCTGGTGGCGCAGTGGTTGGGAGTCCGCCTGCTGATGCAGGGGACACGGGTTCATGCCCTGGTCCAGGAGGATCCCGCATGCCGCGGAGTGGCTGGGCCCGTGAGCTATGGCCGCTGAGCCTGCGCGTCCGGAGCCTGTGCTCCGCAACGGGAGAGGCCACAACAGTGAGAGGCCCGTGTACCGAAAAAAAAAAAAAAAAAAAAAGAAAGACATTAATGCTTGTTGTACCAGCTGCACTGACTTTTATCAATTTAGCTTCCTGTTTCTGCAAGGTTGTGCGTCTGGCCCCCGGGTGCTGCTCCGTGATGCGTGCCCCATCCATCCTGAGGTCACAGCATGGCCTCCTTTCAGCCAGGGCGAGCTTCCAAAAGGCAGACCTGATGCTTCTCTCTTGCTGCAAACACTCACTTCCAGGAAGCTTCCAAGTCCACACACTGGCCCAGGAAACCGGGCATCCGGGCCCCGCCGCGCTCTCCCCTCAGCGCCCGCCACCCCCCGGCCCTCACCTGTCCGTCCTCCCTCACCCTTGCAGGTCCCCAAACGTGCGGCCTGCGCTGCCCCGTGCCCCTGCCTGCGCTCGCCCCTGTTGGGATGCACGTGGCTCAGGCCAGCCTTATCCAGCAGCCTTTGAGTGCGGCCCATCACCCTGTTGCACTCAGTGTTTGTGCCTCTGTAGATACCTGGTGCAATACTGTGATTTATAGGAAAAATATATACTTGGTCACTCAGAAGAATATATTTCTCATATGTATTTGGTCTTCGCCCACAGATCCTGGCTCACAGCTGCCAAAACCTTCGGAATTCCCTGCAATAAGAGTGATGGGGTATTCCGTTCCTGAGGACACGTCAGGGCCATGAGGGTGAAGCGGGTGCATAAGCACCCTTCTGGTCACAGTGAGTTTGTTCATGAAGGTGACTTCTAGATCCCACCAGCAGGGCGTCCGAGAATCACCTGTTGGCATAGGGGAGCCTGTGCACACGCGCACACACACACGCTGCAACTGGGCCTGGGAACCCCTTTATCACCTGTCCCCTTGCATCTCGCTGGTTCCCTGTGCTGTCGCCATCAGATGATGGTCTGTGATAGGAGGAACCCTGTCTTATCTGACTTAACGTCCCAGCACTAGACATAAAGGCCAGCAGGACTCTCTACGTATATATACTTGGTGAATAGATTAATTAAAATACTGTTACTACTTGTCTTAGAATCCTGGGTCGCAGAAACAGTAGAAGGTTTTGTCCCCTTTTCCAAGTGCAGCATCAGTCCTAAACTATCAAAACACACGGTGGCCGCAGCACCACTCGACTCCTTTCTGCAACCTCCTTTCCCCGTCGGGGCAGCCCCGCCCAGGTGGGCCCTACACAGTGCGGTGCCCACGGCCCACCTGGAGGGCTCTGGGAAAACGTGAGGAGCACAGCAGAAAAGGCCGAGATTGCCTTAAACAGCCTGTTAGCGGAAACGTGGGCTTGGAAGGAGGTGGGATGCATTTCGGGGAGCGGAGGGAAGGGATCCTTGCTGCACAGCGGCAGAGTGTCTGTGACGCTCCAAAGTGGTGAGCATGGATACCAGCCGAGGACACGTAAGCAAAGTCTTGAAGGCGCTGCCTGGGTTCGTGCTGCTTATAGTAAAAGGAGGGAGACAAACCGGAGTAAGATCCGTTAACCCAAAAGATTTCTCAGTCTCTCCAGATAGCAAAAGATGCTGAAATCCAGAAATGGCTGCTGAACTGTTGACACAGAGGCCACACTGCCTTCTGCTGAAACCTAGAAGAGACCTAAAAGTCAGAATTCAGTCACAGGACAGGATCTTCCCCCAGGAAGCAGCCATCGGGCAGAGGGCAGCGCCGGTGCCCAGGACAGAAACCCGACCGGCTCAGGCTGCGAGGGACAGAGCGCGCAGTGAGAGGGGCTGACGCAGCCCCAAGAGGCTGCTGGCGGGAAGCAGGTTGAAAAAGGAACCGGCTGCAAATGGCTTTCATAAAAAAGGCAGAAAAACCTGGGTAGGACCCTCCCAGGGGTAGGCACCGGGCCAGGACTATGATCCCAGCGCTGCATCAGAGCCCCCTTCCGAATCCTGACGCCCCCCGGTGAACACAAACTGCTTCCTATGCCGCCGGTCCCACACTACGTCCTGGAGAGGGGACCACAGATAAGGAGCTGTGTCCAGGAGCTGTGCTTAATGGGGCACCTGAAAAGCCTCATCCACACCCAGTTTTGCACATGGGAGGGATGTGAATCTTTTGGAGCCGGAGGGCAGGCTGCAGTCGGAAAAATGCTAAAATACCCCCTGCTACTTCCCACCCTAATCCCTGGGACTGTGCTGTGATGAGACACCACGCACGGCAAAGGGAATTCTGCAGATGTCCCTAAGGTTACTCATCAGTTGATTTTTTTTTTTTTTTTTTTTTTTTTTGCGTTACACGGGCCTCTCACTGTTGTGGCCTCTCCCGTTGCAGAGCACAGGCTCCGGATGCGCAGGCTCAGCGGCCATGGCTCACGGGCCCAGCTGCTCTGCGGCATGTGGGATCTTCCCGGACCGGGGCACGAACCCGCGTCCCCTGCATCAGCAGGTGGACTCTCAACCACTGTGCCACCAGGGAAGCCCCATCAGTTGATTTTAAAATAAAGAGACTCTCCTGGATTATTGGGTGAGTCTAATCCAATCACAAGTGCCCTCTGAAAGCAGAACAGGAAGTTGGAGCAGCTGTACGGAAAGGACTCAACTCACTGCTCAGGGCTTCGAAGACAGAGGGGCCTCTAGGAGCAGAGAGGGGCCCCGGCGGAAACAGACCTCAGACCCCCAGTCACCGGGAGATGGATCCAGCCCACAGCTCCTGTGAGCCAAATGGATTCTCCCCTGACCAACTGCCTACATGACAGCCCAGCCTGTGACTCCGGCCTTGTAAGACCCCGAGGCAGAACCCATTGAGCCTGCCTGGACTCTGCCCTACAGACCTTGAGCTCATAAATGGTGTTGTTTTCAGCCACCAAGTTTGTTACAGAAAATAGAAACCGAATACACACCCTGCACGCTCCACCCAGACCTCCCTCGACCATTAGGGAGCTCTGCTTTTGCAGTATGGCCTAATGTTTATATTGCTACTTACTAACTTTTGTAGTAACAATAAACAGTACGAAATTTTGACAAGTAAAAACAGTATCAAATGGTGATTTCTTTCCAAATTAAACCTCCACAACAGAATTTTTTTTTCACTCATGATGTTACTTAACTTTATTATATAAATACCATCAAAGGTATTTGCGTCTGCATCAGACTCTTGTGTACCTAACCAGTAGCCACTCCGCGTTTTCCTTTCATGCAAAGCCTGTCAGTCATGGGTACAAATTAATTTAAGGTGATTAGGGAGAGTCTATTCCTTGAGCCAATGACTGACTGACTAGGGTACACAACAGAATTTCTCAGCTGATAAAAGATTTTTTACAAGATTTTGTATTTATAAGCAAAGTAATTAAGCACAGGTTTTCCTCTTGGATATCACAAAAGGCTGCTAAATAGAGTCACTGATACATTTAAAAAGTGAGTTATTTTAAAGACATATTTCAGCAACAGATTAAATTTAAAGGTATCTTAAATTTCAGTGAGAATGTCTTCCATTTAATAACACTTCCCCTAGGTCCCTGGATAGGTATTTCAAAAGGGTAATTTGTTACTGAGTAAATGCTAAAACTGGAATTGTTACTTTGAAAATTATTTAAAAGATTGATTGCCTGGTGATACAAACTATATTATAATATGACTGCATAACTGACTTCCTCCTAAATAAAAGAATCTAAAGATATCTTGATCTCATTAAACTTCCAGACCATCTATTCAATTTAAACAACAACTTTAAGATAAGAGAACATACCTGAAGAAAAACATGACAGTGCACGGATCGTATAACTCATACATTTTGTTGAAGTCAGGTACTTCTGTAATATCCACAAGATAAATAACTGCGAAATTTTTAACCTAAAAGTAAAGGAGATTGGGGGAAAAAAACTAAAATAACAAATCAACTTTTTTTCTGCAAAAGCACATTCAAAAACAAAAACAGAAGAATTTGTGTATAACAGGACAATTTTCAAACTGACTGCAACATTTTTTCCCAGTAGAGCTGCCATGTAGGAAATTACTTCAAGAGGATCAGGGTCCTGAGCAACTGTCCATTAACATCTCATTTAATGTTTTTCAGAACAGCAAGTTATGAGAATCCTGCCGATAACGTCCACAGATACATTATTCACGCTGATCTAGTAATAATCTATGTGAACTTTTCCAATTTGTACTTTCACAAATACTGAATTATACACATTAAACAACTGCTTTAAAACATGCCTTTGGAATTCAGCCACACACTCCCCTCTTACTGAGGTCTGGACACTTGAACATACTAATGGCCTAACACCCCAAATCACACTGCAGGTAACTAAGGTTCTTTAATTTCTTCCGTAGCTGCAAGCTCATCAGAGAACATCTGGAAAACCCAGAAAACCATAAATAAAACAACCTTGAACCCCAACACCCAGAGCTGACTGCTGAGAATATACTTTTACTATATTCTTTCCCATTTTTTCTGGTATATATGTTTATACTCTTTTAACAAAATGTGATCATAGAGTGATCACACTACAAGATTTTGCATCCTGCTTTAATTATGAGCATCCTCTTATATGAATCGTATACTTTACATAAGAGAAAAACAAAAACAAAATTTTATGGCTACATAACAGTTCACCAAGTGCCTTTGCCAGTATTTTTACCATTCTTCTGTTATTTTCTTTGACTTTTCATCAATATAAATAATTCAGATTTTCACTATCAATTATTCACATGTGAACATTATTACCCTTAAATTCATATACATACTTCATTATTTCCTAAGGATAAACACCTAAAATAGAATCTTTAGAACAAAAGACATGACATTTTAAAGGCTCCTTGTAAATACTGTCTCAATGCCTTTTAGAAAGCTTATACCAATTTATATCATGGGTTGAATTATGTCCTTTCACCCCACAAGAAGATGTACTGAAGTCCTGACTCCCAGTACTCAGAATGTGACCTGATCTGGAAAAAGGGTGCCTGCAGAGCTCATCAGTGAAGGTCAAACGAGGTCATACTGGAGTCTGACCCCTAATCCAATCTGACTGGTGTTCCTACAGGAAAAGGGCCATGTGAAAACACACCAAGGGAGAAGCCACATGAACACGGAGGATTGGAGTGATGCACACCTATAAGCCAAGGAGTGCCACAGATCGCGGAAGGCGCCAGGAGCTGGAAGAAACAAGAGGGGATTCTCCCTTGAGGGTTTCAGAGGGAGCACGGCCCTGCTGACACCTTGATTTCGGACTTCTGACCTCCAGGCTGTGAGATAATAAATTTCTGTTGTTTTAATCTGCCCGGTTTGTGGCGCTTTGCTACAGCAGCCCCCGGAAATTCACAGAAAATGCACAACGTTTCTTCATATAAAACTAACTCTAAAAACCTAACTGTAATTTACAGATGAAATAATATGGTATTTGGGATGTGCTTTCAACACGGCAGCACGAAAAGTGTTTGAGGGGTTAAACGGTCCAAGACTGACAAAATATTGGTGATCGCAGTAGGCACAGAGGAGTTCACTGTTCTCTCCCCTTTACTTGGGAATGTGAAGAAGTATTTAATACGGAAATTTAAACCACCATCACCCAGAAAAAGGAGGGAAGGAAGTTTACATTTAGTGGGCGCTCTTTTGCGGACAGACCTCGGTGCTGAGGTGGGGGAAGAACAGGTGTCTCTCCCCGCCACATGCCCCTTTCCTGGTGAAAGGAGAGAACACACCTGCAGAAGGTGGAGAGAGTGAGCTGAGCACCACGTGTTCACGTGGCCACAGCGGACACCGAGGTGGAGGACTGGGCAAGCACAGCCACGCGCCGGCCGAACGGCTTCCTGGCAAAAGTTACCCCGCTGGTTTTTAAGGTTCGGCCCACATCCAATTTCGCTAAGCAGACATATTTTATTTCTTCCCACATAATAAAACAGATATTATAATTAAAAAGATAGATACTAACATCACAGTATAACCAAACACAAACACACACACACACACACCTGTCTCCTAAAGCATAAAATGACAATCCAACAAGAGTCCCAGACACCTTTCAATCCAACGAAAGCCAATTGGTTCTGGTTCCAAGAACCTCCAAATCTCCAAGTTAAAGCAGAAATCGACCGGAGAAACCACAATCTCTTAAAAGTTACTAGAATATATCTCAACTAGTTCATGTATGAGGACATTCAACTATCCCAACTCAATATCATACAATTTTCACACTGTAAATGCTGGTTTTTATGTGAGACTTTCTAAAAAGGCCTTATTTTCTTTTGCCTTCAGTGATGAGTAAGGAAACCGTAGCTCATTCAGAAGCAGAAAACAACTGACAATACAGGATTTCATTTTCTCTTCCCCTCCACATAAACCACATCATGGTAAATGTGAAGCCTCACAAGGTCGGGAACCACACCTGAGATATTTATTGAAAGAATGAACTTTAGAAATAAACTTACATTTCAAAATTCAGGAAATATATTATTGTCATTATGGACTTAATTACCTAATCCTGAGTTCAAACAGACCTGCCTTAAGAGATGGTCTGGTCCCGCTTCTTCCTTAGAGGAGGTGCCCTGACGGGTCCTCCAGCCCCTGCAGCTCTGGGAGGAGAAGGCCCACAGCACCAGCTGGCCTTTCTCTAATTCTGTGACCCTCCCAGCTTCTCTCCTCTGGAAGAGCTTCTCCTAAAGGGGGTTGCACGGATTCTATCATGATGCTTTCTACATGGGCTGAACTATTTCTCCTGAATGTTTCACATCCACTAATGAATCTGCAATTAACACTTGTGTATTTTTTATATAAAACTGAAATAAGCAACGTGTCTATGATCTTTTCTCCATTTAAAAAATGTCCATTTTGAAAACATAGAAATGGAATGGAAACATCACTGCTTTGTTTCCAGCCCAGTATTTTTAAAACAAGTTATATAATTTAAAAGTACATGACAATCAGGAAATTCCCTGGCGGTCCAGTGGTTAGGACTTGGCGCTTTCACTGCCAGGGCCCGAGTTCAATCCCTGGTTGGGGAACTAACATCACACAGCCACGCAGCCCGGCCAAAAAAAAAAGTATATGACAGTCAAATAAAATCAATAGTATATAAGTGCTTTAAAATGAAAAGTAAATGTTTCCCTTTCCCCAGACCCACATGTTCTCTTGTGAGAAAACTGCATACATTCTGCTTTTCTCCAGCTAATGTCATTAACCAATGTTTCCCCACGGTACTAAATAAAGCTCTTAGGAAATCATTTTTAATGGTCAAATAATATCCCATCCAGGGGAGAAGATGCTCCACTTTAAATCCTAACGCCCCATTTCTGAGCCCGGACAAACTACTTCGTGGCACCTGCCTCGGGGACCTGCCGTGAGGACCACGCCGGGAGTCCATTTCCCACCTATCACCATGACTGGCCTACGTGCCACACACTGGAGATTACGGTCATAAGCATGCTCCCCCTTCACTGGGCATCACGGTTCTTTCCAGTTTTGCTATCAATCACAGCACCAGTCTCAGGGAGCCTAAGGCATGGCTGTCCTTAGGGCTCTTCACCCAATGCCGAGCTGCTTCCCAGGGGCTGTACCAGCTCCACTTCTGCCTGAGCGTTAGATTGGCTTTCAACATACGCCCTAAGAGTTAGACCTTTGATACACCTGAAAAATGACAGTACACTATTTTAACGTGTGCTTCTTTGAAGTTTATTTAACTATTGGAATTTCCTCTTTTTTTCCAGTTCTGTGCCCATATATCCACAGGTCTTACCTTTTTAAATGGTACTTTAAACTGACCTGCAGGAGTCTACGGTATCTACAATAATATTTTGCCCACTATATTTGCAGTAATGTTAAGCAGCTGTTGAATAGTATTTTTTTTTAAATCAAGAACCAGATGTACAAACTTCCCTTCTATTATCAGGTTGTTTTCTAGTGTATGTTCTTTTGATTGTCTAAACTAGTAACTGTCCTTTCCAACCCTGCTGCCACACACTTTACACGCAGGCTGCTTCTTCAGCAAGTCAGTGATTATGCAGTTCGTGGTCCTGCATGCTGCCAGGTGCCTCCAGGTTAATGTAACTCGTGCAAATCACCAAGGCTGAAGGCCGTCGGTGCTGCCAGCCACCCCTCCACCCTCCTCCACTAGCTAAGAACCCACCTAAAATTCTGGAAAAAATGTTCTTGACTGTCAATTGGCACTATGTATTTCTGAAGTGTCAATTTTTACATTTTTAGATAGTTCACTTCAAAGCCGTCAAAAAACTTCATGATAACTTTATTTTCTCAAATTACTGTTTGCCCTGATTGGCTGTTGGTTCCTATGAGATTCCTCATTTGAGCATAAATTTCTGCTGATTCAGCCTACTTTATCTCATGCTTAAGAATGACCCCCTGAAGTCATTCCTAAGAAGTTCCATGAATACATTTACGTTATGTACAATCTAATTAGCACGTATGGCTATGAGATAGTATCACTGAGGTTTTGCATATTTTAAACTCTATCTGTATGAGCTTTTTAAACAGACCAAAATTAAACAGCCCGCTTATTCTTACATATAATGGGATTTAGAAACAGTGAGCTGTGGCAAAGTGCGTTCCTACAAAACGGCAAGACAGCTCAGAAGTACACAAAATAGTCTCACTTCGAAGCTGTGCGTAAAATCACCCACTAAACAGGAACCTTTATTTTGGTTATCACTCTACCAAACTCCAGGCAACTGTCAAATTTTTAAACATATCTCTGTGTTTTCCGTACGGCTCAAAACGAGCGCAGCATGCGGCGGGGCTGGAGCTACCAAGCAGCGAGTCGGTGAGTCCCGTTCCAGGAGGGACACAGCAGTCAAGTCCAGCCTCAGCACTGGGACTCTTACTCACTTTAACACAGCTGGGGTATCCAAACAGGGCTCGCAACAAGACGAGGAAGATCCCCCATTATCTGCCGTTTCTGCAGAGGGAGATAGACAGTTAAATTGTTCTTTATACTAAAACCTTAAATTTCAAAAATTCCTATCGTGCTTCCCCAAAAAAGGGCTTCCAGAATTATAAACTCATATTCTGCCCTTATACTAAGTAGAAAATAAAACATTAATAGTCTTGTAATGCATTTCAAGCTTGCATTCTGAATAACTATACTATAATATAGTATTGAAAGTTTATTAAAATAGAAATCCAAGTTTTGGACAAAAGACATGGAGGAACTTAAAAGACCAAAGAAAAGCACTCAAAGTGAGCCCAGTTAAACTGTACCAAGAGAGCACGTCTGCTAGTACTACAGCGATTTGGTCTCTGACTGATATATAGGAATTGGAAAAGAACAATTCCGGTAAAAGTCCCTAAAAACTACACTGACACAAAATCTGCCTCCTAGCTAAGAGTATCTTGCTGAGTTTTGCTCAGATACGAAGAGCAAACAACCCTCACGCCTCTGCCATCCTGGCCTCGTGCTGGGGGCAACCGGGTCTGGACATCCCCTGGTGCTTATGCGCCACCTGCAAGGCAGCATCCAGAACACACACCTAAGTGACTTCAGAGTCAACACAGCAGTGATTCGCTTATTGAAGTGTCTCTGTCCATCTTCACTGAAGTCTGCAGTCTCTGCCCTTGACTACTGTAGCTTAAGCCATGTAGACACGACTCCCTGACACCACCTCACTCTTGACCTCTGACGGGACTGGGAGGACCCCTGGGGGAGAATCCCGCTCTCCTGAGTTCCCCAGGCACCTCCTCAAGTTCCTTCAATGTCTTGGCGCCCAAGAGAAAGAAGAGGGGAATGGTTATAATCACAGCACTCCTACTCTGACCCTGACCTCGTGGAGGGGATTCTGAAAGTCATGTCAGAATTCCCTGGGGGAGCTCCTTTAAAAAGCCGTTTCCGGATCTCGCCCCAGACCTGGAGAATCAGGATCTCTGAGATGCACTTTGGTATTCCAAGCGATACTTACGCTGACAGACACAGAAGGACGGTTCCTGATGTTCACAAGGCCACCTCCCCCAACTCTGCCTGTCTCACCAAATAGGAGATAGTGAAAATTACCGATGGCAGGTCAGATAATTTTTCCTTTCCTAAATACAAAATATATCCTTACACCTGTTACTCTTTACTCAAAGGCATTATTTTAACCCAGCCCATATTAGCATATCCTACTCCTGTGAAAGAAAAGATGGCTTCAATGTTTCTTACTTTTACTCTTCATTAAAATGAATAACCTCTCAAATTATTATGCAATATTAATAAGTTAAATATTTTATTAGCATCCTTTTGCCTTTTGCCCTATTGCTACACCTGCAAAAATCTAAATCAAAGTTATCTTAGAATCCCTATGAGACAATTATAGAAAAAGAATTAAGCCCTGGTTATTCAACAGTGCCCTACAATTGCACTTTATTGTCAGCAAACAAAGGCCACAGACAATCCAGTGTACTAAATTTAAGAATTAAGAAAATTAGCTCTAACAAGTATAGTTCTACTTTCTCCCAATGTTTCCTGCATTTGAGTCACTCTAAGCTATAAATCGAGTCACTTAAAAAAGCACCGGTGGGGTAAAGAACCGACCCAAAGCAAAAGAACGGGATTTACTATGCTATCAGCATAAATGTTCTGCTTTATAAACGCAACAAATAAACATGATACAAAAAAAGGACAATTCTTTTAAACTAAGCTATTCAAAGTAAGCTCCTACGCTCCTGCCAAAGGCTGCAAATGTGTTTTGCTCTGGGCACTACAGATGTAAATTTTTGAAAACACCCTCTCAGTTAAAACCCCTGTACGTTAATAGGAATTATGAACTTCTTTAGGGGGGAGAGATCATGAACTTCTTAAAAATTTGAAAATCTATGGAAAATTCTCCCAGAAAAGAACATAAGCTATTCTGACCAATTTCAGGGAGGCCATCCTCACATCCCAAGGGAAGACTGTCCGTTTGTGAATCTTACTGTTTCTCTTTCACCGGTGAACGTGCCGCACTTTTAAATCTTACCGGCAAAGCAATCCAACACGATGAAATGACCAAACGGAAGGCGGGGCGCGTTGTGAGGCGGGGCTGCGTTACCTTTTCAGCTATGCTGTACAGAACCTCGTCCATCTTCATACAAGTAGGGTCCCAGTCGTGTCCAAACCGAATGACGACCACGCGGTCTTCTTCCGAGAGGATGGCCTGATCCACTTGCCAGCCATTGTGTAGGTGCGGGAGCATGTACGACATCTTGGGGCCGACGGGTCTGCGGGAGGGAACCACCGGCCAGCTCCTCCCAGCTCCAGCGCGGCGCACCCACGGGGCCCCCACCCCACGGAGCCTCATCCCGCGGGGACCCCACCCCACGTGGCCTCACCCCGCGGGGCAGTCGGTGCGCTGCCGGGAAGGCCAGGCCCGCGTCCACCTCGTCCCCAGACCCCGACCCCACCAACGGATCGCCGCCGCCCCGCGGCCCAGAACCCAGGGCGAAGGGAACCTTGGGGTCGTACACCCACGCCTCCCTCCCCACCCACTCCGGCCCCCGGCCCGGCACGCACACTGGGCCCTGCGGCTCAGCGTTCCTTCCGGGCGTGAACGCGCGCCCGCAGTGCGTGCGCGCCGGCGAGTGCGTGCGCGCGCCCCCGGGCCGGGGCCTGGGGGCCGACTGGGCGCCGCAGTGATGGGCGTGGCTGGGAGGTCCTTATAGTGAGCGGCTCGGAGGCGGTTCGGCTGGGTAGGGCTGGTCCAGACCTGCTGTCTCTCCGGTCAGTCCATCGGAGTCTGAGCTCCTACGGTGCCACCGGGGCCCGGGGTGGACGGACCGGCCCGCCGGGACCCCGGGCTGGACGGAGAGGATGGCATCGCTGAGGAAGGGTTCGTCCCCGTTTACTCCCAGACGAAGTCCCCCAAATTAATCATTTTGGCGGTCACGCTTTCCAGACGTAAACACAGTTGCTTTACTTGTCAAAGCACGTAATTAACAGAAGAGTCCTGGTAAGACTCACACGCGCCCAAATAATTTATTTAAATTAGTATTTCTAAACATTTTTATTGTGGTAAAATATATATAATATAAAATTTACCATTTTAGCCATATAGTTCAGTGGCATCGTTGACATCCTTGTACAGCCATCACCACTCCATATACTTCTTTTGTTAAAAAGCTTTGTTGAGGTATTATTCACATACCATAAAGTGATTCCCCCATTTCAAATAAGATGGTTTTTCCCAGAGTTGTGGAACACTACAGTCTGATTATGGAAAATTTTCATCACCCCAAATCCTGTACTCATTAGCAGTCAGTACCATACTCCTCCCATCCCTTTGGCTTTTGTCAACTACTAATCTATCCTAGACATTTCACGTAAATGGAAGCATAAGTGTGTAGTCTTTTGTGACTGACTTCGTTCACTTAGCCTAATACTCTCAAGGTTCACCCACACTGTAGCAGGCATCAGCACACTTGACGCTTGAGCAACAGGGGTTTGAACTTACACATGTACTATGTGTACTACATGATCTGCAATTGGTTAAATCTGCAGATGGGGAACCGCGGATATGAAGGGCCAACTGGAAAATTAGGCGTGGATTTCTGACTTCACAGAGGGTCATGGTTGAAGGGTCAACTGTACTTGGTTCCTTTTTGTTGCTGATTAATCTATTGTTTGGATATATTGCATTTTATCTCTCCATCAGTTAATTGACATCAGGGTTGTTTCCACTCTTTGGCCGTTATGAAAAATGATGCTATGAACATTTGTGTACAAGTTTTTGTATGGATTTTAAGTCTTCATTTCTCTTGGGTATGCAGGTGGCGTGGTTGAATCATGTGATAATTATGTTTACTGTTTTGAGAAATTGCCAAACTGTATTTAAAAGCGGCTATACCATTTTACATTTCCAACAGCAATGTGGTGGGGTTGGATTTCTCCACATCTGTGTCTACTCTTATTTGTGTGTTTTTGTTTTTGTTTTTTTTACAATGATATCCTGGTAGTTGTGAAGTGATGTCTTATTATGGTTTTGACTTGCATTTCCCTAATGGCTAGAGATATAGAGCATCTTTTAATGTACTTATTGGCAATTTGGAGAAATGTCTATTCATCTCCTTTGGCCACTTAAAAATGGATTAGTTGTCTTTTTATTATTGAGTTGGAAGAGTTCTTTATATATTCTGGATAGAAATTCCTCATCAAATATATGATAAGAAAGCATTTCCTCCCTTTTTATGAATTGACTTTTCACTTTTTATTGGTATCATTTGCAGCATAAAACTTTTAAATTTTGATCAAGTCCAAGGTACCTGTTTTTCCCTTTGTTGCTTGTGCTTTTAGTATCGTGTCTGAGAAACCATTGCCTAACTCAAGATCATGAATATTTATTCCTCTTTTCTTCTTAGACTTTTAAAGTTTTAACTCTTACTTTTAGGTCTATGACCATTGTGAATAAATTTTTATGTATGGTGTTAGGTAGGTGTCCAACTCTATTCTTTTGGTTTTTTGTTTTGTTTTGTTTTGGTGGTGCCACGCGGCTTGTGGGATCTTAGTTCCCCCACCAGGGATTGACAGCTCTATTCTTTTGTATGTGGATATCCAAGTGTCCCAGCACCATTTATTGGAAAGAGTTTTCTTTCCCCATCAAATTGCCTTGGCTCCCTTGTTGAAAATCAATTGACTTTAAATATAAGGATTTATTTCTGTAGTCTCAATTCAATTCCATTGATCTGTATGTCTAGCCTTATGTCAGTACCACACTGGCTTGATTAGTGTATCTTCGTGATAAGTTTTGAAATCAGGAAGTGTAAGTCCTCCGACTTTGTTCCTTGTCAAGATTGATTTGGCCATTCTGGGTCCCTTGCATTTCCATATGATCTTTAGGATTTGTTTGTCAATTTCTGCCCCCCAAAAAAAGCATCTGGGATTTTGATAGGAATTGTGTTGAATCTGTACACCAGTTTAGGGAGTATTGCCATCTTAACACTATTAAGTCATCCAATCCATGGATATGGGATGTCTTTCCATTTATTTAGGACTTCTTTAATTTTTATGACTTTTATAGTTTCCAGTATTCATGTCTTGCCCTTTTTATTAATTTTATTCCTAAATATTTTATTCCATTTGATGCTATTTAAATGGAATTGTTATTTTAAATATTTTCAGATTATTCATAATCAGTGTATAGAAATAGAATAGATTTTTTTTGGGGGGAGGGAAGAATCATTTTTTTATTTTTATTTTATTTTTTGAATCTTTTACAGTTGTATCAACCACACATAATTCAATGGAAATCTTTAGTGACACATCTTTATTGCCTTTCTAAAGCAAATAACTTAGTCGTCATAGATATAAGCATTCTATGCCTTTTGCACTCATACTTCATAGTTTTATGGGACATTTAAATTATGTAACTTCAATAATCCACAAAATTTGCATAAACCGGTTTGGGATTAAATTCGATCACATATAATTCAACTGGTGACAGCAAAAATGCACAGATGTATAGGGAGCCGCTTGAGCATTCAGCTTGGTTTGTGAAGAGAATGAAGAAATGCAGTTACTCCTAAGAATCTATTAGGTAGAGGTCAATTTGAAGATCTTTGAATGTATATGGAAAGTGATGTTTGCATGCTTGTAGATTTTACAAATCTATGTTATCAAACTGAATAAACATAGTAATACGGAGACTGCAAAATAGAATCGATTTTTTTCATTTGTTTTTATTTATTTTGTTTTTTCTCCCAGTTTTATTGAGATGTAATTGACACATAGCACTGTATAAGTTTAAGGTGTACAGCATAATGCTTTGACTTATGTACATCATGAAATGATTATCACAAGAAGTTTAGTGAGCATCCAGTATCTCATATAGCTGCAAAAGAAAAGAAGAAGAAGAAATACTTTTTCCTTGTGATGAGAACTCAGGATTTATACTCTTAACAACTTTCATACATAATATACAGCAGTATTAATTATATGAATCATGTTGTACATTACATCTCCAGTACTTATAACTGGAAGTTTGTACCTTCCGACC
The DNA here is from genome assembly GCF_949752795.1 of Hyperoodon ampullatus. Taxonomy (NCBI): domain Eukaryota; kingdom Metazoa; phylum Chordata; class Mammalia; order Artiodactyla; family Ziphiidae; genus Hyperoodon; species Hyperoodon ampullatus. The sequence continues at coordinate 89,202,164 of NC_136926.1, forward strand.
ACCTTCTTACAATTCCCCCTCCCCCAGCCCCCCACCACTGGTAACCACAAATCTTATCTGTTTTTCCATGCATTTTTTGTTTGTTTTTTGAAGTATAATTGACCTACAACACTATGTTAATTCCTGGTGCACAACATAGTGATTTGATATTTCTGTATATCACAAAATACAATTGAGTTTTGTATAGTGATCTTGTAGTCTGCAACCTTGCTGAATCATTTATTATTTTGAATAGTTTTTAGTGGATTCCTTGGGATTTTCTATATATAAGATCATATCATCTGCAAATAGGGACAGTTTACTTCTTCCCTTCCAATCTGGATGCTTTTTATTTTTTCCTTGTCTAACTGCCCTAAAACATCCAGTACAATGTTGAATAGAAGTGGCAAGAGTAGACATTTTGTCTTGTTCCTGATCCTAGGGGGGAAGCATTCAGACTTTCACTATTAAGTATGATATTTACTGTGGGCTTTTCACAAATGCCCTTTATGAGGTTAAGGAAATTCTCTTCTATTCCTACTTTGTTGAGTGTTTTTGTTTGTTTTTTTTTAAATCATGAAAGGTTGTTAGGTTTTGTCAGATGCTTTTTCTAATGCATCTATTGAGATGATCATGTGAGTTTTGTCCTTTATTCTCTTAATATGGTGTACCTCATTGATTTTTGTATGTTAAACCAATCTTGCATTCCTAGGATAAATCCTATTTGGTCACAGTAACTTTTCAAAATATGTCGCTGGATTTGGTTTGCTAGTATTTTATTGAAGATTTTGTGTCTGTATCTCACAAGGGATATTGGTCTGTGGTTTTCTTGTGGTATCTTTGTCTGATTTTGATAATAGTGGCCTCAAAGAATGAGCTGAAAAGTCACCAGCCCAGACAAGAAAAATCGATTATTTGACCAAGACTCCGCATTTCTACTTCCATTTCCTCCAAAAGTATCTGATCATTTAGAAAATGGGAATAAATAGGCTAAATCATCTGAGTTAATCAAACTTCTTGAATTACATTTTTTAAAAAGATTATTTATTTATTTATTTATTTATTTATTTTTGGCTGCGTCGGGTCTTCGTCGCGGCACTCAGGATCTTCCTTGCGGCATGCGGAATCTTTCACTGAGGTGTGCGGGCTCTTGGTTGTGGTGCACGGGTTTTCTCTTCTCTACTTGTGGCACGCAGGCTCCAGGGTGCATGAGCTCTGTAGTTGTGGCGCGCGGGTTCCAGAGTGTGGGCTCTGTAGTTTGCGGTAGGCGGGCTCTAGTTGAGGCATGCGCGAGCTCAGTAGTTGTGGGACACGGGCTTAGTTGCCCCTGGGCATGTGGGATCTTAGTTCCCTGACAAGGGATTGAACCCATGTTCCCTGCATTGTAAGGCGGATTCTTTACCGCTGGACCACCAGGGAAGTTCCTTGAATTACATTTTGTCTTTAGAAATTGAATTCTTCATTTAAAAAAATGACTAAACATAAGCATTAAATAATGCAGTCTCATATTCTCAAGTAAGAGCAAGACAGATGTTTGGTGGAAGATGTCCCTGTGTCTCCTAACTGGGAAAGGATACACATGTCCAAACAGAGTGCCCATTCCTGCAGAGCAACTGGCTTGAGTTAAGTTGAGAAGGAGGCAATTTGACTGAACTAATTGTTACTAATAAAAAAAATCACTGGAGAGGCTTATAACTTTTCTAGAGGGATTTGCATTTTTAAAAGAAGAAATGTTTTAAGTCATATGTAAGACAATGTTACAGTGAGACTTTCCTCTCAAATTTCAGCAGAGGCCCCAAATTGAAGATTAAATGATTTAAAATGCCATATTCCAAATAAAGAAGGCAGACCAGCTTTTTCCAGATTTTGCAGAGGAGAGAATAGTTTACACACTCTTTGTCCATCACTCTTGAGGATATGGAAGAGGAGGTAAGAAAATGTGTTAGGGAAAAATTGTGACATCGTTTCTTTGGAGGAAGTTGTGGAGTGATGTACAGTCCCATTCTTGTTCTCTTCTCTTTGGGAAAGAGAGGGATGCTTCCATCCTGCCTCAAGCCAAGCAAAGGAGTTCTAAAAGATCCCCTCACTTTGGGTGGGAAATGGTCAGGAGGCAAAAGACCCTGTCACCCAGGACTGTATGCTTAGCTGAAGAAATTTCTACATCCAGGCCTGCTAAAGGGACCAGAGTTGAACTCTTGGGAGAAACCCTCAAATTTATGCAGTGTGCTCTCTTTGAAAGTGGCCAGTGCTCAACCTTACTTACCCTAAGAGCAATGCAAATATCCGACTGCAGAAAAATAGATAAACTGAGGTGTACTTATTGATATTATATAGCTGTAAAGATGAATGACTACACCTCCATGTATAAACGGGGATGAATCTCACATACTGACAAACTTAGAAAAAAAGGTTACCAAAGACTACATAAGGTATAATTCCATTAACATAAAATGCAAAAATATGCCAAACCAGACAATATATTATTTAGGCAAATTTTCTATCTATCTATCTATCTATCTATATCATAAAATTCAAGATAGGAGTTATATCTGGAGCAGCAGGGAGTGGCACAGGGAAATTCAAAAGTAGCGGTAATGGTATATTTCTTAAGTTTGGTGGTATATAACCAGGGGCTCATTTTATTGCTGTTTTCATAACATGCATATTTTATAACATTGTGTATTTATAACGTGTATTTACTTTAAAAGTTAAGGCCAGTTTTATCAAATTCTAATTTTTTTCATTATATTTACTTCCAACTGAACACAGCAGGGGTTCTGGCAATTTGTGAATTCTTCTTGCTGGACCAAATTCAATAGAGGCCCTCAGTCTAGGTAGCTGGTTGGTAATAAAACTCCAAATAATCTTTTGTGACAGGTGGTATTCACTTTTGCAAGGCGATGCATTCTCAAGAGATTTTTAAGATCTTGAGATAGAATAGTACAACTCTATGTCCTCCTTCAGTCTAGATTTTCCAAACAGTTCTAAGACGCTTTCCTCCCTTATTTGTATTTTATTGATTCTTTAGTTTTTGAACAAATATTTATTGAGCATGTACATGTGCCAGACAGGATATCAGGTGCTGTTATCAAGAAATAGAACAATAACAAGACTGAGTCCCTGCCCTCATGGAGTGTAGTCTAGCAGAAGGCCTGACATTACACAGAAGATCGTACACTGAATTTGGATTCACAACAAAGTCCTACAGGTAAAGAGTTTAGGGTATTAAGAGAACATTTAGCAGGAACACACTTAGTTTAAGGAGTTCAGCAAAGGCTCCCTTAAGGATATTACGCTTAAATGGGGACCTGCAAGATGAGTGAGAACTAGGGGAAGAGCTGGGGTCCAGTCCAGGCAGCCAGGGAACAAGTCCAGTGCCAGGAGCATGGCAGTTTGGGTAAATGTGCAGCTGAAATGACCAGCGCACACTAGTGGTTTGCTGGGTGGACAGGCCAGATAATGGGACCTCTGTGCTTAGGATTTTGTACTTTACCATATGAACAAGGCGACCTGTCAAGGGGCTTTAAGCTGGGGATTAACATGTCAGATTTATATGTCCTTCAGGCATCTAGGTTGCCATGTACAGGAGAAAGGATTGCAAAGGGAGTACTTGAAGAGAGGGAAGTAGGGAGACTAGCTTCAGGGTAATGAAAGCTGCCAGAGAGGAGTTCTGGGCTGGAGATAAAAATTTGAGAGCCATCAGAGTAGAAGGCAGCAAGTGAAGCCAGGACACTGGATGAAACACTCATCAGTGTTTCCTAAAGAGGACTGACTGTAAGTGTTCCATTACCTGTTCTCAGTAGTCCCATCTAGTCTAATTTTAAAAATACCAGAGATATCCCCAGTTAGTATTATTTTTGACTAGTTAAGTAAACACTTGAGTTGATTTTTAATTTACTTAGGGGGGAAAACGAGTAAATAGCAACACAGATGGTGTGTGACTATGAAAAATGACTGAATTTGTGACACACTGACCCAGAACCGTGGAGACACAGGAGTAAACCCTCGCGGGTGACTTAGAGCAGGGCCTAGGCAGTGCCAAAAAGGGGAAGGTCTCCTGCCGCAGGGAGGGCCTGCGTCATCCACTGCCCACTTTCCCGGGAAGAAGGCAGTCCTGATCTCAGGGTGAGATTGCTCTTCACAGAAGCCAGCCAGGCGCCAGCGTGCAGACCCTGCCCAACAATGCGCCCCCGCAAGGTCCCCCCACCCGACCACCTAAAACAATAAATAGCTGATTACTTTACTAGCAGAATGGGTTTATTCAGGAACAGCAAAAAACTGCAATTTAAAACACTCAATCTTTGGCAAACCACAGGCAAGTCCAGAGAACAAAGCAGGGGGAACTTTTATAGAGGAGAGGGGAAGTTGGGCGTGGCTGCTTGTTAAAAACAAAGAGGCCATTGGAGGGAACCCCGAGTTGGAAGTGTAGTAGCTTCCCATTGGCTGGGCTGTTTCCAGACTCGGAGAAAGGCTTCCTTCCCCGCCTGTAGCGAGGTTGTGCCCTTTTTCCTGCTGTATCTCCAATCGAGGGGGAGTGGTGCCAGAGCTATCCGTTCTGGACTCCCGGCTCCATCTTAAATGAGGTTCCTGTGTATTAATTTTCACACTCCCCACGCTGAAGCAGGCCAGCAACCTTCCTCGCCACACAGGCCCCACACTCGACCACCCAGACTCCGCTCCTGAAGGAGGCCCATCCCAAGCCCGCCCGCCGGGCACGGGGCCTCGTCAACCTGCCCTCCAGGTGGCTTCTCGCATGCGCACTCCTGACGCCCAGAGTTCTCGGCCGCGAACCGAACGCCGGAGATGTGGGCGCGGCCTACTTGATTGGGCGGGGCTAGCAGAGGAGGACCAAGCTGTGGGGCTTGGGGCGTGGCCTTGGGCACGGCAGGCGGGCTTAGGGCGTGGCTGGAAGGTGTGGTCGGCGGTTTGGGGGCGTGGCTGGGAGGTGCGGTGACGGGCTTTGGGGCCTGGCTCCCGCGTGGCTGGCCGTAGGGCTGGGGCGGGGGCAGTACGCTCTTTGACCTCGCGCCTTCGCTGTCCGGGTCTTGCCTGGGAGACTGGGCCTGCTGGAGCGTCCCTTAAATCTGGGGTCTTTTTAAAAGACCCGGATGTCGCGGTGTGGGCGGGAGACTGGACTGAGCTCTGCTGCGTGGTGTGACTGACCTCGAACTTTACTTGGGGCAGCATTAGAATCCTAAGACCCTTCTGGGCTCGCAGGGCACGATCCTGAAGAATTTAATAAGGCAAATACATTGTTGTTATTTATACCTGCCTTGTTCGAGAGAAGACTTAAGGCGGCTTCAGACATAGCCAGAATCTAAAGGTCATTTTGGACAGGTACTTACTTTTTTCTAAGCTCCAGGTAGTGTCAGATTAAGCTTTAAATCTATAGATTCAGGTATCCCCATCAGATTTTATAGTTTATTCCCCTGCATGAATCCAGGTTTGTTTGTTTTTTTTAATATATTTATTTTTGGCTGTTTTGGATCTTCATTGCTGCCTGGGCTTTCTCTAGTTGTGGCGAGCGGGGGCCACTCTTCACTGCGGTGCGCGGGCTTCTCACTGCGGTGGTTTCTCTTGTGGAGCACGGGCTCTAGGCGCGCGGGCTTCAGTTGTGGCTCACAGGCTCTAGAGCGCAGGCTCAGTAGTTGTGGTACATGGGCTTAGTTGCTCCGTGGCACGTGGGATCTTCCCGGACCTGGGCTTGAACCCCTGTCCCCTGCATTGGCAGGCGGATTCTTAACCACTGCACCACCAGGCAAGTCCCTAAGTTTTTTTATTTTGTCTTTCTTTTCCTTAATGTTTAGCAGGCCGTGACAAACCATTTCTTAGGAGGGAAGCAACTCTTTTTGCTGAGACACATTGTGACAGTATTGGTTTTAAATTACATTGGATTTGTTGATACCTGGTGACTGGAGAAACCTCACATAAAGGGTGTAAAACAGTGCAGTTCTCATTAAGCTAGAACTAGCAAACACACCCTCAAGGATATGCCCTTTGGTATATCTTAAATTTTTAGGTACTCTTATCTAGTCATGAGTGACCAGATTTTTCTCCAGCAAATCCAGAATATCAAGCTAAGGATGATTATAAAAGCAGAGGGGCTAACCATGGCGTCACCTACCCCTCATTACGGAGAATTCTTTTTTTTTTTCCAGGCTGTTTTCTGAGCCTCTTTGGAGCAGAATCTGGGCCGGGGATCTGTAGAGGACAAAAACCAAACAACTTTAATTTTATCCCATAGGCAGGGCTGGGAACTGCCTGGTGGGTGAGATCACGATAGACTTTGAAAGGGATTGGAGGGAGGGTAAGAGGACGGAGTGGCAGGGAGAGAAGATGAAAGTCAGTTGGCGCCAGTTTGAAGCAAGTCTTGGCACGTTGGGTATGTGAGGATGATGGCCGTGGTATTGGACTCACCTCTCAAATATTAAGAGAGGAAGCTTCATGAGGAAATAGGATTTTTTTTTTTTTTTTTTTTTTTTTTTGCGGTACGCGGGCCTCTCACTGTTGTGGCCTCTCCTGTTGCGGAGCACAGGCTCCGGACGCGCAGGCTCAGCGGCCATGGCTCACGGGCCTAGCCGCTCCGCGGCATGTGGGATCCTCCCGGACCGGGGCACGAACCCGTGTCCCCTGCATCGGCAGGCGGACTCTCAACCACTGCGCCACCAGGGAAGCCCGAGGAAATAGGATTTTAAGAAATGTTACTGTGTTGTACGAATTCAGTCTCCCTCTTTGGTGTAAGTTTGTTTCTAGACACTTGGGTAAATATCTAACTTCTTGTTCAGATTTAAACATTAGTAACTCCCATTCATTGAAGGCTTGCAGTAGGTTCTCCAGGCTCTGAATGTTCTCTTTCACTGTCAGGGCCACCATGCCAGGCTGTCTGTTCCCCTCACTTTACGTTGGAGGATAGCGAGTTTCAGAGGGAAGCACAGCCAGGCAGAGCAGCCTGAACCCAACGCCCAGCTCCTCCTTTGCACTTGGTCCTGCTTTGTCCTCTTTCTGCCCTCACCCCATCTTTGTTTCTTTCTCTCTGCAGTTGGTTTTTATGTTCATTTTTGCTTTTTAAGTTAAAAATACCTTCCTTACTCCCCTGCCCCTTGCCTGCCCCCGTCCTTGCCCCTTCTGTGATTTGAATTTGTTCTCTCTGTACTTGTGTTACCCCAGAGCTCCTCCTGCCCTGTCCTCCTCTGGGCCCAGAGTCCAGCTGGGCAGTCACAGTCACTGGTCACGGGTCTGCATGCCTCCCTCCACACTTCCCTCTCGTGAGTGCTATACAAACGTCGGTCTTACTTTCCTTTGAAAGAAGAGGTTGGAAGTTCATTCTACTTTATTTTTCTTTCTGGGTCTCAATTTTACAGGGACTTTAAAAGAAGAAAATGCTGAATTTAGAGCCTTGGGTCTGTTGAAGGCAATTTCAACAAAGTTAATACATATTCTTTTATTTTTTAATTAAGCAATCATTTCGCAAGGAGAAAACTAATTTTTAATCTGTGCTAGCAGTTCAAATTAAACAGTGTAAGGAGAATACACATAGCAGTTAGAAAACGGAGTCTAACTACATTTTCATGTCTGAACTATCACTCAGTTAACCAGAAACAAAGCTGTAAAATTTTTGACTTTTCCAAATGTCACACATGGGTTTATCTTTTGACTTAGACAAAATGCAGTTGTGTAAAAATACACCTACTTTGTGGTGAGTTCCTCTGTTGTCAGTATGCTCCCAACCTAACCATCATGTCAGTACTGTGCATCCAAGGACACCTGCCAGAGGCGTGTCCACTTAGCTCTCTTTATGCAGAAATTAGGAGAGGAGAATGAAATGTGATCTTACGGTGCAACTAGAAAACACTACCTGTTGATATCACTCCGGTTTCACCAAGAACGCAGGAAGCCTGGGAGACATTTGATCAGCCGCAGAGCTGTGCCAGAGCCAAAGTTCTCGTCTTTCGGCCCTGCCCGCTCCTCTGAGCACAGGTCCCTTCTCAGGAGGTTGTGGATGGCAGGTCCCACTTCCTATCTCATGCTCCTTCGCTGGACTCCTGGCTGTGAGTGGAGATGGTCAGAGGCTGGTGCTTGTGAAAGGAACTATAGAGCAAGAGACAGACCCCAAGGATGGAGCGAGCCCTTGAATCTGCCCGGTGCTCCCATCCCTGCTGCGTCTATCTGTCCCAACTGGGACTCTCTCCCTCTTCACATTTGGAGCAGCCACGAGTCATCTGGAGGATCTTGGATCTTTTCCATGTACGACCACTGACAATAATGGTGTGATGGATGTGTATCATTGCTCCACAACTAACGTTAAGGCAGTCAGGAATTGAGACTCCTTTCTATAAAAATAACTAAAATCTTATCTTGAATGAAACTCTTTTAATCTTTTACTGAAAGTCCAAAAAGTAAACACAAGTTTTTTAGCCCATTATGCTCTGAGCTTTGAACACATCGTAAACATTTTTAGCTAAGTTTGTGACCCAAAGATAAAATGCATTCACTAGCCTCAACTCTTGAAAGCAACTGCTTTTCTTTCTGGAAGAAAGCTATAAAATGTTAAAAAAAAATCTTCTGTTTAATTAGGAACAAAGAACTTAAACATTATTTAATTTAATTTAATTTACTTTCACAGTGAAAGATGGTCAGTTTTATTTGTTAGTTATTGTTGCATAAAATTACCCTAAATTTTAGTGGCTGAAGACCACAAACCTCTGTTACCCCCTGTGTCTCCAGGTCAGAGTCCAGGAGTGGCTTACCTGGGCGGTTCTGGCCCAGGGTCCCTCGGGAAACTTTAGTCAAGGTGCTGGCCGGGGCTGCGGTCCTCCCCAGGCTCCCAGGCCGTTGGCCAGCCTCTTGAGTCCTGCCTCTCGCTCACTTGGGCCTTGGCACAGGGCTGCCTCCCAGCATGGCCCTGGCCCCCAGGAAGAGGGGGGAGCATGGGAGAGCAGGACCCCCCCTTCGCTTCTGCTGCGTTCTCTTCCTGAGGAGTGCACTCCAGGCTGGGGCTCTCACGAAGGCGCGATCACCAGGAGTGGCCGTCCGAGGGGGCGCGGAGGCTGCCACCACAGCCGAAGGGCAGAAATAAAGACCCCCGTCGGGTGGGGAGGAAAGTGGCGGTGATGGGAGCATTGGCACCTTCAGAGTCCAGCTCTGCTGCGTTACAGGTTTTACAGGAATTTATCCAGGAAATAAAATGAATTCCAGTCCTGTTGTAATTTAGAAAATCTGAAGAGCAGTAGAAGAGCATATGGGCTGTCCTCTTGAAAACTCTCTTTGACAGCAGAAATTGCACCTATCTTTCTGCAGGCCACGGGCGATCAGGACCCACCTGGAGTTTTGGTGTCTGGACTTGAAGGACAACATGGTGTATGTGAAGATCATGCTGGAGATCTGCAGAAACACTTTAATCTCATTACCATGCAAGAATTTTTAGAAAATAAAACACAGCTGGGTCCAAAGACCCAAGCCGTGTACGTCTGGGGCGGAAGGCCGGCCGTTAGCCAGGGGCTGCTGTGCAGCCTGCCCTCCTTGAAGATCGTTGCCGGCGTAGGGGCGGGGCTGGACCACCTGCACCCGGGACTCGTTGCCAGCTTTGGTGTGAAGGCGGCCAACACGCCACACGCCGTTTCCAACCCCACAGCAGACCTGGGGATGGCCTTGCTGCTGGCCGCAGCTCAGAGAGTCGTGGAAGTAAACAGCCAGGAGACGCTTGTTTTCCAGAGGTCAGATGACAGATACTTAATATCACACCTGATAAGGCCCTGATCTCTTCACACCATGTCCAGGACTTTGTTGCCCTGGACTTGGAGCCACTTTTGGTTGTTTCAGCCTAGTCAGGGCCAAGCTCGGCACCCAGGCACATGCAGTCCATGTGATCTGTCTGATACACTGTTTTCTCCTCCACCAAATTCCACTCACTACGCAACATGTGAAGTACTTTCAGCACCACTGTGGAAATGCCCTTGGGGTAGTTCACTGGCCGGTCAGCATGCTACCCTGGGGTGAAGGCCCACAAGTGAGCAGGCAGAACCCTAGCTCCCCACACACTGGACATTAATTTTTAATTTCTGGCTGCGTTGGGTCTTTGTTGCTGCGCGCGGGCTTTCTCTAGCTGCGGCGAGCGGAGTCTCCTCCTTGCTGCGGTGCACGGGCTTCTCACTGCGGTGGCTTCTCTTGTTGCGGAGCACGGGCTCTAGGTGCATGGGCTTCAGTAGTTGTGGCTCGTGGGCTCAGTAGTTGTGGCTCGCGGGCTCTAGAGCGCAGGCTCAGTAGTCATGGCGCATGGGCTTAGTTGCTCCGCAGCATGTGGGATCTTCCTGGACCAGGGATTGAACCCCTGTCCCCTGCATTGGCAGGAGGATTCTTAACCACTGCGCCACCAGGGAAGTCCGAGCCGGTTCTCTTTCTGACTGCTGGTTCACATGTGCACACTCACAGACACATGCACACACACATGCACACACAAACATATGCACAGTCACACACACATACACATACATGTAGTCACAAACGTACAGACACTTGCACACACCAAAACCAACAAATTTTAACCAGAAATCCTCCCTTAATGTGAAAGAAGTTGCTGTTTCTTTTTAAAATATTTATTTATGTATTTATTTGGTTGCACTAGGTCTTAGTTACGGCCGGCGGGCTCCTTAGTTGCGGCTCGCCTGCTCCTTAGTTGCAGCACATGGGCTCCTTAGTTGTGGCATATGAACTCTTAGTTGCGGCATGCATGTGGGATCTAGTTCCCTGACAAGGGTTCGAACCCGGGCCCCCTGCATTGGGAGCCTGGAGTCTTAACCACTGCACCACCAGGGAAGTTCCAGAAGTTGCTCTTTTAAAGCATTCTGCCAGGAGGCTGGGGTTTGTTAGGAGGAGACTGCCCTGTTCCTGTCATTCTTCCCTTGCAGAAACATTTTGCTGTCGGATAGGAATGAGTGAGCGCCCAGGGTCCGCCCTGGACTTCCTGTAACCTCGTCTCCCCTTCAGGCGGCCCAGTGAGGGTTGTGGGGGTTTTGTGTGTGGTGCTGTCCCCACTGCCCACTCCGCATCGTGTTTATTTCAGGTCATCAGTTGGCTATTTCGCCACATACGGAGAACTTTTCTACAAACTGGATGGGTGAAGAAGTGACAGGGACCATTCTGGGAATTATGGGCATGGGGAGCATTGGCTATAAGGTCGCTCAGAGGGCCAGAGCATGTGAAATGGAGATTCTCTACCACAACAGGAAACACAGGTAAAATTCAGAAAATGGACTTGAAATTAACTGAGCAGAACTTGCACCATCACTGCCTTAAATATAGTTTAGATATATTATTCCTCCACTTTTCATACAATTCCCCTATTCTATTTCTCCAAAAAGTAGGATTGATGATCAAGGAGGGGACTGTTTTTTTATGATCACCCAGACATGCAGCAGATCATCTTCTCTTCATTGAAAAAATTTCACCAGAGAGAAAAGAGATTTTAGCTCACCTACAGCTGTGCTCTCTTTCCGTTCGTACAGTGATTCTTTCTGACCATGGGAGATGCTGTCCACGCTTAAACACACATAACACACAGGTGTATGCTTCCCCCCCACAGTATTCAGCCTGAAACCCTCTTCCTCATACTCCACCGGCAGCATTCAGCCCAACACCCAGTCCTGTTAATTTTGTCTCAAAACAACCCTCAGACCTGCCTGTTCACTCTCACTTCATCGCTGCCACCTGCCAACGGCCTAGGCCCCCGCTTTCTCACCTGCCGTACCTGCCCTCTAAGGGGCTGCTCTCGGCTCTCGAACTTCAGCCCCGTCTGCAGACCGGCCAGATGATGGCGCTGTTCACAGCCTTTCAGTGGCTTCTGTTGCCACGGAATAGATTTCCACTCCCAGAGGCAGGGTGAGCTGGGAGACTTCACATCAGGACTGCCCCCTTTTCAGTCACCCTGTTTGCGCAGTGGATAGTGGCGAGGCTTCGGTAGCTGTCACAGCTCCCAGTGCGGTGATGGCCGCCGCAGAGGCCGGCACAAGGCGTGTGAGGTGGGCGGGGCGTGCACGGTGGCAGCGTGTGCTGGCCATTCCTCTTTCCTTCAGGCGGTCCGCTGGCCAAGATGTGTAGAAAGAATTCATGTATTTTTGTATTCCATATTTGTAGGGCAGTAGCGCCTACCTGGGATGCTGTGACCTCCTGGAGCTTGGAATTTCTGTTGAATAATCAGCTGTCTGGGGTGCCCACAACAGGAGTTAGGATTGGACCCAAAACAGAGCGTTCAGTCCTGCCTGCACCAGACCCTTGGATCCTTGCTCTCTGTTGAACAGATGGCACTCCCAGGCTCTCTCCCGTTGTGTTGTTTTTCTCTGGAAATTCTGATGTTTGCCCATATGCAGCAATGCTGGACGTCACTGAAAGCATGTCTGACACCATCGGCCTTGTACCAGACTCTGGGGGCTCCAAGTTGAGTGAGAGGAAGCTCCTGACCTCAAGGGGCTCGCAGTCTGGTGTGACACCCCACAGACACGGGGCTCAGAGCACCCAGAGACGCCCACGGCGTTTCCATGGGTGAGCCCTGGCCTCGGGGTCCAGCCGCCTCTGGGCCCAGGCGGGGGTCTGGCCCACGGGAGGACAGACCGAGTCCATGGCTCCTCCCAGAAACTCCTTCCCGGAGTTGATGAATTTCTAACTAGAGAACGTGGTTTTTCTCCCTTGTTCCCTTCATAGAAAATCGGAGGAGGAGGAAGACATTGGGGCCACTTACTGTGAGAGGCTGGATGACCTGCTTCAGCGATCGGACTTTGTGATGTTGGCTGTGGGCCTGACGCCCCAGGCCCGGGGCCTGATCGGGAGGCGCGAGCTGAGTGGCATGGAGCCCACCGCCATTCTCTCAACATCGGCAGAGGTGCCTGCTCCACCGCTGTGTGTAGGCTGGGGGGCTGTGCAGGAGGGCCGCGCCCCCAGCCCTGGCCATCCTCTCAGCATTCCCAGCCAACCTTTTCCCTGAATGGTCTGAAAAAGCCACTTAGGCTGCTGGGTGGTGAGTTAAAGGGGTTTTACTTTATATTTAGAAATACGTCTGATTTTTGTCTTCACATCATTTTGAACCTCAGATTAGTAACAAAAAGAATGAGAATCGTACACTGTGGGGTATTCAGAGAATCGTACACTGTGGGGTTTTCAGATCCAAGTATGGGCATCTCCTTGGGTAGCGGAATCACAGTTTGACCTTCCACGTATAATCAAGCAAAATTTATGGGGATGAATTTTCTGAGCCTCAGTTTAAAAAAATAACTTTGGGTTGGTTTGTTTGGTTGGTTCTCTGACATTTACGTAGAGCTTTGTGTGTCTGCATACAGGAGGCTTTAGGCCCCGTGCGATAACCAGATTTTCTGGTGGGTTGGTGTGGCATTTGTGAAGAAGAAAGTGTCGGAGTGCGTGACGCTGGGGGTGCCAGCACACGTGAGGATCGGTGCTGGCCTCAAACGTGCAGGCGGCTTGCCTTTGGGATCGGGGGCCAGAAGACATGTGAGAGCTGGCATCACCAGCAACCACCTGTGTCTCTCATCCATAAAACAAGGAAAACAGGGCTTGCCATGAAACCCCACAGGGCCAAGCTAGTATGCTTGAAGGTTTTCTGAAAATTCAGACCCTGTAGATGAGCAGGAAGGACCAGTGCATTATATGGTTTTGGTAATGTCAGAGGTCGGTGACAAAGATTCTGGAAAAACAAACACCCCAGCAAAGAGCTTGGGACTAGGTTTCTCCACCAGCAGCACAGGCAGGCTGGGTGCTGTGTCTTGACCTGTAGGGCGGCTCAGCCCGCCAGCGGGAAGGAGGTTCCTTGAAGGTCTCTGCTGGGAAGAGGGGGTTTCCTTCTCAGCTGCTGCTGCTATCTTGTATTTGAAATGCAGCTATGGGTGATGTTTGTGGCTGTTTGGTTTAATGTGTGCCTAAAACTACTACCTGGGGGCTGTTTCCTGGAATCCTGCAGTGGCTTTGGGAGGCGGTGTGGTGAAGTGGCAGGGCCGAGGCTCAGGGTCAGACAGACGTGGCCTCAGATCTGGGTAGACGCTTTAGAAGCATGTGACTTTGGCTGAGCATGTCACCTACCAGCCTCACCTGTAAAAAGAGTATTGACTTTCGCTGGGTAGGTGGAGGAGGTGACGAGACAGCATCTGTGAAGGGTTTAGTGCACTGCCTGGCACGTAGCAGGCCCTCAGTGTCTGAGAACGAAGTGGCAGAATGAAGTTCACATGCTCCCTGTCAAACCTGTGACAAGATCAAGACGTGTTTGAACAGTAGGGAATGTGACCAGAGTGCACTGTCTAACTGTGGGACCTACCGAGGAGGGGTCTCGTCCACCCAGGTCTGTTAGTTGATCAAGACGCCCCGGTGGAAGCCCTTCAGACTGGGGTCATTAAAGCAGCAGCGCTGGATGTGACGTACCCAGAACCCCTGCCCAGGTAAGGAAGCCACACAGGATCTACGGTTTTCTCGATCCAGGTGGGGCCGTCCTCAGACAACTGTTGCTTTTGGCTTTTGAGACCATGTTGAGCCACGTGTTGTAATCGTGTAGGGTCTTGGCCTTGGAGGGGCCTCAGCAGGCCCCTGGTGACCTGTCTAGTTCCGCAGTGGGTCAGGCCTCGGCTTCAACACCTCCGCGGACACGGTGCTCAGGGCCCTCAGGCCCCAGACCCCGCGGATGGAGACTGCACAGAACAGTCTTTCTCAAATCAAGCCAAGTAGTCCTCCCTTTACCCACCGACCCTGGTTTGCCTTCTGGAGCATCAAAGGCGAACTCTGATTATTCTCCTCTTTACAAACCTTCATGTATTTTAAGACAACCACTACATTTCATCTTAGTCCTTTTTTTTTTTTGAGGCTAAGTATCTTCATATCCTTCAGTTGCAGCCTAAATGATGTCATTTCCAGACACCTTGCCTTCCAGCACTTTAGATTTTACAGTCCTTTGAAAATGCGCTCCTGAGAATGGCACGCGGTATTCATGTTGTGGCCTGACCACTGTAGAGAAATTACACAAAGGTTGTGTTGGCAGCACCTTCCTCGAAGCCTCACTGCACCTTAACTCGTTGTTTTTAGTCAGCTAGAATTGAAATTGTTATGCTCTCAATTGCTTTTTTAAGTTTATGTGTGGAATTTTACATTTATTTGTATTTAATTTCATTTGCTTGTGTGTTTTGACCCAGTGATCCAGCCTGTTGGGACTGGAGTCTTGGTTCTGTCATTTATTTTGAATCTTGATGCTGTCATTCATTAAACCAGCTACTCCTAACTCTGATTCCTCCAGCTTTGATTTCTATCCAGTAAGCAAATTACTGTCAGATGAATGTTTGACATTATGACCAAATTTAATACCTAAGTTTATCAAGATTGGTCATAGTACTTACAGACATTTCTGAGAAAAACAATAATTTATTCAGAACAGAGTTTCTCAAAATGTGGTCTGGAGACCCTTTCAGGGGGGTCTGTGAAGTCAAAACTAATTTTCTTTTTCTTTTTAAAGGTGTAACTGGATTTATTTAATAATTCATGAATCAGGCAGCATCCTATCTAGTAAGTAGAGAGGAACTTCCAAGTCAAAACTATTTTCATGATACTGTAAGATGTTCTTTATTTCCACTCATGTTTTCTCACACAAGTGTACATTGGAGTCTTCCAGAGACTTAAGGACATGTGATGACATCATCACTCTGACAGCTAATGAAATGTGTGCTTCTGTATGACTGTATTAAATTTTTTTCAGTTTTAATTTCTAATACAATAAATGTTGACAGGCATCACCCTCATAAACACATGTTCTTCGGGGTTCTCAAGTTTTAAGAGTGTAAAGACCAAATACGAGAGCCACTCATCTAGAACGAAAAACAATTTCAATATAAATAAAGAAGCATGACCATTGTAGACAGTTGTCAACTTACTCAAAAATGGAGAAGTCATGTTATCACCCCTGTTGCCTGCTAAAATGAACTTTTACTCACAAGTCACAAGGCAAATACCAGGGTTATATCCCAAAGCTTAGTTTATTCTAATAGGTGATGCACTCCCAGTGTCCCACGTGAAATCATTTTTGTGGCCAAGAGGTTTAACAACTATTTTATGAATAACTTATATTCAGATACCCATGTTAATTTCTAATCTGGATATTTATCAGATAGGTCTGAGTTTTCATCTTGGTTTTTCAGGGAGACATTTTGATGCCACTTACCGTGAAAAAAGTAATTTAAAAAGTAGGAAACCTGTGGTTATTTAGTCATACTACATAAGTATTCTTTGCTTGACAAAAGGATATACTGTGTATTATTTTTTTTATTTTTTATTTTGTTGCGCTACACGGGCCTCTCACTGTTGTGGCCTCTCCCGTTGCGGAGCACAGGCTCCGGACGTACAGGCTCAGCGGCCATGGCTCACGGGCCCAGCCGCTCCGCGGCATGTGGGATCCTCCCGGACCGGGGCACGAACCCGTGTCCTCTGCATTGGCAGGCGGACTCTCAACCACTGCGCCACCAGGAAAGCCCCCTGTGTATTATTTTAAAAAGAAAAAATTCATTTGCCAAGAGCGCCAGGAGCCCCCAAGATCACCTTGGGCCTTAATGATTTGCTAGCAAGACTCGCAGAACTCAGAAAAGCTTTTCTACTCACAGTTACAGTTTATTACAGTGAAATGATATAGTTTAAGATCAGCAAAGGGAGAAAACTTATAGGGGAGTCGAGGAGAACCAGGCCTGCACTCCAGTTGTCCTCCCGATGGAGTGGTGTGGACAGTGCGCACCACCTACAGCAATGGTGGGTGACAACACACGTTAAGTATTTCCAACCGGGGAAGCTCATCCCAGCGTTGGTATCAGGGGGTCAGTCATGTAGGTGTGGAGTGCCCACATGTCTGACACTGGCTTCTTAGTCTCCAGACCCTGCAGAGGTCAAACTGATACAGATTGGCCTACAGCCCTAGGCGAACAAAAACAGGCATTCACCACAAATTAAATCACTAGCATAAACTATCTGGCTTTGCTCAAGGCCCCAAGTATAAGACACTCTTACCAGGCAGTATATCTCAAGGGCTCACAGATTATCCTCCAGAGGCCAGTCAAAGGCCAGTCCTGTCTTTGGAATGTGCAGGGTTCAAGAACTCCAAGCCCGCCTGCTGAGGTAATTCTTTACTACACAGGCCAGCCACTGGCCCTTGGCCTTAGCTGTCTCAGAGCAAAATGATATTTATTGGATTATCTACATTTATTACAGTATTTATATGACAGATACAGCAATAGTATCAGTATGACTTCGCCTAACATTTGGAGGAGCCAGTGTGGGGCAGGGATAGATTTAAAGAAACTAACCCATTGTATTTTTGTACTAATTTGATTACTTGTTACCCCCAACCCCTTGATCTACCACTACTTGTACATTATGATGAACTTGTGTAGCACTATTTAGTATATAAATTAGCTGATATTTACCTAAATCTAGTATTTCCTCAGGCCAGTCATTTCCCATTGATCGTCAATGTCAGTATTATCATCTGACTTATTTACATGAGGTACTTAAATCTTACCAACAATGCCAGTGTTATACCATGTTGCAATATTGTCATGGTACAATGCAGTTTCATTACATAACAAATCGATAACAATTGCAGAGGTATTTGCTATGCCTTCTCAACAAAGTTGTCTCTTGCCTATACAACAGATATTATTATGGGCAGGTGTTGGTACAGTTGGCCGTGATTCAGTTCTTTCTGGGCTCCAAGTCAGTTGGGACAAAGCCAGTCACCCTGTCTCAGTTCGCACTCTTGTACTGTTTTTCAGCGTGTGCTGTTATATAGTAGGGCCCACCTCCTTCGTAAGGGGAGGATGAGTGTTTTTCAGGATAGTTTCTACCACTGCTAACTGTACCACAGGATATGTCTTACTTCAGTCATTCCTGGAGGTGAGGGCAGTCAAACTGCATTGATATAAATTACAGGTGCCCCCAGAGAACTTCCATAGGTTTGGGGGTCCATAAGATTCTCAAGGGTGTGCCCCTTGAGCCTCAGTACCTATGATGGGGACCACTGCCACATGCCTACTTTGGCCTCTGTATTAAAAGAGTCAGGATGCCCGTGGGGCCAGGTCATAGCACTTTCCCAACCCTGGGTGCTAATATTATCCATCATTATGCTTGAGTCTGCCTGACCCACTTCACTAAAACCTCATTATCTTTCCAGGCTAACTCCCATCCTTTGCCTTCTTCCTGGAAGAGAGCTCCCTCTAATCTGCTAATTCTAGTTAATAAATCTTTCCCCTCTGAATGCTATTCCCATTAAAGGCACATTCAGCTTGTCCCATGATGCCTAGATCAACACCTAATTCCCCAAGGCCCTTTCTTGTCTTGTGGGTCAGTGTCATTTAATCCATCATGCATGTTGTGCAATTGTGAACTAATGGCCTGGGTGCAGTTAGGGTACGTATTTTACACCCAGAAATGTTGGGTCACCAAAACCAGGGTTAGATGAGCAGTGGTCATACCTAGGTGTCATTAAGAGTATGCCATAAGGCTCCCACAGCCTTCCCCATCTCAGGGTAGGGGATATGAAACCATAACATGACATTAAAGAAATGAAACGACTCTGAATAGTTTTCCTCAATTAATCTGTATTTCAGAGATCATCCTTTGTTGGAGTTGAAGAACATCACTCTGACACCTCACGTTGGAAGTGCAACTCATCAAGCAAGACGACAGACAATGGAAAATTTGGTTGAAAGCATCCTGGCTTCTCTCAATGGCCTTCCTATTCATAATGAAGTGCTATTTAAATGATTGATGTGGGCTGAGAATTCAATGGGATGAAAACATGGCAGATTAAATGGGCAAAAAAACACTTATTTTGTATGCTAAGAGTCCATTATATAGATTGAATTAATACTACTTAGATGAAAAACTTAAGGAATAGTAATAATAGTTACCACCCGTTGAGAGTTTGTTAAATGCTTTCCTTACACTCTCACTTCATCCTCAAGGCAGCTGTATGAGGGAAGTTATGTTGTTATGATTCGTAATGAAACTGAGCACAGAGAATTACTTGTCCGAAGTCCAAAAGCCTGCACTAGGTCTACGGATTTCCCAGTGAGCTATGTTGCTTTCGATCCTGATAAATTCTGATACTTTATTGGATTACATAGTCACCCTGATACTCTAATCACTATCCATTTGTTTCAATCATTCAAAAAAAAAAAAAAAAGGATTACTGAGCACCTTCTATGTGCCAAGTCCTGTTCTAAGTGCTGGGGCTGCTATAGGAAAAAAAGTCCCCACTGTCAAGCGGTTTACTTACTAGTGGGGGAGAAGACCAAGCAGTGCCGGTAGGGCTGGGAGCCAATGATGACCGCGGGGGAGACAAGGAGGGAAAGAGTGCCCAGTAAGGAATTATCAGGGATGACCATGAAGAGGGGTCTGAGGTGACTATGCCTCCTTTCTGGAGTCGTTTGGAAGCTGTGTCTTTCTCCACGTAGACTGGTGAGGAGGTACTACAGGAAGTGAGCAAACGAACTGGCAGCGTAAAGAGGAAGAAACTCGAGTCCTTCCTAGGGGTGCAGGCAGAAGGGGCTCTGCTCCGGGACGCCCACCCAGTTAAGACCTCTTACCTCCCTGCTCTTCATTTGATATTCTGTGGCAAGGGAGTTGAAATGCACCCTTCTCTGTTAGCTTCGGGCGTTTCCGTAAAGTGTACTCCTCGCTACGCAATCTCCGCATCGGGGTGGTTTGTGCGCTTCCCCACCATCGAGTCCCAACCTCCCCTGCACTCGGCGGCCTCTGGCTGAACCCAGCTCGCCGTGGGAGAACGGCGGGGGCGTAGCCCAGTCGCCCCGCCCACGCGCCAGCTGGCCCTGCCCCCGCGCAAACGTCATCACGTCCCGTCCCCGCTCCTCAGTTACGTCATCAGGCTCCGCTCCCCACCACGTGTCTCTGGCCCCGCCCACAGGCGTCCCGTCCTTCACGTCACCCGGCCCCGCCTACTACCCCATCCACGCCGTGTCTAGCCACCCCTCCCTCACGCGTCGTCACGCCTGTCCCCGGCCCTAGCCGCACGTCGCTCCGCCCCGCCGCTTCACGTCCCGCCTACCTGTCCTCCAGCTGCCGCTCGTCCTCTCGTCCCGCCCACAGTCTCCCGGCGACTTCGCACGTCGCCTCGCCCCACGTCGCCCCGAGCCGCCTCACGTCGTTCCGTTTGTACGTCTTCCCGGCCCGCGTTTCCCCGCCCCACGTCTCACCGCCTCGCGTCACCCGGTCGGCCGTCGCTCGGCGGACATGTGGGCGGCTCTCGGCGGGGCCGGGGGTCTCCATGTGGGGCTCCTTCTGGGCGGCGCTCGAGGCCTGCACAGCTCGCCGGTCTCCTGCGGCAAGAACCTACTCAAGAAATTTGCTTCGAAAACCAAGTACTGTTACCCGCGTGGGGGCGGGGGCGCCGGGGACTGTGGCCCAGAGTGGTGGCTCCAAGGGCGGGGGGCTTGGCGGGGCAGGGGGTTCGCGGGCGGGAGGCTCGGCGGGGTGGGGGACTCGGCGGGCGGGGGGCTCCGTGGGACGGGGCGTCCGCGGGCGGGGGGCTCCCTGGAGCGGGAGGTTCGGCGGGCGGGGGGCTCGGCGGGCGGGGGGGTCCGCGGGCGGGGGGCTCGGTGGGCGGGGCGCTCGGCGGGGCGGGGGGTCCGCAGGGGGGTCCACCGCCGGCGCACTGGCCGGCGCCCGAGCTCCCAGCCGCGTCAGTAAGCGCAGCTTCTGCCTGTTAGGTTAATGGCTGTTGAAAGCTCACCAGGGAGCCCACCTCTGACAGTTAACGTTTTTCCCACCCAGCCTTTTTTTTGTTCTTTTACACAGCTGTGACGGTAAAGTTCTCAGTCTCCTAAAAGCTAAGAGTGCCTCATGAATTTATGAAGCAAAGTGATGTATACATTTACAGTCCACTCTGGGGCTGAGGTTCCCAATCCTCGGATTCAACCAACCTTGAATTGAAAATGTTCCGAAAAAACTCCAGAAAGTTCTAAAACACAAAACCTGAACTTGCCTTGCTGGCAACTATTTACGTAGCATTAAGTAACCTAGAGATGATTTAATGTATCCGGGAGGATGTGCGGAGGTTATATGCAAATACAGCGCGTTGAGCATCCTCCAATTTTGGTATCTTTGGGGTCTTGGAACCAATTCCCCACAGATACTGAAGGATGAAGATTCTTGTTACTAGAAGCGTTTTTCGGGAGAGTAGTTGCATCACATAAAAGAGAGAAGGAAGAATTTCCTTTCCATATTAGTGCGTTCTCTGTGGGGTTAATTTGAGGAATAAAGAAAGCTTGTCGGGATAGTTTTTTTATGACAAGAGGTAAGTATAATAAAATATGTTGATTTCATATCATTTTTAATTCAGTTGTAGATATGGGTATATGTATGTTTTTGTTTTAATACACTTTTTTAAAACTTTAAGGTTTACAGAAAAATTGGGGAAGATGAGTAGAGTTCCCATGTAAGCACACTCAGGTTCCCTTCTATTAACCTCTTATGTTGGTGCAGCACATTTGTTACAATTGATGAACCGGCATCGATACATTATTATTAACTAAAGGCCGTGCCTTATTCACGTTTCCTTAGTTTTTCCCTAACGTCTTTTTTCCGTTCCAGTATCCCATCCAGGGACCGCATTACATTTAGTCGTCATCTTTTTAGGCTCCTCTTGACTGGCAGTTTCTCAAACTGTCCCTGTTTTGATGACCTCGACAGCTTGAAGAGTACTGGTTAGATATTTTGTAGGATGCCCTTTTGTTGGGATTGGCGTGATGTTCTTCTCTTGTGTATACTGGGGTTTGGTTTTGGGGAGGAAGACCACAGATGTAAAGTGCCATTTTCATCACATCCTGTGAACACATACATGCTCTCAACATGGTGTATCACTGTTGTTGTTGGTCTTGATGACTGACTGAGGTCATCTGTGTCTGTCAGGTTTATCCACTGTAAAGTTACCGCCCAGCCCCCCAATTCCATACTGTCTTCTTTGGGGGGAAAGTCACCGTATGCAGCTCACACCTAAGGAGTGGAGAATTATTCGAAATTCATTAATTATTCAAAATTTTTCAGGGGAGATGTGTCTCTTCATTTATTAACTCATCAGGATGGTCTCACGGGTTATAATCCAGTACTACTTAATTTTGCTCAAGTTGTTTCAGCTTTGACACTGGGAGCTCTTCCAGGTGGTTCCTATATCCCTTTGACACATCCCGTTGTTACGGGGTTTTGAAGTAGTTTTTAAATTAGAAAACTTTTTTTTTTTTTTTTTTAGCACCTCCTTACTTTCTGGCACCACAGGATGCCTCAGCCCTAGAATCAGCCACTTCTCCAAGGAGCTCTGGTTCCTTTATTGGAAACAGGCGTCAGAAACCATGATCTGAGAGCTTAGTATGTTTATTGCTACTGGGGTGTCTGTCTTTTAGACCCTTTCAGGTGGCAAAGCAAAAAAAAAAAAATAGTGTTTATGTTAATCCCTGTGTCTGTGCTTATCTAGGAACGTTTCTGCGTGTCACCACCTATAGCTGTAACAAGTGAAACTTGAGTTCATACTGATCTCCAGCCCTAATCCACTAGCACACGAATCATTCTCACTTCCTTCGCTTGCTTGTCTGCAACAGCGAGGGGCCTGGATCCCCCATCTGCCTTCTGTTTACTTAGCTGTTCAGTCCCAGTTGTTGTGTGGCGGTATCAGTCGTTAACCCTCCCCTGGGAAACAGCTTTATTCAGTAGAGGACAGTGCTCATGTGCAGTTTGGTAGGTGTGTTTTTAAGGTCCTCGTTCTCTACCTTTCGGACTAGAGGTGGACTTCAGGTAAAAGTTACGAGCTTGAACTGAAACTGTTGTCTGTCCCCACAACCCATGCTACTGTTCATTGGGTATCTAAATCTTTTAGGCCCCTAGTAACCTAATTTCTGTGTCCAGGGCTAGCCCCTTAGAAACAGTTATGACATTAGCTTTTGTAACTGTTTCTTATTTGATTTGCTATCAGTATCCAGCATAGTTCTTATTTTCTCCCCATAGGAAGAAGTTTTGGTATGAAGGTCCTTCCTTGGGCTCTCACTTGGTAAGTATAGAGTAGTAGCGATGAGCCACTTGAGAATCTCGGTGGGTGTGAGGCTCCAGAAGTCGGCACCTCTCCGGCCCTTCTATTTCAATATTGGAGGGGACAAGGTCTGTAGAGGTGGGACTAGGTACACTGGAACCACAGAATTTTTACCTTTAAAACAAAATTACACTAGGGGACTTCCTGGCAGTCCAGTGGTTAAGACTCTGCACTTCGGCTGCAGGGGGCGTGGGTTTGATCACTGGTTGGGGAACTAAGATCCCACATGCCGCACAGTGCGGCTGGAGAAAAAAGAAAACAAAATTTACGGGATGTCGTATCTGTTATCAAATTCTAATATGGTAATGTCTATTCAGTTTGTGTGTGTGTGTGTGTGTGTGTATGTATGTGTAACACAGATAATGTGTAGATACACAGGCATACCTTGTTTTATTGCATTTCCCAGATACCGTGTTTTTTACAAATAGGTTTATGGCAACCCTGCATTAGCAGGTGATGTTAGCATTTTTTAGCAATATTTTTAATTAAGGTATGTATATTATTTTTAGACATATTGCTGTTGCACACTTTAATAGACTACAGTATAGTGTAAACATAACTTTTATATGCACTGAGAAACCAAAAGCGTGTGACTCACTTTATTGTGATATTTGCTTTATTGCGACGGTCTGGAATGAACCTGCAGTATCTCTGAAATATACCTGTACTGTGAGAGTTTATGTAATGAATGATTCTTGATAGAAAAAAATACACTGTATATACTAGAAACCACTGAATTGTACTTTTTAAGAGGAAGAATTTTATGCTATGTGGATTATATTTCAATAAAATTTTTTGGGGGAAAATAATATATGCTTGGCAGTACTCTTGATCTTTAAAGGATGGTAGGTAAAATCTAGAAGGGTCCTGGTCTGTAAAATAAACTGTATCTTCATGAAAACTAAGATGGCTGAGAATGACCTTTATCGTCAGTTATACAAGTTTACGTACAGTTGTAATGTTGCCTGTGTGTCTGCTTTTCTTCTTAACGGAGACTCACAAGCCGTCTCAGTTGGCATCCCTGACAAAGAGCACCTCCAAGAGAGCCAGGAGGGAAGACCACGTGCGCCTGAGGGCCCTGAACGGCCTCCTCTACAAAGCGCTGACTGAGTTGCTGTGCACCCCGGAAGTGAGCCAGGAGCTCTGCGACTTGAATGTGGAGCTCTCCAAGGTACGCCTCGGGGCCAGGGAGGGACTGCGGGCCTTGCCCCTCTGTCGCCGCCTGACAGTTAGAAAAGGCAGGAGGGATGCTCAGTGTGGCCATCTGGGTATTAAGGAGAGGAAGGTGCTTGTGGGGTGCAAAAGCAGGTGTCTCGCTGTGCACGGTGCGGGGGGTGGCCAGACAGCACCGAGGGTGCTTAGAGCCCAGTAAGTGATGAAGTGGGGCGTCTGAAGGTCTGGGGTTCAGGTGAGTGGTGGACGATCTGCCTTTATCTTGGTGTAAAGACACGGGAGGCGGCTTCTGCCGTCTGTGCCCCCAGGGCGGAGCGCGTGCAGCCAGAGGGAAAGGAGGAGGAGCAGTAGCAGCAGCTGAGGCGTTTCTGTGCGTGGGGCCGAGGCTGGGCTCCGCTCAGGGAAGGGGACGTTTCCCCCTTCCCCAGCGCTGTGCTTGGGGCACTGGCCCTGGCAGCGGGAGCCTGCAGCCAGGACTGCCTGTGAGTTAGTGCTCCTGTCCTGACGCACTCTGTCTCCAGGAGCCCAGGTGAGCTGAGGGTAATTGGGGCTGGGCTCAGGTCTCTCTGACTTCAGACTTCTCCACCTGCCGCGTGTTCTGGAGGACGACTGTCTCTGAGGCTCAGAATGCAAACATGGAGGCCGTCCTGCAGAGGAGCGCTGCGCACATGAGGTGAGGCCTCTCCTTGACCCTGCCTTCCAGCTGGTTTGGTTCACTATTTTTGCTTTAAGGAAAATTTGGGAAGCATTTTCTTGAATTTCAGAGCAGAACTTACGCCTTCATATAAGCCATAATCTAGGTCAGCAGTTCTTGAAGTGTGATCCCGGGTCCCCAGGGACCCCTGAGCTCCTTTGTAGGGGGAGGTTGATGAAGTGAGAGCTTTCTCACAATGAGGTGTGGTTTTCCGTTCTCACCGTGTTGACATTTTGTACTGAAGCCATGGGGCTAAAACTGCTGGCCCAGATGTCCTGGTGGGCATTGTAGCTTCAGCACATGCTCATGGTAGTGCACTGCCAGCTTTATTTAAGAATATCCGTGACGCGTATCTCGACCCTTTGGCACATCTTTTTAGTATCTGTGGTGGGAAGTGTGCAAGAAGCTCTGATGGTTGTCTCGGAACACTGCAGTTGCTGATTGTGACCCAAAATAGACACTTCACTTGAAAGAACAAGTGAACCACCTGTGGTTATTCAGATGTGGGTATAGGACAGACATTTTCTCCAAAGTGAGCAAAGTGAACCTGTCACTTCAGGGGCACAACTGACCATATTTGTTGCCAGAGGTAAAATTTAAGCCTTCAGTGAAAATCAGAATTTTAGAAAACTTGTATCCACCACTTTGAGTTTTACAGCCTCATGGTACGTAAGACCCTTTTGATGAGATTGGAGGTGATGTATTGTAAAATACATCATCACTCTGAAAATCT
Organism: Hyperoodon ampullatus; assembly: GCF_949752795.1. Lineage (NCBI taxonomy): Eukaryota > Metazoa > Chordata > Mammalia > Artiodactyla > Ziphiidae > Hyperoodon > Hyperoodon ampullatus. The sequence goes on from NC_136926.1 coordinate 89,227,859, forward strand.
GTGTGACTTGGTGAACCAGTATTTTCTAAAAGACCAAGGCATGAGGTTACAAAATCACACACGGGGAGAGATCAATTCAAAGGGTAAGAGGGCCAGTGGATTTTAATGTACAGAGAATGCTGTTCATTGATCTGGTTTCAGATTCCACACTGCAATCTTTAATAAACTACTGTTTGTTGAGTTTTTGTGTAGCATCAAAGAAAATCTACGCTTTTCTGAAAGGCTGTTCATATACTCTTTCCTTTTCAGTTACAGATCTGTGTGAGGCCAGATTTTCTTCTATTTTAAACAAAATAACAGAACAGATTGAATACAGATACAGAGATGAGAATCCAGCTGTTCCATTATGCTAGGTATTAAAGGAATTTGCAACTACATAAGCAATGCCACTCTTCTCATTAATTTCTTTTAAAATATAGTAGTGGGCTTCCCTGGTGGCGCAGTGGTTGAGAGTCCGCCTGCCGATGCAGGGGACACGGGTTCGTGCCCCTGTCCGGGAAGATCCCATGTGCCGCGGAGCGGCTGGTCCCGTGAGTCATGGCCGTTGGGCCTGCGCGTCCGGAGCCTGTGCTCCGCAACGGGAGAGGCCACAGCAGTGAGAGGCCCGCGCACCACAGAAAAAAAAAAAAAGTTACTTTAAATGAATTAATAAATACACATTTTTCAGCTTTAATTTCTAGTCTGGTATATATTGGTAGATGTAACCCACATAAACAAAAGGTCTTTGGCGTCCTCAATAATTTTTAAGAGTATAAAGGGGGTCCCGAGACGAAGGATTTTGAGAACCGCTGAGCTGGGTGAGAGTAAAGAAGCTACTCGGTTTTCTCCTCAGTCTTAAAGATGCAGAGACCTGGCAGAGCAGCCCTCGGGACTGGAGTTCCTGCTGTTTTCTGGTTAGTTTTTAGGTAACAGAAAATTCAGTTGAACAGAATGTCCCTTTTCCCAACTCTTTTGATCACCAAGGTTTAGTGTAAAGGTTTTCCCATAACTGCGTCACTGAGCACATGTTCTGTGTGTCACAGCAGTGTTTTCACTGGATACTTGTCGCCCCTGGATCCACGTGTATTGCATGACTGGGTAACGTGAAGATTGTTTCTGTGTCTGACGGCCGGCAGCCACGCTTCTGTGGTGCTGTTGCCGATGAGTGTCGGTCGGATGGAGGGACGAAGCACTGGCAGGTTGCTGGTGCCCAAACCACAGAGCCCAAGGCCACAGTGATGCCCAGGAATGTCCCAAGTTCACGTCAGACTATTTATAAGGCTCTCAAAAGTTGCATTTAGAGAATTAAAAACAATTGTGATCGTGCGTTTTGTATCCCTGTTGAAATGTGGCAGTTAGTTGGCTAAGGAAGACTTCATCTTTGAAGAACGTGATAAGCAAAACTCATGCCTCGGGGCTTCCCTGGTGGCCCACTGGTTGAGAATCCGCCTGCCAATGCATGGGACATGGGTTCGAGCCCTGGTCCAAAGATCCCACATGCCGCGGAGCAATTAAGCCCGTGCGCCCCAACTACTGAGCCTGCCCTCTAGAGCCCACGAGCCACAACTGTTGAGTCTGTGTGCCACACTACTGAAGCCCGCGTGCCTAGAGCCCGTGCTCCGCAACAAGAGAAGCCACCACAGTGAGAAGCCTGTGCACCGCAACGAAGAGTAGCCCCAGCTCGCTGCAACTAGAGAAAGCCCACGCACAGCAATGAAGACCCAATGCAGCCAAATAAATAAAATAAATGAATTAATTAATTTTTAAAAAATCATGCCTCACCTCTTTGTGAGATGACATTTTCTGTTTCTGGCACTGTCAACCCTCCACCAAGTGTCACCTGTGACTGCACAAATCTCTTTCTCTCTCCAGGCACCTTTTGATGTCCCAGCAGACCCTGAGGAACGTGCCGCCAATAGTGTTTGTTCAGGACAAAAGAAATGCAGCTTTAGTGGAGGTAAGCCTTTTACATAATTACCTTTTTAGGATGTAAACTTTTATATGGGTAAGATTTTAAATTTAATTTTTAAATATTCAAAAGATAACATATACAGTTTTTAAAAGGTAATAGAAGGGTACAGATGAAAAGTAAGGCACCTGTGCCCTTGTCCTCAGCCCTGTTCCCCAGAGGTGACCACTTCGTATGGCTTTAATGTTCTAATGCTTGTCAGTACAGCCCCAACTAGGAAAGCAGACCCCTCTCTCTCTCAGTTCACAAACTTGAAGCAGTCAGAGCTGCCCTCCTGTGCTTACCTCCTTCTCTCACTTCCCTAGATTTCAGTCTGTCTATGGTTACTTTACACTGTTAAGGCTGACACACTTACATCCTGTCCTGTAACTGTAATTGTTTCATAATTATTTTCCTTGTTTTAGGTATAGATTAATTATAAAGGTTAAAAACCTGTTAAAACATACGTATGTCTTAATCTGGGTGGTGGTTACTTCGTGGTTATTAAGGTATGTTATACCTTTAAAAAGTTTACTGAAAAAAAGAGTAGCATTTACGGGGTTATTACTAGGTGGCTGTTACTCACTGTAGGACTAGGTAGTAGTTAGATTCACAGAGGGGAAAAGATCTGATTGTACATTGTTGTCTTTGTTATTCATGATACTAGCGATACTGGGAACATTATGTGGATAATAACTTTGATAGATGTGTGAGTTCCTAGCTAGAAAGGGGAACAGGAGTGAAGTTGCTGTGCCGCTTACAGCTCAAGTGGAGTTTAGGTCATGGGTGTGCTGTGCAGATACTCAGCAGGAATCCCCGGGCACGTCAGGTGGGGCTGGTGGGAGGACCCACCAGTCTCAGAGGATGAGCCCTCAGCTGGCTTGTCCCTCTCTCTGTGGAGGAAGAATTCAGAGCTGCAAGGTCCTACCTGGCTGTGTGGGTTCCTTTCCAGAAAAAGTCACTGGAGGGAGGGAGGTCCATGCACGCTTAAGCGTTTCTGAGAGGGCCTTATTCTGGAGGCTGTGCTGATGGGTATTTGCATTGGAGACCTCTAGCGTCTGTCCTGCCCCGTGTGCTCTGGGGAAGTGGCCAAGGGTCAGACACGTGCCACGCGGTGATGATGGGTCCTGCATGTGCCCAGAGCTCAGCTGTTGACCTGGGGGCCAAGGGTCGGTCAGGCCTCGGCTGGCACCTCACTGTAGTTAGAAGTGAAGGCTGGACCAGAGGGGTTTCTGATTTGGGTAGGTGATCATTTGAGGGCATGGTCATTGCTTCCCCTGGAGTGAGTCAGGGCAGTGTTTTTCAAACACTGTGTACATTTTTAATAGATTTAAAGTCAGCCGTTGATAAAGCACTTGGCTAGAGACAGAAATTTGAAATTGGGAGTCCTGGACAAAACTTTGAGTCTTCTATCAGTCCGTTTATTTCTGTCTTATATTTTTTTTTTTTTTTTTTTTTTTTTTTGTGGTACGCGGGCCTCTCACTGTTGTGGCCTCTCCCGTTGCGGAGCACAGGCTCCGGATGCGCAGGCTCAGCAGCCATGGCTCACGGGCCCAGCCGCTCCGCGGCATATGGGATCCTCCCAGACCGGGGCACGAACCCGTATCCCCTGCATCGGCAGGCGGACTCTCAACCACTGCGCCACCAGGGAGGCCCTCTGTCTTATATTGGTTGCACCAAAAATCACAGGTAGTTGCAACTGCTAACATTTACCAGTTTCGGCAGCTTACTTTGCATCCTCAGGATAATCTTCAGGTCACTGGTCTGGACATTTGAAAGAGGACTAGTAATAAGCTCTGTCCAAACTGAACCCTGAGTAATTCAGCAATCTTGATGGTACTGCCAGTAAACACACGCAGAGTTGCTCATCAGGAGAGCAAGAACAAAAACCGGGTTCCAGCGCACACCCCTCCGTGAGGGCTTTCCTTACAGGAGTGAGGGTGCGAGCGCCGAGGGGGTGGGGCCTGGCGGGAGGGCGGCTCACAGCGCCCCGTTGGAGACTGGCCGTCCCCAGGGAAGCTGAGTCTGTGACTCTCGAGGCCTCCCCCGCAGTACCCACGGGCACGGCCGGGAATGTTGGCACAGGGTCTCTCACGAGTGCAGTTAGCAGAATGGACGGACGTGCTCTGGAGCAGTCACCTGACCCACCTCCCACCGGACGTGGAGCCAAGGAAAGGCCACGCTCTGAGAGCTTCTGTTCATAAAACGTTCAGGAAAAGCCTGGCTAATCTTTGGTGTTGGAAGTAAAAGTAATGGCTGTCATGGGGAGGGGAGTGAGCAGGAGGGGCCTGAAGGAAGCTTCTGGGCTTCATCTTCTAAGTGTCGCGGGGATGTCCACAGGTGTGTTCAATTTGTGGAATGTCACTGAGCTACACTTAATGATTTGTGTACCTTTCCCATAGATGTTGCACTTCAGTCAAGAGGTTTTTAAAATGTTGATTTTTATTGTAACTATAGAGGAAAAAACTTTTCTTATCTGAATTTTTAAGGGAAACACATAAACTCTGACACCAGTATTCTGGTACATGCACACTCGTCTCCCCACTGACGGTCAGGCTTCCGAGAGCAGGTGTCGGGCAGCCGGTGCCCACCGCGCAAGGGCACCCACTGCCCCACTGCGCATGGTCTGGCCCCACCAGCTGAGCTCAGAGCTCCTCTTCCACACAAGAAGTTAGCCCGGTGTTAGAATTCGAGGTTGTGTTTGGATTTGGTTCTTTGTTAATAAAACAAGCTTTACCGAGGCTTAATTTATGTTGAGATGTGCCTCCTTTGACAAACGCATACCTTTGTGTCATCGCCACCCCTGCTCACCCCGGTCAGCTCTCCCCTACCACCCGTCTGATTTCAGTCACTGTAGGTTAGTTTTGCCTGGTGAGATTTCTGCAATTTCACATGAATAGAATCGGGATGTTGTCTTTTGCATCTGGCTTTGCTCAGCACAGTGTTTTTGAGATTCATCCATGTTGTTTCATGTGTAAGTAGTTCCTTTTTTATTGGTAAGCAGCATCCATTGTACAGCTGTACTGCAGTTTACTTACCCATTCACTTTTTGATAGACATTTGTCTTTTTTCCCAGTCCTTGGCTATAAAGAGTGAAGCACTGTGAATATTTGTGTACAGAATTTTGTGGATGTATGTTTTGTTTCATTTAGGTCAGTTCCTAGGAGCAGCAGGCGTATGTTTAACTGTCAGAAAGCTGCCAGGCTGCTTTAACCACGGCCGGGCTGTCGGCACCCCCACCATAGCGTCGGGGTCCCTGATCCTCCACGTTCTCGCCAGCCCCTGGCGTTGCCATCCTGATGGCTTAAGCTTGCATTTTCTTTTTTTTTTTTTTTTAAATTTCGGCTGCTGCTGGTTCTCTGTTGCAGCATGCCGGCTCTTCGTTGCGGGCTTCTCTCTAGTTGCAGCGTGCGGGTTTAGTTGCCCCGTGGCATGTGGGATCTTAGTTCCCCGACCAGGGATGGAACCCGTGTCCCCTGCATTGGAATGCGGATTCTTAACCACTGTGCCACCAGGGAAGCCCCCTAAACTTATATTTTCTTGATGACTAATTATATTGAGCATCTTTTCATGTGCCTACTGGTCATTCCTCCTTTTGTGGATCAGTTAAAGTCTCTTGCCCATTTTTAATAAGGTTTGCTTATTATTGAGTTGTGTAGGTTCATTGTATATCTGGTACAAGTCAGTTGGCAGAAATCTTCATTGTGAATGTTTTCTCCCACTTTTAACTTTGGAGGAGGCCACTTTGTCCTTGTTTTGTAGCATCGTCAGTCCTGTTCCTGGTATTTTCTGTGGACTGATTTGTCTCCAGTTCTGCTTCTTTTCACCTTTGTGGTTTGATTGGTGTGTCACCAGTTGCTGATGATGCTTTAGTTCTTGCGTATGACAGGGCCTGGTTGTGGACCAGGCTCGCCTGGGCTTGCACTGAAGCAGGAGGTCGGGTCTCAGTGTGCGGCCCCAGTAGGACGACCTGGCGGCCGTCAGAACAGACGTGTGAAGGTGGAGGGGCCCTCGACGGGCCCTGCTGAGGGGCAGGGTCTGTCCCCAGCGTCGGCCCCTCAGCCCCTGCAGGACCGGAGCCACACGCTAGACTTTGGACGCTCACGTTACCTCATGGGGGGGTTTCCCCACAAATTCTGTGGCAAAATTGAAGCATTTTATGAAACTTCGTTAGAAACCAGTAAGCATTAGTAATTCAGCTAATATTTAACTGGTTTCTTTGTAAATTTGACTAACATTTACAAGTTTTAAGTGTAGTTTTTAAAAAGCTTCAATTCATTATCAGAGGAAGTGTGATTAAGGTAGCGGGTGTGGGCAGTGTCACCGGAAGGAAGGATGTCAGGCAGGCTTGAGGTCTGTGGTTGAGCTGGCACCGGGCAGCGGATGCTCGCACTCAGCTGGCTCCCGGCTCCGACACAGGCAGTGGTGTGGCTCGAGAATCACCCTCTGTCTGTTCCTTTTCAGGTTGATCGGTTACTGGCAATTGCCGATTTTGGACCCCCGGATGAAAAAGACTTTGTGCAAAATAATTTCAGGTGATACGTGTGGGCATATGTTTTTGATTCGGGCAGACACCCAGGTGTGGACTTGCTGGTTTCCACAGCAGCTGCACAGTCCTGCCTGTCCCCAGCCAGGTGTCGAGGGGCAGCGGGCCCTGCTTTGTGCCCTTGGGTCTTGCCCTGGAGCCCAGCGTGGTGTCGGCGTGCAACTGGTGAACTACCCAGCACCTGGGCGAGGCTGTCAGGAGGGCCTTGGGGGTCCACACAGAAGTGCTGGGGCCTGGACTTTGAGTGCTGGCAGTAGCGGTTCATTCTCTCCACTCCCTTGTCACACTGCTGCCTGGCAGGCCCTGTTCTCGCACTTAGGGAACATCTGTGAACAGTAAACGTCAGGATAGGCCTCTGAGAAGGTGACGTGAGGATTCGGGGGTGGGGGGAGCCCCATTCCAGGTGAGGGAGCAGCTGCACCACGTGTCTGGCCTGTGTTCCATAGATCAACTGTGTCAGCATCATATGGGTACCGTCAGGGCCTTGGGGTGGGGACCCCCAGCCACCCTGCCAGGGGATGGGCTGCAGCACTCAGAGCCCTGAGCTAGAGCAGAGGCCCCAGGCGGCAGTGAGTCCCCGGCTTCCGGATCAGCAGTGAGTGGATGTGGGGAGAGGCAGGTGGGGAGACCTTCCAGATTAGAGTTAGGGTTAGAGGCATGATGTGGCCAGATTTGGGTTTTGAAAAGATTGCTCTGGTTTTGCTCTCAGAATAGACTCTTCTCTTTTGGTTCATCAAGTAACCTGAGTGACAGATCTAAAGAACCCTCCCCCGTTCCCCCGTCCCCCCGTCCCCCCAGTAATTCTGTTTAACTAGCTTAGTGTACTAGCCATGTTTAAGTGGGGAAAAAATGAAAACGCATTTAATGTCAGTACACAATGGCTGCACCAGTAGTATGCTGGCCTGAACCACACACGGGCTCCAAGAGTGCTGGCCGAGAGGTTGTGGACTGGAGAACGCCAGACCAAGCCCCACTTCTGTCCAGTTTCCACAGTTTCCCTTAGAGAGGTGTTAGGACAGTGCATAAGCAAATGGCTGTAGGAAGTATCGTGCATGGTGTAAATTTCTTCTCCCCTGCAGCGCCCCCGAGGCCCTGGACACTGCATCGCTGTGTGATACCCTGGGCCCTGCCGCACCCTCGAGTTTGTATGGGATTGACCACGAGGCTCTCAACAAGCAGATCCTGGAGTACAAGAGGAGGAGAGAGAAAGGGCTTGGGAGCGTGGGCCCAGCGTGGCTGGAGCACACGGCTGAGCTGATGAGGAAGAGGAAGGCCAAGCCCCGCATGGACGATGACCTCTCTCCCAAGGACTGCCTGTGGGAGACGGGGAGTGACGAGCCCCTGGACGACGGGGCCCTTCCCGAGGAGCACACCCCGGGGTATGCATGGGGGCTCCAGGGGCAGAGCAGGGACCAGAGGCAGAGAGAAAGGATCGCGGATCCTGACCCGCTCCCGTGAGCACACGGAGACCCGCGCTGCTGGTGTCCCACCGGGATTCCCTTGTGCAGGTGCAGGCTGAGCTGTGTGGGTGTCATCTCTGAGCCCTTCAGACCTATTGCTGTGCTGCAGTGAGAGATGGGGCGAGGCTGTGGAGAGAGTGTGAAATCTCTTAGGTCGATGGCATACGGTCTGCCCTCCATATTTGGGGTTCCAGGCTTGCATGTTTGCTTGCTCACTAGAGTTTGTCCACGGCCCCCAGATCCATACTTGTGGCACTTTCATGGTCGTTCTCGGACACGCACAGACCAGTGGAATGCACATGTGACCTTGTGGTCACACAAGGCACTGCTCTGTCTGCTTTGTTCATCTCGGGCTGTGAGCAGCCATCCTCTCTGATCGGGTTAGCACCACGTTAGTGCCTTCTGACAGAGATTTCACTCACGGTGCCTAAGTGCAAGAGGCTGTGATGTGTCTTCTAGAGAAAGCACGTGTTAGGTGAGCCTCGTTAGGAAATAAATAAATCATTTAATTCTGACACAGAAACGTTGTCCTGGGCTTGGGGCATCTCCATTTCCCAACTATCATCAACCTTGAAACACTGAAAATGATGAAAGTTCAGATGATTGGAGAAAGGTACACTATTAAGGTAAAGCAAGGAAACCTGTAACGTGGCTTTTCAGGGAGAGTAATTTCCCTTCTTGTAAACTGTTTCAGGAAGGAAAGCATCGCCTTGCCTCTGCAACAGTGGCAAGCCCCAAATGCCACTTTCCCTTTCGGCATCTGGGACCAGGTGCGGTGCCCCAGCAGGGATATGGCACCAAGAAGCTCCGTCTTTGCCGCGACAGTGGCCCCCACTGACGGGACAGCATCCCGGGACGCCCCTGTGGATGCTCCAGGCGTGTTGCTGTTTGGTGGGGCCTGTGGGATCCTGCCCCGGAAGGGTGCACATAGCCTGTGTGGGGGCTGTGTCCATTAGGAGTGTGGGTTGCTTACACAGCCTCTTATGACCAGAGAAGAAATGTCCAAAGGGAGGATGGACCTGTGTTAGAATGTGCACGGGATGTGTCCTGATCAGGTGTGATAAGATGACAGACTTGGAAACCGCTGCCTTGAAAGAAGAGTTCTTGACTCACAGCTCCCGAGAGGAGGGGTGCACCACGCTGCATGGGGCCCACGAGAAGCACCAGGGTCTGTGAGCAGGCTGAGGGCGAGGAGGAGGCGTGGCCGAACCCGTCTGGTGGCTCCTGGAAGACGGAGTGGGCGAGGTAGGGTGAGCAGGTCTGGGCAGGCCTGGGGTTGGGCAGCTGGAGTCATTCCAGCAGGCTCGGCTCTAGGGGTGGCTTCCACTTGTCCACTCCGTGGCCCTGGGGTGACTTGGGGCAGAGGAGACACTGGCCTGGGAGGGTAAGAGCTGGGGAGGGCTCTGGCTTGGCTGGTTTGCGTGTGAGTGGCGTGCTTACAGGTGTCCCCTGTCATCCCAGGGAGCTAGCCAGCTTGCGGAGGGGTCTCTCCCCAGCCTACAGGCCCCCAAGATGTCAGAACATTACAGGAAACAAACAGCGTGGTTAATACCCGACAGCCCTGAGCAGTCTTCTCCACTGACTGCGTCTGGGTCTACACTGCAGAAAGTGCCCAGATCCCAAATTGCGAGGGGCAAGCATGGCGGCAGGCGCCAGTCGGCAAAAGGCGATGAGTGCAGCGGCCCTGTGAGTGCACGAAGCCGGGGCCGTGGGAGAGGCTGAAGTTAAATGGCAGGAACAAGAGTCTTGCTCAGACCAGGATTTTTGGATTTGCTGCATACTCTTACAGGAAGGGGTTACAGTGGTTTGTAAGGTGCAAGAGGGGCCAGGAGTCGGACGGTGTAAAAGGAAGGGGCCTGGAGCGTGGCCCTGCATGTCCTCCCCAGGCCCTGGAGCGCCGGTGCTGGGACAGCTGATCCCTGACAGCCCTGCACCTGCCCAGGCACCTCTCCACAAGTGCAGATGCCGTCTGAGAGCTGCAGGCACGCTGCACACTTGATGTGAAGAGACAAAACTGAATACAGCACGCACCCAGCTCACCTTTCGTTTCATTCAGAGGGCAGAGCACTTTGCTTCCTCAGAGCACGTGGAAGGAGCTCCCAGGCAGCTGGACACGTGGAGCCGGGGAGTGGCCGCTCAGACATGGGAAGCTCCGTGCCCTCCCCGGTCCCTCGCCCTGTGCACCTCTTCCATCTGGCTGTTCCCGGGTTACATCCTTTCACAGTAAACCAGTGACCTGCAGGTGGAGCTCATTAGCAACCAGATGTCCTACAACTTAAACTTACTGAAGACAGAACAAAGGGACTGACTATGGATATCTTAGAAAGGGCCGTCTGAGCAGCCAAAGAACAAAGCTGAAAATGACCGAATATTAAACATGTAAAAACACCCAATAGGAAAGAAAAATTGACAGTCTTCCGGGGGAGCACTGCCCACGAAAGACAGTTAACTTTTTGTCTTGAAAAACTTCATGTTCTTGAAAAGGGTTTTTCTACCTTGAGTTTTCCTCTGATGTCTTGGCCTTCCAAGTCCTATCAGTAAAGTTCAGAATACCTAAAATTTTCTTACAGCATCTTCTGCTCAAGAGTTTGTGATGCGTATAGCTTTCTGTTTTTTGTTCTTTTTTAATAAAAAGAGTAAGTAGTTTTCATCATATGTTTTAAAAAGCATAGTCAAGTCATCACCATCAAAACTGTGATGTATCTCAGCTCTAGAGTAAAAGATGGGGAAGGCCTAAGCAAGTGAACTGCCCCATCGTTTACTTGCCTGTGGGTTCAACACCAGCCTGTTGAGAGGTGTGGACACCCGTGTCCGAAGGTTGCATTCCAGAATTTGCTCAACACTTAATTGAAGGTTATCAAAGCGATGTAAAATGGAACACTGGGAAGAATAATGCATCATGTGACAAAATAGAGCTCAGATTTGCCTTTTAGAAACAGTTCGAGATGAAGAACCAAAATCTACCAGATGAAATTTGACAGGAATACACATAAACTCCTATGTTTGAGATTTAAAATGTACTTATTAAACTACAGGATTGTGGGTTAGGTGAAAAGGGTCCGGTGGTCTCACTGTGAGTTCTGGCTGAGCTGAGGCGGGCACGCTGCTGAGGGTGTGGATGGAAGCTGCAGCTTGGCCGGAGGTGGCCGTCACTCTGGCATCTGACACTGGAGCCGAATTTAAACAGGACTTCGATGGTAGGGGACGATGCCCTGGGAAGGGTTGGCTAAGCCTGTTGTGAGACACGCAGGGGAAGCTGCAGGGTTATTCCGTGCTAGAGGGGAGCTGAGGCCAAGACCGGCAGGAGCTGCCGAGGAGGAGGCCTGAGCTCCCCGCCTGGGGTGCCTGCAGGTCAGCTTTGAATCTGCATTTTTACCTTGAGATGTTACCTCTGTTAGAGGCAAAGGCTCCTTGCTAAGTGTTTGACTTACATTCATCCCTCTTTTCCCCAGCCCCCGACTTGTCACCCGCCTGCAGGCTTGCTTCTCTGCAGGACCCCTCAGCACAAGAGGCCACTCAGGCCACAGCCCCGTGGGCAGGGTCCACACCTGCGCACAGCCTCCCCTGCCGGTGCCTCACTGCGCTTGCTCCTGTGGCTGCAGCAGGGCTCACGCTCATCCCGCTACTCCCACCTCTCCTGGTGAAGAGCCCACATGCCCATAACCCAGTCCCCGAGGCCCTGAAATGTGAGCGTCAGCCTCTCGGGGAGAGCCACGGTCCTCGAGACCTGCTAGGCAAGACTGAAGCACGTGTCGATCTGCCAGCAGCGGACTGCTGTTCAGGTTTGCCCCAAGCTTGAAGGCAGACGTTCTTGCTGCTCAGAGGAAGGAGAAGACAAAGAGCAAACGCAGGAGTGGCTTTGAGGCTCTTTCTCACCCTGTGCCTGAGAAAAGCAGAGAAGAAACAGATGCGGAGCCAAAACACCAGACAGACGTTGGTCATTTGGATCACTGGAAACAATCAGGGTTTGAGGGTGAGTGGGAGAGGCAGAAAGAAGACAAGACACAGATTCTCTGCATACAAGGAGGACGGAGCCCCGGGTCATCCAGGTCCGACTGAGGCGGAAGTGGCAATGTGCTGCGGAGAAGGGCTTTTCCGCCATTTGGCTCTTAGACCTGTCACCCTGGGTTCAGTACTTGGATCTGACACTTGGTGGCTGAGTGACCTCTGCTCCGTTTTCTCCGTGGTCAGGGTACTGGTGGCATCTACCTCAGAGGTCACTGGGAGGACTGTCTGGGTGGCACGTGTGGCAGCACTTAGCAGAGCCTGGCACATGGTATGTGCTCCACGAGTCCCAGTTCTTGATGCTGCCTTCCTAGGGCTTTGGTTTCAGTGACAAAGGGACTGAGGGGGGCAGTTGGTTCTGTCATGTCCTTTGGTGGAGATGCACACAATCTACCTTGTGAGGACGTGCAGAGCAGGACCGTAGGTGCCCCTGGCTGGAGCTGGCTGGGCCTCTGCAGGGTGGGCCCACAGACGTGACTGAATTGTACACGTGGCCAGGTTTTCATGTCCTTGGGACACAAAGATGAAAGGAGGAGATCAAAGTCTGCCTGTTAGAAGTGAAATTTGTTGATCAGAACCCTGATACACCTGAAGAGCCTTATTTATGCAAACATCTCTGCAACCCCAAAATAAATCCTGTTGGGAAAGCAGAAGCACAAACAGCCTTCTCTCTCAGGTTTTGTCTTTGGAACATGAGTACCCGTGTGGCTCTTCTGCATTAGTTTGAATACCGTCCAGCACTAGACTTGAATAAAACCCAAACAGGAAGCTGAATGTTGACAAGTTGTTTTCATTCTGGAAAGTGAAGCTTGGTGTGATTCTTAGGTGTGGACTCCTTATAATCTCCTATGTTGAGATTCCCAAGCTGCGGGCACAAGTCCACCTGGTTAAGCCCTCAGCTGGTCATGGGGTCTCAGGAGCCCCCTCGGAGGAGATGGGACTCAGACATCCAGGATAGACAGTATGGAGGAGATGAAAAGATGCAACAAAGCATCACACAGTCCAAGGCCAGTGGTCAACAAAGACCCATCAGGTCCCGTTAAGGACTTCTCTGTTTCGTTTCCAAGCCTCTCTCCCCAGCTTGGCTCGTTTGCAGGCCTCAAGCCCCACGTGCTTGGATACATTGCCTTGTCTTTCTGGATGCCTCCTGAGCGTTTCTGATGCTCCTGTCTTGCCAGGCCGAGGCCAGAACTCACACTTATGCCCTCAGAGGCTGAAGAGATGATGTCTCAGTTCTGCATGAAAATTCATGGCGCTGCAGTAGCATTCTCGTTGAAGAAACGACACGTCTTCTACTGCTTGCGTTGGGAGGAACTCCTGCTTTGCAGCGGTAACAGCACCAAACTGGCCAAGTCTAGCAGGATGACAGCAGAACTCCAGCTTTCCTAGATCTCGGGGCACCTTCCTAATCCTCCCCCCCTCCAACACACACACTCTCAGTGCAGTGTCTTAGTGCAAGAGTCTTGGTAGCCTTCCCTGCCACCGGGCCTTGGTTTCTGAAACTCTGAATCTTGGTGTGACGAGGGTTGGAGGCAGGGTGGAGGGACTCATGCTTCTTTCCCTTCTAGAACAGGGACTATGCAGATTGGCCCATCTTCCAGGTTTCGGCCATGCAAGGTGTCAGGAGCGATTCTCTGTCCCCAGGTGCAGAGGGCAGGTGGGAGGTACTGTCACATTCCCCTGGGGATGGGTGCTCCGGGTGCCCAAGGACTCACCTCTAGAAACATCCAAGCAGCAGCTTCTCTCCCTGAGAAAACTTAAGCTCTGTCTAACCAGGCACTTGGCTGGACATGCTGTGTGGGAAGCAGTTCTGACTTAGCCTTTCACCGTCTCCGTTTACCCTCCGTGACGTGCACACAGATAGTCAGACCAGCGTTAAGAGAACTCCCTTCCCTTCACAGCTCTGAGGGATCTTTGCTGGAAGACGGATGTGGGACGTCTTATTGCACCACGTAATCCAAGATGGCGTGCAGTCACTGTACAGCTACTGCTGACGTCAGAATCCAAGTGCTCCTGGTAAATGTGGAAGCAATTTAATGTACATCTATTTTTTAAAAATAGGTTTTCAGTATCTGAAGGAAAAAAATGTGGCCTACAATATATTTTGTTTAGCTCTGGATAACGGTTCCCAGTTTTATAGAATGCAGGTCCCTGCAACAGTTTTCTGTACGTATTTTCAGATTCACTTATGCATAGCACCTCTCAACATGGAGCATGACATTACTAGGTACAGCTTTTTAAAGTAAGCTGTTCTGGGAAGAATGTGTATAGAAGGAACTCTCAAATGTCCAATAAAGCCTCTTTACTCAGCCCCAAACATAAAATTCCCCTCTGTGCCTCCACTGCATGCAGATGGCTCATGCACTGGCTTTGGAGAAGTGCTTGACGCAGGTTCTGCAAAAATTAGTGAAATGCAATGGGGGGAGATGCCCCTGCAGCTGGCAAACATTCGTGGGGGCTGGTGGGCAGGTGCTGAGCTGTGTCAGAAGAGCAGCCAGCTGTGTTCATACCGTGACCAGCGTGATGGTGGCATCTTGTGTTGCGTAGGCTGGTCCTTCCATCTGGATAAGTGGAATTCCTGATGTCAGTCCCTGCTCAGGCCCACGACTTGCAACTTGGCTTCTGGGCTGGATGGCTGCATCACACATTATTGGGATCAAGAAGCCCCACCTGGCTCCCATGCTCAACTACTGGATCTTCAAAGCAGGTTTCATCAGAGATATATTAATTTTGGTCACAAAGCCAAGACTGATCGTGTGTGAGTGTATTTTAGTGATCAGAAGAGGAAAAGCGGAGAAAGAGCCATTGAGAAATGACAAAAGATTCATTGCAAAATCTTACCTGAATTATATCTGTGTAACTCTTAGAGGCTTGCAGTGTAGTACATATAACAGAGCACTGTACCCTAACTTTTCCCCCCAAAAAAGAAGAGGCAGGAACGCTTTCCACCTTATTCTAGAAGGCCAGTATAACCCCAATACCAAAGCCACACAAAGACACTACGAAGTAAGAAAAGTAAAGACCAATATCCTTTATGAACATTGATGTAAAAATCCTCAACAAAATACCAGCAAACAGGTTTCAGCAGCATGTTGAAAGGATTAGGGCTTCCCTGGTGCCGCAGTGGTTAAGAATCCGCCTGCCAATGCCGGGGACACGGGTTCAAGCCGTGCTCCGGGAAGATACCACATGCCACGGAGCAACTAAGCCTGTGTGCCACAACTACTGAGCCTGCATTCTAGAGCCCACTGTCCACAACTACTGAGCCCGTGTGCCTAGAGCCCATGCTCCACAACAAGAGAAGACACTTTAATGAGAAGCCTGTGCACTGCAACCAAGAGTAGCCCCTGCTCGCCTCAACTAGAGAGAGCCCACATGCAGCAATGAAGACCCAATGCAGCCAAAAGTAAATAAAAAAAATTTTTTTTAAAGCTAGCCTTTAAAAAAAAAAGATTATACACCATGACCAAGTGGGATATATTCCTGGAATGCAAAGTTCAACACAGGAAAGTCAGTGTTACATGCCACATCAACAAAATGATAGGAAAAACCACATGATCATCTCAAATCATGCAGAAAAAAATGAGACGAAATTCAACACCCTTTCATGAAAAAACACTCAACAAAATAGGAATAGGAGGAGACCTTAATATTTATAATAAAATCTGTATATGAGAAACCCACAGCAAACATAATAATGGTGAAAGACTGAAAGCTTTTCCTCTAAGGTCAGGAACAAGACAAAGATACGTGCCTGCTTTCACCATTTCTATTCAACATAGTACTGAAAGTTCCAGCCAGAGCAATTAGGTAAGAAAAAGAAAAGGCCTCAAATTAGAAAGGAAAAAGTAAACTGATCTGTTTGCAGATGAATGGTCTTATGTGTAGAATATCGTAAAGATACCACATACACACAAAAAGCTGTTAGATCTAATAAATGAAACCTACAAAGTAGCAGGATTAGAAGTCAACACACAAAAAGCAGTTGCATTTCTATACATGAGGAATGAATGATCTGAAAACAGAATTCAGAGAATTCCCTGGTAGTCTAGTGGTTAGGACTCAGCATTTTCACTGCCAGGGCTTGGGTTCAGTCCCTGGTTGGGGAATGAAGATCCCACAAGCTGTGTGGTGCAGCCAAGAAAAAACAAAAAAAACCCCACCATATTACAATAATAATTACATTTACAATAACACCAAAAAGAATAAAATACTTAGGAAATAACCAAGAAGGAGAAAGACTTGTACAATGAAAACTACAAGACATTCTGAAAGAGATTAAAGAAGAGAAATAAGTGGAAACCCCCTGTGTTCACTAATTGGAAGACTTACTATTAAAACACCAATATTACTCAAAAGTGTTCTGCAGGTTCAGTGCAATCCCTATCAAAATCCTGATGATTTTTTCTCAGAAATTGTAAAACATACTAGATTTCATAAGGAATCTCAAGGGATCCTGAATAGTCAACACAATCCTGAAAAAGAACAAAACTGGATGACTTTCAGTTCCCAGTTTCAAAACTTACTGCAAACTAGTGAAACAGGGTGCTACTGGCTTAAAGACAGACATATAGACCAATGGAATAGAACAGAGAGCCCAGAGTGAACCCTCAGGTATATGGCCAGATGATTTTTGTTTTTGTTTTTTAATATTTTATTTATTTATTTATGGCTGCGTTGAGTCTTAGTTACAGCACACAGGATGTTCGTTGCGGCACACAGGCTTCTCTCTAGTTGTGGTGCGTGGGCTCAGTAGTTGTGGTGCACAGGATTAGTTGCCCTGTGGCATGTGGGATCTTAGTTGGATTAGTTGCCCTGTGGCATGTGGGATCTTAGTTCCCTGACCAGGGATTGAAACCATGTCCCATGAATTGGAAGGCAGATTCTTAACCACTGGACCACCAGGGAAGTCCCTGGCCAGATGATTTTTGACAAAGGTGCCAAGATCATTCAATGGGGAAAGGAGAATCTTCTCAGTAAATGATGCTGGGAAAACTAGATATCCACATGCAAAAGTATGAAGTTGGGCCTTTACCTAACACCAAATACAAAAATTGACTTAAAATGTATCAAAGACCTAAATGTAAGACAACAGTATAGGGAGTAACCAGGCGGTCCAGTGGTTAGGACTTCATGCTTTCACTGCCGAGGGCATAGGTTCGACCCCTGGTTGGGGAACTAAGATCCCAGAAGCCATGCAATGCAGCAAAACAAACAAAACCCACTATAAAACACTTAAAAGAAAACATAGGACTAAAGCTTCAGAACATTGAATTTGGCAATGATTTCTTGGACATGTCACAAAATGCACAGGCAAAAAAAGAAAAAATAGGAATTTCCCTGGTGGTCCAGTGGCAGGGGTTAAGACTCCATGCTTCCAGGCTTCCCTGGTGGCGCAGTGGTTAAGAATCTGCCTGCCAATGCAGGGAACACGGGTTTGAGCTCTGGTCCAGGAAGATCCCACATGCCACGGAGCAACCAAGCCTGTGCGCCACAACTACTGAGCCCACGAGCCACAACTACTGAGCTCACATGCCTAGAGCCCATGCTTTGCAACAAGAGAAGCCCATGCACCACAATGAAGAGTAGCCCCCGCTTGCCACAACTAGAGAAAACCCGTGCATAGCAACGAAGACCCAATGCAGCCAAGAAATAATAAGAAGAAATTCATGAATCCTGATTGGTTCATAGATTAAAAAAAAAAAAAAGACTCAGTGCTTCCACTGCAGGGGGTGCGGGTTCAATCCCCGGTCGGGGAACTAGGATCCTGCATGCTGCATGGTGCGGCCAAAATGTAAAAGAAAAAATAGACAAATTGGACTTCATGAAAATCTTAAAATTTTGTGCAGAGACAGTATCAGTAAAATAAAAAGGCAGTCCACAGAATGGGAGATAATATTTGCAAATCATATATCTGATAAGGAATTAATATCTAGAATATATTAAAAATGACTACAACTCAATGACAAGGACAACAAAACAATTCAGAACAGACAAAGGACTTGAATAGAAATCTCTCCAGAGAAGATGTACAAGTGACCAAAAACCATATGAAAAGATGCTCAATATCACTAATCATTAGGGAAATGCAAATCAAAACTACAAGATACCAACTCACAACCATTAGGATGGCTACTATTTTAAAAACTAACAGAAAATTACAAGTGTTCTCAAGAATGTGGAGAAATTTGAACCCTTGTGCCCTGTTGGTGGGAATGTAAAATGGTATAGCCATTGTAGAAAACAGTATGGCTATTCCTCAAAAAATTAAAAATGGAACTGCCAAATGATACAGCAATTCCACTCTTGGGTATACACACAAAAGAATTGAAAGTAAGGTCTCAAAATCATAGTAGCGTTATTCACAATAGCTAAAATATGGAAGCAACCCAAGTGTCTTATCAGTGAATGAATGGATAAACAAATGTGATATGTCCATACAGTGGAATATCATTCAGCCTTAAAAAGGAAGGAAACTTTGCAATATGCTACAACATTGATGAACCTTGAGGACATTATGCTAAGTGAAATAAGCCAGTGACAAAAACACAAATTACTGTATGATTCCACTTATATGTAGTACTTAGTGTCCTCAAAAATCATAGAGACAGTCAGTAGAGTAGTGGTTGCCAGGAGCTGAGGGAAGAGGGCAGTTATTTTTTAATTCTTACAGAATTTCAGTTTTACAAGATGAAAAGAGTTACGGAGATGGATGACGGTGATGGTTGCACAACAATATGAATGTATTTAATACCACTGAACTGTACACTTAAAAATAGTTAGGATGGTATATTTTGTTTCACATATTTTACCACAATAGAAAGTTGGAAAAATGTGTGCAAATAGCTGAGATACAAAGATTCAAGAAAGACAAAATTTTATCTTATTTATACTAGTAACACCTCTGAAAAATATCCATAGGCCTGTGATCCCGTATCTGAAATCCTTAAGGTTTGAGGCAGCACACTGTATCAAAAACATTAATATTTATGCAGTTAAGCATTTAAATATCCACACTAAGTAGTTTAAGTAGAGGAAGGCCCTTGGGAGAAAGGAGGTAATGATAGTTGTAGCAGCTAACATTCACCACACTCTGACCGAGCGCAGTCTCGGGTGTTCCTTAACAACAACCCGAGGATGCAGGCGCTGGCAACCCCACATGACAGAGGAAGCTCTTTAGCTCTGGGCGCTTCAGTAACTCGTAGCAGCAACTCTGCTAGTAACTGGCAGGTCTGGACTGTCCACCAGTTTGACTGAAGTCCCACTGTTCCTGGTGGGCTTCTTGGGGTCGAAGCATCACAGCATGTGGGGGTAATGGGGTCCCCCCTCTTCCTTGCTAACCAAACTCCTCCTGGGGCAGCATGTGTTCCCTGCTCTTCGTGCCAGCACTGGGTTTAGAAATGGGCACTCGGCTGATGAGAAGTGGGGGCCAGAGGAGACCGCCCCTTTTTCTGCCTCTGGACGCCGTGGCTGAGGTGTGCTGGGCAGATGTGACGCAGCACAGAGAACCGTGGCCTGGGCATCTCTGCTCTTTTCTCTTGTTAGTGAGATGAGGAGTATCTGTACTGTTAAAGCACATTCACTTTGTCCTGTCAGTTGCGTCCAGACGTACCCTGACAGATGTAATCCCTGAGAATCCCCCAACTGAAATCCAGATGCTGCACGGAGGGGGACAGGCTAACTCACTACTGGCCATTAACACCTCAGTAGTAATGAGTTCATCAGACAAAACCTATCACGTTTGCGAGCAGGAGCATATGGTGCCGAGGAGAGTAATAGAGCGCTTTCGGCATCCTTGGAGGCAGACTCCATTACCGCCTTTACTTTATAGATGAGGACACTGAGGCAGAGGCTATGTAACCAGCCCAAGGTCACAGAGCCAGAGGCAGCCTGCCTCCGGACCTCCGCTGCGCCCCATCATCTGTGGGCGAGGAGAGGGCGCTCTGATGCCACCTTTAGTAGGGGAAACGTGCATCCTTGGACACATCTAAGATGGGCAGGCTATTTTCTTGCTACCAAAGATATTGTTGCCTTCGTTTTGTCTCTGGGGTCCTTTCCAGCGTGTGACAGGACTGTTGTGTCCCGGGGCAGTGAGGCCGGCACACTGGAGAAATCCAGGGATGGGAAAAGGCAAAGGGGGGTCGGTGTGGAGAGCGGGGCAGAAAGGCGCGGGCTTGCAAGCGCAGTCCTCATCTTACGAACAGGGAAACAGGTCCAGGCAGAGGTGAAATGCTGCGCTGGAGGAGCTGACCAGTGTCTGGGTCAGAGCCGGGCTCCTACCAGCGCGTGCTTCGTGTCTCCAAAAGGGCAGCAGTGGGCACGTCTCCGAGATCCTGTCCTAGATCTTGCTGTTCGCAGAGTGAACTCAGAGATGCAGAACCTCGCTCCCTGTCCTGCGGGACAGTCCACCCTGGGGTTTTCCCAAGACCCCCGGATACCTCAGTCCACAGTAAACACGAGAGGCTGGGAAGTGCTGATCTAGTGAAGTCCTCAAACCAGCCTTGTGAGCACATCCATGAACCCATTCTCTGCAAACACCTCTTGCTGCGAAATGGCTGCTGAAACGCGAAACGAGTCTACGCGTTTCAGTCTAAGAAACTACTGTATCAGCGCCTGTTGTTTTGTTAGATAGGTCAGCGGTTCTTAAGCTTCAGTGTACACCCCCGGGGCGCTGGTAAGATCAGATGCAGGCCAACCTTAGCCCTCCGGATTCGCAGCCCTGAGGCCCGAGCACCTGCACTTCTGTCGAGCTCCCTGGAGATACGCATGCTGCCCAGGAAGTACACTCTGCAAACCACTGAGGCATTTCCAGGAGAACTTCTCCCAGGAGGCAGCACCACTCGGCCGTTCCCCGCTGCACCACGGGGGCTGCGCGCGGACCGGCTGCACGCGTGGACCGAAGCTCTCATGGGCAACACTGGCCGTCTCGGGGCCGCCCGGTTAGCGCGGGCCGCCGCGCAGTGACCGAGACACACCTGCGTCCGGACCCAGGCTCAGGTCTTGGAGACCTGGGCGAGCCTCTTCCCCTTGCGAACCTCCGTCTCTCGTCTGGGTCGGGGGACAAGGCCCCCAGCCTCCGGCCAGCGCTACCGGCCCGGCAGAGGTAGCGGGTAGTTGGCGCCGCGTCCCCGCCGCCCTGAACCGCAGCCCCGGCCCAGGACGGGCCCCTGAGCGCGCACAGGTGTGTTATCTTTGGGCCCGCCGCCCCGCCCCTCTGGCCCCTCCCTACCGCCCAGCCCCTGCCTATAGTCCGAGGCCCCCCCGGCCGCCTCCCGCACCTTTCCCTCCTTGGCTCCTGCGCCGGGAGCAGGCCCCGCGCCCCGCCCGCCCAGGCTCCGCCCATGCACGTGCGTGGGTCTTGCGCACCGAGGCTGCCCGCCAGGCTGCCCCGGCCCCGCGGCTCCGGCTCCACCCGGCTCTCAGGATGGTGGTCTTCCATCGGCCTGGCAGCCGTCCACCTCTCCCGCGCCCCGGGCCGGGGTCGCCTGCAGCGGTGGAAGGAAGGGCGGGAGGAACCCTGAAGCCTCGCCTGCTCCGAGGTCTGAGGAGGAAACGTCTCGAGCCGCCGAGCCAAGTGGACGACCTTCGCTCCGGCCCCCTCGTCCCGGCCCTTTTCACCTGCAGGCGGACCTGGGAGCTCGCGCAGGTGCGGCACAGGGTGGGTCCGGGACACGGCGCGTGCGGGGCTCAGTGGCAGTGGCAGGGCGCTGCGGGCCGGCGCAGCCTTCCCCCCGGCCGAGCGGGAGCAGCTGCCGGTCCCGCCCGATGCCCTGGACACGTGGCGCCGGCGACCCCATGCTGTCCCCTCCCCTGACCGCGGGCGGGCAACTCCGGGGGCGACGTGCTCTGGCCGCGCGGGTGCCGGCGGAGACCCGGGTCTCCAGCTGTTGCAAGTACCGCCCACCTCCTCAAGTGTGAAGCCCGGTCTCTGGTGCTCTCGCCAGATTCCTGAGCGACTTTGAAGGGACTGGATCATTCGTCCTGGGAAGCAATGAGCCAAAGGACGGGGTAGTGTGGTCCTTTCTGAACTGACGATTATAAGCAAAACATCCATTTGCGTTTTCTTGGTCTGAGAGCCAAAACCCAGGAGCCCTCTGCTCAGCTGTCCTTGTGAATCCCATGAAATGGATTGCTGGATCTTACGGTAGTTCTATTTTTAATTTTTAAAAGAACTTCCATAGAGGCTGCACCAATTTACATTCCCACCAACAGTGCATGGGGGTTCCCCTTTCTCCACACCCTCACCAACATTTGTTATTTGTTGTCTTTTTGATAATAGCCATTCTTCTAACAGGTGTGAGGTGACCTCTCGTAGTTTTAGGTTGCATTCCCCTGATGATTAGATGTTGA
Organism: Hyperoodon ampullatus; assembly: GCF_949752795.1. Lineage (NCBI taxonomy): Eukaryota > Metazoa > Chordata > Mammalia > Artiodactyla > Ziphiidae > Hyperoodon > Hyperoodon ampullatus. The sequence goes on from NC_136926.1 coordinate 89,250,147, forward strand.
GCATCTATTCATGTGCCTGTTGGCCATCTGTATGTCTTCTTTGGAAAAATGTCTATTCATGTCCTCTGCCCATTTTTTAATTGGGTGGCTTGTTGTTTTGATGGGGGGAGACCAGGGAGGGGCCCTGGTGAGCATCTGTCTTGGACTAGAAAGGGGCGCGGGAGGCCCAGGGACTCCTGTTGGCAGCGGCTGTGCCTCCCTGTTCTGAGTCTGAGGGGCTTTGGGAGGCTGGGGCCCTGGAGGCCCCTCTAAAGGCTGGAAGCAGGCACTATCGTAGGACATCAAAACAGGACCCCACTGCCCGCTGGTCCTCACCCTCACCCTCACAGCAGCTGCTGTTGGGGGCGCAGCTGTTCCCCAGGACGGCCAAGAGCTAGTGCAAACCCAAACTGTCTACAGGGCAGACGATGTAGGTTCCTGTTTATGATTTTTGAGCATTAGCAGTGTAGCAGGGCAAGGCCAGACGCAAATTTTACTTCTAATTTTATAATTTGGAGTTAGATAAAGGACAGTAAGACCCAAAAGAGAAGGGTAGGAGAAGATCTCTAAGGAAGAAACAAGAAGTGAATAGACGGCAGAGAAATCACACTACGTTGTGCAGACAGGCTTCTGTGTGACACGTAATGCTGGAGACAGGGGACATTGCTTTTATCTTAAAGCCTAAGTTTCAAGCTTTGTGCCTTTTTGAAGAATGGTGAGCATCCTGCTTTTGTAGGAAAAGGAGTAAAATTTATTAAAACATGACAATTATGATAAAGGAGAAATTCTGAATTAGGTATTGTACTGTTTTGTTTTCTATATAAAATATATAGTTTGAATTTTGGTAAATGTCTACTTTTAAAGCTTCCTTCACTGCATTCCATTTCATCTGCACCTGCCAGGGTGCTCGGCAGAGTAGGTGTGACTGTATGTATGTTACCTGGAGAGCCATCCTCTTAGCTGAGGTTCAGAGTGAGTTCGAGTGAGTTCTCAAAGTGAGCCTCACTGACATTTTATTTTTAAATGCAGTCATAAACTTTTCCTCTAAACAATTCAGAAATCACTTTTCCCATGGCTTTTTGAAAGAAAGTGTGTCCTGGTATGTAAATGAACAAGAATCATCTCCATTTCCAGCTGGTTGGGACCAACACTTTATGAAAGAAAAGAAAGGCAGTGACAAAGGCGGGAGTGGAGAGGTGTGTCCGGCAGTAAAAGCTGTTTCAATCACAGTGGGGAGAATGCGGAGGAATGACTTGGCAGACGAAGTCCCAGTGTCATTAAGTGGTGGCTCTGAACTTGAACAAGACCCAGAAAGTGAACCTAAATTAGATATGAAGGGAGAAGATGACCAAAAATGAGGTTTAGAAGACCTCCGTGTTCGGGTAGTTCTCCGCTTGACTCCCTCGCCTCGTTGGGGGTTTGCACTCCGCCTGCCGTGCGGGCTCTGTTCCGGTGTCGGAAGGTGATTATGATCCCTGTGGCAGTCGTGCAGAAAAATGGAAAGGACCATGAGCGTGCAGCTGGGTGGCCTGTCTCTGCACACAGTTGGGGTGTGCATTCAGTCACCTCCTTCGTCTCTCTGTAAAATGAGACAATAACATCTCTGTGATTTTTGAGAATTAAGCATTAATTCTCCTTCCCCTTTGCTACCTTTTATGATAACTGTGTGTTTGTTTTTTACTTTGGGAATAAGTGTGTGTAAACCAATTTTTAAATGATGACTTTTTTCCCCTAAAAATACTTGCATTTCTTTTTTTGTTTGTTTGTTTGCGGTACGCGGGCCTCTCACTGTTGTGGCCTCTCCCGTTGTGGAGCACAGGCTCCGGATGCACAAGCTCAGCGGCCATGGCTCACGGGCCCAGCCGCTCCGCGGCATGTGGGATCTTCCCGGACCGGGGCACGAACCAGCATCCCCTGCATCAGCAGACGGACTCTCAACCACTGCACCACCAGGGAAGCCCTGGAAGGCGGATTCTTAACCACTGGACCACCAGGGAAGTCCCACTTGTATCCCTCTTCTAATAAAAACTTTAAAATGCCACTGGGAGGCCAGAAGTTCCCAATGTTTTGCTATTTCTCCATTATGGTGGGATGAATCTGATTAAAACAGCTTGTGAGACTTAATTCTGGGGAACCTGAGAAGCAGAAGGAAATGATTGGAGGAAAGACTGGAAACACGAAAGGGAATGGTGAAGCAAGGAGGGGCTCGGGATGCAGCCACTCTGTGCTCTGTTAACAGTCTGCTCTGTGCTGGGACATTGTTGGCTGTGTTCTCTTCCGTCAAAGCGGCAGAGGGTCGTGCTCTGCAGGGCACCACAGGGGCACATACAGTTGATTCTTATGATCTGAGGTCCTTACGCACAAAAAGCCACTGTGAACCCCGAACCCTGGCTCCTCGGGAATTACCCGGACAGCTTCCCCCAGGCCTCTGGTCACAGCATTCTCCTCACCCGACCAAGAGAACCTTGCTTTATGTGTGCTTTTGTTTAAAGATGCCACATATTGTTGAGGCATTAACATTGACCTCGTGGCCAGCAGCGCCTGATTCAGCCTGAATGCAGCTCATCTAACACTGCGTTTTCTCCTCCTGGGCTCAGGAACCCTGAAAACACAAAGAAAAGGCACCAAAATGCAAAAAAATAAGTGTCACTAAATGGACCACAAAAGAATACGTGTACCTGTGAGCTGAAACAGGAAGGCAGAGTGTGGCCTGTGCCGTGTCAGCTAAGTCAGGGTGTCCAGAGCATGCGGCGGATACTCAGAAGCCAGCCTTGTAGTCAAAGGCTGCAAGGCTCCCAGGAGGAACCAGAGAGGGTGCCGCTCTCGAGATGCTGGCTGGGTGGCCCAGGAAGGATGCGCACTTAATACCTCACTGGTAAAAAGCCTCCTTAGTAACAGCAAGTTTTTCTTTTTCTTTTTTGGCCATGTCACGTGGCTTGTGGGATCTTAGTTCCCCAACCAGGGATTGACCCTGGGCCCTGGCAGTGAAAGCGCCGAGCCCTAACCACTGGTCCGCCAGGGAATTCCCCTTTACTTTCTATTTGTAAGCAGAATAAACCGAACAAAGTAAGCCTTCAAGGAGCAAGAGTGACTGCGTTCTTCTCTGAATTTGCTCCTTCCCTTGACCTTGCGCCTGCCCGAGGCTTCCTAGGGTCTCTGCTCCACACCCTCCAGCGTATTTCAGCTCTGGGCTGTGATGCACGTGTGAGCTGCGGCCTCCACACCTCTGTGCTCTGAAGGTCCCCACTTAGCTTCTCCCATCTAAGCCGTCACTGCTGTTTTCCGAAACACCAGAAAGTTTTGGAAACTTTCTCCTCCGCTTCTCTGAATGACGCTGTATTTCCTCATTTTTTTAAAAATTGGAATATAGTTGATTTACAATGTTGTGTTAGTTTCAGGTGTACAGCAAAGTGAATCAGTTATACATACATCCACTTTTTGGTTTTTTAGAATCTTTTCCCACATAGGCCATTACAGAGCATTGAGTAGATTTCACTGTGCTCTACAGTAGGTCCTTATTATCTATTTTTCAAAAACATTTATTTATTTATTTATTTATTTATTTTATTTTTGGCTGTGTTGCGTTTTCGTTGCTGTGTACGCGCTTCCTCTAGTTGCAGCGAGCAGGGGCAACTCCTCGCCGCAGTGTGCGGGCTTCTCACCGTGGTGGCCCCCCCACCGTTGCGGAGCACGGGCTCCAGGCTCGTGGGCTTCAGTAGTTGTGGCATGTGGGCGCAGCAGCTGTGGCTCACGGGCTCTAGAGCGCAGGCTCAGTAGTTGTGGCGCATGGGCCCAGTTGCTCCACAGCATGTGGGATCGTCCCGGACCAGGGCTTGAACCCATGTCCCTGCATTGGCAGGTGGATTCCCAGCCACTGCACCACCAGAGAAGTCCTAGCTATATATTTTATACATAGTAGTGTATATATGTCAATCCCAATTTCCCAATTTATCCTCCCTACCTTATCCCCTGGTAACCATAAGTTTGTTTTCTACCTTTGTGACTCTATTTATGTTTTGTAAATAAGTTCATTGATACAGTTTTTTTAGATTCCACATAGAAGCAATATCATAATGATATTTGTCTTTCTCTGACTTACTTCACTCAGTATGACAATCTCTAGGTCCATCCATGTTGCTGGAAATGGCATTATTTCCTTCTTTTTTATGGCTGAATAATACTCCATTGTATATGTGTACCAAATCTTCTTTATCCACTCCTCTGCTGATGAACTCTGAAGTTGCTTCCATGTCTTGGCTATTGTAAATAATGCTGCAGTGTAAATTGGGGTGCATGTATCTTTTCAAATTATGGTTTTCTCAAGATATATGCCCAGGACTGGGATTGCTGTGTCATATGGTAGTTATATATTTAGTTTTTTTAAGGAACCTCCATACTGTTCTCCATAATGGTTTACATTCCCACAAACATTGTGGGAGGGTTCCCTTTTCTCCACACCCTCACCAGCATTTATTGTTCGTAGATTTTTTTGATGATGGCCATTCTGACTGGTGTGAGGTGATACCTCATTGTAGTTTTGATTTGCATTTCTCTAATAATTCGTGATGTTGAGCACCTTTTCATGTGCTTTTTGGCCACCTGTATGTCTTTTTTGTCTATTTAGATCTTCCATGCATTTTTTAATTGGGTTGTTTGTTTATTTGTTTTTTGATATTGAGCTGCATGAGCTGTTTGTGTACTTTGGAGATTAATCCCTTGTTGGTCACTTCATTTGCAAATATTTTCTCCCATACTGAGGGTTGTCTTTTCATTTTATTTATGGCTTCCTTTTTCTTTTTTTTTAAGAGCAGGTTTTTTTTGTTTTTTTTGTTTTTTTGTGATTTATTTATTTTTTTAATTAGTTTCTGCTTTATAACAAAGTGAATCAGTCATACATATACATCTGTTCCCCCATCCCTTCCCTCTTGCGTCTCCCTCCCTCCCTCCCTATCCCACCCCTCCAGGCGGTCACAAAGCACCTAGCTGATCTCCCTGTGCTATGCGGCTGCTTCCCACTAGCTATCTACCTCACGTTTGGTACTGTATATATGTCCATGCCTCTCTTTCACTTTGTCACAGCTTACCCTTCGCCCTCCCCATATCCTCAAGTCCATTCTCAAGTAGGTCTGTGTCTTTATTCCTGTTTTACCCCTAGGTTCTTCATGACATTTTTTTCCTTAAATTCCATATATATGTGTTAGCATACGGTATTTGTCTTTCTCTTTATGACTTACTTCACTCTGTATGACAGACTCTAGGTCTATCCACCTCATTACAAATAGCTCAGTTTCGTTTCTTTTTATGGCTGAGTAATATTCCATTGTATATATGTGCCACGTCTTCTTTATCCATTCATCCGATGATGGACACTTAGGTTGTTTCCATCTCCGGGCTATTGTGAATAGAGCTGCAATGAACATTTTGGTGCATGTCTCTTTTTGAATTATGGTTTTCTCAGGGTATATGCCCAGTAGTGGGATTGCTGGGTCATATGGTAGTTCTATTTGTAGTTTTTTAAGGAACCTCCATACTGTTCTCCATAGTGGCTGTGCCAATTCACATTCCCACCAGCAGTGCAAGAGGGTTCCCTTTTCTCCACATCCTCTGCAGCATTTACTATTTCTAGATTTTTTGATGATGGCCATTCTGACTGGTGTGAGGTGATATCTCATTGTAGTTTTGATTTGCATTTCTCTAATCATTAATGATGTTGAGCATTGTTTCATGTGTTTGTTGGCAATCTGTATATCTTCTTTGGAGAAATGTCTATTTAGGTCTTCTGCCCATTTTTGGATTGGGTTGTTTGTTTTTTTGTTATTGAGCTGCATGAGCTGTTTGTATATTTTGGAGATTAATCCTTTGTCTGTTGTTTCATTTGCAAATATTTTCTCCCATTCTGAGGGTTGTCTTTTGGTCTTGTTTATGGTTTCCTTTGCTGTGCAAAAGCTTTGAAGTTTCATTAGGTCCCATTTGTTTATTTTTGTTTTTATTTTCATTACTCTAGGAGATGGATCAAAAAAGATATTGCTGCAATTTATGTCAGAGAGTGTTCTGCCTATGTTTTCCTCTAAGAGTTTTATAGTATACGGCCTTACATTTAGGTCTTTAATCCATTTTGAATTTATTTTTGTGTATGGTGTTAGAGAGTGTTCTAATTTCATTCTTTTACATGTAGCTGTCCAGTTTTCCCAGCACCACTTATTGAAGAGATTGTCTTTTATCCATTGTATATTCTTGCCTCCTTTGTCATAGATTAGGTGACCACAGGTGCATGCATTTATCTCTGGACTTTCTATCCTGTTCCATTGATCTATATTTCTGTTTTTGTGCCAGTACCATACTGTCTTGATTACTGTAGCTTTGTGGTATAGTCTGAAGTCAGGGAGCCTGATTCCTCCAGCTCTGTTTTTCTTTCTCAAGATTGCTTTGGCTATTCGGGGTCTTTTGTGTTTCCATACAAATTGTAAACATGTTTCTTTCTAATTCTGTGAAAATGCCATTGGTAATTTGATAGGTATTGCATTGAATCTGTAGATTGCTTTGGGTAGTATGGTCATTTTGACAATATTGATTCTTCCAATCCAAGAACATGATATATCTCTCTGAATCTGTTTGTGTCCTCTTTGATTTCTTTCATCAGCATCTTATCGTTTTCTGAGTACAGGTCTTTTGCCTCCTTAGGTAGATTTATTCCTAGGTATTTTATTCTTTTTGATGCAATGGTGAATGGGATTGTTTCTTTAATTTCTCTTCTGATCTTTTGTTGTTAGTGTATAGAAACGCAACAGATTTCTGTGTATTAATTTTGTATACTGCAACTTTCCCAAGTTCATTGAAGAGCTCTAGTAGTTTTCTGGTGGCATCTTTAGAACTTTCTATGTATAGTATCATGTCATCTGTAAACAGTGACAGTTTTACTTCTCCTTTTCCAATTTGCATTCCTTTTATTTGTTTTTCTTCTCTGATTGCCATGGCTAGGACTTCCAAAACTATGTTGAATAAGAGTGGCGAGAGTGGAATCCTTGTCTTGTTCCTGATTTTAGAGGAAATGCTTTCAGTTTTTCACCATTGAGGTAGATGTTAGTTGAGGGTTTGTTGTATATGGTCTTTATTATTTGAGGTAGGTTCCTTCTATGCCCACTTTCTGGAGAGTTTTTATCATAAGTGGGTGTTGAATTTTGTCAAAAGCTTTTCTGCATTTATTGAGATGACCATATGGTTTTTATTCTTCAGTTTGTTAATGTGGTGTATTACATTGATTGATTTGCATATGTTGAAGAATCCTTGCATCCCTGGGATGAATCCCACTTGATCATGGTGTATGACCCTTTTAATGTGTTGTTGGATTCTGTTTGCTAGTATTTTGTTGAGGATTTTTGTGTCTATGTTCATCATAGATATTGGCCTGTAATTTTCTTTCTTTCTTTTTTTTTGTGGTATCTTTGCCTGGTTTTGGTATCAGGGTGATGGTGGCCTCATAGAATGAGCTTGGGAGTGTTCCTTCCTCTGCAATTTTTTGGAATGGTTTCAGAAGGATAGGTGTTAACTCTTCTCTAAATGTTTGATAGAATTCACCTGTGAAGCCATCTGCTTCTGGACTTCTGTTTGTTGGAAGTTTTAAAATTACAGTTTCAATTTCAGTACTTGTGATTGGTCTGTTCATATTTTCTATTTCTTCCTGGTTCAGTCTTGGAAGGTTGTACCTTTCTAAGAATTTCTCTATTTTTCTACTTCCTCTTAAAAGGAGTTTGTTCACACAGGGCCACTTCATTTTATTACCTTGCCTCCTAAAATGGTCAGACCTTTATTCTGGCTTTTGAAAGCACTAAATCAAACAAAACATGAATTGACAGCATTAAAAAGGTGTGTGTGTGTGTGTGTGTTTTAATTATGGAGCTTCTCTGAGCTTCTAAGAGAAACTCATTACAAATCTCTAAGAGAAGCCCGTGAGGGGACTTCAGGGTTGTCTCAGGTAACTCTCAGGTAGGGTGGAGACAGAAAACAGTAATGAGGACATAAACGAGATGAAGGATCCAGAGAGGAGAGCTCAGAGCAAGAAACTTTCTCAGAGTAATAAAAGCAGGGCTTGTGGAAAGGGGCTAAAAGGAAATCAGGGAATACTGTGTGGGAACTGAGGTCTTGGATGTACTGATGGGAAAGGGGCTTGATGGGCTGGGCAGGGACTTCCTGCACACAGAGTCCCAAGGACACCAGGTTGGTTATATTTTCATAAGCTGTTCTCATTTAGAGTCAAAAGCAGGTGAGCTGGGCCCCAAGCTGTAAAAGAGCCCACTTCTCTCTGTTTGACCCAAATTTTACCCTTCAGGTTTCTGAAGAACAACACAAGATGATGTCACACCTCTCCAGGCATTTTACCAAAACTTAGGGCATTGATTGGGGAAGAGTGGAGCCCCCAGCAATGGAATAGGGAACTTTGGGTGGATTCTGATGAGTATGAGAAGCTTGAACCCCCAAGTTCCTCTGTACCTCCCTCACTGATAGAGTCCAGTGTCCTTCTCCCATCCGAGGAGACCAACCTCCCCTTGTGAAGACTTTGTAATGCTCTCAGCGAGGCAGTTAGCTTTCAAGAGAATGCCGTTCTCAAGACCCACCCACCGCAGTCAGAGCCCTGTGCATGGGGGATGCATACCAATTCTGGCCTGGGAAGAGAGGTGTGCAAAAGGCTTGTGCTAGTTGTTATCAATGGATATCTGAGCATAACATTTGAAAATGGATTTTATTGATATTATACGAGGAGGAAAACAATGTTGGGTTGAACAGAATCTATTGATATGGGGTACTTAGCAGATATTCTGGACTCAGCGTTAGCCTCAGCAGCTGGGAGTTACTCTCACACTTTTCTTAGTTGGTTGACTGACAGCCAGAGTAATTGGTGGCCACATTAAATGAATTTGAGATCCATAACTTTCTTGATTTAATGTATACAAAGGAATCTCCAGGCTTAAAGAGTTAAAAAATAATGGAATGGGTATGTGAAGTAAGGCCCACTTATATATTTTCTACCTAGGTTCTGGTAAGAAGGCACTGAGACACTCTTACCAAAGCAGGGAGAAATATATTAATTAAGAGAACACTAATATAATCCACTTCTACTTGATAATGGGATGCTGCTGCACATGCACAATTTGATGCCTCTCTTGCCTCAGCCTGAGGATGGTCCTGGGGTGGGTGTCCCTTATCCAGCATCAGAGCCGAGCCTCGTTATTGCTTTCTCCTTGGGTAGCAGGAACTCTGGAGAAGGTGCTCATTTTAGGTGTGGTCATAAGGTGGTAACAGAAAAATTAGACTGTTCTGTGATACAGGAAGACTTCCCGCGCAGCAACTAAGATCCAACACATCCAAAAATAAATAAATAAAAATAAATAAATTTTTAAAAAAAGAACAGACACTCACTGTTGATTCAAAATTTAATGACCGACATGCACTTAAGAATGTGTATTCTGCTGCTGTTGAGTGGCGTTTTCTGTATATGTCTGTTAGGGTTAATTGGTTTTTAACGTTGTTCAAGTCCTCTGTTTCCTTACTGATCTCCTCTTTAGATGTTCTATCCATTATTGAAAGTAGAGAATTGAAGTCTCCAACTGTTCTGGTAGAACTGTCTCTTTTCCCCTCCAATTCTGTCAATATTTGCTTCATATGTTTTGAGACTCCACCTTTTTAGTGCATATATAACTATAACTGTTATATCTTCTTTTTTTAAAATTACTGAAGTATAGTTGATTTACAGTGTGTTAGTTTCTGCGGTACAGAAAACTGACTCAGTTATATATATATATATATATATATATATATATATATATATATATATGCACTCATATATTTGTGTATATATATATATTTTTTCATATCTTTTCCATTATGGTTTATCACAGGATATTAAATATAGTTCCCTGCTATATAGTAGGACCTTGCTGTTTATCCATCCTGTATATAATAGTTTGTATTTGCTAATCCCAAACTCCCAATCCTTCCATCCCCCCTACCCTTGGAAACCACCAGTCTGTTCTCTATGTCTGTGAGTCTGTTTCTGTTTTGTAGATATGTTCATTTGCGTCGTATTTTAGATTCCACCTGTAAGTGATATCATATGGTATTTTTCTTTCTTTCTGACTTACATCACTAAGTATGATAATCTCTAGGTCCATCCATGTTGCTGCAAATGGCATTATTTCATTCTTTTTTTAAAAACATCTTTATTGGAGTATAATTGCTTTATAATAGTGTGTTAGTTTCTGCTGTATAACAAAGTGAATCAGCTATACGTATACATATATCCCCATATCCCCTCCCTGCCCCCCCATCCTACCCCTCTAGGTGGTCACAAAGCACCGAGCTGATCTCCCTGTGCTATGCAGCTGCTTCCCATTAGCTCTCTATTTTACATTTGGTAGTGTATATATGTCCATGCCACTCTCTCACTTCGTCCCAGCTACCCTTCCCCCTCCCCGTGTCCTCAAGTCTGTTCTCTACATCTTCATCTTTATTCCTGTCCTGATACTAGGTTCTTCTGAACCATTTATTTATTTATTTTTTTAGATTCCATATATATGTGTTAGTGTACGGTATTTCTTTTTCTCTTCCTGACTTACTTCACTCTGTATGACAGACTCTAGGTCCACCCACCTCACTACAAATAACTCACTTTCATTTCTTTTTATGGTTGAGTAATATTCCATTGTATATATGTGCCACATCTTCTTTATCCATTCATCTGTCAATGGACATTTAGGTTGATTCCATGTCCTGGCTATTGTAAATAGAGCTGCAATGAACATTGTGGTACATGACCCTTTTTGGTTTTTTAATAATTTTTAAAAATTTATTTATTTGTTTCTTTCTTTATTTATTTGGCTGCATTGGGTCTTCATTGCTGTGCGTGGGCTTTCTCTAATTGCAGCGAGCGTGGGCTACTCTTCGTTGCGGTGCGCAGGCTTCTCATTTCAGTGGCTTCTCTTGTTGCAGAGCATGGGCTCTAGGTGCGTGGGCTTCAGTAGTTGTGGCACACAGGCTCAGGAGTTGTGGCTTGTGGGCTCTAGAGCACAGGCTCATTAGTTGTGGCACACGGGCTTAGTTGCTCCACGGCATGTGGGATCTTCCCAGACAAGGACTCAAACCTGTGTCTCCTGCATTGGCAGGTGGATTCTTAACCACTGTGCCACCAGGGAAGTCCCCATGACTCTTTTTGAATTATGGTTTTCTCCAGGTATATGCCCAGTAGTGGGATTGCTGGGTTGGATGGTAGTTCTATTTTTAGTTTTCTAAGGAACCTCCATACTGTTCTCTATAGTGGCTGTATCAATTTACATTCCCACTAACAGTGCATGAGGGTTCCCATTTCTCCACACCCTCTCCAGCATTTGTTGTTTGTAGATTTTTTGATGATGGCCATTCTGACCAGTGTGAGGTGATACCTCATTGTAATTTTGATTTGCATTTCTCTAATGATTAGTGACGTTGAACATCCTTTCATGTGTTTGTTGGCAATCTGTATATCTTCTTTGGAGAAATGTCTGTTTAGGTCTTCTGCCCATTTTTGGATTGGGTTGTGTGTTTTTTTGATATTGATGTGCATGAGCTGCTTGTATATTTTGGAGATTAATCCTTTGTCAGTGGTTTTGTTTGCAAATATTTTCTCCCATTCTGAGCATTGTCTTTTCGTCTTAAGGTTTCTTTTGCTGTGCAAGAGCTTTTAAGTTTCATTAGGTCCCATTTGTTTATTTTTGTTTTTATTTCCCTTTCTCTAGGAAGTGGGTCGAAAAGGATCTTGCTGTGATTTATGTCATAGAGTGTTCTGCTTATGGTTTCCTCTAAGAGTTTTATAGTGTCTGGCCTTACATTTAGGTCTTTAATCCATTTTGAGTTTATTTTTGTGTAACACGTTAGGGAATTTACTAATTTCGTTCTTTTACTTGTAGCTGTCCAGTCTTTCCAGCACCACTTATTGAAGAGGCTGTCTTTTCTCCATTGTATATTCTTACCTCCTTTACCAAAGATAAGGTGACCATATGTGTGTGGATTTATCTCTGTGCTTTCTATCCTATTCCATTGATCTGTATTTCTGTTTTTGTGCCAGTACCATACTGTCTTGATTACTGTAGCTTTGTAATATAGTCTGAAGTCAGGGAGCCTGATTCCTCCAGCCCCATTTTTCTTTCTTAAGATTGCTTTGGGTATTCGGGGTCTTTTGTGTTTCCATACAAATTGTGAAATTTTTTGTTTTAGTTCTGTGAAAAATGCCATTGGTAGTTTGATAGGGATTGCATTGAATCTGTATACTGCTCTGGGTAGTATAGTCATTTTCACAATGTTGATTCTTCCAATCCAAGAACATGGTATATCTCTCCATCTGTTTGTATCATCTTTAGTTTCTTTCATCATTGTCTTATAGTTTTCTGCATACTGGTCTTTTGTCTCCTTAGGTAGGTTTATTCCTAGGTATTTTATCTTTTTGTTGCAATGGCAAATGGGAGTGCTTCCTTAATTTCTCTTTCAGATTTTTCCTCGTTAGTGTATAGGATTGCAAGAGATTGCTGTGCATTAATTTTGAATCCTGCTACTTTACCAAATTCATTGATTAGCTCTAGTAGTTTTCTGATAGCATCTTTAGGATTCTCTGTGTATACTATCATGTCATCTGCAAACAGTGACAGTTTTACTTCTTCTTTTCTGATTTGGATTCCCTTTATTTCTTTTTCTTCTCTGATTGCTGTGGCTAAAACTTCCATAACTATATTGAATAATAGAGGTGAGAGTGGGCAACCTTGTCTTCTTCCTGATCTTAGTGGAAATGGTTTCAGTTTTTCACCATTGAGAACGATGTTGGCTGTGGGTTTGTCATATATGGCCTTAATTATGTTGAGGTAAGTTCCCTGTATGCCTACTTTATGGAGGGGTTTTGTCATAAATGGGTGTCGAATTCTGTCAAAAGCTTTTCCTGCATCTATTGAGATGATCATATGGTTTTTCTCCTTCAGTTTGTTAATATGGTTTATCACATTGATTGATTTGCATATATTGAAGATTCCTTGCATTCCTGGGATAAACTCCACCGATCATGGTGTATGATCCTTTTAATGTTCTGTTGGATTCTGTTTGCTAGTATTTTGTTGAGGATTTTTGCATCTGTGTTCATCAGTGATATTGGCCTGTAGTTTTCTTTTTTTGTGACATCTTTGTCTGGTTTTGGTATCCGGATGATGGTGGCCTTGAAGAATGAGTTTGGGAGTGTTGTTCCCCCTGCTATATTTTGGAAGAGTTTGAGAAGGATAGGTGTTAGCTCTTCTCTAAATGTTTGATAGAATTCGCCTGTGAAGCCATCTGGTCCTGGGCTTTTGTTTGTTGGAAGATTTTTAATCACCGTTTCAATTTCAGTGCTTGTGATTGGTTTGTTTATATTTTCTATTTCTTCCTGGTTAGGTTTGGGAAGGCTGTGCTTTTCTAAGAATTTGTCCGTTTCTTCCAGGTTGTCTATTTTATTGGCATATTGTTGCTTGTAGTAATCTCTCGTTATCCTTTGTATTTCTGTAGTGTCAGTTGTTACTTCTCCTTTTTTCATTTCTAATTCTATTGATTTGAGTCTTTTCCCTTTTTTCTTGATGAGTTTGGCTAATGGTTTATCAATATTGTTTATCTTCTCAAAGAACCAGCTTTTAGTTTTATTGATCTTTGCTGTTGTTTCCTTCATTTCTTTTTCATTTATTTCTGATCTGATCTTTATGATTTCTTTCCTTCTGCTAACTTTGGTGTTTTTTTGTTCTTCTTTCTCTAATTGCTTTCTTTCTCTAATTGGTTAGGTTGTTTATTTGAGATTTTTCTTGTTTCCTGAGGTAGGATTGTATTGCTATAAAGTTTCCTCTTAGAACTGCTTTTGCTGCATCCCATAGGTTTTGGGTCATTGTGTTTTTATTGTCATTTCTTTCTACGTATTTTTTGATTTGCTCTTTGATTTCTTCAGTGATCTCTTGGTTATTTAGTAGTGTATTGTTTAGCCTCCATGTGTTTGTATTTTTTTATAGTTTTTTTTCCTGTAATTGATATCTAGTGTTATAGCGTTGTGGTCGGAAAAGATACTTGATAAAATTTCAATTTTCTTAAATTTACCAAGGCTTGATTTGTGACCCAAGATATGATCTATCCTGGAGAATGTTCCATGAGCACTTGAGAAGAAAGTATACTCTGTTGTTTTTGGATGGAATGTCCTATGAATATCAATGAAGTCCATCTTGTTTAATGTGTCACTTAAAGCTTGTGTTTCCTTATTTATTTCATTTTGGATGATCTGTCCATTGGTGAAAGTGGGGTGTTAAAGTCCCCTACTATTATTGTGTTACTGTCGATTTCCCCTTTTATGGCTGTTAGCATTTGCCTTATGTATTGAGGTGCTCCTCTGTTGGGTGCATAAATATTTACAATTGTTATATCTTCTTTTTTTTTTTTGCGGTACGTGGGCCTCTCACTGTTGTGGCCTCTCCCGCTGCGGAGCACAGGCTCCGGACACGCAGGCTCAGTGGCCATGGCTCACGGGCCCATCTGCTTCGCGGCATGTGGGATCTTCCTGGACCGGGGCATGAACCCGTGTCCCCTGCATCGGCAGGCGGACTCTCAACCACTGCACCACCAGGGAAGCCCCGCTATCTTCTTCTTGGATTGATCCCTTGATCATTATGTAGTGTCCTCTTTGTCTCTTGTAATAGTCTTTATTTTAAAGTCCATTTTGTCTGACATGAGAATTGCTACTCCAGCTTTCTTTTGATTTCCATTTGCACGGAATATCTTTTTCCATCCCCTCACTTTCAGTCTGTATGTGTCCCTAGGTCTGAAATGGGTGTCTTGTAGACAGCATATATATGGGTCTTGTTTTTGTGTCCATTCAGCCAGTCTGTCTTTTGGTTGGAGCATTTAATCCATTTACATTTAAGGTAATTATCAATATGTATGTTCCTATTACCATTTTAAAAATTATTTTGGGTTTGTTATTGTAGGTCTTTTCCTTCTCTTGTCTTTCCTGCCTAGAGAAGTTCCTTTAGCATTTGTTGTAAAGCTGGTTTGGTGGTGCTGAATTCTCTTAGCTTTTGCTTGTCTGTAAAGGTTTTTAATTTCTCTGTCAAATCTGAATGAGATCCTTGCTGGGTAGAGTAATCTTTTTTTTTTTTTTTTTTTTTTTTTTTGCGGTACGCGGGCCTCACCGCCGCGGCCTCTCCCGTTGCGGAGCACAGGCTCCGGATGCGCAGGTCCAGCGGCCATGGCTCATGGGCTCAGCCGCTCCACGGCACGTGGGATCCTCCTGGACCAGGGCACGAACCCGTGTCCCCTGCATCGGCAGGCTGGCTCCCAACCACTGCGCCACCAGGGAAGCCCGGGTAGAGTAATCTTCTTTGTAGGTTTTTCCCTTTCATCACTTTAAATATGTCCTGCCACACCCTTCTTGCTTGCAGAGTTTCGCTGAAAGATCAGCTGGTAACCTTATGGGGATTCCTTTTATGTTATTTGTTGCTTTTCTCTTGTTGCTTTTAATATCTTTTCTTTGTGTTTCATTTTTGATAGTTTGATTAGTACGTATCTTGGCATGTTTCTCCTTGGATTTTTCCTGTATGGGACTCTCTGCGCTTCCTGGACTTGATTGACTATTTCCTTTCCTGTAGTAGGGAAGTTTTCAACTATAATCTCTTCAAATATTTTCTCAGCCCCTTTCTTTTTCTCTTCTTCTTCTGGGACCCCTATAATTCGAATGTTGGTGTGTTTAATGTTGTCCCAGAGGTCTCTGAGACTGTCCTCAATTCTTTTCATTCTTTTTTCTTTATTTTGCTTTGTGGTAGTTATTTCCACTATTTTGTCTTCCAGGTCACCTATCTGTTCTTCTGCCTCAGTTATTCTGGTATTGATTCCTTCTAAAGAATTTGTAATTTCATTTATTGTGTTGTTCATCATGGTTTGTTTGCTCTTTAATTCTTCTAGGTCCCTGTTAAGTGTTTCTTGTAGTTTCCCCATTCTATTTCCAAGATTTTGGATCATCTTTACTGTCATTACTCTGAATTCTTTTTCAGGCAGACTGCCTATTTTGTCTTCATTTGTTTGGTCTGGTGGGTTTTTACCTGCTCTTTCATCTGCTGTGTGTTTCTCTGTCTTCTCATTTTGCTTAACTTACTGTGTTTAGGGTCTCCTTTTTGCAGGCTGCAGGTTCGTAGTTCCCATTGTTTTTGGTGTCTGCCCCCAGTGGGCAAGGTTGGTTCAGTGGGTTATATAGGCTTCCTGGTGGAGGGGACTGGTGCCTGTGTTCTGGTGGATGAGTCTGGATCTTGTCTTTCTGGTGGGCAGGAGTGTGTCCGTTGATGTGTTTTGGGGTGTTTGTGAACTTACTATGATTTTCGGCACCCTCTGTGCTAATGAGTTGGGTTGTGTTCTTGTCTTGCTAGTTGTTTGGCATGGGGGTGTCCAGCACTGTAGCTTGCTGGTCGTTGAGTGGAGCTGGGTCTTAGTGTTGAGATGGAGATCTCTGGGAGAGCTCTTGCTGATTGATATTATGAGGAAACGGGAGGTCTCTGGTGGATCAATGTCCTGAACTCGGTTCTCCCACTTCAGAGTCTCAGGCCTGACAACTGGCCGGAGCACCAAGACCCTGTAAGCCACGGGGCTCTCGGCCCTGGTTCTTGCACGTCCCATCACTCTTCCAGCTCCTGCCTCTGTGCTTCCCTCCCTTTCGGTTTGATCTTTACTTCCCACGCCAGGTGGGGGGCGGAGGGCAGTGCAGAGAATGCCAGCAGGCAGCTGCCCCACTGCGTCCTCATCCGCACCACACGCCAGGCTTGCCAGGTCCCTCCCAGTCATGGGGCAGTGTCTGCAAAGACAGCCTGACTGCCGACAGATCCACAGACCCGGCGAGGAGGGAGGGGGTGGAGCAGGCACAGCCTACATGTCACCCACCCGCAGCAGCACCAACCTATTTCATTCTTTTTAATTGCTGAATAGTACTCCATTTTATATCTATATATATACCATATCTTCTATATCCATTCATCTGTTGATGGACATTTAGGTTGCTTCCATGTCTTGGCTATTGTAAATATTACTCTTATATCTTCTTGATGAATTGACTGTTTTATCAACGTGTAATGCCCTTCTTTCTCTCTTGTAATAATTTTTGACTTAAATCTACTGTCTCATATTAGTATAACCCACCACCCTGGCTCTTTTGGTAACTATTTGCATGGAATATCTTTTCCCATCATTTCACTTTCAGCCTATTTTTGTCTTTGCATCTAAAGTTAGTCTCCTGTAAGCAACACATAGTTCAATCATGTTTTAAAATCCATTCTGCCAATATCTGCCTTTTAATTGATGAGTTTAATCTATTTACATTTAAAGTGATTCCTTACAATGATGGATTTACTTCTGCAAATTTGCTATTTGTTTTCTATATTTATTATTATTTTTGTTCTTTAATTCCTCTGATACTGCCGCCTTTTTTTTGGACTGCTTTTGGTTCCCTTTTTTTTTCTGTATAATTTTTAGTTCTTTTCTTCATGGTTACTATGGGGTTAGAGTGAAATTCTAAATTTACATGACTCTAGACTAAATAAACACAGACTCAGCTTCAACAGCATATGTTGACTCTGCGCCGATCCAGCATCATCTCCCCTTTGTGTTGCTGTCATAACTAATTGCACCTATATATGTTGTGTACCCGCTAACATAGATGTAGAATAATTGTTTTATGCATGTGTCTCCTAAATCATATAGGAAACAAGAAGAGGAGTTATAACCCAACAACACAATAATACTAACTTTTATATTTATGTATATATTTACCTTTCCCAGAGATCTTTATTTCTTTGTGTGACTTTGTGTTACCATCTAGGTTCCTTTCATTTCACCCTGAATTTCCTTTAGAATTTCTTGTAGGGCAGGTCTACTCGTGATGAATTCTCTTAGCTTTTGTTTCTCTGAGAATTTCTTAATTTCTCCTTCTTGAAGGATAATTTTGCTGGACATAAAATTCTTAGTTGACAGGGTTTTTTTTCCTAGTAATTTAAATATATTTTCCCATTACCTACTGGCTTCAATGCTTTCTGAAGAGAAATTGACTGTTAGCCTTATTGAAGAGCACTTGTACAAGTTGCTTCTCTCTTGCTGCTTTCAGGATTTTCTCTTTGTCTTTGTCTTTTGATAGTTTGATTGTAACATGTTTCAGTGATATCTCTTAGAGCTTATCCTGCTTGGAGTTCATTGAACTTGAGTGTGTAGATTCACATTTGGGAAATTTCTGGCCATTATTTCGTCAAATATTTTCTGCTTCCTTTCTATCCTACTTCTTCTTCTGGGACTCCATAATGTGGATATTGATACACTTGATGTCTTGTTTTCTTTCTGCTCCTCAGACTGGGTTATTTCAGTTGCCCTATATTCAAGTTTGCTAATCCTTTCTTCTGCCTGCTCAAATCTGCTGCCAGATCTCTCTAGTGGATTTTTTTTTTTTTTTTTTTTTTTGCGGTACGTGGGCCTCTCACTGTTGTGGCTTCTCCCATTGTGGAGCACAGCCTCCAGACGTGCAGGCTCAGTGGCCATGGCTCACAGGCCCAGCCGCTCTGCGGCATGTGGGATCTTCCCAGACTGGGGCATGAACCCGTGTCCCCTGCATCAGCAGGTGGACTCTCAACCACTGTGCCACCAGGGAAGCCTGGATTTTTTTTTTTGATGTGGGCCATTTTTAAAGTCTTTATTGAATTTGTTACAATATTGTTTCTATTTTATATTTTTTCTTTGGCCACGAGGCATGTGGGATCTTAGCTCTCTGACCAGGGATCAAACCCACACCCCTGTGCACTGGAAGGCAAAGTCTTAACCACTGGACCACCAGGGAAGTCCCTCTAGTGAATTTTTAATTTCAGCTATTGTACTTTTCAGCTCCAGAATTTCCATTTGGTTCCTTTTTTATAATGTCTATCTCTTTATTGATATTTCCTACTGTTTATGCATTGTTTCCCTGATTGCCCTTAGTTCCTTGTGCATGGTTTCTTTCTGCTTCCTGAGCACATTTAAGACAGCTAAAGTCTTCATCTAGTAAATCCAGTGTCTTGGTTTCTTCAGAGAAGTTTACGGCCAGTTGCTTTTTTCCCCCCCTGTGAATACACCATACTTTTCTGTTGCTTTGTATGCCATGTAAATTTTTTGTTGAGAACTGGATATTTTGAACATTGCTATGTGGTAATTCTGAAAATCAGCTTCTTCCCCTTCCACAGGGATTGGTGATGTTGCTTGTCGAGGGGTTCAGTCATCTGTACAGTGACTTTTCCAAGGATAGATCATATATAAGGCATATAACTATTCTCAATAAATTTTAAAAGATTGAAATCATACAAAGTATCTCTTCTGACTACAGTAGAATGAAGCTAGATATCAGTAACACAGGAACACTGGAAAATTCACAAATATGTGGAAATTAAACAATATACTCCTAAACAACCAATGGACCAAAGAAGAAATAGCTAAGCAAATTAGAAAATAATGTGAGATGAGTGAAAACAAAACCACAACATACCAAAACTCATGGCCTGCAGTGAAAATAGTTCTCACAGAGAAGTTTATAGCTACAAATGCCTACATTATTAAAAAAAGAAAGATATCAACAGTCTAACTTATACACCTTAGGAACGAGGAAAAAGAGAGCAAGCCAAACCCAAAGCCAGCAGAAGGAAGAAAATAATGAAGATTAGAGCAGAGATAAACAGAATATAAACATGATAAAGTCAATGAAACCAAAAGTTGGTTCTTTGAAAAAATCAACAAAACTGACAAACGTTTGCTAGATCAACAAAGGAAAAAACAGAGAAGTTGCATATAACTAAAATTACAAATGAAGGGAGGTCATTATTACCTAACTTATAGAAATAAAAAGGATTAGAAGAGAATACTATAAACAACTGTATGCCAACACATTAGATAATCTGGGGGAATTTGACAAATTCTTGGAAACAGACAAATTACCAATACTGACTCAAGAAGAAACTGTTTCAACAGACCTATAACAAGTAAAGATTGAATCAATAATCAAAAATCTCCCCCCAAAAGAAAAGCTCAGGGCTTCCCTGGTGGCACAGTGGTTATGAATTCGCCTGCCAATGCAGGGGACATGGGTTCGAGCCCTGGTCTGGGATGATCCCACATGCCACAGAGCAACCAAGCCCGTGCACTACAACTACTGATCCTGTGCTATAGAGCCCATGAGCCACAACTACTGAGCCCACATGCAACAACTACTGAAGCCCGCATGCCTAGAGCCCATGCTCCGCAACAAGAGAAGCCACCGCAATAAGAAGCCCGTGCACCGCAACGAAGAGTAACCCCCACTTACCACAACTAGAGAATGCCCACGTGCAGCAATGAAGACCCAACACAGCCAAAACTAACTAACTAAATTAATTAATTAGTTAGTTAGTTAGTTAAAAAAAAAAAAGCCCAGAACCAGATGGCTTCACTGATGAATTGTACCAAAGATTTAAATAAGACTTAAACACCAATCATACTTAAACTTTTCCAAAAAACAGAAGAGGGAACACTTCTTAACACATTTTCTGAGGCTACTATTACCTTGATTCCAAAGCCAGATGAATATACTACAAGAAATGAAAATTACAGACCAATATCTCTTATGAATAGAGTGTATTAGTTTCCTAGGGCTTCCATAACAAAGTACCACAAACTAAGTAGCTTAATACAACACAAATCATTGTCTCAAAGTTTGGGAAACTAGAAATCCAAAGTCAGTGTCAGCAGGGCCATGCTCCCTCCAAAACCTGTAGAGGAATCCTTCCTTGCTCTTCCTAGCCTCTTGTGGTTTGTCAGAAATCTTTGGTGTTCTTTGGTTTGCACTGCATAACTTCAGTCTCTGTCTTCATCTTTACCTAGCATTCTCCCTCTGTGTCTCTATCTTCACATGGCTGTCTTATAAGGACATCAGGAACATTGAATTAGAGGTTCATTCAACTCTAGTATGACCTCATTTTAACTAATTTCATCTTCAGTGAGCTCATTTCCAAATAAGGTCACATTCATAGGTACCTGGGGTTAGGACTTCAACATACCTTTTTTTGAGGGCAACAGAATTCAATTCATAAAAAAATTGAGCAAATTGAGTCCAAAAGCACATTAAAGAATTATACCCCAAGACCAAGTGGGATTTATTCTAGGCATGAGAGGGTGGCTCAACATAAGAAAATCAATCAATGTAACCCACCATATTAATAGAATGAAGGAACCCCCCCCCCATATGATCACCTCAATAGATGCAGAGAAAACACAACACTCTTTCACGATAAAAATGCTCAGCAAACTAGAAATAGAAACTTCCTTAACATGATAGAGGACATTTATGAAAAATCCACAGCTACTAAAAACCAACATCCTACTCAATGGTAAAAGACTTTCCCCCAAAGATAAGAAACAAAACAAGGATACTCCCTTTCACTACCGCTATTCAACATTGTACTGTATGTCCTAACCAGAGCAGTTATGCAAGAAAAATAAATAAAAGGCATCCAAATTGGAAAGAAAAAAGTAAAACTATCTCGAATTGCAGATGATTCTACATATAGAAAATCCCAAAGAATAATAAAAAAAAGTAGAGCTAATAAATAAATTTAGCAAAGTTGCTTGTAGATTAACATACAAAGAGCAGTTGTGTTTCTCTGCATCAATAATGAACAGTCTAAAAGAAAATTAAGAAACAATCCTATTTACAATAGCATCCCTCCAAAATACCTAGGATCTGGTTTACCCAAGGAGGTAAAAGAGTTGTTTATTGAAAGCTACAAAACATTAATGAAAGAAAGTAAAGAAGACCTAAATAAGTGAGAAAATATGCCATATTCTTGAATTGGAAGACAATATTGTTAAGATGACAATACTCCAGAAGCAAACTACATATTCAATGCAACCCCTATAAAAATTCCAATGGCCTTTTTTTTTTTTTTTTTTTGCAGAAATGGAAAAACCACTACTCAAATTCATTAGAATTCAAAAGAATTGCAAGGGTTTCCAAATAACCAACAACAAATAGAAAAAGAAAAACAAATTTGGGAGACTCATACTTCTGGTTTTAAACCTGATCACAAAGCTTCAGTAATCAAAACAGTATTGGTACTAGCATAAGGATAGACACAGCTACTAATGTAATAGAAGAGTCCAGTAATAAGCCTATATATTTATGACCAATTAACAAGGGTGCTGAGACCCTTCAGTATGAGAAAGAAGAGTCTCTTCAACAAATAGTGCTGCAACAACTGGATGTACACACAGGAAATAATAGAGTTGGATTCCTACCTCACTTCATATACAAAAATTAACTCAAAATCAACAGTTAAAGTATGAAAGCTAGAACTATACAACCCTTTGTAAAAAATATATGGGTAAATCTCTTTGTCCTTGGATTTGGCAAGGCATTCTTAGGTTTGACACCAAAACATGAGCAACATAAGAAATAATAACTGGACTTCATCAAAATTAAAAACTTTTGTATATCAAAGGACATCATCAAACAAATAAAAATAAAAGTACAGAGTAGAGAAGATATTTGCAAATCATGTGTTGATAAGTTTAGTATTCATAACATGTAAAGAATTGTAACAACTCAGCAACAAAAGGCAAACAACCCAGCTTAAAAATGGGTAAAGACAGGCTTCCCTGGTGGTGCAGTGGTTAAGTATCCGCCTGCCAATGCAGGGGACACGGGTTTGAGCCCTGGTCCGTGAAGATCCCACATGCCGTGGAGCAACTAAGCCTGTGCGCCACAACTACTGAACCTGCGATCTAGAGCCTGTGAGCCACAACTACTGAGCCTGAGTGGTACAACTACTGAAGCCCGTGCGCCTAGAGCCCATGCTTCACAATAAGAGAAGCCACTGCAAGGGAAAGCCTGCGCACCATGACGAAGAGTAGCCACCACTTGCCACAACTCGAGAAAGCCTGTGCACAGCACTGGAGACCCAACACAGCCAAAAATAAATAAATAAAATAAATAAAAATTTTAAAAATGGGTCAAGAATCTTAGTAGATGTTTCTCCAAAGAAGTATATAAATGGCCAACATGTACATGAAAAGATGTTCAACATCACTGGTCATTAATGAAATGCAAATCAAAATCATAATGAGATACAACTTCACATCCATGAGGATGGTAACAACAACAAAAACAGCAGCAGCAACAATAACAGCAATGAAAAATAGCAGGCATTGGCAGCATGTGAATAAACTGGAGCTTTCCTAAATTGTTGTAAAATGGTGAAACCACTATAGAAAAAGGGTTTGGCAGTTCCTCAAAAAGTTAAACACAGAATTACCACATGATCCAGCAATTTCACTCCTGTATATATAACCAAAAGATATAAAAACATATATCCTCATAGAAACTTGCACATGAATGTTTATTACAGCATTATTCCTAATAGCCAAACATGGAAATACCTCTAACGTTCATCAGTGGATGAATGGATTAAAAAGTGTGCATATGTACAGTGGAATATTATTCAGCCATTAAAGGGAATGAATTATGATAGATGCTATACTCCAGATGAACCTCAAGAACATTATTCTAAATGTAAGTAGCCAGTTACAAAAGATCACATATTGTATGATTCCTTTTATATGAAGTGTCAAGAATAGCCAAATCCATAGACAGAAAAGTCTAGTGGTTGTCAGGGGCTGGGGGTGGGGGAGGAGGAGTGATTACTTAATGGATACGAATGTGATCCTGGGGGGGTTAAAATGTTTTTAAACAAGAAAGAGGTAGTGGCTGCATGGCACTCTGAATGCACTAAATGCCCCTGAATTGTTCACTTTAAAGTGATTCAGCGTACATTATATAAATTTCACCACAGTCAAAGAAAACATTAGTGATCCACGGATCATCCTCTGCCTTCATCGAATCATTTTCAGTCAACACTTACAAGTTCTCTTAGGGTTTTGACCCTACGTAAACACTGCCACGACATATTGCCCTGTGTTGAAGCCCGCCCCCCCAGTCTTCCTTCTCCATCTACATAATCTTGTAAAATCAGGTAATCAGGTAAATTATTGGGACTCTTTTGCCATCTTTCAATCAGTAATGGACAATTACAACGTATCTTTGATGCTACCATTCTCTAGAAATGAGGCTGATAGCACTCAGCTGACACAGATACACGTCTGCAAGCCGAGAGACAGGTCACCCGAGTGCTGGCTGGTTTCAGGCACTGTGCCCAGATACTTAAACACGACATCTCATTCCACCTTCACACAAAATCCTGGGATAAATCTGATCCCCAACTCATAAATGTGGCGGTGGCAGTGGAGTCCCGCCGCGGTCACTGCCCAGAGGGGCGTCCAAGGCCGGAGGACTGGACGCCCAGGGTGAGGCTGCCCGTCCCCGTGCGCGGCCGTAAAGGGGCCTGGACGGCCCTAGGGGTCGGGAGGAACGGACCCTTTCTCAGGCGAGCAGGTCCCGAGAGCCACCAGTCCACCATCATGACTTCACTCCCTGCGTCTTAAGGACGTTCTGGGGTTGAAGCACAGATGCCTCAGGGGAGGCCAGGTTCCCCTGACTTACGCCCCTTTGTCTGCTCACAGGTCAGGTGAGCACAAAGACCCCGAGCTTCAGCCCCGGCTCCAGGGCCTGAGAGAGGAGGTGGGACGTGGCCAGTGATGCAGCCACCTGGTCTCTCACCCTTCTTCCAGCTCAGAGAAGGCCAAGCCTGAGACACGGGGCGCCCTGCTTCAAGGAGCCGCCTGCAGCACCCCGGTCCCGGAGCCTCCTTGCAACGCATGGAGGCCTCCCTTTGACCCACTCCGAGGCTCTCCCACACCCCGCCAGCCTGTGACGGGGGCGGCTGACCCCTGGCCGCAGCAGCTCTGATACCCAGCCTCTGCTTGCTCTCATTTCCAGTCTGTCCTGCCTGTCACCGTGGACCCCTGCCTCTGACCAGCTGTGGTCCCCACAGAAACCCTTGCGGGAGGTCAGCAAGGGGGACTGGGCTCCACTCTTTTTTTTTTTTTTTTTTTTTTTGCGGTACGCGGGCCTCTCACTGTTGTGGCCTCTCCCGTTGCGGAGCACGGGCTCCGGACGCGCAGGCTCAGCGGCCATGGCTCACGGGCCCAGCCGCTCCGCTGCATGTGGGATCTTCCCGGACCGGGGCACGAACCCGTGTCCCCTGCATCGGCAGGCGGACTCCCAACCACTGCGCCACCAGGGAAGCCCCGCTAGTTTTAATTTAAGAATGCCATTGGTTCTTTCAACCTTTCCAGAATATTTGGGGGGCAAAAGTAGTGTAGTTGCTGAGTGAGGAGTAACACCTTACAGAGTTCTCTCATAATGGTTCCTGTGGACAAAGAATGCTGCCCAGCATCAAGCCATCAGCCGCTGCAGCTGCCTCCATCGGAGGGCCCTCAGGGGAGTTCAGGAGGGAGGGAAACAGGATGCTGGCCCTAGATAGTTAAGATGCATATCAGTTGAATAATTTCAATGAGCCCAGACGTTTGCATCTTCCCAGACATAGGAAAACACTAAAGTCATTCACTTGAGATATGTTTTTTTTGTGATTAGCCGTAATCTTTTGATGTTCCATTACGTGTTTTTGTTTGTTTGTTTGTTTCAGCAAAACCTGACCATGTATCCAGGTTCCTCCGTTTCCTCTTTGGAGCAGCTCCTCAGAGCTACTGAGAGGCTGTCTCCTGGGCTGTAGTCCTCAGTAAGGTCCCTGAATAAAACACAATTCACAACTTTAAGGTTGTGCTTTTTTTTTTTTTCAGTCAACATTCCTATAAAATGTATGCCTTGATTACGTGATATGAAAGTTGGGATACCCCACGTTGGAAACACAAAATCAAACAATTTTTAGCAACTGTAAGGACTAAAGCTTTTTGGGAAGGAAATGCTTCAACCCATTCTGAAAATATGCATTCAATAATTAAAACATTCGAAACCCATGGAAGCCATATAAAATCCATCTGAAGGTATTCAGAGCGCCCTTGAGGCTTTGGTTCTTGGCTGTGTCCCATTGGGATGGTTAACTTTATGTGTGAACCTGACTGGCTACAGGGTGTCCAGATGAAAGATTATTTCTGGGTGTGTCTGTGAGCGTATTAGCATTTGAAAGGTAGACTCAGGAAAGTTGATTTCCCTCTCCAGTGTGGCTGGGCACCATCCAATCCATGCGGGCCTAAATAGAACAAGAGGAGAAGGAAGGAGGAACTTGTCCCTTTTTCTGCCTGTTGAACGGGGACACCCCTGTTCTCTTGCTCCTGGGATTTACACCAACGGGCCTCAGACAGAATGACACCACTGGCTTCCCTGGGTCTGTAGCTTGCAGACAGCAGATTGTGGAACTTCTCAGCCTCCATAATTTGGTGAGCCAATTCCTCATAATAAATCTTCTTGTGACTTTTCTTATGTCCCCTTCTCTCAGATAAATAACTAATTATGACAATCTTTTTTTTTTTTTTTTTTTTTTGCGGTATGCGGGCCTCTCACCGTTGTGGCCTCTCCCGTTGCGGAGCACAGGCTCCGGACATGCAGGCTCAGCGGCCATGGCTCACGGGCCCAGCCACTCCGCGGCACGTGGGATCTTCCCGGACCGGGGCACGAACCCGTGTCCCCTGCATCGGCAGGCAGACTCCCATCCACTGCGCCACCAGGGAAGCCCTATGACAATCTATTGATCAGATTCTAGGTAATTATAAATTTGAATTTAACAACCTTCATAGAGCAATGGGCCGAACACTTGCCACGTGAAAGAGACCAAAGCATATAACCAGCTGAGGTAAGGCCTTGCGTCCCAGGCAAATTCTCTTTTACTGGGTCTCCATGTGCCCCTACTGGGTACTAGTTTTGGGGGACCAGGACCTTTGGTGCTGCTTGCCTCAGACCCACTCCTCATGAACTGTAGGAAGAGTATTCTCAGACTTCTCTATACACAGAGGCCCTAAATCTAGAAGTCACCAAGGCTGGAAATTCTAACAGACATGAGTTCTGAAATGAGGACACCTTGATTACTCAGGCACTTTTCCTGGAGGAATCAGACTCATTCTGATGCCAGCAACCAGAGCAGTGTTCCCAAATGTGGGACCATACAAAGAGAAAGGCTCTAAGAGAGTTACCATTAACTCTGGGGAAGCTATGACCACCACCCTGCCGCCTCCCCACCCCCGGAAACTGCAGACTGGCAGGGCAGAGAGAGGTGACCACAGTGCTCTGGATCTTGGGTTGGCCAGTCATGTACCACTGCTAAGACTTGCTGTGCTTGGATCAATGAACCAGGCCAAGCAGAACACACGATACGTCACCTTAAAGAAAAAGCTATTTGTCTCTTTAGGGTTAATCCTCATGGCCTACGGGACTTTTTTCTCTTGGCCTAGGTTGGGCAGTTTGTGTTCCTAGTTCAAAGCAACCTACAGGGACTACTGATGGCTCTTGTTTTTGTTGTGGGCATGACATTCTATCCAGCCTCACAGGCTTCTGTGCAGCTGCTCCCTCATCAGCTCAGATGATTGCCATGACGGTACAACAACTAAAAGAAAAAATAAATCTCATGATATGATTGATGATGGAGACAGCCAGAGAATCCTCAAGCTGTGAAGATCTGGATCCCTAACGTTCCCTGAACTGATCAGCTTCTCACAGGTGAGAGGGAGACCCAAGTGGCAAAGGGACCAAGAGACTAAATACACAAATGGACAAGGGTCAGACCATTTATGACAGTCTCTGACTCACAACCTCTGCAGCAATCAGCCCGGAATGATCAGGACTTGGTCAGTGACTGCCAGCTTCCTTATTATTATTTTTTGTTTCCACTTCCAACTTAGGACCAGCCAGAGAAAGCCAAATGTGCTCCCTAGCCCAGTCTGCTCCACAAACATAAGGGGTCCCAATTCTAATTAGCCACCTTCAGCTCCCCAGGGCACCTACCTGAAGCCTTCCCTTTTCACTCCAGAAGTTTCTCACTCATCTGCGCGTCTCTGAGTCTCTACCAAACAGAGGTGATGGTGGCTGACACGCTTGCTACAGCAAGACCCAGATAAATAGCCTCTGTTTGTTCTCATTTGGGGGATCTTCATTTATTTCCACGTGACAAACTGGACTTAGTAGACTGTGAAACTGTCTGACAAAGAAGGATGCTGACAACTGACACTGGAGTGACCTTTCCAAAGCCTGTTCTTATTTAGATCGCTGCCCCCGCCCTGCTCTAGAGCCTTTATTGGCTCCCTGACCCTGCTCTTTTTAGCGATCTTGATTGGCTTCCAGCCTCTCTCCCTTACACTGGTAACCAAATGGACCTTTTATTTTCTGGAATGTGCCTTGCTTTCTTTTCCTTCCTGGCTTTGGGGCAGGCAGTTTCTTCTACCTGGATTTCTCCCCTATTTCTCTCTTCAACTGGATACATCCTCACTACCCCTCAGGTCTGCGCACGGACATCACTTTCTCTGGCCAGCTCTCCTCCGTGCCTGCCTGTGTGAATTGCTCCTCCTATTGTTAGCATAATACACCCTTTTCCCACTGATTATTTGTTTGTGTTCACCATTAAACCGTAAGCTAAATTATAGTGGTCATATACCACACCAAGCCTAATCCCATCAACCCTCACAGTAGTTTTGCAATTCCTTATCTAGGTAACCTGAATGAACATATCTGAAACTTTTCCTCTGAAGAAATTATTTCTAGAATGATTTTCTATCAGTATGGGATCTAATGCTTTGCTGATTACATAGTACCACCAACTGACTGTACAGTTTAACTTTTCCATTATCTTGTTTGTCATAACTAACCTAGGAAGACAGTTGTCTACAAAGTGTTTTGTATTTTAACTTTATTATTATATTAAAATCATAGAATCTCAGGGTAGACGTGACTTCAAAAACAATTTCCATCTAGTACCTCCCTTTGTGTTGGTTCACTCTTTACTCTCTCTCACCCATGTTCATGGCTTTGTAACTGAGCAGGACCCTATGGGGTCTTCTCGGGACAGACCCCTCCCCCACATCCTCTGCTGTAGGTCCTCTCTGAAGTATCTGGATAATAGTATCTGATGCACGCTTCCTGAGTTGTTTTACAGATGCTAAAACCACCACCAACTGGAAGAAATTAACTACCTGATGACCTGATGACCTCCTGGAGCCTAAGGATTGAGCCTAAGGTGAACCCCTGTGACACCACCTTGGTACCCCATCATCAACCAGTCAGAGAATTGTGCACCAGCTGATCACATACCCTGCGACCCCCACTCCCTCCCTCACCCGGCCTTTAAAAATGCTTTGCTGAAACCCTTCAGGGAGTTTGGGTTTTTTGAGCACCAGCTGCCCTGGACTCCTTGTATGGTGCCTGCAATAAATGCTTTACTTTCCTTCACCGCAACCCAGTGTCAGTAGATTGGCTTTGCTGTGCGTAGGCCAGCTGACCCAAGTTTGGTTCAGTAACAGCTTCAATTATTATCTGTATTATGGTGACTTTATATTTCTAACCCAGACCTGCATTCTTAGATCCAGACCTGTATTTCCAACTATTTGATTTTAGCATCTAGAGGTCTCAACGGCCATCTTCAACACGGTCAAGACCAACTTGTGACCCCTTCATTCTCCTTCCAGTGCTTCCACTACCTGTCCTCACTGCCCTCATTCTCGACACTTCACTCACAGCCCTGCCCAAACTGTCAGGTCTGGTGCACGTCACTTCCTAAGTGCCTCTTGGAGCTATCTGCTCTTCTTCATCTCCAGGGCTACCCGCCAAATCTCGGTTCCAAATGGCCATCGTCTTCCCCCTGCACATCCCGGGCACTCTCCTCTGATTCCCACCCCTCCTTGCTTCCACACTAGAGCCAGCTGTGCTCTCCAAGAGCACATCTGATCCTGTCATCCCACGCACTGAAAACACTTCACTGGCTTCTCATTGGTCTTAAAAAAGACCAAAATGGTTTACGTATCTGGCTTCTAGCTTCCCCGCATAATGTTTTTTCTTCCTGTGACCTGACCTGTAATTCAGTCATTCTGGTTTCCTTGGTCAGCCTGTGCCACACCCGCTCCAGGCACCGGGCTCTGCAGGGCTGTTCCCACTGCCTGGAGTCATCTCCTCTCACCATCTCTCTCTGCCTTGATCCACTCATGCCTTCTTGCCCTTCTGACCTCAGGTTGCCACTGCATCAAGACTGCTCAGCCGGATCAGGTCTCTGGGCTGTAGATACCTGGAGAGCCTACCTTCTTCAGGAGCGTTTACTCAGTTGGTAATTAAACTTTCACTGTGTACTTATTTCACTAATGACAATCTCCCTCACTGTTCTCTAAGCTCTGTGAAAGCAGGGATTGAGCTTCTTTTGTTTTCTGCTCATCACTGTCTCCTTGGCGTCTAGTAGACACACAAATAAACGTAGAACCAAGGTGAGAAAGGCAAGATCACATGCCAGGGGTTCACAAAGAATATCATCTCCCCTTTCTATAGAAATTTCAGTGGTTTTGGATTAATCGTAACAATTTTATTGTAGGTGAGCACGTGGACAGTTGTCTCTGTGTGTTGCCAGATGCAGTTGCAGAGGGTGCCTACGCGGCCTGGAAATCCAGCCCACTCTGCTAGCCCAGCTCTGCCCAGAGGAAGGGACACTCCTTTCGCTTTCTTTCTTTCTTTGTCTGGAAGCTGGGTGGAGCCCTCAGGG
The DNA here is from genome assembly GCF_949752795.1 of Hyperoodon ampullatus. Classification (NCBI taxonomy): domain Eukaryota; kingdom Metazoa; phylum Chordata; class Mammalia; order Artiodactyla; family Ziphiidae; genus Hyperoodon; species Hyperoodon ampullatus. The sequence goes on from NC_136926.1 coordinate 89,280,806, forward strand.
CAGCACACACCCAAGCGCTCCCTCTGTGGGCCAGCGTGTCAGGCTCTGGGGCCAGTTTAAGATTTTTCTCTGTTCTGTGGTCACCCAGATTGCTCTTTTTATGGTGGACAATTATTTTTGCAAAAGCGGATGCTGATTATAGAAGGAACCAGATGAGAGAGTCGGAAAAGTCCAGCACATCTTTAGACCCAACTGAAGCTGAAATCAAAGCATCTGTACTCGTACTGACACCAAGTAGGTTGAGGAGAAGCAGAACAAACTTGTTTGTGCTATGACGTGCCCAGCATGTAAGTCCTCAGGTCTAACTTCTGATTTTGAATGATTTGATGACTGAGTCCCTCTGGGTCATATTGCTCATTCCTCTGTCATGGGGAGGGACAGTCCTTTCAACATCAAAGCCGTTGACTGTAGTTTTAAACATCATTTGTTACATATCCATGCATGCTGAAGTGTTTAGCGACATTAGTGACATAGTAGACCAATGTCTGCAATTTCCTTTGAATGCATCCAAAAAACAACAAAAAAAGATGGAACGAGAGATGAATAGTTGATTCACATTAGCCAAAACATGGAAACAACCTAAATGTCCATCAACAGATGAATGGATAAAGAAGATGTGGTATATATATATATATATATATATATATATATATATATATATATACATACAGTGGAATATTACTCAGCTATTAAAAAGGGTGAAATAATGCCATTTGCAGCAACATGGATGGACCTAGAGATTATCATACTAAGTGATGTCAGAAAGAGAAAAACAAATACCATATGATATCACTTATATGTGGAACCTGAAATATACCACAAATGAACCTATCTACGAAACAGAAACAGACTCACAGACATAGAGAACAAACTTGGGGTTGCCAAGGGGGAGGGGGTGGGGGAGGGAGGGACTGGGAGTTTGGGATTAACAGATGCGAACTGTTGTATATAGGATGGATAAACAACAAGGACCTCCTGTAGAGCACAGGAAACTATATTCAATACCCTGTGATAAACCATCATGGAAGAGTATATTAAAAAATAACGTCTGTATGTGTAGAACTGAGTCACTTTGCTGTACAGCAGAGATTGGCACAGCATTGTAAATCAACTATACTTCAATAAAAATATAAAAGAATTGAAAGAGATGAGTAGTTAGATAGCTGGGTGATAAAGCAAATAGAGTAAAATTGTTCATTATAAGATCCAGGTGATGATAGGCTTCCCTGGTGGCACAGTGGTTAAGAATCCGCCTGCCAATGCAGGGGACACGGGTTTGAGCCCTGGTCCAGGAAGATCCCACATGCCGTGGAGCAACTAAGCCCGTGCACCACAGCTGCTGAGCCCAAGCTCTGGAGCCCATTGAGCCACAACTAATGAGCCTGTGTGCCACAACTACTGAAGCCCGCGCGCCTAGAGCCCCTGCTCCGCAACAAGAGAAGCCACCACAATGAGAAGCCCGTGCACCGCAATGAAGAGTAACCCCTGCTCACCGGAACTAGAGAAAGCCCACGCGCAGCAACGAAGACCCAACTCAGGCAAAAAATTAATTAATTAATTAATTAAAAAAAGAAAAGAATACTGGATACTCTTAAAAATAATTGAAAAAAAAAGATCTAGGTGATGGTGTTCACTGTGCATTTATTTCAACTTTTCAGTATGTTCAAAATTTTGCATAAGATGTTGGGAGAAAATTCATTCATTTATTAAAACCTGATGATATTTATTAAAATATTTATTAATATAAATTTTATTAAAGTAACCTAGGCATCAGGGATACAGTGAAGATCAGAAGACATGGCCCCTGTTGGTACAGCACTCCCTGAGAGAGACAGACACGTTAGCAGATGATGATCAAACAGCATGGTGAGTGAAGTGATAGATACACACAGACAGCTCTGGGCACGTCAAGAAGAACCCACCACATTTTGCCATGTGTATGTGTGTGGTGGTGGTGGTCAGGGAGATCTTCCTGGAAGAGAAGCCACCAGAACTCAGCCTCGAATGGCAATGGGATAGAGATCAGGTCAGGTAGTAGGGAAGGAAGGAATTCCATGAACAAACCCTGTATAGTGTTTGTGGCAGTGGGAGATGGGCTGGACTGGTCAGCTCTGGGGAGCCTGTGTTCCAAGCTGGCCAGCTGGGCTTGCTCCTTGGTGGTGGGGGGAGGTGGAATGGCTGAAGGTAAGAAGGGAAACGGCAGGGTCAGATTCGCTTTTTGCTGCGTCTCTACCTAGCTGACTGCAGAGCATCCCTGAGACGCCAAAGCTGGAGGTCAGGTCGGTGCCTGACTGTTCAGGTGTTCCTGTCAGGAGATGCACACGTGGTAAGAGGGCTATAGGTGGGGGAACAGATTTGAGGAGCATTAGGATGTAAAATTAGAAAACTGGAGATGGGAAAGATGAAGGGTGGTAAGTATGCTGCTTACGGTTAGAGGGGCTGTTGAGGAGGGATGATGGGCTCAGCCTTGAACACCTGGGGCACCCAAGTGGAGCTGCCAAGTGGGCAGCCAGGAAACAAAGCTGAAACTTAGGGAAGAGGTGGATACACTTCATCACTGGGATCGAAATAATGAAGTTTGAATCTGCAGTTGAGACTAACAAGGGAGAGTCTGGAGAGTGATAAATGAAAGGGATGGAGTTTCCAATACCTGGAACAGTGCCTGGCACATAGGACGTGGTGATGAATATGAACAAAAGTGGGAAGAATTCTGGGACAAACATTCAAGGATGGGCTGAGAAAGGGAAGCTGGTAAAGGTGTAAGGACCGATCAGAGAGGGTGGAGAAGATTAAAGGTCATGTTTCGGAAGGAAGTGTTTCAGGACAGGGAGGAGGTTACAAATAAAAGATGAGACTAAAATCTGTTCTTGGGTGTACCAGTTGGGAGGTCACTGGTAGCCAAGGGATATCTGCAGAGTGCAGAGGGTGGGGACAAGAGAGCACAGGGTGAGGAGTGGAAGCATCTGAGGCATCGGGAGAAATGTGACACAATTGCTCCATACCGGAGCGCCGTGGTCTAGATCAAGGGTGACTGGAAGGCTTTAACTTTTCATCACACCCATAATTACTTGAAGAAAGATATCTAGGGACGTCATACCCATTTACTGCTGTGATTTATTGTCAAATTAAATCATGATTCATAAATAACTATAAACAGCAAATTCTCCTTCAATTATGGCTTGTATTCCTGTAGGAAAAAAGCAAATTGTGGCTAAGTAACATCAGCCCAGCATTCAACACAATTTTTTTAAAATAAATTTTATGTATTTTTTAATTTTTGGCTGCGTTGGGTCTTCGTTGCTGCGCGCGGGCTTTTCTCTAGTTGTGGCGAGCGGGGGCTACTCTTCTTTGCAGTGCGCGGGCTTCTCATTGCGGTGGCTTCTCTTGTTGTGGAGCACGGGTTCTAGGCGCGTGGGCTTCAGCAGTTGTGGCTCGCGGGCTCTAGAGCGCAGGCTCAGTAGTTGAGGCGCACGGGCTCAGTTGCATGTGGGATGTGGGATGTGGGATCCCGCGGCATGTGGGATCTTCCCGGACCAGGGCTCAAACCCGTGTCCCCTGCATTGGCAGGCAGATTCTCAACCACTGCGCCACCAGGGAAGCCCTCAACACAATTTTTAAATTAACTCACTAAATTTATTTAGTGCCTGTTATGTTTTTAGTCACTGGGCTAAACTGAACAGAAGTTACCAGTAGAAAGAGAGAAGCTGAAATTATGGGAGAGGGATGGCTGGACAATGAGGTGCTGGGTAGGGCAAACAAGGCCCAAGGATGAAGGCGCTGGCCATAAGCGTGAGCAGACACATCCTCTGATCAGGGTGGCTGCTGAGGAAAAAGGCGTGTACGTGGGGCCAGGAGGGGGTTCCAGGGAGACCAGGTCTGATGGTCTTGGTGTTCTGGAAGAAGGAGGAGACATGGTCTTCTGCTGAAAAGGAAGCTGAGGATTATCCCGGCAGCTTCAGTGAAGTGAGAAAGGTCTGGAATAGTTATTGACGAGCGATAAATTAAAGTAGCTGTTTGCACACACACCAGGCCTCTCGTTAAACTGCAAGTTCTCTGAGGGCGATGTGGCCCTTTTCTTCCCCCTTGGGCTCTTGACTCCACGGAGGAAGACCCAAAGGCATTTTGAAAGCCTCCTACTCCATGATTTCATTCATTTTGAAAAATAATTATTGCTTCACAATTTTTTAAAGAGTTGGGCAGAAGTGAACTTCTAGACCGTTTAAGAGATTTAACAAATGTATGCAATTAACTTTTTTCCTACACAACATGTAGAAGCTCTAACTTAAAAATCAGAATTCTCAAGAAAAGGTGTGACATTAATTTTCTTAGAAAATAATTACTAAGTCAGGAGACCCTATCCAGTCACTTCACCAAGATGTGTCAATCAAGGGCATACTTGTCAAAGTTCTGATAGTCCAAGTTCTATCCTCCAATGGCAGGGCAGGCTTCTCCTCACAGCTGGTCTCCCATTGGCTCTGAGATGTGGGCGGGGCCACCCATTCCTGCTGCTGCCACTAGCTCCACCCCACCCCATGCAAATGAAATCAAAGCTCTGGTGAACCCACGTGATTGGTCACGTGATACGACACACTCGCCCCACCCCCTCAAATGACATCATCACCCTCTCAAACTCTCACGAGAGTTTGCACAGATGCTGGTGAGAGGCTGGCAGGCCAGTCCACTGTGGCAGGAGGGGGGTGAGGGGAGGGAGCTTCAATACAGACCCCCATTCCCACTGCTGAGTCTCCAGTCCAGCTTAAGACAGGGGCCCCTAGGGGCCTGTGGGGCAGTGCCCAGGGGTCCCATGCACACTCTTCCCCCATTGGCTGGCTGCACCGGCATGCAAATGAGGGCGCGCGTCACTTCCGGAGGCCAATCGAGCGCCATTTTCTCTTTCTGGCCGAGCTGGGAGGAGGGGACGGGGTCGCGCGGGGTGGGCGCGCGCCGAGCTGGAGTCTCGCCGCGCGGGGCTGAGGCGGGCGGGCGCGGGGCCCCAGCGGGTGCGGCGAGAGCAGCGGGGGACGCAGCGCCGCTGCGGTCGCCCAGCGGTAGGTAACCCCGGCCCGCGCCGACGCCCCTGGCCCGGCCCGGCCCGGCCCGGCCAGCGAAGTCCCGGCGGCGGCCCCGCCCCATCCCGCCCACACCTCGCGGCCCGGGGCCGCCTCACGAATCCCGCGACGTTCTCCCGGCGCGGGGCTCGCCGCCAGAAGGGCGCCCGTCGTTCGTCCGAGTCACGTGGGGGCCGGGGGTGGGGAGGGGGCGGGGATGGGGGTTCGGGGGGCGGGGCGGGGGGACGGGACCGGGGTGAGGGGGACTCGGGGACTGGGCGGCGGCAGGGGAGGGCCGGGCGTGCGGAGGGCGGCGGGACGGGGACCCGGGGAGCCGCCCGGAGCGAGTGCGGACGCGGGCCGAGCGGATGCGAGCTCACCCGGCCTGCCCTGTGGCGGCTGTCTCTCAGGAGGAGAGAACAGCCGGTAGCAAAGCCCAGTTCCTTCACCCCTGCATATTGACCACATGCAGTTGTTGACATGAACGTTTTAACTTTTCATATGTCGCTTACTGCGTTGACGTACAGTCTGTGTGCAGAATTTCTCCTCTCACTTGGCTTTGGAGCGTCCAAACCTGTAGCCACCAGTTCACCCTGTACACAGTTGCAAAATGATAAGTAGTTAAATATTTAAAGTATTTTCTTTGAATTTGAATGGGAGGCTTACCTGAATGCTCTTAAAACTCGTTCTAATTGAATGGAATGGGTAATGGCAGCCTCTTGAGACCTGAAGGACTCTTCTGTGTGGTGATTTACAATGCAGATGGGCAAGTGCCGGCAGACACCGGCGGGTACCCAGGTCTCGCCAGATAGGTGGGGCGGAGAGTCAAGGTTGTGGGGAGCGTCTTGGGGAGAGGACCGCGTGAAAAGTGCGTCTTGTGGGAAGTGCGTGTTCATCTTTGGAAGTCAAGTAATGCATGCGTGACTTACTTAGAGCTGAACGAACTTTGATATTCTGGTTGGAGATGCAGCTGTGTTGAGCCAGTGGTCTTTAGGCGTGCAAGTGACAAACCTGTGTGCAGGAAGGGAACTGGTGCTGGCCTGGAGGATGGACCGGAGTGGGGCGGAGATGCTCACTTGTCCGTCTGAGCAGTGGTGAGGACGTGGGAGCTGGATTTAGGGTTAGGAATTGAAGGTCGGTGACGGGAGGTGAAGGTGGAGTTGTTACAGGATTTTTAGCTGGAGAGATCTGGGACACCTTTTTAAGTTGAACCCAGGTTTGCGATATGCTTTTGGTGAATTTGTGGTTGAAGTCCCTTTGAGGGGTCACGCCCCAGCTTTCTGCCGTGGCCGCCACTCTGGATGTCACACACCTGTTAGGGCAGTGTGTTACAAGTGGGGAGACTGACTGGAAGATGATGACTTGCTGAAGGCCACAAGTCTGAGAAGGGGTCTTCCTGTGTTTGAACCCAGACCTTTGAATCTTGCTTTCATGTATTGTATAAATACTATGTTTTTTTTTTTAATTAATTAATTAATTAATTAATGGCTGCGTTGGGTCTTCGTTGCTGCGCGCGGGCTTTCTCTAGTTGCGGCGAGCCGGGGCTTCTCTTCCTTGCGGTGCGTGGGCTTCTTTTTGCAGTGGCTTCTTTTGTTGCGGGTCACGGGCTTTAGGCGTGCGGGCTTCAGTAGTTGTGGCTCCCGGGCTTCAGTAGTTGTGGCGCACAGACGTAGTTGCTCCGCGACATGTGGGATCTTCCCGGACCAGGGCTCGAACCCGTGTCCCCTGCATTGGCAGGCGGATTCTTATCCACTGCGCCCCCTGGGAAATCCCTGAATATTTATGTGTTTTTTTTTTTGTTTTTTTGTGTTTTTTTGCGGTACGCGGGCCTCTCACTGTTGTGGCCTCTCCCATTGCGGAGCACAGGCTCTGGACGCGCAGGCTCAGCAGCCATGGCTCACGGGCCCAGCCGCTCCACAGCATGCGGGATCTTCCCGGACCGGGGCACGAACCCATGTCCCCTGCATCGGCAGGCAGACTCTCAACCACTGCGCCACCAGGGAAGCCCTATTTATGTGTTTTTAAAGTTACTTAAAAACAAAAAACAACAAACCTGTCTTCCAATAGTTGGGATATTTCATTTAGATTTTTTTGGAGTTAGATAATGGCAAACTCACAGTCTTATGTTCTAAGTGCTTTTCTTGTATTAGACTGTTCTTTCTCAAAAGCACTTCTCAGAGTAGCTGTGCAGTCCCTGTTTCACAGAAGGAACTGAGGCCCCAGGATTAAGTGACTTGTCAAAGATCACACAGCTAGTCAACTGTGGAGCTGATTTGAACTCAGGCAGCGCAGCTCCAGAATCTTTTGCTCGTGAGATGATTGTGTAGGGTTGCTTCTGAAGTGAAGTCTTTTTAGAACTTAGATTTCACAGGAACTCAAAAGAAAGTTCTGTGGCTTTAAAAAGTATTATTTATTACCTGAATGATTTTCTTTTTTGTAGTGTATTTTTTTCAATAATGGAATATTCTTAAATCATGATACTAAAAAGCAACGAAAGAAACCCTTTAAGTGCCTCTTTGGGAAGTAATATTTTCTTGTGCACATCAGCGCAATTTTTGGTAGTTCAGTGTCTACCACACACTGAAATTAAAGGTAATTTACTGTGAACAGAGGTTGATAGATTAGTGCAGCTGTATTAGCCTGCTGTTTCCTAATGGTGAAGATACAGATTTAATTGAGTACTAAGAATATATAGAGAACAGCATCAATAAAGGATCTATAGATATGGAAGCATTGAACAACTTCTCTCCTAGTTAATTAATCCACTAGGTCCTCTATGGAATCTTTCATCTCTTAGAATGGAGAAATAATGGTAAAAGTCACCTTCTGTTCCCCAGAGTGATTGGCAACAGTAGACCAAGGATTTTTTTTTTTTCGCGGTATGTGGGCCTCTCACTGTTGTGGCCTCTCCCGTTGCGGAGCACAGGCTCCGGACGCGCAGGCTCAGCGGCCATGGCTCACGGACCCAGCCGCTCCGCTGCATGTGGGATCTTCCCGGACCGGGGCACGAACCCGTGTCCCCTGCATCGGCAGGCGGACTCTCAACCACTGCGCCACCAGGGAAGCCCGACCAAGGATTTTGAAAGAATTGTTTTAAGGTTATGAAACTTCTGTGATTTACCGATGTTTTATTTTTTATCTTTACTTGGTTTCCCTAAAACAGCAAACTGCTGAAAAGGGGAAACTTTTTTTTTTTTTTTTTAAATTAAGAATGGATCTGTGTATTTGTTTTGGGAGGGGGCGGGCAACCACAATAGCAATGATGAGGGAATGGGGGCACTTACAGTTGAGAAGAAAAAGCTCCTATTCTCCAAATTCAAGAAGACAGACTTCCTTGGTCCTCCTCCCAAGCCTTGAACAAGTAACTGCAGAGCCCTCTAAAACTTGCCTAGTCACTGGAAGCCTCTCTTCAGTGCCTTCCTCCTGAGGGCCGGCCTGTCAGTAGCAGCCTTGGGAACCATGCTGTGAAAATCGGCCAATCCCTAAACTGCGTGACAGTGTACCGATCCCCGTGTTCCTTGCTTCTCAAAACTGTGAGAAGATCAGCACTTGCTACGGAAGGCCAGATTTCTTTGCAAGCAAAAAATTTAGCTTTTTTGTTTTGGATATATGTGGATGGTGGTCTTAACCTTGGACAATCCTATTTACCAGCTTTGGGGAAAGAAGGACCCCAAAGGATAGGACAGTGGGGCTTCAAGGGGGAGATAACGGCAGGTCTGGTAGAGTGAGTGGGAAGCGTGAAGAAGGCTTTTTGTTGAGGCTTTGCTCTGGCCAAGGAGGCCAGTCTGGGCTTGAAAGTGACCTTGTGCTTAATATTTAGGAATGCCACCACGAGGTTCTTGACAGCTCCTCTGTTAAATTATGCTTTTGAAGCCTAGAACTCAATTCAGTGAATTTTATTGTTAATAATTTTATTATTAGTTTTTTTTTTGGCGGTACGCGGGCCTCTCACTGTTGTGGCCTCTCCCGTTGCGGAGCACAGGCTCCGGACACGCAGGCTCAGCGGCCATGGCTCACGGGCCCAGCCGCTCCGCGGCATGCGGGATCTTCCCGGACCGGGGCACGAACCCGTGTCCCCTGCATCGGCAGGCGGACTCTCAACCACTGTGCCACCAGGGAAGCCCTAATTTTATTATTTTTAACTTTACTTCCTATGATTTTTATATCTCCCAGTTCTAAAATAATAAATGATCCTTCAAGCTCACTTTCTACTGAGCCTGAGATATACTTTTCACATAGATAACTTGTCTGAAAAGCGTGTCCATTCCAAATCAGCTTCTCAAATACTTCATGTTTCTTTATTACCCACGAAAAGGTCCTCCCGCTGTTAACCCTCCCTGCCCTACTCATCTCGTTTTATTCCAGTCCACCTTTTTGGTTTTACTTACCTTTTGCCCAGTATATTCAGACTTTTACTACCTTACCTCAGTCATTTTCTGATGCTGATCTATTCGCTTGGAATGTCTTGGACTCCAACTCACCAACCCTCCATATCCTTTGCATTTTGAACCTCAGTGATAGGCCCAGATGTGCAAAGAAAACGATTCCTGCCCTGAAGAAGTTCAGTCCAATAGGGAAAATAGGTATAGAAGTAAATAATTACAACGTAGTGAGGTGAGTGCGATGAAATAAGTATAAACTGGCCACTCTGGGAATTCCTCGGAGGGACACCAAGCTTATCCTTGAGGGAGAAGGGGTTATAAGAGGGTATAGAAGTGGAGTTGCAGACTTACAGAAATGGTTATTTAAAATCCTGGAAGATACTGCCGGTTGTCCTCTAAACATGTAGAAATTACGGTTTTTCTACTTATCCTCACTACCAGTGGATATTATCAATCTTTAAGTTACTGTTTTGATAATAGAAAATTGGCATTCATTTTTTTACCTGGCATTTCTTTAACTCGAGTTTAACTGATTTTGTTTTATAGCTTGCACATTAAAACCTTTTTTGAAATAGTTTCAGATTTATAGAAAGTTGCAAGTACAGTACAAAGAACTTCTTCCCCTGAATCATTTGAAACTAAGTTGACAAAAATGATGCCACGTTACCCCCAATATTGTCTGTTTCCTACAATAAGAACATTCTCATATATATCCAGAACACAACCATCAAAATTAGGATATCAGTTTATTACCATCTAATCCTCAGACTCCATTGAAGTTTTGTCAGTTGTTCCAATAACATCATTTATAGTAAAGAATCTAGTTAGAATTGCGCATTGTATTTAGTTATCTTTAGTCTCTCTCAATCTGGAACAGTTCTTAGTTTTTCCTTCCATGATCTTTTTCTAAGTGTATAATTAGTTGATTTTTAGTAAATTTACAGAGTTGTGCAACCAACAACACAATCTAATATTAGAACATTTTCAGCACTCTCCCCAAAAACCTATCCATGTGCAGTTACTACCTGTTCCCACCCGCAGCTGACTGCTAATCTACCTTCTATCTCTGTAGATTTGTCTTTTCTGAACATTTCATGTAAATGGAATCAGACAGTATGAGGACTTTTGCGTCTGGCTTCTTTCACTTAGCATCATGTTTTCGAGATTCATTCATGTAGCGTGCATCAGTACCTAGTTACTTCTGTTGCCAGATAGTATTCTGTGGTATGGGTATGCCATATTTTGTTCATCCATTCACCATTTGGTGGACACTTGGGTTATTTCCACATTTGGCTATTATGAATAGTGCTCCCTTGTATCATCTGGACACTTTTGAAGATTGCAGGTTAGGTATTTTGTAGTGTCTCTTAACTGAATGTCTGCCAGACTTCTGTGAATTACACTTTCCCCTTTGGTTATTAACAAGTATTTTGTGGGGAGATGCTTGGAAACCATGTAACATATCCCATTCCTCACTAAACTTTCAATTTATTAAATTGTTTATGTTACCATGGACTTAAGTTTATATTCTAGTGGGTTATATTTTGGTTACTATTTCTTAATACCAAACCACCCCAAAACTTTGTAGACTGAAATATTTTATTTAAAAATCTCAGTAATTCTTTGGGTCAGGAGTTCAGGTGGGAGCAGGGAGGATGGCTTGTTTATATTCCACAATGTCTGGGGCCTCATCTGGAAAGACTCAAAGGCTCAGGGTGACTGGACAGCTGCAGGCTGTAGAGCATCTTCACTCTTGTGTCTGCTGGTTGATGTGGAACCTCTCCATGTGGGCTAGTTGAACTTCTTACAATAAGGAGTCTAGATTCCAAGAGTAATGGTACACAGAGGGCAGGCAAAAGCATGTGGCATTTTTATGGTCTACCTTTGGAATTCACATGGCATTACTTCTGCCATACTTCAGTGGCTGAGGTTGCCACAAAGTTCTGCCCAGGTTCAAAGGGTGGGAGCATAGATGCCCCTACTTTTTGGGAGGAGTGTCAAGGACATATTTTAAGGAAAGCATGTGGGATGGGAGATACTGTTACACTATCTTTGGAAAATTCAGTGCCACAGGTTAATCTGTTATTGTCATTACTTATTTGGTACCCACATTGTCCCATATTTGGCTTGTGGGAACGTCTTCAAGCTGACTTCTTTTGAGTCCTTTTGACATGTCTCACCATTCTTTGAGCAACTTCGTTATTTTCTGGCATAAGACATTCTAGGCTCATCTTGTCTTTTATGTGCTCCAGCCCTAGAATCAGCCGTTTTTTCCAAGGAGCCCTGTTTCCTTTTAATGGAAAGTGGTATTTAGAAAGTAAGATTTGAGGGACTTCCCAGGTGGCACAGTGGTTAAGAATCTACCTGCCAATGCAGGGGACACGGGTTCGAGCCCTGGTCTGGGAAGATCCCACATGCTGTGGAGCAACTAAGCTCATGAGCCACAACTACTGAGCCTGCACTCTAGAGCCTGTGAGCCACAACAACTGAGCCCGTCTGCCACAACTACTGAGCCCATGCCCTGCAACAAGAGAAGCCACCGCAATGAGAAGCCCGCGTACCGCAATGAAGACTAGCCTCCTCTGTCCGCAACTAGAGAAAGCCTGCACGCAGCAGCAAAGACCCCATGCAGCCAAAAATAAGTAAATAAATAAATAAAATTAAAAAAAAAAAAGATTTGGGGCCAAGGAGTGCTCACTGCTACTGGGCTGTGTAACTGCTTCCAGGCTCTCTCAGTGGACAGAGCTATACAATATACACAGACACATTAACAAATGTATTTATTTTTAATCTATGTATGTGTTAAAAATTATGAGGTCACAGCTATACCTCTTATCATGGTCAAGTACCACAGGATTTATTTTAATTTTATGCTTTTTCAGGTATTTTAAAAACAGCTTTATGGAGAAGTAATTTACATACCATACACTTAACCTTTTTTAAAAAAATTATTTATTTATTTATTTGTTTGTTTGTTTGGCTCTGCCGGGTCTTAGTTGCGGCACATGGGCTCTTCATTGAGGCACGCGGGATCTTTAGTCGCGGCCTGCAGGATCTAGTTCCCTGACCAGGGATCGAACCCAGGCTCCCGGCATTGGGAGCGTGGAGTCTTAACCGCTGGACCACCAGGGAAGTCCCCAGGTCACCTATTTAAAGTGTACTTACTAAGTGGCTTTTAGTAGGTTCACAGAGCTGTGCATACATCACCACAGTCGATTTTAGAATATTGTCATTATTCCAAAAGGAAACCCTGTTCTCCTTAGCCATCACCTTCCAGTCCACCTCAGCCTTAAGCAACCAGTATTCTCCTTTCTGTCTCTATAGATTTGTCTGTTCTGGATACTTCATATACATTGAATCATATAATATGTGGTCCTTGGTGTCTGGCTCCTTTCACATAGCATAATGTTCCCTCACACAGGATCTTCGTTGAGGCACGTGGGATCTTTAGTTGAGGCACGAGGGCTTCTCTTTAGTTGTGGCTTATGGGCTCAGTAGTTGTGGCCCACGGGCTTAGTTGCTCCGCGGTTTGTGGGATCTTCCCAGACCAGGGATTGAACCTGTGTCCCCTGCATTGGCAGGTGGCTTGTTAACCACTGCGCCACCAGGGAAGTCCCCTTTGCCCATTTTTAAGTTGGGTTATTTATTTGCCTTTTAATTATTGTTACAAGAGTTCTTTATGTATTCTGGATATGTTTCTTATCAGAAATAAGATTTACAAATATTTTCTCCCATTTTGTGGATTCTCTTTTCGCTTTTTTGATGGTTTCCTTCAAAGCCAGTAGGTCTTTAATTTTGATGAAGTCCAACTTATCTATTTTTTCTTTTGTTGCTAGTGCTTTTTGGTGTCATATCTAAGAATCCATTGCCAAATCCAAGGTCATGAAGATTTATGCCTATGTTTTCTTCTGAGAGTTTTAAAATTTCACCTTGTGCATGTGCATGTATGATCCATTTTGAGTTAATTTTTGTGTATGGTATAAGAGAAGAGTCCAACTTCATTCTTTGGTATGTGGAAATCTAATTGTCCCAGAATAAAAATTACTCTGCTTTACCAGCCCTGTTTTAAAAATTTTTACGTGTGTGTGTGTGTGTGTGCGTGTATGTGTATATGCACTTATTACAGTTTTGTTTTCTTCCCTTTTAAGGAAAATTTCAAAAATGTTTCAAATTCCCGTGGAGAATCTTGACAACATCAGGAAGGTACGGAAAAAGGTGAAAAGTATTCTTGTGGATATTGGGCTTGACACCTGCAAGGAGTTGCTGAAGGTAAGAAGACATAAGTAACAGATTAAGAGAAGACAGTAATATTGGAGATACTGGGGGTGGTGAGATTTGAACTGGGAGGTTTTGGAGAATGGGTAAGATGCCTCAAGATGGAGATTGCCGACTCTTGAAATGAGGCATGGGAATAGCATTCGTTTTTATTCATGTCTTTGACTTAAAGTGGGCTACTTGAGGCTCTTCCAGTTTTTAACCTTACTTTTAGGAGGGACCGTTTATAGTCATTAGTTGCAACATATCTTTGTTCTTGATCTTTGAGGGGAACGTCTTGAATTATATAAATTATTTTAGCAGAAGAAAACTAACTCAATTTTCCAGTATTGTTAGAGTGATCGTCAAATGGGGATGCATACTTGTATGATAGGGTTGTTTGTTTTCTTCTGTTTTTTTCTGATTTGTGAATTTAATACATTCAGTCTTACAAAAGTTTAAAAATTAAGGTCACAGTCACACACTTTATTGATAAATTATGTTCTCATATAATTTTATCTTTTCTTATAACTTGAGAATGTATGGCTGGCATAAAGAAATAAAAATTGTTAAATAAAGCTTGCTTTGTAGCTTTATAGCCACTTATAATTCTATGCATGTTTAATTCATAGCTATTGAAATAGGGACCGTGTCTGCTTTGAATTTTTCAGACTTGTGAAGAATTCAATTCAAGGTGTTATTGGCCTGGGAAGAGTTCAGTTTCTAAATTTTCAAATCTCAGACTTTGAACCAGATTGACTTTTATTTATAAAAAGGTGTTCAGGTGTTCTGATGCTGAAAGACCAATACTTAACCAGGATTCTCATTAATGGTCAGAATTGATTTTTGCTCTAAAGTAAAATTTCTGAAAGAAAGACCTCAAATAGTTATCTTCAAACATTACCACCCCAGAGAGATCTTCCCCCTAAAATGCTGCCCTTTTCACTTTGTTATCTTACCTGTTCTGTTTTTCTTCAGAACTCCTGCAATACCTGATGTTATTTGTTTATCTGTATCCCTCACTTGAATGTTAGAAGGCATGGACCACATTGTTTTGTTATCCACTCTATTACCTGTACATGCTTAACATATATATATTTTTTAACAAATATTTTTCAAATGAATGAATGAAAGTAAAACCCAAGTAGAGAAGTACTTTTAATCGCAGACTGTGCCTGAAAGTTTATTTGGAAATAAAAGGTTGGGAGAGATACTGAATTGGAAGCTCTTAGACACATTGTTCAAGAACAGCCTTAAAGTGAGAGTACTGTCATTGTTTGTGCAGCTCTGTCTGTAAGTCATATTTTATGCATGAGGAAGAAAGCAGGATAATTTTTTGGAGACAGGTTTGAGAAGGTAGATAGTGGACACATTGTCCATTAATAATAGATAAGTATGCGAGTTTAATATTTGCAGAGAACATAAAAATAACAAGCTAAGAGCACAATATGTATAGACTGAGGAAATTTCAAATGATAACGTATGAGAAAGTTTTTGGAATGGTGCCTGGCACGTGGTAGATGCTCAAAAAATATACCCTGAAGGTATAGCAGTGCCTTCAGTAACAGACTGAAACTCTTTTTGGAATATTTGGGGGATAAAGGCATGGCTTTCATTTTAGTCCTGGCTAGTAGCTAATGGTGTGACCTTGGGCAAATCGGTTACTCTTTGGGCCTCAGTGTCCTCATTCTAAGGAATGTAGAGAATTAGTCAGGATACTTACCGTTGAAGGGGGTTGACAGTCTAGCAGGAGCTGAGACAAACTTGAAACAATCATAGTGAGAAACAGACAGATCACTTCTAGCTGAGGAGGCTAGAACAGCCTTTATGGAGGAGATGGGATTTGAACTGTTTTTTGTTTGTTTTTATTTGTGTATTTATTTATTTATTTTTGGTCGTGCCGTATGGCATGAGGGATATTAGTTCCCCAGCCAGGGATAGAACCCGTGCCCCCTGCAATAGAAACACAGAGTCTTAACCACTGGACCGCCAGGGAAGTCCCCGTGTTTTTAAAGATAAGATTCTCCAGTGGAATTAGAAAGAGTATTTCAGGAACATGGAATTTAGAATCACAACCCAGTTGATTAACCCCCATCAAACTAGGCCAAGTGAATTCAGTTTTTTAAAAAAGTGTTCTATTTGGAAATAATAATTCAAACTTACAGAATAGTTACAAGAATAAAAATAGTACAGGGAACACTCATTACCCTTTACCCAGACTTACCAGTTGTTAACATTTTCTCCCATTTGCTTTAATATTTGCACACTCTTGCTTGTGCTGTGTGTGTAGTATTTTTCCCTGAGCCACTTAAGTAGGTTGCTTATCTCATGACCCTTATTACCTAAATACTTAAAGTGTGTGTTTTCTAAGAATAAGATTAGTTTCTTATATTGCCACAGGATGGTTATCAACTTAGGTAAATTTAACATTGATATGACATTTTTGTCTCATCATTTATAGCATTTTTCCCCCTGTCATTGGTGGACCCAATCTAGGGTCAGGTGTTGCCTTTGCTTGTCATCTGTCTTTAGTCTCCTTTAATGTGAATTTACTTTTTAAATGGAATTTTGTTACAGAATTAGTTTTATTTTTAGGTAAAATGCCAGTAACAACTAAAATTTTTCATCCTGGAGTCCTTTGTTTTTGACATGGCGTAAAAACTGGACATTCCTCACTAACTTGCTTCCTCAGTCAGCCTAAGAATTGTTTACTCATCTGAATTTGTTCAGGACTGTTTACTTTTTCTTTCCAAGACTATAGTGACACAGAAACGTACATACTTCACAAGAGAAAAGTAAGAGATTTGAATGGCATATCAGAATTGTTAGTTAATTAACTATTGGGTTAAATTTTACTAATTCTTTTGGGGGAAAATTTTTGTTTTATTAATTTGTAGTTGGTCCTATATTTTGAAAAATTTTTGAAAATTCAAGCAATGTAGAAGTTCATTATAGAAAAATAAGAAAATATACACAAACTTAGAGGAAAAAAATAATGACTCACTTGTAAACCGTTACCCCAGAATCTCCATGGTAAACACTGTTATATCTTTCCAGATTTTTAGAAACAGGACTTGATCTAACTATATAAAATACTGTCCTAGTAGCTTTGTTCTTACTTTTCACTGAATCTCATATGAAGAACTTCTTTCCATGTCAAATGCATTTATTCTTAATCCATTGTATTATTTAGAGTCTCTTGGTCTCAAGCAACGAAAACCAGTACTGACCAAGTTAAGCAAGAGGGAATTTATCTGAAGTCTGTGGGCGCTTACAGAGAGTCAGCCCTGGGAATACCTGCCCACGTGGTTCTTTCCATTTCCTTAGCCAGCATTTCAGGTTTCATAGTGAGAAATCACTCTGCCTTCTCTGATTTCCAAGGTGTATACAACTCCACTTATCCTAAGATTTAGGCCCTCAAATTGTAGGCTGTACAGTTCTTGTCAAAAGCCTGGCTGAGAAAAGTGAATCTTAGGGGAAATAGGCTCTTCCAAGAACCTTATCTCCTTTTCTAAAAATAGATCTAAACCCTGCTACTCCTTGGAGTATCTTGAAGGGTTTTTTAAAAAGTTAACATTTGGGGGCTTCCCTGGTGGCCCAGTGGTTAAGAATCCGCCTGCCAAGGCAGGGGACATGGGTTCAAGCTCTGGTTCAGGAAGATCCCACATCCGCGGAGCAACTAAGCCTGTGCGCCACAACTCCTGAGCCTGCGCTCGAGAGCCCGTGAGCCACAACTACCAGTTCTTGTGCCACAACTACTGAAGCCCGCGTGCATAGACCCCATGCTCCACAACAAGAGAAGCCACCGCAACGAGAAGCCTGCCCACCACAACGAAGAGTAGCCCCTGCTCACTGCAACTGGAGAAAGCCCACGTGCAGCAATGAAGACCCAATGCAGCCAAAAATAAATAAATAAAATAAAAATTTAAAAAATAAATTAGATCAAGATATTTAAAAAAAAGTTAACATTTGATCAGTTAAATTAAAGGCTAGCTACATAATTTGGAGGGCACTGTGCAAAATGAAAATGCGGGGCCATGGACAGGCCCCACAGGTGCACTGTCCCAACCCACAGCAGATGGGTGACTCCCAAGAGATTGCAACTTCTGTGTCAGGATGCTTCTGTTACCTGGATCCAGGGTGGGCTCATGGCCCCAAGTTATCTGCCAAACACCTTGGTGCTGCCAGTCCAGGGCTGGGCTGGTTACCACCTTCCTCCTCCTCTCCCCGAGTCCGTGCCTGGCTCCCACCAGGGCGACTGGGGAATATGGACCTCTTGACAACTTGGTTATTGCCCCAGGTGGTGGACAAGAGTCTAGGAGTGGTTGCAGGCTGAGGGGAGTTTGGAGGGTTGTGGAGACCGAGAGCAGGGACAGAATCTGTCCTAGGACAGTGGAGGTAGGACCACACGTGAGCTGATGCTTCAGGCCCCTGACACATGCTCCATGGTCCTATTAGACTTCACTTTATAAAACAAATTCAAAGATGAAATTATTAACACTTTCAAAATGCTGACAACAGGGATTACACCCCAGCACTGGCCTGTGAGCACAGGGCTCTGTGCAACTGCATCGGTCGTTTTGAAAACTTTCCCAGTTCTTTATTTTTTTAATTTAGTTAAAAAAAATTTAGTTATTTAACCTCATGTTGAAAATATTATTTCAGTATGTAATCAGTATAAAATAAGTAATGAAACATTTTAACCTCTTTTTTCTCTTAAATCCTCCAAGTGTATTTATAGAATTTTTTTATTATGGTAAGATATATATAACATAAAATTTGCCATTTTAGCCTTTTTTTGGGGCCGCGCTGCACGGCTTGTGGGATGTTATTTCCCTGACCAGGGATCGAACCTGGGCCCTGGCAGTGAAAGCTCTTAGTCCTAACCACTGGACCACCAAGGAATTCCGCATTTTAGCTATTTTTAAGTGTACAGTTCAGTAGCATTAATTATTTTCACACTATTTTGCAACTAGATTTTCATCATCTCAAACAAACTCAGTAACCTTTAAGTAGTAACTCCCCATGCCCCACCCCAGCCTCTGATAACCTGTAATCTACTTTATGTCTCTATAGATTTGCCTATTAAAAATAATTCATGTGAGTGGAATCATGCAGTATTGGTCCTTTTGTGACTGGCTTATTTCACTAGCTTAATGTTTTCAAAGTTCATCTATGTGTGGCATGTGTCAAAATCTTAACTCCTTTTTATGGCCAAGTAATATTCCATTATGTAAGCACATACCACATTTTATCAGTTCATCTGTTGATAGACACTTGGGTTGATTCCATCTTTTGGCGGTTGTGAATAATACTGTGGTGAACTTTGGCTCACAGGTATCTGTTTGAGTCCCTGTTTTCAGTTTTAGGGTATATACCTCAGAGAATTGCTGGGTCATGTAATAATTGTTTAGCTTTTTGAGGAACCACCTAACTGTTTCCACAGTGGCTGCACCTTTTTCAGTTCCCACCAGCCATGAATGAGGGGTCCAGTTTACCCACAGCCTTGCTAACATTTGTTCTCTCAGTCTCTCCCTCTTTCTCTCCCGTCCTCGCCATTGTGGCCACTAATGATGTTGAGCATCTTTTCATGTGCTTATTGCACCTTTGTGTATCTTTGGAGATTTGTATTCAACTCTTGCCCATTTTTAAATTGGATTGTTTGTCCTTTTGTTGTTGAGTTGTAGTTTTTTATGTGTTCTGGATATTAAACCGTTATTAGATATGTTTTGTAGATATCTTCTCCCATTCTTTTTACTTTCTTGATAATATCTTGATGCACAAAAGTTTTAAATTTTGATGAGGTCCAATTTATTTTTGTGTTTGCAATGCTTTCTATGTAGTATCTAAGAATCCATTGCCAAATTCAAGTCAAGAAGATTTTCTCCTTTTTTTTCCCTAAGAGTTTTATGGTTGTAGTTCTTTTTGTTTAGGTTTTGATCCATTTTGAATTAATTTTGTATATGGTGTGATATAGGGGTCTAACTTTATTCTTTTGCATGTGGAAATCCAGTTGTCTCAGTGCCATTTATTTGACTAATTTTTCCCACATTGAATGGACTTGGCAGCCTTGTCGAAAATGATTTGGCCATAGATGAATGGATTTATTTCTGAACTCTCAATTCTAGTCCATTAATCTATGTGTCTATCCTTATGTTAGTATTACACTGTTTTGATTACCGTAGTTTTGTGATAAGTTTTGAAATTGGGAAGTGTGAGCTCTCCAACTTTTTTCTTTTTTTCTTTTTAACATCTTTATTGGAGTATAATTGCTTTACAATGGTGTGTTAGTTTCTTCTGCACTTGCCCTTAGTGTGTTTTCGATTACCTTCATTATTTTACTCAGGTTTCCCCATGTAAAACCCTAAAGGAAGTTTTTTTTCAGAACTCGTGCTAGGAGAGTATGTGGCATGTCTTGAGTGTGCTGGACCCACATCAGGGATCAGTCCTGACCATCCTTTTCATTGCTTGGTCAGCCTCATTAGGCAGGCCCATCCCTTGAATCTCATTAAAATGTACAGGAAACTAGTACTGGGTTGCTTGATTAAAAAAAAACAGAAAAACAAAAAACCACAAATGTAATCAGTGGGAAAGTGGAAGAGACATTGGATGTTCTTTCTGTGTATGATGTGTATGTTGCTTAGAGGAGAGATTTCTAATGTATGATGTGGACCCTTGAGGAATCATGAAGTTATTAGGGAGTTACTCCAATTTCTCTGGTGGCTGCAAATTCAAATGAAGCATTGTCTGAGAATTGAAAGTAATCTGTCCCATTAAATTACTGTTATATATCAAATGTTCATAGATACTGAGGTGATTAATATTATCCAAATTTATTTAAAAGTATTACTCTTCCTATCAGCTTTTGTCATCCTCTGTTTTCTCAGTTAACAGCTATCAGAGATACAAATACTGTCACATGGAGGCCAGAAACCTTTGAAGGAAGCGGTAGGGAAAAAGGGGATTAAAAAAAGAAGGTCCCTAGGTTAGAGTTTCAAAGTATCTATCAGATTTATTGAGGGAGGATGAGATAGAAGGAATTAATGTTGACTGTCTAGTAGAAATTTGGATCCATGATCATTTTCGCCTTTTTGTCGCCTTGTGGGTTATTACCTTGTAAGCCTTTTTTTCCTACCAGTCTTCTGTTGCATCCTGTCTACTCTGAGGCTCTTCCTGGAGGTACTGTTCTCCCCTCGTAGAAGCCCCAAGGGTCTGCCTTCGGTGCAAAAGCTTGACCACTCTTGCACTTGCTTCTCACTGCACTGCACCACGTTCCTTTCTGTGCTGTTCTGCTCAGAGCTGCCATTTCTCAGGCAACTCGTGCACTTAACTTCTTTGCATCAAGTTACAGATTAGATGAGAACATTTCAACCAATGTTTACAAATTTGGGGTTGCTGCATCTAAATTAGGGAAGCTTAAACAAAAAGAGTGCACTGAACCCACCCCATGTCAGTCTTCTGAGACCTATATATGTATAAACAGATTTTAAAAAATGTGTTCATCTATGTTTCTACATTTTATGTACAAACATATATTGAAATATTCTTAATCCATTTATTTCCTAATAATTGTGTTTTTTTCTTACTGCTCTTCCTGCATCTGACAATGGAAAGTGCTCTTTCCTTTAAACCCTTCTCATCGCCTGTGATAGAACATTACTGCTTCCCTCTTCCTTTTGCAGTATTTTCTTATGAAAAATTTAAGCCTACAGAAATACTGAAAGGGTTGTACTGTGAAAACCCATGTACCTACCACGTAAAGTCTACAAAATTAACATGAATATATATCTACACTCATCATTTTATCTTATTTTTTGATGCATTTCAGAGAAAGTTGCAGGCATTGATAAATTTGCTGTTTTTGTATTTGAAGTGAGACTTTCGTAGACAGCACATGATTGGATCGTGGTTTTTAACCCAATCTGACATTCTCTACCTCTTGTTTGAGTGTTTAGACCAGAGGTAGGCAAACTATGACCCATGGGCCAAATCTGGCTTGCTGCCCATTTTGTAAATAAACTTTCTTGGAATATAGCCATACTTATTAGTGTTTACATATTGTCTATGGCTGCTTTTGTGCACGATGGTGGGATTGAGTAGTTGTATCAAACAGAGACTGCATGGCTGTCAAAGCCTTAAATATTTATCGTCTGACTCTTTAAGAAACAGTTTACCAACCCCTGTTATTTAATGTGATTGTTGACATGATTGGGTTTAAATCTCCCACCTCGCTGTTTGTTTTTACCTATCTCATCTGTTCTTTGTTCTTTTTATTCTTTTTCTGCTTTCGTTTGGATGAATATTTTTATGATTCCATATTATCTCCATTTCTGGCTTATCAGCTATACTTTGTGGGTACCTTCCTCATATAATACTGCTTTATGTATAGTATAGAACCTTACAGCAGCATGCTTTCATTTCCCCTTCCAGCTTTGTGCTATTGTTGTCATATATTTTACCTCTATATATGTTACAAACCTCACAATAAAAGCAGTGTTTTATCCAATTTAAATCCTTGTAATAATTTGCACTTTTCTCTACTTCTGAATTGACTTGGTGGCAGTGTATTAGCCTAGGTATAGTCCAAGGCAGATGTGATATTAATTGTCATTCTTTGGCTTAACTAATTATTTTATATTAAAATAATCTTATTATTAAAAAAACCCCAGTAATATATACTGTGAAAGTTAGAAAGTACAGGTTATCATTTCTTTTTTTTTGTTTTTGCGGTACGCGGGCTTCTCACCGTTGTGGCCTCTCCCGCTGCAGAGCACAGGCTCCGGAGGGCAGGCCCAGCCGCCATGGCCCACGGGCCCAGCCGCTCCGCGGCACGCGGGATCCTCCCGGACCGGGGCACGAATCCGTGTCCCCTGCATCGGCAGGCGGACTCTCAACCACTGCGCCACCAGGGAAGCCCTATCATTTCTTTAGAAAATAAAAATATTAAATGCCACGTACCTACCATTCAGAGGTTTAGCTTTCTCTTTCTGTATGTGTGTAAACATATAAATATAAATGTGTGTAGTATTTAGCACAGTGAGCTCACTCACACTCTTTTATTGCATGCTTTTTTCAGTTACCTTCATCTTTCTGTGTCATTAAATGTTCATCCTGTCTAATACCCAGTCCATATTCAGATTTCTCCAGTTCCCCCCAAATATTTTTCACACTCTGTCTCTTTGAAATGGAATTCAGTCTGGACCCTGCTGCATCTGGCTTTAGGGTCTTAGAGTCACGTCCCTTTCCCTCTTGCCGTCCCTGTGGTGGTGTTAGCCACACACTTGAGCCCCTACGTCATTCCCCACCCTGACACTTCTCTGTGGTGCTCGCGCTGATGGAAGACAGTGTCTGCTCATGCAGTTTCTGTCTTTCAGAACTTACTTGTGGAAATCTCATCTGTTTATTTCTTACAAAACTGTTACTCTTTAAAAAATATATATATTGGGGCTTCCCTGGTGGCGCAGTGGTTGAGAGTCCGCCTGCCGATGCAGGGGACGCGGGTTCGTGCCCCGGTCCGGGAAGATCCCACATGCCGCGGAGCGGCTGAGCCCGTGAGCCATGGCCGCTGAGCGTGCGTGTCCGGAGCCTGTGCTCCGCAACGGGAGAGGACACAACAGTGAGAGGCCCGTGTACTGCAAAAAAAAAAAAAAAAAAAAAAAAAAAAAAAAAATATATATATATATTTATATATATTTTTGAATTTACGGAAGACTAAAGACATGGAAAAAAATCCAGCACCCTAACAAGTACGGCCAGGAAGGAAATCAACTCTGTAATAGGACGGCTTAATGAACTACAAACAAGAAAGGATGGGAAAGGAAGAAAAAAATGTGCATTGAATTTAAGACACTGTAAAAACTCGGAAGACATATTCATTTACTATTCAAGTGTAAACTCAGTAAGTACTTGTCATAAATTAAAAGGCCGCTGCTGAGGTACAAAGACTGTAATATTAACTTGGATTATTTCAGCATTTTCTCCAGGTCTCCAACTTGATGGGAACTCTGTCACAACTTGCCATGGGCTGCATTTTCATCTCACTCTTCCCAAGTAGATTTCTTAGGTGCCACGTAATCCCATCAGGTTCTAATTAAAATATTTCTTTATCTTCTGAAATTATGTAATAATCTCTCTTTTTCTCCCTTTTTAAAAGGACCTTAAAGGCTTTGATCCAGGAGAGAAGTACTTTTATAACACATCATGGGGAGATATTTCTCTCTGGGAACCTTCTGGAAAGAAAGTGGTATGTATTTTTATTTTTGATTTTCATGTTTCCTAAGAACCTGGGGGTAAGTGTCATCTTAGTTCTGAGGAACATCATATGTTTTGGGGTTGCAGATGAATGAATGGGAGGAGGAGGAGGTGTAGTGTAAATATTCAGGGAAGTAGAAAGAAAAACAAAGTTAAACGTTTTGTAATATAGGATTATTGATGCTTTGAGAGTTTTCCGCCTATCAAGTTGGTAAAGTGATGTAGTGAAACTATTATTTGTCCTTGATTATTATATGTCCCTGATGTAAGAAGGGCTTCTGATTTATATAACTATTC
The DNA here is from genome assembly GCF_949752795.1 of Hyperoodon ampullatus. Classification (NCBI taxonomy): domain Eukaryota; kingdom Metazoa; phylum Chordata; class Mammalia; order Artiodactyla; family Ziphiidae; genus Hyperoodon; species Hyperoodon ampullatus. Next base: position 89,305,038 of record NC_136926.1, read on the forward strand.
TCAGTAAAAAGAAATGTCATGACTTTATATGTAATGAAGGTACATCCTGGTTTCAAAAATTAAAATAAGAATATGGAGTTTGAATCGAGGAACACAGTTTATAATAATTTGAAGCCTCATCCTTAAGCAGATTCGAGCTAAAATATGTGACATACTGCTGAATTCTCCTCCTTAAAGTGTTTTCTTCTGGAAAACCCTTCCTACCCCCCAGCCGCTGGACTAGCACCTTCATCAGCGTCAAACCAGCGTGTCCCTGATACGACTTCACTGTCTCCCCTCACCGCTTCCCCCACCCCATTTGGCCAGATCGTGTTGACCTTAAGAATTCTGGCTTTAAAAACAAATTCCTGTAGCCAGTGAGTCATTTTTCTGTCAGAATTTTACTTAAAAAAATTTCCGTTGTCACCTTGTCCTCCTGAGTCCTGCTTTCTGCCTCTATTTTGTGTCTCTTTTCCTCCTTAACCCGGAACTCCCCTTTCTACCCACAGATACAGGATTCCTTGAAACTGCTTTGATTTGGTTATTCTGCTCAGAACAGCTCATGGCTATTCAAATATGCCTTGCTTTGAAGACCCTGGCTTTGTGAATATTTTCTTGGGCCTCCCTGATTTTTCTCATCCAAATTCTTAAAAGATTCTGTAACGTAACATGCAGTATAATGTATAATGATATGCTTTTCATCAAGAAACATATTTTGAATTCCTGTTACAAAGTAGGTAAAACTTTGAGTGCTTGATACAAAGAGGTGAAAGTTAGGGTTCTTTTCCTCAGGGAGTTTATCTTTTTGTTCGGGTGAATAGGGCCTGGCATAAAAAGTTAAATAACAGTATGAAAGAGTGGAGATTGAATTTGTTAAGTAGATACCATATTGAGAAAAAAACCCATAAACCACCGTTGCCTGGCCTGGTGGAGGCTGTGTTGTCTGCTCGGTTTAGTCCCTTACCCCTCTCTGTGCCGTAGGTAGCTTCTTGCTTTAATTTGTCTCTGGGTAATAGGATGTGTGAACAGAGACAGTTTCGGGCACCGTAGCAGAAAAGTGTGACCCTGCTGGATTATGTGGCTCATGCTGCACAGAAATGAGATGTGCTGGACTTTTGGGTTTGGGACGAAGATGCTCAGGTTATATCAGGTGATGGAGCCCAGCTGTTGTGGGACCTGAGGCTGAGGCCTTAGGCTGACGGGGAGACAGGGACTATCACGGGGACAGGATTTCCACCAGCACCCAGAACACCTGGCTCCACTTCTTTTCTGCTGCTCTCCTTGGTTATTTTTTCTAACTCTGTTACAGTGAACCAAGGTCTCACGCTCAAATTGTTTCTGACTGGTCACTGTCCTAGAACTTTCACATACAAGCTTTTCTCTGAACATTTTGTCAGGGATTTTGTGCTTATGGACTTACTGTTTATTTTCCATTTTAATAGGTTTGTAGTGGTATTTGCTCTGGTGTTAGTTTGCATTTCCCTAGTGACTAATGATGTTGAGCATCTTTTCGTGTGTTTGGCATCTGGATCCCTCTTTACTTTAAAGTATTTGATGCTTAAAATGTTTTGCCAGTTTTCTAAAAATTGGGTTATATGTTTTCTTATTGAGACTTGAACATGTCCACAAAAGTGATTCTGGACACAAGTCCTTTATTAGATATGTGGTTTGCAAATATTGTCTCCTAGCTTGTGGCTTGTCTTTTTATCTTTTAAACAGTGTCTTTCAAAGAGCAGATTTCTTACTTTGATGAAGTCCTGTTTATCATTGTTTTCTATTATGGATCATACTTATGGTGTCATATTTAAGAAATCTTTTCTTAACCCAAAGATCTGTTCAATACTAACAGATAGTAACAAGTTGTTAGTAAGTGCTATTGACTCTTTAACTGGGTGTAATTTTCATTAGGTATCTGGTTTTTCAGTATAGCATTTTGTGGAGTATAAGATGCACCGTTTTAAAATGAACCACTAATGAAACTAAAGAAATACTTCACACTGAAGCTGTGTTGCAGCATTGAACTGTCAGTTGTAAGGTGTTTTCAGATTTCAGAGATATTAAAATATGGGGGGAAGAGTGTGTCAGAATCAGTGAAAAATGTTTTTCTTACTTGGGGATCTGTGGTTGGCTGTTGCCCAGGTTTATTATAGATCCTCCTGGAAGTGCCAGAACCTGGGATTTCTAATTGCTGGGAAGGCAGTAGTAACATGTTGTTGAATGAGTTTGGGTGATTTCTCTGAGCAGTGACCCAAGAGGAAAATGGCATGACTAGGAGAGAAGGCGACAAAACCCACAGGAGGGGAGTATGTGTGTGTGTGTATGAGAGTGGTCACGAGAGCACAGATCTGGGAGGGAGCGGGGTGGCCTGTGGCCACTGCAATAGCTGGAAAAAGGGTTGCAGAACGGGAAGGCCTCTGCCCCAGCGTTTAACCTGTCCTCACCTTAACCTTCCTCCTTTGTGAAACTAGGGCCCGTGTTTCCTGGGGCACCAGCTCTGGGGTCCGGAGGCTGTCATACTGCTCCAGGTTGTCAGACCAGCAAGGTTTTCTGGATGCTCGAACAGACTGTGCTCCTCAGTTGGCCAGCTGCTGTACAGATGTCTGTTCTTGTGCCCCAAGCTTGTTGAATTTCCCGTATTTGCCTTACAGAGAATTACCATACTGACAGAGTTACAGTGTGGCCTGAACTTACCTCAGGATTATTCACAGTGAGTTAGGCACAGTCCCTCTTTCTTCAGAGCTTGTCGCATGGTTTATTGGCTACTTGCTTGTGCCATGCGCCGTCTGTGTGTCTCCTGCCTTCTCCAGGAATCTGGGAAATGGAAGACAGTGGTGATGGGGTTAACAGTTTGCAGGTTTGGTTATATTAGATAAATTCCAGGAGTTTTAGAATTTGGACTAAAAACGACTTTGGAAGTAAGAGAAGTGGGATGAGAAGGGGAGAAAATAACTTTTTCATGCAGAAAATTGAGTTTATTTTAATTATTGCAGTTAGGACTGCATCAGTTCAAAGTATAGGACTAAGTGATGAGATTTGTGGTTTAATGGCTGGCTTGGAAACAGGGTTCAGCTAGCTGTGATTTTGGGACCAAACTGTGTTTGTATGGCCTACATGCTGAGAATAGTTGTTACGTTTTTAGATGTTTGAGAAGGAAAGAAAATGAAAAGAATACTGTTTTGTGACATGTGAAAATTTGAATTAGGGTTCTCTAGTGTTATTTACACGTTATCCGTGGGTACTTTTCCCTTATAACACAGCACTAGATCTAGACAGTTAGAAGAAAAAGAATCATATACTTGTCAACTGTAGAAGGTGTAGCATCTGATAGTTTTATTAAACTATGCTTGACTTTCTTTTCTTTTAACAGAGATATCGAACAAAACCATACTGTTGTAGCCTCTGTAAATACTCCACAAAAGTGCTTACTTCATTCAAAAATCATTTACATCGTTACCATGAAGATGAAATTGACCAAGAGCTGGTGATCCCTTGTCCAAACTGTGTGTTTTCCTCTCAACCCAGAGTTGTGGGAAGGCACTTCAGAATGTTTCATGCACCTGCTCGGAAAGTCCAGAACTACACTGTGAATATTTTAGGTGAAACTAAACCATCTAGGAGCGATGTGATAAGTTTTACATGTTTAAAATGTAACTTTTCAAACACTCTGTACTACAGCATGAAGAAGCATGTGCTGGTAGCCCATTTTCACCACTTAATTAATTCCTACTTTGGCCTGAAAACTGAGGAGATGGGTGAGCAACCAAGAGCTGACGACCCCCGTTCTACAGAGAAGATGCCCCTATCCGACAGATATTACTGTAAAAAGTGCAATGCCAATGCCAGCAGCCAGGATGCTTTAATGTACCACATCTTGACGTCGGATATACACAGGGATTTGGAGAATAAGCTTAGGTCTGTGATCTCAGAACATATTAAGAAGACTGGACTTTTGAAGCAAATGCATATTGCTCCAAAACCAGCTGCACGTGTGGCTGTACCACCCAACAGCAGTGCTCCGGGCATCCCAGCCGCATCTCCTTGCTTCCACCTTGCCTTGCCGCAGAACAGTCAGAGCCAGACTGTGGTACAGCCAGTTCAGGGTGCACCCCCTCCGGTGACTGTGGCCTCGGGCGCTTCTGGAAGCCTCACCCACTCCCCGCCTGCTGTTGCCCAGTCTCACGTGACTCTGGTCTCCAGTCCTCTGCAGGTGGGCCAGAGCAGCCTCCCTCTGCCGCCCGCAGCGCCTCAGCCTGTCTTTCTCTCTCGTGGAGTTCCGCTGAATCAGGCAGCAAAGCCTCCCGTGCTTCCCTTGACTCAGCCAGTGCGACCTGTAAATACGTCTGTCGGAGCTGGTGTCCTCCCCATAAACCAGACCATCCGCCCGGGGCTTTTGCCCCTCAACCAGCCTGTTGGACCCATAAGCAGACCAGTTGGGCCTGGAGTTCTTTCGGTAAATAGACCTGTTGCGTCTGGTGTCCTTCCTGTCAACCCCTCTGTCACCCCTGGAGTTCTTCAGGCGGTCTCGCCAGGGGTGATTTCTGTGAGTCGGACAGTCCCGTCAGGGGTCCTTCCTGCGGGACAGATGACCCCTGCTGGGGTTATCCCTTCAGGACAGACAGCAACTTCCGGGGTTCTCCCTGCTGGCCAGGTGGTTCAGTCAGGGGTGCTCCCCGTTGGCCAGACGGCCCCGTCGGGGGTGCTCCCCACGGGGCTGACGGTCCCGCCGCGGGTGCTCCCTCCCGGCCAGACGGTCCCACTGAGGGTTCTCCCTGCAGGCCAGGTGGTCCCACCTGGGCTCCTTCCTCCCAACCAGACGGTCTCGTCAGGGGTTCTCCCTGTGAACCAGGGCATGAACTCTGGTGTTCTTCAGCTCAGCCAGCCTGTCGTGTCAGGGGTCCTCCCTGTGGGCCAGCCGGTGAGGCCGGGGGTCCTGCAGCTTAATCAGTCCGTGAGTACCAACATCCTGCCTGCACATCAGCCCATTAGACCCGGGGCTTCGCCAAACACCGCTTTCCTAACGTCAGGCTCTATTCTCAGACAGCTGATACCCACAGGGAAACAAGTGAATGGGATCCCCACATACACACTTGCCCCAGTATCTGTCACTTTGCCTGTGCCCCCTGGAAGTGTCGCCACTGTTGCCCCCCCACAGATGCCCATCCAGCTCCTGCAGTCGGGCACGGCTGCACAGATGGCCAGCTCCATGGCCAGCCTGCCCTCCCCACCAGTGGTGGTAAATGCCACTCAGAATATGTTCATTCAGCCTTCTTCGTCTGTGGCAGAGGCAAATCAGGTGCTCAGACAGGCAAAGCAGTGGAAAACCTGTCCAGTTTGCAACGAGCTCTTCCCTTCCAATGTCTACCAGGTCCACATGGAAGTGGCACATAAGCACAGCGAATCCAAATCCGCCGAAACCCTGGAGCCGGAAAAGTTGGCGGCATGTGCACCGTTTCTAAAGTGGATGAGAGAGAAAACAGTTCGGTGTTTGTCCTGTAAGTGCTTAGTCTCTGAGGAGGAGCTTATCCGCCACTTACTGGTGCACGGCCTGGGGTGCGTGTTCTGCCCGTGCACTTTCCACGATATTAAAGGCCTCTCAGAGCATAGTAGGGCTATGCACCTCGGGAAGAGGAGACTGCCCGGGGACTACAGTGACAAAGGATTTCAGCTGGATGTTGATGCCAATGGCAGCCTGCTGTTTCCCCACCTTGACTTCATCACCATCTTGCCCAGGGAGGAGCTGGGTGAACGAGAGGTCTACTTGGCCGTCCTGGCTGGGATACACTCCAAGTCGCTGGTGCCCGTGTACATCAAAGTGAGGCCGCAGACCGAGGGTGCGCCCGGGAGGCCTGGCAACCAGGCGCTGACCTGCCCCTTTTGCTTCGGCACCTTTGTGACGGCTGAGGCGTACGAGCTGCATCTGAAGGAGCGGCACCACATCATGCCAACAGTCCACACGATTTTGAAATCTCCGGCTTTCAAGTGCATCCACTGCTGTGGGGTTTACACGGGCAACATGACTCTGGCAGCCATTGCCATACATCTGCTGCGCTGCCGCAGTGCTCCAAAGGACAGCAGCTCAGGCCTGCAGGTCCAGCCTAATTTTATTGAGAACAGTGAACTGCTTTTAGTCAACGGTGAGGTGATACACGACTCCAGTTTTTCTGTAAAGAGGAAGATGCCTGATGGCCAGTTTGGGGCTGAAGAGCAGAGGGACGGCGCGGAGCGGCCTCTCGTCACGAACGCTGACACAGAGCCGTCCCCGGAGAAGGTGATGAGCGCCGTGCCTTCTAAGAGACAGAGGAACGAAGGCAGGACGGAGGCGCCCCTTGTGCATGACGACGCTCTCCAGGTTTTAGCATTAAATCCCAAAAGATACGAAGACCGTTCTTATGAAGAAAAAAAGCAGTTTCTTAGAGATTATTTCCACAAGAGACCATATCCCAGTAAAAAGGAAATAGAACTGTTATCCTCACTCTTATGGGTGTGGAAAATTGACGTGGCTTCATTTTTTGGAAAAAGAAGGTATATTTGCATGAAAGCAATAAAAAATCATAAGCCTTCTGTACTTTTAGGCTTTGATATGTCTGAACTTAAAAATGTTAAACACAGATTGAAATTTGACTATGAACCACAAAACTTGTAAAAAAATTAGGAAATCTAAAGTACTAGATAATTAGTAGTCTTTTTCAATTGAGATTTTTTAAAATGTTATTTTCTTCACTGTATGTTGAACTAATCAATTTCAGTGGTCTTTATGCTGCTCTTTAGATTTATTTCAGGTGCTCAGAAAGACTTCTATATAAAGAACTGAATAGTTCTTTCAAATTTATTGTTTCCTGCAGCTTGATTTTGTAACAGTTGTTTTTCATTTTTTCCTGTCATGTAAACGAAATCTTTTGATATTTCATGCATGCCTTGTTTTCCCAGTAGTGTCAGTATCGTATGATAAAAACTGAAATCTATATATGTTTGTTTTTCATTTAAGGAAATTTCAGCTTGTTTCAGAATACTTGATTAACTGCGAATTAAAACTGCTCTCCCTCAGCTTCACAAGTAGCAGCAGATGATACAGTAAATGTTTAGAGAAGTGAGTAGAAGCCCCTGTGACATGTCTGGTTCCTTAAGGATGCACTGCATTAACTTATGCTGATTTCTTCTTGTAAGGTATTTGCTTATTAGATTATACTTTTGATTTACGTTTTTTCAGGTTTGTCCTAATAGCTGTTTTTGACTGTAACTCAGAAAACCAAATGTTTTCATTTGTTAAAAATATACTGAACCTGAAGTCTGGTATTAAAGCTCATAAGTCAAGAGTTATTTTACAAATAAAGTAATTCTGTAGGTACAAAAATACTTCTCAGTGTAGACTTTTCCCCTCTTTTTCATACGCTGATAAGTCTTTTCTCCATTCAAAGATATGACAATAAATCTTTAGTGCCTTTAGAACAAACACTGAAAACACACACACAAGCTCTCCTCCTAACCTAACTGTTCATAAACCAGTGAAAGGGAAGGACTGTGTTGTTACTCAGGAATAAAATGTTGGCCCCTGGGTGTGGCTACTAATTGAAATTTAAACACAGGTTTTCAGGGGTCAAGGTGAAATGAGTAGACCGGAGCGAGGCTCCTGGTTGGTGTATTAAATCTCTGACGGTTTCCTAGAGGTAAATGTATTCATTTTGGGGAAATGGGCTTTCCCATAGCCTAGTTGTCCAGGTTAGTGGGTTGGGGTATTGCCAAGGAGCTCAAGTGTATTACTCTCCTTTGGACAGCTAAGCCTCCGTTTTTTCACACAATATAAAATAACTTAAAGCACCAGAAGCAGTAATGGAGACCATCCAGTTTAGACCTTAAGTCGTAGTGCTGGTGATACACAGCAGAGGCACCTGTGCAACATACTCAGAAGATAAGACAGTCTCTGGGAAATAAGATAATGTTACCGTACGGATTTTTAAAATATAATAGCTGCATGTCATTGCTATAATGTGCATTTTTGAGGCAGTCGTGAAACTGGTGTGTGATTGTTGGTGTGCTCTGTTGTAAATTCAAAGAGCTTGTTCAAGTTTTTTTTTTTTTTTTACCTATTGTTTTCAGAGTGTCTATTTTGAATTAAAACTTGTTACACCACTGCAAGTAGAATTGTTTAATTCTTTTAACTGTTAAAACATCACGGTGACTCAGGAACAATCTAAACGTGGAAGTAGATACCATATTTATTTTCTAAAAAACATTACTTGTCATTGTGAAAATAAGCACAACCCAGAAGGGCTAACTAATTACAGGGTCACAAAATAGATGTGGCTAGAGATCCTTGCCGTGTCTGGCAGTGGCTGGGAGTCGGCCTTTCTCCAGGTTGTGCTCTGTGCCGAACGGCGCAGCTTGCCGTCTGCATGGTTTGACCCTCCTTCAGTTGTGCACGTTAGGGGTTCTGTTGGCATTGGGGCCTGATCATTCTTTGCTCGGGTGACTGTCCTGCCCACTGCAGGATCGGGGCAGCATCCCTGGCCTCTACCCTCCAAGTCAGTAGCACCTCCACCCACCCCCCCGGGCTGGCAGATGTGTCCCTGCCAGGTGTCCCTGTGGGGCAGCATCAGCCCCTGAGGAGAACCACTGTGATGAAGGAATTCTGATTTCTAATTGTATTTCAGCTTTTGATGTGGAGTCTTTTTATAGTATGCTAGTTACTGGTTATTAAATAATGTTTTAGGCTTATGGATCAAAATCTGATATAAGCTGAGCTTCAAAAAGCACATGGGAGTTCTTGCAAATGTGAAAAATGAGTAAATTTATTACTGTTTTTGGCTCTGCCGTGCGGCATGCGGGATCTTAGTTCCCTGACCAGGGATTGAACCCGTGCCCCCTGCAATGGAAGCGTGGAGTCCTAACCACTGGACTGCCAGGGAAGTCCCTAAATGTATAATTTGCAAATGAAAAACTAAACTATAGATAAAGAGTGGTGGAGGCTTTTAAAACTATTCCATTAAAAGATTAGAAATTGAGAAGGAAAGGAGACAATCCTTTTTATGACCACAGTTACGAATAATTGTATACTTAAAAAATTTTTTTAATCTACATAGCATGAACTCTAAAAATATTTCATATTTGGAGACACTGCTTGGGAAAGATCCTCCGTGTTCTCCTTGCTGCAAGTAATAAATCCTCCCTTCTCCTACCCTCTTCCCCCCAGATTACATATTTGAAGTCTATTCAGTGAAAGACAAATTAGAATGTAGGATACTATTTTAGCTTCTGAATTCTGTTAACACATCTTTGTTTTGGATGTTATTTTTTAATAACTAGGAACCACATCACTTCATTTGTTACAGTGACTAATAAATGAGAGACAGTAATTCAGGAGTGCTCCAGAAAGCTTTTCATCCACCAAATAGGATAAGCACCTTCACCACCCACACCTTGGGTTAATTCTTTTGGTCACTGCTCTCCCACGCGTCCCTCAGCATGCTGCTTCCAGAATGAAACTGCCAGCAAATCTCAGTCTGTCGGATTGCCTTAGCAACTCAGCTGAGGAACAAGTCGGCTTTGATTTCACCTTGTCCTAAGGCCCATGAATGTTTTCTTTAGAAAGCTGCAGGCGAGTGAGGTAGGAAGGGCTGAGTGTGGACCCTACGGCTCTCGAGGACAGTAGGCCTCGGAGTCTGACCGTGCAAGAAGCTGCGGGACTCCGACACAGCTGCAGGAGTGCCTGCCTTCAGTTTCTGTGATGTGGGCCACAGGGCTGGCATGAGGGCAGGCAGACAGCAGAGATGGCTGTGTCGAGGACAGTGCTGGGTGCGAGGGCAGTGTTGGTACCACAGTGGCTTGAAGACTACATGGTATAGGTGGTGTCCGCCCACTCTAGCCCCTTCACCCTCATCAGTGAGATCAAACAAAACATAGCCAATCAGTGAAGAAGCCAGGCCGGTCCTGAAAAACCAACGGGGGCCAGAAGACCCTCATCCACATACCACCAGATAACCACAAAAAACTAGCCTTCTGTGTCACTACACTGGACTGGTACTCCCGGGCCAAGGGGCTCTTCCAGGAATCCCTGGTCCGGGTGGTTCTCAGGAAAGGGCTGTTGATCATATGAGACTTGTCAGTTGGCCTCCCTGGTGCTGTGGACACATCATCCTCTCCCTCAAGCTCAGGCCAGTTCAGTCTCCCTTGCAGAAGCCATGTGGTTCTGGTTCTTCATTCAGTTTTGAAATAAGACCTCTGGAAATCCTACGCTGTGCTGTAGTTGGGCAGCAGCTGGGCCAGGCCTGCAGTAGACGGTTGCTCTTCTGCCCCCGAGTTCCCAGGGGTGTGTGGCCAGGGAGGGCAGTCGCCCACCTCCTGTTACCCTTTTCCAACAGCTCTTCACATATGGTTATGTGCAGCTGTCTAAGAGTTCCCTAAAGAAAGCAACAACCCTGACCAATTAAGAAAAGAAAAAACGGCGCCCAAACACTAACCTAGTTTTTACATTGTTTTTAAACAGACCTTCCTAGTAGATAATAAACATTTATCAACAGTTTACTATTGCTAGGAAATGGGCCGAGTATTTTAAGGACAATGATAATGATCTACTTAGTGCTTACTCAGGCTGTGCACAGCTGACATGCATTTTAACTCTCAACAATCCTACAAGGTAAATGGTAGTACCTCGTTTTGCCTAAAAGGAAACTGAGGCATGGAGAGGTTAAGTAAGTTGCCCAAGGCAGGGAGCTAGTTAGGTGAAAGGAGCTATAGGGCGATACCTGAGGGCCGAGCGTCACGCTCTTAGCTGGGATGATACATTCCTCTGTCCACGTATTTCCCCACTTAAGCCTCATAATACTCTTAGGATGTAGGTTTTATTTTATCTGCATTTTAAAGATGAAGAAAGGGATCCAAGGTAGAGTGACCAGCTGTACCAGTTTACTCAGGACTGAGGGATTTCTCTGAACTTTCAGTACCAAAACTGGGAGCATCCAGGCAGGTGGGGATAAGTTGGTCACCCTACTCAGAGGTCAGTTCACCCCCCACGGTGACATGTCCCTTAACTGATGCAGTACTGGCTGTAATAAATCTCTGTCTGCTCTCTCTAGACGCACACGTAGCCCTTTAGGTGTCGAGATATACAGGGTCTCCTGATCCTAAATGGTTACAGCACCAACAGTAACAGTGCCCTCCGGGTGCCAGGTGGTGTTCTGAATGCTTTGCGTAATGAACTCAATGACATGGTATGTTGTGAATGAAAAGTGAAAGGAGGGAAGTCCTGGTTAGAGCAACAATAAAAGAAGTACACACAGATTTGCTATTTAGATATCTTAGAATGTCTCCCCATGTTACTAAATAGAGTCCCTGCTGAACTATCAACTAAGGAATAAAAATTCCAACTATGAGGTACTGCCAGAAAACTTTTCTTTAGTTTTTTTTTTTTTTTTTAATATTTATTTATTTATTTATGTATTTGGCTGGGCCGGATCTTAGTTGTGGCATGCGGGATCTTCGTAGAGGCATTCGGGATCTTCAGTTGCGGCATGCGAACTCAGGTGCAGCATGTGGGGTCTAGTTCCCTGACCAGGGATTGAACTCGGCCCCCCTGCATTGGGAGCTCAGAGTCTTAGCCACTGGACCACTAGGGAAGTCCCACTTTTCTTTAGTCTTAAAAACTTAATTTCATTCTCTTACTGATAGTTATAATTTTAATGTTCTCAAACCAGTTCCTTTTTCATAGGTGCTGAGAGTAAATATCTAAACATGCATTCCTTAACATAAAGCTTCACCTTGTAGCACACCTGCTGATTTATACTTATGGAATCTATTTTTTCTGTTATGCAGTTATTAAATCTCAGCTTTAGAATTTTTCTAGTTTTTGATAACCTGTCCTAATTACTACTTAGTTTTTAAAATTTAAAAGTTTAAAAATCATTTTAGCAATAAAGATGTTCTAGAGGGAAACTCTTCATAGTAAGTGAATGTGCCCTAAGAACATACTACTTGTAACAGTGCCGAGTAGTTACTTTCTTTCAGATTCGAAACCTAGGATTTTCTTAATTTGTGGTCCATGAACCATCTGAGTAAAAAGTGTAAACACTGATGAAAGTTAAAGTCTAGATTATATTATCAGATTTTTCATAATATACAGATAAGATTACAATTTACTGGCACTATCAGCCTCAAAGGCCTATGTTAATGACACAGGAAAACAGCCTAAATTTTATGCTTATTTGGGATCAGATATCTAGGAGGGTTACCTTGTAAAGTAGATTAAAATCCAAATCAAAATCTGTTGTATCTGACAGGGATCTCTTAAGGCCACCATATTGGCAGGTGGAAAACAAATACTAACACCATTCACTCAGATGACCTAGCTCACTTTTTTGTTTTTTTTTAAGTCTTTATTGAATTTGTTACAACATTGCTTCTGTATTATGTTTTGGTTTTTTGGTCAGGAGGCATGTGGGATGTTAGCTCCCTGACCAGGGTTCAAACCCACACCCCTTGCACTGGAAGGCAGTCTTAACTACTGGACTGCCAGGGAAGTCCCCTAGCTCACATTTTGAGAGGGAAAACGTATATAACGCTGCTAAATAGTAGTTAACATTTGTTTTTCACAGCCTGTTAAAGAAGGTGCTTCCCAAACCACTTTTCTTTATCCCACTCATAAAATCATGAGCAGTGTTCGTTTGCTTTTAAACAAACAAAAAATTACATAAATTCCTTTTCAGAAGGAAAACTTTAACAATTAAAATTTAGAATTTTATAATATTTAAATTATAAATCAAACTTCAGCCATATAGGTATGTTTGCTATGAACAAACTAAGATCCTGTGGTCATACTATCAAATGCAAATTCAGAATTAGTTGTCATAAATGAATATATTTTTTCAGAAATTAGTTGCTTACAGTTTACAATCCACGATATGGAAAGTTTAATATATTAATTTACCATTTGCCTAAACATAATCTAGAGAAAATTGAATAATAGCAACGAATAATGGTTCGGTAGTTTTTCTTAAAACAACGTTTCTATATAGATCTATCTTGAGCGTTAGCTGAGTTGTAAAATCCGTAAAAACAACAGTTTTGTTAGAGTTTATAGATAAGTTGACTCATTTTGCCTCCCCCATCCTCTGTGGAGCAGCTTTCAGAATTGTTAGACTGAAGACCCAGAAAATCCTACATTGTCTATGAAATAGTGATACTGACACACATACACACACACAAATGCACACACAAGTTAATATGATATCAAACTTAGACTACATCTCACAGATTCTAGAAGGAGTTTCTATGCAGACTTAGATTTAAGGTCTTCTCATTACAAGGAAAGCACCTTTGGTCCTAAAAAGGACAGGAGATTTACCCTCAGTTTGCTGTTGTCTTGTGGAAGATGACTTAAGAAAACACTGGGAAAGTCATGAGATCATTTTAAAGAAATTATGCATTTTGCAGGGAAGGTAATTTTTGGTTATTTTTAAAATTTAATTTTGTCTAGATTTTATATGTGCTTTCAAATAACTAACTGGAGTGGCTATGTACACCAATAAGACAACTTACACAGGAGAAGGAGGGCAGCTGATGCAGGAATTTCTGAAGCTCACTGGGGAAGCCTAAGTTTAGCCCTGCCAGTGGCTTGCTCCCCACTCCAGTCACATGACTCCACGCATGTTAGCAGAGGCCTTCTCACTACGTTCAGCTCTAAGGTGAGTGCCCTTCTAATAACTTATCAGAAGATCAGTAGCCTCGCACCAGAACTCACATTGTTATCACAGTAGTTCTTGGTGCCCTGTTTCCTTGTTGCCATATATTTCACTGCTGACCTTGTTTTTATTTTATTTATACCTGTTTTTATACAGGTGGTGGTAGTGACCATCTTGGTCCAATAAGTCACTAATTTAGAAGTAAGCAGGATACACATATATCAACACGCAGTACGTAGAGTTTTCTAACCATATCCTAGCTATTGGCATTGCCAATTTTTTGGCCTCTACATAACATTCTGTGTTACATGATTTGATGACTAAAGGTGAAGCTGGGATACTAAAAATAAATGTATTGTTATTGACAACATGGAATCAACTCAGAATTTTAAAAACGAAAATGGAAAATCTTGGTAAATTCATTATGAGATCTATTCAGTAATCAAAGTAGATTGACATTACTGTGATTACAGGTTCTTATCTATCTGAGTCCCACTTAGAAATGAATCTTTAAATATATGTTTAGAACTGCACACTTTTTTTTTTTTTTGGGCTGTGCCACACGGCTTGCGGGATCTTAGTTCCCCAACCAGGGATTGAACCTGCGCCCTCCGCAGTGAAAGCATGGAGTCCTAACCACTGTACCACTGGGGAATTCCCAGAATTGTACACTGTTGTCCAAATGAAACATATCTTATTTCCAGGATCAAAATACCCATAATGTCTGAGGGTTGCAGTGTAATTAAATGATATCCTCAATCTAATTTCTCAACACTTAAGAAGTTCAGGGTGTGAACTACTTAACCTTACTCTGCCATCTGAGAAGCTACGCCGGTTCTGGCTGTACTGTGCCTGTTTTTCCATTCACAAAATGGCAGGTGGGGAGAGGTGATTCCTTCTGTGTGTCATAAGAAATGGCCTCAGTATAATCATATGTTTTATTTTCAATGCACTAGAAATAGAGAATGGGTCTTTGCCAATTCCTGGACAGTTAGTAATTAACTGCTTCCTTGCGATGACTTGTGTAAGGATAGATTATCAGTTGGCATCAGTGCATTCCTGTCCTGCAGGGTTGCCAGAGTGTCTACAAAAAACACTAGACACCCAATGTCTTGTAATAACCTATAATGGAATATAATCTGCAAAAAAGCCTAGTCACTGTGCTGTATGCCTAAAACTAACACAATGTTGTACATCAACTATACTTCAATTAAAAAAAAGACCAGACAAAGAGTTCAGAACACAGTATATTCTTGAGGGTAACCATAAGAGTCTTTTGCCTTCTAATATAAAGTCCACCTCAATCTAGATCATTTGGTTGTAACTCAAACTATGTAGACTAGCATAAAAGTCTAAGGGATTGTCTTTCATTACATTTCTCCATGCACCCCGCATGGTCAGGACCTTTTGCCCATGAGGATAAGCAATGTGAAGGAAGACAGTGGCAGAATGATTAATTTTCTTTGATTTAAAATTTAATATTCATTTATTTAAAAAATTAAGCTGCTGTCTACATTTGGTAATGTTATATTCTTCCAGTAGTGGTTTCTCACTGCTAAGATGCTATTTGTGTGCATAGTCAAAGATTATCAGCAACATTATTTTGTAAGTATTTCACTATCGGGATAGTATTGTAGACTTTTCTTCCTAAAGCAGTAAAGTACCTTTGGACCAGGTTTTCCTGGGTATGTGCTATATATATCTGTCTGCCTATCATAGTTTATATTGATTGAGATGATATGTCCAGTAGTAGAAAGATGCTAATAAAAATGCAAAGGGCAACTTGAGTCCCAGTAAAACAAGGTGAAGTGCTTTGACTGTTGAGTTCATCTGAAGCTGTCAGAATATGTTACACACATCAAGTGTGTCTGCCTCACTTCAGGGGCTTTAGGGAAGTGGGAGGTGCACTTCCACGTACAAGACGTGCAGAGTCCCTACAAACCTAAAATCTAAAAGAAAAGGGTGAGGCTAGAACAAGTTACTCTGATGACATAATTTTGGATAAATGTGGTCTTCATTACTGCATAACGTATTATAGGTTTCTAAAATTTGTCAAAATCAGCCTTTCATGTTGGACCTTTTGCGTTCAGTGGTTCCGTCCCTCGTCACTGGAGGCTCCGGGGGTTTGTTCATGCATGTGTGACTTGGGTCTGTGTTTACATGGCTTCAGCCCCTTCCCCCTGGTTCGTTCTCATATTTTCACCTGAGCCCACCTGTGAGTTGGCATTAAATTGCCACAGACTGAAGCGTGAACTGCCCTAGAGATTTAAATCCTAACGTTGATTCCTTGCCAGGTGCTAGTTACAAAATCATAACCTGAAATGAAAAGATGGTAAATAGATCAAATAGCTTTTTTTTTCTGTTGCAAATTCGGTTGGCATCTGAATATTTGGATAGATTAATTAAAAATCCAAATATCTTGGTAATTTAAATATATGACTGTGTCTTAGTGTTTAAATCACAGCAATGTTTGAGATATAATCCAACATACCCGCAAACTCATCAGCTGTCCTTAGAAGTCTTCAAGACTCCTGTCTGAATCTTTGTTCTGTAATAAAGAAACATTAGTTTAGGATTAACTGAATTTGTGCATTTGATTTATGAATAAAAATTCTTTTTTAAGTTTTTAACGACTGTGCAAAGAATAATGTTGGTTATTAACTTGGTAATTTGAATTGCAAAACTTTTTACATGGAATGCTTATGTTTTTAAGTTGATAGCGTTGCTTAATAGAAGTAACTATTAATTCAGTTTGATTAACTTGTTTCCATTATCGCCATTTGTAAAACCTGACAGGAATTTTACAAATGAGCAGGGGCTGAGGTGCTTTCTGACTTGTATTAATTTTAAAGGCTACATTTTCAAAACCTCTTGATCACGTGCAATGGTGCCATGCTAAGTATGCGATGCAGCCACTGAAGATGGCGACCAGTGTGGTTGTAGATGGGCACATGTAGCCACGAGGTACCTCACTCATCCATTCGTCGTTCCCAGCTACTTCAGTGGTGATGCCAGAGGGAGCAGACTTGCCTCAGGTGTGCCCTGAGCCCGAATCCAGCACCTGTGCCCTGTCGACTAAGAACCGTGCCTTCCTGAGCTGCTTCCTTAACGAAGGTTCATACTCCTTGGGCCCTATGCGTTGTTTGATGGTAAATGAGGCTTTCTTTAAAGGCAAGTTTTGAGAGTTCCAATAAGAAATAGGTGTGATTTTTTTTTTATGTTTCAATAGAAAATGGTTCTGAGAGTATGTATTTTGCATTTGCTTAGTACCTGCAGTCTGCCCACCTGAGTCTCTTGACAATCCTGTGGAAGAGATAAGTTAGGCTTTGCTTCTTGCTGATGAGCAAACTGGCCCAGAGAGGTAAACGACTTTTCTTAGGCCGTATGATACAGTGGTTGGCAGAGCCAGATCTAAATTGGAGTTACTGACTTATTTTCTAGCATGCGCTACCTCCCCATGAAGATAAGTCTTTAAAAAATAATGTTTTAACGTGTGATAACAGATGACCTCAGTGAGAGAGAAATGGGGAAGCTGCTCAATCAACCCAGGTGCAGCCGAGGCTGCTCACTGGTGGAGGGGAGGGAGAAGAGGCCAGCAACACCTGGGAGCACTTGAAGCAGCACCTGAAAGTGGGGTCCTTGGAACAGGAATCCAACAGGCCTGCTGCTTTAAACTGATGTGATTCCCACAAATTGAAGGAAACGGCAAACTGACGCAACTTGTATTTGACTTTCAGATTCTCCAACAGTGTTTTTCAACCTGGGAAGGGCTGAACACCCTACAAAGATTAAGGAGGGTGAGAAAGAAACACTTTCAAAGCTGGACAGCCCTAAAGCCCAAGCGAATCGCAAGCTGCTAACAGCAGTGCACGTGACTGCGGGATCTCCACCCCCGACCCTGACGTCAGCAAACCTTCCCGTGGTCTTCAGCAAGGACGGATTCTGCTCTGGACGGCCCAGAACTTACTTGAAGAAAGCGTTCTGCTGTTTGAAGAGGTCAGGATAAGTGTTGTCTGAGAGGATGTGAGTGATTCCGTGGCCCCGGAGCCTGCCTGCTCTGACACCTCGGCCTTGCCTCATTTCAGGTTCAGAGAAAATTCAAGTCTCCGGCTCCACCAAAACCCTACGACACTAGCTCCACCCCTTCAGCAGAGGCACAGCCCAGTGGCGAGGAGGAACCCCTCCAGGGTGGCTGGAGCACCTTCTCCTGACACAGGCTGCCCTTCCAAGGTGGGTGATGGTGTCTCACTAATCGCTGTGCCAGCTGGGCTTGTGCAAGGATAGTGTAAAAGGCTTTGTTCTTTAAAACATGTAGAGTAGGGCTTCCCTGGTGGCGCAGTGGTTGGGAGTCCGCCTGCTGATGCAGGGGACGCGGGTTCGTGCCCCGGTCTGGGAAGATCCCACGTTGGGCCCGTGAGTCATGGCCGCTGGGCCTGCGCGTCCGGAGCCTGTGCTCCGCAATGGGAGAGGCCACAGCAGTGAGAGGCCTGCGTACCGCAGGGGAAAAAAAAACAAAAAAAAAACCTGTAGAGTATAAGTGGCACATGAGTCCTGTCTTTGCTGCAAGGGTCTGGGGTTCATCCCGTGCTTC
This sequence comes from Hyperoodon ampullatus, assembly GCF_949752795.1. Lineage (NCBI taxonomy): Eukaryota > Metazoa > Chordata > Mammalia > Artiodactyla > Ziphiidae > Hyperoodon > Hyperoodon ampullatus. The sequence continues at coordinate 89,323,278 of NC_136926.1, forward strand.
TCCTTTGGGTACTGAATTCTGCATTCAGTTAGGAAGCATCACATTCAAGTTACTCCTTGTCCCCAGACCTCACTGCCCTCACCTTTCTGCCTGGAACGCTCCAAGCCACGCTTAAAGCAGCTACTCCTTTTGTTCCTCAAACTAAGACCAGCGTGATCCTTAGATTCATTGTCGAGAAATTAATGTAATCTGGGAACGTGTCATGTGACCTTTAAGGCCCATTCATGCACGGACCCCAAAATTATTCATTGCTCCACATATTCCTATCAGACCACAGGTCAGCAGGGCAGTGTGTGTGTGCAAAAGAATGTTTGTACACAGGCACCTGAAAAGAGAGGGAAGGAGCCTGGATGAACAAATCAGCTAAGAATCCAAAGCATTATTTCTAGACTGCTTATGACCAGAAATTTGTACTCATTCCTTTTTTCCCCCAATTTAAAAAATTTTAGAATACATGTAATATAAAATCTACCATCTTAACCATTCTTAAGTGTACAGTTTGGTGGCATTTAAATACATTCATATTGTTGTGGAACCGTCACCACCATCCATCCAGGGAATTTTTTTTTTTTTCCGGTACGCGGGCCTCTCACTGTTGTGGCCTCTCCCGTTGCGGAGCACAGGCTCCGGACGCGCAGGCCCAGCAGCCATGGCTCACGGGCCCAGCCGCTCTGCGGCATGCGGGATCTTCCCGGACCGGGGCACGAACCCGTGTCCCCTGCATCGGCAGGCGGACTCTCAACTACTGTGCCACCAGGGAAGCCCCAGGGAACATTATTATCTTCCCAAATTGAAACGCTGTCTCTATTCAACACTAACTCCCATATTTCCCCTCCCCCAGCCCCTGGAACCCAGCATTCTACTTTCTGTCTCTATGTATGATTTTGCCAACTCTAGTGATCTCCTTTAAATGGAATCATTCAGGATTTGTCCTTTTGTGACTGGCTCATTTCACTCAGCATAATTCCTCCAGTTTCATCCATGTTGTGGTGTGTGTCACAGTGTCCTTCCTCTTAAAGGCTGAATATTTGGTCACATGTATTTCCGTTTTTTGTTTATCTGTTCATCCTTTGATGGACACTGGGGTTACTTCCACGGTTTACCTACTGTGAACAAAGCTGCTGTGAACATGGGTGCCAAGATGCCATGCTCATTTGCTTTCAGTTAACGCTCAGCATGTCTGGGCTCCCGTGAGGCTCAGCTATGACCTCTATGTGTCCGGGGAGATGGGCTGCAGAAGCCCTTGCTGCACCTGGTGAGAGATGAGATGTGACTCCCTTCTTTGTGTTTTTCTGTATTTTACAAATTTTCTAAAATTAAAGTGCGTTTATTTAGTTCTTTAAAAATACAAGGAGTGTATCATCTAACAGTGCTACCAGTTGGGAAAGGTGATTAAATCCAATTGACCCACACATAAGTGAGATCACTGTATTTGTCTTTCTCTGACTTACTTCACTTAGTGTGATGCCTTCAAGGTCCATCCATGTTGTCACAAATGGCAAGAGTTTATTTTTTATGGCTGAGTAGTATTCCATTGTATGTATGTGTGTGTATTTATGTAAATATATATTAATGAGAATTATATGTATATAATTACACTAGGCCTGTCTATATTTTCTTTATATATTTAGGAGCTCCTATGTTGGGTGCATAAATATTTACAATGTTATATCCTCTTGTGGATTGACCCCTTTATCACTATGTAATGCCCTTTTTGTCTCTTATTACAGACTTTGTTTTAAAGTCTCTTTTGTCTGATATAAGTATAGCAGCCACAGCTTTCTTTTGGTTTCCATTTGCATGGAACATCTTTTTCCATCCCTTCACTTTCAGTCTGTGTGTAATGGAGACAGCATATAGATGAGTCTGTTTTTTTTTAATCCATCAGCCACTCTGTCTTTTGGTTGGAAAATTTAATCCATTTAAATTTAAATTTATTATTGATAGGTATGTACTTATTCCCATTTTGTTAACTGGTTTCTGGCTGTTCTGTAGTTCCTCTATTTCTTCTTCTCTTGCTCTCTTCCTTGTGGTTTGATTACTTTCCTTAGTGCTGTTCTTAGAGTCCTTTCTCATTACCTTTTGTGTGTCTGCTATAGGTTTTTGTTTTGTGATCACCATGAGGCTCACATCTAACAATCTATATTTTTGACAGTCTACTTTAAGTTGATAACAACCTAACTTTGAACACATTCTAAAGCTCTACATCTCTAAAGCCCCCCCAACATTTTATGTTGTTGAAGTCACATTTTACATCTTTCATCTTGTATATCCCTTAATATTATTGTAGTTATCGTTACTTTTACTACTTTTGTCTTTTAACATTTATATTAGCTTTGTAAGTGATTACTGCACTACCTTTACCTTTATCAGTGAGAATTATACTTTCATATGTTTTCTTCTTAATAATTAGAGCTTAAAGTCATCCTTTTAACATTTCTTTTAAGGCCAGTTTAATGCTGATGAACTGCATTAGCTTCTGCTTCTCTGGAAAACTCTTTATCTCTCTTTCAATTCTGATTGATAACTTTGCCAGGTAGAATATTCTTGGTTAGAAATTTTTTTCTTTCAGCACTTTGAATATATTGTGCTACCCCTTCCTGGCCTGCAAAGTTTCTGCTGAAAATACTGCTGATAGTATTATGGGGGGGTCTCTTGTATGTAATAAGTTGTTTTTCTCTTGCCGCTTTTTTTGGAAGTATAGTAGATTTACAATATTACATTAGTTTCAGGTGTACAGCATAGTGAATACATATTTTTATAGATTATACTCCATTAAAAATTATTATAGAATCATGATTATAATTCCCTGTACAATATATCCTTGTTGCTTATCTATTTTACACATAGTATTCAATAGTTTCTATAACTTAATCCCATCCCCCTAACATGCTCCTCCCCACTTCCCTCTCCCCAGTGGTAACCACTAGTTTGTTTTCTATATCTGTGAGCCTGTTTCTGTTTTGATATATACATTCATTAGTTTTATTGTTTAGATTCCACAAATAAATGACATCATACGGTATTTGTCTTTCTCCGTCTGATTTATTTCACTAAACATAATATTCTCTAGGTCCATCCACATTGCTGCAAATGGCAGTGTTTCATTTTTTGCTTATGGCTGAGTAATATTCCGTGTGTGTGTGTGTATGTGTTGTATCATTTATCCATTTGTCTCTTGATGGACACTTACGTTGCTCCCATATCTCGGCAATTGTAAATAATGCTGCTCTGAACGTTGGGGTGCATGTATCTTTTCAAATTAGTGCTTTGATTTTTTTCTGGATAATACCCAGGAGTGGAATTGCCAGGTCATATGATAGTTCTGTTTTTAGTTTTTTGAGAAAGCTCTGTACTGTTTTCCACAGTGGCTTCACCAATTTAAATTCTCACCAGTACGAGTTCCCCTTTCTCCACATCCTTGCCAACATTTGTTATTTGTAGACTTTTTGATGATAGCCATTCTGACAGGTGTGAGGTGATATTTCACCTGTTGTTGTTTTGGTTTACATTTCTCTAATAATTAGTGATAGCATTTTTTCATGTGCCTGTTAGCCATCTGTATGTCTTCTTTGGAAAAATACCTATTCAGGTCTTCTGCCCATTTTTTGATTGAGACGTTTGTTTTTATTGATATTGAGGTGTATGATGTGTTTATATATTTTGGATATTAACCTCTTGTCAGTCATATCATTTACAAATATTTTCTTCCATTCACTAGGTTGTCTTTTCGTTTTGTCAGTGGTTTCATCTGCTGTACAAAAGCTTTTAAGTTTAATACTTTTCTTTTGCCTTAGGAGACAGGTCCAAAAAATACTGTTATGATTTATGTCAAAGGATGTTCTGCATATATTCTCTTCTAGGAGTTGTATGGTTTCAGGACTTATATTTAGGTCTTTAATTCATGTGAGTTTATTTTTGTATATGATATGAGGAAATATTCTAATCTCATTCTTTTACATGTAGCTGTTCAGTTTTCCCAGCACCACTTATTGAAGAGACTGTCTTTTTTCCATTGTATATTATTGCCTCCTTTGTCATAGATTAATTGACCATAGTAAGTGGTTTTATTTCTGGGCTGTCTATTCTGTTCTATTGGTCAATGTGTCTGTTTTTGTGCCAGTACCATACTATTTTGATTACTGTAGCTTTGTAGTATAGCCTGAAGCCAGGGAGCATCATACCGCCAGCTCTGTTCTTCTTTCTCAAGATTTTTTTTGTTATTTGGGGTCTTTTGTGTTTCTATGTAAATTTTAGGATTATTTGTTGTAGTTATGTGAAAAATGTCATGGCTATTTTGATAGGGATTGCATTAAATCTGTAGATTGCTTTGGGTAGTATGGCCATTTATTTATTTATTTTTATAGCTGTTTCAGCTCTTTTTTAAAAAAATTTTTAAATTTTATTTTATTTATTTTTGGCTCTATTGTGTCTTAGTCACAGCACGCGGGATCTTCATTGAGGCATGTGAGATCTTTTGTTGCAGCACGTGAGCTCTTCGTTCCAGCACGCGGGCTTCTCTCTAGTTGTGGCGTGCGGGTTTTCTCTTCTCTAGTTGTGGCGTGCAGGCTCCAGAGTGCATGGGCTCTGTAGTTTGCGGCACACAGGCTTTCTAGTAGAGGTGCACGAGCTCAGTAGTTGTGGTGCACGGGCTTAGTTGCCCTGCAGCATGTGGCATCTTAGTTCCCTGACCAGGGATCGAACCCGTGTCCCCTGCATTGTAAGGTGGATTCTTTACCTCTGGACCACCAGGGAAGTCCTAGTAGGATGGCCATTTTAACAATATTAATTCTTCCAATCCAAGAGCACGGGGTATCTTTCCATTTCTTTGTATCATCTTCAGTTTTCTTCATCAGTGTTTTATAGTTTTCAGAGTATAGGTCTTTCACCTCCTTGGTTAAGTTTATTCCTAGGTATTTTATTCTTTTTGATGCAATTTTAAGTGGGATTTTTTTTGGCTTTCTCTTTCTGATAGTTCATCATTAATGTATAGAAAAGCAACAGACTTCTGTAGTTAATCTTGTAACCTGTAACTTCACTCAAATCATTTAGTGGTGGAGACTTTAGGGTTTCCTATGGATAGTATCATATCTTCTGAAAATACTGACAGTTTTACTTCTTCCCTTCCAATTTGGTTACCTTTTATTTCTTTTTTTGGGTCAGATCGCTGTGGCTAGGACTTCCAGTACTATGTTAAATATAAGGGGTGAGAGTGGGCATTCTTGTCTTCTTCCTGGTTTTAGAGGAAAAGCTCTTAGCTTTTCACCATTGAGTATGATGTTAGCTGTGGGTTTGTCATAATGGCCTTTATTATGTTGAGATATATTCTGTCTACAACTTTGAGGAGAGATCATGAATGGATGTTGCACTTTGTCAGATGCTTTTTCTGTGTTTATTGAGATGATCATGTGATTTTGATCCTTCCTTTTGTTAATGTGGTACATCTCATTGATTGATTTGTGGATATTGAACCATTCTTATGTCCCTGGAATAAATCCCACTTGATCATGGTATATGATCCTTTTATATATTGTTGTATTCAGTTTGCTAATACTTTGTTGGGAATTTTTGCATCTATATTCATCAAAGATATTGGCCTGTAATTTTCTTTTTTTGTATTGTCTTTGGTTCTAGTGTCAGGTGATGGTGGCCTCACAGAATGAATTTGGGAGTGTTCTGCCTTCAGTTTTTTGGAATAGTTTGAGAAGGATATGTATAAGCTCTTCTTTATATGTTTAGTAGAATTCCTCTGTGACACTGTCTGGTCCTGACTTTTGTTTGTTGGCAGTTTTTTTGTTTTTTTTTTTGTTTGTTTTTTACTACAAATTCAATTTCACTATTAATGTTTCACAGATTGTCTATTTCTTCCCGATTCAGTCTTGGAAGATTGTATATTTCTAGAAATGTATCCATTTCTTCTAGGTTGTCTTATTTGTTGGCATATAAGTATACTTAGTGCTCTCTTATGAATTTTTGTATCTCTGTGTTATTGGTTGTTATTTCTCTTCTTTCATTTCTTTCTTTCTTTCTTTTTTTTGCCTCTATTTTTATTTGTTTCCTCTCTGATCTTTTTTATTTCCTTCCTTCTGCTGACTTTGGTCTTTGTTTGTTCTTCTTTTTCTAATTCCTTTCACTGGTAGGTTAGGTTGTTTATTTGAGATTTTTGTTTGTTTGTTTCTGTATCACTTTAAACTTCCCTTTTAGAACTGCTTTGGCTGCATCCCATAGATTTTGGAAAGTTGTGTTTTTATTTCCATTTGTCTTGAGGTATTTTCTGAATTCCTCTTTGATTTCTTCATTGATCCAATGTTTTTTTAGTAGCATGTTGTTTAATCTCCACATGTTTGTGCTTTTCCTATTTTTTGTCCTGTGATTGATTTCTAGTTTTATACTGTTGTGGTCCAAAAAAAATGTTGATATAATTTCTTTTAAATTTGTGAGGCTTTTTTGTGGCCTAGCATGTGATCTGTCCTCAAAAACGTTCCATATGCACTTGAAAAGAATGTGAATTTTTCTGTTTTTGGATGGAATGTCCTGGAGATATCTATTAAGTTCAACTGGTCTATTGTGTCATTTATAACCACTGTTTCCTTATTGATTTTCTGTAAGTGGGGTGTTAATTATTATTTTATTATTGTCAGTTTCTCCTTTTATGTATTTCAGTATTTGCTTTATATATCTAGAAGTATTTGCTTTATATATCTAGAAGAAGTATTTGCTTTATGTATCTAGAAGCTCCTATATTAGGTGCATTTATGTTAACAAATGTTATATCCTCTTCGTTTTTTTTTTTTTTTTTTGCGGTACGCGGGCCTCTCATTGCTGTGGCCTCTCCCGTTGCGGAGCACAGGCTCCGGACGCGCAGGCTCAGAGGCCATGGCCCACGGGCCCAGCCGCTCTGCAGAATGTGGGATCTTCCCGGACCGGGGCACGAACCTGTGTCCCCTGCATCGGCAGGCGGACTCTCAACCACTGCGCCACCAGGGAAGCCCTCCTCTTTGTTTTTTAAAAAATAAATTTATTTTATTTTTGGCTGCATTGGGTCTTTGTTGCTGCACACAGGCTTTCTCTAGTTGCGGCGAGCGGGGGCTACTCTTCGTTGTGATGCGCGGGCTTCTCATTGCAGTGGTTTCTCTTGTTGTGGAGCACAGGCTCTAGGCACGCGGGCTTCAGTAGTTGTGGCATTCGGGCTCAGTAGTTGTGGCTCGCAGGCTCTAGAGCGCAGGCTCAGTAGTTGTGGTGCATAGGCTTAGTTGCTCTGCGGCATGTGGGATCTTCCCGGACCAGGGCTCGAACCTATGTCCCCTGCATTGGCAGGCAGATTCTTAACCACTGTGCCACCAGGGAAGTCCCTATATCCTCTTCTGGTGTTGATTCCTTTATCATTATAAAATGCCCTTCTTTGTCTTTTGTATAGACTTTGTTTTAAAGTCTGTTTTGCCTGATATGAGTATTGTTACCCCAGCTTTCTTGACATTTCCATTTGCATGCAATATCTTTTTCTATCCCTTACTTTCAGTCTGTGTGTGTCTTTAGCTCTGAAATGAGTCTTTTGTAAGCAGCATACATATGGGTCTTTGTTTTTTTGGCTGTGCTGTGTGGCATGTGGTATCTTAGTTCCCAGACCAGGGATCAAACCTATGCCCCCTGCAATGGAAGCGTGGAGTCTTAACCACTGGACTGCCAGGAAGTCCCTAGCCAACCTGTGACTTTTGATTGGTGCATTTAGTCCATTGACATTTAAAGTGATTACTGATAGGAATGTACTTATTGCCATTTTGTTACTTGTTTGCTGATTGTTTTTGTAGTTCTTCTCTGTCTTCCTTTAGTTTCTTCCCTTGTGGTTTGATAATTTGCTTTAGTGTTCCTTTCTCTCTAGTTTTTCTGTATCTATTGTAGGTTTCTGATTTGTGGTTACCATGGGGTTCATATATTTCGACCTATAACTATATCTACCTGTTTTAAACTTGTAGTCATTTAAGTTCAAAAAGATCTAAAAGATTCTTCTGAAAGAGCTACATTTTTTTAACTTTCACATCTTATGAGTTTTTGATGTCATACTTTACATCTTCATGTTTATCCCTAACTGTTTATTATAGTTCATTTTACAATTTTTTGCTTTTTAATCTTTGTACTAGCTTATTGAAGTGGTCAATCCACAGCCTTTAATATACATTTGACTTTACTAGTGGGATTTTTCCTTTCCTATGGATTCTTTGTTCTTGTAGCCTTTTGTTTTCTGCTTAGAAAAGACCCTTTAGCATTTCTTTTAGGGTCAGTTTAGTATTGATGAACTCTTTTTGTTTTTGCTTATCTGAGAAATTCTTGATCTCTCCCTCAATTCTGACTGGTTATTTTGCTGGGTAGAGTATCCTAGTTTGTAGATTTTTCCCTTTCAGCACTTTAAATATATCATGCCCTTCCATTATGGCCTGCAAAGTTTCTGCAGAAAAATCAGCTGATAGCCTTTTGGGAGTTCTCTTGTATGTGACTCTTGTTTTTTCTCTTGCTGCCATTAGAATTCTCTCTTTATCTTTAACTTCTGCTGTTTTCATTATGACATGTCTTTGTGTGGGTGTCTTTGGGTTCATCTTGTCTGGGACTGTTCTTCCTGTACCTGAATATCTGTTTCCTTCTGCAGGTTTGGGAAGTTTTCAGCCATAATTTCATCAAACACATTTTGACCCCTTTTTCTCTCTCTTCTCCTTCTGGGACCCCTATAATTCAAATGTTGGTATGCTTGATGTTGCCCCAAAGGTTCCTTCAACTGTTTTCTTTTTTATGTTTCTCTTTTAGCTGTTCTGAATGAGTGATTTCATTATTCTATCCTCCAGATCACTTAGTATTCTTCTGTATCACCTAGTCTGCTGTTAATCCCTCTTGTGTATTTTTCATTTCAGTTACTGTATTCTTCAGTTCTGAGGAGTTCTTTTAATATTTTCTAGTTCCTTGTTAAATTTGTCATGTGTTCATCTCTTTTTTTCCGTCAGTATTCTTATTCCCAATGCTGTGAACTCTTCATCTGGTAAATTGTTTATCTGTGTTACATTAGTTGTTCTCACAAAGGTTTTTGTGTTTTTTCATTTGAAACAAATTCCTGTCTTCTCATTTTGCTCATCTTTCTCTGTCTCTATGAAACTAGATGAAGCAGTTACCGATCCCAGTCTTGGAGGGGTGGCCTTGTGTGGGGATGTCCCGACACAGTCTGCGTGTGCCAGCTGCTTTGCTGGGAGAGCTGGATCTGATGTGAGCATGAGTCACATCTTCCCCCAGGGTGTGCTGGCAGCTACCACCTTGGTAGGAGGTGTGGGGTTGGAAGTGGAGGTGGCAGAGTCAGGTGTGAGCTGGGGCCACTCCTCTGCTCAGTGGCCAGCGCCACCTTTCAGGGGTGAGGCAGGATCCCAGACCCTGAGGGTCAGTCTGAGCTGGTTCATTCCATGTAGGTGTGTGCCCTCCCCTCCAGGCATCAGCACCTCTGCTCCAGAGGGGAGCGTATTGGAGCGGGCACCCAGGGCTTGCTGGGGGGTGCCTGAGCAGCATGGGCACCAGTCACAGTTGCAGCCAATCCTGACCTGCTGTGAATGCCAGTAATAGCCATCCTCGCCCTGTTCAGGTGCTGTGCTGGTTGAGTCAGCTCTGGCTCCTCAACCAAGCACTCTCCTCGGCTGCGGCGGCCTTCACCCTCCTGAGGGGCTGCACCGCAGAGCAAGAGGGGCTGCAGGGGGTGGGGTGCTCAGTGTGGGCCTGGGCGTGGCCCGGGTTGGTTGTGGAAACTGACCAGAGCCCGGGCAGTTTCTGTCTGCATCCTCCACCTTTCCCTGGGAGTGAGCAAGCATGTGCCCACTCTTCACGAGTAGAGTCTAGGTTTGTCACATCCCCACTGCTGGTTCCACTGGTTTTCAAACCAGCTAAGGGGACTTGTCCTCCTCGTGTTGCAACCCAGGGCTGGGGTGCCCAGATGTGGTTCCAACTGCTCGCTCCCAGGGAGGATCTCCGAGTCAGTGTAATCCCCCTCCTTTGTGTCCCCTCCCAGGGGCACAGGTCCCGACCCCGTCGCTTCTCCCCCCTTCCTACTCAGCCCTGTAGGGCTCTGTCTTACAGCCTTGGTTATAGAAGAATCCTTCTGCTGGTTTCCAGTGAGAATTGCTCCATATATAGATACATTTTGATATGTTTGTGGGGGGAGGTGAGCCCCGTGTCCTCTTCCTCTTCCATCTTGATCTCCTCTGGAAAAAGCTTTTTAAAAAAATTGTATTGAGGTATAGTTAATTTACAATGTTGTGTTTAATTTCTGCTGTACAGCAAAGTGACTCAGTTATACATATATATATTGTTTTTCAGTTCTTTTCCATTATGGTTTGACACGGGATTTTGAATATAGTTCCCTGTGCTCTACAGTAGGACCTTGTTGTTTATCTGTGGCAGTAGCTTTTAAAGTATAGAAATATGTAGTCTTGTGGGACTGCTGCGGAGGCCTTGCTGGCCACCAGACAGGTGATCTGAGGTGTCCCCTGGGCAATAGTTGCAAAAACGGGCTCAAGACGAGTTTATAAGCTCCTTTCTGGAAGATGCTGGTGAGCGGGAGTGAGGCAGAGGGGCCGCGTAGGATGGTGTCCCAGCCCGCGGTCCCTGAGAGCACCTCTGTTCCAGGGCCACAGGCTGAGCCACACCTGGAGCCTGACCCTCCGGCCGAAGCTCCGGGACAGGAAGTAGGCCTCTTTCACAGAGAGAGTTGGGGTGTGTTCCGGTGTGGTGTCTGTGCGGTGTCCTGGGGTGGGACCCTGCCAAGAGCTGTCATTGACCGTCACAGTCCTCTGGGCCCAGGAGCACAAGCCCACTGGCCGCCAGAGCCAGGGGTTCACGGGCATCCCGGGGCAGCCACAGTGGGACACCAGCGGCATGTAGGAGCTCCCCCCGAGCCGTGGGCTCTGGACGTGCTGGAGTGAGGATGCAAACACCCGGCTCTCGAGGCCTCTGGAAAGGTTTGCGCTCAGCCCTTAGATGTTGTGTGTCATTAGACGCCTGCTCCTCAGGCTTCAGCCTCGCTGCTGAGCCAGTGGGGCCTCTTTCACAGGAAGACTGAGCTCCTGGGCCTGCCGCCTCGCGTTGTGCCCTGAGGGTGGCAGCTGTCCGAGCCTCTGCCTTCACTGGTTATAGTGCTGTGGGACCTGCCCATGTAAGGCCCACTGGCAGCTGGAGCTGGGTGATGTGGAGGTGTTGCCTGGCAGCAGCTGCAAAAATCAGGGTGCCAGAGGGTATAAACTCCTCTCTGGGAGATACCAGTGAGGTGCCCAAGGCAGGGGGCGGGCACGAAGACTGCATCCACCGGCCTCCATTCCCTGGAGCACCTCCTGGGCCCCTGCAAGCCTGCCATTTCAGAGGCCTGCCCCTCAGGCCAGCGCCCCTGGACAGCAAATAGGCCTCTAGCTCACAAAGATGGGCGAATGTTTTGGTCTGTTATCTGTGCAGTGCCCTGGGTTGTAGCCTGCCAAGAACTCTCTCCAACGTTACAGTCCCAGGGGACCCAGAAACGCAAGCCCTCGGTGTTCAGAGCCAGGGGATCAAGGGGCATCCCCTGGGCCGAAGCCTCAAGAACCAGGCACCCGACGTAAGAACCAGGGCACTGGCGTGTGCAAGAGCTCCCCTCCCAGAGGTGCTGGTGCTGTGGGCGCGGCAGAGAGAGCAGTGAAGACGTGCACCCTCCCAGGAAACAGGAAAAATGGTGGAGCTTGCGGGCTCTCGCGAGGCAGAGAGAGAGAGCGCCAAGATGGCTCCCACAGAGAGAAAAAGGAAAAAGGTCTCAGTTAACCAACAGGTCACCCCCAGCTTTAGCAAGAGGAAGCACAGTGGCAGTGCTAGTCCCCTGTCCCGGGAGAGTGTCCCGCCAGGCCTGGCTCCTCGGGCCGAGGCTCTGAGATCAGCCAGTGAGCCTCTGCCGTCAAGTCTGGGCCCTGGGCTGAGTGAGCCTGCGTGTCAGGGTGCCTCTGGGCTTCCTGAAGCCCACTGGGTCTCGCGGATGCGGGGCTGGGTGGGCTGCAAGCCAGATGTTTTGGGGGCTTGTCTCTCGCCGGGGTGCCCTTTGTGGGGCGCAACTTCTGGCTCCTCAGGGAGAAGCTCCGGGTTTGTGATTCCCTCCCGGTGGTGGGCAGCTGTGCCAGGGGTAGGTTTATGGGGAGACTGCGCCAGCCTCTCCCACCCACTTCCACGTGGCTCTTGTCTCGTTTGTCAACGTGAGGTAGCCGCTTGGCGAGTTGAAGGTCTTTTTCAGAGGAGATGGTCGCACCTGCAGCTGTAGACGCGTGTCTGGAGGAGGTGAGGTCAGGGTCTTCCTGAGTCACCCCACTCTGGGTCCCTATGGCTGCAGTTTGGCAGCGTTTCAGCTTTTTTTTTTTTCCTGCTGTACTTGCAACTTTTCCATGAGATTGTTTCCAAAGAGAAAGAGAACTTCAGAAATGTTCATACCCTTTGATTCAGTGATTTCATCTAGGAATCTATCCTAGAGAAATAATCAGAAATCTAAGCCACAATTGATGTGTAAAGCTTCCATACTTTTTGTGATATAAACACTGTAAATAACCCCGTATCTCAGGGCCTTTGTGCTTTTCGTGTGTCTACACTTTGTTACTTCAGTGCTGAACTGTCCAGATGCCTACGGGGCCATCTTTCTTCAGGGGTTATATTTTTGAGAGTCACACTTTGTGAAGCACTTTGTGGATAGTTTGGGTTGGTACACTTGAAGACAAGGGGGAAGGAAATGGCTCTGTGGGTAGAAATCTAGGGTCAGCATTTGAAGGTGTCTGATGTGCACTTCTGAATGGGCTCAGATACTTGTGGCGTTTCAGGGCTCCCGCCTGAACACCCAGAGAGCCCGAGTGGACGAAGGTGCAGGGGAGGCTTCCGATAGCACCAGGTCTGTGCAGGGGCGGGAATACGGACGTTGAGCCGGAATCCTCGACTTCGTCTCGGTTGGCCTCGCTCAGCCGGGCAGTGAGGAAGGCGTTGTGAGGGCCGTGAGGGGTCCCGTTGTCGGCTGTGTCGGCTGGTGAAGCTGCTACGGTGAGTGGGGATGGGGATGAAGCGTCTGCACGGAGGGAACAGCTGCAGTCGGCAAGCGGAGGCTTGTCCTGGGGTCACAGTGTTTCCCACCGGAGCAGCGCTGGCAGTGCAGTCCCAGCAGCGCCATTTCCGCGCTCCCAGCAGGGGGTCGTCCACGGGGGTCTAATCCGTTGCCAGCAGCCCCGGGAGGCGCTGTTTCCGTCACCCCCACCCCACCGCCAGCCTTTGGGTCCACAGGGACCTCCAGGTTCCCTGCCAAAGTGTCTTCACTCTGCCAGGCATTTCAAACAGAGGAGATTTCACGTGGGGAACTGATTACAGCTGCCCCCCAACCCACCACCAGCTGGGGCAGGTGGAATAGAACAGGGGTGATGACCAGTTGGGCTATAGAGGCAGGAAGCCAGGTGACGAGGACGGGAATGCCAGAGACCGCATGGAGGCCGGTGTCTCGGGGTCCAGCGCCGTGGCTGGCACACTTCTCCCGCGGCACCACAGAGCATGGGAGGGCGGGCCTGCATCCAAAGAGCGGAAGGTGAGCCACTAGCAACTTAAGGTGTTGTCAACTCACCTCAGATTGCGGCACTGCTGCCAGGCAGCTGGTGTGGTACGTCCCTCTTCGCTGCCAAAGCCCCAGTTTTGTTTGGGTGGCCAGTCCTCCCATCGTGGTGAAGATGGACTCCACATCCAGGGTCCACCCCCCCTGCCCTGGCTAGTGCTGGATTTGGAGCGGCACGTGGCCTGGAGCTCCACCATCTGCCCGTGTGGACAAAGCTGGCCTTTTCTCCTGTCTCGTGCGGTGTCACCAGTCCTGGCGGGTGAGTGTCCTAAGTTAGGAGCAGTACGGCGCCGCCGACCCCCCGTGTGCGTTCTCATTTGCTGTGTTTAGTGAATGCATATGTGTTCTTTGATCTTCATTTGTACCCGAACCTGGATTTATAGTCTGAGAACTTTCACATTGCACAAGTGCAGGGCTGGGAAAATCGGGCTCTGCGTGGCTCACCCGCAAGGTCAGACTGATCCCAGCCCTGAGCTGCGGCCGCAGTGGGATGATGTTTCGTCAGCACTAAACATCCTGACCACGAACGTAGCCTCTTCTGCGTTTTGAACCCGAGTTCAACCTGGGATATTGACAAGGGGCCGGTATGGTGGGAGTGGAAACCACGCAGCCCCCGAGGGAGCAGAATGAGCAAACGAGGAACAACATACAGGAGTAAGAAAGTTCTCACTAATAAACACACCTGTCCCACGCGGGGGAGCCTGACCCCTGACCCTGGGGCATGAGGAGGAGCCGGGGTGAGTGAGCCAGAGGAAGATGGGCCGTGGTTAGGGTAAGCTGGCTGCTGCGGAGGACGGCTGGGCCTCCCAAATAGGCTACCGTCCTAGCAGCATTCAGTTCTCGAAGGTGCTTTTAAACACAGAAATCATGATTCTGAAGAAGGGAAGAGGAAGGATGTTTATGGTCAGTGGCCCAGAACAGGGAAATTTCCTTTTGATATTTTCTACCTGAGTGATCCTGGTATGAGCAGCCCTTCAGTTTATATTCTTGATGTCACTTACGCTGGATGACAGATCCTGGAACTACTATTGTTAGATGGACTGGAGGTTTATGGCTCAGTCCAGAATAATTCAAGGAGGAGAGTGGTGTTTTTCCTTAGTGTGGATGAATGTTGCATTTCTTTTTTTATAAATTTATTTAGTTTTTGGCTGCGTTGGGTCTTCATTGCTGTGCTCGGGCTTTTTCTAGTTGCGTCGAGCAGGGGCGTGGTGCGTGGGCTTCTCATTGCAGTGGCTTCTCTTGTTGCAGAGCACAGGCTCTAGGCACGCAGGCTTCAGTAGTTGTGGCTCGCGGGCTCTAGAGCGCAGGCTCAGTAGTTGTGGCGCGTGGGCTTAGTTGCTCCACGGCATGTGGGATCTTCCTGGACCAGGGCTCGAACCCATGTCCCCTGCATTGGCAGGTGGATTCTCAACCACTGCGCCACCAGGGAAGCCCCGAATGTTGCATTTCTGAAAGCAGATAGATGGGGCAGGAAAAGTACTGGATGTCAAAAAATATGGGTGTGAATTATGGCTCTGAAATTACCATGTGATCCTGGAAATATCAGTCTACCTTTACTTCCTCGTTTTAAAAAGTAATGGTAAAAATTTACAGTATCCTCCTTCTGGTTTTGTTTTTATTCATAGCAGTTACTGGCAAACAAAATATTACATCTTATACTCATTTGTTATTATCTGTTTCTAAAGTATAAGGTCCATGGAAACATTTGTATGCTCACACTCACTAAATAAGAAAATTAAGAGAATATAACAACCTCTGAACAAAGAGCTTATGCTGGTTTAGGAGTCAGAGCACATAAAACCAAAACAGCAACCTGAGGACATTGAGTAGGGTTTGCAGTGCTTCCCTGGAGTCCCTGGTTGCTGGTCTGTGGAAGTTGCTTCTCACCTGTGGTCTGGGCTTCGGGTGGGGTTCATATGAAGAATGTAACTTGGTCCTGGAGCAATAAGGCAGACAACTCAGTTTGCCGTGAAACACCTGTAGTCTTGCTCAACAGATCACTGGGGTCTACTAGAAGTAAAACTTGTGTGAAAAGAGCTCTTCCCCCTGCACATTAGCCTGGGGTCAAGAGGGTTCAGGTTAAGAAATGTGCTTACTTTCAGAGCTCCCTGGGGAAGGGAATGTGGAGAATGGCACTTGTTTCCTGGGCTGGGGACGCCAATGGGGCATCATTTTGTTTGCTTTTTATTAACATAATAACAGTTTATGCTATTCCTTGGAAACGTTGTTCAGTAATGCAAAGTTCTCAATCCCTGAAAGTTATCTTTTTGTGAAGATAAAGAAGAAAACAAAGTAAGTGAGGAAACATAAGAGGGAAAAAGAATTTGTATATTGACTTGGGATGAGTTTGGGATAAGAAATACTTAGGAGACTGATGTCAGAGGCAGACAGGAGGAACAGGTGTAGCTGGAATAAAAAGTAAACCACAGAACAGTATTTCTGCCCATCAGGAAATACTTTTTGCAGGCTACCTGATATTAGGGTCTCAGTACCAGCATTATGCAGGTATCTTTGTGACCTGCAACAAGACCCCGCTCCCTGTCTCTGGCTACTTTGTGTAAAACTGTGAGATACTATATAACCTCACTGATTCGTGGACAGGGTCTCCTTATCACCTGAAAGGCTGGCCCTCCTGAGATGTCACAGGCTCTGGGGCTGGCAATGTGCATTACTACGAGGTCAAGTGACCTGCGCTCCCTGGCTGGTCAGCCAGGTATCTGCCCCTGCATCTCCGACTCCATTGCAGGAGCTAACTCAGAGCATATATCCAGCTTCAGTACCTCCCTGCCTCAGCTCCACCTCACAGGCTGCGGGGGTGACTGTCCCAATGCTCGAGTCCCCCCAACTCTAAATGGAAAAGGGCTGCCTGCAGATCAGCATCAGTGAGGGGATTCAGCGAGGTGGTGCAGCTGGTAAAGCTGAGATAGCTGCGCCTCTTTCTTCCAAGAGTTATTGGAAGTTATTTGCTGCTGTCACTTTGACATTTGTAATTTACTGAATGAGTAGATCTTGATGTATTATACATTTAGTAATGTCAGTGATGATAAAATGTTAACGGAGATTTTGCAAACCAGGGTATATTTTGAAAAAGCTGTATAGTAAGTAAGTATTCAGAAAAGCTTTTTCAAAAGGACTTCAAAAGAAGGTTCTGGACCAACGACACATCTATCTCCTATCAAATACGAGTATAATTTGGTTATCTGAAATGCCCTACTACCTGCTTGAGTTTGAGCCCATTTTCCCATCTGTAAAATGGGGCTACTACTACTTGCCTGTGGAGGAAGTGTGAGGATTATGTGAAAAAAAAAAATATAAGGCACACAAGAGGCACTTGGTAAATATTAGGTGTTTCATCCTGAGGCTGAGTTTATCTCTGCTGATCGTTAACAGACATTCTCTCCAGTATTTAGAACACAGCTGAAAGCAGCAAAGAAAAAGTTTTATTCTTTGATATAAAAGAAAACTTTAATGTGTATACAACATAGTTTTTTTTGTCCTTTTTTTTAAAAAAAAAGAAAATTGCAGAAATATAGACCTGGGTAGAAAAATACACTCAAGCAGCTGCTCAAGACAATTCATAACTCCTAAAATTATGAACAAATAGCACACAAATCTCAGCATAAGCCTTTTTTTCCTTTAAAAAAGTATTCAGGGCTTCCCTGGTGGCGCAGTGGTTGAGAGTCCGCCTGCCGATGCAGGGGACACGAGTTCGTGCCCCGGTCCGGGAAGATCCCACATGTTGCGGAGCGGCTGGGTCCGTGAGCCATGGCTGCTGAGCCTGTGCGTCCAGAGCCTGTGCCCCGCAACGGGAGAGGCCACAGCAGTGGGAGGCCCACGTATCGCAAAAAAAAAAAAAAAAAAAAAAAAAAAAAAAAAAAAAAAAGGATTCACATTTACTTAAAAAACACACCTAGTTATTTGACAAGATATTCAATAACCAGCAATAACTTAATAAAAGAACATTTCCTTTGTGATAGTAAGTTAGCATAAGAGTTTTGCTTCTACAATATGTGTCATAGTAAAAAAAAAAAAAAAAAAAAACACTTCTGACTCCTGGGCCCCAAAAATGCTCGTACAGTTCATTGGAGCCCATAAATTTGGGAGTCCTAGACCTCAAAGGGGAGCATCTTTGGTCTTCCCTATACTTAGGACCAAAACAGACAGTGATCCTGGCATACAAATAACAAAAACAAAGGTGCAGGAGACCACAACTACTCAATAAAAGCTATTTATGCCCAATAAATAGTTTCCGAAAGAAAAATAATTTGCTTTTCACTTAATGAATTCAGGAGAAATGAATTCAAGAGAAATGAACACATTGAGATACACTGTTTTCCACCTGTTATCAACCTGCCATCCATAAAGTCAGTTCTGCCACTACCAGCAGGGGGTGCCTGACCACAGGAGAAGCAGCCACATAGTTTCCCAAAAGGCAACCTACAAAAATACGTTTACCTGTATTTACATGAAAACTTTTTTGGGTGAAAGTTTAGTTTCCAAAGTACAAGTGTAACATTTTCTCCTCGACACTGGATTCAAGTAGAAAATATAGGTCATATAAAGTTTGATTGGCTGAAACATGAATAAACCTTTAAAATTACTAAATATGTGAATATTGCTAGAATACCAAACGAAGTGACAATGAATTTAACCTGTGTTAAAAATCTTTACATTCCATGTGACTTGTTATTTAAAATCAAAGATAACAGAACCCATACATCCAAATGACTGACCTTTCGAAGGCCTGTGTGAAGTGTTGGAAACACTTCAAAAACTGCCCTCAGAGTCACAATCCACAGGAAAAGGCTGGTTTTTACCTCAGAGTAAATGCTGGCTTTTGATCACAGATGGTACTGGTGCGCTGTGCCTTCCACTCTCTTCCCAAAATTAAATTCACCTCAGAGGCTAAACAGGCCACCTCTGACGGCCTCACAAAGCTGCCTGTCAGGGAGGGTCCACCGCTGCGGCCACCACGACCACTTCATGCTATGTGAGACAGGACTGCAAACAGTGCAACGTTCTGAAATTCATCCTCTACCGCCATGCTTATTACTCCAGGTGTGGGTGCATTTGCTCTTGAAAACCTGCCTCCACCTTCCTGCCACGTCCCATCTTCATAGCCTCTGGCCCGTCAGCAGAATCAGTGCAAGTCGGCAGAAAGCACAGTGAAAACATGAATTCGAGTATTTTAAAAAAGTAATTTTAAAGCTTCATTTAAAAAAGTATATTTTTAAAATTTAAAAATGAAGTATTTTCTGCACTTGGTCAGATCCTTTCTACCACTTGACAAAGGTGCTAGACCCTCACCCAGCCTCGTACAGACGGTGCATGTGTATGTATTTTACGTTCTGTGGAGAAATTCTACAAAAATACAATATTCTTTTCTCTCCATAAGTTGGAATAAAGAGTAGGGTTGTAGGAGAAAAGGGAGGGATAAGTAAAAACAACAAAAAGGAGGCGTGCAGTATACAATTTTTTCTTATCTTAAGACTGGAATAAAACTTTAAGAAGTATTTCCCCTCAGGAAACTGACCTGTCTGACGCTTGGCCCTACAGGGTGACTGCCGGCCCGTGCTCCTCCACCCCTCCGGGGGGCAGGGCCAGGCTGTGGCGGGGGTCGGACCGGAGGGAGCTGAGCAGCCTCTGGACACTGCCCTCCCGCCCAGGGCTGTGCAGGCCAGGTGCCAGGCCAGCGCCGTTGACCCGAGTGAGGCTGCCTGGTGGCAGCCTGGGTACCAGCCGGGGCTCCAGGACGCCCTCGAGGACCACGTCGGCCTCCTCGTCGCTCTCCATCTCGTCAGGGGGCAAGTTCTGCAGGACGTGGGCTGCAGGCAGGCTGTGGCGGCTGGCCGTGCTGTCCGAGGAGCGGCCGGAGCTGCCCAACGCACGGCTGCCACGCACCACGTTGTTCCTCTGGTTGGCCGGCTTGACCGTGACGATGAGGTTGTGGCTGTTGGCGATCATCATGTCCGTGACCTGGTCCAGTGTCTTCCCGGCCACCTCAATCCCGTTCACCTCCAAGACCTCATCGTCCACGGCCAGCAGCCCAGTGCTCTCGGCCAGGCCGCCAGGCACCATACGGGAGATGAAGATGCCGGGCACCTTCTCCAGCCCCTGCGGGGCCACGCGCACGCTCGTGCCGTCGCGGATGTAGAAGCCCAGCGGCTTCTGGCAGCCGTGCCGGTACAGCCTCACACGGCGGTGTGTCTCGGGGAGGATGTCCACGTCGATGATGGAGGACACGGGGCGGAAGTCGTGGGGCAGGCCAATGTGCAGGTGTGCGCGCCGGCGAGGGCCGTCCTCCCGCAGGGCCAGGGGGCGCCGCCGCCTGGACAGCGAGCCCACCCCGAAGCTGCAGTGCTCGGCCTCTTCTGGAAGAGCACAGAGGAGTCAGTCAGAGGAGAGACCCCGCGGGCAACGGGGAAGCACAAGTCAAACAGCATCGAACACCCGGAGCCTGAGGCTGGCTGTCCAGGTAAGGCCTGGCCTTCTGCAGCTCACCTTCCCACCGCTTCTCTGACTTGTGATGTGACCCCAGGGAAGTCTGAGGCAATGGGCAAATCAAACCGTATAAAGAACTGACTGAAAGACAAGTCTCCCACATATGCCCAGGAGCTGAATGATCGGTTCATTTTGTCACACTTCAGTTTTGGGGAAAGTCTCAACCTCCTGGATGATATGCAAACACAATGCAGTAACTTTATGGGTTGTTTTGCTGAGCCCACAGCAATCCTGGCCTCAGGTGAGCTGGCCCAACAATATTCAAATATTCAATATTCAAACAGTATTCAAATATTCAGGTAAATGTTTAATGCCAAGTTCAAGCACAATCATCTCCTTAACATTAGCTCTCCAGGCAACCAACAGAATGGCTGAAAGGTTAAGAGAATTAACAATAGATGAAAGGTTTAAAAGTGCCTGACGGGATTCTGCAATGACAGTGGCGCGGGAAGCACCAGGAATGTCTCCCAACCTGGACAACAGCTGCAGGGGCAGAATCTGTCTGATGTAACTCATTTGGAACTTGAGAGTCTGTTGAAGGCTCAACTTCCAGGGGAAGAATTGGATGGTAACTGCAGTCAATTTTGCTCAGTTTCAACTCTTAGCACAGTAGCAGCTACCTAGCTGACCCCCCAGCACCCTGGGAGGCAGCTGTGCACTGTTCCTGGAGAGTGTGTGGGCAAAGAGGACCCTGCTCTCCAAGCATCAGGCATCCGTGCTCTGATTATGGACTGCTCCTTCGGATCACAAAGGTGTAGACAGAGGTAGGTGGCTATTGCACCTCCCTGCATTGTTGCAAGCCCCTCCCCTTCTACCTGAAGGAACGTCCAGGAGAGTTAAAGGACTGGCACCCTTTCTCTCCTTTCATTTTTCACCTTTTTTCATTTTGGGAGCCAGACCTTAAAGTCTAGGACATTAAAAACAACTGCATATATGGGGAAAGTTAGAAGTGACTGTGCATGCTCAAGGAAAGACTCAGGACCTTAGAAGACCTTAAGTTCACACCTTAATGTTGATACTCAGTAAAGAACCTCCAACAATTAAAAAAAAAAAACACACCCCCAAAACAGTAACAAAAACCCAGCAAACCCTGGGGAAGGGGTTGAATCTGATTTCCAGAGCTACCATGTTATTAGATTAATCTCCAGTGTTCAACAACAACAGAAGTCACAAGACAAAGAAACGAGAGTGAGCCCCAAAGGAAAACAGTAATAGAAACTGTCCCTGAAACAACCTGATGGCAGATTTACTAGACAATGACTTTAAAACAATGGCCTAAGACATGATAAAAAAAAAGAGATGTGGGTAAAGTCAAGAAAACAATGTGTGAACAAAATGGAAATATCAACAGAGAGACAGAAAACCTAAAAGGAAACTAAATAGAAATTTTGGAGATGAAAAGTACAATGGAAATTATTGAACAGGGGACTCAAAGGCAGATTTGATCAGGCAGAAGAAAGAATCAGTGAATTTGAAGATAGGACGATAGAAATGATCATATCTGAGGAACAACAACAAAAAATGGTTAAAGAAAAGAGAACAGAGAGTAAACAATCACTGGGAAACCATTAATCAAACTGATATATGCCTTGTGAGAGTCTGAGAAGGAGAAGAGAAAGGGGTGGAGGGAATATTGGAAGAAATAATGGTTGAAAACTCCCAGACTTGATTAAGTGTGCAAATGTAAACATCCAAGCTCAACAATCTCTAAGTAAGATGAAGTCAAAGAGACACAAGATTACAAAATAATCAAACTTAATAAAGACACAGTATAGGGGGCAGAGTCAAGATGGTGGCATGAGAAGACACCAAGTTAGCGTCTCCCCACAACTAGGGCTCCTGCCTGCCACTGATGGGGGACCCTGATGCCCAGGGAGACGGGAGGAACCCTCAAGTGAACCGGTAGGATGTGGGGGGGCTGAGAGGGGAGGAGAAGTGGAGGCCAGACAGGATGGGGCCCCTGAGGCCGGGGAGATCAGGAGAGGCAGGGGGAGGGTCCCTGTGGGAGAAGCAGGAGATCGCCCGCCCATTCGGGCCAGGGAGACTGCTGAGCTCCCAGGCTGGCCCCTGCCCTCCAGGGCAACCCCCCACCAGCTGCATTGGTCCTGGAGGCACAGGAAGGAGGCCGAGAGGAGAACAGGAGAGGCAGGTGGGAGGGGCCCTGTGGGAGGAGAGGAGAGGAGGGCGTTTGCCCCGCCCACTCGAGCCCGGGAAGCCTGCTGGGCTCCAAGGTGAAGTCCCCCGCCTTCTGAGACCAGGAGTGGGGGGCACTCCTGAGCCCCTTCTGTTCCGTTGAGCCTAAGCCCCACCCCGCACAGCCCCCAGGGCCTTTTCCAGCCCTGGGGGTCCTAAGCATAGGCCCCGCCCACCACCCAAACCTCGCTCTTGCTTAGGCCCCGCCCTCCACAGCCGAGGCCTTTCTCCCCCTTTTTTCCTCCTCTTTTTTACTACTGTGGTACTGTTGTACCTTCTGGTTGCTGATCCATCTATATTTTTACTCATATTATTTCTAACATATCTGTTAGTTTCCTAGTCTAATTTTATTTTGGGCTTTGTTATTGTACTTTTTTTTTTTTTTTGCCACCCCACACGGCTTGCAGGCTCTTGGTTCTTGAGCTGGGGGTCAGGCCGAAGCTCCTGCAGTGGGAGCCCCGAGTCTGAACCACTGGACTAACAGAGAACCTCAGACCCCAGGGAATATTCATCGGAGTGAGGTCTCACAGAGTTCCTCATCTCAGCACCAAGAACCAGCTCTACTCAATAGACTACAAACTCCATTGTTGGAAGCCTCAGGCCAAACAACCAGTAAGAAAGGAACACAATCTCACTCATAAAACAACAACAACAACAAAAAACATGAGACAGCAAAAAAATATTTCCAGATGAAGGAGCAAGGTAAAAACCTACAAGACCAAATAAATGAAGAGGAAATAGGCAATCTACCTGAAAAAGAATTCAGAGTAATGATAATAAAGATGATCCAGAATCTCGGAAATAGAATGGAGGCACAGACTGAGAAAATACAAGAAATGTTTAACAAAGATCTAGAAGAACTAAAGAGCAAACAAACAGAGATGAACAACACAATAACTGAAATGTAAAATATATAGAAGGAATCAATAACAGAATAACTGAGGCAGAAGAACGAATAAGTGAGCTGAAGACAAAATGGTGGAAACAACTGCCAAGTAGCAGAATAAAGTAAAAAGAATGAAAAGAATTGAAGACAGTCTCAGAGTCCTCTGGGACAACACTAAACGCACCAACATTCGAATTATAGGGGTCCCAGAAGAAGAAGAGAAAAAGAAAGGGTCTGAGAAAATATTTGAAGAGATTATAGTCAAAAACTTCCCTAACATGGGAAAGGAAATAGTCACCCAAGTCCAGAAAGCACAGAGTCCCATACAGGATAAACCCTAGGAAAAACACACCAAGATGCATACTAATCAAACTAACAAAAATTAAATTCAAAGAAAAAATATTAAAAGCAGCAAGGGAAAAACAAAAAATAACGTACAAAAGAAACCCCATAAGGTTATCAGCTGATTTTTCAGCAGAAACTCTGCAGGCCAGAAGGGAGTGGCAGGATATACTTAAAGTGATGAAGGAGTAAAACCTACAACCAAGATTACTCTACCCAGCGAGGATCTCATTCAGATTCGATGGAGAAGTCAAAAGCTTTTCAAACAAGCAAAAGCGGGGCTTCCCTGGTGGCACAGTGGTTGAGAGTCCGCCTGCCGATGCAGAGGACGGGTTCGTGACCCGGTCCGGGAAGATCCCACATGCCACGGAGCGGCTGGGCCCGTGAGCCATGGCTGCTGAGCCTGCGCGTCCGGAGCCTGTGCTCCGCAACGGGAGAGGCCACAACAGTGAGAGGCCCGCGTAATGCAAAAAAACCAAAACCAAACAAACCCCCAAAAAAACAAACAAGCAAAAGCGAAGAGGATTCAGCACCACCAAACCAGCTTTACAACAAATGCTAAAGAAACTTCTCTAGGTGGGAAACACAAGAAAAGAAAAATACCCACAAAAACAAACCCAAAACAATTAAAAGAATGGTAATAGGAACATACATATCGATAATAACCTTGAATCTAAATGGATTAAATGCCCCAACCAAAAGACACAGACTGGCTGAATGGATACAAAAACAAGACCCATATATATGCTGTATACAAGACACCCATTTCAGACCTAGGGACATATACAGACTGAAAGTGAAGGGATGGAAAAAAGATATTCCATACAAATGGAAATCAAAAGAAAGCTGAGTAGTGATACTCGTATCAGATAAAATAGACTTTAAAATAAAACTGTTATAAGAGATAAGGAGGGCTGCTACATAATGATCAAAGGATCAATCCAAGAAGATATAACAATTATAAATGTTTATGTATCCAACATAGGAACACCTCAATACATAAGGCAAATGCTAACAACCATGAAAGGAGAAATCGACAGTAACACAATAATAGTAGGGGACTTTAACACCCCACTTACACCAATGGACAGTTCATCCAAAATGAAATAAATAAGGAAACACAAGCTTTAAATGACACAATAGATGAGATGGACTTAACTGATTATTTATAGAACATTCCACCCAAAAGTGGCAGAATACACTTTCTTCTCAAGTGCACACGGAACATTCTCCAGGATAGATCCCATCTTGGGTCACAAATCAAGCCTCGGAAAATTTAAGAAAATTGAAATCATACCAAACATCTTTTCTGACCACAACGCTATGAGATTGAAAATCACTTACAGGAAAAAAAACTGTAAAAAACCCACAAATACATGGAGGCTAATCAGTGAGCTACTAAATAACGAAGAGATGATTGAAGAAATCAAAGAAGAAATTAAAAAATACATAGAAACAAATGACAATGAAAACATGACCCAAAACCTATGGGACGCATCAAAAGCAGTTCTAAGAGGGAAGTTAACAGCAATTCAGTGTCACCTCAACAAACAAGAAAAATCTCAAACAATCTAACCCTACACTTAGAACAACTAGAGAAAGAAGAACAAAGAAAACCCAAAATCAATAGAAGCAAAGTAATCATAAAGATCAGAGCAGAAATAAATGAAATAGAAATGAAGAAAACAATAACAAAGATCAATAAAACTAAAAGCTGGTTCTTTGAGAAGATGAACAAAATTGATAAACCCTTAGCCAGACTCATCAAGGAAAAAGTGAGAGGATGCAAATCAATAAAATTAGAAATGAAAAAGGAGAAATCACAACTGACACTTCAGAAATACAAAGGGTAATAAGAGACTACTACAAACAACTATATGCCAATAAAAAGGACAACCTGGAAGAAATGGACAAATTCTTGGAAAGGTACAATATTCCAAGACTGAACAAGGAAGAATTAGAAAATATAAACAGACCTATCACAAGTAATGAAATTGAAACTGTAATTAAAAATCTTCCAACAAACAAAAGTCCAGGACCAGACAGCTTCACGGGTGAATTCTCTTAAATATTTAGAGAAGAGCTAACACCAGTCCTTCTCAAACTCTTCCAAAAAATTGCAGAGGGAGAAACACTCCCAAATTCGTTCTACGAAACCACCATCACCCTGATACCAAAACCAGAAAAGATGTCACAAAAAAATTATAGACCAATATCACTGATGAACGTAGATGCAAAAATCCTCAACCAAATACTAGCAAATAGAATCCAACAGCATATTAAAAGGATCATACACCACGATCAAGTGGGATTTATCCCAGGGATGCAAGGATTCTTCAGTATACGCAAATCCATCAATGTGATACACCATATGATCATCGCAATAGATGCAGAAAAAGCTTTCAACAAAATTCAACACTGATTTATGATTAAAAACTCCCCAGAAAACGGGCATAGAGGGAACCTACCTCAACATAATAAAGGCCATATATGACAAACCCACTGCAAGCATCACACTCAATGGCGAAAAACTGAAAGCATTTCCACTAAGATCAGGAATACACTCTCGCCACTCTTATTCCACGGCAATCAGAGAAGAAAAAGAAATAAAAGGAATACAAATTGGAAAAGAAGGGGTAAAACTGTCATTGTTTGCAGATGCCATGATACTATACATAGAAAATCCTAAAGATGCCACCAGAAAACTACTAGAACTAATCAATCAATGAATTTGGTAAGGTTGCAGGATACAAAATTAACGCACAGAAATCTCTGGCATACCTATACACCAACAACAAAAATCAGAGAAATTAAGGAAACAATCCCATCTACTATTGCAACAAAAAGAATAAAATACTTAGGAATAAACCTGCCTAAGGAGGTAGAAGACTTGTACTCAGAAGACTATAAAACACTGATGAAAGAAATCAAAGATGACATAAACAGATGGAGAGATATACCATGTTCTTGGATTGGAAGAATCAATATTGTGAAAATGACTACTACTCATAGCAATCTACAGATTCAATGCAATCCCTATCAAATTACCAATGGCATTCTTCACAGAATACAAAAAATTTTGCAATTCGTATGGAAACACAAAAGACCCTGAATAGCCAACGCAATCTTGAGAAGGAAAAATGGAGCTGGAGCAATCAGGCTCCCCGACTTCAAACTATACCACAAAGCTACAGTAATGAAGACAGTATGGTACTGGCACAAAAACAAGAATATAGATCAATGGTACAGGATAGAAAGCCCAGAGATAAACCCACGCATATATGGTCACCTTATTTTTGATAAAGGAGGCAAGAATATACAGTGGAGAAAAACAGCCTCTTCAATAAGTGGTGCTGGAAAAACTGGACAGCTACATGTAAAAGAATGAAATTAGAACACTCCCTAACACCATACACAAAAATAAACTCAAAATGGATTAAAGACCTAAATGTAAGACCAGACACTTAAAACTCTTAGAGGAGAACATAGGAAAAACACTCTTTGACATAAACCACAGCAAGATCCTTTTTGACCCACCTCCTAGAGTAACGGAAATAAAAACAAAAATAAACAAATGGGACTTAATGAAACTTAAAAGCTTTTGCACAGCAAGGGAAACCTTAAACAAGATGAAAAGACAACCCTCAGAATGGGAGAAAATATTTGCAAACGAAGCAACTGACAAAGGATTAATCTCTAAAATATACAAGCAGCTCCTGCAGCTCAATATCAAAAAAACAACCCAATCCAAAAACAGGCAGAAGACCTAAATAAACATTTCTCCACGGAAGATATACAGATTGCCAACAAACACATGAAAGGGTGCTCAACATCACTAATCATTAGAGAAATGCAAATCAAAACTACAATGAAGTATCACCTCACACCGGTCAGAATGGCCATCATCAAAAAGTCTTCAAACAACAAATGCTGGAGAGGGTGTGGAGAAAAGGGAACCCTCCTGCACTGTTGGTGGGAATTGTAAACTGATACAACCACTATGGAGAACAGCATGGAGGTTCCTTAGAAAACTAAGAATAGAACTACCATATGACCCAGCAATCCCACTACTGAGCATATACCCTGAGAAAACCATAATTCAAAAGGGTCATGTACCACAATGTTCATTGCAGCTCTATTTACAATAGCCAGGACATGAAACCAACCTAAGTGTCCATCAACAGATGAATGGATGAAGAAGATGTGGCACATATATACAATGGAATATTACTCAGCCATAAAAGAAATGAAATTGAGTTATTTGTAGTGAGGTGGATGGACCTAGAGTCTGTCATACAGAGTGAAGTAAGTCAGAAAGAGAAAAACAAATAACGTATGGTAACGCATATATATGGAATCTAAAAAAAAAGAAAAGAAAAAAATGGTACTGATGAACCTAGCTGCAGGGCAGGAATAAGGATGTAGAGGTAGAGAATGGACTTGAGGACACGGGGAGGGGGAAGGGTAAGCTGGGACGAAGTTAGAGAGTGGCATGGACATAAAAACATACCAAATGTAAAACAGCTAGCTAGTAGGAAACAGCTGCATAGCACAGGGAGATCAGCTTGGTGCTTTGTGACCACCTAGAGGGGTGGGATAGGGAGGGTGGGAGGGAGGCTCCAGAGGGAGGGGATATGGGGACATGTGTATGCATATGGCTGATTTGCTTTGGTGTACAACAGAAAGTAACACAGCATTGTGACGCAATTATACTCCAATAAAGATGTATCAAAAAAAAAAAAAACTAGACTCAATATAATCTTACATGCTCCAGGACACAGGGCAGGAGCAGTAATTTGAAAGGAGGCTGGGTCACACCCACCTGCTGATCTCAGAGCGCCCCCTGGAATGGCAGCAGGCACCTGCAGCTCACCCTGGGGACACAGACGCTGGTGGCAGCCACCTTGGGGAACTCATCCTACCACATGGACACCCGTGCTGGAAACTGCTGTTTTTGAATTCTCCGTATAGCTTATCAGCTTTAGGACCCAGCCCTGCCCTGCCCAGCATCCTGTAGGCACCAGTACTGGGAGGCCTGAGGATAAGCGACTAGCCAGGCAGGGACACAGCCCCACCCTCACCAGCAGGCAGGCTGCCTTAAGACCTCCCGAGCCCCCAGCCACTCCTGCAGACAGCCCCGTCCACCAGAGGGCCTAGGCCCTGGCACCACACCCTGGAAGTAGATCCAAGACCCCCACAGCCCTGCCAGAGGGGGTCTTGGATCTAGCCAGAGACTAGAGACTAGATCCACAGCCAGAGACTGCAGGACCCAGCTCTGCCTACCAGTGGGTAAGTACCAGCCCCAGAACTCCCTGGGCCCCGGCTCCGACCAGCAGCAGGCAGACACCAGCCCCAGTACCACTGCAGCCAGAGACTCCAGGACCAAGCTTCACCCACCAGTGGGAGGTCGCTGGCCCTAGGATCACTGCAGCTTGCCTTTTCAGGTGTCAGGCGACGTGTCAGCAGGCTGGCAACAGTATCAGGATACCCCAGGATTCAGCCCCACCCACCAGTGGGATGACACCAGCTGTAGGACCCCAAGGACCCTTCAGCCAGAGGTTTCGGGACCTGGCTCCACCAAGCAGTGAGCTGGAACTAGCCCATGGACCCCCCAGTCCCCAGAATCACCCACCAGAAAGCCAACACCAGTTCTGAGATACCTTAGAATCCTCAGCTAGCTGCCCAGGGATACAGTGGGCCAGTACCAGCCTTGGGATACTGTAGAAACCACAGCCAGCCATGTCAGGAACAGGACCCACCCACCAACAGGCCAACACTAGATCCAGGAACCCTGGTCCTGCAGCCATCTGTGCGAGAACGAGGCTCTGCCCAACGGTGAGCACTAGATCTGGGACCACCCTGGGTTCTGCAGCCAGCCACCTTGTGACCTGGTCCTTCCAACCAGAGGCCAGCAGCCTCCACACAAGGCAGGGCCTGGCAAACAACCAGACGGGGCCAGCTGCACCTACCAGACTGCCCACAATAGTCATCCTGCCACAACAGAAGGACCAATGCAGCCCTCATATAGCCCTAGAGCAAACAGCTCTGGTGACTAGAGGGCAGTGTGCCACAGGGAACATAGGACATCTCCTAAAAGAGACTACTTCTCTAAGATCAGGAAATGCAACCAACATATGAGATACACAGAAATAAAAACAGCAAATTAGGTAAAATGAGGCAACAGAGGAACATGTTCCAAATGAAAAAAGAAGAACTAAGAGAAGTGGAGATAAGCAATCTACCCAATAAATAGTTCAAGGTAATGATCATAAAGATAATCAGAGAACTTGGGATAAGAATGGATGAGCAGAGTAAAAAGAAGTTTTTAACAGAGAGTAAAAGAACACAAAGAAGGACCAGAGACAAAGAATACGATATCTAAAATGAAAAATACACTAGAAGGAATCAATAGCAGATTAAATGATGCAGAAGAATGGATCAGCTAGCTGGAAGACACAGGAGTGGAAACCACTGAAGCTGAACAGAAAAAAAGAATGAAAAGAAATGAGGACAGTTTAAGAGACCTCTGGGACAACATCAAGTATACTAGCTTTCTCATTATAGGGGTCCCAGAAAGAGAAGAGAGAAAGGGGCAGAGAACATATTTGAAGACATACTAGCTGAAAACTTCCCTAACCTAGGAAAGGAAACAGACATCCAGGTCCAGAAGGTAGAGAGTCCTAAGCAGGATCAATGCAAAGAGGACCACACCAAGATACATTGTAATTAAAATGGCAGATATTAAGATAAAGAGAGAATATTAACTGCAGCAAGGGAAAAGCAACAGGTTACATACAAGGGAACTCCAGTAAGGCTATCAGCTGACGTTTCAGCAGAAACTCTGCAAACCAGAAGGGAGTGGCACCATATATTTAAGGTGATGAAAGGGAAAAACCTACAACCAAGAATACTCTATTTGGCAAGGCTCTCGTTCAGATCTGATGGAGAGGTCAAAAGTTTTACAGCTAAGCAAAAGCTAAAAGAGTTCAGCACCATGAAACCAGCCTTACAAGAAATGTTAAAGGGGGGGCTTCCCTGGTGGTGCAGTGGTTGAGAGTCCGCCTGCCGATGCGGGGGGCGCGGGTATGTGCCCTGGTCTGGGAGGATCCCACGTGCCGCAAAGCGGCTGGGCCTGTGAGCCATGGCCACTAGGCCTGTGCGTCTGGAGCCTGTGCTCCGCGATGGGAGAGGCCACAGCAGTGAGAGGCCCGCGTACCGCAAAAAAAAAAAAGAAATGTTAAAGGGACTTCTTTAAGCAAAGAAGAAAAGGCCACAACTGGAAACATGAAAACTATGAAAGGAAAAAGCTCATCAGTAAAAGCAAATATACAGTAAAGGTAGCAAACCTACCATGTACAAAGGTAGTAAGAAGGTTAAAAGACAAAAGTAATAAATCACCTATATCTGCAATAATTAGCTATGGGATACAAAAATAAAACAAAATGTAAACTATAATGTCAAAACAATTGTGAGGGGAGGGGAGTAAAAATGCAGGGTTGTTTAAATGTGTTTGAAACTACAAGATCAGCAACTTACCATCCCTCATGGTAACAACAAACCAAAAATCTATAATAGATACACACAAAAGAGAGAAGTTTCTAAACATAACACTAAAGATACTCATCAAATCACAAGACAAGAGAACAAAAGAAGAAAGTATCAAAAAAGAACTACAAAACAACTCAAACAACTAAAATGGCAATAAGTATGTACCTATCAATAATTACTCTCAATGTAAATGGACTAAATGCTCCAATCAAAGGATACAGAATGGCTGTATATGGATACAAAAACAAGAGCCATGTATATGCTGCCTACAAGAGACTCACTTCAGATCTAAAGAGACACACAGATTGAAAGTCAGGGGATGGACAAAAGTTATTCCATGCAAATGGAAATGAAAATAAAGCCAGGATAACAATACTTACATCAGACAAAATAGACTTTAAAACAAAGACTGTAACAAAGGACATTACATATTGATCAAGGGATCACCCAAGAGAAAGATATAACAACTGTAGATATATATGTACCCAACAGAGCAGCACCTAAATACATAAAGCAAATATTAACAGACATAAAGGGAGAAATTGACAGTAGCATAATAATAGTGAGGGACTTGAACATCCCACTACCATCAACAAACAGATCATCCAGACAGAAAATCAATAAGGAAACTGGTCTTAAATGACACATAGACCAGATGGACTTTCGTATATATATATAGATTCCATCCAAGAGCATCAGAATATACATTCTATTCAAGTGCATGTGGAACATTCTTCAGGATAGATCACATGCTGGGCCACAAAGTAAGTCTCGGTAAATTTAAGAAATCATATCAAGCATCTTTTCCAACCACAATGCTATGAGACTAGAAAATCAACTACAAGAAGAAAATTGCAAAAAACAAAAACATGTGGAGGCTAAACAATATTCTACTAAACAACAAATGGA
Organism: Hyperoodon ampullatus; assembly: GCF_949752795.1. Classification (NCBI taxonomy): domain Eukaryota; kingdom Metazoa; phylum Chordata; class Mammalia; order Artiodactyla; family Ziphiidae; genus Hyperoodon; species Hyperoodon ampullatus. The sequence goes on from NC_136926.1 coordinate 89,355,269, forward strand.
TCACTGAAAAAAATCAAAGAAGAAATTAATATCTGGAGATAAATGGAAATGAAAAAACAATGATCCAAAATCTATGGGACGTGGCAAACACAGGTCTAAGAGGGAAGTTTACAGTGATACAAGCCTACCTCAGGAAACAAGAATAATCTCAAACAGCCTAACCTTACATCTAAAGGAAGTAGAAAAAGAACAAACAAAACCCAAAGTTAGTAGAAGGAAAGAAATAATAAAGATCAGAAGAAATAAGCGAAATAGAAACCTAAAAAAATAGAAAAGATCAATCAAACTAGGAGCTGCTTCTTTGAAAAGATAAACAAAATTGGTAAACCTTTAGCAAGCCTCATCAGGAAAAAGAGAGGACCCAAATCAATAATATCAGAAATGAAAAAGAAGTTACAACTGCCACCAGAGAAAAACAAAGGGTCATAAAGAGATTACTATGAACAGCTGCATGCAAATAAAATGGACAACCAAGAATAAATGGATAAATTCCTAGAAGTGTACAATCTGCAAAGACTGAACCAGGAAGAAACAGAAAATATGAACAGACCAATTACCAGTAATGAAATTGTTGGAGATTTTTTGATTACTAATTCAAACAAAAGTCCAGGACCAGATGGCTTCACAGATGAATTCTACCAAACATTTAGAGAAGAGTTAACACCTATCGTTCTCAAACTATTCCAAAAAATTGCAGAGGAAGGAACACTTTTAAATTTGTCCTAAAAGGGCAGCATCACCCTGATACCAATATCAAAACCAGACAAAGCTATCAAACAAAAAAGAAAGTTATAGGCCAATATCACTGATGAACATAGACACAAAAATTCTCAACAAATTATTAGCAAACCAAATCCAACAATATATTAAAAAGATCATACACCATGATTAAATGGGATACATAAGATGGTTCAACACCCACAAATCAATCAAGGTGATATACCACTTTCACAAATTGAAGAATAAAAATCATATGAGCGTCTCAATAGATGCATAAAAAGCTTTTGACAAAATTCAATAGCCATTTATGATAAAAACTCTCTACAGTGGGTATAAAGGGAACCTACCCCAACATAAGCAAGGTCATATAGGATAAGCCCACAGCTAACATCATACTCAACGATGAAAAGCTCAAAGCATTTTCACTAAGATTAGGAGCAAGACAACATTGCCAATTCTCACCGCTTATATTCAGCACAGTACTGGATGTCCTGACCACATCAATCAGACCAGAAAAAGGGAAAAAAGGAATCCAAATTGGAGAAGAAATAAAACTGTCACTATTTACAGATGACATGATACTATACGTAGAAAATCCTAAAGATGCCACCAAAAGACTACTAGAGCTCATCAATTAATTCAGTAAAGGTGTAGGATACAAAATTAATATACAGAAATCCGTTGCATTTCTATACATTAACAATGAACTATCAGAGAAGTTAAGCAAACAATCCCATTTATAATCATATGAAAAAAGAATAAATTACATAGGAATATATCTAGCCAGGGAGGTAAAAGACCTGTGCTTGGAAAATTAGAAGACACTAATGAAAGAAATTGAAGATGACACAAACAGAAGGAAAGATATACTGTGCTATGGATTGGAATAATTAATATTATTAAAATGACCATACTGCTCAAGGCAATCTGCAGATTTAATGCAGTCCCTATCAAAATATCCATGAGACCTTTCACAGAACTAGAACAAATAATTTAAAATTATATATGGAGGGGCTTCCCTGGTGGTCCAGTGGGTAAGACTCCGCACTCCCAATGCAAGGGCCTGGGTTTGATCCCTGGTCAGGGAACTAGATCCCACATGCATGCCACAACTAAGATCCTGCCTGCCACGACTAAAGATCCCACGTGCTGCAACTAAAGATCCCATGTGCTGCAACTAAGATCTGGTGCAGCCAAATACGTGTGTGTGTGTGTGTGTGTGTGTGTGTGTGTGTGTGTATAAAAACACGAAAGACCCTGAACAGCCAAAACAATCTTTAGAAAGAACAGAGCTGGAGGTATCATGCTCCCTGACTTCAGACTATTGTAAGCTACAGTAATCAAAACAGTATGGTAGTGGCACAAAAACAGACACATAGAGCAGTAAAACAGAATAAAAAGCTCAGAAATAAACCCATATGCTTATGGTCAATTAATCTATAACAAAGGAGGCAAGAATACACAATGGGGAAAAGACAGTCTCTTCAGTAAGCGGTGCAGGGAAACCTGGACAGCTACACGTGTAAAAGAGCGAAAGTAGAAGATTTTCTCACACTATATAAAAAAATAAACTCAAAATGGATTAAAGACCCAGATGTAAGACCAGAAACCATAAAACTCTTGGAAGAAAACACAGGTCGAACACTCCGTGACATAAACTGTAGCAATGATTGTTTGGATCTGTCCCCTAAGGCAAAGGAAAGAAAAGCAGAAACAAAGAAAGGAGACATTAGTGAACTACAAGGGTTTTGCACAGCAAAGAAAACCATTGACAAAATAAAAAGACAGCCTACTGAACAGGAGAAAATATTTGCAAATGATATGATTGATAAGGGGTTAATATCCAAAATATATAAACAGCTCATACAACTCAATAAAAAACAAACCACCTTTTAAAAAATGGGCATTAGACCTGAATAGGCATTTTTCCAAAGAAGACATACCGATGACCAACAGGCACATGAATAGATGCTCAACATCACTAATCATCAGAGAAATGCAAATCAAAACCACAATAAGATAGCACCTCACACTTGTCAGAATGGCTATCGTCAAAAAAATCACAAATAACATATGTTGGTGAGGATGTGGAGAAAAGGGAACCAGTGTTCACTGTTAGTGGGAATGTATATTGGTGCAGCCACTGAGCAAAACACTATGGGTTTTCCTCAATAAACTAAAAATAGAACTACCATGTGATCCAGTAATTCAAATCCTGGGCATATATCCAAAGAAAACAAAAATATTAACTTGAAAAGATAAGTGCATCCCAATGTTCATTGCAGCATTATTAACAAGAGTCACGATATGGAAGCAACCTAAGTGTCCATCAACAGATGAATGGATAAAGAAGATGTGGTATATATATTCAATGGAATACTACTCAACCATAAAAAGAATGAAAATTTGCCATTTGCAACCACATGAATGGATGTAGAGAATATTATGCTCCGTGAAATAAGTCAGACAGAGAAAGACAAAATACTGTATGTTCTCACTTTATGTGGAATCTAAAGAATAAAAGAAACTAATGTATATAACACAACAGAAACAGACTTACAGAGTAGAGAACAAACTAGTAGTTACCAGTGAGGAGGAGGAGGTGCAAGATGGGAGAGGGAATTAAGAGGCACAAATGACTCTGTATGGAATGAATAAACCACAAGGATATATTGTACAACACAGGGAAAATATCCGGTGTTTTATAATAACTTTAAACGGAGTATAACCTATGAAAACTGTGCATCACTACATTGTATCCCTGAAACTAATATAATTTTGTAAATCAACCATGTAAAAAATATATTTACATATATACACAGCAAAAGCTGACAGAATTCAAGGGAGAAAGAGACAGTTCTTAGGAGTAGTTGGACTTCAGTGCCCCATTCCTAAAAGTGGATACAATGCCTGGGCAGAAGTAAGGAAATAGAGGACGTAACACAATAAACCAATGAGATCTAACAGACACACACAGAGCACCCCACCCAACAGCATAGGGAGTCTTTTCAAGTGCACACAGGACTTTTTCCAGGATAGATCATATACTAGGCCACAAATTATTTCTCAGTAGATTGAATAAGATAGATATCACAGAAATTATCTTCTCTGATAACAAGAGGATGAAGTTAGAAATCAGTAATGTAAAGAAAACTGAAAAATTCACAAAAATGTGTACCTAAACAGCACAGTTTTAAACAAGAAATGGATCAAAGAAGAAATCACATGGGAAATTAGAAAATACTTAGAGATGAATAAAAATGAAAACACAACATACCAAAACTTAAGGGTCACAGCAAAGGCAGTGCTAAGGGGAAAATTTATAGTTACATGCTTGCATTAAAAACCAAGAGATCTCAAATCTACAACCTAATTTTACAACTTGAGGAACTAGAAGAATAAGGACAAAATAAACCCAAAGCTAGCACAAGGAAGGAAATAATAAAGACTAGAGCAGAGATGAATGAAATAGAGAACAGAAAAACAATAGAGAAAAATCAATAAAACAAAAAAATTGTTCTTCAAAAAGATTAATGAAATTGACAAACCCTTAGCTAGATGAACTAGGAAAAAAGAGAGAAGATTCAAATGATTAAAATCAGAAACGACTGTGGGGCATTACAACCATTTCTACAGGAAAAAAAAAGGATTTTAAGAGAGTTACTATGAATAACTGCACACCAACAAATTGGAAAACCTAGATGAAATGGACAAATTCCTAGAAACACAAAACCTACCCAGACTAAATTATGAAGAGATGGAAAATCTGAATAGTTCTGTAACTAGTAAGGAGATTATACCAGTAGTCCAAATTCTTCCCACAAGGAAAAGCTCTGGACTTGATGTTTTCACTGGTGAATTCTACCAAACATTTAAAGAAGAACTAATACCCAATCCTTCTCAAACTTCTCCCAAAATTCAAGAGGAGGGAACCTTTCCACCTCATTCTATGAGGACTGCATAACCCTGACAAAGCCAGACAAACACACTAAGAGGAAAGGAAGCTACAGACCAGTATCCCTCAGGAACATCCTGGGCAATTCCACGTGTGAAGGACTGGGGGCGGGGGCAGAGCCTGGGGAGGACCGGATGCTGCTGCTCAGAGCATCCTCGCCCCGGACTCAGGGCCTGCGCGGTGATTCCATCAGAGCCGCTGGCCTTCCAGCACCCCCATTCCCCCAGGCTCCCTTCCCCGCGTCCCCGGGCTGGGTGGCCCCAGGGCAGTGGGCACTCCAGGCGCGGTCACCGGACGGAGGCCCGAGGGCTGCGTCCCTGTGCATCCACCCAGGACTCGGGGGACAGAGGACAGCAGGGCTCCCCACGTACACAGATGGACGAGGCCCCCACACGAGACGGAGTGGGCTTCTGCCTCCCAAGGTGGGGGGGGGGGGAAATGCCCACCTGCCCACCCTACTCCGGGTTCACCGTTGTCACACAAACCGCAGGACGACCCCGAGGGTGGTGAGGCGAAGGCGTCCCCAGGACCGTGGCCCCAGGGACCACTCGCTGTCCAGTGCCTGGGTTTTCTGTTTCCAAGGCCGCAGCCGGAAACGCCAGTGTGCACAGACCTCGAAGCCCAGCAAAACCGCTCTTCCCATCCGAAGCACCAGGAAGGGGGCAGCCTGAAGGGACGGCACTTGCAGGAATCTCTTCCCAGTCCAAATCCAAGCGAAAAATGCCGTTATACCCCCATCCGACAGCAAAGGCGGAGGGAGGAGGGCCCCTCCCAGGCCGGAGAAGCCCCCGCAGGTCGGTGAAGGCCAGGCCCGGAGGCTGGATGTCCAACCTGGGCGGGGGCGTCAGAACAGGACCCGCCCAGGGTCAGCTGCAAGTCCAATCCAATGTCCTAATGTAGGCGGGTTAAAAGGACGGAGGAGCCGCTCAGACTTAAATCAGAGGAAAGCAGAAGCTGCTTTGATAGGTAACGTATACCTCGGGCAGAGGGACAGACGGGCCACACGCGAGACAGTCCACCCGGGAAGCCCCAAGTGCCCCAGCGGGGCCGCAGCGAGGCGGAGCAAACCAACAGAACGTTCTGAAAACCGAGCAAAACGCCTTAGAAGAGCTGCAGGAGAAACCGACAAGTCCCGTCACAGCTGGAGACTGGCCCTCAACCCTCCTGACCCAGCACAGGACCCAGCAGGACAGCCTCTGGGGACAGCCCACGGGGGGGACACCCACTCTTCCAAGCGCCCAAGGGCTCCGTGCCGGGACGGCTGCGCCCCGACCTCAACAAATCTTCACAGCTGGAGTCACACCGAGTGTGCGATCAAAGCAGAGATCAGCACCGGGGAGGCCACGGGAGGGTCTCCAAACGGTGGGGAAATAATCCACAGGTAAACCGGACGTCTCTAAGGAGAAAACCCGGCATTGGCTGGAGTGGAAACGAAGCGCAGCCGTCCAAGCACATGAGACGGGGCGGCCGGGATGGCCTGGGGGGAGAGGAGTGCGGGGTGCAGGGACGGGAGAGGCACCCAGAACACGTCAGACAAGGGGCGCAGCCTCTGGTCAGCAGTCAGGGCCCACACCTAGAGGAAGAGCAAAACAAGCCCAAGGGACGGAAGGAAGGAAGGAATAAAGATAAGAAGTGACTCAACAAGCCTGAAAACAACAGAGGAAATCCATGACACTAGGAGCTGAGTCCGTCACAGTCTGATGGGGGTGCTCTCATTCTGTGGTCCCGGCCCCCTCCCCTGCGGCCCGTGCCCTGGGCCGCGTCCCCATCTGCGCTCCAGGCCTGCTGGGGCTCACGCACCATCGCGCCCCCCACCGCGCTCACGCACCATCGCCCCCCCACCGCGCTCACGCACCATCGCGCCCCCCCACCGCGCTCACGCACCATCGCGCCCCCCACCGCGCTCACGCACCATCGCCCCCCCCACCGCGCTCACGCACCATCGCGCCCCCCCACCGCGCTCACGCACCATCGCGCCCCGCCCCCCACCGCGCTCACGCACCATCGCGCCCCCCCACCCCGCGCTCACGCACCATCGCGCCCCCCCCCACCCCGCGCTCACGCACCATCGCGCCCCCCCACCGCGCTCACGCACCACCGCGCCCCCCACCGCGCTCACGCACCATCGCCCCCCCCACCGCGCTCACGCACCATCGCCCCCCCCCACCGCGCTCACGCACCATCGCCCCCCCCACCGCGCTCACGCACCATCGCGCCCCCCACCGCGCTCACGCACCATCGCCCCCCCCACCGCGCTCACGCACCATCGCGCCCCCCCCACCCCGCGCTCACGCACCATCGCGCCCCCCCACCGCGCTCACGCACCACCGCGCCCCCCACCGCGCTCACGCACCATCGCCCCCCCCACCGCGCTCACGCACCATCGCGCCCCCCCCACCCCGCGCTCACGCACCATCGCGCCCCCCCACCGCGCTCACGCACCACCGCGCCCCCCACCGCGCTCACGCACCATCGCCCCCCCCCACCGCGCTCACGCACCATCGCCCCCCCCACCGCGCTCACGCACCATCGCGCCCCCCCCACCCCGCGCTCACGCACCATCGCGCCCCCCCCACCCCGCGCTCACGCACCATCGCGCCCCCCCACCGCGCTCACGCACCACCGCGCCCCCCACCGCGCTCACGCACCATCGCCCCGCCCCCCGCGCTCACGCACCATCGCCCCCCCCACCGCGCTCACGCACCATCGCCCCCCCCACCGCGCTCACGCACCATCGCGCCCCGCCCCCACGCTCAGCTGCCTGAGCGCGTCCTCCACAGCTCTCCTCCCTACCTGCTTACATGCTCTTGACACGCTCACCCCACCGTCATGCCAAGGCCGAACTACAGCAGATGCACGTCCCCCCTCCTCTGGAACCCAAACCCTTCAAAGTCCAAGGGCATTCCCTCCATGACACCTTCTCTTCTCGTCCAGAGGGCTACAGCTTTTCACTTTCCTGTCGGAGTGTTCTTTGAAGGGTCCGTGCTGTTCCCCACCAGTGTCGTGTGTGAGTGCTGCTCAGCCTCAGAGCACAGAACCATTGGTCCTGGGCCTCCCGGACCCTAACAGAGAGGACAGGTATGAGGGGGCCTCGCTGGCCCACAGACAACAATATAAAAATCCCAGCCAACTTCACGCTGATAAATGTTTTTAATGGTGTTGAATGACTAACCTCTAGGAAGTTGCCAGAAACCATCATTTATCATTGCTACTTATTTCCTGAGTGAAAAAGCTACCCCTGTCACCATCTGGACGTGGAAACAAATGCTGTGACTCTTCCGCTTGTATTTTTCCTTCTGAAATGAAGGCAGGCCCGCCTGCAATGCTGCCCACACAACACAGCCTCGCTACCTGAGGCTGTGCGGCCAGGCGGGCACTAGGCCACATGCCGCCCAAGCATCACCGCTGTGTCCCTCCAGCCAGTGGCGCCCACCCCAAACAGAACAAGCCCAGGAGCGCGACTGCGAGGTCTTTCCGCAGCAGTCCTGGCCCCATGCCCTGGATAACCCAAGGAGGCAACACAGCCTGGGGCACCTGTGTGCGGACGCCCCTGCTGATCTGACCTGCCTCCCCAGCCTGCAGGCATGAGGAGGAGGACTCAGCTTGGTGGAATGTCCTGGAATTAGATATTTTTGAGAAGGGCGGAGAGCTGGCAGGAAGGCCTCAGAGCTGCACCCTCTTGGCGTGGGTGAATTATTAGTGTTTTCAGGGCTGGAAGCCGTAGCTGGCACGCTCAGTCACTGATGAAAACGTAGTTCAGGAAATGGGAGATTTTACCGTTTGTTGTTAAGTATTTCTCATATTTGTCTAACCGTAAGTCAGAAAGTTCCTGTAAGAAAAAGCAGCCCTTACTTTCAAATAATATGCCACAGGTTTTTTGTTCAAATCGCTGTTAATTCCATCCAGGAAGCATATCATCAGCAGGGTATGGTTACTTCCTTAATGACCCTGACATTTTTGACACAGTTTTTGTTTTGACACTTTTTCCCGTGAACATGTTATTGTTACACACTAGTTTTTCAACACTAAGATTGTTAATCTGTTTGAAATGATAAAATTCTCAAGCTGAACCAGATGAATGTTTGAAACTGAATCTCGGTGTTATCAAACTAAAGGCACATTCCTACACATACCACCCCGCTCCTTTAGAATCTAAAGAGTTCAATAAGTTTATCGTAAGCAATTAATTACAATCTCCCTGTTCAGGGTAGGGCCTGGAACCACGCTTCCATCCTGAGGTTTAATTAGCTGCCAGATGAGAAAACACAGCTGCTCAGTGGTGGCTTATTATTTACAAACAAAACAGTATTTTCCATTTTCTGCTGAATGTCCTCAGTAGAGATCATCAGACAAGTGGGGGGAAACTTGCTTATTTCAGCCCACGCCTGCTTCTTGCAGCCACAGGTGATGATTTACAAGCCTGTTCCCATCGTCTGGGTGACCTCAGAGAAGCAGACCAGGAGTGAGTATGAGGTCAGGGCTGCGGGCCCAGGGCCGGAGTGGGTGGCCGCCTCGTGGGCCCTGATCACACTGTTAGCCAGACCGGGTCCCAGCTGCAGCACCTTCTAGCCTTTCTCCGTCTGCTGGCGAGGAGGCCTGCTCACCTCCGAGGATGGCGGGGGAAGTGGGAAGGGGCTTAGCTGGCGGGGCTGGAGCCTGGAGGCTGACCTGGCCCCCTCTCTACCACTCGGCCTCCTTCCTTTGAGGAGGCTCTGAACACAAACACTGGAAGGCCCAGCATCTGACCTGGATCGTGCTGGCTGAAAACTAACACTCATGCTGACCCTACCCTGTGTGCCCAACCGCCCTGGTTTATTCAGCGGTGCCTCCAAAGGAGCGTCAGCAAATCTAAAGGGAACCAAGGTACCATACCGGGTGCTCGTTCCTTCCAGCAAAGACCCTGTCCAAAGTGAGCAGGTCCATCTGGGGACCTCATGGGCCTGTGGGTGTCAGGAGCAGAGGACGTGCTGGTGTGTGGGTCCCATCCTGGGAGCGCCCCATCTACGGGAAACACGTATGAACACGCACGGAAGCATGAAGACTCGGGGGTCTGGGGACAGGGCAGTAAGCCTGGGCCCAGGGGCCCCGAGAAGTGCACCCTGGAGGGTGGGACGGGGTCCAGAACGGCCTGGGGGAGGCGGGCCCTGAGGAGAGCCTTCACCACATTCCCGGGGGCTGGGAGAGGATGCTGGCGAGAATCGGGTAGGAGTGACCCTGTCCTTGTGTGCTTTGTCCAGTGCAGATCCTCTCTCTGGAAGGGAGGCGTCGCAGATCCCTGAAACGTTGGTCAGGGTTCCCCAAGGAAACAGAACCAATAGGTGTGTGTGTGTGTGTGTGTGTGTGTGTGTGTGTGTGTGTGTGTCTGGAGGTAGGTACAGAGAACAATTTATTATATAGTGGCTCAGGCAATTATGGAGACCGAGAAGTCGCACCACCTGCTGTCTGCAAGCTGGAGACCCAGGTGAGCCAGCGGTGACCCGGGAGCACTGATGTCAAAGGGCAGAGGAGGATGCCCCAGCCAAGCAGAAAGAGGGAGAATTCTCCCTTCCTCCACCGTTTCGTTCCATCCAGGCCTCAGAGGACTGAATGAAGCCCACCCTACTTCACTCAGTCTATTGACTCGAATGCTCACCTTTTCCGGAAACGCTCCAAAACGCCCACCCTCTGGGCCCCGTGGCCTGGCCAGGCTGGCACACGCAGTCGGCCCTCGACGTGTCCTCCAGGCTCAGGGACTCCTGTCCTCCTTTCACAGGTGTGGCTGGCGGGGACTCGCAGCGAGGTGAGGCGGTCCAGACACGACCCCGGGTGGGCGCGTTCGGGGTCCTGGGGACCTGCTTTTCAGGCAGGTTGATGCTGGGACTTGTGCCGGGCAGGTTCCGTCCCTGGTCTGGGACGCAGCCCGAGAGCCTCAGGTGATGCACGTGGTTCACGGCTGCTTCTGAACGACGAGGTGGCTGGCGTGAGGCCGGCAAGCGGTTTGAACGGAAGGCAAACGAGTCTCGGCGGCGGCGGCATCAGAGCAGGCGGCCTCACGAGGAGGCGGGGCGCGCAGGCTTCACCCCGAGTCCCGCGCCCAGCGCCCCGCGCCCAGGTCCCAGGCGGCTTCCCTCCGTCCTTCCACGTCCTAAGCAGCACGGCAAAGCTCCGGCCAGACGCCCGGTGCCGACAGCGGCGGGGCAGCCCTGCGGCTCAGGTGGTTTCGCACAGAAGCCGGCGCACGGGGACCAGCATCTCAAACACGAAACTTGTTGTCTAGAATGTCCCGCTCCTAAGACCCCGGCTTTGGTTCCCGGAACACCTTTCCGCCAGAGCAACACGGTCGCGGCTTCTTTATCCCGCAGCGTGTTCGATCGTATGTTTTCCACGCGGTCAGCCATGAAGGGAGGCCCCCGTTTTCTGGGCGCGCGGCCCCGCCCTCCCCCTTTCCTGTTTCACCTTTACACTCACGTGAAACGACGTCCCCTCCGCTCCTCTGTTTCCAGACGCCCTCGGAGGAGAGGAGACAGAAGCCTGGCCGCTTCCCGAGCGCGTCTCCCTCCTCGGCCCAGGTCCAGCCGGGCAGCTCGTGTCCGGGAGGAGGGCCGGCTGAGCGGCTCTGCGGTCCTTCCTCACGGGCGACAAGGCCACTCAGCGCGCCGCGCGTGACACACGTTCGTGGTGCGAGGGGGCTCCTTGGGGCCGTCCTGGGCCTGAGGGCCGGCTGACCGGCCGCAAACCCGCTGCCACAAAACAGCCGCCGGAGAGCCGCCACCTGCACGTGCTCCACTTCTGCCCGCGCGGAGCGCGCTCCGGCCCTGAGGGCCTGGCGGATGCGAGGACACGGGTAGGTGGGCGCAGGCCCCGTCGGGAGCACTCCTCAGGCGACGGGGAGGAGACGGGCGGGGTGAGGGCGAAGGAGGTCCCTTCCCGCTCGGTTGAGCCGTGACCTGCAGTGCCTCTGGGCGCTGGTTAGGGACCGGCCCTCCCCCGCGAGGAGGGAGCCGTGTCCAGGAAACGCGGGGACGCAGGCCAGCTGAGGGGAGGCTGGGGAGGGGCTGACGGGGGCCCAGGCGGAGGGCTGCGCGGGCCCCCGGGCGGGGTCAGTAGGAGGAAGCGGGGCCGGGCAGAGGGAGGGAAGCGGCAAGGCGCCCGCGCGGCCGGGGAAGGCGCCGTGCCGTGGGCAGCTCCGCTGGCTACCGTGTTTCATGCACATTTGGGACAGGTCTACTCTGGAAAATCGACCAAGTTACATGAAAGGAACTTTAAAATTTTTAAACTTGAAACTTTTAAATTTGGAAAACGCAGAATCACGTAGGGTATCCATGGTATTTTCCATGTTATAAATACGGGAACTTGTGGACGGATAGTACTCCCTTTTAAGCAAATTGTTGTTTGGCAATTCACTAGAAACTGGACATTAAATTGAAATTTTATTTTAAAAATTCACTGAGAATTTTTTAAAATCCAGATGACCAGTAAAAATGCTTAAAAAACAATCACGGAGTTCATAAAGATTAGCAACTCCCCCCTGCCAAAGCCCCAAACCCTCTGATTATGAAGAACAGGAAACAATGTCTTAAAGTATAAAAGGCTAAAAATCATCAGATGGTACATATATCAAACCAAGTTATTCCCTTAGTATAAGTAAACATTTTACTGTGTGGATGTCAACAAACCGATTTTAAAGTTTACACAGAAAAGCAAAAGGACCAGAATTGAAGGAGGAGAACACGGCCGGAGGACCGACGCCCCGACTTTAAGACTCACCATAAGGTTGTGGTGAAGGGATAGAGAAACAGCAACCGAACAGAACAGAGCGCTCAGAACAGACCCGCATAAAGACACTCAACCGATCTTTCTGACAAAGGGGCAAAGGTGATTCAATGGTGAAAGGACAGTCTGTTCAACAGACGGTGCTGGAACAGCTGGATGTCCACATGCAGAAGGTGAATTCAGACCCAGACCTCACAACCCTCAAAAAACTAACTCAAAAGGGGCCACAGACCTAAATGTAAATGTGAAACTGTAAAACCCCTAGAAGCTGACAGCACAGAAAATCTAGGTGACCCTGGGTTGGCAGCAAGTTTTTAAATACAACACCAAAACATGATCCAGGAGAGGAAGAATGCATAAATGGGACTTTATTGAAATAAAAACTTCTGTTCTGTGAAAGACACAGAGTATGGAAAAAAAAAAAAGAGGAGCCGCAAACTGGGAGAAAATATTTTCAAAACACACATCTGATAAAGGACTTGTTTCTAAAAAACACAAAGAACTCTCAAAACTCAACAATAAGAAAACAAACAACCCAATTAAAAAATGGGCAAAAAGTGTGAACAGATACCTCGCCCAATACACAAATGACAAATAAGCACCTGAAAAATGCTCCACATCACATCGTCAGGGAAATAGAAGGTAAAACAACAATGAGATACCACCACATCCCTATCAGTTTGGCCATTCTAATAGAAGAGCCAAACTCCAGGACACTGACAACACCAAATGCCCACGAGGACGCGGAGCAACAGGAACTCTCATTCGCTGTTGGGGGGAAGGCAAAATGGTGCAGCCATTGCAGGATGACAGTTTGGTGGTTTCTAACAAAGTTAAACATAATCTAACTATATGATCCAGCACTCCTTGGTATTTGCCCAGATGAACCGAAAACTTATGTCCTCACGAAAACTGACACGTGGACGTTTACAGCAGGTTTATTCATAATTGCCGAAACTTGGAAGCAACCAAACTGTGAGTAGATCAACCGTGGTAAAGCCAGACAATGGAGAATTATCCAGCAATAAAACGAAATGACCTATCAAGCCATGAAAAAAGAAGGAACTTTAAAAAGTTCTATAACTATAACTAAGCGAAAGAAACCAATCCGAAAAGGCTGCGCACTGTGTGATTCCCACTAGGTGACACTCGGGAAAAGACAAAACTGTGGAGACACTGAAGAGACAGACCCGTGGCTGCCCAGGATGGAGTGGGCGGGGGAGAAAGAGCGCACAGGTCTTCAGCACAGTGAAAATCCTCTGCATGAACCGTCGTGGTGGACACGGGTCACCGTGCACGTGGCAAACTCACTGAACACCACAGCACCGAGAGGGGGCCCTAATGTAAACTGCGGACTTTAATCAACAGTAACGTAGCAATACTGGCTCACCAGCTGTAACAGTGTAACACGTTAATAAGTGATGCCATCAGTAGGGAGAGAGGGCAGTGGGAACTCTCTGTACTTTTGCTGCATTTCTCTATAAATCTAAAGCTGCTCTAAAAAATAAAGTCTGTTCATTTAAAAAAATGCCTTAAAGCATAAAAGGCTAGAAATCCGTCTATGGTTCTTACACAAAACAAACTACTCCCTCAGTAGCACCGACCATTTTCTTTGAAAGTAAACGAGGTATTAGTGGTCAAAAAGCCGTCGAAGCAGCTAGAACTGCTTGGAACCATCTCCCCGTGGCCCTCGCAGCCCCGACTTGAGGGCCAGCCCTGGCCAGCTGGCCGGGCGAGCACCCCAGACACAGAGCTCAGATGGGGGCTCAGCCTGGCAGGTTGAGGAGACCTCGGTTTGCCCCAGAGGCCGGGGGATGGTCCCTCACTCCCCGCCACCTGCCCGCACCTGTGACCACAGGACAGACAGACAGAACCTCCATGTCACAGAGCCCCAGTCCAGCGTCAGAGTCAGGAGAACAAGCAGCCGACAGCAACGTCCAGCAACTGTGCCAGGAAGAAAACAGGCCCGGGAGACGGTCCGGAGCAGCTCTCTGTGACGGGCAGAACAGGCCGGCAGCCTAGGCAGTGCCAGGAGGCTGCAAGTCACTGTGCTGTAAGCAGCGGCACAGTTAAAGGCCTGCTTTCCCTTTAAAGTAATGCACGGCAGGTGGGCAGGGGACCCCCAAGAGACACACAGAAGCCGGGTGGGAGTCCAGGAGTCGCCACACACACCCTTCTCCGTCCCCTCTCCGACAAAGAGCTCCCACCCGACCTCCCCCCTCCCTGGGTCTGGCTTTGCAGGCCGCTTGCTAACACGCTTGACCTGGAGAAGGGGCCTGTGCGCGGGGGGGCCGGCACTCGGCGCCTGGAACCCCGTCCCCTCTGGGAAGCACAGGGCGCCCCCGGGTCGCTCCACCTCCCTGGGTCTGTGTGTTCTCCTGCTGCCTCGTGTGGGCCCTCGAGGTCAGTCCACGGTGGCCCCGAGAAGCTCCAGCCCAACCTCAGTCCACACTGCCCAGCACCCTGGACACAGCTTGAGGCCGAACCACAACCTGCCGGATCACGGTGCCGAGTGGTCATGCCTTGTCCACGCCCAGGGGCCCCACTGACCCAGACTGGACGGGGGGCGGCGGTGAACTACCACCACTGCCACGGCTGCCCCTTGCATGGAAGAAACCCGGTCCGAGCTGGCCAGCAGAGGTCAGGCCTGCGGTTCCACCCCAGGCCGAGTCTGGGGGAATCCCTGTCTGAAAGGACACCCGTTTTCCCTACCAGTGCTCTTTTGGGTGTTGGTTGTGCTTTAAATAACACTTTTTCTTCTGATTTCAGAAGCAATACATGCTCACTGCCACACTTCCCACGCTGTGCACACACACAGCATCAAAATCATCTGGCCCCCGGTGTTGGGATGCTCTTTCTGACCTTTTGGTGTTGCTTCCCTGTGTGTGTGTGGCTCGTGCAGCATCCCTGTTGTGACGCTTTCCCTATTAATGCTGCACGTCAGGAACATCTGTTCAGTAAATATTCTGCTTTTAAAGACTACATAAGACACCAGTATATGGATTTGCCTGCAACTGTCTAATCTATCCCTCACAATTGGATATTTGGTTTGATATTACTTTGTAGTCCTACAAATAACAACGAGGTGGCTGTACATTCCTCTGACTGTTTCCTTAGGGCAGATGCCCGGACGTGAGTCGCCAGGTCAGCTGGCCAGCGCATCACCAGGACTCCCAGTCTGAAGGCACTCAATCAGGGCATCACAATGGAAGCACAAACGTGAGAAAACACCACCCATGCCGCTTTAATTTGCAGTTCCAGGAATGGTCTTGTGTGTCTGCAGGCGGTACAAGGAAACGGCTCAGGGTGCACTTTCCGCAGAGCCGGGCTGCGTCCAGAGAAGGCAAGCTGGGCAGGCCGAGGGCAGGGGGCTGGGGGCGCGGCCTCGGCCAGGCAGTGGCAGACCTCAGCGCCTGGACGCCTCGAGCCTGCAGGCCACGCTCCAGCCACAGCTCCCTTATGTTCCCGTAACTGCTCGAGGGGGGACACGCCAGACAGATGCAGAAACCATTCAGCCTGGCAGAAACCGTCCGCCCCATCGGGCGCTCAGTGGCGCCCTTCCTCCAGGATCAGACAGACCAGGGCTGCGGGGAGGGGAGGCCTCTCCAGGCGCCCTGCCTGCTGTCCAGTAAGCTGGCCCCTACTGCCCCCATCCTGCTGCTGCTGACTCAGCTTCTCCAGACGCAGGCTGAGGAGGCCTCCTTCCTTCCCAGGACAGTTACCCGACTTTAAAGCACCACGAGGAGAAGAAGGAACCGCTCCCTAACGAGCCCGATTTGCCACCAGGATCACAAGAGCTGCTGCGAGTCTGCTGTGTGGCCACCCAGAGGAGCATCCCGGGCCACGCGGTGCAGGAAGTGGTGCCAGCAAACGGCTGCTGGCGTCTACGTAAAAGGATTCTAGAAACAAAAAGTGAGAGGAGGGAGGGGGATGTAGGGAAGGGGGTGGAGGCCGGAGAACAGGCCGCAGAGAGCTGGGGGCCTTTCAGTGACGTACCACACCGGGGACGGGAGGCTCACAC
The DNA here is from genome assembly GCF_949752795.1 of Hyperoodon ampullatus. Lineage (NCBI taxonomy): Eukaryota > Metazoa > Chordata > Mammalia > Artiodactyla > Ziphiidae > Hyperoodon > Hyperoodon ampullatus. The sequence goes on from NC_136926.1 coordinate 89,371,717, forward strand.
GGGTGACTTTAATCAGCCATCAGCCTGGCTGCACGCAAACACCTCCTCCAGTCTTGGCTTGTCCACGGGTAGTTACGGCCAAACAGGTCCCCTTCCCACAATTAAGCAAACGCTGCCGACACATACAGAAGACATCCCGGAAGAACGGCACCACTAGATCAAAACACAAGTCAGAGCAAGATTTCATTCTTAGAGACACTGGAAATGTCAACATTTTAAAAGTCTGCCACATAAGCTGAAAAACAAAACATGCCACATATTAAAAGGAATCCGGAAGTCCTGCAGTTCTCTCCCTCCCCACAAACCTTGTCGAGCAGACTTGGGACCTGTCTCCTTGCTCTGTTTTCCCCAGGCGCCCCCAGATGAACTCGCGGAGCCCAACTCCCTGGAGGCCCCCCGCCGCGCACCCAGCCCTCTCGCCACTCCCGGCTCATCCGATTTGCTGGGCTGACGGACTCAGCTGGGCCACTCCCAAGTGCTGTCCCCCCACCCCCCTGAGTTTTCCTCAAAGGACGCCGTCCCGGTTAGTCCCCCACCTTTCCCAGGAGTGCAGTCCTCTGGGTTTGGGACGGCTCCACAGGGCACCCGGGGGCCCACAGCTCAGGAACTGGCTGAATGTGCTCTGAGCGTCGGTCCTGGCATCACGGTTGCTTCTATCGGGGCTGGCTCCAGCTTCAAAGGAAGTTTAAAGAGCATTTCTAAGAAATGACTCAAAACGAATGCAGCATCAGGCCTAGGGCGGTAAACAGCTCCAGGGATCGAGGATCAAGGAACGCGCGGCTCGGGAGCCGACAGCTCCAGCCCAGCACCTGTCGGTGTGTGTCAGGCTGTCTCTTCCTGCCCCGAGATGATTCAGCCCGTTCTGGAAACAAGGACTTGAGCGGGGCTGGGTCGGGCTCAGGCCATCAGGGCCCCCCTGGAGCTGTGGTCCTAGGACCCCTCCCAAAGGTAAACACGCGTTTCAGTCCTTCTCGGGACGAGGCTGTGAGGCGCTGCTTCAGGGCGAGATGCCTCCTGACAGCTTCGGGGCCCCTCTCAGAGTCGTGGTCCTAGGAGCCCTGCCGACAGCAGACACAGACCTGTCCTCCAGGGCTGCACGCAGGCTCTGGGGGGCTCGGCACGGCCACTTGGACGTGTCTTGAGCGTCTGCTACTCATCCCAGCAGAGAAACTCGGGTAGTTCTGGGTCACCGAGGCCCATCTAGGGGACGGGGAGCGGCAGATCCATGCTACGACGCCACAGACAGCCCTGGCCGCAGTGACCCCCAGACCAGTGTCAGGAGGCTTGGAAGGAGGGCACCCAGAGGCGGGGCCTGGGCATCACTCACAGGGCTCCTGGGGTGGGGCCTTCTCGTGGCTGTGAGCTCCCTGACACCCCAGGGCAGGGTGTGTCCGTGAACTAGAGACGGCTTCTGGGGCTTGTGCTTCTCAGGTGAGGAGATCTGTTCTAACGGGCATAGAGGGGTCTCCTGTGCTTGTTTTCTGTTCCCAGGCGCTTGTTTCTTCTTGGGTCTTTGCCTCTGTCCACGGCACAGCCGCCAGCCGCCAGCTGCCCTCCCGCCCTCCTGTCCCAGCTTCACCGGGACGAGCTCTACTGTGCATCTCACGCAGAGGCTGGTTGTGGCTTGGCCGAGCTGCAGACGGTGGTCGGCAGGGCACCCCAGCCTGGGAGCCGCTGGCACTGGGAGACAGGCTGGTGACCCCGAGCAGCTCCCAGCACCTCTGTCCCCAGCTGGGTCAGGTCTGGGAGGGCTATAACCCTCCCCCAAGAGCCGACTGACCGACACAGTTTCCTTAGAATCATATCTGTGGGTCCACCCTTTTCGGTAAACTCTAAACATCTTCAGTGCTTTGTTCTTAGCAGTACTAACTTATCTGTAACCTATCTCAACGTGGACTAGGACCCCGGGGCCTGTATCTGCCAAGCAGGCGACTGGTCCGGCAGGATGCCATGCGGTGCTCAGGTAAGGCTGAGCTCCCAGCAGGTGGTCCGAGACACACCTGTCTGCTAGGTGTGCACAGAGAGTCTAAGAACGCTGAAAACAGGCAGGGACTCAGGTGCCAGTGAGGGCTGGAAGGTGGGGGAACAGGGGCACCTCGGACTCGCCACAGATGGAGGAAGGGAAAGAGGCATGAGCGCGCGATCAGGGGCCTCGGGGAGAAACCTCGCTAGTCACGTGGCCAGTCCTCCGGCCCTCCTTCCCTCTCACGTTAAAGCACGTTCTTTCAAAATGAACTCTCCTCACATGAGCTTCAGAGAGCCTGGGTGCTTGACAACAAGCTTTCTTCTGACAAAAAACCAAAAAACAAAACACAGTACAGTCATTCCTCAGTATCCAAGGGGCACTGCTTCCAGGGCCCCCCGTGGACACCAAAATCTGCGATGTTCAAGCCCCTTACATAAAATGGCCCAGTGCAGTCGGCCCTCCGTATCCATGGGTTCTGTATCCGTATCCCCTTCGATCCTCGGCTGGTTCAATCCATGGATGTGAAACCCGTGGATACACAGGGTCGACTGTACTAGTTTTCCCCTGGGTAGTGTCTTCTGTAACGAGGGCATAGAATTCTTAACTTACTTAGGATGCTGTTTCTGGAATGCCCCCCACCCCAAGTCCAGGGCAAGGAAAGGAAGAGAGTTTACATTTTCTTTTGCTTCTGGGCGTCTAGTATCTCATTCTATTAAAAAGCTAACCCAAACCATCCATATTCATTATAGAAAAAATGGAAGCAAAGAATAATTAGAAAACCCCCAAAGCTGGAGCCCCACTCCTAGGTTACCAGTGTCAGCATTCCCCACTAGAACTGTCTCAGCAAAGACTCAGGCCACGCCTACCTGCTCCTCCGTGAGCCTCGAGCAGGTAACCATGGACACAGCTAGAGGGCATCATCATCCCAGGTGGGTGTTTCCACACACACCCCCCACAGCCCCCCGACCCCACCCAAGAAAACCTCTAAGACAGAGGAGCTTCCAAGCCCCCAACTCTGCCCCAGCCCATGGGGGCGGTGTCAGCAGCGAGCACCAAGTGGTCCACGAAACAGGCACCGCCCGGCTGTTTACTTCACCAGCCCATGTTTGCTCCCTGTGCATCTGGCTTAAAAAAAGGTGTTTTTTTTTTTAAAAAAAATTGAGATAAAATTCATGTAACCTAAAATCCACCATTTAGACCATTTAAAAATGTACAGTCCAGAAGTTTTTAGTAAATTCACAGTGTTGTGGAAACATCACCACTAATTCTGGAGCATTTTCATCACCCCAAAAAGAAACACCGCCCTGCAAAACGGCTTCCTCCCTCCAACCCCGAGCAAATACTAATCTGCCTTCTATCTCTATAGATTTGCCAATTCTGGACACTTCATATAAGTGGAATCATACCGTATGTGGCTTTTTGTGTCTGACTTCTTTCACGGAGCATAATATTTTCAAGTTCTTCTACACTGTAGCATTTATCAGTGCTTCATTTTTTTCTATGGCTGAGAAATATACCACTGTATGGATGGACCACATTTTAAAAATCCATGCCTCCTTGATGGACATTTGGGTTGTTTCCACTTTTCGGCTATTGTGAATAATGCTGCTATGTATGTTTTTGTGTGGACATATATGTTCATTTCTCTTGGGTAGACAGCTAGGAGTGAAATCGCTGGGTCGTATGGTAACTATACTTTCACCTTTTTGAGGACTCACCAAATGGTTTTCCACAGTGGCTGCACTATTTTTTATTTCCATCAGCAGTGCCCAAAAGTTCTAGTTTCTCCACATTTGTTTTTATCTGTCTTTCATCGTTTCATGTGCTTATTGGCCATCTGAATATCTTCTTTGGAGAAACATCTATTCAGATCCTTTGCCAAATCTGACAAATTCAGATTTCAATTTGTCTTTTTATCATTGATGAGAATGTTCTTCATATTCTAGACACAAATCTCTTAATAAGATATATGACTTTAAAATATTCTGTTCTGTGGGTTATCTTTTCATTTTCTTGATAGTGTCCCTTGACACACAAAAGTTTTAAATTTTGATGAAGTCCAATTTATCTATTTTTTCTTTTGTTGCTTGTGCTTTTGGTATTATATTTAGGAAACCATTCCCTAACCCAAGGTCATGTCCCTCTGTATTTCTAAGTAAAGCAGCAAACAAAAGTAGCTGTGGCCCTGGTTTGAAAAAACAGAAACATAAATAACACCCTGTGTGTGGGGTCTGGTCTTAGGAGCTCTTTTCTGGCTTCTCTGGAGAAGAGGCCCAACACAAAATACCAGGCGTTAATAGAAGCTGTCTGGAACCAGCATGATGTAAACATGAACAAACCAACCACACAATGTAGAAAGTCCTAATTTGAGACGCTAAGTATGGCGCTCAGCTTCCAGTTTCCCAGCCTCGTGTGAGGGTGGTTTACACCGGGAGCCTGAACAAGTTTACCAGGAAAACAAGACTCAGACCAACACTTGGTATTTTCTGTTAAAAGCTGCCTCAAACAATGGATCGGGTCTTGAAAGCCACCTCAAAGTAAAAATAAAGTCAACTCTGAAATAGCTTTCTCTGCCAAAGGAAGCCATGCCCGAGTTTGGGGAGATGTTTGGGCCACTCCCCGAAGGGTTTGCTGAGATGCTTTCAAAGCCCACAGTGAAGAGTGCCGGGTCCTGTGTGGCCAGTTCTGGGCAGCACGCGAAAGTCTCCACCGAGATGCAGGGTCCAGGCTGCTGGCAGAACCACCGAGGTCAATGACAAGTGAAGCTTTATGTCTTCAGGACACGGGAGAAGCCCGGGCTGAAGCTCAGCCCGGTCAGCCCGGTCAGCCCGGAGAGCTGTTTGCTGTTTCTGAGCCACGCTCGACCTCCCCCAGGGCTCCAGAGGAAGAACGCAAAGACGCCTGCAGCCAGGAAGTGGAAGCCGTCCTCTCCAACCCTCTGTGGGTGCTCAGAGCCCACCCTTCAGGCCCACAGACACGGGCAAGTCAGGCAGGCCAGGAGCCCCTCGGGCGGCTTTCCTGAGGCCTGGAGAGGCCGGGTCAGCCGGGAACAAACCTTCCTGGAGGCCAAGCCGACTAAGCGCTTCCCACCCCGTCCTCCTCAGGCCTCACAGCTCCCGAGGCCCAGGGTCCCTTCTTTTGACAGACGGGGAAACTGAGGCTAGAGGCAGACGCCGCTAGGCACGGGACCCAGGTGCTCGCCTGTGGCACTGCGCCGGTGGCTGGGAGCAGCGTGAGCCCCTCAGCAGGGGTAAAGGCAGCATCGTGAAAAGTCACTATCCTCTGCTGGCTCATTCATTTAAACAACGTACACGGAAAGCGCTCAGCACGCGCTGGCAGCAGAACAGCACACAGGTTGGATCAAGCGGATTAAACACACAAAACAGAAAGAAAAGGCCCGACGGCCCTCCTTCCTAGTCACCGTCTCGTGCACACCTTCCCAGGCTGTTGAGTGCGACTAAAACGTATCCGTACTCGTGGGGTTCTTGGTGGCACGGAGCCGACGGGACACATACAGACACAGACGTAAGAGGAGACTTCTCACGGGAACTGGCTCCGGCGGTTATGGGCGCCAAGGCGGCCCCCGGCCATAGGCGAGCTGGGGACCCAGCAGCTCCATATCTGAGGGCAAAGACAGGTCGATGCCCCACAGCTCCCGGAGAGAGAATTTGCCCTTCCTTCACCTTTGGTCCCATTTGGGCCCCTAACCGACTGCGGGGGGCCGGGGGTGACCTGCTTTACTCAGTCCACGGATTCAAACGCTCATCTCTCCTGCAAACACCCTGATAGACACACGGGTAAATAATGTGTTATCTGCTCTCCGGGCATCCCTTACGCCAATCAGGTTGACACATAAAATTAACCATCATGATACCACATACAGAAAATACATAAAACAGCACTTCAGTAACTGGGAACTTCGTACGCTAGCTCGAGCCAGGTGGTTTAAACAGAAGACGTTTACTTCGCACAGTCCTGGGGCCTGGAGTCCGCCCTCGGGGCGCCGCGTGGTGGGTTCTAATGAGGCCTCTTCCTGGCGGAGGGGGAGCTCTGGTGTCCTCTCCTCTTCTTAGAAGGACACAGGCCCCCTCCCAGGACCTCATTTAACCTTAATCGCCTCCTGAAGACCCTCGCGTTGGGGTGAGGGCTTCGGCATGTGGCTTCGGGACATAGCTCGGTCCGTGTTGCTGGTGCCCGGTTCCCAGCTGGCTCCTTCATTTACCGTACCCTGGGCGCTCTCCAGGTAGGGCAGGTCTCTCTCTGTCATAGTTATCAGGTGCACACCACAGGGAGAGGCCTCCGCATGCCCACCTGGACGCTCGAACCGCTCTGCGATGACCCTAAGACCGTCACTGTGCCTCTGAGTGGGCTCTTCCTGGAAGCGGGGCTGCGAGCTTTGGGTCAACGTTTACAACGGGCCACGCCGGGCCTGCTTCTGTGACGCCGCCGCAGGCAGCGCCGCCAAATCCGATGACCCCAGCGGTCCACCGGCGCCAGCGACACTGTGACGTCTTTCCGGTCAGAGGACAGTAAATCCTGAGAGGCTTCCTGGAGGAGGAGCTTTGCAAGGAGAGGAGAGGTTTGTGGTTTATGAGGACCAGCCTTGAAGGCGGACGAGGAGAGAAGAGCTACGGTCGTGATGAAGAGAGGAAGCGGCGCGGGGGTGGAGCTCACATCTTACCTGGAAAGGACTGGTGACCGAAGCAGGTGTCTACAAGAGGGGGGAATATCGGCCTAAAGGGACAGGTGAGGAACAGAAGTCAGAGCAGACACCCGACCACGCTTAAGGTAGCTGGATGCCTGCTGTTTATTTATTTCTTCATTTTGAATTTTATTTATTGTTTTATACAGCAGGTTCTCATTAGTTATCTGTTTTATACATATTAGTGTCTACATGTCAATCCCAATCTCCCAATTCATCCCACCACCACCACCACCACCCCCAACCTGCTTTCCCCACTTGGTGTCCGTACGTTTGTTCTCTACATCTGTGTGTCTATTTCTGCCCTGCAAACCGGTTCGCTCGTACCATTTTTTAGGTTCCACATATATGCGTTAATATACGGTATTTGTTTTTCTCCTTCTGACTTACTTCACTCAGTATGACAGTCTCTAGGTCCATCCACGTCTCTACAAATGACCCAATTGCGTTCCTTTTTATGGCTGAGTAATATTCCATTGTATATAGGTACCACATCTTCTTTATCCATTTGTCTGTCGATGGGCATTTAGGTTGCTTCCATTGTCCTGGCTATTGTAAATAGTGCTACAATGAACATTGGGGTGCATGTGTCTTTTTGAATTATGGTTTTCTCTGGGTATATGCCCAGTAGTGGGATTGCTGGGTCCTATGGTAATTCTATTTTTAGTTTTTTAAGGAACCTCCATACTGTTCTCCATAGTGACTGTATCAATTTACATTCCCACCAACAGTGCGAGAGGGTTCCCTTTTCTCCACACCCTCTCCAGCATTTGTAGTTTGCAGATTTTCTGACGATGCCCATTCTATCTGGTGTGTGTTGATACCGCATTGTAGTTTTGATTTGCATTTCTCTAATAATGAGTGATGTTGAGCAGCTTTTCATGTGCTTCTTGGCCATCTGTATGTCTTCTTTGCAGAAATGTCTATTTAGGTCTTCTGCCCATTTTTGGATTGGGTGGTTTGTTTTTTTAATATTGAGTTGCATGAGCATACCTGCTTTTTAATAAAGTTTTTCCTAGTGTCTCTACCTGGAAAACTTCACACCCTGAGAAAAGACTGACGGATATATACCTGTAAGTTACATTTAAACTTCGAACACATTAAGTGTTTTTCAGAACCAGTTATCCTACTTATAATGTGTATTTCCCACTTCCTTCAAAGCTGAAAAACTGCCCCCAAACCCCAGAGAAAAAACCTAGCACCTGCTCTGGGATCTCAGCGCCCACGTGGGCCTCGCCTGAGAGAGGGCACAGTAGGTAACACGGGCTGGGGAGCAGGGTACGGGGCTGTGGTTGTGTGACGGGGGTGAGGGGTCGGCAGGGAGAATGGGAAGGAGTAAAGCACAGTCAGCCTTACAGCTGCTGCCTGCCTGCTTTCGGAGGGCTGCTTCTGCAGCCTGCTGTGGGATGCAGGCCCCAGGACAGCTCCACGCGGGTGGAAAGCACTCTTGGGAGGCCACGGCCGCGAGGGCTGACAGGTATCGGGCATGGCCCACAGACACACACTGTTGATGTGAGTAGCCCGTGACCGCGCCCTAAGATGTAGGAAGCACGCGTAAAAACGCCGTCTGACGGGGCAGAACATCCTGCCACAGGTGGGAAAGTGGCTTGTCTTTGTGTCCAATTTTACCAGATATTGCTGTGATTTGCTCTTAAAAATCATGCCAGCACCCACAACTGGGTGCCAAGTGAAGCTAGGCAAACCTGAACAAGGTGCGGGGTGTGTCATGTGTGAGACCTGTGACAGTTTTGTAAAATACCACGACTGGGGGGAAATGGGCGAAGTACATGGGGATCTCTGTATTATTTCTGAAAACTGCAACCATCTCAATAAAAACCTCAATAAAACCCCATGCCAGCAGGGGGAGGGTCCCGCATGCCCAGCCTCCCACTCCGGCTGAGGCTCTGCAAACTCAGTGTCTTCGGGAGAGTCGGGTGCTGCCATGAGGGCCCCTGGGCCCCCGCTGCAAGGCCCCAGCACCGCACTCCCAGCTGCATTCACAGCAGGAAAACTTCTCCCAAACCTTCTGTTCTCTGCAATGCAAAGATGAGCAGAGACGCCCAGAGCCCACAGAGATCTTCCTGGAGAATTCCTAACATGTCCTGCTGGCCAGCTCCCAGCTCCCCGCCGCCCCCCACCCCCGGCCAACATACACACACACACAGGCTCCTGCCAGACTCTCGGGTCATCTTTGCTCTAGGGCTGCCCCGCTCACCGGAGCAGGGTGGAGGCCCTCAGAGCGTGAAGGAGCATCGCCTTCAGCACAACCCGCTTATCCAGCCCCTGTGGGAAACCAGCCTTTACGTACATAACACAGGGTGGGAAGCAAAAGTCAACAAATACGGGTGAGTGGAGAAACAGCCTTGGGGAGGGGTCCATGGGAGGGGCTGAGGGCTGACTGCTCTGCACTGCTTCGAGAGGACGCGGATCTAAGACAGAAGGGGTGAGAAGCACCGTTTGGGGGCATCCAGCATGGTTTCCTTGAATGTCTCTCCCCGAGCCAAGCCTGCCAATGCTGAGAATCAGGCGTCCTCTCTCTCCCTTTCCGTGGCCCCAATCCCGTCCTGCCACCTATGGGACCGTGTCTCCTCGGGAGGGAGAGGAGGAGGAGGGCGAACCCAGCCTGGGCAGACAGCTGGTAAAGAACATGCCGAGTCAAGGGAGAGACACAGCCAACCCCCCGAATTCTTACATTTTTGCAGAAGCCACGAAGGGGGGCTGATCACAAAGCACCAATCGGAGCTCCGCGTTCCCGCCTCAAGCCCACGCGGGAGGACTTCTGGCCAAACCTCCCGGCCTCGTGCCGTGGCCTGTCCCCCGCGGGAGGGGCCTCTAGGAGGACTGCAGTCGGAGTTTTAACTAGAGGGGAACATTTTCACTCGGAAATCCAGGGAACTGAAGTCACTCAGGTGTGTCTCGGTGAAGCGGCCTCAGACGCACGTTGAGGCCAGGGCGGGATGAAGTCACCCCTCTGCAACCAGGCTCGCGTGCCCCAAACTGCAGCAACACGCCTCCCGTCTCCTTGGCCGTCGCAGGGAGACTATCCCTTTCCTCGCCAGGACGATGTCCTGCCCTCCGCAGGCCACGGGCTTCAACGTCACTGCGAAAGGGCTGACGGGGGTGGGAGCCGCCAGTGAATGCCCCGCTCCCCGCTCCCCAGGTCCCCAGGCAGGTCTCGTCTGAGGTCTCCTGCCTCTGGGCCTGAGGCACCGCACCAACCAGAGCACCCTGGGAGCCACTTCGGCCCCAAGGCCGCGTTTTCTCACTGGGTACGTGAGCACGGCGACAAACCCCAATGCCGTGGGCTACCTGAGTGTCTGGTGGCTGCCCCTGAAGCCTGGTGCTCACCGCCACCACGTGGAACACGCAGCGCCCCGACACTGTCTCGTTAGAGCAAACGGCCTGGGTAACGCAAATTTCAGAACGAGCCTCCACCGCTTGCGTGCTGGTTCGGAACACAGCTAACACAGATGCTCCTGTGGTCTGAGGGCCAAGGAAGCTGCCCCGAGGCCCCAAGAGACAAGGAGAAAGCAGGCTGCGGGGGCCTTTGCGAAGGTGCGACAAGGCGGCAGCGGTAGGGGTGTGCCTGGCTGTCAGAGCCGCACTCAGCTGGTCCTCTCTCCCCGCAGAGACAGGCAGACGTAACCAAGTCCAGCGCCCTCCCGAGAGGTGCAGAAAGGAGACCGAGGTGCCCCGTGCGGAAGTGACCGGAAGGCCTGGCCTGGCAGCCCGGATTCAGGGCTTGGAGCTAGCTCACTTTGCCTGAAGGTACGGTCCTGGCAGCCCTACCGGCCTGAGCCCTTGCTGGGGGAGTTCGCAGCAGGGCCCGTGGTGCAGCGCTCAGCTCTCACCCTGGGGAGTGGGACGCTCGGTCCACACGGGCTCCCCGGCAGCCCTGCGAGGGGTGGGACCCCTGCCCACGTCTGTGCCCACGTCTTTGGAAACATGGGCTCCAGGCGCTCCTCAGACCAGTCCCTGGGTGGGGACCGGGACTCACTTCCCTCCAAGCTCCCTGGTCAAGTCCACCTGCGGCTCAGCTAGGAGCTGCCCGTGGCCGGGCAGGCAGCTGCCCCCAGAAGTTTCCAGCAGGACCGTCTCACGTTAAGCTTGCTTGTCTCTGTCACACCACAGTGACAGGGTGCCCAGTGTGATGGGGCCGCTCCATCTCTGTAAGAAGTAGGCCTGGCCCAGCTCCTACCTACCACGTCAGTACACACTCCTCACGCCCCAGACCCCAAGGGCCAGCCTTTCCTGGGGAGGCCAGACCCTCAGCCTGAGAGCACAGCCCCTTCCTCATCACCGCAGCACAGAAAATGACACCCAACGCAGGGAACGGCCACGAGGGTCCCGACCCCCAGGGGACGTGTGGCGACGGTGGAGACGCTTGCGGTTGTCATCAGCAGGGGTGCTACTGGCGCCGTGCAGGTGAGGGCCAGGAGCGCCGATAAGTGCCCGCAAAGCACAGACACCCTGCAGCAAAGGGTTATCTGGCCCAAGTGTCAGCAGTGCTGCAGGGGACAACACCTGCCACGCACACGTCTCCGGCGGCTGGGAGGGGCCCCCGGAGAGTCAGGCCGTCTAAGGCGCGTGGTAACACACGAGTGGTCGCGACGTGAAAACGTGGGTCACAGGAGACAGCCGGCCTGGGTGCGCGGGGGGAAGGTGCAGCCTAGAGGGTCCGTCTGTGGTCAGGTCGCTGTGAGGACCAGCCCTGGTGCTGACACCAGGGCCTGCAGGGCAGGCCGAGCATCCCAGGCCAGGCACAGGGAGGCATCCCCACCGGGCTCTGTACTGGCCCCTGGTTTCCCGGTGCTGTGGCCTCAGTGACCCCGACGGGCATGTCCTGCACACGCCCGAGGTGGACATCAGGCCTGGGGCGCACGTGTGCGTTACACGCACTTGGGCACCAGGAACTGGCCGAAGTGGGGCCGTAAGCACCCAGGAAGTCCGCAGGCCTTTGCTCCTGCACCCCCCAGATTTAGCAGTCCCCCCAAAACTGCGTCCAGAGACCCCTTCTCCTCTGCACGCTCCCTGAAGGGTAGACCTTGCCGTGTCCACTCACAGCTCCCTGCCGCCAGGACCCCAAACAGCGAGAGGGCCGGGGGGCCCCCGGGCTGCCGTTAGCGCTGGGAACCGGGGGCACCATATCCATGTGATGGAGAAGGCTGTGGGCCAGCGGGCGACCCTGCAGGCGGGACCTGAGGCCAAGGGGGCTGGGGGGCAAACCTGGAAGCCGTCTGCGGCGGACGAGCTGGCACAGACGGGCGACCAGCACGTGGCCGTCCTCCGCCCAGTCCGCTCCCCACCTGGCGGCACACGTGGGACACACGGGGGCAGCGCTCGGGTGCCTGTGAGCCCGGGCCACCCTCTGAGGACCCGCCCCCCCGCTGTGCTGGGTCGTGACTGGGGACACAGGGGTGCCCTCCCGGCCCGGTGCCCCACCCAGTGTCAGAGCCGCTCGCCACAGCCTGGGGCCGTGGCAGGCCGAGACAGGGGCGCCTGGCCTTTCGCCTGCCGGGAGTCGCCCCCCTCCCGGCGGGGGCCTGGTCCGGCACCCTCCTCGTGCGGAATGAACGCGGGAAGCAGGCCCTGGGTCTGCTGAGCGGGCTGGCCCGTGGAGCTGCCCCAGAGATCAGACCAGGCCCCGCCCGGCGGAACCCGCATTGAACCAGACCCGGGAGCACCCATGCGTGGCCGCGGGAAGCCTGGCCCCTGGCTCCGCCCCCTTTGCCCCTCGTCAGGGGGAACCTGAGGCTGGAAGCGGGCACCCAGAGCACTCAAAGCCCTCCTTTGTCTGCAACTTGACAGCTGCCCTGGACCTCGAGCCACTGCGTCCCTCTCCTGAAACACCCAGGCCGCCTCTGCTGAGGGCCTCGGAGAAACAGCAGCCCCGCCTTCCCTTCCGCGCCCCGACGTCCCCACGAGCAGACGTACGCCAGGCAAGGGAAGTTGGCCAAAGGACAGGTTCTGTGTCTAATTCTATGTGTTTCTTTTACCGTAACCAGCAGAAGCTGGTGAGTGTGTGTGTTGAGGTCAAGGGCAGGCGGTGTGGGTAGAGGCTAGGGTGGCTGTGAGGCTGACCTGGGCTCCCTCCCGCTGAGCTGAGCTAGCCATGGCTCCAGCTCGCCCACGGGTGGCACCCGGGGAGTCAGCGGCGGGGGCCTGCGGTTGGCTGGGTGGCCACCGGTCCTCACAGCTCGGCGGACTCCCTGGTCGTGCCCTTGTCCCTGAAGGTGGTGGTGGCTTTGTGGTGGGTCTGCAGTGGCTCGTCCACTCCTCTCCCCTCCTTCTACTTGCAAAGTAGTGGCTGTGCAGACTCTGGAACTGCACTTAGAAAGCGATTAGCTTTTCTACCGATAACAAACACATGTGTTTGTCCATGGCTGAGGAATCTTCCACGTTTAGACACCTCAACTCTGAATTTATTTCCAACGATATCTGAAAATACACACTAAAAATTAATTCACACTTTAAGGTGATGATTTTGGCCAATGTGTTCTGAGAACAAACGGAAACTGCATAAAGATAGCTTTCACAGGGAAAAAAAGGTGCTAATCTAACACTTTTTCCAATTCTCTGAAAATCACCTGGGAGGTACAGCCTTAAGCCGGTTCCACATCAGCAGTGCCTCAGACAAAGCACATTCTCAGCGCTTACAAAGCTTGGGTTAACTCTTTAAAAATGCACACTTATTGTTTGGGCAGGACAAACATCCAAGAAGACAGCTGTATGCTTTAGCTCTGGGCGCAGGGCTAGACACCCGGCTGAAGGTGGCACTCGCCCAGGAGCCGAAGGCCCTCCTGCCGTGTCCCCCTGCCGCGTGCGGCTGGGCCTCCCGGACGGGCTGGCCGGGAGGCAGTTGGCAGGGTTCTGGGGGGGGTCACAGGCGTCCTCCCCTGGAGGTGGCAGGATGCGCTCAAGGGGTGCACCCAGCCCACCCTCGTGAGCTCCGACTGAAGGAGCACCTGCGGGGAAACTGAGGAAGGAGTGGAAGCCGAGGACAACAGAGAGACGCAGGCTGGGGGACGATGCTGTGAAACAGCACGAAAGAGCTCGGGGAAAGCCACTCGCGGGCAGAGTGGAGAAGCACGCCGCTCTTCCCACGGGTTCTTCTAAAAACGAAAACAAAGACACCCAGAAGACAAAATCGCCAGCACCATTCTCCTTCCTTTGCAGTCAGACAAGTCTCACTGGCCCTGAGGGCACACGCTGGTCAGAGAGTCAGTGCAGGCTCCCGAGGTGAGGGCGGCCCCAGCTAAGCCCACTTGCAGCTGAGCAGGCTGCACACGCCAGGGCAGGGCCGTCTCTCCCCTCCATCTCTGTGCTGGGAGAAACCCCACATTTGTTTCTGCAGACATTCCTAGGCTTGAGCACAGCACGTTCCCAAGACCACAAAGATATGCATTTAGCCAAACCAGGCATAATGACCTTTCCATATCAAACCCAGCCTGAACGACCTTTCACACAACTTTTAAATAAAAGAGAATGGAAAATACAACAAAATGAATCCTCTAAATGGAGCTGTGGTATAAAGTTTCAATTCCCTAACTCAGGAAATCAACTCAGTTTTCCTAGGCTTAGCTGAGAGCCCACGGCACACAACGAAACCGCAAGTACAGACACACACTGAACTGTAACTCCAACGACGTGTGTGCCGTGAATGTTGACGCTGATAAAAGTGCTTTAACTCTTGTTTTTATGGATTTTCTTCTTATAAATATGTTAGTAGTCAAGTAGCTCTATTCTCTTTGGTCGTTTTTATGAAGAAGATGAAATTAAGAACCCACTCCCAGATGCATGTGCCCCTGATGTAAAAAGAAACACTAGGTCTTCAGCCTGATAAAGAGCATTCATGAAAAAGCCACCACAAACCTCATACTCAGGTGACAGGCTGGGTGCTTCCCTCTAAGATCAGGAAGAGGACAAGAGTATCTACTCTTTTACTCAACACTGCACCTGGAGGTTCCAGCCAGGGGAATTAGGCAAGAAAAAGAAATAAAAGGCATTCATTCAGGTGGGAAAATTTGAAGTACAACCATCATTAGAAGTAGGACTGCTGGGTCACGTGGTAATGCCACGTTGAACCTTTTGAGGAAGCACAAAACTGAACTGAATACATGTCTACACAGACACTTGTACAGGAATGTTTACAGCAGCCAAACGGGGGAAATGACCCCAGTGTCCATCCACTGAGGAATGGATGAAAAACGTGTGGCACATCCATACATGGAATATTATTCAGCCATAAAGAAGGACTGAAATACTGACACAGGACACAACATGGATGCATCTCAAGAACACGATGTCAAGTGAAGGAAGCCAGTCACAAAAGACCACACGTGATGGGACCCATTTATGCGAAATGCTCAGGATAGGCAAATCTGGAGGGACGGAAAGCAGATCAGTGGTTGTCAGGGGCTGGGAAGAAGCCGCTTTCTGGGTTCAGGGTTTCTTTTTGGGGCGATGAAAATGTTCTACAATTGTTGTGATGGCTGCACAATTCTGTGAACACCCTAAAAACCAGTGAACTGCACACTTTAAATGGGTGAATTATGGGCTTCCCTGGTGGCGTAGTGGTTGAGAGTCCGCCTGCCGATGCAGGGGACATGGGTTCGTGCCCCGGTCTGGGAAGATCCCACATGCCGTGGAGTGACTGGGCCCGTGAGCCATGGCCGCGGAGCCTGTGTGTCCGGAGCCTGTGCTCCGCAACGGGAGAGGCCACAACAGTGAGAGGCCCGCGTACCGCAAAAAACAAACAAACAAACAAACAAAAACAAACAAATGGGTGAATTATATGATACAGGAATTACTTCTCAATAAAGTTTTTATTAAAACAAAAAATAAAATGGTTCCTTCCAGCTTTGGGGGAAGAAAAAGAAATACTAGATACAGCCCAGCGCTTTCCTAGTTGTTGCACCCTCAGAGCGCCTTTTAAGAAGAAGACATTTGTGAGACATCCTCACCTTCTCCCTACTTTTAATCCACTCTCCTCCCTCCAGTTAGACTACAATCAACACTAACGAATGAAAACCTGAACGTTTTTGCCTTTACCTGGTTTTGCGTTTTCTCGGGTCCGCAGCCTCTGCTTCCAGACAGGCTGACCTGCACCCCTCCCCCAGGATGAGGCCTCGCAAGAGCAGGGCCAGGAGACCCCTGGTGAGGCTCCACACACCACGACTGGACGGCTCCGTAATGCTCGCGAACACGGTGGCCATTCACTTTCGCTGAAGGCTCGTTTTCCTCCTGACTATTCTGGATTGCTTCCATTTTCGCTACAAACCTGGAGCTTTTGGTCATTCTGGCTTCTGTGCGGGTCTCTGAGGAGGCAACGGTAAGGACCGCGGGCTTTGCAGAAGGAAGGAGCAGCAGTTTGAGGGGTGACCCCAAACATCTGCCTTTGTTTTCAGTCCCCGGGAGGAGAGGCGGGTGTGAGGGAGCTGCTCACTACTGCAGCTGCAGTGACACTTCACGCGGACACAGAACCTCGCCGCTCGGGAGCTCGCCGTAATTTGCCAACATTATTTCATTAACTCTAACAACACCTTTATCAGATAAGCAACTGACAAGTAAAATAATCCTTATTTTGTTGAAGACAAAAATTAAGACTTGACACAGGCCAGAACGATGATCAGCAAACAAGGGACCAGTGCTTCCTTCACTCTGAATTCCCCTTGGGCAGCCCCGAGAGCCCGAGCCCACTCCTCGTGCCTTGGAAAGCAGCCTGCACTTGGCCTTGACCCCCCACAGGGGCAGGTCTGAGCTGGCACCCCTGCTGCCCACCTCGGCACAGCCCTCTGGGAAGCTGAGCGAGAATGAGCACGGCCGATCAGACAGCGACTGACCTGCTGGCGCGGTGGGAAAACAGCCAAAGCCAGGGAGATACCCCCAGGGGACCGGGGCCAGGCCTGTTCTCGGGCTACTTCCTCACGTTGCCTGTGCTGGGCGGCCTGAAAGTGCACGGTGGGTCCAGGTCGAGCTCAGGATCTGACGTGAGACAGTGCGTGTGTTTAAACCAGGGCGTCTCGTCCTCCCAGGTCCTGCTTGGGACCCAAGGAGACTGTTCTTTCTGGTGCATTATCAGAAAATCAGGTAGTCACTATGAATTAGAAGGTCCTGCCCTCTTCAGGGTATTTTCCAGTAACTGATCTTGATTAATAAAAGTCTAGTAAATGCTGCTTCGCTTTGCTGACATCAGTAATCAGTTCCCTTGAGCACACAGGTGGCAATGTCTCTACTTACAAATCCATTTTGAATGGCCAATTATATCTGCAGAAGGTGATTTAAGGTTCAGTGTGTTAGGAATAAGTGATTTTAAAACTGATTTTAATGAAGGTAAATTAACTTTCACTGTCTTTCCTATCTAGCTACACTTGGGCCCAAAGGTACCTAAGTGTCACACCACCGGGGGGCAAAATCATTCCAGGCACACAACCAAAGACCTCGGGACACAACAGGACACACACACAGGGGCACGTGCACACGCAGGCACATGCCAACCGTTGGCTGTGATCAAGCGCTAATAAGCATTTCATCTGCAGCTGCTCGTCTTCCAACTGTTTCAGAAGTTAACGCATAAAATGTTATCCTCCATCCCTAAAGCCTGTTTCATGCCCAGTGGCTTTTCATCTTTTCTGGTCTTCAGAACCAGCTTAAGGAATGGGGGAAGAATCCAACAGGAGTCACTCTAATGTCCCTGAAGCCCAATTAGAATGCGTCCCATGGTGGGGTTGCCTGGCTGACAGCTCAGGACGCAGGACTGCCCCAGGCTCCAGCCTGGCTTCTGGGAGGAACCGGCAACACACGGGTGGGTTCTGCTCAATGGGCCCCTTCCTAGAGAGCCCTGGGTGTGCAACACCAGCCTTGACCGCTCTTAACTTGTGCCCCAGGGTGGAGGGAACTGTGTCCTGTGGGCAGGACACGGAAGATGGGTGGTGTGAGAGCCACGTAACCCTCGGGCCAAACAACCAGCTTCTCGAGGGGGAGGCTCACTGCTGCTCTGCTGCTGGTCTGAAGGACACCCAGCCCCGCCCCCGATGCTCAAGGACCAGGACCCCTGGGCCCACGCCCCGTCACACACACCCCGTCGTCACTCACACCTCAGCCAGGTGCCATGGACACGGGGAGGGTGGTAACAGCGAACGCTCACAAAATGCCCCAGGGGGTCAGGCACAGTTCTGAAGATTTAATCCTCCCAAACCGAGGTTCAACAGATGAGGAAACCGAGGCACAAGAGGGATGACGTGATCTGCCCGAGGCCACGTGGCTGGTGGGGTGAGGAACGGGGACTCACTTTCATCACCGTCACGTCCGAGGGCCACGACTGACTAACCCAGAAGGACGAGGACGCTGGTGGTCCTAAGGGAGCCGGACTGAAAACACTCCAAGTTCTGGGGGCTGATCTCAGACGAGAAGCTTAACTGAAAAAGCTCAGCACCAGAAGCGAGACGGCTTGGACTCGGTCAGTCCCACTCACTTTGCGGGACTCCTGCCCCTCCCGAGTCTGCGGTCCGGTGTAATTAAGATCCAGACTCGGTAACTACCGAGAAGTGGGCCGTGAGCAGGCCCTCCTGTAGACCCACCACGTCTCTGGACATCCGGGGACAGAGCTGGTGTCTCTCCCAAGTAGAACACTTTCAGAAACCTAGACTCGAGGGGCACTGATGCCAGCCGTTCTGAGGGTCCAAGCGGCAGCTCCCTCTACCCTCAAGTCCACCCTCACCTCCAAGCGGGGCTGCTGTGCTGACCCGCGGCCCAGACACGATCCCCCCCCCGTGATTAACAGTAACGGCCTGGCCTCACCAGCCCCAGGGCGGTGCGCTGGCGGCTAAGCCCGGCTCGGGCCCCCCGGCGGGCAGCCCTTCCCAGTCCCTCTGCCTCGGGGAGGTCGGCCCGAGGAAGAGCTCTCCCCGTTCCCCGCCCTCTCATACTTAACCTTTGTTATGACGTAGGAGAAAGGAGATCAGATAAAAAGCAAGGAAATATGAACCCCCAAGTTCCAAGGAAAACACAGGGCCTCTCAGGAGCCTGTCTCAGGAGCAGGGTTGGATCGCCGGGGGCAGAACAGGGTCAGGCATTTCCGAAAAGCCAGCTTCCCGACGCCCATCAGAGTCGGTGGCTCCGCCCCCAGCTCACAGCGGGCTCCTGAACACAAGGTGATTCCAGGTGCTGAGCAGAGGATGTGGGAAGAACAGCGTGATCGAATCAGAGAGAAGGGGGCGTCGTGCACTGGCTCTCCTTCCTCCACTCAAAAGCCCCACGGGGTCGCCGTCCCCTCCAGGAGGAGCGGGGCCATCCACGTGTCCACCCTCCCCGCGCTGGCTCCACAGCTGGGGGCTGTGATTCAGCCTGTATTTACGGGACGCTACAGCGATTACCAGAGGGGACAACTGTAATTGAAACAGCCGAAAATAACTGCTGGCAGGAAAGCCTGTACTTAAGGCAGACCTCCTTCAGCAGTTCCCATGGCCAGCCCTCCACGCTGCAGGCCCGGCCAGCACAGCAGAGGGGGTCACGGAAGCTCCACGGGAGCCTGGCGGAGGGTCACAGGTCCTCACCCCTGCCCTCAGCGGCCAGGTCTCTGCGCCACCCGGCACTACAAGCCTCACAGCACCCGGTCAGCTGAGTCCCACCCACGGCAGCTGCGCCTCTGCAGCAGCGGCCGCCGGGCAGTGACGACGACGGGGAGAGGTCTCTGTTGCGCGAGCCCACAGCCAAGGCCCCGGCTCCAGCTGTCTCTCTCACCAACAGCTCCTGAGCGTGAATCCCAGGGAGCAGTTCCCGAGACCCTACCACAGAGCACCCAGGGGCCAGCCCTGCCCTGGGCCCTCCGCTTGATTCACCCCCCGAAGACCCTGCGAGAGACACAGCTTCACGGGCCCTCAGTCCACGAATCGAGACGGGGCGAAGACCAGTGCAGCTCCGCTAGCGTTAAACACTTGGCTCAGAGAGGCTCAAAGCCAAGCGAGATGCCTGCTTCAGGAAGATGCTTTAACCACAGGACTGAGATACACGCCACGTGATTGGCCTCCACAGTGCCCCTCGTTAAGGGGTACAGTTCAACGGTTTTGGCGCACTCGGCTGTGCAACCATCGCCACTGCCTAATTCCAGAACCCTTGCATCACCCCGAAAGGAAACCCCAGACACGTCAGCAGTCACTCCCCACCCCGTACTCGAGGTTGTGACTTTTGCTAGTTTATCCGTCATTCCAGGTCTAGTTATGCAACTACAAGCAAATATGAACAAAGATTCGTACTCCCTCATTTTGTTTCAGGGCGTAACAAATTATACACACAATTTTGCACCTAGGTTTTCCATTTAATACATCTTGAAGACCCTGGATTTTAAGAGCTGAACGAGTCATCTTCCTGCTGTTTCTATGGAGCTGCCCAGTTCACCAGCGACAGTCTGGGTCAGGAGAGGGTCCTGACCGGCAGGATTGTCCAAGATGGGCAAACCACGGGGACCAGGAACCACAGTGCGCATCTTTCTCCCGTCCAGAGGAATCTGTGGTCTGTCCGGGGGCACTTCCTGACGCCTCCCCTCGGGCCAGTGGACACCGCAGCCTGCGGGCTGGGTTTGTGCAAGTGCCTAGGTCCTCTGCTGACCGCTCCGGAGAGCTGCAGCCTCCTTCTTCACTCCCAACTTCAGCCGTGGGAGGAAACCAGAGAAACCTGGACAGTCGTGTGGACCTCTCTGGGACTCAGGTTTGTCCTCTGTAAAAGGGACAGTTCACCCCACTCAGGGAGACCACGGACTTGAGGATGCCTGCCTCGACCGTGAGGGCTCCGCAGCCCTTGGAGTCTTCAGTGGTCCCGGCGGCCCACACGCCAAACCACCATCTTGACACAGGAAGCAGGGCTCATTAAGTTCCCGCTGTAACAACAGACCCTGAACCCATACTCCCAAGCCCGTGAAACAGACGCCACTTCTGCAGCTCCCTTCACCCACTGTCCTGGAACGCCTGCCCGTTACTAGGGGGCTGGCAGAGCAACGCAGGCAGCACACAGCACAAGAGGATCAACTGGGTCGGGAGCGCCAGGTGGACGAGGATTTAAAGAGGAACGAAGGGTCAGGAGGGCGCATTTTCATTTCAGAAGCGCCTTCGCCATGGTCTGCGGTCGGCAGGAATCCCCCAGGAACTCGAGCAGGATCCACAGCGAAAGGACCTGTAAACCTCCCTGTGTGAAGCCCCGGAACCTGCAGCACGAAGTTCAGGGTCTTCCTTGCCGGTCAGTGAGTGCCTGGGCCAGAGAGCTTGTCAAGCTTTGGCAATTCCTCTGATGGACTCTGACAGCGCAGGAGACCCATCAGGGTTCACTAGCTAAGCGTGCCCCCACGCTCGGCAGTGAGGGCCGCCAGAAGGAGCTGCTGGAGGGAGGGTTTAGGAAGGTCACGTCCTCAGGCGGACACACCCCAAATCTAAACGTGGGCCAGCCTCAGGCTCTGCCTTCTGATGATCCTGAGCATCAGAACCGTGTTTCCAGTGTCAACCGCACCAAGAACTTCCATCCACTAAATGAGGCTCAAAAAGACTGGGATGGTTCCAAGGTCAAAGGTGACATCAGGAGACAACGCAGCCTCTGCTTGGCACCTGCTCCCAAAGGCAAGCACACTTGGTGGTGGTCTCTGAAGCTGGCAGGAGGTGGGCAGGGGCCACGTGGGGCAGATCTGTGTTGGAGCCCCCCTCCCACCAAGGGGCCTCAACCAAACGTCCACCCCACCCAGAGTCCACCCGAGAGCCAGCCAAGGCCAGGGGTGGGCGCACGCCCAAGGCTGCGGAGAGTGGCTGTTGGGGCTGGGAGTGAGGACATGCTCGCACACCCTCCGGCGTCCACCACCGCCAGGACAGGCTGGGCTGCAGGGAGGACCGGGAAGACGCGACCAGCACACTGGCCTGGGCAAGGATGGCCGCCAGCCCCAGCCTCCCCGTTCTCCTGCTCTTCTGTCTGCCAGCAGGGAGTCTCAGGCCTATTAGCCACAGGAGGAGCCACGGGGGCCCGGCCATCTCCAGGCTCCCCTCACTGGAGTCTGGGAGGCACAGGG
This sequence comes from Hyperoodon ampullatus, assembly GCF_949752795.1. Classification (NCBI taxonomy): domain Eukaryota; kingdom Metazoa; phylum Chordata; class Mammalia; order Artiodactyla; family Ziphiidae; genus Hyperoodon; species Hyperoodon ampullatus. The sequence continues at coordinate 89,393,428 of NC_136926.1, forward strand.
AGAAACGTCTGCAGGAAAGCAGATTTGCCACACTGCTGCCGCCCTGGCAGAGGGCATCCCGCCCCCAACACACAGACACCCGTCACGCTGCATGCTGCACTTCCCAGCTCAGAGGGGTCCCAAGCAGGAGGAGGACAAGTGAGGCTGGCTGACCCTTCTGAGTCACTGCTGATGCCCTGACGTGTCCAGAGGAGCTGGATTAATTTAACCTGAGGTTCTCCACATGCGATCTGAAGTCCAAGAAGCCCGGCCCTCACTGCCAGCCTCCGGTCCAGGCGTGGTCAGTGCACGGGAACCAGAGGGATGAGGGTGGGCCGCAGACACAGCCCCCAGGCAAGGCCTGGGGTCTCTGCAGGGACACGATGACGCCACTAGCAAGTGACAATTATTTCCTAAGCGATTTGCTTTTTGCAAAAGTATAATCCCTCACCCTTTGATCTGAAATTCTAAGAAGACCATAGACACTCAGTTATAAATGTGCCCCATGGGCATTTTATAGGAATTCATACTTTCACAGATGGAGGTACTTCTTGGCGTTTGACTTTAACTCACCCAAACACATAATGTTTTTGTGGGTACAGTTTCAGCTGGGAGATGAAGAAGTTCAGGAGGTGGTCGGTGGCTGAACAACCACGCGAATGTACTGAACACCCCTGAACTGCATACTCATAAATGGTTAAAATGGTAAATGTTACGTTACATATGTTTTACTTTTTACCACAATAAAAACAGCCTTTCTTAGTTGGCATGTACTGTATCAACACTCTCCCTTACAGTTTAACAAGGTACAGAACTCCCAGCCGCAGCCTCTCCCTGTCCGTGGTTCTAGAGGGCTGCTGGAATACGGGGTTGGGGGGGGGCGGGGGGCAGGGCCTAGGGGGCGTATCCTGCATTCACGTCCCCAGAGAAAACAACACAGGAGTAAACAGCTCCAAATCCAACTGTCAGTCTCATCCTAATTCTCTGCCTGCATTTGTTAAATGCCACAAAGTGGCTCGGGGCTTTACGAGAGCCCGGGTGCAGGTGGAGTCTGCTAGAGATGGTGGCCTCTGTGCTGAATCACTTTCCCACAGGAGAGGATGGAAACTACAGAGATACAGGGCAAAAACAGGAAGACAAATCACTATGCAAGAGGAAATCCAAATCTTGCTTACGCTTCTGGAAAAGAAAAAAGTTCATGATGGAAATTTTAACCTCTGGACTCCAAACTAGTACAGGTAAATCATTTGTACAGTAAACTACTTGGCACTAAGGCACCACTGAAGTTTACTGTGTTCTAAATAAGGATTCTCCTGGCTCTGGGAACACAGTACGGTCTTTAATGTGGTCTTAATCAATTCCAGTTCCCAAGGCTGACTGCTTGTTCTGAGCTGTGGACAGTCACATGGCACACCCATTACAGTGAAATGGCTGGATGTCACCGGCTCTACATCCTTTGTTGAAAGGTGCCAGATAAGCCCTCACCAGGGGGTATTTTAAATAAATTCCAAACAACTTCAATTGAGAACTATATTTGGAATGTTTAACCTTTCTTGAAGCTTCAGTTTCAAAACGAGAACAATTACACAACTTGGTTTGTTGTGACAGGCACATGATAGCTTCAGAGTCCTTGGTCGTAGACCGTTAAATGAGCATTTGTCTTGAGAGCAGAAGGGATATATGTGTTCTGAGGCTGTGTGCGTGAGTCACTGGAGAAGCCGGCTCTGACCTTCACCCCAGAGGTTCTGGTTCCTGGGTTGGGATGAGCTCCAGAATCTGCATCTCACAAGCTTCCTCCCCTCCCTGGGGTTCTGAGGCCGGTGGCCCCCAGGCCACATGGGAATTACTTTCAAGGACTCCTCAAGTAAGACGGTAACAGCGGTGGACCTTAGGAAGGAATGGACGGTAAAGGGAAACAAGCGGGCTATGACTGAGCCAGGGAATGACATAAACAAACACAGAAGCCAACATGCGAGATGCTGGCGTAAGGAGCCATGATGCGCTGTAACGAAAAACGTGATGAGGATGCTCGCAGCTGCTGTGGGGCATGAGCTGTACGTCAGGGGTCAGTCCAGCCTCTAAGCTGCTGAACCAGGTGTCTGGGCAGAAGGAGGGAGTGACAGGCAGGAGGCCAGCTCAGCCCACCGGGGGTGCCACAGGCTGCCCAGTGGAGCCACAGAGACCAAGAGGAGGGGTCAGGCAGGCAGAACGTGGAGAAGTAGTCAACAGAGCTGGAAGACAGGCCAGAGTTTGGGAAGAAAGGAGAAAGAAAGTTGAAAAGGAACAAACCAGCAAGGAAACATCTCCAGAGCTGTGAGTTTAAGGGCCTTGGACAAAGGTGGCACCAAAGCAATTTCATTCAGGGCTTTGGAACCATTTGTCTACAACAGAGCATCCTTCTTCACTTCCAGCTGCCTGTTTAGAATGGTTCCCTCCTCTTCACTGGTGAATTCCACTGAGGACAGATCACAGCGGACAGGGGGGCTTCAGACGAGCCCACCCGGATCACCACCAGCTTCCAGTCTCCACAGCTGTCCTCTGCAATGCGAAGCCCTTTTAAACAGAAATGGCCACATAGACCTAGCGGAACCTGTCACAAGAGTGTCCTTGAGCATCTCCGTGTGGTGTGCTTTCATGGGAGCTGCACCCGGGGTCCAGTCTCCTTCCTGGGGCTCCCATGGGGCCCACACCAACTGCAGGCTCTCCTCCAGCCGTCTTCATTCTCTCCCCAAAAGAATTTCTTCCAAATGGAGTGGCATTTAATTGGATTCAAAATGACTATTAACAGGAACATAAACAGCTTCCCCAGCCCAGTGACCCTAAGGATACAGGTAGGTGTAGATTAGATGGGCTAGCCTTCAGCTAAGAGGGAAGACTTCACTGTTTTGAGTAACCTGGAGCTTTTTTCTAGCAAAAACACGTCAAATGCAAAATGCTTAAAAGAACACAATTTAAGATTAATACCGGGCTTCCCTGGTGGCGCAGTGGTTGAGAATCTGCCTGCCAAGGCAGGGAACATGGGTTTGAGCCCTGGTCCGGGAAGATCCCACATGCCGCGGAGCAACTAAGCCCGTGCGCCACAGCTACTGAGGCCCGTGCGCCTGGAGCCCGTGAGCCACAACAAGAGCAGCCGCTGCCATGAGGGGCCCGCACACTGCAACAAACAGTGGCTCCCGTTCGCCGCAACTAGAGAAAGCCTGCATGCAGCAACGAAGACCCACTGCAGCCAAAAAAAAAAAAAAAAGATTAATACCGATCAACTACTTCTCACCTACAGAAAAGATGTTTTAGCCAGCCACTTTGTAAACACGCTAAAAAAAAATGGTCTCGACAGAAGGCAACTGGAATATAGATCTCCCAAGGGATGTGTGATTGGTCCCCAGATCTTATCAAGACCTTGAAGGGCTTCTCCTACGTGCACCCTTCTCTCATCTGCAGGTTCTGAGGGGGATCTGTCATCTGACCGCATCCTTGGCCAGAAGCTCATAATGTAGCCACCAGCTCACGAGTGAGCCCCTCCTGTTTGCAAGTGGCGATACGCAATCCCCAGGCTCTCCTGGAGCTCAGAGACCCCTGGTCACCTCCCACCATTTCCTCCCGTCACAGACTTCAGCCTGGCACTGCAAAACGGAGCCCACCAACTTCCTGCTTCTCCCGTGACCCTGCGCACGCTTTTTAGTCGACACTCAGCTCTGGCACCGCCTCTTCACAAAGCCCTCCTGGACTCTCCACCTAACGCACTTCTTCCCAGTTCCCGGAGCACAACCCCCTGGGTGGTCGCTGTTTTCACGGCAGACTGTGGGGCTGCGGGTCCCCTGTTAGTGCAGGAGCCACGACCTGACCTTGTGCCCCAGGACTTGGCAGTGCTGAGCACAGAGCAGGTGCCCATCAGCGAGGTGAGCCCGTCCGTGGGTCACGTCAGCCGAATGAGTGAGTCAACAAAGAGCTGGTAGCTCTGTGACTGTTAGGAATGACGGCCTGGAAGCCGCGTCTTTAGCCGGGGCTCTGCGTTTCCCAGTGCAGAGCCAGGGCTGGCTGACCTGGGAACCACTATCCGGATCAAAGGGGAATGAAGCAAGGACCTGACTTTTGGAAGCGGCCAGAGGCCAGGTCACCTCTCCAAAATCTCTGTGCTGACACCTGTGGACACCCGTCCCCAACAAGGGCCAGGAAAGCTCAACCTTAACCCCTTGCTTACAAACACCCACGGGGGCTGGCGCTTCTCGACCTGCTGGCCTTCAGAAACACTCGGTAAAACCCGGTTTTAACTCCAGGCACAGGGCCCCCCCAAAGCTGCACACCTGCTGCGGGGACGCTGCCAGCCTGCTCAGCACAGCAGGCCTTCCGGATGGAAAGGAGCGGGGCCCCACCTCACGGAGAGTGTGGCCCAGGACACGCAGCGGGCACGGGTTCCCTCGGGCCGCAGGGGAAGCAGGTGCGGTGGGCAAGGCACCACCCACAGGGCACCGTGGCCCCACAGGGCGTCTGCTTCAACCTCCCCACGGCTCTCCATCAGCCTTGGAGCAACCCGCACGGCCCTGCAGCAGCCGGCCCATCCCTGGGGCTACAATGCCTCCCTGCAACATGCCTCCTAGTAGAACCTGCACCCAGAGAGCAGGAACATGACCCAACCTGCGTGCCGCAGCACTGGCGGGGCGTGAGAGTCAGCGAGTCCAAGAAGGAATGACCACTTGCCGGCCTGAACGCAGGCGGGCCCCACGGGAGGTGCCTGAGTGCCAGGCTCTGAGCACCTCCAAGGCCTCAGGCACACATGTAGGGCTGGGGTGCGGATGCAGAGTGTACAGGCTGGGCTGCTCCAGAAGGCCAAAGAACCCCTCCCTTCTAAAAGCGGGTGACACCACATAACCCTCACCCACCCTGGAAACAGAAACACAGCCTGTTACATTACCCGAGGAGTATGTTGCTTTACGTTTAAAAAGAGTTTTCAAAGAGAAATACTATGGAGAACAGTATGGAAGTTCCTTAAAAAACAAAAAATAGAACTACCATATGACCCAGCAATCCCACTACTGGGCATATACCCTGAGAAAACCATAATTCAAAAGGGTCATGTACCAAAATGTTCATTGCAGCTCTATTTACAATAGCCAGGACAAGGAAGCAACCTAAGTGTCCATCAACAGATGAATGGATAAAGAAGATGTGGCACATATATACAATGGAATATTACTCAGCCATAAAAGGAAACAAAATTGGGCTATTTGTAGTGAGGTGGATGGACTTAGAGTCTGTCATACAGAGTGAAGTAAGTCAGAAAGAGAAAAACAAATACCATATGCTAACACATATATATGGAATCTAAGGGAAAAAAATGGCCATGAAGAACCTAGGGGCGGGACAGGAATAAAGACGCAGATGTAGAGAATGGACTTGGGGACATGGGGAGGGGGAAGGGTAAGCTGGGACGAAGTGAGAGAGTGGCATGGACATATATACACTACCAAACGTAAAATAGATAGCTAGTGGGAAGCAGCCACATAGCACAGGGAGATCAGCTCGGTGCTTTGTGACCACCTGGAGGGGTGAGATACGGAGGGTGGGAGGGAGACGCAAGAGGGAGGGGATATGGGGACATATGCATATGTATAGCTGATTCACTCTGTTGTAAAGCAGAAACTAACACACCACTGTAAAGCAATTATACTCCAATAAAGATGTTAAAAAAAAAAAAAAAAAGAAATCCTACTAACACAGGCAGCCTGACAACCAGGATTATCAGCTGAAACAGGAAAAGAAAGCCCCAAACCGTGCCTCCGTTCCTGGCCTTATTTCCCATCAAAGCAGAACTCCTTGAGCTCGTCCTCACTGAGCTGGCTTAAATACATGTGTGGATCGTCACAAACGAGCCACACTGATAAGACAGGAAAGAAACGATACGATGCCCACGTGCAGCCACACGGTCCTTTGGCCTCCGTGGAAGCAAACGGCTTCAGCTGGTACCGTCTGCCCCACCCCCAGCCCCCCGGGCGGCTTCCCCCCAGGAGCTCACGTCCTGCCGGTCTTCAGCTCCCACCCAGGGAGGCCAGGTTGGGAGGGGCTCCCTGAGCTCAGGAGTCTGGAGCAGGATAATCAGCTCGTGGGGGCAGGCTGGGACCTGCAAGGTACCAGACTCACGAGTCCACGGCGGCTGCTGTCCTAGCAGGAGGGCAGCCCTCCCCCCACACCGTTTGCCAGCCCCTCACTGGCCTTTGCTGCAGCGTTCAAGACAGTAAATTCAAAGCTCACGAGCTTCCATGCCACACAAGAACGGCCTTCAAAGATGTGTTTTAAAAAGACCCAATTCAAATGTCATTCTAATGCCCTGCTAAAGAGAGGTCCACTGGCAAAAATATACTTTAGTTAAAGATATGCATGCCTTTTAATCCGGCAAGAACATTTCTACCAATTAATCCTGAATCTGACATGTACATGAAAAGGTACAACACAGTTTATTATAATGAAAAATTGGAACAGTTTAAATATAAATTATTATGGGATTGGTTACATTTTGTTAAATTCATACAACTGCTATGTCTGTTAAAAAGATGGTGTATATCTATGTATCTACAAGGAGTCAAAAATATGATGCTAGGGGCTTCCCTGGTGGCGCAGTGGTTGAGAGTCCGCCTGCCGATGCAGGGGACACGGGTTCGTGCCCCGGTCCGGGAAGATCCCACATGCCGCGGAGTGGCTGGGCCCGTGAGCCATGGCCACTGAGCCTGCGCGTCCGGAGCCTGTGCTCCGCAACGGGAGAGGCCACAACAGTGAGCGGCCCGCATACTGCAAAAAAAAAAAAAAGATGCTAGGCTAAAATAATCTCTATAGTATGTGTATTATGACCCTGTTTATGTGAAACTATATCCAACTAGTTGTATCTACACCAAGGGGTCTGGAGGGGGCTCACCAAACTGCTAACAATGGTCACCTCACGGCAGTGAAGTTATTTCCATGTTATTTGAATTTTCTTTTACAAACACGTTATAAACAGAAAAAAACATCTTTTAAAACAAAAGTTTCACAAAGGGTTTAATGACATAGGATATGTTTATGATATGTAAGGATTTAAAAAAGAATCCAAATTATTAGTATACTATGGGCTTGAATACATAAAAAAGTATATATGACTTGCAAATAAATAAGGAAAGAGGAGAATCCAAAATTCCATCTGTGTAAACTCTCACTGTTTATACACAAGGTGTTCTGTGGGACAAAGAATAAAATCAGCCTCTGATGTTCTCCCCTCCCTCCCAAAGGCTCAACTGGAGGGGAAGTTGCAGACCCAGTGACATGGGTGGCGTGAGCCACGTCCAGGACACGGCGAGGCCCAGGCTGCCCGACAGCGCCCGCACAGAGTGGCCAGCTTTTCCAGGACAAGCTCTTTCTGGATGGTGGGCGGCTCTGGCTTTGTTTGCTTTTTAATGAGCTAACATCAGCACATTCTCTCCCCCCATCCACTCCCACTCCAGGGGTGAACACCGGCTTCAGGCATTTTGTTTTCTGCATGTTCCCACGGTAAAGCAGTGGGAGAGTTTTTGCCCTTTTTCACAGTTGGAAAAAAAAAAAAGGAAATTCTCCAAACACACGAACTTCCAGGAATCAGTGACAATTAAAAAAGCAAATGTGTCTCATGAAAAAGCTCCCAGAGCAGAGGGGTGTTTAACTGCAGGTTCTGACACACCTGTTCCTATACGCGTGGGCGCATAGATGCAGCTAATTCAGCCAAACTACATCTTTACCCTGCCCTCAACACACAGCCTCAAAACCTTAGGCAGCATCTGAGGAAAGAGAGTAAAACGGGGAGAGAAATAGAGAGATTCGGCTGTGGCAGCTAAACTGTTAGACCCGCTGAGTGATTCCTGCTGAGCAGTAAAAGCCACCAACGTAAAAGTCAAACACGCCTCCTGCCAATTAAGGACGAATCCAAGGAAAGCGTTTATAAGCAGAATTTGCAGGCCTGATACTTTAAGAGTCTGCCAGTGTCTATAACCAAATTGTCAATGACTCTATACGTTTTACTTTGAAGAACTTCCCTTAATTACTTTTTCCGGCAACACGCTTAAGTGACATCACAAGCAAATACCCCTACCTCCCCACCCTGCCCTGAGTCATGCCACTTCTGATAAGTCAAAAGTTTTAAAATGTGTCTTCCTCATTCTAGAAACCCCAAAGAATGCTAGAATGCCAAGAGCAGTTAACAGACACATGTAAGTGAGCAACATTTATGTTTATTTTAAAAGTAAATAGTTGAGAGCCCTCTAATTGTGCTGGAAATCTTTTGGTATAATGGTCTTCAACAAGCCTCCTCTGACACCCTGGGAGGCCCCTTACCCCAGGGACAGAAAGCAACTGAAATTCCATCAGGGTTCCTCCCCTGGTCCTGGGCTGGGACCTGGGGGTAAAAGGGCCATCTCTTAAATGATGAGAACACAGGGGTCGCTAGTATTGGGAGGGTTTATTTGATGGGTAAGTGGTGACAAGTGAGTGTCAGCACTTCCTGTTTATTCTGCTAAAAATAGACTCCCAGCTCCTTTGCTGGTCTCATCCTGCATTCCCTCTGAGTTGGGCCCGGTTCCCCAGAGTTCCTGCATGCTCGGGGAGGACAGGGGTATGCAGGGGATGGAGAGGATCTGGGATCCGGGTTCCCCACTGCGACTACTTCATCCTGGTAACTGCTCTTCTTCGTCACTTAAATGGGCAGAGCATTAAAGTGAAAGGCGTAATGACATCCTTTATTTACCCAAGGGAAAAACCCCACAGCTGGTAACAGCAGCCAGCCCAGGACAGAGGACTGACAAAGTCTACTAAATGCGGAAGGAAAGAAGTCTGCAGATGTGAAGGCCAAAGGCGCGGTTCTCTGCCCCCTGTGGACACAGATGCCCCTGACTGGGTCCCAGGAGGGCAAAATCCCAGTCATCGCTGGCCTGTTGTCTGAGCGCCCGAATGCAGACTATCCACAGCTGGGTTCTTAACTCTGAGTCCCAAGAACCCTCCGCAATCCGACGAGGCCTGGGAATGCCTTCTCAGAATAATGTTCTTAAACGCATAAAGTAAGAGACATGGGATGATAAAAGAAAGAAATTACTTTGAAGGCAATGATCGAAACACTAAAGCAAGTGGGGGATACAACACTACATATGCTTTCTTACTAATGCATTCACAATAACAATCTGCACTATTTAAAAATAATTACTGTAAATGATATTCAAGGTCTCTGGCTGATATGATCACATCATATGAGAATGCTATCTGTGATTTCTACTGGTAACAAAGTTGCAGGTCCTGCTAATTTTACTGTGCCTGACACTGACATTCCTAATGAGTTCAAGGATGGCAGCCAGGGAAGCCCCTTGGGAGCCAACTTGGGTGTCCTGAGCGCTATCTTGAGTCCCAAAGCCAGTGCATCAGGACAGCAGTTGCTGCTCACAGCTGAGGCCACAAGTGAAGAACAAAAGTCCCTATTACAAGGGGAAAAGACGATTTAAAAAAAAAATCTGTACAAATAAATGAGTTAAAAAGTCAAAGTATTCACACGGATTGAGGATGGCTGAAGTTTGGAAATAAAGGCTGGAGACGAGCCCAGATGACTTCACTCAGGGCCGAGACTCAGATCCAGGAGAGTCTGGTTTGCATCTCATACTTTTAATTCTTAACAACTTTACTGGGATATAATTTACATCCCATAAAGTTCACCCATTTAAAGAGTATAATTCAATGGTTATTGGTATATCTACAGAGCTGTGCAACCAGCATCACTATCGAATTTCAGAAGATTTCCATGATCCAGCAAAGAAACCCTGTACCTCCCACCCTCATGAATGTGCCTTCTGTCTCTACAGACTGCCCATTCTAGACTTTTCAAATACAGTTGATTCTCGTTATCCACAGTAGTTACGTTTCACAGCATCTCCATGAACACCGCATTACTGAATACTGAACCACGGCTGCCAGGAAATACAGGGTCCTGTGAGCCTCTGATCACAACATTTTCATCCACTGAGCAGTAAACTTGCGTTAGTGTGTTTCTGGCTGAGATGCCTGATTTCATATATACTATTGATTCATTAACATCGAACTCATGGCCAAGAGCATTTTCTAAGTAAAGCACATCCCATCCACCTTGGGCTCAGAGAAGCCCTACAGCACTCTGGCACTATGCTTGGGGCAATTTTAAACAGTGAAATCACACGCACACACACGCACACACACGCACACACACACACACGCACACACACGCACACACAGGAGAGTTCTGGGATGACGGTAGAGAAGGGAGCACCAGGGACACTCCCCACCTGGACAACAACGGCAGGACCTGCTGGGGTAACTAATCTGGAAATCTGAGGCCTGTCGAAGGCTCACGACTCCAAGGGGAAGAACTAGAAGGTTACTGCCCTCAACTCTGGTTCATTTCAGGTCTTAGCACCCACCCATCGCACCCCCAGCCACACAGCAGGCAGCTCTGCATGTATGTCTGGAGCAGCTTGCAGGAGCCAGGGTGGGCAAAGAGGACTCTGCCCTGCAAATACCAGGAATCTGTGCTCTGATGCTGACTGTTGCGTCTGATTGCAAAGGTGCAGCCAGAGGCAGGTGGCCATTGTTGTTACACTTTCCCCCACTGTTGCAAACCCCTCCCCAAGAAGCTGAAGTGACCTGAAGGGGATTTCAAAAGTGAGTGCCCTTTTATCCCCCCTTTTTCTCTTTTCCCCTTTCATGAACCAGACATTAAAGACTAGGGCATTGAAAAACAACTGCGAAAATCAGAAAGTGACTGTGCGTGCCCAAGGAAAGTCTCAGAAAAGACCTCCGAAGTTATTAATTTTACACCTCATGCAGATGGCTTGGCAGAGAAAGCCTACAACAATAATTTTAAAAAACCAAAAAAACAAAAACAAAAACCACAAAAACCCCCCAGCAAACCCTGGGGGAGGGGTAGAATCTGATTTCCAGAGTTGCCATGTTATTAGATTAAAATGTCCAGTGTTCAACAAAAAATCACAATGCATACAAAGAAATAAGAGGGTATGGCCCATTCACAGGAGAAAATAATTCAACCGAATCTGTCCCTGAAAAGATTTAATGGCAGATATATTAGACAAAGACTTTAAAACAACAGTCCTAAAAATGCTCAAAGAACTTTAGGAATATGTGGAGAAAGTAAAGAAAACAAAGTATGAACAAAATGGAAATATCAACAAATATATAGAAAACCTAAGAATAAACCAAAAAGAAATCCTGGAGCTGAAAAGTACAATAACTGAACTGAAAGATTCCCTCGAGGGATTCAAAGGCAGATCTGAGCAGGCAGAAGAAAGAACCAGTGAACAGAAGACAAGGAAATGTAAATCATCAAGGCTGAGGACTAGAAAGCAAAAGATTGGGGGGAAAAAAAGAAAATACCCTAAGGGGCCTGTGGTACACCATCAAGAGGACCAACATATGTATTATGGGAGTCCCAGAAGAGGAAGAGAGATAGAAAAGAGCAGAGAGACTATCTGAAGAAGAATGGCTGAAAACTTCCCAAATTTGAATAAAGACATGAATATAAAATTCAAGAAGCACAGCAAATTCCAAATAAGATGAACTCAAAGACACCCACATTGAGACAAATTTTAATCAAACTTTCAAAAGCCAAGGACAAATAGAGAATCTTGAAAGCAGCAAGAGAGAAGCAAAATCATCACATGCAGGCCATCCTCAATAAGATTACCTGCAGATTTCTCATCAGAAACTTTGGAGGCAAGTAGACAAAGGGCAATGTATTGAAAATGTGGAAAGAAAGAAACCTGTCAATGAATAATCTTATACCTGGTAAAACTGTGCTTCAAAAGTGAGGGAGAAATCAAGACATTTCAACATATACAAAAGCTAAGGGAGTTCATTACCACTAGACCTGCCCTGCAAAAAATGCTCAAGGGAGTCCTGTTGATGAAATGAGAGGACAGTAGACAGAATTTCAAAGACAACTGGAGAAATAAAGATCTCTATAAAATTAAATATATGGGTAATTATAAATGCTATAGTATTGTGACAACGTTTTAGACTGGACTTTTTGTTTTCTACATGGTTCAAAACATTAACACATTTTTAAAAAAAGAAAATAATTGTAAGTGTAAAGCTAGTAGTAAGGTAACTTTGATTTGTAACTCCAAATCTTTTTTTCTACATAATTTAGGAGTCTAATGCATTTAAAAGAATTATTAATTTATGTCTGGGGGCACACAATGTAAAAAGATGTAATTTTGTGACATCAACAACAAAAGTAGTAGGGATAGAGCTGTAAAAGGACAGAGTTTCTGTATGTTACTGAAGGTAAGATGGTATGAATTCAAATTACAGTGTTATAACTTTAGGATGTTAAATGTAATTGTCACGGTAGCCAAAAAGAAAATAGCTGTATAATATACACAAAAGGAAATGAGAAGTGAAGTTAAACATTCATAACCAAAAAAACGCACAAAAGAAGATAGGATTACAGAAAATGAGTAACATATAAGACATACATATGTCTTATATATTACTATAAGACATATACTAAACAAATAGCACAATGGCAGAAGTAAGCCCCTCTTATCAGTAATCACCTTATATGAAAACAGATTAAACTCTTCAATCAAAAGACAGAGATTGGCAGAATGGATAAAAACATATGTTCCACCTATAGGCTGTCTGCAAGAGACTCACCTTAGATCCAAGGACACAAACAGGTTGAAAGTGAAAAGATGAAAAATGGTATTCTATGCAAAGAGTAACCAAAATAGAGCAGGGGTAGTTATACTTATAGCAAATAAAATGGATGTTAAATCAGAAAAGATTACAAGAGACAAAGTATAACACTATATGCTAATAAAAGGTTCATACAGCAAGAAGATATAACAATTATAAACATTTATAAACCAAATGACAGATCATCAAAATATATGAAGCAAAGCCTGACAGAACTGAAGAAACAGACAGTTCTACAAGAATAGTTGGAGACTGAAATACCCGTCTCACAATAATGGATACAAAAGCCAGACAGAAGATAACTAAGGAAATAGAGGACTTAATACAATAAACCAAATAGATCTGATACACACGGAACACTCCACCAAACAACAACCACATACACAGTCTTCTCAAGTGCACATGGGACATTTTCCAGGATAGACCATATGTTAGGCCACAGTGTAAGTCGCAGAAGATTTTAAAAAGACATCATACAAAGAATCTTCTCTATTTACAACGGGATGAAGTTACAAACCAAACAGAAAACTGGAAAATTCACAAAACTGTGGAAGGTAAACAACACACCTTTAAACAACCAATGGGTCAAAGAGGAACTCACAAGGGAAGAAAGAAAATACTTAAAGACAAATGAAAATGAAAATAAACATACCAAAACTTATGGGATGCAGCAAAAGTAGTGCTAAGGGTAAATTTATAGCTATAATGTTTGCATTAAAAACCAAGAAAAGTCTCAAATCAACAACCTAACTTACAACTTAAGGAACTAGAAAAATAAGAACAAACTAAACTGAAAGCTAGCAGAAGGAAGGAAAGAGTAGCGCAAAAATAAAAGAAATGGAGTATAGAAAAACAGTGGAGCACATCATTGAAACTAAATGTTGGTCCTTCCAAAAGATCGAGAAAATCAACAAATCTTTAGCTAGATAAACTAAGAAAAAAGAGTGAAGACTCAAATTACTAAAGTAAGAAATGACAGTGGAGACTACCATTTCTACATAAATAAAGGAAATTATAAGAGAGTACTATAAACAATTTTACACCAACAAATTGGATAACCCTGATGACATGGACAAATTCCTAGAAATACAAAACCTACCAAGACTAAGTCAAGAAGAAACAGAAAATCTAAATAGACCTATAACTAGTAATGAGATTGAATAAGTAACCAAAAATCTCCCCCCCAAAAAAGCTCTGGACCTGATGGCTTCAGTGGTGAATTCTACCAAACATTTAAAGAAGAACTAATACCAATCCTTCTCAAACTTTCCCCAAAACTGAAGAGCAGTGAACACTTCCCACCTCATTCTAGGAGGCCAGCATAACTCTGATACCAAAGCCAGACAAAGATACCACAAGAGAAGAAAATTACAGACCAACATTCCTTATGAACATTCCTTATGAACACTGATGCAAAAATACTCAACAAAATACTAGGATACAGAATTCAGCAGCAAAGTAAAAGGACTGTACACCATGACCTAGTGGGATTTTTTTCTGGAATTCAAGGATGGTTAAACACAAAAATCAATCAATCAACAACATGAAGGGAGAACAAAAACACATGATCACCTCAAATGATGCGGAAAAAGCATCTGACAAAATTCAACATCCTTTCATCATAAAAACACTTCACAAAATGAGAAATAGAAGGAAACTACCTCCACATAATAAACTGTATGTGAAAAACCCACAGCAAACATATACTCAATGGTGAAAGACTGAAAGCTTTTCCTCTAAAATCAGGAAGAAGGCATAGATGCCTGCTTTCACCACTTCTATTCAACAAAGCACAGGAAGTCTAGCCATAGCAATTAGGCAACAGAAAGAAATAAAAGGCATCCAAACTGAGCAGGAAGAAGTAAAATAATCTCTGTTTACAGCTGATATGACCTTATATGCAGAAAATCCTAAAGATTCCACAGAGAAGCTGTTAGATCTAATAAATGAATTCATCAAAGTAGCAGGATTCAAAGTCAACACATAAAATCAGTGGCATTTCTATATATAAGCAAGGAACAATCTGAAAAGGATATTACAAAAACAATTCCAGTTACAAGAGCATCAAAATTTATCAAGTATTTAGAAATTAACAACCAAGGAGATGAAAGTCTTATACAATGAAACTTTAAAACACTACTGAAAAAAATTAAAGACATAAATAAATGGAAATATATCCTATGTTCATGGATTGGACGACTTAATATTGTTATAATGCCAAGATTACCCAAAACAATCTTACAGATTCAAAGTGATCCCTATCAAAATCCCAATGCTATTTTTTTTTGCAGGAATAGAAAAACCATCCTAAAATTCATATGAAATCTCAAAGGACTCTGAGTAGTCAAAACAATCTTGAAAAGGAGACTAAAACTGGAGGACTCACAGTTCCTGATTCTAAAACTTATTACAAAGCTACAGTAATCAAAACAGTGTGATACTGAGATAAAGACAGACATAGAGACTGATGGGATAGAATAGAGAGCCTGGAAATAGACTCTCACATATAGTCAAATGATTTTTTACAAGGGTGACAGGACCACTAAATGTTTAAAGGACAGTCTTTTCAACAAATGGTGTTGGAAAATAGGATATCCACATGCAAAAGAATAAAGTTGAATGCTTACCTAACATCATACACAAAAATTAACTCAAAATGGATCAAGAACCTACATTGAAGACCTAAAACTGTAAAACTCTTAGAAGAATACGTAGGACAAATGTCTTATGACATTGGATTTGGCAACGATTCCTTGGATATGATACCACAGGCACAGGTAACAAAAGAAAAATTAGACAAATTGGACCTCGGGAAACTTTTAAAATTTTGTACACCAAAAGACACAATCCACAGAGTAAAAGGCAACCCACAGCATGGGAGAAAATGTTTGCAAATAATATATCTGATAAGGGATCAATATCCAGATAAACAGAGAACTCCTAAAACTCAACAACCAAAAACAAACAACCTCGTACAAAAGGGGCAAAAGACTTGAATAGACATTTCTCCAAAGAATACATATGAATGGCCATTAAGCAAGTGAAAAGATGCTGAACACCACTAGTAATCAGGGAAACACTAATCAAAACTACAATGAGCTACCACCTCACACCCACCAGGATGGCTATGATCCAAAACCCAGAAAGCAATGAGTGCTGGTGTGGATGTCGGGAAACTGGAACCATTACACACTGTTGGTGGGGATGAAAATGGAACAGCCACTGTGGGAAACAGTATGAGGGTTCCTCAAAAAAAATAAAAAATAGAATTACCACGTGACCCAGAAATTCCACTTCTGGGTTTATACTCAAAGAGGGTCTCAAAGAGATATTTGTCACTCATGTTCACAGCAGCATTATTCACAATAGCTTAAATGTGGAAGAAACTCATGTGTTCATCAACAGATGAGTGGACAAGCACAATGTGGTATTGTCACAGAATGGAAGGAGGACTAAATTGTGACACAGGCTACAACATGGATGAACCTGAAGGACATGATGCTCAGTGAGATGAGCTGGCACAAAAGGACAAATCCTGTATGACTTCACTTATAGGAGGTACTCAGAGTTGTCAAAATCCTAGAGACAGAAAGTGGAATGGTGGTTGCCAGGTTTTGGGGAGGGGAAGTGGGGAATTACTGTTTAAAAGGCAGAGTGATTCAGTTTTACAAGATGAAAAGGGGACGGATGGTGGCGGCTGCACAGCGCTGTGAATGTATTTAATGCCACTGAGCTGAACACTTAAGAATGGTTATGATGTTAAATTTTATGTGGTATGTATTTTAATACAATTTCACAAAACAAAAATGTGGAAAATGTGGCACTAAATAGACCATGAAAAGCACGCTTGTTCACAGCGTGAGCTGAAACAAGCAGGCAGAGCAGTGCCTACTTAGCCTCGTCTGGAACATGCGTTGGCAACCTGTGCACGTCTGCAAACGATTGTGAAAGGGCCCTGCGTACTGAAACTGGCCTGAGTTCACAAACACAGAATCTGCACAGGATGAGGACAGATCATAAATGGAATCCTATAACACGGCTGTTTCATCCACCTGGCGTTCTTTCCCATCTGTACTGCAGTCTGGACCCTTCAGTACTTTGTTCCTGCTTATGGCTGAATAATATCTCATTGGATGGATATACCACATTTTGTTTATCTATTCATCCACCACGGAAACATGTTTTCCATATCCTAGTATTCTGCTGAGGGGTTTTTACATCTATATTCATAAGGGGTGTTGGTCTGTAGTTTTACTGTGGTGTCTTTGTGTGGTTTGGGGAGGGGATTAGTAAGTGGCAAACAAATTCATTTTCCTAAACATCACTGTGGGTGTATTTCAACACCTATTAGAAGAATGACTCTTCATTTGTGATGGTCAAACAATTTCCTCTTACAATACACATCAATGTACAGAAAGTTATTAAGTAAACTGCAGACCGGGTGTGGTTACAGTAAGATCATGAGAATGGCATTACTGTGACCCAAATCTCAGGACCCACGCTGTAGGAAAAGGACGTGGGACTTGAGTGCCACCTCCAGAGGAACCTCAGCTCGGCCCCACCCGTGACGGACAGCCCCTTTCACACGGTTAGCGAGTCTTTCCTGAACACGCAGGGCACCAGGATGGCTCCTGCTTGCCACCGTCCACAGAAACACGGCTGCCCTTGCCTCTCCCACCGCGATGCAGTCTTTACAGCTGGACTCCATTGAGGAGAGTGAGAGCAGAGCCCCAGTCTCCCCAGTGACGGAGCGAGGGGCCAGGCTTTGGGAACATCAGGAACATTTTCCTCTCAAAGCCTGACAATAACCTGAGGTAGGTTCTCCCACTGTACAGATGTGAGAACAGTAGGGTCGGGGGTCGTCGAGCCGCGAGAAAGTGCTGGGGGCAGGGTATGAATGCGGCTCCCTGCCGTCACCTAACAGAGAAAGAAAGGCAGGGGCTGGAGGCGAAGCCTGCACCCTTACAACACAGGACGGTTAGAAACCCTAAGGCAGCTAGTTAAACTCTGGGCTGTTCCTCTGAGGCCAAGGGAAAGAGGAAAAGAAAATAATAAAGACAGGGGGCAGGGCCTGAGCCAGCAAGCTGAGCAGCAAAGCCATCCGAGCGACCCGTGGAAGCTGGCACGTCCCCGCCTGCGGCTTCCTGCCTCACCTGAGCTTCGGTGACTCGACGGCACAGGCTGCCAAGTGTCCCTAGGGCTGCCCTCACAAAGGGCAGGAGTGCCTGCGGCGGTGCTCCCAGTGCAGCCGTACAGAGCGGCCTGTTTCCTACACAGGTGGCAAAGCCCGTGTGCACGTCCGTCACTCACAGGGCTTCACACCCACGACTCATCCTTCCGCACCCTGTGAGACAAAGCCGCGACCTGGGATGGCCGGGGCACAGCTGTAGACGTGGGATCTGGACCACGCGCCAGCCCTGGGAGCAACTGATGATACGACACAGAGAGAGCAGAATAAAGAGACAAGGGGCTGGGAGCGGGGAGGCCACAGGCCGATCGAGACCAGGCCTTGCTGAGAGGGCGGACGAGAAGAGGCACCCAAACGGCGTGAGCGGCGGCGGGCTCCCTGCGGCCCCAGCAACTCCACAGGAGGGCGAAAGCCAGTTCCCCCCGCCACCACCGTGAGGAAGTGACAGCTGTGTTGACTTTCGGTACCATCAGCAGGACACCCAGGCTAAACCAGGGCTGCAGATGCAGAGCTTTCTGATCTAGTGCCAGGGAACCAGCCCGAAGTGAGGTCAGCAGACCCCCTGCCGTTCCCTTGCTACACACTCCCTTCCAACGCCGCAGACGAGAGGACAGCAGCAGCCGGTGTCCAGAGCACGGGCTGCCGGCCAGCACGCTCTGAGCGCTCGGCATGTGCGGCCTCCCAACCTCGGGACGGCTCGGCGGGCGAGCACTCTTCGAACACCGTCACGCAAAGCGGGGGGGGGGGCGGGGACTCGGGCGGAGGAGAGAGAGCCAGGCACCCGGCCCGCACTTCGGCCTCCTGCAGTCTCCCGCTTACCAAGCCTGGCTCGGGCTCCCGCAGCCTGGAGGGCGCCCCGCCCAGCACGCTGTGCTGCGGCTTCTAGTGTCCGTGAAGCTGCCCCACTGCCCCAGAGGCTAAGACCGTTCTCTCTCCTCCCCTACGCCGGAAGTCCACAACGGCGAGTACGGTGTCCCCACCGCCATGCTGCTCCCCCGGGGTGGTCAGCACTTGCTGGGGGCACAGAGGTCTGCTCAGGGAAGGAGGGACGGTTGTGACCAGGGCAATCATAAGGTGCCTCTTTCTTTAACCTCAGGCCTCGCCTGCAGGTGGCTCTTTTCTCCAGTACGTTACGTAGAATCCTTAGGGTTCTCCCAAGTTCAGAGACGATAAAACAAATCTAACACGCAGCTCTGAGAAGTGACTCCACAGCAGAGTGCCCCACCTGTCAGCCGTTAACCTGTGTTAGTGACTTATTCTCACATAAAATGATATTGTTCTTACTTACAGCAAAGCTAGGCCTTCAGAGCTAAAAGTTAACCAAAGTTATACTCTAAAGCTAACATTTTTTCCAACCCTAAAAAGGCAGTGGAAAACATATACTAATAACCTGAAGTTTCATTCTTGGGTTACTGGCTAATGCATCCAGTTAAAATACTGAAAATATCGATATTATTTTTCCTCGGTATTTAAAAATCATAAGTCAACACGATTTCAGGTGGAAAATGCAGCTCAAATATTGTTAAGCCTTTCTAAGAAATTAACGTTGACCAAACAGATGTTAATTTCTTTAGTCTCCCACCAAAGGCTAGAAAACAGAATAACATGGTTCTGAAATGACAGACAAAATAGAAAACTGTATTTATTTTTTAAATGAGCGCCGAGCAAGAGCAACAGCTCAGCCTCCTCGGTACCTCGTTTCTGGATGAAGACCCTGAGCAGGGGGTTTGCGCTGGAGACCGCCTTGCAGAAGTTGTCATCGTTGTTGATGGGCAGCAGGTCGCCATGCACGTCTGCGTAGCCGATGGTCACCTCAGTGTTGGAGATGTGGTGAGTGTGCACAACCAGCTTGTAGAAGTCTTCGAACTTTCCAGGCTTTTGACGGTCCAAGGAGAACCTTCGGAACTCGGCTCCAAACTACAACGAAATAGACAGCGGGTACGCGAACAGCAGGGAAAGGGCAGCAGAACTGTGGCTTGTTCACCTGACAAAGGAGCATTTACAGAGCCACCAGGAGGCCTGGGACACAGCTGCGAACGGCACCCCAGTCCTCAGGGCTACGCGGGCCCAGAGGGGAGGGACCAGCTCACTCAGCATGGACCACGTCCTGAGTGCAGGACAGGCGCTGGAGCTCCGTTTGTGGGGGACCCTCACCTCATCTGAGGACGCTGGGGCGCATCTCCAGGCCCAGGCAACAGCACAACCCCGGGGCAGCCTTAGACACTCAAAGGTGGGAGGGAAGCAAAGGCCAGCTGCAGCTTCTGAACTCCTTCCTAAGGGCAATGGGAAGTCCTGGAACAATTGTAACATTAAGGAAACGACTTGATACGATTTGCATTTTTAAAAAGACCAAACGGCTGCCCTTCAAAAGGATCAGATGCTTCACAAATCTCTGGGGCAGGAGGATGGGTTCTGGACTGGCCAAAAGGACAGAGCAGGTCTTTTCAAAAAAAGATGCTATTCACTCTCCTGTTGTAGGAAACACGCAGGGCCCACCTCCTTCCTGTCAGCCCCTGGCTCTGGCTCAGATGCCCACAGAGTTGCCTGCAGACCTCCAGGCCACCTGCCAGGGGAGGACCCTGGGTCAGCTCCCATGGGCCGACTGTCCAGCGATCTCAGGAGAGGACCCTGGGTCAGCTCCCACGGCCGGACTGTCCAGCGATCTCAGGACACCGCCTGTTTGTTTGGCCTGAGGCTGCTGGCTTAGGACATGCTGTTGTTCCTCACTTGCCAAAGGGGCCTTTATTCAACAGGCAGGACAGATTCTGTGCCCTTGTATATAACTGACAACTAATTATATTGGCTCCAAAATACATAAAAATGAAATGTCTAACGTTTACACAAACCGATAGTTACATCATCTAGACATTATGTCAACTACTCAAGGGCAATGCGACTCAAACCATACAGGTGTGAGTGGTTCTAAACTTTGGGGAGGCATCAGAATCACCTGGAGGATGCCAGAGTTCTGGAATTGCCTGATTTGGAATGCAGCCCAGGAATGTGCATTTTTAACAAGTTCCCAGGAGAAGCGGATGGTACTGGTGTGCAAAGCACACAGACAAAACCACAGATTTAAAGGGAATCAGTCTTCAGACCTCAACCTCCACAGATCTCTTAGAAACAGAGCCTCAGATCCCATTTCCCTTTTAAAAAGCAAAGGACAACACCCATCCTGCACTGCCCCAGGAACGAAAAACTTCAAGTTTGGGAAAACCACCTTCAATGGCTAATTGAACCGAAAGCCTGGCTCCGCAAGCCAGGGCCCAGGGGAGCACTCTCCTTCGTCCCCTGCTGTTGCCAGAGATGCCTCCCCTTGAGACGGAGTCCCTCTCCCTTTTACTTAAAAGACAAGCACCGTTCTCCTTCTCAGTATTTTCTCCAAGCACTCACAAGAACAGGCTCACAGTAAGCAAGGCACACCCCACCCCTTACACACAGGGGAGACATCCCGGCCGGCAAAACTTTTCCAGACACAAGAGACAAGCAGACGACACAAGGTTAATGGGATTTTTCATAATCAGTTATCCAGTCACATCACGAATGTTTATTTCAATAGCAGTCAACCACCATCTTTCCAGTCTCATATATCTCACACATGCTGACTTCCAGAGCAATTAGTTTTTATCAGTATATGCCTTATTTTCACTAAATACACGAGAAGAGCTTCATCATGTCTAATGAAACCAGGTATTTTTGACTTATATATAATTCCCAGCTGAATATTCCCCCAAACTGGACACAACACACTCACTTTCATCCAAGGGACACCAGGGGACCCTCATTCCTCTCCCTCATGCTAGACTTACGCCGCATCCTGCAATTTAAGTAATGAGAAACAGCATGCATTAAATAAGTTAGTTCTGCGATGTTTTAGTCCTAACTGTACTTGGTAATTAATTTCAGATGAAATTTAATTTGTTTCTCAGTTCTTTTAATAATTTTCCTCAAAATACATGTTAATTTTAAGTGCAAATGAGCTCTGACTTCCTCCTGACAAAAGTCTGATTTCTGTTGGATAAAGAGGCTGGTTCTGTCAATCCAGTTATATGTTGAATATGCTTCATATGCTGAATGAGTTCCACAGTTGGGCAAAGAGGTGTGAAATGTGATATGATAAAAGCATTTTTTCAAGCTTTTTTTTTATTGTGGCAAAATATACATAAAATTCACCATCTTAACCATTCTTAAGTGTACAATTCAGTGGCATTAAGTACATTCATACCGTTTTACAACCATCACCACCATCCATCTGCCTTAACTCTTTATCTTGTAAAACTGAAAGCCTATACCCGTTAAGCAATAACAACACATTTCCCTGCCCCCCAGACCCTGGCAACCACCACTGTGCTTCCTCCCTCCCTCTCTCCCTCCCTCCCTCTCTCTCTCTCTCTCTCTCTCTCTCTCTCTCTCTATATATATATATATATATACACACACACACACACACACACACACACACACACACACACATATATATATGCATATAATTCTTTATCAGATACATGCTTTGTAAACATTTTCTCCCATTCTGTCTTTTACTCTGTGGATCTGGGTCCTTTAAGTAACCAGGGTGCTGGGAGGGAAAGCTGGACTTTTTATTTATTATTTTTTTTTAAAGCTAGACTTTTGACACAGTTCTGTAACTTGCTTCCTAACCTAGGTCAGGCACAGTTAAGGCAAGTTTTTCTTAAAACTTTCCTCAGTAAGTATTGAACTTCATTTGAAATTGGTAATGGAGTGAGCCTTTTTACGGGTCTGGTTATCGGATAATAAGTGAAGGAGTGAAGCTCAGCGGTCACCCTTTCGTGAGTCCTGCCGTGGGAACACAGTCCAGTGAGACGCTGAACACCTTAAAGGGGTGGTGAGTCTCCAGTGAACTTCAATGTTGGTTCAGGCATTTCATAGGGATCCCTCTACCCTAATGCAGTGGTCTCCAAATGTCACATATCCCCTCAAGAATTTTGGAAAACCTACCACTATGAAGAGGATAATATACTTTTAAGTTGGCATCTAAATTCTTCATAAGAAAAATAAATAGTTGCAAAGGATATAATTTCCAGCATGCTGTAAATATTTCATTTAAAAATATTTTATCATATGATCTTTTAAATATAGTCAGTGAAATCTAAATGCCATAGTGATTTGATACTACTATCATGCATTTTAAAATAGAATGAACAAGCTCTTTTATAAAAATCAGAAATTCAACAAGGATGAGAAACCCCTGCTCGCCACAACTAGAGAAAAGAAAGCCCATGCACCGCAACGAAGACCCAACGCAGCCAAAAAAAAAAAAAGAAATTCAACAAGGTTCCTTTTTCTCTTTGATCTCTTGTTTCCATTACAATGCTCCAAGAGAATTTAACCCTGATATTTTATCCTAATAATTTATGCTTGATTACCCTATCACTCTTCTCTACAACGAAATTAGATAAATTGAAATTAAACATTTTCCCCAAGGCCATAAGGCTCTCTTTGTGAAAAATATTTCAAAGTTGTTTCTAATGGGTATAGAGTTTTAGTTTTGAAAAACGGAAAGTGTTCTGGAGTGCATGCACAACAACGTGAATGTAATTAACACTACTAAAGTGTACACTAAAAAATGGCTGAGACGGTAAATTTTATGTATGTGTATTTTATCACGTTTATAAATCAAGTAATATAAAATAAACAAAAATAGATTTTTACAGTAAAAAAGTTTCTAGATTGAGTCATGACAATTATTAAATCAAGTTGGAACATAGTTATAAAACTTGACAAATAATTATTAGCCTTCCAAAGTAAACATTTAAAAAATCTTTTGCTTAATAGAAAGTATTTATTGCTAAATGAGGCAAGGGTAGCATCGATTCTTCTGCTGTTTCTTATTGTTGTGGTGTTGGCACTGAGAAGCCTTTTCACGTGAAGCAGGACATAGATAGACACAAAGATGCTCAGCCCTGTGAGTCTCACCAAGTCTTGGGCCAGAAGTAACCACAGAGCAGCCTATCATTAGAATTATTTCAAACAATCTATTAGCTGACAATTCAATTAGGACCACTTTCAAGTTTGTTGAAAACAAAGAATTGGAAAATACTTGACTTGGAAGATTTATTGCCCCGTCATTAGAGCCATTCACTTTTTCAATTTCTGGTAACTATACCAAGAATTATACGACAATGAATTGTGCCAGCTAATTCCTTCATTTAAAGGCAAACTGTCTGATCTGATAGAACAGGGAAGTAAAAATATAAAATTAGTACCACATGCCAATATTTTTAAAAAATAAAATAGTTTTGTCATAATAGAGTTGGACCCCTACCTAACACCATTACAAAGATTAACTCGAAATGCATCCATGACCTAAATGTAAGGCCTAAAACTATAAAATTCTTAGACAAAAACATAGGGCAAAAGTTTCAGTCCATGAGGTTTGATAATGAGTTCTCGATATGACACCAAAGGCACAGGTAACAGAATTAAAAAAATAGACGTTGGACTTCTTAAAAACTAAACTTTGTGCATCAAAGGACACTATCCACAGAGTAAAAAGGCTTTAAACAGTGATAAATACAGTCGTATCTCTGTATCAGCAGAATCCTAAGAAGCTCAAGTCCCTTATAAAATGTCACATTATATGCATATAACCTACGCACATGCCCCACCCCCCATACTTTAAATCAACTCTAGATGACATATAATACCTAATACAATGTAAACACTATGTAAATAGTTGTTAATACAATGTAAATAGTGGCCAGTGCACACCAAATTCAAGTTTTACTTTTTGAAAATTTCTGTAGTTGTTATTCTGAATATTTTCTATCCACAGTTCGTTGAATCCATGGATGCAGAACCTGTGGATACTGAGGGTCCACTGTATTCAGAATATATAAAGAATTCCTAAGCAAAATGTTATTCAGCCTTAAAGAGGAAAATTCTGGCATTTGCTACAGCATGGGAACTTGAGGACACAATGCTCAATGAAATAAGTCAGTCATAAAAGGACAATACTGTATGATTCCACTTATATGAGGTACTCAGAGTCGTTAAAATCATAGGAAGTCCCATGGTGGTAGCCAGGGGCTTAGGAGGAAGGGAAAATGGTTAGTTATTGTTTAATGGGTATAGAGTTTCAATTTTATAAGATAAAAAGAGTTATGGGGATGAATGGTGATGGCTGCACAATAATGTGCATGTATTCAATATCACTAAATTAAAAAATGGTTAAGATGGCAAATTTTATGTTCTGTGTATTTTTCAAATTTATTTATTTATTTGTTTGTTTATTTATTTATTTATTTTTGGCTGCGTTGGGTCTTCGTTGCTGCACGCTGGTTTCCTCTAGCTGCGGCGAGTGCGGGGGAGATGCTTTGTCGTGGTGCGAGGACTTCTCATTGCGGTTGCTTCTCTTGCTGCAGAGCACGGGCTCTAGGCGTGCGGGCTTCAGTAGTTGTGGCACCTGGGCTCATGGGCTTAGTTGCTCCATGGCATGTGGGATCTTCCCAGACCAGGGCTCAAACCCGTGTCCCCTGCATTGGCAGGCACACACTCAACCACTGCGCCACCAGGGAAGTCCCTGTTCTGTGCATTTTAACACAAATTAAAAAAAAAAGATCTAGGGTTCCTTGTCAAAATGGCTAATTCTAGATATGAGTCAAGAACTTTATATGAGCCCATGAATCTCATCTTTCTAAGAAGCAAGGAATTATCAAAGACTGTTAGGGTCATATCAAAAGGACTCAGGAACTAGTTTGAATGATCTCCCAACAGCTGAAGATGGGACATTTGTGCATTTATCATCTATAAGGATAATAACTGCTATGGATTGGAACACATCCCATATGCATAAATAATGCATACTTGTTTATAATGAGAACCAAAATTTTATTTTTTACTTTTTGGAGGGTGCCAGGGAACCAACCTACTACTTTGAAAATAAGTAGATAAAAGGAAAGAATCAAGCATTTTCCCCAAAGAAACATCATTAATTATTGGGAAATTAACAGATGTAACAACTCCTTATTTCCCAAAGCTTGCAGATAAATAAACTGTTATTCCATTATGATCTTGATAATATTTACTGAATTTTACAGCTGACCCCACCTGTTATTCCTACAACAGGATAGTAAAAATGGGGGCGGGGGTTCACCTCTTTAAATTTTTTAGTTATCTCAAATACGAAATAAGGAAGTCAGTAAGCAAAACTGAATTGGCCTCTAAATGAAATTTACTTTTATTTCCTTTAAAAATATTACATAAGTAATACAATGATCATTATAATTAGAAAACCAAGATTTACCTACACATCTCTTTTGACGCTCCTTCCCTTCAGGAAGAAGGGAGACTTCTGACAGATGCTTGTTGAATGAATAATACCCAGAACTTGGTTGCTACACAAGTAATATGCTATTGAGTGCACTATGTTACTGATAAAGTTCTTTGTCAACAAGAAGCTTTTCCTTGGTCAAGAAGCAAGGAGACAAAAAAGAGTGGTAGAAACCCAAGATAGCTAAGAGCTGGGGAAGTACAAGTTATTGGTTGTTCTAAATGAATCTTGAAGTACTTCTAGAGCAGTGGAGTCATGATCTGCAAAAATCTGCTCCTCCATAAAAGCCATGAGAACTCTGGCAAAGATAGTAAAAAAGCAACTTTTTGAGAATTCTGGAAATTAACCAAAGGTTTGCAAGCAATAATCCAAGGTGCATTTATTCCAGAAAAGCAGCTGAATCTCAGAACAGCAAATTTTACAGTGTTTGAACTTCCCCCGTTCCTCAGCTTTGAAAACCAGCAGCCTAATAGCTTTA
Source organism: Hyperoodon ampullatus (assembly GCF_949752795.1). Lineage (NCBI taxonomy): Eukaryota > Metazoa > Chordata > Mammalia > Artiodactyla > Ziphiidae > Hyperoodon > Hyperoodon ampullatus. The sequence continues at coordinate 89,420,107 of NC_136926.1, forward strand.
CAGGGGGCAGAACTGGTTTGGAGCTCACCCAAAAGCCCCATCCTTATATAACTGTCATCTTTAAACCTGTCTCACAAGTCCCTGGAAAAGCCCGGTTCACAGGGTTTGTCTCTATGTGACCTGAGTCAGAGATCACTCATTGGGAAAAGCCCTTTCCTCAGGACATTTGTTAAGAACAATCAGCAGCAATTGTTTAATGATTAAAGATTATACAATAAAAGTTCCATTTTTAAATGTAATTTTTACAACATGAAGCAAATTATATCCTTTGTAACTATATTTATTACAAGAAAACTTAGATGTAAACTTCAACATATGTTATCTGTTCTATAGAGGTAATTCTCAAAATTATTTTAGGGGGGTTGTAACATATGAAGATTACTGCATTAGGGTATAGGAATCTCTACAAAAGTACCCGAGTCAAGTACCAGCTGGGACAAACACAATAAAAAGAAATGCTGGGGATTCCCACCTGTTAGGATGACTACTGTCAAGAAACAGAAAACAAGTATCAGTGAGGATATGGGGAAAGTGGAACCCTTGTGCACTGTTGTTAGCAATGTAAAATGATACATCCACTGCAGAAAATAGTATGGAGGTTCCTCAAAAAATTAGGAATTACCATATGGCCCAGCAATTCAGATTCTGAGTATACATCCAAAATAACTGAAAGCAGGGTCTCAAAGAGATATATGTACACTCATGTTCATAGCAGCATTATTCACAACAGTTTAAATGTAGAACCAACCCAAGTTTCTATCAACAGATGGATGAATGAGCAAAATGTGCTTTATCCATGCAATGGAATATTATTCAGCCTTAAAAAAGGAAGGCAATTCTGTCATATGCTACAACATGGATGAACCTGGGAGACAGTATGCTCAGTGAAATGAGCCAGTCACAGGAAGACAAATACTGTACGACTCCACTTACATGATGTACTTAGAGTTATCACAATCATAGAGACAGAAAGTAGAATGGTAATGCCAGGGGTTGGGGGAGGGGGAAATTGGAAGTTATTGGTTTTTTCTTTTTTTGAAGGGAGGTCACTTAGTACACCTTCTTTTTTGTTTGTTTGTTTTCTGGCTGCGCCATGCATCATGCAGGATCTTAGCTCCCCAAGCAGGGATTGAGCCTGTGTCCCCTGCCCTAACCACTGGACCGCCAGGGAATTCCCAGAAGTTATTGCTTAACAGGTATAGAGTTTCAGTTTAACAAGATGAAAAGAGTTACGAGGATAAATACTGGCATGATTGCACAACAATGTGATTGCATTTAATTCCATTAAACTGCACACCTAAAAATGGCTAAGATGGTAAATTTTATGTTATGTATATTTTACTACAATAGAAAAATGGAGGAAAAATTTTCAAATGCTGGGGAATGAGGTATCCATAGAAGGCTCTGATAAGCTCTGATATATTCCTGGAAATATAAGGGCACATTCATGTGCAGGACTGTGTGCATGGTCAGGAAAGACATGAGAAGGTTGTAATCTCTCATATCTGGCTGACTTTGAGATTCTGTGCAATCAGGAAGTGAGGGCTAAAGCAAAGTTGTAAACTACTGAAGTGTTGAATATGTGCCCCAATATGTGCCCATTTTGGTACATATAACCAAAAGGAATGGAGACTTATTGGTTAAAATCACTTGAGGAAATCTCTGTCCAATCATCAGATGACCATTAAGCTAACTAAGCAGAGCTTCAGTGGTCACATATGAGAAAGAATACACTTTTTTACAGCATTAGTCCAGGAAAGTCACTCAACAAACAAGCAGCAGCAACAACCACAAACCCCTGAGGGAAGAGTCTGGCTTTCAGAGTTATCATGTCATATTATTTTAAATGTTTAGTTTCCAACAAAATTATGAGATATACAAAGAAATGGGAAAAAATGGCCAGTTAAATTAAACAGTCAATGCAAACTGTCCCTGAGGGTGCCCAGAAGTTGCACTTACTAGACAAAGATTTTTAGATAAGCTACTATAAATATGTTCAAATTAAAGGAAACCATGTATAAAGACTAAAGGAAACCATAAAACAATGTCTCACCACTAGAAAATAATAGAGACGAAATCATTTTTTAAAAAAGAACCAAACAGAAATTCTAGAGTTGAAAATTATAATAACTGAAATAAAAAATTCCCTAGAGGGACTCAGTAGATTAGAGGTGGCAGAGAAAGAATCAGCAAACTTGAAGATAGGTCAATTTAGAGTATCCAGTTTGAGAAGCAAAAGAAAAAGGAATGAAGGAAAATGAACAGAGTCTCAATGACATACTATCTGTGCCATACTCTCAAGCATACCAAGAAACACATCTTGGAGAAATCCTAGAGGAGAAGAGAGAGAAAGAAAAAGGCTAAAGGATATCTGAAGAGATAGTGGCCCAAAACTTCCCAAATCTGATGAAAAAGTTTAATGTACATATCTGAAAGTTCAACAAATTACAAGGAGAATAAACTCAGTGAGACCCACATCTAGATGCATCATAGTCAAACTACCAAACCCAAAACCAAAGAGAGAATCTTGAAAGCAGCAAGAGAATAACAATTTGTCATGTCCAAAGGATCCTCAATAAATTAACAACTGACTTCTCATCAGAAACCACGGAGGCTAAAATGCTGCGGAATGACATGTTCCAACTTGTGGGTGGAAAAAAGAATGTCAACCAAGAATTCTATATCCAGGAAAACTATCCTTCAAAATGAAGGAGAAATGAGACATTCTCAAATAAACAAAAACTGGGAGAATTTGTCACTAGCAGAACTGCCTTACAAAATACTAAAGCCATCCTTTAGCCTGACATGAAAGGACACTCTACATTAACTTAAATTCGCATGATGAAATAAAGAGCACTGTTAAAAGTAACTACATAGAAAAAAAATAACTACATAGGTAGGTACAAATGTGTTGTTGTTTGCTTGTAACTTTTTCTTCTCTCTGATTAAAAGACAAGTGCAAGGACTTCCCTGGTGGTGCAGTGGTTAAGATTCTATCTGCCAATGCAGAGGACACGGGTTCGAGCCCTAGTCCGGGAAAATCCCACATGCTGTGGAGCAACTAAGCCTGTGCGCCACAACTACTGAGCCTGCACTCTAGAGCCCATGAGCCACAACTACTGAGCCTGAGTGCCACGACTACTGAAGCCCAAGCACCTAGAGCCTGTGCTCTGCAACAAGAGAAGCCACCGCAATGAGAAGCTCGTGCACTGCAACGAATAATAGCCCCCGCTCACTGCAACTAGAGAAAGTCCACGTGCAACAATGAAGACCCAACACAGCCAAAAATAAATAAATAAATAAATTTAAAAATAAATAAATAAAAGACAACTGCAGAAAGCAATAGTTATACAAGTGTTTGATAAAGTTAAATAAAAATGTACTTTGGGGCTTCCCTGGTGGCGCAGTGGTTGAGAGTCCGCCTGCCGATGCAGGGGACGCGGGTTCGTGCCCCGGTCTGGGAGGATCCCGCATGCCGCGGAGCGGCTGGGCCCGTGAGCCGTGGCCGCTGAGCCTGTGCTCCGGAGCCTGTGCTCCGCAAGGGGAGAGGCCACAACAGTGAGAGGCCCGCCTACCGCAAAAAAAAAAAAAAAAAAAAAAAATGTACTTTGTATGAGAATAATAACACCAAGGAGAGGGGTGGAAACAGATATATTGGAGCAAAGTACTTGTTTTTTATTGAAATTAAGTTGCTATTAATCTAAACTAGATTGTTTTAAATTAAGATGTTAATTGTAATCCTCAGGGCCATCACTAAGTAAACAAATCAGAAAAAATTCAGTAACAGAAACAAAACGGGAATTAAAATGGTACACTAAAAAATATCTAGTTAATACAAAAGACAGCAGTAATAGAGGAAGAAAGGAAGAAAAAAACATAAGACGTATAGAAAACACAAAACAAAGTGACAGGAGTATATCCTCCTAGCTTATCAATAATTACATTAAATGTAAATGTTAAATGCTCCAGTTAAAAGACAGAGATTGGCAAAATGAATTTTTAAAAGAATCATGATCCAAACAGATGGTGCCTACAGGAAACATGCTTTAAATTCAAGGAAACAAATAGGTTGAAAGAGGATGGGAAAAAATATACCATGCAAACAGTATAAAAAGAGTGCTAAGTGGCTATACTAACAGCAGGCAAAATAAACTTTAAGACGAAAATTGTTACTAGAGACAAAGAAAAATATTTTACAATCATAAAAAGGTCATTTCATGAGGGAAACATAAAAATTTAAACATTTATGCACCGAACAACAGAGATCCAAAGTACATGAAGCAAAAAGAGACAAACTTGAAGGAAGAAATAGACAATTCAACAATGAATGTTGGAGGGACTTCCCTGGTGGTCCGGGGGCTAAGACTCCGAGCTCCCAATGCAGGGGGCCCAGGTTCGATCCCTGGTCAGGGAACTAGATCCCACATGTCGCAACTAAGAGTTCACATGCTGCAACCAAAGATCCCGAATGCTGCAACTAAAAGATCCTTCATGCCACAACGAAGACCTGGTGCAGCCAAATAAATAAATAAATAAACATTTTAAAAAACTATTAAAAAAACAATGAATGTTGGAAACTTCAATATCCCACTTTCATTACAGAATAGAACTAGACAGAAGATCAAAAAGGAAATAGAAGACAACACTAGACCTAACAGTCTATACAACATGCCACCAAACAACTGTGGAATGCACATTCTTCTCAAGTGAACATGGAACATTCTCCAGGATAGATCACATTTTAGACCCTAAAACAGGTCTTAATAAATTTAAAAGGATTGAAATTATACAAAATATGTCTTCCAACCAAAATGGAATGAAATTAGAAATCAATAATAGAAGGAAATTGGGGAAATTCACAAATATGTGGAAATTAAATAACATACTCCTAAATAACCTATGGTTTAAAGAAGAAATCACAAGGGAAATTAGCAAATACAGAGAGATTAAAGAAAATGAAAACATTCCATACCAAAATTTATGGAAATCAGCTAAAGCAGTGCTTAGAGGATATTCACAGCTATAAACACCCATAGTAATAGAAGAAGAAAGATATCAAAAACAATAACCTAAACTACCACCATTAGAAACTAAAAAAGCACAAAAATAACCCAATGCAAGCAGAAAGTAAGAAATTATAGAGATTAGAACAGAATGAATGTGATAGAGAATAGAAAAAAATATAGAAAATAACAAAACCAAAAATCAGTTCTTTGAAAAGATCAAAGATCAACAAAACTGACAAATCTTTAAGTAGGTGGACTAAGAAAAAAAGAAGATTCAAACTACTAAAACCAGGAATGAAAGAGGAGGAAACATTACTATTGAGCTTAAGGAATTAAGAAGGATCATAAGCATCCCAGTAGTAACAATCACACCTAACACCCAAGAAACTCCCTGAAGAATTGACTGATTCTAGAACTGGTACACAAAACACATAAGATGAGCCTAGGAAATTTTATAATACCAGAAAGTAAGAAAGTGCTGAAAACAGAAACAAAACACATAATCATGGGGGTATGTCAAAGGAAACAGGAACCAATTGCAAAAGCTCCCAATTGCTGAAGCTGGAACCATATGAGCAACAAAATCAATAAAGTATACTGGATTATAACTCAGCATACAAAATAAATGTTCATGTGTCCAGAATGACATAATAAATGGTGAATAAATAAATGGGGGAGAAGAGACAGATCTCCCATGCAGAAGAACACCAAATAATTTATGTAGATACACCAACTTCAAGGAAATAGAACATAACTCCTTAAGAGTAGGCTGCACACACAGTTCATTCCAAAGAATACAGTGTGGTAAGGGAGAGAAAGAATAACTTTAAGTGGAGAAATCTGGCAAACATTCTCAGCCAGGTCATCAAGGTCAATATCAATAGTGATAAGCCATGTTGACAGCATGTACTCTTGATATGATGTGATGAAGATGGCACTTTACCTCTGTGGTCTTCCTCCCCAAAACCTATAATCTCAGTATAATAATGAGAAACACAACAGGCAAATCCCAACTGAAGGATAATCCACAAAGTATCTGACCATTACTCCTTCAAACTGCTGAGGTCGTTGCTTGAGCTGCTAAAACAAAATACCATAGACTGGGTAGTTTAAACGACAAATATTTTTTCCTCACAGTTCTGGAGGCTGGGAAGTCCAGAATCAAGGTGCTGGCAGATTCAGTATCTGGTGAGAGCTCTCTTCCTGATTTGCTGATGGCCGCCTTCTTGCTGTGTGTCCTCACATGATGGAGAGCTCATGCATCTTTTCCTCTTTTTGTAAGGACATTAATTCCATCATGAGGCTTCTACCCTGATAACATAATCTAAAGCTAATTACCTCCCAAAGGCCTAATACCTCGAAATACCTACAGTCAAATTGGGGATTAGGGCTTCAACATATGAACTGAATTCAACATTCAATTCATAGAGGTAATAAAAAACAATTAAAGTCAGAGAAATTGTCATGGTCAAGAGGAGCCTAAGGAGACATCACACAAATATGATGTGGTATCCTGTACAGGATTTTGAAACATTAGGCTAAAAAGAATACTGGGTGAGAACTAAGGAAAAATAAAGTATGTATTTCATTTAAATGTATCAATATTTACAGATTATAACAAATGTACCATTAGATTTTATTTTATTAACATTAGACATTAATAACAGAGGAAACTAGATGTGGCACATATATGGAAACTCTCTGTACTATCTTTGCAACTTTTCTGTAAATCTAAAGCTGTCCTAAAATTAAAAGTTTATTTTTTAGAAGTATGACAAGGGAATACTACTAATAACTATTGTCTCAACAAATTTGATAACCAAGATGAAAAGGACAAATTGCTAGAAATACACAGATTACCAAAACTGACTCAAGAATAAATAGACAATCTGATTAAACTTATTGCAAGGTATTTATTTAATTTTCAAAGTGCCCACAAAGAAAATCCGATGCCCATAGGGCTTCACTGGAGAATTCTAGTAAACATTTACAAAAATAATACCAATCCTTTACAAATCTTCTAAAAAGTAAAAGAGGAAGGAACATTTTCCAACTTATTCTATGAAGTCAGTATTACCCTGGCAAAGCCAGAAAAAGACATTACAGGAAAAGAAAACAACAAATCAATATCCACTGTGAATAGAAACAGAGAAATTCTCAACAAAATACTAGCAAGCTATATCCAGCAAAGGACTGTATAAAAAGGACAATACATCATGACCAGTGAGATTTATCACAGGAACACAAGGTCAGTTTAACACCAAAAAATCAATGTAGTACATAATAGTAATAAAGAGCAAAGCCACGTGATCATCTCAATAGATGCAGAAAGAGCATTTGACAAAATCTAACACCTTTTAATGATCTAAAATACTCAAGGAATTAGGAATATAAGGGGACTTCTCCACCCTGATAGAGGGCATCCAAGAAAACTCATAGGTAACCTCTGGAAATTAATAAAGGAGACCTCAACTAAAATTAGAGTCAGGAATGACCTGTAGAGGGAGCGCTCACACATTCTCACTCACCATCATTCGCATGCCCTGAACTTCATGTGTTTGCCCCACAGGAAGAAGCATACCTTGCACTCCCAGACAGGAAGTGACTACATCACTATCTGAAAGGAAGAATTTCTCCTTGCTCAGCAACAGTTCAGCCAATGAGAAACATCACAGCTCGACCAAGGAGAAGCCATCACCATCCTGAACTCCTTCCTTCCTCCAATGAACTTTCATTTAGAACAACCCCTGCAGCTTCCCCATTTTCCCCATAAAAGCAGACTCCCTTTGTTCTCTGGACATGCCTGTGGTTTGCCATAGACTGCATGTCTCAAATTGCAATTTTTTTTGCTGTTCCCAAGCAAACCCTATTTGTTGGTAAAATAACTGATTGTTTTAGGTTAACACCTCATACTTAACGGTTAAAGACAGAATGATTTCACCCTGAGATGAGGAACAAGAAAAGAATTTCCACTTTCACATCTACTAGTTAACACTGTTCTACAGGTTCTACCAAGGGCGCTTAGGGAAGACAATAAAAGACATCCAGATTGGAAAGGAGGAATTAAAAATACATCTGTCCCCGTCTGATTTGTTCTTACATGTAGAAAGTCCTAAGGAATCTGGAAGAATTAATTATTAGACTTAATAGATGAGTTCAGCATGGTTGCAGGATACAGTATCAACACACAAATATAAATTTATTTCTGTACACTAGCAAGGAACAATCTGAAAATGAAATTAAGAAAATTTCACTTACAATAGCATCAAAAAGGATTAAAGTATTTAGGAATAAATCTAACAAAAGAAGTGAAAGACTTGTATGCTGAAAACTACAGAATAGTGTACAGAATATTGCTGAAAAATTAAAGAAGACCTAAATAGTGTGAGCACATATATGGACATGTAAAAAGGACAAAACAAAACAGCTTTTAATTCATAAAGTAAGACGACTGGGAATATTAGTCATCTTGCTCTTCATTTCCAACACATTAACAACAATTCCCTGATGAGTTCCCATTGTGTCAAATATTTTTCTCAAAGTTATCGGCAGATGTCTCCAGGGAGCAGATGGCTACCTATGGCATGAAAGGAAGCGGGGAGGGAAGGAAAAAAGATATTCACTGCTTATGAAGTGCAAGACTTAATACTGTTAAGATGGCAATAGTCCCCAACTTGACTGCAAATTCATTTCAAGCCCTATCAAAATCCTAGCTGCCCTTTTGCAGTAATTGGCAAGCTGTTCCTAAAATTTATATGGAAATGCAAGGGACCCAGAAAATCCAAAAGATGCCTGAAAAAGAAGAACAGGGAGGACTCAACACTTCTTAATTTCAAAAGTTACAGACTAATGCTGGCAAAGAAGTAGACATATAATCAATATTATAGAATTGGGAGTCAAGGAAAATAACCCTTATATTTGTGATCAATTGATTTTTGACAAGAATGCTAAGGCAATTCAGTAGTGGAAGAGAACAGTCTTTTCAACATATGGTGCTGAGGCAATCTGATACTCACAGGCAAAGCAATGAAGTTGGACTCCTACCTCATATCAGATACACCTAAACTAAAACTGGATCACAGACGTAAATGTGAGAGCTAAAATTATAAAACTCATAGAAGAATACATAGGATTAAATTTATTACTTCACTTAGGCAATGATTTCTTTGATATGATACTAAAAGCATAAGCAACAAAAGAATAAATTAGATAAATTGGCCTTCATCAAAACTGAAAATGTTGTGCATCAACAAAGTGAAAAGATAATCTACAGACTGGGAGGAAAATGCTGCAAATCATATATAATGTACTTGTACCAAAAATATATAAAGACCCCTTAAAACTCAACAATGAAAAGACAAACAACCCTATTAAAATGGGCAAAGGACTTGAACAGACATTTCTCCAAAGAAGATATACACATAGCCAATAAACACGTGAAAAGATGCTCAACATCATTAGTCATTAGGAAAATGCAAATCAAAACTGTAATAAGCCACCATTTCATCCACTATGATGACTACAATCAAAGAGACAGACGACAGGGACTTCCCTGGCAGTCCAGTGGTTAAGACTCCACGTTTCCACTGCAGGGGGCATGTGTTAGATCCCTGGTCAGGGAACTAAGATCCCACATGCCATGAGGTGCAGCCAGAAAAAAAAAAAAAAGAGCTAGATGATGATGTGTTGGTAGAATATGAAGGAGTCTGAACTCTCTCATACATTTCTGGTAGGAATATAAAATATGTGCCTGTTTTGGTAATCAGCTTGGCTCCTAAAAATGTTGAACAAAGAGTTGCCATGTGGCCCAAGAAATTTCACCCCCAGGTATGTACCCAAGATTAACGAACACATAAAAACTTGCACATGAATGTTCACAGCAGCATTGTTCACAATAGCCAGAGTGAAAACTATCCAAATGTCCATCAACTGATGAATGGATAAACAAAAAGTGGTATATACCCTTATTAGTGAATATTACTCAGCCATAATAAGGAATGAAGTATGATAAATGCTGCAACAAATTTGAACCTTGAAAACATTATGGTTAATGAAAGTCGTCAGACACATAGACCATATACTGTATGATTCTATTTATATGAAATGTACAGAATAGGCAAATTCATAAAGAAGGTAGACTAGTGGTTTCTAGGGACTAGAAGTAGAAAGGAATTGAGAACGGCTGCTAATCGGTAGGGGGTTTCTTTTTGGGGTGAAGAAAATGTTCTAAAATTAAATAATGGTAATGATTGCACAACTCTGTGAAAATACTAAAAACTACTGAATTTATACTTTAAAGGTATGAATTTTATTTCATACAAATTACAGCTTATAGAGCTGTTTTTGTAACTTTCACTTCAAAGAATAATTTTTTTAAACCGCCAACTGAAGGCTTATTGGCAGTTACGTTAAGAAATATGGAAACCCCGGAAGACGGCGGTGGACTGGCTGGTGCACACGGAGGCTCTGCTTGTGCCCCAGGAAATCCCAAGAGACCAAGGGTCCAAGCATCAGCTGCCAGCACACCTCAGTTTAGAAGATGAAGACTTACAAAGAACTCAGGGAAGCCCGCCCCCTGCCCCGCTGCTGGCCCTTGCAGAGGAGAACAGGATGTGAGACTTCGTCCAAGCTGGTAGGGCAAGCTTTTCCAGTTCGAATTGGTCCAACAGCGTAGAACTGGTAGGGAAGACAGAGGGCTGGCACTCTGAACAGGGCAGAACTTGCCTCCTTCACACGCCCATCTCCACCCTGACCCCAAACTGCAAAAGGCCCTCAATCCCTCTCATCCAAGTTAGAAGCTAAAACTTCATATGAATGATGTTTTTGGAGCCACAAGGCTCTGGCAATACAAATGTATTTTCATCATTCAATGTCACGTGACTCCAAGGTTAGTTTATTACCATTACCATAATTCTCTCTTACTTTCCAGGTTAAAAATATTAAAAATGTAAAATTTTCTTTTTCTTGATACCTAAGGAGTTCTCTCTACAGTTATCCACATGTTTAAACAAATCCCTTTGGTATGGAAACATATTTAATTCAGAGCGTGAAAGGCTCATTTGGTGTGCACTGCAAGTCTTGTTAGCTGTCTTCACGCCCACAATTAAATCATAAGCTTCCCCAGTGGAAGTGCACTTCCAAGCTCCTATGCTGAGGGTCTCAGAGAGAGAGATTTGCCCAAAGCCATAGAGCTACTTGATTCCAGGCTGGAAATAAACCCCATTTCCTGACTCTGGTCCTGTGTTCCATCTGCAGCACTAAGCTGCTGCCACTTCAAGCCAACCAAAAAGTTCATTCTTTTTACAACTGAAATCATGGTCCCGGGTTTCATCTTAAACTCACTTAGCTACTATTTACTTAAAAACTCTAAAATGGCACATTTTTGATAATTAAGATGCAGCTCTGGCTTAATACCATTCCCAAAGAAACTGAGTCTGAGTAAAAGCAGCTGCCATCCTCCTGTGGTCTAACGTCAAAGGCAAGGGTAGGAGAATTATAAATGGTACTGTCTTCTCACCTAGGTCCTTTCCCACCGTTGTCTTTCTAACTAGGGACAGCTCCTAGGGCCTGAACCCCACGTGATGTCCCTCGACGGCCCCAGGGGGGGCCAACCAATCACCGTTTCCATCACTTGGGGAAAGGCCGTGGGAGGTAAAGGTACACCCGTGGCTGTGTCTCTAACAACTATCTGGGGGCAGGAAATGCACCACACTACTGTTACTTTCAAGCTGCCCCCTCCTAGATGTAGGCAGCTAAAACCCAGAGGCGAAGGTGCTCTCGGTCACTCTTTGCCACAGTGTCTGAGTCAGCCACCCCCAAGCCCCAGCTCACCTCCCCTTTCAGGTTGGCTTTCACAAAAAGGGGGAATTGAACTTTCAGGACAAAGGTCTATAACTCTGAAGTTCTATCCTTCTTCATCATTTCCTTAAGATACTCTGCTGTTCTTCAGAAAGCATCCTTTCCTCTCCTTCACGCAACTCACGGTAATCTTCGCCTCAGAGGCAGTCAGCAAAGCCGACCGCATGTGCCTGTGAACACCGTCACTCTGGAGAAACCAGCAAGATTCATGCTGGACCGAAAAAGAGGCGGACACGCCAAGGGCTGGTGTCTGGTATGACACTTGAGGTGCCGCTGGAGCCCAGGGCTCACTGTCCTGCGGCCGTTCCAGGGCCGGGAGGGACAGCTGACTGAGAGAGCTCTGCGCTGGGGGAGAGGACGCTCCTCCAGGCTTCTCCAACATGTGTGCTTTTAAACAATTAGGATTACACAGTTTGGTACATTTATCTTTATGGTTTGAATGGGATAGAACCATACAGCTCAAAATTCAAAAGGAATCCCAGCCACCCAGTGTCCCCTCCACAGGAACCGATGACTTCACTTGTATGTGCCTTCAAAAGGCATCTCCTGCACGTAAAAGCAGTATCTGTGACTTGTGTCCATATTCCCTCTTTTCTAAACAGAACTGTACTGTATGCACTGCTGTGCTCTACGCATTTTCCACTTATCTGCTGTACTTGAAAAACATTCTTTTACTGAATGCTGTGGTCCTATGAGGTAGGTATCTCAAACTTGCACGTCATCTGGCTGCTGGCTTGCAAGGTGCCCACAAGGTGCCCACAGGGACGTGATGAGGTATTGTCAGACTCACCAGGCAAGGCCAGAGGAGCCAGGCATTAAGGAGGAGTCTTTACCTGTTGAAATCTGCTTAGTAACTGAGTCACTTATAAGCTACCCCCAAACCCCAAGCAGCCACAAACTTTCAATTACCATGTGAGCGGGAGCAGGAAACTGCCACCAGACCACAAACCCATGAGCGCAGGGTCTGGTTGCTGCAGCCTACCACGGTCCCTGGTATACAGTAGGCGCTCAAATCTTTATTGAATTAATGAAATAAACCTGTGTTAACCAGTTTCAAAATAAAACTCTGTAAGCTGACATTACGGGACAAAACAGGAATGCAGCAGATGTGAGCACGGAGTCACGAAGCAGGCCCCGCGCCTCACGCCAGCCCTGCCGCATCCCAGCAACCTGAAGCTGAATGCCAGCCCGCCCCCGCCCACCACGTGTCAGCACAAAAGTGAAGACATCTTCACCAGCAAAGGCACTGTTTCAATGCATATTTGCAAAGGGGTGTGACCTGGCAGGTGTAACACACTCTGGCTGTGCCTTTGCTTCAGAGGGCACAGCTCAACATCAAGTGCCAGTTTTAGGCCACAGAGGCTCAGTGGGTCTCAGACCCAGTGGCTGCCTGAAGCTGTACCCTCTGCTAGAGACCACGCGGTGGGCACCCTGCGCCTGCGGCAGGAAGGTAGACCCCGAGCCTCCAGGCCGCTCCTACCACTGCCCGCCCCACACCCTCCCTGCAGCAGAACTGACCCTAGAAAGAGGAGAACGTCCGAGAAGCATCGTGTGCTTTTGCTGCTCCCGTTCACAAGAGAGGCCCCAGGGACCACCAGGACACTTTTACAAAAGTGTCGTCTCATGTGACATGTGTCTCTTCATTCACGTGAACTCACTCCTCCCAACTACCAAGGAGGAACTTTTTTTTTTTTGATGTGGACCATTTTTAACGTCTTTATTGAATTTGTTACAATATTGCTTCTGTCTTATGTTTTGGGTTTTTTGGCCTCGAGGTGTGTGGGATCTTAGCTCCCCGACCAGAGATAGAACCCGCACCCCCTGCACTGGAAGGCGAAGTCTTAACCACTGGACCGCCAGGGAAGTACCCCAAGGAGGAACTTATTCATTGAAAAAATATTTTCAGGAGCTGGACTTTCTAGCTGCAAAAAGAAAAATATGGTCTCCATTTTATTTTATTTTTTTTTTTTTTTTTTTTTTTTTTTTTTTTTTGTGGTATGCGGGCCTCCCACTGTCGTGGCCTCTCCCGTTGCGGAGCACAGGCTCCGGACGCGCAGGCTCAGCAGCCATGGCTCACGGGCCCAGCCGCTCCGCGGCATATGGGATCCTCCCAGACCGGGGCACGAACCCGTATCCCCTGCATCGGCAGGCGGACTCTCAACCACTGCGCCACCAGGGAGGCCCTGGTCTCCATTTTATCCCCACTGAGCCTGGCATAGAGCAGGCACCCAAAGTACATCCGCCGAGTGGACAGCTAGTAATAAGGCATGGCCCCTGCTCTCAGTCACACAGAGAATATCCACGGAGAGGTTCCCAGAAGCAGGTACGACCCCTCACACTGGGGCACGTGAGTGAACAAAACAGAAAAAATGTCTGCCTTCCTGAGACTTACATACCAGTGGGGAGGACAGACAGCAAACAGTACAAATAGTGAATAAGCAGATCCTAGAGTGTGTGAGGAAGTGGTGAGCACCACGGGGAGGAGGAGAGAATGGAAAGGAGATGGGCTGATGGAAGCCACGTGTTTTCCATAACCTGCCGGAAGCTACATGGGAGCACAGACCATGGCAGCTCAAAGGCCTGCTGGATTCCTTCCACAGGGCCTGGACAGGTCGCCCCGGCGCTACAGCTCTCTGGGCTTCAGTTACCCCATCTGTAGGATGGGGCTACCGTAAGGTTTTATGCACACAGAGCAGGTTAGCTGCTCTGACCACTGTAACAATTTAACCATTACTGTGAAAGCAGTACTTTCCTTGAAAAATCTTCAGGGCTAGACTCTTCCCAGTGATCCCGAGACTCTGCCCTAATCTTGAGGGACCAAGGAGGATGCTAGATGCTAAATCTTCTCATTCCAATACCCACTGACTGCTCCCTGGCAGGGGCCTGGGGCTGAAGCATCCAGGATTCCTCGGCTCATTTTCCTATTGTAAAATGTTGTGTTTCTCTTAAGATACTCCTGAGGGTTATCCAGGGGGCTACTATGTTCTTCCACACACGAACGACCCCTTATAAGTAAAGTCTGTCTTACAGCGCAGACTTAAAACGACGCACACACGTTACCCAGCCTTCTGAGCAGCTCAATGCAGGAAGCGACCCAGCCCAGCACTCTGGACCCTGCAGTAGAGGCTCCACCCCCAGGCGACCCCACCCCGAGGCACCACCCCATACCGAGGCCACCACCCCCGGCCTCTCAGGTGAGAGCAATCACAGGAAGTCATCAGAAGCACAGGTAGATTGTGATGGAAAATCTTCATCAAAATATGGTGAAAAACGGAAACTGTAAAAGCTCGTCAGACAGATGAAGCACGCGTGCAGGATGAAATACGATGAAGCCAACAGAAGTGCTGTTTTAGCGCTCAAGGAAGCCTTTACAATATGGAAAGTGAAAGAAAACACAACCCATCGGAAAATCCACAATGTAATCCCAATCAGGTTGAAAATGACTTGGGTGCAACACAGAACAAAGCAGCAAGGCCCCACCCCGGGCCTGGGACTCCTGCCTAAGCCAAGAGCCCAGGGAGCTGTGTACACCCGGCCCACCTTTGGCCAGTGAAGCCAGGCTCTCTGGGCTGGGCCCAGGCACAGGGAATCAGAATCTGCATTCTAACAAGATTCCCAGTAACCCAGGTGCACACTAAAGTCTCAAAAGCAGTGTCATAAACATCCCAGTAAGCATCTTGCCAGTAACCACTATGGGCTACTTTTTAGTACTCATTCATTCATTCAAGAAGATTTCACTGAATGCCCAGTACGGGCCAGGCCCTGCGCCAGTGATGAGCGTCTTCGTGAGGCTGATGGTTTAGCTTGAGAGCCCAGCACTGAGACGTTGAACAGTAATCACATGTGCAAATGTGTAACGACAAACTGAGAAACGTAAACAAGGAAGCGGCATGACACAGGCCCTGGTTTAAATTGTGTGCATGAGGAAAGCAACAAACAGATGGACGGAGAAGGGCTGCAGCACATCACCCACACGTGGCCCGAAGGAGCTCCCAACAGCCCAGGCACCGGGGGGCCAGGCCCTCACTGTGTGCACCAGGAGGCTGCCAGGGCGGCCCTGTGGGCTGTGACCTCCTATGTCCTGCTTTTCGTCGGGGTGGGTCCTGGAGTCACAATCAACATGACATTCCAACCATAAAAGATCTCAGGAGCGTACATTCATAGGGTAAATGCCAGCACCTCGGGACCATTTCAGGGCGGGGCCAAGGAACATGTGTACACAAGCATGCCATGTGGAAAACTGTGGAGAGACCTCCCTTTATGGGATGATCAGGCAGCACAGGTTGTCGTCCTAACGACAGGTATCTGTCAGAGCGTGGGACCTGCCAAGGGACGGCCTCCTGGGCTGACACGCTGGGACAGTTTAAGATCGGGCCACAGACCTGTGAGTCAGATGGGCTGGAGCCGACAGCGGAGCCTGGCCCCTTGCTGTGCCCCGTCCACCCACCTCAATCCACAGCAATGATGGCGCAGCTGTCAGCACCTGCAGAACTGCTCAGACAAGCACCGATTCCTGCATGAGGCTGCCAGACAGCTGCTGGGGACTGAGAACCCACTGCGCTTGTGGTCACCTCTATG
Organism: Hyperoodon ampullatus; assembly: GCF_949752795.1. Lineage (NCBI taxonomy): Eukaryota > Metazoa > Chordata > Mammalia > Artiodactyla > Ziphiidae > Hyperoodon > Hyperoodon ampullatus. The sequence goes on from NC_136926.1 coordinate 89,436,549, forward strand.
AGCCCCACGTGTGCTCCAGACAGGGGGGCACACACTCCTCTGCTCACGAATGCGTGACCGGCACCCGTGGATGCAGGGCTGAGAATAGAGGCCAGAGAGATTTAGGAATATGGCCTGTGGTGCCTGCCTGGCAGGGGTTTCCACTGTGGTAGAGAAGGTGTGGTGGGCGCCAAGCTTTGCGTGCACGCTCTACGTGACCCTAACAGCGAGCCCGAGGTGTCACTGTTCCCATTTTACAGACCAGGAGACTGAGGCCTGGAAGGATTCTATAACAGTGCACGGGTACAAGGCTAGTAAATGAAGGAACTGAGGCTAATACAGGGGAGAATTTAGACAAGACCTAAAGAGCACCCATGGTGCGGGCGAGAATTCCAAGGGACAGGGACGCCCTACGTGGGAAGGGACAGCACCCAGACCAGCTGAGAGCGTGGACAAAGGGGGGCCATGGTGGGGCTAGCAGCATGAACCAGAGCCGGGCTGCTCTAGAAGCTGGGGGTAAACGTGCAGGGAGACCCTGTGGTTGAGGTGGGACTGGGCCAGAGTGTGGAGGCAAATGCCAGCTTCTCATGTGTCTTTGCCTTCACAGAACTTTCCTGGAACAGAAATCCACTCAGGCAGAGGACTGGAACCCCAGCCTGAGTAGGGAAGCAAGGTCACATTCGGACACGAGCTCAGGATGCACGGAAAAGAGTCAGTGTCCAGGGAGGGCACGGGCTGAGGCGGGATGCTGCCTGGGTCAGGGGGGTAGCCTATCACACAAAAGGCAGAGTCACCGAGAGGCAGGCGCTGGACCAGTGTACTAGGTCCAAATTCCTGACTCACCTTGACTGGCTGGGGGACTCGATAATTTCAACTTCTCCAAGCCTATTTCCTCCTTTGTAAAAGAGGGACAAAGTATATTCCTCACAGGGTTGTTGTGAGAACCGAATCCACAACCACGTGCTGTTCTGAGCGAGATGCCAGCAGACAGCAGCTATTCACCAGCTTGCACCCGATCCGCTTGCTCCCAGAGCTCTTGCTCCTCTTGGCCAAGCACGCGTGGAGAAGGTGCACAAGTTTTGCACTGAGCTAGACCTTCCACACGCATCCCCAGGGCTGTATTGAGCCCTTCTCAAAGAGCCAGACCTGCCAGCATCATAAAGTGAGACCTTTTGCCGGCGTGGGTTTATAAAAGACAGAGCAGGAAGCTCGTGGGCCCCCAATGGCAGCGTTCCCTCCTTCAGCTGAGCCACCTTCCTAACTTCTGAATACGAGTCACGGCTGCCATAGGCCCTGTCCCTTCCGTCACTGGCAGGCAGTTATTTTTCAGGGCATTTTTCACAATGAAACCACCTTTTTATAACTCTGTGAGAGAAAAGCTGTGCTCAGGAGTGTGACCCTAATCCCGATCTCTGGATGGGGACGCAGAGCTAAGCTGAGCAGGCGCTGCCCACCCCCAGCCTTGCAATCCAAGGGGCCTCCACTGAGTCACATGTCCAGTGTGCTAGGTACCTGGGAGGTCACCGCTAACACTGACCACAGTTGCAAGAGCCTCTGCAGTGCTACAGAGGAAAAGGCCCTCCCCATACCCTCCCCATCTCCCTCCAATCAGACTGTACACGGGCCAGAGCTCATGGGGCTGCCTAGGAGAGGAAGTTTCACAGGCTGCAGGAGGGATATTTAAGAAGCAGTGCAGCCCTGAGCTGGTGTCCGGGAGGTGCTGGGGAGGAAGGTGGAGTGACACATGCTGTGACTTCAGAGCACGTCTCGACCAGGTAGGTGCTGTCTATTTTCCATGAGGTGGATAATGAGAACTAGATGGGAAGCAGGATGGCATAACAACTGAGGGTTTAAGATCTGATGTTGCCACTTGGCTGGGGCCTTGGCCGGGCGAGTTAACAGCCTGGTCAAGACCCCAGGTCCTCCCCTCTACAGCCCATGCATAAGGTGTCGTGAGCATCAAGGAAAACATCTGTGACGAGTACCCCGCAGAAGGGCTGGCAGGAAGCTGGTACACAGCTGATGCTCCAAGAAAGGAAGCTGCAACCATGAGACGCCACTGAAACTGATGAGAGAAGGTCACGCCTGCCCGGACTCTCCTCCAGGTGAGGTGACCTGGGTGGCAACTGCTCCCACCAGTCTGGACCTAGCTCCTAGGGCAGGGAGGGAGCCCAGAGACTGTGTGCTCCCCAGAAACTCGCTCCAGGAAGGACTGCAGGGCAACCCCGATAGCACACGCTTGCTCACTCTCAAGGGCTGGTCCCTGCTGATCCTTGGCCTGGCGGTGACCAGAGTCTGTGACCCTCCACCGGGTGGGCTGAGAGGAGGCACCACTGATCAGCAGTGCGGTCGCATTCCTGGGAAACTGCTCCCAGTTCGGGGAGGCGGCGCACAGGACCGGTGACTCCGAGCTCCAGACGAGCAGGGACAAAGCTGCTCCAGGGCATCTCCTCTCCGGAGAACCCTCGACATGCTGCTTCCCACAAGAGCGTCCAGACATACGGGCTTCTGCATCCCCTTCCAGGCCAAAGGAGCACATTCTTGTGAAATCTGGGCGCCCTGCTCATCCTGCACCTGTAGCTGCTGCCAGGAGCCAGGGGCCACCTCCTCCTCTGTGTGAAGGACCTTCCTGCAGGCAGAGTAGTTTGCTTTGCCCCATAGCAGCAGCCCGTTATTATTCCAGGCCAGCGAGGGAAGTAAGGGCAGGGCTTGTGGGTGGGGAAGCAGTCGCTCAGGCCCCCAAGCGTGGAAAACAGGACACAAACATTACTTTAGTCTCCCAATTCCTCTAGCATAGCTGACCACATAAAGACAGCCGCTTAATGGACCTCACAGTTCTCTTCCACAGCCCTTAACCAGGGACCCCAGGTGGACCACAGCAACACACCCCCAAAGGAGGCCGTCGGGGGGACTTTCTGCCCCTGTGCATCAGTGCCCCACATCCTGTTTCGGAAGCAAAGGCACAGAGAGATCTGCTCTATAGACTGATGGACATACAATCCAGCTTTCGACAGGCACACTCACGCCATGAAACGGAAAATAAACAAGCCGGATCACTAGGCAGGACTTTTAGGGAGAGAGAAGAAATTCCCGAAGGCAAAGGGTGCGGTTCACCAACATCCTCAGGTGTGCGAGTGGTGAGCTGCAGGGCGACACAGGGACACCCCTAGGTGAAGGCCATGTGAAGCTCCTGGCTCCACAGCCCGCCACGGTCAAGGCCGCCGTGGGGGTCTTCGTTCCGCGTGGGAAACTCAGACAGTTTTCAAAAGGACAACTGTGCACCGTCACGAAAGAGACCGTGGCAGAGGTAGAGAACAAGAGTACGGACACCAAGGGGGGAAGTGGCGGGGGCGGTGGTGGGATGAACTGGCAGATTGGGATTGACATGTACACACTGATGTGTATGAAACAGATGACTAACAAGAACCTGCTGTATAAAAAATAAATAAAATAAAATTCAAGAAAAAAAAGAGACTGTGGCATGAGCTATCCTGGACCCGTTGAGCAGCACCAGGCCCATCCTTGCTCATGTCGTGTCTCAGTTTCTCCCCGAGCACCTGGCCCACCAGAAGGGCCCACACAAGGTAATACGGGGTAGAGCGGGGCAGGGGAAGGCAGGACAGCAGCAGCTCAAACTGCAGAATTAAATGAAGGACCGGGCCGGGGGGGCTTCCCTGGCAGGCCCGTGGGCAGGACTCCACGCTCCCGATGCAGGGCGCCCGGGTTCCATCCCTGGTCGGGGAACTAGATCCCGCGTGCGTGCCGCATCTCAGAGTCTGCATGCCGCATCTCAGAGTCTGCATGCTGTAACTAAAGATCCCGCGCGCTGCAACTAAGACCTGGCGCAACCCAAATAAATAAATACATAAATAGTTTTTAAAATAAATAAATACAGGAAGGACTAGGAAGGCCCTTCAATTCTGTAAGACTAATTCCTGATTTGTTTGGATTCAGTAATCAACAACTAATTAATAAGCTGTGGCTCAAGGCCTTCGGGAACTCCTTAACCCTCAGAACCCTACAACAGCTGCCCCACCCAAATCCACCCAAGTCCAGGGCTGGAGCCCGCACAGCTGACACTCCAGAAGAGCCACAGTGGGCTGTGCGCTAGCCTGACCAGGGCCTCCACCAGCCGGCCCCCAGCAGCATCGAGAATGGCTAGTGAAATTCACAAGCACGCTGAAGGAGCTCACAGGAGGCTTTGGCCACCTGGACTTCCAGCACACAGACGGATGCAAAAGAAAACTTTTTTTTAAACATCTTTATTGGAGTATAATTGCTTTACAATGGTATGTTAGTTTCTGCTTTATAACAAAGTGAATCAGCTATACGTATACATATATCCCCATATCTCCTCCCTCTTGCGTCTCCCTCCCACCCTCCCTATCCCACCCCTCTAGGTGGTCACAAAGCACCGAGCTGATCTCCCTGTGCTATGCGGCTGCTTCCCACTAGCTATCTAGTTTACATTTGGTAGTGTATATATGTCCATGCCACTCTCTCGCTTCGTCCCAGCTTACCCTTCCGCCTCCCCATGTCCCCAAGTCCATTCTCTACATCTGCGTCTTTATTCCTGTCCTGCCCCTAGGTTCTTCATGGCCATTTTTTTTTTTGGATTCCATATATATGTGTTAGCATACGGTATTTGTTTTTCTCTTTCTGACTTACTTCACTCTGTATGACAGTCTCTAGGTCCATCCACCTCACTACAAATAACTTAATTTCGTTTCTTTTTATGGCTGAGTAAAATTCCATTGTATATATGTGCCACACCTTCTGCACAAAGGAATACTTTGAATCCATAAAAAACAGATCTCTGGATGCACACAACACGGATGGACCCCGCGGACACAGACCGCATTGTGACATAGCGCCTGAGAACCGGCACGCTTATCTCTGGTGACAGAGACCCTGATGGTGGTTACAATGGGGATGGGTGCTGACTGTATAGGGCACGAAGGAACTTCCTGAATGCCGAAATGCTCCACACTGTGATGTGCACAGTGCTCACCGGGTGTGCAAACATGTAAAATTTCATCAAGCCACACGCCTGAGATTACTGTACTGTCACACACACCGCACTCCACACAGGAGAGATTCCCTGGTGTGAGGTGGGGCTGGAACGGTTTCCTGAACAGGCAGCTGTTTCAGCCTTGAGGCATGGCAGAGCTTCCTGCCTAAGTGTAGGAGAGGATCAGGTTGCAGAAGGTCAGACCGTGGACCCGGGGAGGGCGACACACTAAGAATTTAACAGGGATGGGCCACGCAGGAGGCTCTGGGTGCTTTTCACACTCTTTAAGCGGCAAAAGCTTTTTTCACTTTCCTCAAGTAAAATGCTACACATGTACCCCAAAATACAGAGCACATGCTCTGGCTGGGGATGCTGAGAGGAGCCCGCCCCCGTGGTCTCCTCTGCCAGCAAGCATCTTTGCAGAGCCCCAGAGGAACAGTCTTGGGGAGTCGGAGAGATGGATGGCGGGGTGCGGGACACATATCCCTGGACCCCAGGAACCTGAGAAGCACTGAATTTAGGGGACAGAGAAAGGAGGCATCAAAGGTAACTGCTGTCCCAGCTGTAACAGTGAGTGCCCTGTCCTGCTACCCCTATCCTATGGGTAACACAGGGCTGCCCAGGCGGCTCTGGCGGAGGAAGCAGGTAGGGCCAATGGGGTTTACAAGAAAGAGGGGTGAGCACCGCTCGTGGAGATGCACAGGAGCTGGCTCTGACGACGTGCCCCGAGCTGGGCCCCTGCAGCTCTCAGCCTACAATTTAGCATTAAGGAAATAAGGAGACACTAACCACAGCAGCAATGTCCACGTGGACTTTTACATCAGCTTCCTTTGCACTTCCAAACTTTCTCGTCTTTGTTCAGCTCATCTTCTACCCCATTCTCTCCCTTCCCCTCCGTGGCACTAGCAGGCAGGGGACAAGGCCCCTGACCCCTCTCAGAGATGCCCTGGGAATAAGTCAATTGGTGAATCCAGCTTTGGTCACCTTCCTCAAAAAGCAGTTCTTTTTTTTTTTTTTTTTTTTTTTTTTTGCGGTTAGGCGGGCCTCCCACTGTTGCGGCCTCTCCCCCTGCGGAGCACAGGCTCCGGAGCACAGGCTCAGTGGCCATGGCTCACGGGCCCAGCCGCTCCGCGGCACGTGGGATCTTCCCAGACCGGGGCACGAACCCGTGTCCCCTGCATCGGCAGGCGGACTCCCAACCACTGCGCCACCAGGGAAGCCCAAAAAGCAGTTCTTTTTGAAAGTACCCTGACAGACCACTTCTGCACTAGCAGCTATCAGGAAAATCATCTGATTTCAACTCAACTAATATTTATTGGGTACCTACTGCATGCAAAGCACTGCTTGTCACATTTTAGCCACTGAATTTTTTCCTTGGAGCGTGCTACTGAGAAAGGCAGCACAGGGGGAGAGCTAGAGCCCCCAGATGCGTAAAAGTGGGGACCAGAGCCCAGCTGCTTCTGGAAGCAAGGAGGGCGGAAGATGCTCTGACTCGTCTCAAAGCGACCCGCGCAGGCGCCGCTGCTGCTGACGCCAGAGAAGACAAGAGCAGGTCCTGGGTGCCCGAGCACCATGACTGGTCTTGCTGTGTGGGCAAGATGGCCAGGATGCACCGGAAACCTCTGGTCTCAAGATGTGAAACTGGGGATTTGGTGACACTTTCGATATCAGAATGAAGGACCCCCGCATCCACCCACTCCGATATGCCCATCAGCGACTGATCCTTCATTGGATCCTACGTTTTTAAGGTGGGGATACTGGCTGTCTTGGTTACCTTTGTACCCCAGCACGAACCCCACACCTGTCACACTGTAGTTGCTCAATAAATGAATACATCAATGGATGACAGGCTTTTAAGAATGGCTACTGAACACTGGACTTCCCTCAAGGCCACACGGCTAGAAACTGCTCCCGGGATGGAAGAAAAGTAGAACTTCCTCCCCCAAAGCACTAGGCCTAACCCTTCCAAACTCCAGATCCAGAAAGCCCGAGAGGGACTGGCTCATTCTACACGGGCTGAGCTGTGAGCACCTGCGTCAGTATCCGAACCTGGACTTGAGGGCTTGTCAGAGCGGCAGGGGCAGCAGCCCTCCTCCAACGGGGCCACAGACCGTTCACGGTAAAGATCACGGGGTCTGGAGCCGAACTGCCTGGGCTCTCTGACCTGGGCCAGCTTAGTGGAACCACCTTGATTTTTCAGCGTTCTCTTGTGTAACGGAGGTTATAACAGAACCTATCTGGCAAGGTTGTGATGGGGATTAATGAATTGTTATTTGTAATGTATTTAGAATATATATGTATGTGGTTAACCAAATATTAAGAAATACTTCTGAATGCAACCTCTACACAGAGGGCAGTGTCCAGCCTGGACCATCTCTATACCCCCAGTGTGTTCAGGGCAGCCTCAGAGGAGGGCTACAGGGTGTGTGTTTCGGCTAGAAAGGGGCACAGCACCTTGCATTGCTCCCCAGGTTCACAGCTGAGGAGAAATCTGCCGAGAGGAAGTGGGGAGCCTATAAACATGGAAACAGCCAGTTGACCAAATGCAACTCCCAGACCCCTGAGGCCCCTTTCACAGATGCCTCTGCCGTAGTCATTCCAAGCTCCTTCCTTGCTTGCCTCTAAAAGTCCAGGAGGCCCCTTCATGGGAAAGGCGCGGGATGCCTCTCTATTTTCGCCGATTCAGGATATGATTCACAAACATTTGAGCTTCTGACACCTAGAAGCAACCTTGAGTGGCTGCATCTCCCAGGCCCTGACACTCCTCTCCTTCCCTAAAGTTGGAAGAGCCCTCTATCTATCTGAAATGTCATGGGTCCTAGGAAAGGGCTTGAACCCCTGCTAACTGGGGTGCCCCTAGGAAGGCCCATAGGGCTTTCTGCTGCTCACGGGTCACAGACCCACAGGAGGTGGGCAGCAACACCATCCATGCCCACCAGACTGACACTCCCCACCTGGGTCCCTGATGAGAGCCTCCTCTAGATGCAACTTCCCAAATCAAGTTACCGAACCTGTTTAAACGCAGACATGCACAGATACAACAAAACCGGAATCTTAAAAGGGTGTAGCCAAACACACAGGTGAGTCAAACTGTGTCAGGCGGTTCTCAACTGGCCCACAGGAGGCAAGTGCCCAGCCACCCCATGGGGAGGGCCTGGCCCAGGCTCCAGCCCCCAGATGGAAGGGCATGGCCAGGCAGCCAACAACCTCAGCAGAGACAAGATCTGGGACCACAGGGAACACTGTCACCTAGCACCATCTGCACTGATTGGAAAATCTCCTGTGGACAAGCAGCTCCATAACTCAGTAGAAAAATAAGAACACGAACCAAAAAAAAGAGAAGGGTGGAAAGAAACAGGCAGCTAAAAATAGACATACAAATAGCTAACAAATATAAGAATTTTCTATTCACTAATAACCCAAGAATACAAATTAAATGGGGTAGTGTTTCACTTATCTAAATGGGAAAGAATAAGAAAATACCCAGTACTGGAGGGAGAGAGAGGGCTAGACATGAAACAAGGTATACACATTTACAGAAGAGACTTTCTGGAAGGAAATTCAGCAATATGTACTCAAAGCCTTAAAAATGTGCATACTTTTCACTTAGTAATTTCACTTCTAGGAATCTGTCCTAAAGAAATAATAAAAGTTCTGCATTGAATTAAGGGAATCAGTATTCTCTGTATACTTTTTATGATATACATTCTATATGTACTCTTTATATAAAGATTTAAATGCAAAGTTGTTATTCACAGCATTGTTTATTCTAGGAAAAAACTGGAAATAACCCAATAGGATATTAGTTAGATTAATTATGGTTTACACATAAGATGGAATACTACGTAGTCATTTCAAAAATATGTTTTCTAAAATTATTAATGACATGAGAAAACACTTAACACGTCACTGTTAAGTTCAAGGTGGAAACTTGAAGGCTACAGAATAATATACCTATAAAATATGACTCTGATTCTGTAAAACAAAGACATCTGCATGTATACGTGCATATAAAGGGTCAGAAGGACATGCGACCACACTCTGGATGTGAGAATTATCCCCTTGCGTCTGTTATGGTTTCTACATTTTCTACAGTGATAATGTATTTGTCTAGAATGCAGAAAAGTCTCCAACATTATCTAAACCAAGCAGCCAAAACTGGATTAAAACCTTTAGAGGTGTTATTCTCCCCTCACACAATGAACACAACAAGCCATGGGGGTGTAACCACAGTCCTGGGTTCCTGTCACCAGCACCGTGACAAAGGCCATAAGATGAGAGAAACACGGGGAAGGGGTCAGAGGATGCAGAAAGCTTGGCCTGGTGAAGACATCAGATGGGCCTTGCAGGAAAGGGTCGTCAGGATAGGGCAGATTCTTCGAGAAAACATTTCAGGTGGGGGGAAAGCCACACAAACGGGGCCCAGAGGCTGAAGAGAACACGGATGAGGCCTGAGGGGTAAGGAAACCGGGACAACACGGGCCTCATTTAACACAGGGGCCTCCAGCCAGAGGGTGAGGGCTCCGTGAACGGCAACTTGCGGACACGGGTAGCTGTGTTCCTCTAGGCTTTTCAGGCATGTGGCTCACAATGGCCCCGGGCAGCCTTTTGCCTTCTCCTCAAACAAGTCATCCCGATTACTCTGCCCCTGCAGACCCCTCCCCCAGCACTGGCCTTCCTGCTGCCCCTCTGATGGGCCAAGACTTGCTGCCCTCGGCCTGAAACGTGCTCCCTCAGACAGCCGCACAGCCCCTCCCCACTGCAGGTCTTACAGGGAGAGAGGAAAAAGTCAGAGTGAGTGTGACATGGCGGCCCCATTAACCAAAACTGGGGAATCAGAAGTGCGTGCACCTAGAGGGGTGGGATAGGGAAGGTGGGAGGGAGACACAGAGGGAGGGGATGTGGGGCTATATGGATACATACAGCTGATTCACTTTGTTATAAGGCAGAAACTAACACACCATTGTAAAGCAATTATACTCCAATAAAGATGCTAAAAAAAAAAAAAAAGAAGTGCTGAGAAATGCAGCTGGTGGGGAGAGAAATATATGCATCACAGGTATTAAAACAGAAATGCTGGGGAAGAGCTGGGGCTATACGATGGGGAAGACCCACCAGGTCAAGACAATGTCTCTGTCTCCGAGGCTTTGGGAATTGACCAGCTGTGGCAGGTGGCTAAGGCCAAAAATTCTGAGAGGATCAGATTTTCAGAGCTGATATCCTGAAATGCCACAGAATCCTGATCTGCAGTGCTTAACTCTTACAATTGTGGGTGCTCTGTGTTTAAAAGTACTTCACATTCATTACCTCATTTGATCCTGGGAGGCTAGCGGAATAGGTTCAACGACCATTTTACAGATGAAATAACTAAGGCTCAGAAAAGTTAAATAACTTGCCTGAAAACTCCAAAGGGTAGGTGGCAGAACCAGCCGGACTCAGCTCCCGGGCACCACTTTCTCCACATACAAACCCAGGTGTTACGGTGCTACCTTTAGATGGTAGAAAGACATCACTGTCGTAACGTTTGGCCTCCCATATTTTGACATCAGCAGCTGGACTAAGGCTCCCTGTAGAGATGGACTCCATGCACGTATTCACTACCAAGTGGGTGGGTGGGAGGGCGTGTACAGACAGATGAGCCACGTGGACCCTCTGGACAAACAGTAAGGCAAGTCCCCTCTTCCAAAAGGGCGGGGGTCGGTCGTGGTGGTGTGTGTGTAACCAGCCAGCCCAGCAGGGCCCAGGCTGGTGTGGCCTGCCAGGGGTGCTCCCAAATCCAACCAAAACTCTCCCTCTGCCACTCACCCCCGGTGGAGCATTCAATGCATCTGAACTTGAACCCAGGCTTGGGCCATGCGGCAAGCATTCACTGGGGAGTCAAGAAGGTGGGGCAGCCTGAGGCAACCCGCTGGGCCACCCGAACGCCCACAGCCCACAGTTCCCCAGGAGAGGCAAAGGCAGACGCCTATTCTCCAGTCCCCAGGGGTCCTCACAGTGTCCACAGTGCAGAACTGCAAGATAAGGCCTGGTGAGGGCATTTCCTCCAGGGCTGTCCCTCTGCACGGACCCTCCGGAGTTGAATCTGGTCAGGCAGCTGCAAGCCGCCTGTGGCTACTGAGCACAGGGAATGTGGCCAGTGAGACTCAGGAACAGCATGTGATGTTCATCACTTAGAACCAAACTGCCACCGTGAAAGGGCAGCAGGAGGTACCCTTGCGATCGAAGTGGTCTGTGTTGTGACCGTGCTAGGTGAGCACACGACAAAAGTGTGTGACCCAAAAACACCCAGTGAACAAGTCTGATGAGGTCCTGGACATGACATTGTGATACAAGATGTTACCTTTGGGGAAGCCTCTGTATTCTTTTTCACAACTGCCTGTTAATCTATGATGATCTCAAAATAAACAATTAAAACGAAACACCACACGGGCTCAGTGGCTATTGCAGGGGACAATGAGCTCCACAAAGCCACCTTCCCACTGAGTTGAAGAAACGTCAATTATTTGGGGCTCCCACTCACGCCTGTCGGTTCTTCTCCCCCACGCAACTCACAGCGGGCACTTCTGATTCCGGGGTGTGGGCACTCTGGGGCTAAAAGCGGGGAGGAGTGCGAGGCGAGGGTCCCAGAATTAGCACACGGGGTAGTTAGAGATGAGGGGTTCCTAAAAAGACTGTCCAACAGGATGGTGATGAAATGCCGCAACTCACTGCGGTGGGGTTCCCGCAGAGAATCCCCCATCCTCGGAGGAAGCCCTGGACTCCTACGCCAAAGCACCCCCCTTGGCCGGCAGGGGCAGCCCAGACAGGGGGCCGCCGGGTTCGTCTTCCCAGAGACCGGACCGGGGCACACACGCCCCGCGACCCAAGCGTGCGCAGAGTTGGAGGTCAGAGCCCACCCTCGGGTCCGGCCCCCTCCCACCAACCACTCAGTTGCCTCCGCCTTGCTTGACCGAGGCGGGGGGCGCGCAGAGAACGGGCGAGAGCCGGATCCCAGGCAGCGGTAAGCTGGGCCCCCTCCCTCCAGGACCCTGAACAACTGCAACTCCTCCTCTGCCGCGGGGTCCACCACTGAGACCCTCGCAGACAAAAGCGTCTGCCGCGAAGTAGCCGCCCCCGCAAAGGGCAGAAGCGCCAGATCCTATCAGCCAATTACCCAAACGCGCACAGCAACCCGCAAGTTCGGGCACGCTGGGGCCGGGGCGCGGGCAGCGGGAGGGGCCGCCGGCCCGGCGCGCCCGGGCAGTATGGGCCTGGGGCGAGCCGGGAGGCTGAGGGACTGGTACAGAGGGCCGGGCCGGGGGCTGGGGGTCCGGTCCGGGGATCGGGGACCGGGGACCGGCTGCCCGTCTCCCCTCACCGGTTCCGAGACTCCTCCGCAATGAAGGAGGCGGCGCGGCCAGGGCCCTCCCCTGGCCCGGGCCCCCGAGGCCCCTCCACGGCCCCGAGTCCGAGCAGCCCCCGGGTCGCCCCGGAAATGTCGCCCCTCCACCGTGCGGCGCCCCGGGTCGCCGCCAGCTTGTGAAACAAAAGAGCCGCTCTCGCGAAGGGTCAGGCGGCCGCGCGGCCCTCCGAGCGCCGGGGCTCCAGCTGAACCCTATCGGGCTGCCGGGCTTTGTGCGCGCGCAGGGGCGGGAAGGATCGCGGGACCCCTGCACATCCCACGGACGGCGCCGCGTTCCAAAGTTGGCGCCGGCCCGTCTCGCACCTCCCAGTCCCCTTCGGGGTGCCCATTCATTCGCGGGGGTGGGGGGCGCAGACCGCCGGCCCCCGGCTCACCTTGCTCTTGACTTCCACCGCGCTGCAGTCGTAGAAGCGCAGGGTCTGAGACTTGTGGAAACTCCGGTTCATGGTTCCGGCCCCGCTTAGCCTCGTCTTCGCCCTCGCTCCTCGCTACGGGGGCTGCAGAAGGACCCTGGGTGCAATACCCGCCGCCGCGGCCCCGACCCCGGCCCGCGCTCGCTCGGCCGCGGGGCAGCTCGAGTGCAGCGGCCCGAGCTGGGCTGGCCGCGCGCCTTAGGCACTCCAGGGGCCGCGCGCGGGAGGAGCAGGGGAAGCCGGCGCGCGCCGCCCCGAGGACCCGCCCCCCGAGTCCCTAGAACCTACGTCCCGCCCCGAGCCCAGAGTATCCGCCACCAATCCCCGCCCCGCGCCCAGAGCATCCGCCGCCAATCCCCGCCCCGTACCCAGAGGACCCGGCCCCACGCCCCGCCCCGCGCGCCGACGACCTGCCCCGCGTCGCCAGCACTCGTACCCGGAGGACACGCCCGGAGCTCGGGGGACACGCCCCTACGAGCCCCAAGGGCCCACGTCCTGCTCCGCGCCCCGTGGATCAGTCGCCAATCCCCGCCCCCCGACCCGAGGATCTGTTCCCCGAGGACACGCCCCACGCCGAGAAAACCGGCTCACGTTCCCGAGGACCCGCCCCACGAGCCTCAAGGCCCAGGCTCGCGCCCTGAGGATCCACCTCCCGAGCCTGGAGGACACGCCCCCTGCCCCGAGGACTCACCCAACGCCCCGCCCAGGGCTCGCCGACCCGCCCCCCCGAACCCGCCGTCAATCCCCGCCCTGTGCCCCGAAGACCCTCCCCCAGCCCCGCCCCGCGGGCCCGCCCCCAAAGACGCCGCGCCGGGGTAGGTGCGTGCTCCAGTCCGCAAAATCAAGAGCGGGTAGGAGACGCCGCGCTGGCCCACGCGGGGCGCCTCATTCCCACCTCGGCGCCCACGCTTTTTCTCCCTTGCTCGCTCCCGCCAAGATTTCGTTTGCCTCCACCCGTCGGCCAGGGAAGGGGGCTGACTTGGGGTGATCTTTAACGTTGTCTTTGATAATAGGGGAATCATCGGAGGCGTGACGCCCTTGGGTCCAAGTGTCCGTAGGAGCTGCCAGGTGGTAGATGGTCTGGGCGAAGGTTCTGCCGGAGGCAAACTCCTAAGGCATAGTCTAGCATAGGCCGAAGTAAAGGGATAAGGAAGGGTCAGAAGCATCTCATAGGCCTGTCTGATGAGAAGGAAGACTTCTGCCACGGCTGGTAGAAAAAAGAACATGTTAGGAGAAAGAGGTCATCAGTTGTTAGCAATGACATGAGTACTTATTATCTAGAGAGCTCTGGAAGCGGGGCTGCCAAAACCAACATCCTCGCTCTTGAGGAATTTGTAATGAAGTTAAGAACACAGGACAAATAGGTGTTTCAAAATTATTATAAAGTATACTATACGAGTTTGCAATCCGATTTTAGTTTATTATATTATTTTTCTTAGTGTAAATTCATAGGAGGAAAAGGAAGAGGAAGTACAAACATGCTAATTTAATTATTATACATACAGAAGGGTTAGTTAAATGTATGGTTTTATATGTAATCAAGGACTTCCCTGGTAGCGCAGTGGTTAAGAATTCGCCTGCCAATGCAGGGGACACCGGTTCCATCCCTGGTCCGGGAAGATCCCACATGCCGCGGAGCAACTAAGCCCATGCCTCACAACTACTGAGCCTGCACTCCAGAGCCCGTGAGCCACAACTACTGAGCCCGCGTGCCACGACTACTGAAGCCTGTGCGCCTAGAGCCAGTGCTCCGGGACAAGAGAAGCCACCGCAATGAGAAGCCTACGCACCGCAACGAAGAGTAGCCCCGGCTCGCCGCAACTAGAGAAAGCCCACGTGCAGCAACAAAGACCCAACGCAGCCAAAAATAAATAAATAAATAATAAATTTCTAAAAAAAAAAATTAAACTACGTTAAAAAATAAATCTAATCAAGAACAAATATAGAAAACAATATAACCCCTCAAATTTTCAGAACATTTCATGTATATATATATATATATATATACACACAGAGAGAGAGAGAGAGAGAGAGAGAGAGAGAGAGAGAAACGAATGCAAACACGTTGTGAAATACTTATTAAATTCTATAGACAGAAAAAATAACAAAGTAGATAGGAACTGAGAGTATATATATATACATCTGTCATGCCTATAAATGTGAGTGAGATAAAATTCACCTATTTTAAAACTTTCAGATTTGTTCACTAAGTAATACCCAGTCAAAAACAGTAAACAAGAGGGGCCCTCCCTGATGGTCCAGTGGCTCAGACTCCACGCTCCCAATGCAGGGGGCCCACGTTTGATCCCTGGTCAGGGCACTGTATCCCGCACGCTGCAACGAAGATCCCCAAGGGGCAACAAAGATCCCCGCGTGCAGCAGCTAAGACCTGACGCAGCCAAATAAATAAATAAATATTTTTTAAAAAAACGGTAAACAAGAGACGTAACTACAACAAAGTGACATAGAAAGGATGAAATTTAAAATATCAGTAAAAGGGAGAAAATGAGGGTTCTTAATTTAAGATTATGTCGCTTTAGGGACAAAGGCATTACCTCATTTAATGAAAATGAGCCTTCAGATACCACAGATGAGAGGAGTTTTTTTTTTTGAGGAAAACAAGTCATATGGGCAAAATTTTTCTTTAGGAATAATGTTATTCCTTACTCCTGTTATATTAAGCTTACTCGGTCATTGTACAGACTTTAGACATCTCTTACATGATATTTAAATAAAAGGCTTATATTTTGGACACACACGCAAAAGGAAATGAGCCTTCATAATGAAAATGGTCCTTCATAATGAAAAATGGTATGCCAACATGAAGATCTAATATATATGAACACTACATGGATCAGCATTCATAAAATAACATGGCAGGAAATAGAATGAGAAATTAACTAATGTGCCTTTGTTAAAATGCACAGTAATAGGTAAAGAATAGTAAACTTAGTCATTTGAACTTATATAACTATTGAATTCTGTGCCTAAATACAGACAATGGTCCTTTTGCAGTTTTCATAGAACATCCACAAAATAACTGTGTATCAGGACATATGTTAGGACAGGGCCACACGCTATGGCCCATGTGCCAAATCTGCTCTGCTGCTTGATTTTGTAAATAAGGTTTTATTGGAACACAGGGATGCTCATTCTTTCATGTCTGTGGCTGGCTTTGTGCTCCAGGTGCAAAGCTGAATAGCTGAGAGGGAGATTGCATGGATCACAAACTCAAAAACTTTTGCAGTCTTGCCCATTATACAAAAAGTTTGCTGATCCCTAAATTAGTTTGTAAACACTAATAATTCCAAAGTATAAAAAGAGTATTAATATATACGTATCAATAGACAGATAGATATTGATATGTATATGTGGTCACAATGTTTTAAAAACGGGAATGAAAGAAAAAGTTAGAAAATAAACACCACAACAAAAATCCTTACTGTCTGGAAGCTAATTTTATGAACTCAAACTGTTATGAAAATACACACACCTTGAATAAATGAGTAAATAAAAATCAGATTAAAATATCTAAAGTAATAATGAAAAACCATAGATTGGACTGTATATAATATAGTTCAAGTAGTGCTCAGAGGAAAATGTTATAGTAAGTAATTATGCTAATAAATAAGTGAGAATGAAAATAAATGAATAAAAGATCAAATTAAAAAATTTAAAACAATAACAATAAAATAAAATTGTAGGATGGGAAGTAGAAAGATTGAATTAGGAAAAGAATAATAGAATCAATAAATAAATGCAGGAGGTGGCTTTTTGAAAAAAACAAATAAATATTAGGTAACCTAACCGATTAAAAAATTATTATCAAATATACTATAAATGACTATAATTTATAAGTTATGTAATTATAAATGTACCATAAGTTCATTGTAAAAGAAATCAGGAGAATCCAAACACATAATGGAAAAGAGTTAAAATCACCCATAATCATACTACTCAGCAATCAACTGTACTTATTACCTTTTTGGTATATTTTACCTCTATTTCATTTTTCTGCATATATATTTATATATTTCACAAAATTTTGATCATGCTGTTTAACCAGCTTCGCAACCTGCTTTTTTTTTAACCTCATGTTATATAAAAAACATTTTCATTAAATGTTCTTAGAAAATATAATTTTTAATAACTGCATATGTGAATACAGATATAATTTTTAATCATTCCATTATTGAATATTTAGAATGTTTCCAATGTTTAGGTTTTATATAATGCTGTGTTTGTTGAATTCTCTTATTTCTGATTTCATTAGAATCAACTCCTAAAAGTGGAATTACTAGGCCATAAAGCACACCTATCCCTAAACCCTTCAATATAGATTGCCAAGCTCCAGTACGCAAAATTTAATTTTCATTTCCTTTCACTAAATATGCTGTTACATGCCAGGGACTACGATCAGAGAGGCAACAATTCACGGTCCCTGCCCTTAAGGGAAGGGTGGCCAGTGGTCCAGACATGTAGACAGAGTTCCACAACAAGGCACAAGTGAAGTAAGCATGCAAACAAAATGCTGAGAAATTTCCACAGGAAGTCAGGAGAAAACTGTTCCAGACAGCAGGTTGAGGATGTCTGAAAGCTAGAAAGGACCTGGTATATTAGTTTGCCATCTATGCAAAACTTAATAAATTCCAGGTAGAACAAAAAAATGTCAAAGAGATACACAGTGGGCAAGTGGGAGAGTAAACTGTGTACAGAGGTGCTGACTTTCTCTCAAAGGGAAATTTCCTAAACTGAATGCAGGTCTTTGGCTCCGAGGAGAGTCACAGGTTATGGCTGACAGTGGGCATCTTCATCTGGTGTGGGTAGGAGAGGCTCCGGGCATGCTCACGGCGAACTCCCACCCAGACATTTTAAGAAGGAGGGATAGAGGCAGAGGGGGGATGAGCAGCACCCTTGGGGCAGAAGAGAGGAAAGGCTGGAAGCCACAGGATTCCAGGCTTGGTGGAGGAGAGATCATCTCTGCCACGTTTGTGGCCCGTGTGGTCCGAGGCCCCATAACACGTGATCCCGTGGCACTTGTTAGTGATCCCCCAGGCCCGCTGCAGCACAATCTGCACCTGAACATCTGCACCCTTTCTCACCCATCTCTCATCTCATCTGTTGCCGGTCACTTGTTGGTTGGCGTGGTCAGCAGGAGGAAAGGCTGGGAAAGCTGCCTGGCTGCATGTGGAACCTGAGTGTCCAGCTGAGACTTGAACAGGGTCCTTTAGGGCTTCAAGTCTGTGAGTGGGTTGGGTGTAGACAAACCAACTTGCCTAGTGGAGCCTTCAGGTGGAAAAATCTCTTCAAAGTTCAGAAGCATAATTGAAAAGCTCTCCACAGGTCCTGGCCTGACACACACCATGGGGTCACAGAGCCCTGGGAGTCCTCGATGGGAGGCTGTCTATGGCTGCAAGGTGCATGCTTGCCCCACAGGCCAGATACAAGATGTTGATTGCTGTTCCGTTAGCTGTCTCTGAGCTAGCTGCCTCAGTCAGGTATCCAGAGATTTAAATGAAGTTAAATTTGGAGTCTCTCAGCAGAAGTGTTGGGAGGGTGTGGAGGCCTTATATTTCCATCGTGTGTCCTGCAGGCATCTTATGAAGGACATGGATCTAGGTCAACTTGGACAAGTCACTTAACTGAGCTTCAGCTTTCTTTCTTCGTAAGGTAGGCACCGCAGTGCTTCCCTCGCCTACTTCAAGGTGATATCCTGGCGACAAGAGGACACCATGTGGGCCCACTTTGAAATCTTTAAAGCGGTCTGCCAATAAAAGTGGCTGCAGGTTGCACCTTCCCAGCAATGCCTCACCTGGTCTGGGGTGGAGCGGGTGTCAGGAATGAGCACATTGTCCTTGAGATGAACGAACACAGCCCAGCCAGAGGTGTTCCTTCACTGAGGCCCGGGCTGCAGAGGTCCACACTTGCCATGTACACAGGCTAGTTTCACATGGAGACTGGAAAATAAGCAGGTGTAAGGGTGCAGTCCTCCTCAAATCTTTGGCTTCAAATAATCCATCCCAAACTGGTAGCCGAGCCCCCCAGTACCAAAAAGGAAACATGCTATAGACCCCGAAAATGTGTTTCCCAAAAGGCCTAGGTTTGCCCTCACAGTCATCAGTATCTAAAATGGAAGTAGCAGTAGGCTTAAAATCTTAAACTTCTAGGTACTCGGGCACCAAAGGCATTTTCATCAGAAAGAAAAAGGATTTAATAATGAAAACACAGAGAGATAATTTGTTTCCAAGACCCTGAAAAGAGAGAAGAGAAATGTCAACCTCATGGGAGTTGCAGAATCAGCAGTTAGGATTTTGGGATGTCAACTCTGGTGGAGAAGAGACTCCAGCCTGTACCCTCCCTGCCCACCCTCCCCAGTATGCCTGGTTAGGAGGTGAGTCCTGCATACATGGTGGCCCCTGGGCTGGCCAGAGCAGCAGGATAAGTGCAGGGGTTCCTGAACAGAACAGTTTTACCCTCCCTCCTCAGGGACACCTAGCAATGTCTGGAGGGTGGGCTAGTGGCAGGTGGCCAGGGACGCTGCTAAACACACTACAACGCCCAGGACAAACCCCACCACACAGAATGATTCAGCCCAGAATGTCAGCAGTGCTGAGGATGAGAAACCTATGTAAGTGGTAATGCTGGCCTCCAGGAGAAGCTCAGGAGACAGCCCACCCCTCTTCCTGCCCACGAGGGGGGGATGGTCCTCTCCTGTAGCTTGGTCAAATTTAAGGACCTTTTGCTGTCCACTCTTGGTGAGTGACCCGGTACCCTGGCCTTAGGAGCTGGGAACTGAGGGCCTTGTTAGCTCCCCGAATTCCATGGACTCAGACTGCACCTTACCCCACCCTGCCCTCTGTTGTAGAGCAGGGTCGGAAAAAACAGAGGGAGTGGCTGCTGGATTTGGCACTAGCAGGCTTGGCCTTGGTCTCACTGGTAATGTACAATGTATATTTGGGGTAGAAAGAGACAAATTAGGCCAATTAGTAGTGAGGTGGTGCCTGCTCTGTGGAGCACCCTTGAGTCGCGAGATTCCAGGGTCAACTGAGAAGTAGCAGAGGTGTGACGAAGACACAGCCTCACACCCTACTCCACAGCCTGGGCCTTTCAGAGTTGACCTCTTCAGAAGGCTCTCCCAGGCACAGACAACCCCATCCGCAAGCCCCAGCATGCTGCCAACTCTACACTGGACATCTAGGGGTAGCGCGGGGTGTGGTGTCCACGCCAGACTAAAGTCCAGGTCAGAGGGGCTCAGCCTGAGGCTGAAAGGCGGTGGATGGATCACTAGGTTAGTGGCGGGTATCTCTTGGGAGGGAATCACAGGGAATTTTTACTTCTTCTCAGTTATCTTCTGCATTTTAAAAACTTCTGCCATAAGTATGCATTTCTGTAAACAAAACCTTATTAGAGTGGAAGCTTAGTGGGACAGCTTTGCAAAAGGATCCTGCCTGACTCTTGACCCACCTGTGTGCCTAAATGCACGTGAAGTTGGGGGCTTTGTCAGCAGTGGTGACCTCCTGAAACTATTTACAACCTGTAAACGGTGCGTGCTCCTCCACAGGAGACTTCAGTTCTGTGATTCTCAGGTTCTTCATCTGTGGAGAAAAAGGGCAGATATGTTCTACAGATGTCCACAATTCCCCGTGGAGAATGTACCTCTGGGCACGAACATGTGCTGGAGTGCGATGATGCTGGTGTCTGCCCCTCACGGCTCAATCTCAAACACTCCAAGCAGAGCTACCTATTTTATATTTTTCTTCCCTTCTGAAGACATTGGCTGGCACTTGGCCTTGGTCCAGGGTGTACGCCTTCTTCAGGACGGGGCTTTGAGAGGGTCCACACGCCCCTCCTTCCCAGCCACACACCGTTTCCTTGAAGGAAGCGTGTAGAAGCTCCCCGTCTCCTGCTTTGCCAGCGAAGCAGCTGCTTCGTCCTCTTCTGTAACCTGGGCTCTCCCATCTGTCTTCAGTTTTTCATGTGCTCACAGCTGGCTAGAAACCTGCCAGGGGCGTTTTTGAGTAGCTTGCCCCGGTAGATTAGTTAAGAGCCTGTAGGTCTCGAAGGGATTTTTGGAAAAGACCCAGCAGAGTCTCCTAGAATCCGAGGTGGCTGTGGCTGGAGCCAGGTGAGCCACAGGTTAGGGGCGTCTGGGCCTCATCCTGTGTGAGGTGGATGTGCTACTGCTCTTCTCTGCCTCGGGCCCTCATCTGTGAAATGGGGGTACAGTGAGGACTCCCCTCCCAAGGTTGTCATGAGGCTCACAGCAGGGAGCACTGTGTGTGTGTGTGTGTGTGTGTGTGTGTGTGTGAGTGTGTGTGATTGTAGCCGCCGGGCTTCGCTTTTCTCCACTAACTCCTTCTTTAGGGGAAGCAAGGAAAGGCATGGGAGGCTGGGAGGGAGAAGACTAAGAAAACTTGGCAGACAGAGGTCCTTGGGAAGGGTTTCTGCCACTCATGCATGGGTGGCCTGGGATCCAAACTTGGGGGTTTATACTAGGGCGTGTGAGCAAGGGGCTGCAGCCAGGACAGAGCATTTACCGACCATGCACAGGTCTGGACAGAGCAGGAAGACACCAAGGCTCTGCTTCCTCCCAGCTGTCAAGGTCCGAGGCAATAGGTTACCCCTTCTGAGTCCCTGAGAAATTGGGAGCTGCTAGTCCAAGGGCGCAAAGTTTCAGTTACGCCAGATGAGCAAGTTCTGGAGCTCTGCTGAGTAATATGGTGCCTGTAGTTAACAATACTGCATCGTGTGCTTAAAATTTACTAAGAGGATGGTTCCTTTCTTAAGAGTTTTTACCATACACACAAATGATGATGATAATAGGAATAATAATAAATAAAGGAATGAATGGGTCGGGAGGAAACCTTTGGAGTGACAGATATGTTTACGGTGTAGATTGTGGTGATGGTTTCATGGGTGTAATCTGTCTCCATACTCACGAAGTTGCATATATATTAATTATGTACAGCTTTCCATATGTCAATGATACCTTCATAAAGTGGTTTAAAAAAATAAAATAGGGGAGAATATAGTCACTCCAAGTACTGAGCACATTGCCTGTCACAGTAAGTAAGCAAATAAATGTAATTATGGTTTAACCTTAGCTCAGGACTGAGAGTGGGTGCTTGGCAGGTGGTGTTTGTGGCCAGCTGCTCCACCGTGGCTCAGCACTGCTTCTGTGAAGCACAAGGGCTGCCCAAACACAGAGACCAGCTCCAGGTGCAGCTCCTGATGGGGGAGGCGGGCTGGTCACAGACACCTTGCTTTGGTTACTTGCTATTCCCTGCCCCGCACACCCTTTCACTGTCCCAGTCCTTAACCTTTAGCTCCTGTAAGAAGCGGGGTTTGCAGATTCCTGAAGACATTTTGCAGTGTGCAGACCTGTTTTGCCTTTGTTCCCCATCCTTGGGTCTGGAGATAAAGGCGGGAAAAAGTACTCTATGAAAGCAACAATCATAAACACCAGGCACGCTCACCGTCAGATGCCTCAGACTTCAAAGAAATGGCAAAACTAAGCATATCACTTTATACACGGCCCTCTTTAAGTACACATATATGTACATAAAATGAAACTGTACTGAAAATAAATCTTATTACTGAAGGTTTGCTTTCCAGAAGACACTTTGCTGTAAAAGTCCCTAAGAAAATGTATTTTTTAAAGGACCCAGAATGGGGTGAATGTGTAAATGCAAAGTATGTTCCACGGGTAAAGACCTTTTTCTTAACGACGGAAGGTGAAGTGAGCAGGCTGTGCAATTTGGATTCCAGCTGCATCTCCATCACTACCCTCGGGAGTGTGCTGGAAGGAGTGGGCTGGCTTGCTGGGATGAGCTTATAGACTTTGGCCCCCACTGGGAGGATGGTAGGCATCCCTGCTGCTCTGGGTTCATCAGGACCCAAAGTGGGTGAGGAGGGGATTGGGTGGGAGGTGAGCGAGGGCACAGTTTTGCCCAGAGCTGTCTTGGTGGCCTGTGTTAGAGGGGGAACAGAAGGCCAGAGCAGGCCTGGGTGAACCCGAGGTGCCGGCTGAATGTCTTGAGCTGGGGCAGCAGTTGCCTTTTCCTGGTGCCTGGTCTTCCCCTCAGCGCCCCCTGCTGGTCATTTTCTGGTCCGGTGACCTCCCGCCAAACCAACACCTGTAGCAGCTGTTCAAGGAAACAACTGCGTCCTTCCTCGCGGAGGCTCTCCACCCCACACCCCGGTCTGGCCGGCCCAGCACAGCCCCTTGGTCCTCCTGCTGGCTTCGTTGTTCCCCTGAATGGTCCCTGTCATAGCACTCGTCACACCACACTGTCATTTTCTGTCTCTCTGTCTGTCCTTGTCTGGATACAGTTTATTCATTCTAGATTGTTATGGGTTAACCCAGCACTCTTAGAACTGGGTGGAAATCTTCCTGGGAGGTGGTGCTCCAGTACGCGATTATAAAACTCACAGTAGCACATGCAGAAAGTGAACAAGGAACTTCCTTAGCCTAAGGAAGACAAGGGTTGGATTCAGGCAACACCCACTTTGATGCCCAGTCCTTTAGCCAGAGGCCCTTCTGTCCTCAATATGCACCCGATCTAGCTGTTCTCGCGTGTCCTACTAAAAACCCCAAGGACAAACTGGAAGCCCACTGGGTTCCCTCGGACCATCCTCTTCTGATCTCTGGTCCTGTTCATTTCCCCATATCCACATGTCTGCATCCCCTTCTGGTGTCTTCTTCTCCTTGATTAGTCCTGGATCTCCCCATTTTACTGGGAGAATAACTGCCCAGACTTTCACTCACCGCGGGATCTTCATATTCCTCATACCCTCAAAGTGGTAAGCAAGTAGCAGAACTTGGGATCCTCTCTCCTCCTTCCTTCCTACTCATATTTCGCAAGATCTAAATCATGCACTCAGGCCTCAGGCAGACCGTCTGGATACTTGTCACTGTGGCTTGACCTATACAGCCCATCTCATCGTTTCTGCCGTCCCTCCTCTCTCCCCAAATTGCTGCTCCTAGGCTCTCCCCGCAATGCGCCCCCTGTCGGCCATCCCACCCCACCTGCCCAGCAGTCACCCAGTCTCCTCTACCGCCTGTACGTGGTCCCCTGGCGCGATCTTGTCCTGGCGTCTGCTTGGATCCGTGCAGCCTTTCCGAGCTGGTCTCTGCAGGGCCTCGCTCCCCTGCATCCTCCTCACAGGGGCCCAGGGCTCTCTCTAAACTCTGGGGCCTCCCAACCCTCTATCAGGGCTGCCCCCCTGTTCCCACCAGCAGCTCAGCCCCAGTCCTCAGGGGACCTGTGGTCCTGTCCACACAGTGGTCTCCCGGGCCTGCCTTGTGAGGCAGCCTCGCTGGCTGGACCCCTGGGTCGCTTCCCTTCCTCATCAAACTTCCTCCCCCTGCAGCTGCCCGCTCCTACCCCGGCATCCCATACAGGTATGCTCGTCTGTGGCTGGCTCCGACACTTCCACTCTGGGGAGGCGAACATGAATTATTCTCTGTCTCCCCCATCAGCCAGCACCTTGAGAACAGAGATTCTGCATTTGTGTGTTTATTTATTTAGGCCGGGCCGTGCGGCATGCGGGATCTTAGTTCCCCCACCAAGGACTGAACCTGCCCCCCTGCAGTGGAAGCGCTGAGGCTTAACCACTGGACCACCAGGGAAGTCCCAGAGATTCTGCCTTTAAACTCTATATCCACCCAGTTTCTGTGTCCTGTGTTCCTGAGCGGCACGTACTTGTAGAAGGGAGGAAAGATGTGTGGACTCTCTTTTCTAGTTGTTGGCTGAGTATGTAATGTCCCCCCTGGGTCATCTAAGGGCCGAGACCAAGTACTCTGTTCCTGCTGTGACCCGTGCTTCTTCTACAACATACTGCACAAGGTAAGTACCTCAAAGTCCTGGCTGAACAGCTAATAGGGAGATAGGTCTCACCCTTGCTTCTCCACCTGCATCTTACAGAGGTGGAAAGTAGGAGCTGCAGCCCAGCAAGCCAGGGCCCCAGGCATTCCTGAAACTGCAAAGTCACCTGTGTTGATTCCAGCCAGCTTTTAGTAAGTAAATCCATGACTCTTGTCAGAAGAGATGTCTGAAGATATGTACCTTCTACAGAATTCACATTTAGTGAGGGGCATGTGAAAAGGTGTACACAATTTTAATCTTTTTATTTTACTGATAGTACATCTTAATGATTGAAAAATAGAAATTCCTGTAAATAAAAAGAAAACCAGAAAGTACTCGTGCTTTACACACCTAGTGTTCACGATCTGATGGGCCTGCTTCGCTCTGCCCTCTCTTGTCTATCTGAGCCTCCACGATGGACAGGACTCACCTGGCGCAAGTGATGCGGGGTCGAGCTGGACTGTTGGTTTTCTGCTCCGCCTCTGCTTCCTCTCCGCATCCGGGACTCTAAAGAAGATGAATGAAATGTCTGCTCTGGTTGCTGACTGTTTCATCTCCAACTTAACCTCAGCCTGTGGTTGTGGAGGGCCTCAGAAGTCAGGAAGGTCTGCCGCCGCCAACATGAGGAGGGTGGGGCTGGACCCAGGTTCCAGCACAGCCCTGACATGCAGTGCGCTCAGTGGGACGTGTTGGCATGTATGCAAGGCTGTGGCGCTGCCAGCCCCCATATGCTGCCTTATTGAGGGCTGGTGGTGCCCTTCAGGACTGACTGCATCCTTCATCCTATTTGAGTGGGCAGTAGTAGATAATAAAATCTCAGAATATCCCTTGACCCCTGACCATCCAAGCAGGCATCTGTGGTCCTTCAGCTCAGGCCTGCCTGGGCCCTGTCAAGCCCCTGTGGCCAATCATTGAGCTGACCTTGCTGCTGGGCAATTGAACAGCTACCTGGTCAGGGTAGACAGCCCCTTGGGATGTTTCAGTTCCCTACATCCATGTGATTGAGAAAAGGGCCTCCTCCCTCATAGCTTCCTAGCCTTCCGAGAGGAAATAACCCTCCAGACATTGAGTGTGGCCCTGGCCACAACCAGCATACAGCAGACCGCGGCCCTGCAATCCTCTGGCCTTCGGGTTGTTGCAAACCTTTGACATTCATACTCATTAAAAATCAAAGGTATGGGAGCAAGTGGCTACCCAACCGGTGTTCTCACACTGAGGCCACGTGGTTTCCAGGAGCCATGTGCATCTCGGGCCCAGTCCCTGTGGCCTCTGGAAAGCCAGCCAACTGTGGGTTCCATGGTATAGAATAATCCTTGAGACAATGCTCCATTGAGTAACAGTTCCCTTACCACCTACCATTTGGTTTTTGGTCTCTGTAAAGTAGAGAACAGAAACTGGAAAATGAACAAATGTGTTCTGTGGAGCTGGGTGATTCATACAGACAGAGGGCAGGTGTGACTTCTGGGCTTCCAGCTCCCAGGGACACGAATGAAGTCTGTGTGCCTTTTGAGGTACACAGGCAATCAGGGCCAGCCCCTGATGTGAGGTGCCGATGCCCAAAGCAAGAACCTTGAGTTTACCACCAACAGCAAAGTTGCTATTTTAGCAAGTGGAAGAGCTTCCTGCCATTAAGGGAAGACAGCAAGAGCCCTGGATGGGTGACCACAGCCCATGACCTTAACTGAACCTCTTCCTTTCTGGTAAAATGGACATTGAGTAGGTGTCAGCCTGGAGTTGCTCCAGGAAGCCCTGGATGGAGTGAGAGAGACTGTTCCTGTGAATGGGGCCACCCAAAGGCATTTAGCAGGACAAAGGATTGGAGAGAGACCAGATCACACTGCAAAAGAATGAGCTCCCGAAACTGCCAGGTCCAAATCCACTCTTAAACCTGTCTCTTACCATTATTAATTTATTTCTATCATTTAAAAATATTGGGGACTTCCCTGGTGGTCCAGTGGTAAAGAATCTGCCTTACAATGCAGGGGATGTGGGTTTGATCCCTGGTCAGGGAACTAAGATCCCACATGCCGCGGGGCAACTAAGCCTGCGTGCCACAACTACTGAACTCACCTGCCTCAACTAGAGCCTGCTTGCCACGAACTACAGAGCCCACGCACTCTGGAGCCTGCACGTCACAACTAGAGAAGAGAAAACCCACTGCCACAACTAGAGAGAAGCCCGCAACAAAGACCCAACACAGCCAAAAGTAAATAAATAATAAATAAATTGTTAAAAAAATATATTGATTTATTTTACTTTAGTAAGTGTGTCCAGTCCCTTGGAATCAAAAGTTCATAGCTGACACATCAGAACCAATAACCCCTGAGACTCCCTTGGGTGTCCTACTGGGTGGGGCATGGCTGGGGGAGATGAAGACACTGAATGTGGTCAGATCTTAGGGGAGCTGCCAATTGCTCTGTCTGTGTTCCTCCCCTGTCTCAGGAGAGTGAAGTCTCAGAACAATGAGAGGAGAAGCAGCGTGGGGAAGAGGTCCTTTGATGGCAAATTGTTCTCTTTGTATTTTCCATAGTTACGTTCCATTTTGTTAATGTGTTTTTACTAGGAAGTTGCCCATTTGCTCTAGATTTCTAGTGCGATGCAATAGGTTTCTATTTCACTTTTATTTTTTCCTCTCGTTCTAGTTTTCTACAGAATTGTCACAATTAATGAACAAATATTGATATCTTATTATTAACTGAAATCCATAATTTCATTTGGGTTTCCTTCATTCTAACTTTTTCTCTTCCAGGATGCCATCCAGGGTATCATGTGACATTTAGGCATCATGTCTGTTTAGGCTCTTCGGCTTTAGCAGTTTCTCAGACTCTGCTTTTTTCTATGACCTTGACATTGGTGAGGGGGACTGGTCAGTATTTTGTAGACTGT
This sequence comes from Hyperoodon ampullatus, assembly GCF_949752795.1. Lineage (NCBI taxonomy): Eukaryota > Metazoa > Chordata > Mammalia > Artiodactyla > Ziphiidae > Hyperoodon > Hyperoodon ampullatus. The sequence continues at coordinate 89,464,107 of NC_136926.1, forward strand.
CCCGCATTGGGATTTACTTGGTGTTTTTCTCATGATTAGGTATGAGTTATGGGTTTTGAGTAAGTAGATCACAGAGGTAAAGTGCTTTCTTTTTTTTAAAATTTTATTTATTTTTGGCTGTGTTGGGTCTTCATTGCTGCACGCGGGCTTCTCATTGTGGTGGCTTCTCTTGTAGTGGAGCACGGGCTCTAGTCATGTGGGCTCAGTAGTTGTGGCATGCGGGCTCAGTAGTTGTGGCTCGCAGGCTCTAGAGCACAGGCTCAGTAGTTGTGGCGCATGGGCTTAGTTGCTCCGCTGCATGTGGGATCTTCCCAGACCTGGGCTCGAACCCATGTCCCAGGCACTGGCAGGCAGATTCTTAACCACTGCGCCACCAGGAAAACCTGGTAAAGTGCTTTCTCATCACTTTATATCAAGGCGACAGGTTCTCAAGGCAACTTATCATTGTTAATATTAACTTTGGTCACCTGGCTAGGTAGTATTTGTCACATTTCCCCATAATGAAATTAATTTTTTTCCCATTTCCATACTGTGTGCATTCTTTAGGAGGAAGTCACTTTGGGAACCAGCAACTATGGAGACAGGAGTTAGCTCCACCTCCACACTCCATGGCTGGCTGAGTGTCTACATCAATTATTTGGCATTCTTCTACATAGGAGACTTGTATTCAGCCCCATTCACAAAACAAACAAACAAACAAACATACAAATAAAAAAACACAAAAACTCTATGCAGTTACTTATTTTTACCAGCATGGACACCTGTGGATAGTTTTTTTGTTTGTTTGTTTAGAATTTGTGTTATAATCCAGCAGTACAGATTTGGTTGCTAAGTTCATTCCCACTTTGGCTACTGAGAGCTCTTTCCATTGGCTCCTCTTTTCCTTTGACATAATTCCATCCTGTGGATTTTTTTTTCTTGGTACTTCCTTACTTTCTGATATAAGATTCAAGATTCTCCTGGCTCATATATTTACTGTGTCAGTCTTAGTGTCAGCCATTTTTTCAAAGAACTCTGGTTCCTTTTACTAGAGAATGGTATTAAAAAGTTACAGGGGGCTTCCCTGGTGGCGCAGTGGTTAGGAACCCGCCTGCCGGTGCAGGGGACACGGGTTCGAGCCCTGATCCGGGAGGATCCCACATGCCATGGAGCAACTAAGCCCGTGAGCCACAACTACTGAGCCCGTGAGCCACAACTACTGAGCTTGTGCGCCTGGAGCCTGTGCCCCGCAACAAGAGAGGCCACCGCAATGAGAAGCCCGAGCACTGCAACGAAGAGTAGCCCCCGCCGCAACTAGAGAGAAAAGCACGTACGAAGACCCAATGTAGCCAAAAATAAATAGATAAATAAATAAATTTATAAAAAAAAAAGTTAATATAGGGGCTTCCCTGGTGGCACAGTGGTTGAGGGTCCACCTGCCGATGCGTGGGATGTGGGTTCATGCCCCGGTCCGGGAGGATCCCGCGTGCCACGGAGCGGCTGGGCCCGTGGGCTGTGGCCGCTTGGCCTGCGCGTCCGGAGCCTGTGCTCTGCAGCGGGGAGCGGGGGGTGGGGGTGCACGGCAGTGGGAGGCCCGTGTACCGCAAAAAAAAAAAAAAGTTACATATAGGAGGTAAAAGTGCTCAGCTGATAATGCAAGGAAAATATATGCGTGTATTCCCACCTCTGTGTATTGTTGGGTCTCAGAGAGGGCTGCTTCACAATGGTGTACTGATTATTTTGAATTAAAGTTACTTAATAAACTGCTGATGCAAGAGGAACACACTCTCTCTCTCCCTGAAAGAAGGAAATAAGTCTCTCATGTGAAAGGTGCAGAAGCCTATATAAACAACCCCTGGTACTTCTTTAAGTTACTGCCCCAAGCCCAAACTTTGTTCAGATTCTTCACGAACTGAATATCCAAAACCTAAGTTTCTTTGACTTGTAAATTCTTCATAAGTTTCTTGGGTGATGAAAAGAAGCCTTACTTTCTGTTAAAGCTGGGGAGGGGTTTGTAAAGCACCTTGGCTTTTAAGGCAAAGGTTTGTTACTAGAACAAAGTATCCCCCATAGAAATGGGCTGAAGCTCAAGATGTCTCTGTCTGCTTCATGTAAGCATCCAGGGCAGGTGGGTGTCAGGGCCCAGGCTCTGTCCCCCCTTGTCCCCCCCAGCAGGGTGGGGTGTCCACGTGGGCATCATGTCCTCCGTCCTAGGATGCAGGCTTGTCAAGGTCCTCACCACCTCCACCATTTCCCCTTGGTAACACGAGACACTGGGTCCCGGTTGCCAGGGGTGGGAAAGCTGGGAGGGGCATGGTAGCTGTGAGCAGGAAAAGGGGAAATGGGATCTGGTGGGCAGCTGCGCGGCTCTGCTGTGAGGGTTGCCCGGAAGCTAGCGCACAGACTCTGGATCCTGTGAAACATGATTACACATCAGCATGAGCTCTTCGATGCTTTGTGGTTCTGGAAATCCTATAGGAGGTGGTTCATAGCAGGTGAAGCTAATGCTCTCGGTGGAGCTGGTGAAGCCAAAGATCCGCAGTTCAGACTGAAGGTGCCGATGTACATACAGGACAAGACCATCTCGTGTGAATGTAGTTCAGGCACGTTTAACATGAATGCACTCATGTTAATGCCTGGCATCTTCTATCTCGTGCCTCCCATCAGGGACCCCCTCCTCAGTTCCTGGGGCTCCTGTAACTCATGTACAGGGGGATGGAGAGTGGGCTCTGTCCAGTCTGAGCCCTGAGTTACCCTGCGTGTGAGTCTGCTCGGGACCGCCGTAACAAATAGCACAGACAGGGCAGCTTAAACAACAGACATCTCCCAGTCCTAGATGCTGTCTGAGATCAAGGTGTCTGCAGGCTGGTTTCTCCTGAGGCCTCTCTACTTGGTGCTTAGACAGCTGTCTTCTCCCCAGGTCCTCACATGGTCTCCCCCTGTGCCTATCTGTGTCCTAGTCTCTTCTTGTAGGACATCAATCCTATTGGATTATGAGCCACCATAGTGACTACATTTTACCTTGATCACCTCTTTAAAAACTCCAACTCCAAATACAGCCACGTCCTGGGGTCCTGGGGGTTAGGGATTCAGCATGTGAATTTGGGGGGACGTGGCTGAGCCTGTACCATCCTCCTTAGGAACCGAGGGTGCCTCGGTCCTTCCTTCCCTCAAGTCACACGAGGTGATGTAATGTCTCAAGGAGAGGCCACTCGTGCAGAGTTTGTGTCCCAGCAGGGGAGCCCTTCTCTGCTCTCTTTGATCAGGCAGTGGCAGTGCCAGTCCCCTCCTGAGGTGAGCAGTTCTGGGGTTTCCTGCTGTGTCTCCTGGCCTGCTGAGGTGCTCACTGTCAGGGAACTCAGGAGCCAGCAGCCTAGTGGGGATGCCGGGGACTCTCAGGGCCTTGGCAGATGTCTCTCCCGGCAGATACCCTAGCGAAAGTGGGGAAACATTTGGGGGATTACAGGTGGGAGAGAGTCACAGTCTCGTTTATGCTTCAGGAAGACCACGTTGGGGTGGGATGTGAGACGCACCGTGGGGGCAGGGAGCTTTGTCAGGCCTGATGGAGGAACCAGGCACAAGATCGGGCTTGGGCCAGGGCTGTGGGTGTAGAGAGGAATCAGTGTGGGGTCTGGCCACAGACTCTGGAGGAGGAGCTGACAGTCACTGGGGTACAAGGAGAGTGGGAGCCTGGGAGACCCCAGTGTTACTGAACCAAACTTGGATCGGCTCTCCCGAGTGCAGTAAAGCCAATCTACTGACACCGGGTGTGGTGAAGGAAAGTGCAGCTTTAGTTGTAAAAGCGCCAATACAAGGAGGCCACGTGGCTTGTGCTCTAAAACCCCGAATTCCCTGAAAGTTTTCAGCACAGCAATTTTAAAGGCCAGGTGAAGGAGGGGGGTCGCAGGGTATGTGATCAGCTGGTGCACAATTCTCTGGCTGATGGTGAGGTAACAGGCGGTTAACATTATAAATTCTTAGGCACCAGAAGCTCCAGGGCTACCTGTTCATGATCATCAAGTAGTTAATTCCTTCCACTTGGTGGTGGTTTTAGCCCCTGTAAAACAACTCAGGAAGCGTGCATCAGACACTGTTATCAGATACTTCAGAGAGGACCTACAGCAGAGGATGTGGGGGAGGGCTCTGTCCTGGGAAGGCCCCATAGGGTCCTGCTCGGTTACACCCGGTGCCTGGGCTCAGCAACCTGGGAAGGTGGGGCTGCTCCTGGCTGTGGGGAGCTGCGGGATCCCAGTCCTCTGAGGGCCCTGTTAGCCCCCAAGGTGAGATGGGGGTGCAGTGGCTGGACAGAGGCGTCTGGCCTGGGAGAGGGGTCCAGGCTGGAAATGTCACGGGAATCATCACAGGGAGGGAGAGGAAAGGCCAATGGAGGCAGGTAGGTCACAGCAGACTATGTGCAGGTGACTGCGGTCCTGTTGGAAGCAACTTAGAGCCAGAAAGGAGTGGCCGTCAGGGGCTCAGCTCCATTCTCTTGTTCCTTTGTAAAACCGCTGTGTCAGAGTTTGAGACACCGCCAGGAGACGTCTGGGCCCAGTGCTGCCATGGCTTCATCAAAGGCTCCAGGGGGAACAGAGAACCACTGCAGGCCCTGCCCATGTCCTCACTGGGAATGAATCCCATCAGGGCACCAGGGCTCACAGACTTCAGGGAACCTCTGTCCTCAGGACTGGTCTTCCTCCTTCCTCACACCTGCTGGTCAGAGGCCCAGGAACCCCCAACCTGGCTCCACCCCCAGGGCCTGGATTCAGAGGCCCAGGAACCCCCAACCTGGCTCCACCCCCAGGACCTGGATTCTGGGACAGCTGAGGGGTAAGAAAGACCCTCATGCTCCTTTATCCGCCTGGGGGTGAGAATGTCTAAAAAGCTGCAATTGACTGATTATGGAGGGATGAGTGTTTCCAGCAGTTATGGTGGAAATATGGGGTGTGAGGTTCCTATGTCTGCAGGGTCTTTCCAGTGTGAACATGTGTATGTTTCCCTCAGCCAGTCAGCATCCTCCCAGGAAGCCCAGATCCAGGATTACGAGGGCAGAGGCTCTCCCCTTGCTTATCTGTAACTTCCCGCTCCCACAGCAAGGAGCCTGGCTCCCACCATCTGCCATTTACGTGTGCATTGCTCCTTTCCAGGTTACATGTGCAGAGGTTTCAGAATTGTTAGCTACTACACCCTGGAAAGAACTTCGTAAAATAAAGCCCACTGTTTATATATGGTCTATTTTGCCTTTAGTTTACAGATTCTGTTCATTTCCAAAGTTAACTTAGGTCAGCACCTTTTACCCCATCCTCTACAGTGAGTTTTTTCCATGCATTTCTAATACAGTTAGATTCTGTCACATTGAATATTCCATCCTGCAATATTCCTACACCCTAAATAACTAAATTTGAATAAATTTTGATTGACCCCTTGGGCTATACAAATCTATGGGCTTAGACGAATGCATAGTGACAGGTATCCATCCTAGAGTATCACGTGGGCTACTTCAAACTCCCCACCCCATGATCTGCTCTCATCTATGTAGCTGTGCCTTTCCCAAAATGGGATCATACTGTGTGCAGCCTCCTCAGACTGGATTCTTTCACTTAACAATATATACTGAAGATTTATCCATGTCTTTCCATGGGTCGATGGTTCATTCCTTTTTATTGCTGAGTAGTATTCCACTGCATGTGTATGGGAGGAAAAGCAATGTTCACTCTGTTTTTCTAGGTTCTTGGTTGAGGCCCCCCCGCCCTGTAATAAAAGACAGATTACCAGGAGAAAAGCAGAAGTTTAAAAACATGTATACCTTTTGAATACAGGGGGCATACCAAGAAAAACTGAGTCACTCCCTGAGATGGCCAAAGCCATCCCCTTAAATACCATCACCTTCAGCTAAAAACAGAAGAAAGATGCTGAGGAAGGGGAGAAGCCAGTTATGGCAGGTTATCATGCAAAGCACAGTAAACAAAGGTATGGTTGTTTGCAGATTTAAGTCAGGACTTCTCCATTGATAAGAGTTACTTGAGATTTCATTATCCTTCTATTTCTGGTACAAAGAGGGACATACCCTTATAAATGGAGACTGCTCTATTGTAAATGGCCTTCACAAAAGGACAATCTCTACTCAGTTTTTTTCTTTCTTTTTTTCAATCAGACTGAAATAATCCTTATGACAGAGAGGCACAGTTTGGGGTGGCATATTCCACTCACCTTGACATGGATGTACTCCACTTTGCTTATGCATTCATCTATTGAAGGATATCTTGATTTCTTCAGGTTTTTAGCCATTATGAATAGTGCTGCTGTGCATAATTGCATCCTTGTTTGAATTTGGACATAGATTTTCAAAGCAGTTGCCTAAATACTGGAAGCATGATTGTTGGATCCCAAGGTGAGACTTGTTTAGCTTTGGAAAATAAAACTGCCAAACTGTCTTACAAAGTGGCTGTACATGCATCCCCCCAGCTATGAGGGATAGTTTCTGTTGTTCTTCACCCTCCAGCAATTGATATGGTCATATTTTTGGAGTTTAGCAATCCTAATAGGTGTGCTGTGATATCTCATGATTTTAATTTGTAATTCCCTAATAGTATATGATATTTTTGTATGATTTTTACTATCTGTATATCTTTTTTGGCCAGGTGTCTTGTTCAAATCCTAACCCATTTTTTAAAAATGGGATTGTTTTAGAACTCTTTGCCTGTTTTTAGTCCAAATTCTTTATCGGATATGTGGTTTACAAATATTTTTCTCCCAGTTTGTGGCTTGTCTTTTGACTTTCTGAATAAGGTCTTTCAGAGTAGAAATCTTTAGTTTTTATAAAGTCCACGACAGTTTTTTCTTTTGTGGATTGGCTGTTTGTGTGTTAAAACTCAAAGCTCATGATCTACAGACCAAACCCAAGGTCATGTAGATTTTCTTCTGTGTTTCTATGTAATTTTGATAGCTTTGCATTTTAAATGTCTGATAATAAATTTGCATGAATTTGGTGTAAGTTTTAAAGTTTGTGTCTACAGTCATTTCATTTCATACAGTTTCCAGTTAATTGTTCCTTAACTATTTTGGAGAAGTCATGGGATACTTGACTGTATTTCAGTTTGAATTTCCACATTTTAGTGAATGCTGCAGAAGTGCCCTCAGGGGGCGGGGCCTCCACTGAACTGGGAGGTGGCTTGGTCTGCACGTTCCCATTGGCTGGCAGGGAACGCGAGCCCGCCCCGCTGACCCTCCGCGGGAAGGCGCATTCTGCCTGCGGACTTGGCGCCGCGCGCAGCTGACGGGAGCCTCGCCTCCTCAGGACCCGCTGGGGCTTTGGCTTCTGGGACACGCGGGGCCGAGTCCACGCTGACGGCCAGGCTTCGGGACAAGCCGGGGTCGAGTCCACAGTAACAGAAGCCGGGTCTCCTCAGGACCCGCTGGGGCTTTGGCTTTGGGACACTGTGGGGTGCAGTTCATGCTGACAGGAGCCTGGTCGCCTCAGGACCTGCCGGGAGGTGATGCCGCTGAAGGAGAAGGTGAGGAAAAGTGGGGAGAAGGTTCCTGTGCGTGGCTGACCGCTGAGGGTGTCTGTCTTCAGAGGACCCAGGAGGGGAAGGGCTTGATGTGGAAAACTGGGTTTTTGGCCACTTCTGTGTGTGGTGTAGACAGAGTTCGGTGTTCTTTGGCAAGTGGCGTCTGGTTTTCCCAGCACCGTTCACTGAGGGGACTGTCCTTTCCCTAGTGTATGTTCTTGGCTCCTTTCTTGTGAATTAACTGACCACATACCTGTGGGTTGATTCCTGGGCTCTCTGCTCTGTTCCTCTGGTCCACGTGCCTGTTTTTGTGCCAATTCCCCACTTTTTGGTGATTGTAGCTTTGTAATGAAGTGTGAAGTCAGGGAGCAAGATGCCTCCAGCCTGTTCTGCTTTCTCAAAATCCCTTTGGCTATTCAGGGTCATTTGTGTTTCCACACAAATGTTAAGAATGTTTGTTCCGTTTCTGTGAAAAATGCCATTGGAGTTTTGAGCAGGCTTGCTTTGAATTTGAACATTGTTTTGGGTAGAATGGACATTTTAACGGTATTCTTTGCATCCAATAAATGATAGCTTTCCATTTATTTGTGTCTGTTCGTTCCTTTCGTCAGTGTTTTACATTTTTCAGTGTGCTTTCACATCCTTGGTTAATTTTTCTTTAATACATCTTTATTGGAGTATAATTGCTTCACTGTACTGTGTTAGTTTCTGTCATACACCAAAGTGAACCAGCCATATGCATACACATGTCCCCATATACCCTCCCTCTGGAGCCTCCCTCCCACCCTCCCTATCCCACCTTCCACTTCCCACCCCTCTAGGTCATCCAAAATCACCGAGCTGATCTCCCTGTGCTATGTGGCTGCTTCCCCCAGCTATCTATTTTACATTCGGTAGTGTATATAGGTCGATGCTACTCTCACATCACCCCAGCTTCTCCCTCCCACCCCATGTCCTCAAGTCCATTCTCTATGTCTGCGTCTTTATTCCTGTCCTGCCCCTAGGTTCTTCAGAACCATTTTTTTTCTTTTCTTTTCTTTTTCTTTTTTTGAGGTACGCGGGCCTCCCACTGTTGTGGCCTCTCCCGTTGCGGAGCACAGGCTCCGGACGCGCAGGCTCAGCGGCCATGGCTCCCGGGCCCAGCCGCTCCGTGGCATGAGGGATCTTTCTGGACCGGGGCACGAACCCGTGTCCCCTGCATTGGCAGGCGGACTCTCAACCACTGCGCCACCAGGGAAGCCCTTTTCTGTTTTTATTTTAGATTCCATATATATGCGTTAGCGTACGGTATTTGTTTTTCTCTTTCTGACTCACTTCACTCTGTAGGACGGATTCTAGGTCCATCCACCTTACTACAAATAAGTCATTTTTGTTTCTTTTTATGGCTGAGTAATATTCCATTGTATATATGTGCCACATCTTCTTTATCCATTTGTCTGTCGATGGACACTTAGGTTGCCTCCATGTCCTGGCTATTGTAAATAGAGCTGTAGTGAATATTGTAATACATGACTCTTTTTGAATTATGGTTTTCTCAGGGTATATGCCCAGTAGTGGGATTGCTGGGTCATATGGTAGTTCTATTTGTAGTTTTTTAAGGAACCTCCATACTGTTCGCCATAGTGGCTGTGCAAATTCACATTCCCACCAGCAGTGCAAGAGTGTTCCCTTTTCTCCACATCCTCTGCAGCATTTACTGTTTCTAGATTTTTTGATGATGGCCATTCTGACTGGTGTGAGGTGATATCTCATTGTAGTTTTGATTTGCATTTCTCTAATCATTAATGATGTTGAGCATTGTTTCATGTGTTTGTTGGCAATCTGTATATCTTCTTTGGAGAAATGTCTATTTAGGTCTTCTGCCCATTTTTGGATTGGGTTGTTTGTTTTTTTGTTATTGAGCTGCATGAGCTGTTTGTATATTTTGGAGATTAATCCTTTGTCTGTTGTTTCATTTGCAAATATTTTCTCCCATTCTGAGGGTTGTCTTTTTGTCTTGTTCATGGTTTCCTTTGAGGTGCAAAAGCTTTGAAGTTTCATTAGGTCCCATTTGTTTGTTTTTGTTTTTATTTCCATTTCTCTAGGCGGTGGGTCAGAAAGGATCTTGATGTGATTTATGTCATAGAGTGTTCTGCCTATGTTTTTCCCCTAAGAGTTTGATAGTGTCTGGCCTTAACATTTAGGTCTTTAGTCCATTTTGAGCTTATTTTTGTGTATGGTGTTAGGGAGTGATCTAATCTCCTACTTTTACATGTACCTGTCCAGTTTTCCCAGCACCACTTATTGAAGAGGCTGTCCTTTCTCCACTGTACATTCCTGCCACTTTATCAAAGATAAGGTGACCATATGTGCGTGGGTTTGTTATTATAGGTCTTTTCCTTCTCTTGTGTTTCTTGCCTAGAGAAGATCCTTTAGCATTTGTTGTAAAGCTGGTTTGGTGGTGCTGAACTCTCTCAACTTTTGCTTGTCTGTGAAGGTTTTAATTTCTCCATCCAATCTGAATGAGATCCTTGCTGGGTAGAGTAATCTTGGTTGTAGGTTGTTCTCCTTCATCACTTTAAATATGTCCTGCCAGTCCCTTCTGGCTTGCAGAGTTTCTGCTGAAAGATCAGCTGTTAACCTTATGGGGATTCCCTTGTGTGTTATTTGTTGTTTTTCCCTTGCTGCTTTTAATATGTTTTCTTCGCATTTAATTTTTGACAGTTTGATTAATATGTATCTTGGCATGTTTCTCCTTGGATTTATCCTGTATGGTACTCTATGTGCTTCCTGGACTTGATTAACTATTTCCTTCCCTATATTAGGGAAGTTTTCAACTATAATCTCTTCAAATATTTTCTCAGTCCCTTTCTTTTTCTCTTCTTCTTCTGGAACCCCTATAATTCAAATGTTGGTGCGTTTAATGTTGTCTCGGAGGTCTCTGAGACTGTCCTCAGTTCTTTTCATTCTGTTTTCTCTATACTGCTCTGAAGTAGTTATTTCCACTATTTTATCTTCCAGGTCACTTATCCGTTCTTCTGCCTCAGTTATTCTGCTATTGATCCCTTCTAGAGTATTTTTATTTTATTTTATTTTTTTTCTTTTGCGGTATGCAGGTTTCTCACTGCTGTGGCCTCTCCCGCCGCGGAGCACAGGCTCTGGACGCACAGGCTCAGCGGCCATGGCTCACGGGCCCAGCTGTGCCACGGCATGTGGGATCTTCCTGGACCGGGGCACGAACCCGTGTCCCCTGCATCAGCAGGCAGACTCTCAACCACTGTGCCACCAGGGAAGCCCTAGAGTATTTTTAATTTCATTTATTGTGTTGTTCATCGTTGCTTGTTTCATCTTTAGTTCTTCTAGGTCCTTGTTAAATGTTTCTTGCATTTTCTCTATTCTATTTCCAAGATTTTGGATCATCTTTACTATCATTATTCTGAATTCTTTTTCAGGGACACTGCCTATTTCCTCTTCATTTGTTAGGTCTGGTGGGTTTTCATCTTACTCCTTCATCTGCTGTCTGTTTTTCTGTCTTCTCATTTTGCTTATCTTACTGTGTTTGGGGGTCTCCTTTTTGCAGGCTGCAGGTTCGTAGTTCCCGTCGTTTTTGGTGTCTGTCCCCAGTGGCTAAAGTTGGTTCAGTGGGTTGTGTAGGCTTCCTGGTGGAGGGTGCCTGTGTTCTGGTGGATGAGGCTGGATCTTGTCTTTCTGGTGGGCAGGTCCACGTCTGGTGGTGTGTTTTGGGGTGTCTGTGGACTTATTATGATTTTAGGCAGCCTCTCTGCTAATGGGTGGGGTTGTGTTCCTGTCTTGCTAGTTGTTTGGCATAGGGAGTCCAGCACTGTAGCTTGCTGGTCATTGAGATAAGCTGGGTGTTGGTGTTGAGACGGAGATCTCTGGGAGATTTTCGCCGTTGGATATTACGTGGAGCTCGGAGGTCTCTTTTGGACCAGTGTCCTGAAGTTGGCTCTCCCACCTCAGAGGCACAGCACTGACTCCTGGCTGCAGCACCAAGAGCCTTTCATCCACACGGCTCAGAATAAAAGGGAGAAAAAGTAGAAAGAAAGAAAGAAAGAAAGAAAGAAAGAAAGAAAGAAAGAAAGACAGGATAAAAGAAAATAAAGTAAGGTCAAATAAAAAAGTTATTAAAATAAAGAAATATTAAGAAAAAAAATTTTAAGTAAAAAAAAACAAAAACCAAAAAAAAAGGAAGGATAGAACCCTAGGACAAATGGTGAAAGCAAAGGTATACAGACAAAATCTCACAGAGAAGCATACACGTACACACTCACAAAAAGAGGAAAAGGGGAAAAAAATCATAAATCTTGCTCTCAAAGTCCACCTCCTCAATTTGGGATGATTCATTGTCTCTTCAGGTATTCCACAGATGCAGGTACATCAAGTTGATTGCGGAGCTTTAATCCGCTGCTCCTGAGGCTGCTGGGAGAGATTCCCCTTTCTCTTCTTTGTTCGCACAGCTCCCGGGGCTCAGCTTTGGACTCGGCCCCGCCTCTGCGTGTAGGTCGCCGGAGGACGTCTGTTCTTCGCTGAGACAGGACGGGGTTAAAGGAGCCGCTGATTCGGGGGCTCTGGCTCCCTCAGGCCGCGGGGGAGGGAGGGGCACGGAGGCGGGGCGAGTGTGCGTCGGCGGAGGCCGGCGTGACGTTGCGTCAGCACGAGGCGTGCCCGTGCGTTCTCCCGGGGATGTTGTCTGTGGAGCCCGGGACCGTGGCAGTGGCGGGCAGCGCAGGCTCCCGGGAGGGGAGGTGTGGAGAGTGACCTGCGCTCGCACACAGGCTTCTTGGTGGCGGCGGCAGCAGCCCCAGCGTCCCACGCCCGTCTCTGGGGTCCGCGCTTTCAGCCGCGCCTCGCGCCCGTCTCTGGAGCCTCCTTGAAGCAGCGCCCTGAATCCCCTCTCCTCACGCACCAGGAAACAAAGAGGGAAGGAAAAGTCTCTTGCCTCTTTGGCAGCTCCAGACTTTTCCCCGGACTCCCTCCCGGCCGGCCGTGGCGCACTAACTCCCTTCAGGCTGTGTTCACGCCGCCAGCGCTCTGACTGAAGCCCGAGCCTCAGCTCCCAGCCCCGCCCGCCACGGCGGGTGAGGAGACGAGCCTCTCGGGCTGGTGAGTGGCGGTCGGCACCGGTCCTCTGTGCGGGAATCTCTCTGCTTTGCCCTCCGTACCCCTGTGGCTGCGGTCTCCTCCGCGGCTCCGAAGCTTTCCCCCTCCGCCACCCGCAGTCTCCGCCCGCGAAGGGGCTCCTAGTGTGTGGAAACCGTTTCTCCTTCACGGCTCCCTCCCACTGGTGCAGGTCCCGGCCCTATCCTTTTGTCTCTGTTTATTCTGTTTTCTTTTGCCCTACCCAGGGACGTGGGGAGTTTCTTTCTTTTCTTTTTTCTTTTTTCCGGTACACGGGCCTCTCACTGTTGTGGCCTCTCCCGTTGCGGAGCACAGGCTCCGGACGCGCAGGCTCAGCGGCCATGGCTCACGGGCCCAGCCGCTCAGCGCCATGTGGGATCTTCCCGGACCGGGGCACGAACCCGTGTCCCCTGCATCGGCAGGCGGACTCTCAGCCGCTGCGCCACCAGGGAAGCCCCGTGGGGAGTTTCTCGCCTTTTGGGAGGTCTGAGGTCTTGTGCCAGCGTTCAGTAGGTGTTCTGTAGGGGTGGTTCCCTGTGTAGCTGTATTTGTGATGTATCTGTGGAGAGGAAGGTGATCTGCGTGTCGTACTCTTCCGCCACCTTCCCGCTCTCCCAAACGTTTTAATAATAGTAATTTTTCTGACGCATGAGCGTGGAATATTGTTTTCTATTGTGTCTTCAGTTTCTTTACAAGTGCTTTATAGTTTTCTGAGTATAGGTCTTTCGTGTCCTTGGTTAAATTTATTGCTAAATAGTTCGTTCTTTTGGATGGAATTGTAAATGGGATTGTTTTCTTAATGTTTCTTGCTGGTGGTTCATTATTAGTGTATAGAAACGAAACTGATTTGTGTATATTGAGTGCATATTTTGCAACTTTACTGAATTTATTTTTTAACATATTTTTTGAAGTAATGTGAAAAAGTGCAATACTAAAGTCTCACCGTTTCTACTGCCCCCCAGGTGATCCACAGGACCCACGACATGGTAGCTACTACTATACTCTTCCCACGGTGCCTCTTAATACCATGCGGACTCCTACAAGGGAAATAAGTATCACAACTTTGGTTGAACATGGTCTGGGTAAGACTTGGCCTCTATAAGAAAAATTTGATGTCCGTCTTCTCTGATTTTCTGGCATGATCCTGACATGGTTGTCTAGAAAAGTAATTTACTTTCCAGTAATTTAAAATGTCCAGAAAAGTTGCAATAATGTCAAAAAGTACTCACATTTGCCACTTGACACAAAATGCTCAGTGTGTTTTGCCCAAGGCACCAGCACATAACCCCTAAATGAAGAAATCCTGATGTCCACATTATAATTTAATACCCAGCCCCACTTCAACCTTCACCTACTGTCCGAACGGTATGAAAATGTCTTTTTCCATCCTGATCCAGTTTTCTTTTTCTGGAACCATGACTGAGTTTCTCCCTCATTTGGACAACATTGATGGATTTGAAGCAGACGAGATGAGTATGGGATCTAGGGGGCCTTTTCTGTATGGCTTTTTTCACTAAGAATGTTTTTAACGTTCATTTTTGTAACAAGTATCAGCGCTACACTTTTTTTTTCATTGTCATTAAAAATACAAAACACGACTTTAGCATTTAATTCACTTTATGTATACAGTTTTGTGGTATTAACTACCTTCATTTAGTTGCACAAACAAGTTAACTAACGTGTACCTCCTGTGTGCATGGCAGATACCCAGGAAGTTGAGTAACACCCTGAAACGGCCCAAGACATCACCTTAAATACCGTATTCATCTAAAAGGGGAAAAAAGGAAGGCTATAGTTGTTTCTGTCTACATTCATTTGATTGTATATAGTTTGCAATTGATGTTGTATAACTAGTTGTGGCGAAGTCATGGGATAGGTGGCTTCATTTCAGTTTGAATTTCCAAATTTAGTGGGTTCTGCAGGCTTGTTACAAGGTTTACAAACTTCATATTGGATCAGGACATCCCATGGTGTAGCTGGTATTCATGGTTTGTTCAACAATTAAAGTTCTGTGTGATATGAGTTCATCCGGGAGTGATCCAGGTTAGTTTCTGTTATACATTTGTCCCAGGATGAAAGGACAAGAGAACTAAGACCTAATTTATAAAAGTGCCTTCAAACTAATTGATACTGAAGTATAGTTAACCTACAATGTTGTGTTAATTTCTGCTGCACAGCAAAGTGATTCATACATATGTACATACATATATACATATTTTTCATATTCTTTTCCATTATGGTTCATTACAGGGTATTGAATACAGTTCCCTGTGCTGTACAGGAAGACCTTATGTATCCATCCTATATCTAATAATTTGCATCTACTATACCAAACTCCCAATCCATCCCTCTCCCCTGTCTTCCCCTTGACAACCACAAGTCTGTTTTCTCTATTTGTGAGTCTGTTTTTGTTCTGTAGATAGGTTCATTTGGGTCTCATTTTATAATCCACATATAAGTGATATCATAGGGTATTTGTTGTTCTCTGTCTGACTGACTTCACTTTGTATGATAATCTCTAGGTCCATCCATGTAGCTGCAAATGGCATTATTTCATTCTGTTTTATGGCTGAGTAATATTCCGTTGTATATATGTACCACATCTTCTATATCCGTTCATCTGCTGAGGGACATTCAGGTTGCTTCCATGTCTTGGCTATTGTGAATAGTGCTGCTGTGAATGCTGGGGTGCATGTATCTTTTTGAATTATAGTTCTGTCTGGATATGTGCCCAGGAGTGGGATTGCTGGGTCATACGGTAATTCTAGTTTTAGTTTTTGAGGAACCTCCATACTGTTTTCCATAGTGGCTGCATCAATTTACATTCCCACCAGTAGTGTAGTAGGGTTCCCTTTTCTCCACACCCCTTCCAGCATTTCTTTCTAGACATTTTAACGATGGCCATTCTGACCACTATGAGGTGATAACTCACTGTAGTTTTGATTTGCGTTCTCTAATAATTAGCGATGTGGAGCATCTTTTCATGTGCCTATTGGCTATCTGTATGTCTTTGGAGAAATGTCTGTTTAGACCTTCTTCTTATTTTTTGATTTTTTTTTTCTTTTTTGAGCTGTATGAGCCGTTTGTATATTTTAGAATTAAGACCTTGTTGGTCGCATCATTTGCAGGTATTTTCTCCCAAACAGTTAGCACAGGTAGTGGAACAACTGGATACCCACAGGCAGAAGAGTAAAGTTGGACCCTTACCTCCCCCCACCCCACATACAAAATCAACACAGAATGGACCAAAGGCCTAGGTGCAAGAGCCAAAATTATAAAACTCATAGAAGAAAACATGCGAGTAAATCTTCATGACCTTGGATTTGGTCATGATATCTTAGATCTACCAAAAGCACAAGCAGCAAAAGACAAAATAGATGAATTAGACTTCCTCAAAATGAAAAAGAGTTGTGTATAAAAGGAGCAAGGAATAAGATAATCCACCATCCAAAATGGCACAGGATGTTTGCAAACCATGTATCTGATAAAGGACTGTATGTAGCCCACCGGCCAAGCCCCCGGTGGTCCAGTGGAGTGTCTGTGCGGCCCCTCCCGTCCTCGGTGATCAGGGAATTTCAGGCCCCGCGGCACCCGAGGGGTGGTCACTGGTCATCCTCGGCACCCTCAAGGAGTGAGTGAGGGCTGGATGGTTTTGAGCCCCGATGCACTCCCATTACTGCCCTCAAAGGCTGAAGCCTTCAGCATGCCTCCGGAAGGACACAGAGTATTTGCAAGTCTTTGAGAGCCAAGAGAACAGTCTTCACTTTTCTGAAAAGGGCATCTTACTATCTCACAGCATGACCATTTTCAATCTGGCTCTCGGGGTGCCCTCCCACCTTCTTTATTTCTCTGAGAGTGGCCATGGTGGTTTGGCTGTCCCCAGTCCCCACACCAGGTGACAAGGCCAGTGGGGCCAGATCCTGGTGGTCCTTAGCTTCGTTGGAGATGAACCCAGACTCTCGGCCTGCGATTGAACGGGGATGCCCCTGCTTCTCCCCATCACCGATTCTCATCTCCTCCTCTATTTCTTTTCCTCTTGCTTTTCAGTCTCAGATTTACCTGATGGTCACCACTCACAGCTCCCGCAGAGCCCAGAGATTTCTCCTTGAAGGAAAGGTTCTGGAAAATCAGAGGGAAAAATAAAGGATGCAGCTGATTGCCGCCTTGTGCTGACGCCCAAGAGGGTGAGGAGAGTGAGTGTTTTCTCATTAGACTTTTAAATCCTGCAAGTAATAGATCATTGGGGGTGGGGGGCATCCAGTGTTTTCCTGCTCATTCTAATAATGTCATTCCTGAATTTTTATGTGGTAAGTAATTTATATTATTTATCAGTAATTTGATTATTGATATAATCAAATTATTATCAAATTATCCTGAGGGGGATATCCATTTAAAAAATGTTAGAGGTAACTCCAAGGGATTTACAACAAACAAGGACACAGAACCCGTTCTCCAGACACTGGCTGAGAGATTCCTACCCTGAGCCGCAGTCCCCTGGAGGGCGGAGTGGCCATGACTCTCCTCCCACAGGTGAGCCTACACAGGCACATCCCACATGGGACCACTGCATCGCAGAATCTTCGAGTGGCCAATGGCAGGCAGCTGGCCAGAGATGCGGACAAGAGAAAACTGCCCAGCAGCCTGGGACAACCCCGGGGTGAGGCCTTAGGAAGGGCCAGTGTCAGAGCCTCAGAGATAACCTGAAGAGAGTTCAGGCTGTTAAGGACATCGTCAGAGATGCACTTAGGGCCTTAGTTATGGACAGGATCAGGGCATTATTTAGTGACAGCTTAGACTATAAGGGACAGCATCAGGGCCTGATCCTGTCCCTAACAAAGTCCGTAACCCTATGCCTGACTCAGGCCCTGACAGTGTACCTAACAGAAGGCCCGGACGCCAGTCCTAACCAAGACCCTGACACTGTGCCTAACAAAGGCTCTGATGGTAGTGCTAACCAAGGCCCTGACACTGTCCCTAATTAGTGCCTGAGACTACGGCTAACTCAGACCATGACATGATACCTAACCAAGGCTCTGATGCTAGTCCTAACTCAGGCCCTGACAGTGTCCCTAACTAAGGCCCTGACACTACTCCAAGCTCAGGCCCTGACACGATACTTAATGAAGGCTCTGATGCTCATCCTAACTAACTCTGTGACACTAATCCTAACTAAGGCCTTGACAGTACTCCTAACTAAGCCCCTGACACTGACCCTAACTAAGGCCTTGACACTACTCCTAAATCACGCCCTGACATGTTACCGAACAAAGGCTCTGATGCTAGCTGAAAGTAAGGCTTTGACACTGTTCTTAACTAAGGCCTTGACAATACTACTAACTCAGGCTGTGATACTGTCCCTAACTAAGGCCCTGACAGTGTCCCTAACTAAGGGCCTGACTCTCCTCCTAACTCTGGCCGTGCCATTATACATAAAAAAGGCACTGATGCCCGTCCTAACCTAGGCTCTGACACTGTCCCTCGCTAAGGCCCTGACACTACTTCTAACTCAGGCCCTGTCATTATACCTAACGAAAGCCCTGATGCTAACCCTAAGGCCCTGACAGTGACACTAAGACCTTGACACTATTCCTAACTAAGGGCCTAGCCCTAGCCCTAGCCCCAGCCACAGTCCTAGCCCCAGCCCCAGGCCCAACCCCAGCCCCTGATGCTGATCCTACAGAGGCCCTTATGCTCCTCCTAGGCCTTGCTCTGACACTGTCCTTAACTCAGGCCTTGACACTACTACTAACTCAGGCCCTGTCATTATACCTAACGAAAGCTCTGATGCTAAACCTAACTAAGGCCCTGACAGTGACACTAACTAAGGCCTTGACACTATTCCTAACTAAGGCCCCAGCCCTAGCCTGACTCCTAGGCCCAGCTCCAGCCCTAGCCCAAGCCCCAGCCCCAGCCCTACCCCCAGCCTCAGCCGCAGTCCCAGCCCTAGCCCCAACCCCAGCCCCAACCCCAGCCCCAGCCCCTGATCTGATCCTATAGAGGCCCTTACGATCCTCCTAGGCCTTCCCGTGACAATGTGGTAACTAAGGCCTTGACACTATTTCTAACTAAGGCCCCAGGTCCAGCCCCAGCCGCAGCCCCAGCCCCTGATGCTGACCCTATAGAGGCCTTTATGCTCCTCCTAGGCCTTGCCCCTATTCCTAACTAAGGGCCTAGCCCCAGCCCTAGCCCCAGCCCCAGACCCAGCCCTAGCCCCAGCCCCAGCCCCAGCCCCAGACCCAGCCCCAGCCCCAGCTCCAGCCCCTGATGCTGTTCCTACAGAGGCCCTTATGATCCTCCTAGGCCTTGCTCTGACACTGTCCTTAACTAAGTCCTTGACACTACTAATAACTCAGGACGTAATATTGTACTTAACTAAGGCCCTGACAGTGTCCCTAACTAAGGTCCTGACTCTCCTCCTAACTGTGACTCTGCCATTTTACATAAAAAAGGCTCTGACGCTCGTCCTAACAAGGCCCTCTCGCTGTCCCTCACTAAGGCCCCGTCAGTACTTCTAACTGAGGCTCTGACATTATACCTAACGAAGGCTCTGATGCTAACCCTAATTATGGGCCTGACAGTGATCCTCACAAAGCCCTTGACACTATACGTAACTAAGGGCCTAGACCTAGCCCTTGTCCTAGCCCCAGCCCCAGCCCCAGCCCCAGCCCCAGTCCCAGCCCCAGCCCCAGCCTCAGCCTCAGCCCCAGCCCCAGCCCCAGGCCCAGCCCCAACCCTAGCACTAGACGCAGCCTCAGCCCTAGGCCCAGCCCCATCCCCAGCCCCAGCCCCAGCCTCTGATGCTGAACCTACAGAGGCCCTTATGCTCCTCCTAAGCCTTGCCCTGACAGTGTCTTTAACTAAGGCCTTGACAGTACTACTAACTTAGGCCGTGATACTGTCCCTAAATAAGGCCCTGACAGTGTCCCTATCTAAGGGCCTGACTCTCCTCCTAACTCTGGCCCTGCCGTTATACATAAAAAAGGCTCTGACGCTCGTCCTAACCAAGGCCCTCACACTGTCCCTCACTAAGGCCCTGACACTACTTCTAACTCAGGCCCTGACATTATACCTAACGAAGTCTCTGATGCTAACCCAAATTAAGGCCCAGACACTGACACTAAGGCCTTGACACTATTCCTAACTTAGGGCCTAGTCGTAGTCCTAGCCTTAGCCCCAGCCCCAGCCCCAGCCCTAGCCCCAGCCCCAGCCCTAGCCCCATCACTACCTCCAGCCCCAGCCCTAGCCCCATCACTACCTCCAGCCCCAGCCCTAGCCCCAGCCCCAGCCGCAGCCCCAGAGCCAGCTCCTGCCCCTGCCCCTGAGGCTGATCCTATAGAGGCCCTTATGCTCTTCCTAGGTCTTGCCGTGACACTGTCCCTCACTAATGCCCTGACACTACTTCTAACTCAGGCCCTGACAGTATACCTAAAGAAGGCTCTGATGCTAACCCTAATTAAGACCCTGACACTGACACTAACTAAGGCCTTGACACTGTTCCTAACTAAGGCCCTAGCCCCAGCCCCAGGCCTAGCCCTAGCCCGAACTCGAGCCCCAGCCCCTGACCCACACTGAGCCCCAGCCCCAGCCCCAGCTCCAGCCCCAGCCCTAGCCTTAGCCCCAGCCCCTGATGCTGATCCTACAGAGACCCTTATGCTCCCCCTAGATCTTGCCCTGACCCTGTCCTTAACTAAGGCCTTGACACTACTACTAACTCTGGCTGTGACAATGTCCCTAACTAAGGACCTGACAGTGTCCCTAACTAAGGGCCTGACTCTCCTCCTAACTCTTGCCCTGCCATTATACATAATAAAGGCTCTGACGCTCGTCCTAACCAAGCCCCTGACACTGTCCCTCACTAAGGCCCTGACATTATACCTAACGTAGGCTCTGATGCTAACCCTAACCAAGGCCCTGACAGTGACCCTAACTAAAGGCTTGATACTATTCCTAGCTAAGGGCCTAGCCTTAGCCCCAGCCCCATCCGCAGCCCTATCCTGTGATGCTGATCCTACAGAGGCCCTTTTGCTCCTCGTAGGCCTTGCCCTGACAGTGTCTTCAGCTAAGGCCTTGACAATACTACTAACTTAGGCCGTGATACTGTCCCTAACTAAGGCCCTGACAGTGTACCTAACTAAGGGCCTGACTATCCTCCCAGCTCTGGCCCTGCCATTATACATAAAACAGGCTCTGACTCTCGTCCTAACCAAGGCTCTGAGACTGTCCCTCACTAAGGCCCTGACACGATACCTAATGAAGGCTCTGATGCTAAGACTAACTAAGTCTCTGACACTAATCCTAAGTAAGGCCTTGACACTACTCCTAAATCACGCCCAGACATGTTACCGAACAAAGGCTCTGATGCTAGTTGAAAGTAAGGCTTTGACACTGTTCTTAACTAAGTCCTTGACACTAGTACTAACTCAGGCCGTGATACAGTCCCTAACTAAGGCCCTGACAGTGTTTCTAACTAAGGGCCTGACTCTCCTCTTAACTCTGGCCCTGTGATTATACATAAAAAAGGCTCTGACGCTCGTCCTAACCAAGGCCCTGACACTGTCCCTCGCTAAGGCCCTGACACTACTTCTAACTCAGGCCCTGACATTATACCTAACGAAGACTTTCATGCTAACTCTAAGTAAGGCCCTGATAGTGACCCTATGTAAGGCTTTGACACTATTCCTAACTAAGGTCCTAGGCCTAGCCCTAGCCCTAGACCTAGCCCAAGACCCAGCCCTAGCCCTAGCACCAGCCCAGCCCCAGCCCCAGCCCCAAACGCTGCCCCTAATGCTGATCCTACAGAGGCCCTTATGCTACTCCTAGGCCTTGCCCTGAAACTGTCCATAACTACGGCCTTGACACTACTACTAACTCAGACAGTGATACTGTCCCTAACTAAGGCCCTGACAGTGTATCTAACTAAGGGACTGACTCTCCTCCTAACTCTGGCCCTGCCATTATACATAAAAAAGGCACTAACGCCCGTTCTAACCAAGGCGCTGGCACTGTCCCTCGCTAAGGCCCTGACACTACTTCTAACTCAGGCCCTGACATCATACCTAACGAAGGCCCTGATGCTAACCCTAACTAAGGCCTTGACACTATTCCTAACTAAGGCCCTATCCCCAGCCCCATCCCCAACCCGAAACCCAGCCCCGGCCCCAGCCTCGGCCTCAGCCCCGGCCCCAGCCTCGGCCCCAGCCCCTGATGCTGGTCCTACAGAGGCCCTTATGCTCCTCCTAGGCCGTGCCCTGACACTGTCCTTAACTAAAGACTTGACGCTATTCCTAACTAAGTCCGTAGCCCCAGCCCCAGCTCCAGCCCCAGCCCCAGCCCTAGCCTCAGCCCTAGCCTCAGCCCCAGCCCCAGCCCCAGCCCCTGATCTTACAGAAGCCTTTATGCTCCTCTTAGGCCTTGCCCTGACACTGTCCTTAACTAAGGCCTTGACATTACTACTAACTTAGGCCGTGATACTGTCCCTAATTAAGGCCCTGACAGTGTCCCTAACTAAGGGCCTGACTGTCCTCCTAACTCTGGCATTGCCATTATACAAAAAAAAGGCTCTGACGCTCGTCCTATCCAAGGCCCTGACACTACTTCTAACTCATGCCCTGACATTATACCTAACGAAGGCTCTGATGCCAACCCTAACTAAGGCCCTGACAGTGACACTAACTAAGGCCTTGACACTATTCCTAACTACAGGCCTAGTCCTAGCCCTAGTCTTAGCCCTAGCCCAGGCTCCAGCCCCAGCCCCATCCCTAGCCCCAGCCCCAGCCGGAGCCCCAGCCCCAGCCCCAGGCCCAGCTCCACCACAAGCCCTAGCCCCAGCCCAAGCCCTCCCCCAGCCGCAGCCGCAGTCCCAGCCCTATCCCCAACCCCAGCCCCAGCCCCAGCCCCAACCCCATCCCGAGCCCCAGTCCCAGCCCTAGCCCCTGATGCTGATCCTATAGAGGCCCTTACGATCCTCCTAGGCCTTCCCCTGACAATGTGGTAACTAAGGCCTTGACACTATTTCTAACTAAGGCCCCAGGGCAGCCGCAGCCGCAGCCCCAGCCCCTGATGCTGATCCTATAGAGGGCTTTATGCTGCTCCTAGGCCTTGCCATGACACTGTCCTTAAGTAAGGCCTTGACCCTATACCTAACTAAGGACCTAGCCCTAGCCCCAGTCCCAGCCCCAGCCCCAGCCCCAGCCCCAGCCCTAGCCCTAGCCCCAGCCCTAGCCCCAGCCCCAGCCCTAGCCCCAGCCCTAGCCCCAGGCCCAGCCCTAGCCCTAGCCCCAGCCCCAGCCCCAGTCCTAGCCCCAGCCCCAGGCCCAGCCCTAGCCCTAGCCCCAGCCACAGCCCCAGTCCTAGCCCCAGCCCCAGGCCCAACCCCAGCCCCTGATGCTGATCCTACAGAGGCCCTTATGCTCCTCCTAGGCCTTGCCCTGACACTGTCCTTAACTCAGGCCTTGACACTAATACTAACTCAGGCCGTGATACTGTCCCTAACTAAGGCCCTGACAGTGTCCCTATCTAAGGGCCTGAATGTCCTCCTAACTCTGGCCCTGCCATTATACATAAAAAAAGCTCTGACGCTCGTCCTGACCAAGGCCCCGACACTGTCCGTCACTAAGGCCCTGACACTACTTCTAACTCATTCCCTGACATTATACCTAACGTAGCCTCTGATGCTTACCGTAATAAGGCCCTGACAGTGACCCTAACTAAGTCCTTGACACTATTCCTAACTAAGGGCGTAGCCCTAGCCCAAGCCATAGCCGCAGCCCCAGCCCCCACCCCTGATCCTACAGAGGCCCTTATGCTCCTCCTAGGTCTTTCCCTGACACTGTCCTTAACTAAGGCCTTGACACTATTTCTAACTAAGGCCCCAGCCCCAGAGCCAGCCCCAGCGCAGCCCCAGCCCCAGGCCCAGCCCCAGCCCTAGCCCCAGCCCCAGTCCTAGCCCCAGCCCCAGCCTCTGATGCTTATCCTCCAAAGGCCCTTACGCTACTCCTAGGCCTTGCCCTGACACTGTCCTTAACTAAGGCCTGACACTACTTCTAACTCAGGGCCACATTATACCTAGAGGAAGGCTCTGATGCTAACCCTAACTATGGCCCTGACAGTGACCCTAACTAAGGCCTTGACACTAATCCTAACTAAGGGCCGAGCCCCAGCCCCAGCCCCAGCCCTAGCCCCAGGCTCAGCCCTAGCCCTAGCCCCAGCCACAGCCCCAGTCCTAGCCCCAGCCCCAGGCCCAACCCCAGCCCGTGATGCTGATCCTACAGAGGCCCTTATGCTCCTCCTAGGCCTTGCCCTGACACTGTCCTTAACTCAGGCCTTGACACTACTACTAACTCAGGCCCTGTCATTATACCTAATGAAAGCTCTGATGCTAAACGTAACTAAGGCCCTGACAGTGACACTAAATAAGGCCTTGACAGTATTCCTAAGTAAGGCCCCAGCCCTAGCCTGACCCCTAGCCCCAGCTCCAGCCCTAGCCCAAGCCCCAACCCCAGCCGTAGTCACGGCCGCAGCCGCAGCCGCAGTCCAGCCCTAGCCCCTACCCCAGCCCCAGCCCCAGCCCCAGCCCTAGCCCCTGATGCTGATCCTATAGAGGCCCTTTTGATCCTCCTAGGCCTTCCCCTGACAATGTGGTAACTAAGGCCCCAGGTCCAGCCCCAGCCGCAGCCCCAGCCCCTGATGCTGACCCTATAGAGGCCTTTATGCTCCTCCTAGGCCTTGCCCCTATTCCTAACTAAGGGCCTAGCCCCAGCCCTAGCCCCAGCCCCAGACCCAGCCCTAGCCCCAGCCCCAGCCCCAGCCCCAGACCCAGCCCCAGCCCCAGCTCCAGCCCCTGATGCTGTTCCTACAGAGGCCCTTATGATCCTCCTAGGCCTTGCTCTGACACTGTCCTTAACTAAGTCCTTGACACTACTAATAACTCAGGACGTAATATTGTACTTAACTAAGGCCCTGACAGTGTCCCTAACTAAGGTCCTGACTCTCCTCCTAACTGTGACTCTGCCATTTTACATAAAAAAGGCTCTGACGCTCGTCCTAACAAGGCCCTCTCGCTGTCCCTCACTAAGGCCCCGTCAGTACTTCTAACTGAGGCTCTGACATTATACCTAACGAAGGCTCTGATGCTAACCCTAATTATGGGCCTGACAGTGATCCTCACAAAGCCCTTGACACTATACGTAACTAAGGGCCTAGACCTAGCCCTTGTCCTAGCCCCAGCCCCAGCCCCAGCCCCAGCCCCAGTCCCAGCCCCAGCCCCAGCCTCAGCCTCAGCCCCAGCCCCAGCCCCAGGCCCAGCCCCAACCCTAGCACTAGACGCAGCCTCAGCCCTAGGCCCAGCCCCATCCCCAGACCCAGCCCCAGCCTCTGATGCTGAACCTACAGAGGCCCTTATGCTCCTCCTAAGCCTTGCCCTGACAGTGTCTTTAACTAAGGCCTTGACAGTACTACTAACTTAGGCCGTGATACTGTCCCTAAATAAGGCCCTGACAGTGTCCCTATCTAAGGGCCTGACTCTCCTCCTAACTCTGGCCCTGCCGTTACACATAAAAAAGGCTCTGACGCTCGTCCTAACCAAGGCCCTCACACTGTCCCTCACTAAGGCCCTGACACTACTTCTAACTCAGGCCCTGACATTATACCTAACGAAGTCTCTGATGCTAACCCAAATTAAGGCCCAGACACTGACACTAAGGCCTTGACACTATTCCTAACTTAGGGCCTAGTCGTAGTCCTAGCCTTAGCCCCAGCCCCAGCCCCAGCCCTAGCCCCAGCCCCAGCCCTAGCCCCATCACTACCTCCAGCCCCAGCCCTAGCCCCATCACTACCTCCAGCCCCAGCCCTAGCCCCAGCCCCAGCCGCAGCCCCAGAGCCAGCTCCTGCCCCTGCCCCTGAGGCTGATCCTATAGAGGCCCTTATGCTCTTCCTAGGTCTTGCCGTGACACTGTCCCTCACTAATGCCCTGACACTACTCCTAACTCAGGCCCTGACAGTATACCTAAAGAAGGCTCTGATGCTAACCCTAATTAAGACCCTGACACTGACACTAACTAAGGCCTTGACACTGTTCCTAACTAAGGCCCTAGCCCCAGCCCCAGGCCTAGCCCTAGCCCGAACTCGAGCCCCAGCCCCTGACCCACACTGAGCCCCAGCCCCAGCCCCAGCCCCAGCCCCAGCCCTAGCCTTAGCCCCAGCCCCTGATGCTGATCCTACAGAGACCCTTATGCTCCCCCTAGATCTTGCCCTGACCCTGTCCTTAACTAAGGCCTTGACACTACTACTAACTCTGGCTGTGACAATGTCCCTAACTAAGGACCTGACAGTGTCCCTAACTAAGGGCCTGACTCTCCTCCTAACTCTTGCCCTGCCATTATACATAATAAAGGCTCTGACGCTCGTCCTAACCAAGCCCCTGACACTGTCCCTCACTAAGGCCCTGACATTATACCTAACGTAGGCTCTGATGCTAACCCTAACCAAGGCCCTGACAGTGACCCTAACTAAAGGCTTGATACTATTCCTAGCTAAGGGCCTAGCCTTAGCCCCAGCCCCATCCGCAGCCCTATCCTGTGATGCTGATCCTACAGAGGCCCTTTTGCTCCTCGTAGGCCTTGCCCTGACAGTGTCTTCAGCTAAGGCCTTGACAATACTACTAACTTAGGCCGTGATACTGTCCCTAACTAAGGCCCTGACAGTGTACCTAACTAAGGGCCTGACTATCCTCCCAGCTCTGGCCCTGCCATTATACATAAAACAGGCTCTGACTCTCGTCCTAACCAAGGCTCTGAGACTGTCCCTCACTAAGGCCCTGACACGATACCTAATGAAGGCTCTGATGCTAAGACTAACTAAGTCTCTGACACTAATCCTAAGTAAGGCCTTGACACTACTCCTAAATCACGCCCAGACATGTTACCGAACAAAGGCTCTGATGCTAGTTGAAAGTAAGGCTTTGACACTGTTCTTAACTAAGTCCTTGACACTAGTACTAACTCAGGCCGTGATACAGTCCCTAACTAAGGCCCTGACAGTGTTTCTAACTAAGGGCCTGACTCTCCTCTTAACTCTGGCCCTGTGATTATACATAAAAAAGGCTCTGACGCTCGTCCTAACCAAGGCCCTGACACTGTCCCTCGCTAAGGCCCTGACACTACTTCTAACTCAGGCCCTGACATTATACCTAACGAAGACTTTCATGCTAACTCTAAGTAAGGCCCTGATAGTGACCCTATGTAAGGCTTTGACACTATTCCTAACTAAGGTCCTAGGCCTAGCCCTAGCCCTAGACCTAGCCCAAGACCCAGCCCTAGCCCTAGCACCAGCCCAGCCCCAGCCCCAGCCCCAAACGCTGCCCCTAATGCTGATCCTACAGAGGCCCTTATGCTACTCCTAGGCCTTGCCCTGAAACTGTCCATAACTACGGCCTTGACACTACTACTAACTCAGACAGTGATACTGTCCCTAACTAAGGCCCTGACAGTGTATCTAACTAAGGGACTGACTCTCCTCCTAACTCTGGCCCTGCCATTATACATAAAAAAGGCACTAACGCCCGTTCTAACCAAGGCGCTGGCACTGTCCCTCGCTAAGGCCCTGACACTACTTCTAACTCAGGCCCTGACATCATACCTAACGAAGGCCCTGATGCTAACCCTAACTAAGGCCTTGACACTATTCCTAACTAAGGCCCTATCCCCAGCCCCATCCCCAACCCGAAACCCAGCCCCGGCCCCAGCCTCGGCCTCAGCCCCGGCCCCAGCCTCGGCCCCAGCCCCTGATGCTGGTCCTACAGAGGCCCTTATGCTCCTCCTAGGCCGTGCCCTGACACTGTCCTTAACTAAAGACTTGACGCTATTCCTAACTAAGTCCGTAGCCCCAGCCCCAGCTCCAGCCCCAGCCCCAGCCCTAGCCCCAGCCCTAGCCCCAGCCCTAGCCTCAGCCCTAGCCTCAGCCCCAGCCCCAGCCCCAGCCCCTGATCTTACAGAAGCCTTTATGCTCCTCTTAGGCCTTGCCCTGACACTGTCCTTAACTAAGGCCTTGACATTACTACTAACTTAGGCCGTGATACTGTCCCTAATTAAGGCCCTGACAGTGTCCCTAACTAAGGGCCTGACTGTCCTCCTAACTCTGGCATTGCCATTATACAAAAAAAAGGCTCTGACGCTCGTCCTATCCAAGGCCCTGACACTACTTCTAACTCATGCCCTGACATTATACCTAACGAAGGCTCTGATGCCAACCCTAACTAAGGCCCTGACAGTGACACTAACTAAGGCCTTGACACTATTCCTAACTACAGGCCTAGTCCTAGCCCTAGTCTTAGCCCTAGCCCAGGCTCCAGCCCCAGCCCCATCCCTAGCCCCAGCCCCAGCCGGAGCCCCAGCCCCAGCCCCAGGCCCAGCTCCACCACAAGCCCTAGCCCCAGCCCAAGCCCTCCCCCAGCCGCAGCCGCAGTCCCAGCCCTATCCCCAACCCCAGCCCCAGCCCCAGCCCCAACCCCATCCCGAGCCCCAGTCCCAGCCCTAGCCCCTGATGCTGATCCTATAGAGGCCCTTACGATCCTCCTAGGCCTTCCCCTGACAATGTGGTAACTAAGGCCTTGACACTATTTCTAACTAAGGCCCCAGGGCAGCCGCAGCCGCAGCCCCAGCCCCTGATGCTGATCCTATAGAGGGCTTTATGCTGCTCCTAGGCCTTGCCATGACACTGTCCTTAAGTAAGGCCTTGACCCTATACCTAACTAAGGACCTAGCCCTAGCCCCAGTCCCAGCCCCAGCCCCAGCCCCAGCCCCAGCCCTAGCCCTAGCCCCAGCCCTAGCCCCAGCCCCAGCCCTAGCCCCAGCCCTAGCCCCAGGCCCAGCCCTAGCCCTAGCCCCAGCCCCAGCCCCAGTCCTAGCCCCAGCCCCAGGCCCAGCCCTAGCCCTAGCCCCAGCCACAGCCCCAGTCCTAGCCCCAGCCCCAGGCCCAACCCCAGCCCCTGATGCTGATCCTACAGAGGCCCTTATGCTCCTCCTAGGCCTTGCCCTGACACTGTCCTTAACTCAGGCCTTGACACTAATACTAACTCAGGCCGTGATACTGTCCCTAACTAAGGCCCTGACAGTGTCCCTATCTAAGGGCCTGAATGTCCTCCTAACTCTGGCCCTGCCATTATACATAAAAAAAGCTCTGACGCTCGTCCTGACCAAGGCCCCGACACTGTCCGTCACTAAGGCCCTGACACTACTTCTAACTCATTCCCTGACATTATACCTAACGTAGCCTCTGATGCTTACCGTAATAAGGCCCTGACAGTGACCCTAACTAAGTCCTTGACACTATTCCTAACTAAGGGCGTAGCCCTAGCCCAAGCCATAGCCGCAGCCCCAGCCCCCACCCCTGATCCTACAGAGGCCCTTATGCTCCTCCTAGGTCTTTCCCTGACACTGTCCTTAACTAAGGCCTTGACACTATTTCTAACTAAGGCCCCAGCCCCAGAGCCAGCCCCAGCGCAGCCCCAGCCCCAGGCCCAGCCCCAGCCCTAGCCCCAGCCCCAGTCCTAGCCCCAGCCCCAGCCTCTGATGCTTATCCTCCAAAGGCCCTTACGCTACTCCTAGGCCTTGCCCTGACACTGTCCTTAACTAAGGCCTGACACTACTTCTAACTCAGGGCCACATTATACCTAGAGGAAGGCTCTGATGCTAACCCTAACTATGGCCCTGACAGTGACCCTAACTAAGGCCTTGACACTAATCCTAACTAAGGGCCGAGCCCCAGCCCCAGCCCCAGCCCTAGCCCCAGGCTCAGCCCTAGCCCTAGCCCCAGCCACAGCCCCAGTCCTAGCCCCAGCCCCAGGCCCAACCCCAGCCCGTGATGCTGATCCTACAGAGGCCCTTATGCTCCTCCTAGGCCTTGCCCTGACACTGTCCTTAACTCAGGCCTTGACACTACTACTAACTCAGGCCCTGTCATTATACCTAATGAAAGCTCTGATGCTAAACGTAACTAAGGCCCTGACAGTGACACTAAATAAGGCCTTGACAGTATTCCTAAGTAAGGCCCCAGCCCTAGCCTGACCCCTAGCCCCAGCTCCAGCCCTAGCCCAAGCCCCAACCCCAGCCGTAGTCACGGCCGCAGCCGCAGCCGCAGTCCAGCCCTAGCCCCTACCCCAGCCCCAGCCCCAGCCCCAGCCCTAGCCCCTGATGCTGATCCTATAGAGGCCCTTTTGATCCTCCTAGGCCTTCCCCTGACAATGTGGTAACTAAGGCCCCAGGTCCAGCCCCAGCCGCAGCCCTAGCCCCTGATGCTGATCCTATAGAGGCCTTTATGCTCCTCCTAGGCCTTGCCCTGACACTGTCCTTAAGTAAGGCCTTGACCCTATTCCTAACTAAGGGCCTAGCCCTAAACCTAGCCTCAGCCCTAGCCCCCACCCCAGCCCCAGCCCTAGCCCTAGCCCCAGGCCCAGCCCTATCCCTAGCCCCAGCCAAAGCCCCAGTCCTAGCCCCAACCCCAGGCCTAACCCCAGCCCCTGATGCTGATCCTACAGAGGCTTTTATGCTCCTCCTAGGCCTTGCCCTGACACTGTCCTTAACTCAGGCCTTGACACTACTACTAACTCAGGCCGTGATACTGTCCCTAACTAAGGCCCTGACAGTGTCCTTGTCTAAGGGACTGAATGTCCTCCTAACTCTGGCCCTGCCATTATACATAAAAAAAGCTCTGACGCTCGTCCTAACTGAGGCCCTGAGACTGTCCCTCACTAAGGCCCTGACACTACTTCTAACTCAGGCCCTGTCATTATACCTAACGAAAGCTCTGATGCTAACCCTAACTAAGGCCCTGACAGTGACACTAACTAAGGCCTTGACACTATTACTAACTAAGGCCTTGACACTATTACTAACTAAGGGCCTAGCCCTAGCCCCAGCCCTAGCCCCAGTCCCAGCCCCAACCCCAGCCCGAGCCCCAGCCCCTGATGCTTATCCTACAAAGGCCCTTATGCTACTCCTAGGCCTTGTCCTGACACTGTCCTTAACTCAGGCCTTGACACTACTACTAACTCAGGCTGTGATACTGTCCCTAACTAAGGCCCTGACAGTGTCCCTAACTAAGGGCCTGACTCTCTTCCTAACTCTGGCCCTGCCGTTATACATAAAAAAGGCTGTGATGCTCGTCCTCATCGAGGGCCTGACATTGTCCCTCACTAAGGCCCTGACACTACTTCTAACTCAGGGCCAAATTATACCTAATGAAGGCTCTGATGCTAACCCTAACTAATGCCCTGACAGTGACCCTAACTATGGCCTTCACACTATTCCTAACTACGGGCGTAGCCCTAGCCCTAGCCCTAGCCGCAGCCCCAGCCTCAGCCCCCACCCCTGATCCTACAAAGGCCCTTATGCTCCTCCTAGGCCTTTCCCTGACACTGTCCTTAACTCAGGCCTTGACACTACTACTAATTCAGGCCCTGTCATTATACCTAACGAAAGCTCTGATGCTAAACCTAACTAAGGCCCTGACGGTGACACTAACTAAGGCCTTGACACTATTCCTAACTAAGGCCCCAGCCCTAGCCTGACCCCTAGGCCCAGCTCCAGCCCTAGCCCAAGCCCCAGCCCCAGCCCTACCCCCAGCCTCAGCCGCAGTCCCAGCCCTAGCCCCAACCCCAGCCCTAGCCCCTGATGCTGATCCTATAGAGGCCCTTATGATCCTCCTAGGCCTTCCCCTGACAATGTGGTAACTAAGGCCTTGACACTATTTCTAACTAAGGCCCCAGGTCCAGCCCCAGCCCCAGCCCCTGATGCTGATCCTATAGAGGCCTTTATGCTTCTCCTAGGCCTTGCCCTGACACTGTCCTTAAGTAAGGCCTTGACCCTATTCCTAACTAAGGGCCTAGCCCTAAACCTAGCCCCAGCCCTAGCCCCAGCCCCAGCCCCAGCCCCAGCCGTAGCCCCAAACCCAGCCCTAGCCTTAGCCTCAGCCCCAGCTCCATGCCTAGCCCCAGCCCTAGGCCCAGCCACAGCCATGGCCCTATCCCTAGCCCCAGCCCCAGCCCCAGCCCTAGCCCCAGGCCCAGCCCTAGCCCTAGCTCCAGCCACAGCCCCAGTCCTAGCCCCAGCCCCAGGCCCAACCCCAGCCCCCATGCAGATCCTACAGAGGCCCTTATGCTCCTTTTAGGCCTTACCCTGACACTGTCCTTAACTCAGGCCTTGACACTAATACTAACTCAGGCCGTGATACTGTCCCTAACTAAGGCCCTGACAGTGACCCTAACTAGGGCCTTCACACTAATCCTAACTACGGGCGTAGCCCTAGCCCTAGCCCTAGCCGCAGCCCCAGCCCCCACCCCTGATCCTACAAAGGCCCTTATGCTCCTCCTAGGCCTTTCCCTGACACTGTCCTTAACTAAGGCCTTGACACTATTTCTAACTAAGGCCCCAGCCCCAGCGCCAGCCCCAGCGCAGCCCCAGCCCCAGGCCCAGCCCCCAGCCCTAGCGACAGCCCTAGGTCCAGTCCCAGCCCCAAACCTAGCCCCAGCCCCAGCCCCAGCCCCAGCGCCAGCCTCTGATGCTTATCCTCCAAAGGCCCTTATGCTCCTCCTAGGCCTTGCCCTGACACTGTCCTTAACTCAGGCCTTGACACTACTACTAACTCAGGCCGTGATACAGTCCCTAACTAAGGCCCTGACAGTGTTTCTAACTAAGGGCCTGACTCTCCTCTTAACTCTGGCCCTGTGATTATACATAAAAAAGGCTCTGATGCTCGTCCTAACCAAGGCCCTGACACTGTCCCTCGCTAAGGCCCTGACACTACTTCTAACTCAGGCCCTGACATTATACCTAACGAAGACTTTCATGCTAACTCTAAGTAAGGCCCTGATAGTGACCCTATGTAAGGCTTTGACACTATTCCTAACTAAGGTCCTAGGCCTAGCCCTAGCCCTAGACCTAGCCCAAGACCCAGCCCTAGCCCTAGCACCAGCCCAGCCCCAGCCCCAGCCCCAAACGCTGCCCCTAATGCTGATCCTACAGAGGCCCTTATGCTACTCCTAGGCCTTGCCCTGAAACTGTCCATAACTACGGCCTTGACACTACTACTAACTCAGACAGTGATACTGTCCCTAACTAAGGCCCTGACAGTGTATCTAACTAAGGGACTGACTCTCCTCCTAACTCTGGCCCTGCCATTATACATAAAAAAGGCACTAACGCCCGTTCTAACCAAGGCGCTGGCACTGTCCCTCGCTAAGGCCCTGACACTACTTCTAACTCAGGCCCTGACATCATACCTAACGAAGGCCCTGATGCTAACCCTAACTAAGGCCTTGACACTATTCCTAACTAAGGCCCTATCCCCAGCCCCATCCCCAACCCGAAACCCAGCCCCGGCCCCAGCCTCGGCCTCAGCCCCGGCCCCAGCCTCGGCCCCAGCCCCTGATGCTGGTCCTACAGAGGCCCTTATGCTCCTCCTAGGCCGTGCCCTGACACTGTCCTTAACTAAAGACTTGACGCTATTCCTAACTAAGTCCGTAGCCCCAGCCCCAGCTCCAGCCCCAGCCCCAGCCCTAGCCCCAGCCCTAGCCCCAGCCCTAGCCTCAGCCCTAGCCTCAGCCCCAGCCCCAGCCCCAGCCCCTGATCTTACAGAAGCCTTTATGCTCCTCTTAGGCCTTGCCCTGACACTGTCCTTAACTAAGGCCTTGACATTACTACTAACTTAGGCCGTGATACTGTCCCTAATTAAGGCCCTGACAGTGTCCCTAACTAAGGGCCTGACTGTCCTCCTAACTCTGGCATTGCCATTATACAAAAAAAAGGCTCTGACGCTCGTCCTATCCAAGGCCCTGACACTACTTCTAACTCATGCCCTGACATTATACCTAACGAAGGCTCTGATGCCAACCCTAACTAAGGCCCTGACAGTGACACTAACTAAGGCCTTGACACTATTCCTAACTACAGGCCTAGTCCTAGCCCTAGTCTTAGCCCTAGCCCAGGCTCCAGCCCCAGCCCCATCCCTAGCCCCAGCCCCAGCCGGAGCCCCAGCCCCAGCCCCAGGCCCAGCTCCACCACAAGCCCTAGCCCCAGCCCAAGCCCTCCCCCAGCCGCAGCCGCAGTCCCAGCCCTATCCCCAACCCCAGCCCCAGCCCCAGCCCCAACCCCATCCCGAGCCCCAGTCCCAGCCCTAGCCCCTGATGCTGATCCTATAGAGGCCCTTACGATCCTCCTAGGCCTTCCCCTGACAATGTGGTAACTAAGGCCTTGACACTATTTCTAACTAAGGCCCCAGGGCAGCCGCAGCCGCAGCCCCAGCCCCTGATGCTGATCCTATAGAGGCCTTTATGCTCCTCCTAGGCCTTGCTCTGACACTGTCCTTAAGTAAGGCGTTGACCCTATTCCTAACTAAGGGCCTAGCCCTAAACCTAGCCCCAGCCCCAGCCCCAGCCCCAGCCCCAGCCTCAGCCCCAGCCCTAGCCCCAGACCCAGCCCTAGCCTTAGCCTCAGCCCCAGCCCCAGCCCCAGCCCCAGCCCTAGCCCCAGCCACAGCCACAGCCCTAGTCCTAGCCCCAGCCACAGCCCTAGCCCTAGCCCCAGCCCCAGGCCCAACCCCAGCCCCTGATGCTGATCCTACAGAGGTCCTTATGCTCCTCCTAGGCCTTGCCCTGACACTGTCCTTAACTCAGGCCTTGACACTAATACTAACTCAGGCCGTGATACTGTCCCTAACTAAGGCCCTGACAGTGTCCCTGTCTAAGGGACTGAATGTCCTCCTAACTCTGGCCGTGCCATTATACATAAAAAAAGCTGTGACGCTCGTCCTAACCGAGGCCCTGAGAGTGCCCCTCACTAAGGCCCTGACACTACTTCTAACTCAGGCCCTGTCATTATACCTAACGAAAGCTCTGATGCTAACCCTAACTAAGGCCCTGACAGTGACACTAACTAAGGCCTTGACACTATTCCTAACTAAGGGCCTAGCCCTAGCCCTAGCCCCAGCCCCAGCCGCAGCCCCAGCCCCAGCCCCAGCCCGAGCCCCAGCCTCTGATGCTTATCCTACAAAGGCCCTTATGCTACTCCTAGGCCTTGCCCTGACACTGTCCTTAACTCAGGCCTTGACACTACTACTAACTCAGGCCGTGATACTGTCCCTAACTAGGGCCCTGACAGTGTCCCTATCTAAGGGCCTGAATCTCCTCCTAACTCTGGCCCTGGCATTATACATAAAAAAGCTCTGACGCTCGTCGTAACCGAGGCCCCGACACTGTCCCTCACTAAGGCCCTGACACTACTTCTAACTCATGCCCTGACATTATACCTAATGTAGGCTCTGATGCTAACCCTAACTAATGCCCTGACAGTGACCCTAACTAAGGGCGTAGCCCT
This sequence comes from Hyperoodon ampullatus, assembly GCF_949752795.1. Taxonomy (NCBI): domain Eukaryota; kingdom Metazoa; phylum Chordata; class Mammalia; order Artiodactyla; family Ziphiidae; genus Hyperoodon; species Hyperoodon ampullatus. The sequence continues at coordinate 89,499,076 of NC_136926.1, forward strand.
AGCCCTAGCCGCAGCCCCAGCCCCAGCCCCAGCCCCCACCCCTGATCCTACAAAGGCCCTTATGCTCCTCCTAGGCCTTTCCCTGACACTGTCCTTAACTAAGGCCTTGACACTATTTCTAACTAAGGCCCCAGCCCCAGTGCCAGCCCCAGTGCAGCCCCAGCCCCAGGCCCAGCCCCAGCCCTAGCCCCAGCCCAAGCCCCAGCCCCAGCCTCTGATGCTTATCCTCCAAAGGCCCTTACGCTACTCCTTGCCCTGACACTGTCCTTAACTCAGGCCTTGACACTACTACTAAGTCAGGCTGTTATACTGTCCCTAACTACGGCCCTGACAGTGTCCCTAACTAAGGGCCTGACTCTCCTCCTAACTCTGGCCCTGCCATTATACATAAAAAAGGCTCTGACGCTCGTCCTAATCGAGGGCCTGACACTGTCCCTCGCTAAGGCTCTGACCCTACTTCTAACTCAGGCCCTGACATTTTACCTAAGGAAGGCTCTGATGCTCATCCTAACTAAGGCCCTGACAGTGACCCTAACTAAGGCCTTGACACTATTCCTAACTAAGGCCCTAGCCCTAGCCCCAGCCCCAACCCCATCCCCTGATCCTACAGAGGCCCTTATGCTCCTCCTAGGCCTTGCCCTGACACTGTCCCTACTAACGGCCGTGATACTAGTCCTAAAGAAGGCCCAGGTGCTCTCGATAACTAAGGCCTTCAAAGTGTCCCTCGCTCCGTTCTGGACTTTATCCCTAGTCCATAGTTAATGTCCTGCCTCTTACCCTACCTGAAGCCCTATTGCTGTCCCTAACTGAGGCCCTGACTAGTCATCACTAAGGCCCTGACACTGTTTGTAAGTAAGGCCTGGAAGGTGTCCCTAATGCAGGCCCTGCTGCCGGAAATAAGTAAAGGCCTGACAGTATTCTGAGCCAACATACTGACCCATCTCTAACCAAGGTCCTGACACTATCTCTAAGTCAGCCCTGATGCTGTCCCTAAATAAAGCACTGAGGCTGTCCCTAACATAGGACCTGAAGCTATCCCTACCTGAGGCCTTGTCGCTCCACCTATCTCAGGCCCTGACCCCGTCTTTAAGACCGTAATGCTGATCCTACAGAGGCCCTGATTCTGATCCTGAGTCATGCCCTGACAGTGTCCCCATCTAAGGGCCTAATGCTAGTCCTCACTCAGGCCCTGTCGCTCTCCCTACATCAGACTGTGACGCTGTCCCTACCTGAAGCCCTGACACTGGTTCTAAACAAGGCCGCGATACTCTCAGTAACTAAGGTGTTGACACTATACCTGGGTCATTTTCTGACACTATACCTACACCATAATTTAACCCTGTCTTTAGCTAAATGCGAGCCTCTTACGGCTACTAAAGCCCTGATGCTGTGCCTAACTGAGGCCCTGAATTTAGCTCCAAGGCCGTGACACTGTTCCTAACTAAGGCCTAGTTTCTGGTCCAATGTCAGGGCCTGATACTGTCCCTAACAAAGTCTCTAACACTATGCCTGACAGTGTACCTAACAGAAGTCCCTGATGCCAGTCCTAACCAAGACCCTGACACTGTCCCTAACAAAGGCTCTGATGGTAGTCCTAACCAAAGCTCTGACACTGTCCCTAAGTAGGGCCTGAGACTCCGGCTAAGTCAGGCCATGTCCCGATACCTAACCAAGGCTCTGATGCTCGCCCTAACTAAGGCCCTGACACTGTCCTAACTTATACCCTGATAGTACACCTAACACAGACCCTGACACTGTTCCTAAGAGAGGCACTAATTCCACTCCTAACTCAGGCCCTGACACTGTCCCTAACTAAGACCCTGACACTACTCCTAGATCAGGCCCTTAAACGATACCTAATGAAGGCTCTGACACTAATCCTAAGTAAGGCCTTTACAGTACTCATAACTAAGCCCCTGACCCTGACCCTAACTAAGCCCTTGACACTACTCCTAAATCAGGCCCTGACACGATACCGAACAAAAGCTCTGATGCTAGTTGTAAGTGAGGCCCTGACACTGTCCTTAACTAAGGCCTTGACACTACTACTAACTCAGGCCATGATACTGTCCCTAACTAAGGCCCTGACAGTGTCCCGAACTAACGGCCTGACTCTCCTCCTAACTCTGGCCCTGCCATTATACATAACAAAGGCTCTGACGCTCGTCCTAACCAAGGCCCTGACACTGTCCCTCACTAAGGCCCTGACACGACTTCTACCTCAGGCCCTGACATTACACCTAAGTAAGGCTCTGATGCTAACCCCAACTAAGGCCCTGACAGTGACCCTAACTAAGGCCTTGACACTATTCCTAACTAAGGCCCTAACCCTAGCCCTAGCCCTAGCACCATCCCCAGCCCTAGCTCTAGCTCTTTTCCCAGCCCCAGCCCCAACCCTAGCCCCAGCCCCAGCCAAGACCCTGATGCTGATCCTAAAGAGGCCCTATGCTCCTCCCAGGCCTTGCCCTGACACTGTCCCTACCGAAGGCCGTGATACTGGTCCTAAAGAAGGCCCAGGTGCTCTCGATAACTAAGACCTTCAAAGTGTCCCTCGCTCCGTTCCTCACTTTATCCCTAGTCCGTAGTTATTGTCCTGCCTCTTACCCTACTTGAAACCCTAATGCTGTCCGTAACTAAGGCCCTGACTAGTCATCACTAAGGCCTTGACACTGTTGGTAAGTAAGGCCCGGAAGCTGTCCCTAATTCAGGCCCTGCTGCTGGCAATAACTAAAGGCCTGACACTATCCTGAGCTAATATACTGACCCATCTCGAACCAAGGTCCTGACACTATCCCTAAGTCAGCCCTGATGCTGGCCCTAAATAAAGCCCTGAGGCTGTCCCCAACACAGGCCCTGAAGCTGTCCCTACCTGAGACCTTGACGCTCCTCCTAACTCAGGCCCTGATCATGTCTTTGACTAAGACCGTAATGCTCATCCTACGGAGGCCCTGTTGCTGCTTCTGAGTCATGACCTGACAGTGTCCACAGCTAAGGGCCTGATACTAGTCGTCACTCGGGCCCTGTCGCTCTCCCTACGTCAGGCTCTGATGCCGTCCCTACCTGAAGCCCTGACACTGGTTTTAAACAAGGCCCCGATACTCTCAGTAACTAAGGTGTTGACACTATACCTGGGTCATTTCCTGACAGTATACCTAGATCATAATTTAACCCTTTCTTTAGCTAAAGTCGAGCCTCTTATGGCAACTAAAGCCCTGATGCTGTGCTTACCTCGTGCCCTGAATTTAGCCGCAAGTCCGTGACACTGTACCTAACTAAGGCCTAGATGCTGGTCCAACATAAGGACGTGGTACTGTCCCTAACAAAGTCCCTAACACTATGCCTGACTCAGGCCCTGACGCCAGTCCTAACGAAGACCCTGACACTGTCCCTAACAAAGGCTCTGATGGTAGTCTTAACCAAGGCCCTGGCACTGTCCCTAAGTAGGGCCTGAGACTACGGCTAACTCAGGTCGTGACATGATAGCTAACCAAGGCTCTGATGCTAGTCCTAACTAAGGCCCTGACACTACTCCTACCTCAGGCCCTGACATTATAGCTAACGAAGGCTCTGATGCTAACCCTATCTAAGGACCTGACAGTGACCCTAACTAAGGCCTTGACACTATTCCTAACTAAGGCCCTAGACCTAGCCATAGCCCTAGCCCCAGCCGTAGCCCCAGACTGAGCCCCAACCCCAGGCTCAGCCCCTGATCCTATAGAGGCCCTTATTCTCCTCCTAGGCCTTGACTTGACACTGTCCTTAACTAAGGCCTTGACACTACTACTAACTCAGGCCATGATACTGTCCCTAACTAAGCCCCTGAGAGTGTCCTTAACTAAGAGCCTGACTCTCCTCCTAACTCTGGCTCTGCCATTATTCAGAACAAAGGCTGTGACGCTCATCCTAACCAAGGCCCTGACACTGTCCCTCACTAAGGCCCTGACAGGACTTCTACCTCAGGCCCTGACATTATACCTAACGAAGGCTCTGATGCTAACCCTAACTAAGGCCCTGACAGTGACCCTAACTAAGGCCTTGACACTATTCGTAAGTGAGGCCCTAGCCCTAGCTCTAGCCCTAGCCCCGGCCCCTGCCCCTGCCTCTTCCCCTGATGCTGATCCTAGAGAGGCCCTTATGCTCCTCCTAGGCCTTGCGCTGACACTGTCCTTAACTAAGGCCTTGACACTACTACTAACTCAGGCCCTGGTACTGTCCCTAACTAAGGCCCTGACAGTGTCCCTAAATAAGGGTCTTTCTCTCCTCCTAGCTCTGGCCCTGCAATTATACATAATAAAGGCTCTGACGCTCGTCCTATCCAAGGCCCTGACACTGTCCCTTACTAAGGCCTTGATACAACTTCTAACTCAGGCCCTGAGATTTTACCTAACGAAGGATCTGATGCTAACCCTAACTAAGGCCTTGACACTATTCCTAAGTCAGGCTCTAGCCCTAGCCCCAGCCCCTGCCCCAGCCCCAGCCCCAGCTCCGGCCCCAGCTCCTACAGAGGCCCTTATGCTCCTCCTAGGCCTACCCTGACACTGTCCTTAGCTAAGGCCTTTACACCACTACTAACTCAGGCTGTGATACTGTCCCTAACTAAGTCCTTGACAGTGTCCCTAACTAAGGGCCTGACTCTCCTCCTAACTCTGTCCCTGACATTATATGTAACAAACGCTCTGATGCTAGTCCTATCCAAGGCTCTGAGATTGTCCCTAACTAAGGCCCTGACACTGCTCATAACTCAGGCCCTGACATTACACCCAACGAAGGCTCTGATGCTAACCCTAACTAAGGCCGTGACAGTGACCCTGACTAAGGCCTTGACACTATTCCTAACTAGGCCCTGAAGCTACACTTAACTCAGGCCCTGACACTGTCCCTAAATAAGGCCCTGATACTACACCTACTACAGGCCTTGACACTGTTCTTAACAGAGGCACTGATGCTAGTCCTAACTCAGGCCCTGAGAGTGTCCGTAACAAACGCCCTGCTGCTGTCAATATCTAAAGTTTTTGACAGTATCCTTAGCATATATCCTGTCCCATCTCTTATTAAGGTCCTGAAACTGTCTCTAAGTGAGCCTTGACGCTGTCCCTAAGTGAGACCCTGAGCCTGTCCTTAAGTGAGGCCCTGAGAACGTCTTTAACCAAGACCCTGATGCTGATCCTACAGAGGCCCTCATACTCCTCCTAGGCCCGCCCTGACACTGTCCCTACCGAAGGCTGTGACGCTGGTCCTAAAGAAGGCCCAGGTGCTCTCAGTAACTAAGGCCTTCAAACTGTCCCTCGCTACGTTGCTGACTTTATCCCTAGCCCGTAACCTGACTCAGTCCGTAGTTAATGTCCTGCCTCTTACCCTACCTGAAGCCCTAATGGTGTCCGTAACTAAGTTCCTGACTAGTCATCAGTAAGGCCCTGACACTGTTTGTAAGTAAGGCCCGGATGCTGTCCCTAATGCAGGCCCTGCTGCCGGCAATAACTAAAGGCCTGACACTATCCTGAGCTAATATACTGACCCATCTCTAACCAAGGCGCTGACACTATCCCTAAGTCAGCCCTGATGCTGGCCCTAAATCCCTGAGGCTGTCTCTAAGACAGGCCCTGAAGCTATCCCTAACTGAGGCCTTGACGCTCTGCCTAATTCAGGCCCTGACCATGTCTTTTTTTTTTTTTTTTTTTTTTTTTTTTCGCGGTACACCGGCCTCTCACTGTTGTGGCCTCTCCTGTTGTGGAGCACAGGCTCCGGACGCGCAGGCTCAGCGGCCATGGCTCACGGGCCCAGCTGTTCCACGGCATGTGGGATCTTCCTAGACCGGGGCACGAACCCATGTCCCCTGCATCGGCAGGCGGACTCTCAACCACTGCACCACCAGGGAAGCCCCCATGTCTTTAACTAAGACTGTAATGCTGATCCTACAGAGGCCCTGATGCTTCTCCTGAGTCATGCCCTGACAGTGTCCCCATCTAAGGGACTGATGCTAGGCCTCACTCAGGCCCTGTCGCTCTCCCTACATCAGGCTCTGACACTTTCCCTACCTGAAGCCCTGACACTGTTTCTAAACGAGGCCCTGATACTCTCAGTAACTAAGGTGTTGACACTATACCTGGGTCATTTCCTGACACTATACCTAGATCATAATTTAACCCTGTCTTTAGGTAAAGTCAGGCCTCTTATGGCAACTAAAGCACTGATGCTGTCCGTAACTCAGGCCCTGAATTCAGCCCCAAGGCTGTCACACTGTCCCTAACTAAGGCCTTGATGCTCTAAGTCAGCTCCTGATACTGTCCTTAACTAAGGCCGTAATACTATTCCTAACTCAAGCCCTGACAGTGTACCTAACAGAAGGCTCTGACACTAGTCCCAACCAAGGTCCTGACAGTGTCCGTAACAAAGGCTCTGTTGCTCCTAACTAATGCCCGGACACTGTCCCTAAGTAGAGCCTGAGACTACGGCTAACTCAGGCCGTGACACGATACCGAACAGAGGTTCTGATGCTGGTCCTAACTCAGGCCTTCACACTATTCCTAAGAAAGGCTCTGGTGCTACTCCTAACTAAGGCCCTGAGACTACTCCTAACTCACGCCCTGACACTCTCCCTAAATAACACCCTGACATTACTCCTAGCTCAACCCGTGAATGTGTCCCCAACTAAGGCCCTTGTTGTACTCATAATATAGGCCCTGCCACGATACCTAACAAAGGCTCTAATGCTAGTCCTAACTAAGGTCCTGACACTGTCCGAACTAAGGCCCTGACACTACACCTTCCTCAGGCCCTGACACTGTCCATAAATAAGGCCCTGACACTACTCCTAACTCAGGCCCAGACACGATACCTAACGAAGGCTCCGATGCTAATCCTAACTAAGGCCCTGACACTGACCCTAGCTCAGTCCCTGACACTGTCCCTAACTCAGGCCCTGACACTGTCCCTAACAAAGGCCCTGCTGCCGTCAATTTCTAAAGTTTTGACACTATCCTGAGCATATATCCTGTCACATCTCTTACTAAGGTCCTGAAACTGTCCCTACGTGAGCCTTGACGCTGTCCCTAAGTGAGGCCCTGAGCTTGTCCCTAAGTGAGGCCCTGAGAATGTCTTTAACCAAGACCCTGATGCTGATCCTACAGAGGCCCTTATGCTCCTCCTAGGCCTTGCCCTGGCACTGTCCCTACCGAAGGCCATGACATTGGTCGTAAAGAAGGCCCAGGTTCTCTCAGTAACTAAGGCCTTCAAACTGTCCCTCGGTCCTTTCCTGACCTTATCCCTAGCCCGTAACCTGACTCAGTTCGTAGTTAATATCCTGCCTCTCATCCTACGTAAAGCCCTAATGCTGTCCCTAACTAAGGCCCTGAATAGTCCTCTTAAGGCCCTGACACTGTCTGTAAGTAAGGCCCAGAAGCTGTCCCTAATGTAGGCCCTGCTGATAGTAATAACAAAAGGCCTGACGGTATACTGAGCTAATATACTGAGCCACGTCTAACCAAGGTCCTGACACTATTCCTAAGTCAGCCCTGACGCTGTCCCCAAATAAAGCCGTGAGGTTGTCGCTAACATAGGCCCTGAAGCTACCCGTAACTGAGGCCCTGACGCTCTCCCTAACTCAGTCTCTGATCATGTCTTAAGACCGTAATGCTGATTCTACAGAGGCCCTGATGCTGCTCCTGAGTCATGCCCTGACAGTGTCCCTAGCTAAGGGCCTGACGCTAGGCCTCAGTCATGCTCTGACCGTCTCTCTGTCAGGCTCTGACACTGTCCCTACCTGAATCCCTGACACTCGTTCTGAACAAGGCCCTGATCCTCTCAGTAACTAAAGTTTGACACTATCCTTAGGTTATTTCCTGATACTATACCTAGACTTTAACCTAACCGTTTCTTTAGCTAAAGTTGAGCTTCTTATGCCAACTAAAGCCCTGATGCTGTGCCTAACTGAGGCCCTGAATTTAATCCCAAGGCCGTGACACTGTCCCTAACTAAGGCCTAGATACTCATCCTAAGTCAGGGCCTCATACTGTCCCTACCTAGGGCCCTGACACTATTCCTAACTGAGGCCCTGACACAATCCCTGACAAAGTCCTTGACACTACTGCTAACTCAGGCCCTGACAGTGTCCCTAAATAACGCCCTGATACTACTCCTAACTCAGGCCATGACATTATTCCTAACTAAGGCTCTGATACTACTCTTAACTCAGGCCCTGATATGATACCTAACAAAGACTCTGATGCTAGTCCTAACCAAGGCCCTGACACACACTGTCCCTATCTAAGGCCTCGACATTGCTCCTAACTCAGGCCCTCACACGATTACTAACAAAGGCTCTGTTGCTAGTCCTAAGTAAGGACCTGACATTGTCCCCAACTAAGACCCTGACACTACTCCTAACTCAGGCCTTGACATGATACCTAACAAAGGCTGTGATGCTAGTCCGAACTAAGGCCCAACACTGTCCCTAACTAAAGCCTTGACACTACTCCTAAGTCAAGGGCCTTAGTTAGGTCCTGTTTCAGCACCTTAGTTAGGAATAGCATCAGAACCTTTGTTAGGTATCGTGTCAGGCCCTAAGTTAGGAGTACTGTCAGGGCCTTAGGTACAGTGTCAGGGGCTGAGTTAGGAGTACGGTGAAGGCCTTGGTGAGGACAGTGTCAGGGCCTTAGTTAGGACTATTCAGGTCCTTAGGGACAGAGTTAGGGCTTCAGGTAGGCTAATTATTACTTACTTAATAAGTAAGCCTTGTTAGGTATCGGGTCAGGGCCTAAGTTAGGAGTACTGTCAGGGTCTTAGTTAGGGACAGTGTGAGGGCCTTGGTTAGTACTAGCATCTGAGCCTTTGTTAGGGACAGTGTCAGGGTCTTAGTTAGGACTAATGTCAGGACCTTCTGTTAGGTACACTGTCAGGGCCTGAGTTAGGATTAGTGTTAGGGCCTTTGTTAGGGACAGTATCAGGCCCTGACGTTTGACCAGCATCTAGGCCTTAGTTAGGGACAGTGTCAAGGCCTGGGGACTAAGTCAGGGCCTGAGTTACGCACAGCATCAGGCCTTTAGTTGGCATAAGAGGCTCGACTTTAGCTAAAGCAGGGTTACGTTAAGGTATAGGTATAGTGTCAGGAAATGACCTGGGGATAGTGTGAATACCACAGTTACTGGGAGTATCAGGTCCTTGTTTAGAACCAGTGTCAGGGGTTCAGGTAGGGATCGCCTGGAAGCCTGTCTTAGGGAGAGCGACAGGGCCTGAGTGAGGCCTAGCATCAGGCCCTTAGCTAGGGACACTCTCAGGGCATGACTTAGGAGCAACATCGGGGCCTTTGTAGGATGAGCAGTAGGGTCTTAGTTAAAGACATGATCAGGGCCTGAGTTAGGAGTACATTCAGGGCCTTAGGTAGGGAGAGTGTCAGGGCCTTAGTTAAGACTAGCATCAGAGCCTTTGTTAGGTATTGTGTCAGGGCCTGAGTTATGAGTAGTGTCAGGGCCTTAGTTAGGGACAGTGTCAGGACCTGAGATAGGAGTAGTGTGAAGGCTTTAGTTAGTGCCAGTGTCAGGGCCTGATTTAGCAGTAGTCAGGGCCTTAGTTAGGGACAGCATTCGGGCTTCAGGTAGGATAAGAGGCAGGACATTAGCTACGGACTGAGTCAGGTTACAGGCTAGGCATAATGTCAGGAAATGAGCGAGGGATAGTTTGAAGGCCTTAGTTATTCAGATCATCAGGGCCTTATTTAGGACCTGCGTCAGGGCCTTATCTAGGGGCAGTGTCCACACAAGGCTTAGGAGTAGCACCAGTACTTCTGTAAGATCAGCATCAGGGTCTTTGTTAAAGACATTATCAAGACCTCTGTTAGGGACAGCCTCAGGGCCTCTCTTAGGGACAGCATCAAGGCCTCACTTAGGGACAGTTTCAGGAACTTAGTAAGAGATTGGTCAGGCTATAAGCTTAGGATAGTGTCAGGACTTTCGATATTGACAGCAGCAGGGCCTTTATTAGGGACAGTGTCAGGGCCTGATTTAGGACTAGCATCAGTGCCTCTGTTAGGAACAGTGTCAGGGCCTGTTTTAGGTGTAGTATCAGGGCCTTACTTAGGGACAGTGTCAGGGCCTGAGTTAAGTCTAGCATCAGGGCCTTAGTTAGGAGTAGTGTCAAGGGCTTAGTTAGGGTCAGTGTCAGGACCTTAGTTAGGATTAGTGTCAGTGCCTTTGTTTCGGACAGTGTCAGGGCCTTGGTTAGAACTAGCGTCAGAGCCTTTGTTAGTTATAATGTCAGGGCAGAGTTAGGAGTAGTGTCAGGGCCTTAGTTAGGGACACTGTCATGGCCTGAGGTAGGTGTAGTGTCAGGGCCTTAGGTAGAGACAGTATCAGGGCCTGAGTTAGTGGTAGTGTCCAGGCCTTAGTTAAGGACAGTGTCAGAGCCTTAGGTATGATTAGCATCAGAGCCTTTGTTAGGTATCGTGTTAAGGCCTGAATTAGGAGTTGCACAAGGCCCTTCATTGGGGACAGTGTTAGGGCCTGAGTTAGGAGTGGCATCAGTGCCTTTGTTAGGAACAGTGTCAGGGCCTTAGTTAGGACTAGCATCAGAGCCTTTGTTAGGAATCGTTTGAGGGCCTGAGTTAGGAGTAGTGTCAGGGCCTTAGTTAGGGACAGTGTCAGTGCCTTAGTTAGGAACAGCATCAGAGCCTTTTTTAGGTATCGTGTCATGGCCTGAGTTATTAGTAATCTCAGGCCTTACTTAGGGACAGTGTCATTGCCTTGGTTAGGACTAGCATCAGAACCTTTGTTAGGGACAGTGTCAGGGTCTTGGTTAGGACTGGGGTCAGGGCCTTCTGTTAGGTACTGTCAGGGACTGAGTTAGCCATAGTGCTAGGTCCTTAGATGGGGACAGTATCAGGTCCTGACTTTGGAGCAGCATCTAGGCCTTAGTTTGGGACAGTGTCAGGGCCTTGGTTAGGAGTAGCATCAGAGCCTTCTGTTAGGTACAGTGTCAGGGCCTGAGTTAGGAATAGTGTTAGGGCCTTTGTTAGGGACAGTATCAGGCCCTGACGTTGGACCAGCATCTAGGCCTTAGTTAGGGACAGTGTCATGGCCTTGGGGCTAAATTCACGGCCTGATTTAGGCACAGCATCAGGGCTTTAGTCGACATAAGAGGCTCGACTGCAGCTAAAGATAGAGTTAGGTTAATATCTAGGTATAGTGTCAGGAAATGACCTGGGGATAGTGTCAATACCATAGTTATTGAGAGTACCAGGGGCCTTGTTTAGAACCAGTGTCAGGGCTTCAGGTAGGGACAGCGTCAGAGCCTGAAATAAGGAGAGCGACGGCCTGAGTGAGGCCTAGCATCAGGCCCTTAGCTAGGGACACTCTCAGGGCATGACTTAGGAGCAGCACAATTGCCTCTGTAGGATGAGCATCAGGGTCTTTGTTAAAGACATTCTCAGGGCCTGTGTTAGGGACAGCCTCAGGGCCTCACTTAGGGACAGCATCAAGGCTTACATCAGGAGAGTTCTAGGACGTTATTAAGACATTTGTTAGAATATATTCTCAGGATAGTGTCAGGACTTTAGATATTGACGGCAGCAGGGCCTTAGTTAGGGTCAGTGTCAGGGCCTTAGGACTAGCATCAGAGCCTTCAAAGGAATCGTGTGAGGGCCTGTGTTAGGAGTAGTGTCAGTGCTTTAGTTAGGGCCAGTGTCAGGGCCTGAGTTAGGTGTAGTGTCAGGGCCTTAGTTAGGGACAGTGTCAGGGCCTTAGGACTAGCATCAGAGCCTTCAAAGGAATCGTGTGAGGGCCTGTGTTAGGAGTAGTGTCAGTGCTTTAGTTAGGGCCAGTGTCAGGGCCTGAGTTAGGTGTAGTGTCAGGGCCTTAGTTAGGGACAGTGTCAGGGCCTTAGTTAGGACTAGCGTCAGAGCCTGAGTTAGGAGTAGTGTCAGGGCCTTAGGACTAGCGTCAGGGCCTTCTGTTACGTACAGTGTCAGAACCTGAGTTAGGAATAGTGTTAGGGCCTTAGTTAGGAACAGTATCAAGCCCTGACCTAGGAGAAGCATCTAGGCCTTAATTAAGGACAGTGTCACGGACTTGGGACTAAATTCAGGGCCTGAGTTAGGCGCAGCATCAGGGCTTTAGTTATCATCAGAGGGAGGACATTAGCTAGTGACAGGGTCAGGTTAACATCTAGGGATCGTGTCACGACGTTAGTTACTGAGAGTACCAGGGCCATTTTTAGAACCAGTGTCAGGGCTTCAGGTAGGGACAGCGTGAGAGCCTGACTTAGGGAGAGTGACAGGGCCTGAGTGAGGCCTAGCGTCAGGCCCTTAGCTGGGGACACTGTCAGGTCATGACTTCAGAGCAGCATCAGGGCCTTTGTAGGATCAGTATTAGGGTCTTAGTTAAAGACATGTTCAGGTCCTGAGTTAGGAGTAGGTTCAGGGCCTTAGTTATGGAGAGTGTCAGGGCCTTAGTTAGGCGTAGCATCAGAGCCTTTGTTAGGTATCGTGTCAGGGCCTGAGTTAGGACTAGTCAGGGCCTTAGTTAGGGACAGCATTAGGGCTTCAGGTAGGATCAGAAGCAGGACATTAGCTATGGATCGAGTCAGGTTAAGGGCTAGGGATAATGTCAGTAAATGAGCAAGGGATAGTTTGAGGGCTTTAGTTACTCAGAGCATCAGGGCCTTATTTAGAAGCAGCGTCAGGGCCTTATCTAGGGACAGTGTCCGGGAAAGGCTTAGTAGCACCACAAGTGCCTCTGTAGGATCAGCATCAGGGTGTTGGTTAAAGATATTATCGGGGTGTCTGTTACGGACAGCCTCGGGGCCTCAGCTAGGGACAGCGTCAAGGTTCACTTAGGGAGAGTTTCAGGACTTCAGTAAGAGATGGGTCAGGATATAAGCTTAGGATTGTGTCAGGATATAGATATTGACAGCAGCAAGTCTTTATGTAGGGACAGTGTCAGGGCCTGAGATAGGAGTAGCATCGGTGCTTTTGTTAGGGTTAGGGTTAGGGTTATGGATAGAGGTTTTGGGTTAGAGGTTTAGGGTTAGGGTTAGGTGTTAGGGTTAGGGTTAGCGTTAGTGTTAGTTATGGGTAGGGTTAGTTAGGGTTAGGGTTGGGGTAGGGTTAGGTTTAGGGTTAGGGATTTAGGTTTAGTGTTTAGGGTCAGGGTCAGGGTCAAGACTAGGGTTTTGGGGTTAGGGTTTAAGGGTTACGGTGAGGGTTAGGGTAAGAGGGTAGGCTTAGGGTTAGCATACGGGTTACGGTACAGGTTAGGGTATGGCTACGGCTTAGGCTTAGGGTATGTGTTAGGGTACAGGTTAGGGTTAGGGTATGGATTAGGGTTAGGATACAGGTTAGGGTACAGTTTAAGGTTAGGGCACGGTTTAGGGTTGGGGTATGGGTTAGGGTCAGGGTCGGGTTAGGGTTTAGGGTTTAGGGTTAGGGTTAGGGTTAGCGAACGGGTAAGGTTTATGGTAAAGGTGAGTGTTAGGGTAGTGTTAAGGTTAGGTTTAGGGTTAGGGTAAGGTTTAGGGTTAGGGTTACGGGTTAGGGTTAAGGTTAGGGTTAGGGTTAGTGTTGGGTTAGGGTTAGGTTTAGGGTTAGGGGTTAGGGTCAGGTTCAAGTTTAGGGTTAGGTTAGGGTTAGGGTATGGTTTTGGGTATGGGTTAGGTTATGGTTTAGTGTTAGCGTACGGGTTATGGTTAGCGTATGGGGTAGGGTATGGTATGCCTTAGTTTTTGGATTCGGGTATGGGTTAGGGTACGGCTACGTGTTAGGGTTAGGGTCTGGGTTAGGGTACAGGTTAGGGTATGGGTTAGGGTACGGGCTAGGGCTAGGGTACAGTTTAGAGTGTGGAGCAAGGGTGTCCTGAACGGAGTGGCTTGGGGTCAGGGGGCGGTGGAGACTATGTTTCGTGGGAGAGTCTTGCCCACCTGTGACATTTGTTCTCGGGGTCAGCACGGCAGTGCCGATCCACCATCTGCCCATTTCTCTGTTCCTTCATCGCTCACTCATTCCCTTTCTCACTCATTCATTCACCCTCTCGATCCGTGACTTGAGCAGTTACTAAGGGTGTACTGTCTGTAGCAAAACACAGGACGCAGAGGGCCCGAGAGATCTGGCTGTCGGTAAGACTAAGGCCTGCTCAGCGCGTCACTCACGGTGAGCCCGGGAGTGAACTGTGCACCAGGGCAGGGGCTCCAGGGGGACGAGAAGACCATGCAACTGGGGTGCCGCCGCTTCCCGCCTCGTCTCCCTCAGGCTCCCTGGCCTGCCCGCATCCCTGTGGCACAGCTCTGTGTTTGGTCACCCTTTGTGTGGTAGAGGCCTGGAGGAGATGGTCAGTGTCCTCATGGGAGGATCCTGCTGCCCACAGAGTACCTGGGACTCTGAATCCAAGTTCAGCAAGGGGAATACTCTGGAACTTTCTGACCCTCCAGGCCCCAAAAGCCTGGGAGCTTGGCTGGGCTCCCGTACCCACTTCTTATGCAGTCTCCCTGGATCCCCCATCCCACCACAGTGAGGATCCAGAAGGTGCTATGTGAGGCCCTTTCCAGTCTGGGCAGCACCAGGGCCCTGGGGCTCTTCCACGCCCAGAGCATCTCTGAGTGTGTTCCAGTGTAGTGAAAAATTGACAGTTTTCACACAGTGTAGAACAAGCCTGGCTGTTATTTATGGTTCGTGTTGTGTGTGATTTTTCATGGTCTTGGAGAGTCCTATCATTTTTTTTAATGCATCAGCACATTTTCCCACAGCACGTGCTTGAGTCCACAGGCTCAGGGGGTATTCCTGGGTTCTCTGGTCAGGAAGGCCCAGTCAGACTGGAGGGGAGACTGACCACACCCAAGGCCTGGTCCTTGTCAGGCAGAGGGCAGGAGATAGTCCAGTTGAGGTAGGATTGAGGCTCATTCCAGGAGGGTCATCCTGACTGTGGTCTAAAGAGATGCTGCTGCTTCTGGGAATATTTTTTTCTAGAGGAGAAAAACAGAGATGTTGTATAGAGCATGACTTGGACTAACAGGCAAAGGCAAGTCCATGCAGGCCTGCAAGAGGGGGATCATGTGTCCCAGATCTTCATGGACTGTAGACCCAGCACCTCCGCAATCAGCCCCAGGTGGAGCAGCATTAAGACATAGAAGAAGTGGACTTGGGTCAGACTGCAGCTTTGTGATTGTGCACAGAGACGGCTGACTGTTTCCCAACTCCAGGGTTCTAGAACTGGGGCCTCTGGAGGGCATAGGCATTCAGGAATATGGTGAAGTGCTTATGGAAGAGTAGTTAGCAAAATGTAAGCCTCAGCCCACAGCAAGATACCATGCAAGATAACACAAGACCCCCAGTCCAGAAGTAGCACAGACATGACCTGCAACTGACACTCAGACTTGCTTCTCCCACGAGGGGCTGGGGCAGCGGAAGGCTCGGCTGAGGCAGCTGAGCAGGCTGGGTCTGTACCCCACGACTGGGCAGGGCAGAGCGTGCTTGAGCCTTCAACTAGCCTCTGTGACAGATGCAGGGCTGTGACCATCCTTATTTCCCAGGGACGATCTGCTGTCTCCTTGTTCTTGGGGAGGCTGAAACAAAAACAAACTTTGTGAAATTTCCTGAGCTTTTGTGTGTATGTGTGTGTATTACGTGAGTGTGCACAAGCATGTGCATGTGTGTGCTGTCTGTGCACAGGTCTGTGTACACCTGAGTGCATGTGAGTGTGTTTATGTGCAGGCAGGCACATGTGTGTATGCACGTGTTTTTGCATGCGCAGCACGTGTGATTGTGTGTGACTGCAGTCCATATTTTCATGTGTGTGTGTACATGTGTGTGAATGCCGGTATGCTTGGGCATGTACATGCACATATGTGTGTACACATGTGTGCTGTGGGGGGATGAGGAAGGCATGGAGTTGTTGCTTTCTGGTGCCGCCTTCCCCCACCCTCCCTTTTGCTGTTGCCTCAGCACTTTGTGGTGAAGTGTAGAGACTCAAAAGGAGGACCACTCCCCGCTACCGTCAGTGATCTGCCTGCTCATCCTCATGGTCATCCATCTGTCCAGTAAACATCCCTGAGCCTGTGCCATGTGCTGGGGCCTGGGGTCCACAGTGAAGCAGGCGCATGCTCTCAGCTCTGCTCAGCCCAGCCGGGCGCGGGGCAGAGGAGCTGCAGGCCAGGTGTGTCTGTGGAGGGAGAGGTTACCTCTGGCTGGTGGGTCAGCGGAGGTGGCAGCTGAGCTGAACTGAAGGAGCGGGATGGACGGAGCTCACTCTAGAGGAGGGTGGGGACAGGGGGCAGGGGAAGGGGCCGGGTGCCTGGCTCGCGGGGAGGACGCATCGCAGAGGGGCTGCAAGGGTGGCCAGACAGCTAGCTTTGACTTCGTTTTATAGACAGAACAGTTTTGGAACCAGAGTGACAGGATTAGGCCCACATTTTTCCTCTGGTGGCGGCTGAGGGGTTTGATGGTAGAAGAGAGAAGCTGGGCCGAGGAACAGGGCTGACGGTAGGGGCTGTGCCTCTGCCAGGCTTCCAGCCTCTTTGTGGTGGTCCCTTGGGTCCACAAGGTTAGCACGCACCTTGCGTGAGGCCGGAATGGGGCTTCCTCTTCATTCCCTCTTTCCCAGAAGTAAACGCAACAGTTTGGAGTTGGTGAGACTGAGGGGGCCATCTTTCAGGAAAGGCAATCATCAGCGTTGGCTGGGGTGCCCACCCGGAGACAAGGGGGACCCTTAGCCAGACCCGCAGACCCCGGGGAAGGACACGGTGTGCTCAGAGAGGCAGGGATAGTCAGGAGAGCCAGGTGTGCAGAGAAGGCTCGGCCAAGGGGGCCCTGGGGGCTCAGACACTCAGGAAGTGAGGGGAGGGGTGGCCAGACAGCCGTGAATGAGGCCCAGGGGTCGACGGGGTCGTGCTGTGTGCAGGGTGGACACACAGGGCCCCAGGCTGTTCTGTAGGGAACGTCTCCCGGCTGCAGTGGGCTCTGGAAATTGTCTGCGGGTTGCCACGCCTTCTGGGGCTCTCCGGCCCAGGCCTTAGCCGGGAGCTGCCTGTCCAGCCTACCCTGGCTCCACCTCCAGACTGCGCAAGCCTGGGCGGGCGGGACAGGCTCCTCGTGCCTTGGTTGCCATGACCTGTAACGTTTCCTTTCCAGTTGCCAGATTCATTATAAGGACATATGTACAGTTTGTTGCGTTGTCTTGCGCCACCCGTTGACTTAGGGAAGAACTGCCCTAGTAGGTTGGCCTGCAAGGTGTGCTACTTCAGAGCCTCCATCTGACATACTCTTCCCTGCCCGAAATGCAAACACAGCACACACTCCCTGCCTGGTTTGGGAATGATGACACCTCACCTCTCACCCCTCCTGACGTCTCCTGCCCGCACTCCAACCTCAAGGACACTTCGGTTCCGCATCTGACTCCCGACCCCTCCAGCTAGTTGGGGACAGGCAGCCTCATGAGACAGTGCACACAAAGTTTTCTGGCCGGGCTGTGAGGATGGGGACCAGGTCCCACCTGTGCCAATGAAGCAGGCGTCTCACCTGGATTTGTCTCCGGGCTCTTGAAGGTGGACTGAAGGTCAGACAGTCCAGAGGCCAAGGGCCCCAGAGGAGGGGGGTGTGGGCGCAGGTAGACCAGGAGCAGCTGCCCCTCTGGTCAGGAGAGTCCAACAACCCAGACTTTCTGGTTCCTGGGGGAAGGAGAGGGCAGAGGCAGTGGAGGCCCAAAGACAGGTCCTGCTTCACCTCTGGATGGAGCCACTCAGGTGAGCCCAGGTTTTGAGGGATTAGAGTTAAAGGATGCAGGCTAGAGGGTCAGGGTTAGAGGGTCAGGTTAGATGGTCTGAGTCAGGGTCAGGGTAAGGGTTAGGAGTTTACAGGTCAAGGTCGAGTATCTAGGGGCTAGGGGTTAGGAGCCTTAGGGTTTAGGATTAGAGATTAGGAGGTTAGGGTTAGGGAGTGAACAGTAGAGATTTGGGCGTTAGGGTTAGTGGGTTAGTGTTAAGCACAGCTGACCCACGGCCCCCCTAACCCCACACCTCTGAGTCCTGTAGGGTGCACAGGACTTGCCCAGGGTCACTCACGATTGGGGGTTCACCTGGACCGCTGGTTATCTACCCCCGTCCTGGAACCTGATGGCAGAAGAATGAAATGTCTGCTCTGGTCACTGACTGTTTCAAATCCAACTCAACCTCAGTCAACGGCTGTTAGGGCCTCAGAAGCCCACAGGGTTTCCTCCTACCATCTGAACTGGAGAGAGTAGTGCTGGCCCCACTTGGCCTGGGCAGCCCGGGTCCAGCACAGGCCTGACTGAGCTCACTCCATGGTCATGTTATGAATTTATACAGAACTTGGTGCAGCGACCTACCAGCCCCCAGGTGCTGCCTCCTGAGGGCTGGTGGGGCCCTCCTGGGACTGCAGGCATCCTTTGTCCCATCTGAGTGGGCATCAATAGACATCAAGTCTCAGGACAGCCCTTGACCTCTGACCATCCAGGCAGTCATCTGTGGTCCTCCAGCTCAGGCCAGTCTGGTCCCTGTCAAGCCCCTGTGGCCAATTGCTGAGCTGACCTTGCTGCTGGCAATTGAACAGCTACCTGGGCAGCACAGACAGCCCTTTGGGATGTTTCAGTTACTAACATCCTTGTGGTTGAGAAAAGGGCCTCCCCTCACAGGCTCATAGCCTGCCAAGCGAGGTAAGAACCGTCTAAACATTTGAGTGTGTCCCTGACACAACAACCATACAGCAGACCATGGCCTTGCAATCCTTTGGGCTTCCAGCTGTAACAAACTTTTGATATTCATACTCATTAAGAGTCAAAGATACGGGAGCAACTGGGCCACCCAATGGACAGTTTCACACTGAGGCCGCATGGTCTTGGAGATCCACATGCACCCATGTGGTCTCTGAAAGCTGCCAATGATGGATTCCATGATACGGCATAATCCTTGAGCCTCCCACTGCTTCATTGAGCAAGAATTTGCTAACCACCATAGCATTTAATCTCTGCTCTTTGTAAAGGAGGGAGGAGACTGGATAAATGAGCAGTATTGTTCTTGGGGGATGGGTGAGTCATGTGGCCAGGGGGCAGGTGTGACTCCTGGGCTCCCGCCACCAGAGACATCAAGGAGGGCTGCGCCTTTTGCAAGAGGAAGAGGTACTTGCTGTTGTGGGAGGACAGGAAGAGCACTGGATGGGTGGCTGCAGCCCCTGACCCTAAATCAGCCCCTTCCTTCCTTGGCCTTCAGATCCCACAGCTGTGCAGTGGGCCGTCAGTGATGTGGAATCTGCCGCTTTCCCCTATCCAGCATCTGTTCTCATGCCAAAGTCCAGAACCTCAGTTTTCCTTTGGGAACTTCTTACTTGTTTCCAGTCCAAACAGTTCCAGAGGGCTGATTCTACGTTCCACCCACCTTGAAGATGGACATATCCACATTTAGCCAATCCCATGTTCCATCCTATGGGTGCTCTGATGGGTTCAAGGACGATGCTATGATCCAAACCAGGCCAATGACGTTTATTTTATTTTATTTTTTGGCCATACTGTGCACGCGGGATTTTAGTTCCCTGACCAAGGATTGAACCTGTGCCCCCTACATTGGGAGCTCAAAGTGTTAACCACTGGACCACCAGGGAAGTCCTATCCCCTCATTTTCAACACTGCTATGGATTTAAAGCACACAAGATGGTTGTGATATGAGTGGCCTTTTCAGTATGTCTTCTTTTTTTTTCTATTTAATTATTTTTTTATTAGTTTCTGCTTTATAACAAATTTAATCAGTTATACATATACATATGTTCCCATATCCCCTCCCTTTTGTGTCTCCCTCCCACCCTCCCTATCCCACCCCTCCAGGTGGTCACAAAGCACCGAGCTGATCTCCCTGTGCTCTGCGGCTGCTTCCCACTATCTATCTACCTTACGTTTGGTAGTGTATATATGTCCATGCCTCTCTTTTGCTTTGTCACAGCTTACCCTTCCCCCTCCCCATATCCTCAAGTCCATTCTCAAGTAGGTCTGTGTCTTTATTCCCGTTTTACCCCTAGGTTCTTCATGACATTTTTTTGTAATTCCATATATATGTGTTAGCATACGGTATTTGTCTTTCTCTTTCTGACTTACTTCACTCTGTATGACAGACTCTAGGTCTATCCACCTCATTACAAATAGCTCAGTTTCGTTCCTTTTTATGGCTGAGTAATATTCCATTGTATATATGTGCCACGTCTTCTTTATCCATTCATCCGATGATGGACACTTAGGTTGTTTCCAGCTCCGGGCTATTGTGAATAGAGCTGCAATGAACATTTTGGTACATGTCTCTTTTTGAATTATGGTTTTCTCAGGGTATATGCCTAGTAGTGGGATTGCTGGGTCATATGGTAGTTCTATTTTTAGTTTTTTAAGGAACCTCCATACTGTTCTCCATAGTGGCTGTACCAATTCACATTCCCACCAGCAGTGCAAGAGTGTTCCCTTTTCTCCACACCCTCTCCAGCATTTATTGTTTCTAGATTTCTTGATGATGGCCATTCTGACTGGTGTGAGATGATATCTCATTGTAGTTTTGATTTGCATTTCTCTAATGATTAATGATGTTGAGCATTCTTTCATGTGTTTGTTGGCAGTCTGTATATCTTCCTTGGAGAAATGCCTATTTAAGTCTTCTGCCCATTTTTGGATTGGGTTGTTTGTTTTTTTGCTATTGAGCTGCATGAGCTGTTTATAAATTTTGGAGATTAATCCTTTGTCAGTTGCTTCATTTGCAAATATTTTCTCCCATTCTGAGGGTTGTCTTTTGGTCTTGTTTATGGTTTCCTTTGCTGTGCAAAAGCTTTGAAGTTTCATTAGGTCCCATTTGTTTATCTTTGTTTTTATTTCCATTTCTCTAGGAGGTGGGTCCAAAAGGATCTTGCTGTGATTTATGTCATAGAGTGTTCTACCTATGTTTTCCTCTAAGAGTTTGATAGTTTCTGGCCTTACATTTAGGTCTTTAATCCATTTTGAGCTTATTTTTGTGTATGGTGTTAGGGAATGATCTAATCTCAAACTTTTACATGTCCCTGTCCAGTTTTCCCAGCACCACTTATTGAAGAGGCTGTCCTTTCTCCACTGTACATTCCTGCCTCCTTTATCAAAGATAAGTTGGCCATATGTGCGTGGGTTTATCTCTGGGCTTTCTATCCTGATCCACTGATCTATCTTTCTGTTTTTATGCCAGTACCACACTGTCTTAATTACTGTAGCTTTGTAGTATAGTCTGAAGTCAGGGAGCCTGATTCCTCCAGCTCCGTTTTTCGTTCTCAAGATTGCTTTGGCTATTCGGGGTCTTTTGTTTTTCCAAACAAATTTTGAAATTTTTTGTTCTACTTCTGTGAAAAATGCCAGTGGTAGTTTGATAGGGATTGCATTGAATCTGTAGATTGCTTTGGGTAGTAGAGTCATTTTCACAACATTGATTCTTCCAATCCAGGAGCATGGTATATCTCTCCATCTATTTGTACCATCTTTAATTTCTTTCATCAGTGTCTTATAATTTTCTGCATACAGGTCTTTTGTCTCCTTAGGTAGGTTTATTCCTAGATATTTTATTCTTTTTGTTGCAATGGTAAATGGGAGTGTTTTCTTGATTTCATTTTCAGATTTTTCATCATTAGTGTACAGGAATGCCAGAGATTTCTGTACATTAATTTTGTATCCTGCTACTTTACCAAATTCATTGATTAGCTCTAGTAGTTTTTCGGTAGCATCTTTAGGATTCTCTATGTATAGTATCATGTCATCTGCAAACAGTGACAGCTTTACTTCTTCTTTTCCAATTTGGATTCCTTTTATTTCCTTTTCTTCTCTGATTGCTGTGGCTAAAACTTCCAAAACTATGTTGAATAAGAGTGGTGAGAGTGGGCAGCCTTGTCTTGTTCCTGATCTTAGTGCAAATGGTTTCAGTTTTTCACCATTGAGGACAATGTTGGCTGTGGGTTTGTCATATATGGCCTTCATTATGTTGAGAAAAGTTCCCTCTATGCCTACTTTCTGCAGGGTTTTTATCATAAATGGGTGTTGAATTTTGTCGAAAGCTTTCTCTGCATCTATTGAGATGATCATATGGTTTTTCTCCTTCAACTTGTTAATATGGTGTATCACATTGATTGATTTGTGTATATTGAAGAATCCTTGCATTCCTGGAATAAACCCCACTTGATCATGGTGTATGATCCTTTTAATGTGCTGTTGGATTCTGTTTGCTAGTATTTTGTTGAGGATTTTTGCATCTATGTTCATCAGTGATATTGGCCTGTAGTTTTCTTTCTTTGTGACATCTTTGTCTGGTTTTGGTATCAAGGTGATGGTGGCCTCGTAGAATGAGTTTGGGAGTGTTCCTCCCTCTGCTATATTTTGGAAGAGTTTGAGAAGGATAGGTGTTAGGTCTTCTCTAAATGTTTGATAGAATTCGCCTGTGAAGCCATCTGGTCCTGGGCTTTTGTTTGATGGAAGATTTTTTATCACAGTTTCAATTTCAGTGCTTGTGATTGGTCTGTTCATATTTTCTATTTCTTCCTGATTCAGTCTTGGCAGGTTGTGCATTTCTAAGAATTTGTCCATTTCTTCCAGGTTGTCCATTTTATTGGCATAGAGTTGCTTATAGTAATCTCTCATGATCTTTTGTATTTCTGCAGTGTCAGTTGTTACTTCTCCTTTTTCATTTCTAATTCTATTGATTTGAGTCTTCTCCCTTCTTTTCTTGATGAGTCTGGCTAATGGTTTGTCAATTTTGTTTATGTTCTCAAAGAACCAGCTTTTAGTTTGGTTGATCTTTGCTATCGTTTCCTTCATTTCTTTTTCATTTATTTCTGATCTGATCTTTATGATTTCTTTCCCTCTGCTAACTTTGGGGGTTTTTTGTTCTTCTTTCTCTAATTGCTTTAAGTGCAGGGTCAGGTTGTTTACTCGAAATGTTTCCTGTTTCTTAAGGTGGGATTGTATTGCTATAAACTTCCCCCTTAGAACTGCTTTTGCTGCGTCCCATAGGTTTTGGGTCGTCGTGTCTCCATTGTCATTTGTTTCTAGGTATTTTTAAATTTCCTCTTTGATTTCTTCAGTGATCACTTCGTTATTGAGTAGTGTATTGTTTAGCCTCCATGTGTTTGTATTTTTTACAGATCTTTTCCTGTAATTGATGTCTAGTCTCATAGCATTGTGGTTGGAAAAGATACTTGATACAATTTCAATTTTCTTAAATTTACCAAGGCTTGATTTGTGACCCAAGATATGATCTATCCTGGAGAATGTTCCATGAGCACTTGAGAAAAATGTGTATTCTGTTGTTTTTGGATGGAATGTCCTATAAATATCAACTAAGTCCATCTTGTTTAATGTATCATTTAAAGCTTGTGTTTCCTTATTTATTTTCATTTTGGATGATCTGTCCATTGGTGAAAGTGGGGTGTTAAAGTCCCCTACTATGATTGTGTTACTGTCGATTTCCCCTTTTATGGCTGTTAGTATTTGCCTTATGTATTGAGGTGCTCCTATGTTGGGTGCATAAATATTTACAATTGTTATATCTTCTTCTTGGATCGATCTCTTTATCGTTATGTAGTGTCCTTCTTTGTCTCTTCTAATAGTCTTTATTTTAAAGTCTATTTTGTCTGATATAAGAATTGCTACTCCAGCTTTCTTTTGATTTCCATTTGCATGGAATATCTTTTTCCATCCCCTTACTTTCAATCTGTATGTGTCTCTAGGTCTGAAGTGGGTCTCTTGTAGACAGCATATATATGGGTCTTGTTTTTGTATCCATTCAGCCACTCTGTGTCTTTTGGTGGGAGCATTTAGTCCATTTACATTTAAGGTAATTATCGATATGTATGTTCCTATTCCCATTTTCTTAAGTGTTTTGGGTTCGTTATTGTAGGTCTTTTCCTTCTGTTGTGTTTCTTGCCTAGAGAAGTTCCTTTAGCATTTGTTGTAAAGCTGGTTTGGTGGTGCTGAACTCTCTCAGCTTTTGCTTGTCTGTAAACGTTTTAATTTCTCCATCAAATCTGAGTGAGGGGCTTCCCTGGTGGCGCAGTGGTTGGGAGTCCGCCTTGCCGATGCAGGGAACGTGGGTTCGTGCCCTGGTCCGGGAGGATCCCATGTGCTGCGGAGCGGCTGGGCCCGTGGGCCGTGGCCACTGGGCCTGCGCGTCCGGAGCCTGTGCTCCGCGGCGGGAGAGGCCACAGCAGTGAGAGGCCCGTGTACCACAAAAAAAAAAAAAAAATCTGAGTGAGATCCTTGCTGGGTAGAGTAATCTTGGTTGCAGGTTTCTCTCCTCCACCACTTTAATTATGTCCTGCCACTCCCTTCTGGCTTGCAGAGTTTTTGCTGAGAGATCAGCTGTTAACCTGATGGAGATTCCCTTGTGTGTTATTTGTTGTTTTTCCCTTGCTGCTTTTAATATGATTTCTTTGTGTTTAATTTTTGACAGTTTGATTAATATGTGTCTTGGCGTATTTCTCCTTGGATTTATTCTGTATGGGACTCTCTGTGCCTCCTGGACTTGATTAACTATTTCCTTTCCCATATTAAGGAAGTTTTCAACTATAATCTCTTCAAATATTTTCTCAGTCCCTTTCTTTTTCTCTTCTTCTTCTGGAACCCCTATAAGTCGAACGTTGGTGCGTTTAATGTTGTCCCAGAGGTCTCTGAGACTGTCCTCTGTTCTTTTCATTCTTTTTTCTTTATTTTGCTCTGCATCAATTATTTCCACTATTTTATCTTCCACCTCACTTATCCGTTCTTCTGCCTCAGTTGTTCTGCTATTGATCCCATCTAGAGTATTTTTCATGTCATTTATTGTGTTTTTAATCGATGCTTGATTGATCTTTATTTCTTCTAGGTCCTTGTTAACTGTTTCTTGCATTTTGTCTATTCTATTTCCAAGATTATGGATCTTGGAAATAGAATCTTGGATCAGCTTTACTATCATTATTCTGAATTCTTTTTCAGGTAGACTGCCTGTTACCTCTTCATTTGTTAGGTCTGGTACGTTTTTATCTTGCTCCTTCACCTGCTGTGTGTTTTTCTGTCTTCTCATTTTGCTTATGTTACTGTGTTTGGGGTCTCCTTTTTGCAGGCTGCAGATTCGTAGTTACCGTTGTTTTTGGTGTCTGTCCCCAGTGGCTAAGGTTGTTTCAGTAGGTTGTGTAGGCTTCCTGGTGGGGGGGACTAATGCCTGTGTTCTGGTGATTGAGGCTCGATCTTCTTTCTGGTGGACAGGTCCACGTCTGGTGGTGTGTTTTGGGGTGCCTATGGCCTTATTATGTTTTTAGGTAGCCTCTCTGCTAATGGGTGGGGTTGTGTTCCTGCCTTGCTAGTTGCTTGGCACAGGGTGACCAGCACTGTAGCTTGCTGGTCGTTGACTGAAGCTGGGTGCTGGTGTTGAGATGGAGATCTCTGGGAGATTTTCACTGCTTGATATTATGTGGAGCTCGGAGGTCTCTTGTGGACCCGTGTCCTGAAGTTGGCTCTCCCACTTCAGAGGCACAGCACTGACTCCTGGCTGCAGCACCAAGAGCCTTTCATCCACCCGGCTCAGAATAAAAGGGAGAAAAAGTAGAAAGAAAGAATTAGTAGAAGAAAGAAAGAGAGAGGGAAAGAAAGGAAGAAGGGAAGAAAGGAAGGAAGGAAGAAAGAAAGAAAGGAGGGAGGGAGGGAGGAAGGATGGAAAGAAAGAAGGAAAGAAAGGAGGGAGGGAGGGAGGAATGAAAGCAAAAGGAAGAGTGAATGGAAAAAGGGAGGGAGGGAGGGAGGAAGGAAAGAAAGAAAGGAAGGAGGGAGGAAGGAAAGAAAAAGAAAGTGGAAAGAAGAAGGGTGGGAGGGAGGGAGGGAGGAAAGAAAAAGAAGGAAAGGAGGAGCAGAGGGAGGGAGGGAGGAAGGGAAGGTAGGAAAAAAAGAAAGAGCAGGTAAAGTAAAATAGAATAAAGTATGAAATATAGTAGCGTTATTAAAATTAAAAAGTAATTATTGAAAAAAAACACGGACGGATAGAACTCTGGGACATATGGTGGAAGCAAAGCTATACAGAGAGAATATTACACAGAAGATTACACATACACATTCACAAAAAGAGAGCAGGGGGAAAAATCAAAAATCTTGCTCTCCAAGTCCACCTCCTCAATTTGGGATAATTCGTTGTACATTCATGCACTCCACAGACGCAGGGCACCTCAAATGAACCGTGGAGCTTTAATCCGCTGCCTCCGAGGCTGCACAGAGAGATTTCCCTGTCTCTGCTCTCACAACTCCCGGGTCTCAGCCTTGGACCTGGCCCCGCCCCTGCGCGTAGGTCGCCGGAGGGCGTCCGTTCTTCGCTCAGACAGGACGGGTTTAAAGGAGCCGCTGATTCGGGGGCTCTGGCTCACTCAGGCAGAGGCGAGGGAGGGGCACGCAGTGTGGGGCGGGCCTGCGGCGGCAGAGGCCGGCGTGACGTTGCAGCAGCCCATGGCGCTCCGTGCGCTTTCCCGGGAAAGCCGTCCCCGGGTCCCGGGACCCCGGCAGTGGCGGGGTGCACAGGCGCCCCGGAAGGCGGGGCGGACAGTGACCCGCGCTCGCACACAGGCCCCGCGGCGGCGGCGGCGGCGGCAGCAGCAGCAGCCCCAGCGTCCCACACCCGTCTCCGAGGTCCGCGCTTTACCCGCAGCTCGCGCCTGTCTCCGGCGCTTCCCCAAGCAGCCCTCTTAATGCCCTCTCCTCGCGCACCAGGAAACAAAAGGGAAAAAAGTCTCTTGCCTCTTCGGTAGCTCCAGACCCTTTCCCCGGACTCCCTCCGGGCTAGCCGTGGTGCACTAACCCCTTCAGGCTCTCTTCCTGCCGCCAGCCCCAGTCCTCTCCCCGCGCTCCGACTGAAAGCCGATACCCGAGCCTCAGCTCCCAGCCCCGCCCGCCCTGGCGGCCGAGCAGACAAGCCTCTCGGGCTGGTGTGTGCCTGAGGGCACCGATCCTCTGTGCCGGAATCTCTCCGCTTTGCCCTCTGTACCCCTGTTGGCTGTGTTCTCCTCCGCTACTCCGAAGCTTTCCCCCTCTGCCACCTGCAGTTTCCGCCCGCGAAGGGGCTTGTAGTGTGTAGAAACCTTCCCTCCTTCACGGCTCCCTCCCACTGGTGCAGGACCTGTCCCTATCCTTTTGTCTCTGTTTATTCTTTTTTTCTTTTGCCCTACCCAGGTACGTGGGGAGTTTCTTGCCTTTTGGGGGGGGTCTGAGGTCTTCTGTCAGCGTTCAGTAGGTGCTCTGTAGGAGTTGTTCCACGTGTAGATGAATTTCTGATGTATCTGTGGGGAGGAAGGTGATCTCCGTGTCTTACTCTTCCGCCATCTTCCTCCGGGTCCAGTATGACTTCTTTGACTTAGAATGTTTTCAATGTTTATCCACGTTGTAACATATTATCAGTGTTTCATTCATTTTTTTAATTGTGGTTAAAAATACATAACATGGGGATGGGGGGCAAGTGGAGGGAACGGCCCAGATGCACAGCATTCATGGACCCTCTGGACTGGAAGGACTCGTGAGAGCCGGAGCCCAGAAATCCGGGAACGATAAGACGCAGCGTCCCCTCCAATTCCCGTGAGCACCCCTTGCTCCATCCTCCGCCCAAATACCTCAGCTCGGCCCTCTCCCCACTCTTGACACTCCAGACTCAGCCGGGACAGACCTCCGCAGCCGCCGCTCCCCACCCTGCAGGAGGAGCTCAGAGGTCCTGTCCCGCTTTCCTCTGAGGGACTCTTTGGTGACCACAAAAGGATTTGGTCGCTCCGGACAAAGCTGGTAGAGGAGAGCGGGATGGCTGCGCCCGGCGCGCCACACTTCCTCCTGACCTTCGACTTGGACGAGACTATCGTGGACGAAAACAGCGACGACTCCGTCGTGCGCTTGCCGCGGCGGGCCAGCGGCTGCCTGAGAGCCTGCGTGCCACCTAGCGCGAGGGCTTCTACAACGAGTACATGCAGCGCGTCTTCCAGTACCTGGGCGAGCAGGGCGTGCGGCCGCGGGACTTGCGCGCCATCTACGAGGCCATCCCCCTGTCGCCCGGCGCGGGCGACCTGCTGCAGTTTGTGGCCAAGCAGGGCGCCTGCTTTGAGGTTATTCTCATCTCAGACGCCAACACCTTTGGCGTGGAGAGTGCGCTGCGCGCCGCCGGCCACCACGGCCTGTTCCGCCACATCTTCAGCAACCCGTTGGGGCCCGACCCTTGGGGGCTGCTGGCGCTGCGGCCCTTCCACACGCACAGCTGCGCTCGCTGCCCCGCCAACATGTGCCAGCACAAGGTGCTCAGCGACTATCTGCGCGAGCAGGCCCACGACGGCGTGCCCTTCGAGCCTTTTGTACGTGAGCGACGGTGCCAACGACTTCTGCCCCACGGGGCTGCTGGCAGGCGGCGACGTGGCCTTCCCGCGCCGCCACTACCCTATGCACCGCCTTATGCAGGAGGCGCAGAAGGCCGAGCCCAGCTCCTTCCGCGCCAGGGTGGTGCCCTGGGAAACCTCCACCGAAGTGCGCCTACACCTGCATCAGGTGCTGAGGACGTGGCCTGCAGGGGCCACCCGGGCGGGGAGGGGGTGGGGCGGTGGGGGTCGGGAAGGAGCTAGTTGTATTACTCCCTTTCCCTTTCGTTTTGGTATATCCCTCCAGGATTTCCCGGAATCCCCGGTTGGTCCATTTGGGGACTGGAGGAAGGAGTTGGGAGCTGTCCCCATCTGTGCAGTTAACCGAGCTCAGCTGCCTTCCCCAGTTCCACTGCAAGCGAATTCTGGAGTCTGGCCGCAGCAGCGTGGCGCGCATATCTGAGCAGGCAGCAGTGTTTCCACAAACCTTGTCCTCTCAGTTGGGAGGACGGGGTTCCCTGTCAGGGTCGAGAAGGAACATGTCCCGCCGCGTTGTGGTTAACTGTTGCCTTGGGCTGCATGGCCTCCCTCCTCCAGTCTTCTGTCCAGAGGACCCAGGCCCCGAAATGCACCACCCCGACCTCCCCCGCACTGGACTCCCCACAGAGAGAGGTGGCGCTCCTTGCCGACGGTCCCAGGCCTAGATCTTGCTTTACCTACTGTGACCCTACACTACACTCCTTGCCTCCCTCCCCCCACCCTGTCAGC
Organism: Hyperoodon ampullatus; assembly: GCF_949752795.1. Classification (NCBI taxonomy): domain Eukaryota; kingdom Metazoa; phylum Chordata; class Mammalia; order Artiodactyla; family Ziphiidae; genus Hyperoodon; species Hyperoodon ampullatus. The sequence continues at coordinate 89,528,153 of NC_136926.1, forward strand.
ATCCCCACAGGATAAAAAGCTAGAGGGAACGGTCACCTCCTGTTGCTGGAAAGAGGTAGCACACTGTCCCGGGGCTCGGGTCTGGCCAGCCAGGGACCTCACAGAGCCCGAAGATGTCTCCTTGCACCCCAGCCTCGTCTATGCAGCAAGAAACCAGGGAGTTAACCAAAGTCGCCCCACTGACTGGGCCCTTTTGAGTCCCCCTCCTCCCGTATGGAACAGAAAGCCATGATGCTGTAAAGCAGAGCCAGTGGAAACCCAAGGCCCACCTCCCTCCTTTGGAGTTTCAGAGCTGTGAAGGAGGTGAAGGGGCGGAGGTGAGCGAGGTGTCTCACGCTGCCGTCTGGGGGATGAGGGCGAGGTGATCTCTGCTCTCAGAGAGCCCCACCTAAGTGAGGGAGCCGGTCCCCACTCTTGGAGGAGTGCCCAGCTTGGGGAACCAAGACTGAATACACAACAAAGCAGGCAACAGGCAAAAGAGCAGGGTGCGGCCCACTTTCGCAGAGGGGCACAGGGGTCTAGTGTGGAGGGCTCAGTGAGCACCGAGGAGATGGGAGATACTGCTGCTTAGGGCAGGCAGAGGAGGCTCAACTAGTGGGAGCCTTACAAGTGGGTTGCCTTTCAGTCCCTCGGCCCGCTAGCCCTGCAGGGCAATCATCAGGAGGTCATCAGAATTTTATTCAAAGTTGGCACTTGCAGCTGGAGACCCTGTCTTGCATGGCGTAAGGGTCCCCTGTGGGTAAGGTCACCAAACTCTTTGGCTTCCAGTACTTTCCTGTCTCCAGCAGGCCTCTGGGTGCCTCCTCTGTCTTTACCCGGACGCCTTCCCACTGCAATGGGGGAAAGGAAGAGACACAGCTCACAGCCCAGGAGGCGTGCCGGGCTGGTCCAGTCTTGACTGGAGCAGGCTTTGGTGTGGGACTCAAGAGGCTCACTCAAGGCGGTGCTTGGGTCAGCATCCCAGAGATCCCAGGTTGTCAGCAGCTGGGCTGCACATAGTTCCCGGGGAAGAATCCAGACCCCTCTGAGCCGATGCCCTCACAGCAGCCATCGGAGTAGCGGCGGGTGATGCAGATAATGGTGCCCTCAGAGAAGGAGAGTTCATTGTCCTTCTGGCGGGTGTATGGGTACAGTGTCATTACTGCAGGGCGGGAGGAGAGGGGTGCCATGCGACGTGCCTCCTGCCCCGCCACAGGGATGCTTGTGCCCACATACTGGACTCTGGGGGGCAATGTGGGGAGTGGGGCAGGAGATGCCTTCTTCAAAGCCCCAGGACTCCTCCCAGCTGAGCTAATATTCAGTATCAGGCCAGCTGCTTCCCTCCTCTGTGGGGGTGCGGTGGGGTGGAATAAAAGGCTCCACAAGTGTGACACAAGCCATCCCCTCCACTCCAAGAAACTTCAGTGTTTGAGAGCAGGGCCCCAGGATCTACCCATGTTTTGTAATCTGCTTTCAGCCCCCGTTCATTCTGGTCTTCCCACAATGTCTCTGGCAGGTGCTGGAGGTATTGCTCAGGTGCTCTAGTAGGTGCTCAGTAAATACAGCAACATTGAACAGTGTAGACTTGGCCGAGTGAGCCTTGGGCAAGTCACTTAGTTTAACCTCTCAGGCTCAGCTTCGTCTGTTAAATTGGAGTGTGAAGATCCTAGGAAGTTAAGTAAAAGTGAGAAAATGGATGAGAAGCTTCGACTCTGGGGTCTGGTATAAAGCAGGGGCTAAATTATGTTAAAACCCCCCACATAATATAACATTTACCATTTAAATCATTTTGAGCATACAGTTCTATGGCATTAACTACATTCACGTTGTTGTACAAATATTCTCAGCATCCACCTCCGGAAGTTATTCATTTACCCTATGGAAAATTCTGTATCAGTTTCTCTAAATTTTTGCCAACATTTGTTATTTTTAGCTTTCTTGATTGTAGGCCTTCTAGTGTGTGGAGGGGTCGGCGTTGTGGTGTTAACTTGCATTTCATCACGACTAATGACGATTAACATCTCTTCATGTGCTTGCTGACCATTTGTATGTCTTATCTGGAGAAGGGTCTTTTGAAGCCCTTTTTCCATTTAAAACATTGGGTTGTTTGCCGAGTCCCGCCAAGCGCTCCTCCTGGTGGCGTTGGTGTCGGTGAGTCCAGCCTGGAGCGGTCTCCGCGCCGCAGGGGCCCGCGCCCCGGGGCATCGCTAGCTGCCTCTCAGGAGAGGAGACGCCCGCCCCCCGGCGCCCGTGCCTGGAGCGCCGAGATCGTGCTGCGCCGCGCGGACACGGCGCCGGCGGGGCGGGTTTTGCTCGGCATTGGCTGCGGGTCACCTGAGCGCGGCGGCGGTCTGCGCGCCTCTCCCGGAGGAGCGTGTCCCGGAAGTGGGCGTTCCGGCGCCCGTGCCTGGAGCGCCGTGACTGTGCTGCGCCGCGCGGATGTGGCGCCGCTGGGGCGGGTCTTGCTCGGCATTGGCTGCGGGTCACCTGAGCGCGGCGGCGGTCTGCGCGCCTCTCCCGGAAGAGAGTGTCCTGGAAGTGGGCGTCCCGGCCAGAGCGCACCTGGCGCGGGGCGTCCTCGGGGCTCCTCGCCGTCGGCGCCACGCGAGCTGTCGGGGGTCTAGGGAGCCAGCGCCCGGCGGCTGGGAACGACCCGTCCCGTGGGTCCCTGGCACCCCAGCGGCATCCGAGCGCGGAGCGGAGGGCTGCGGACCGCAGGTAAGGGGACAGGGGTTGGTGGGGGTGGGTGGAGGAAGGAACGAGGAATTACACCAGAGCTGTTTGGTACAGGGGCAGAAACAGAAAACTCAGACGTACCACTGCAGAGGCCATGGGAGTTAAGTTGTAAATGCTGCTGGCTTTCAGTAGCCGGCAGCCATTCTCTTCCTGTAGCTGATGGGATACAAAGCTCTACTGGGTTGTTCTTTGCACGGGATAGTCTTGTTTTGCAGAAATTCAGCTCATAGCCATTCTTGATGTGTAAGTGTAAGGTCGGATCTTAACAAATGGCATCGCGAAACAGAGGAAAGCTTCAAGTGAGCTTTATTAGGGGGCACTCCCGGGCGAGGTTCACTGGTCCGAGAGAAAGGGGCCAGAGAAGTCGCCCCCGGGCGAGGGTTGGGCGAGATTTTATAGGGGAAGAAGGGAAAGGGGTGTGGTGAGTCTGGGAGGGCGCAGGGAATTCCTTAGCTGGTGGTCTCTTCGGGTGTCGTGGCACTATCTGGTGCCGGTTCCATCAGTCTTGGGACCGCTAGTCCCGTCCCTCGAAAGGCGGGAAGGCTGGGCCGGGTGGAAAGCCCCCAGGTCAGTTCCTGGAACTGGGTGGTCCGGAATGTCTCCAGGTCAGTTCCTGGAACTGGGTGGTCCGGAGAGTTTCGGTCTGATGCAACCTGTGAATCTGATTGCGTTCCCCTGCCTCGGGCCAGTTGGCCTTACATCCCGACATCTTTGGTGTAATGGGGCGGCGTTCTGATCTCTGGCTACTTCATGCTGAATGGGGGCGTCGAAAGGGGAGTCGGGCGACCAGAGGTCCGAGGCTTAGGGGAGACCAGTGGGGGTTTCTGTAGGAAGCAAGGTGTCAGGACCGAGGAACATTTGGTTTGGGGCCACCCGAGAGACTTCCTCCATGCGCCGGTGAAGGAACCTAAGAAAACGGGGGGCAAACATGAGCAAGATACACATGAGAATTAAGGGGCCTCAGATTGGTGTTAGCCAGGTATAGAGGGTGGATCGCCACCAATCGGGAATTGGGGAGGCGGACTGTTGGTGTTTGCGTTGGAGTTCTTCTCTTAAGCGATGGAGGGCGTTTACAGCAGCATTCCTCCTGTAGGAAGAGGCAGGTACCTCCTTTGTCGGCCGTCAGGAGATCCAGGGCTCGTCGATTCTGGAGAGCGACTCGGGCTATGGAGGTGATTTGGCCCTGGAGAGAGGAGATGGAGGCGGCGGAGCCTTCAATGGCTAGCTGGAGTTTATGTTCTAAGTCGCGGGATGTTGAAACACTATGTGTGAGAGCTCCCCCCCGCCCCCCGAGGCCTGCAGCGACCAGGGAGGAGGCGAGAGAGATGCCTGCGACCAGAGGAAGAAAGATAGCTCTTTTCTGTCGGGTAAAGGGCGGCGTGATTAACGAGGAAAATTCGTCTTGGCTATACAGTGTGAGTTGTGGGACGAGAGTAACGGGGATACATGGGAAGGGGGAGGAAGAATTGATCTCTTTTGTGAGGGAACCATTGCACCACAAAAACATGCCTGGTGGTGCTTCAATTGATGTGTTTACCGTGAGGGATGTGTTGCAAAGAAACCCAGTATCAGGTAGATTTGGGCGGCTGCCGTAACAGATAGTGAGATTTTTTTGAATCAAGGAATATGGGGACTTTTAACGGGGAAAAAGGTGGGTTTGGGGATGTGTAGGAAGTAGAATTGAAGGGCTGGTCGAGTGGGACAGCAGCCAAGGGTGGACGGCCAAGCGAGGCACATAGAAAGCAGTCGGAGATGTTACCTATTCCTGTGTGGTTGAGTATCTGTAGTGTTTGGTCAGTTCGGCTGCTGCTACTAGGGCCCGAAGGCATGGTTGCCATCCCTGAATGGTTGGGTCTAGCTGTTTGGAGAGGTAAGCCACGGGGCGGTAGGAAGGCCCTACAGGCTGGGCAAGGAGTCTAGTGGCTATTCCGGCCCGTTCATCCACAAAAAGGTCGGTTTGGGTTGGGCAGAGAAAGGGGAGGAGAAGATATCAGAGCGTTACGGAGGGTGAGAAAGGCCTGTTGAACGGCAGAAGGAGAGGTGAGGGGTCCTTGAGGGGTTTCCTTAGCGGCTAGATATAAGGGTTTAGCGAGGAGAGCAAAGTTAGGGATCCAGTGTTGGAAAAATCCTATAAGGCCCAAAAAAGAGAGAATTTGTTCCGCTGTTTCCGGAGGCTGGAGTTCACGGATAATCCGGGTGCGATCGGCTGTTAGACCTTTTGTGGTGGGAGTAAGGTGGAGCCCCAGGTAGGTTCCAGAAGATACAGATAACTGAGCCTTGGCTGGGGAGACCCGATAACCGCGAGAGCCAAGGTAATTGAGGAGATCTGCAGAACGTTGTCTTGAGAGGCTGAGAGATGGGCTACAAAGGAGGAGGTCATGTACATATTGAAGGAGTGTGCTGGGGGTTCGGGAGCAGGAAGTGAGGTCCCGTGCCAGCGCCTGACCGAAGAGGTGAGGATTGTCGCGGAAGCCCTGGGGAAGAACTGTCCAGGTGAGCTGACTGGAAGTATGAGTATCCGGATCCGTCCAGGTAAAGGCGAAGAGGAAATAGGAGTCGGGATGTAGGGGGATCGTGAAAAAGGCATCTTTGAGATCCAGAACCGTAAACTGGGTTGTGGATGGGGGGATATGGGAGATCAAGGTGTATGGGTTTGGTACTACTGGGTGGAGAGGGATTATGGCTCCATTGATTAGTAGGAGGTCCTGGACTAGGCGATAATCCCCAGAGGCCTTGTGGACAGGCAGGATGGGGGTGTTTCAGGGAGAGTCAGTGGGGATAAGGAGTCCCTGGCTTAGGAGTCTGGTGATAATAGGTTGTAGGCCCCTAAGGTGAGTCTCAGAGATGGGAAATTGGGGCCTTGATGGAAATTTGGAGGGGTCCTTTAGGCGGATGAGGACGGGGGAATGGTGTGTTGCTATCATGGGCTTAGAAGTATCCCAGACTTGGGGATTGATTGGGTTCCGTGTGATTGGAAGAGGGGGATAGGAGGGGGAGGGTTCTAGAGACAGGCCGAGAAGAGGAAGCAGGAGTTGGGAGGAGGGCACCTTAGTCTATCCGGCTGGAGGGAGGCCCCTAAGTGGAAAAGGACATCTCGGCCTAGCAAGGGAACTGGGCAGGATGGTATGACTAAGAAGGAATGAGTAAAAGGGAGTCCTTCGATATGACATGGGAGTCGACTGGTCTGGAGTGGGAAGGATGGTTTGCCATCAATACGCATGACCGAGACCTGGGAAGGAGAAACTGGCTCGGAATAAGTAGGCAGGACCGCATAGGCAGCCCCCGTGTCCACCAGAAATGAAATGGACTTATCCGCTACCTGTAGCGTTACCCTGGGCTTGGCGATGGTGATGGGGGTCTTCGAGTCCGGGCGCCGTCAGTCGTCAGCCAATCCCAGCAGTTCGAGTGGTAATGCCGTTGGGTCGGCCCACCCCCTGCGTGGAGACGCTGAGGGAGGGCCAGTCGTAGGGCAGTCGCTCTTCCAGTGGCCCGTTAACCCGCAGCTGGGACAGGGCTTAGAAGGAGGTCGGGGATTGGGACATTGGCGAGCCCAGTGGCCTTCTTTTCTGCATTTGAAGCAGGCCCCCGGCGGGGTTGCCTTTTGCGGACCCCATGGATGCTGTGATACATGGGAGATGGCCGGCCTTAGGGCGGCTACAAGAGCTTGGGTTTGGAGGGCCACCTTCTGGTGCATCCGAGCCTGTCAGCTGGATCCTGCCAAATCCTCACGGCCATTGTAGACTTTAAAGGCCATCTTTACCAGATCTCGAATAGGGGTTTGAGAGCCGTCTTCTGCCCGTTTTAATTTCTTTCGGATGTCCGGGGCTGATTGGGTGATAAAATGGGTGGCTAGGACCGCTGCCCCTGCCAGGGTGTCGGGATCCAGCTGGGTGTAGAAAGTTAAGGCCGCTGTAAGGCGATTGAGAAAGATAGCTGGATTTTCCTTAGGTTCTTGGATTATCTCTTTTAGTTTTTCAAAATGGACTACCTTATGAGCAGCAGCCTGCATGCCAGCCAGGAGGCACTGGATCATGAGGTCGTGTTTATGACGGCTATCTTGGCCATCCTGATAAGTCCAGCCTGGATTGGTACCAGGTACAGCAGTCACTCCGACAGGCATGGAGTTGTCGGTAAGGTGAACCTGATCTGCATGGTTTCGGGCAGCAGTTTGAATTCTTTCCCTCTCATCAGGGGTCAGAGTAGAAGATAGGATCACAGAGATATCATACCAGGTTAGATCGTAAGCTTGAGAGAGGTAGCGAAATTATTTGATGTAGCGGGAAGAGTCGGCCGAAAAGGAGCCTAATCGCGTTTCTATTTGAGAGAGAACTTGGAGGGAAAAGGGAACATGAACTCTAACTAATCCTTCCGCTCCTTCTACCTCCCTCAGAGGGCAGAGGAGATTTGGATCTTGGGAGTCGTGAGAGAGTGTATGTGCACTAATTGGCAAAGCAAGGGGCGAGGGAGGAGAAACCGTTGAGGGAGGCGGAGGAGCGGTTGGATGGGCCGGAGCGGCTGCGGGATGAGGAGGGACCGCTTCAGGGTTGGGTGGAGGCTGGAGAGGAGCTCTGGAGGGGGGAGAGGCGAGAGATTCGGGTGGGTCGGCTAGTGGAGAGGGGTCATCGTCAAAGGAAATTAGGGGCTTGGATGTAGGAGATGTCTGTTTGGCAAGAAAGATCTGGGAAGTGGAACAATCGACGCAGAGGGAGGGGCGGGAGCGTAAATACCAGAAGGCCTGAACATAGGGGACCTCGGATCATTTGCCCATCCTGCGGCAGTAATTATCTAGATCACGGAGGATGTTAAAATTGAAAGTCCCTTCAGGAGGCCATTTGGATTGTCTAGAGGATATTGTGGCCTAGCCACAGTGGAATAGAAAATAAGCCGTCGGCAACGGAGAACCTGGGAGAAACCGAGGGCTGTAAAATTGGCTAGGAGACACCCCAGGGGTGTCTTAGAATCTGGTTTCTATTCTGAGGTTCCCATGACCCCCAGTCTGTCCCTGAGTGAATGGAGAAGGAGAGAGGCGTGCCTGGTCTCAGTCTCCAATTCACGGCAGGTCGGAGGGCAGTCAGGTGATTGGGACGTCTCCACAGTTCCATAGACCTCACTTGCTATATGGTCGGTCTTTTGATATATGTATTTAATAGGTATTTGTACACGTATGGTAACCCTAATCTTAATTTTTCCATTCACCCCACCTATCCTTTTAGATAAGCATACTTCTAAGTCTGTGAGTGTTTTTCTCTGTGGAAATATGTTCATTTGTGTTAGTTATTAGTTAACACCTATAAGTGATATCATAGGATATAGGTTTTTGCTTTCTGACTTACCTCATGTTCTGTGATTATCTCCAAGCTCATCTATGGTGCCTCAAATAGCAGTGTTTCATTGTTTTCCATGGCTAATATTCTGTTGTATAAATAGACCACTTCTTCTTTATCTGTTCATCTGTTGATGGACCTTTTGGTTGCTTCACTGTCTTGGCTATTGTGAATAAGGCTGCAGTGCAGATTTTGCAGCCCGGGTCTTCTCGATTCAGGTCTCAGGTGAGAGGCCCAGTGGTGTGACTGCTGGATTGAATGGTACCTCAATTTTTATTTTAATTGTAGCTCCCTTCTGTTCTCATTATTGGCTGTTACCACTTTACATCTCACCAGAAGCTAGAGGGTACAGTGTTCTCTAAAACCCCTTCAATATTTATTGTTTGTAGTCTTTTTGCTGATGGCCAGTTGACTGGTGTGAGTTGAAACCTTTTTGTAGATTAGATTTGCATGAGTCTAATAATTACCGAGGTTGAGCTTTTATCCATTTTGCTTTTTTTAAAAGAGAGTGAGCCAAATTAACCTCTTCATATTATTTTCTTGAAAAATTTGCAGTTTTGAATTTTTTTGGCCATTCCCTACCTCCGCACAGTTGTTTAGGGCAGGTGTCCTTTACAGCCCTGAGTCCTTCTGAATGTTAAGTGACCATTAGCTGTGGGTTTAAAGCCGCTCTTGTGGGAAACGGCCACAAGGCGGCAGCATTTCTACATTTCCAACTCTGGGTTTTTGGGCAACAGAGCTTTCCTGGAAATTGTGTTAGTAAGCAGCAAATTAGAGTGGAATGTGCCAGCGAAAAGCCCCAAGAGCATACATATCCTAAATTGTTTGCTTTTTAAATTTAATTTTTATTAATTATCAGAGCAAATTTGATAAAAATGTAGATTCTCCTAGGTGTACAGTTTCTGATTCATCCTATCAATGTATCTGTCTATTCCTCTTTGGATCCTTTCCCGTGTATATTATAGAGTGTTGAGTAGACCTCTCTTCGTATTCCATAGGTATTGTGTGATTATATATTTCATATGTATTAGTACATGTCTGTTAACCCCCATATCCTAATTCATATATTCGTTACACCTTTCCATTTGGTTAAACATAATTTGGTTTTCTGAATCTATGTGTGTCCTTCTCTTGGAAATTATTTCATCGGTATCAATTTTTAGGTAACACCTATAAGTGATGTCATAGGATGTCTTTCGGTTTCTTTCTTACTTCAAGTTGGGTGATTATCTGTAGATCCTTCTGTGGTGGTGCCAACGGCACTGTTCCATGCTTTTTCATGGCTAATATTCCATTGTGTACATGGACGACTTCTTGGTGCATTTTTCTGTTGATGGACATTTTGGTTTCTTCCAGGTCTTGGCTATGGTACATGTTGCTGCAGTGCAGGATTGCCAGCCTGTGTCTTTTTGACTCTGGTCTACTCATGTGATAGGCCCATTAGTGGGCCTACCAGATCACATGGTAGCTCCATTTTTACCCGTAAACGCACCTCCATTCTGTTCTCACTACTGGCTGTTACCAGGTTACATCCCACCAGCAGCTAAAGGGTACACAGTTCTCTAAAACCCCTTCAGCATTTATTCTTTGTAGACTTTTTTTTTTGCTGATGATCATCCTGAAGGCTGTGAGGTGAAAGTTTTTGTACACTGGATTTGCATGGCTTTATTAATTCCTTATGTTCAGCCTTTTTCCATTCCTGTTTTTTTAACAAAAAAAGAAAGAAAAAGAAACAGAACACAAATGTGCGTAAAATATGCCTCTTGAAACTGTCGTTTTGAAATGTGGACGTCTTTTGAATTTTTTGTTCGATATACGACCCCAGGATTTGTTTTCAGTGCAGGTGTGATTTACAGGCCTGCACTTATTTTGAATATCAACTGACCATTAGCACTGGGATTAAAGCTGCTGTTGTGTGAAACGGCCACAAGGTGGCAGCAGTTCTCCTTTACAAAATCTGTTTACTAGGGCAACAGAGCCTCAATGGAAGTCGTGTTCTAGGTTGTAATTTAGAATGGAATATCCCAGGAGAAAGCTCCTTAAGTTTGTCTCACAACTTCTTGTTCGTTTTTTTAATATAGTTTTTATTTTTTATCACAGCAAGTTTGATTTCAATATTTGGCTTGTTCTAGGTGTGCAAGATGTCGTTCTTGTACACATAAACATATGTGTATTCTTCCTGGGATCGTTTCCCATGTATGTTACGACAGAATGTTGAGTAGTCTTCTCTTGGTATTCTGTAGGTCTTTGGTGATTATATATTTCACCTGTGTTTGTATACGTCTGTTAACCCCAATATCCTAATGTATCCAATCCACACAAATTTCCATTGGTGAAACGTAAGTTTGTTTAATGAATCTGTGATTGCCCTACTCTGTGGAGATATCTTCACTGGTATCAATTTATAGGTAACACCTATAAGTGATATCATACGATATGTGTATTTCCCTTTCTGATTTACTGCATGTTGTGTGATTACCTCTAGACTCATCTACGGTGCTGCAAATGGCATTGTGTCCTTTTTTTCCTTGGCTAATATTCCGTCTGTACATGTACCAGTTAGTCTTTTTCCACTCATCTGTTGAAGGACTTTTTGGTTGCTTCCATGCCTTGGCTATTGTAATGCTGCGGCAATGCACATATGCCTGCCTGTGTCTTTCCAATTCTGTCTTCTTAGGTTATAGGCCCAGGGGTGGGCCTGCTGAATCATATGGTAGCAAAATGTTTACCTTGTAAAGGCACCTCCATTCTGTTCTCATTAGTGGCTCTTACCAGGTTACGTCCCACTTAAAGTTGAGGGTATGCACTTCTCCACAACACCTTCAGCATTTATTGTTTGTAGATTTTTGCTGATGTTTATTCTGACTAGTGTGTTCTGATACCTGTTTGTGGTTGGATTTGCATGCGTCTCATAATCCCTTGAAATTGAGCTTTCTGGCATGTCCTTTTATTCTTCAAACTGTGAGTACAGCTTACCTCTTCAAATTGTTTTCGTGAAGTATGTGTGATATTTAGAAATATTTTGGCCATTACCTCCCTCAAGACATTTTGAGGGCAGGTTTCATTTACAGCCCTCCAGTACTGGTGCATATGAAGTGACCCTTAGCACAGGTTTTAAAGATGCTGTTGCAGGTCAAGGCCAGAGGGCAGCAGCATTTCTGCTTTTGCCAATCTGGTAACTAGGGAAAAAGATCTTCCTGGCAGTGGTGTTCCTCGGTTATAAATTAGAGTGGAATGTGCCCGGATAAACCCCCAAAAGCTGATGTCTCCTTACTTATGTTTGTTTTCCAAATTGAATTTATATTTTTTTATTGGAGTCATATTCCATTGTGTACATGGACCACTTCTTCTTTCTGCATTCCTCTGTTGATGGACATTTTCGTAGCTTGCAAGTGTTGGCTATGGTGAATATTGTTGGAGTGCAAGATTGCCAGCCCGTGTCTTATTTTTTTTTTTTTTTTTTGCGGTACGTGGGCATCTCTCTGCCGTGGCCGCTCCCATTGCAGAGCACAGGCTCCGGACACACAGGCCCAGCAGCCATAGCTCACGGGACCAGCCACTCTGCGGCATGTGGGATTTTCCTGAAACGGGGCATGAACCCGTGTCCCCTGCATCGCCGGTGGACTGTCAACCACTGTGCCTCCAGTGAAGCCCAGCCTGTGTCTTTTTGATTCTCATCCTCTCAGGCGATAGGCCCAGCAGTGGGTTTGCTTGATTGAATGGTAGCTCAGTATTTACCTTTTCAAGGCACCTCCTTTGTGTTTTCCTTACTGGCTCTTACCATGTCCCACGTTGAACCAAGGGTAGGCATTTCTCCACAACCCCTTCACCATTTATTGTTTGCAGAATTTTTGCTGATGGCCATTCTGACTGGTGTGAGCCGATAGGATTTTTGTAATTTGGGTTTGCATGTCTTTAATTATTCCTAATGTTCAGCATTTGTCCACACCTTTTTTTTAACATCTTTATTGCAGTATAATTGCTTTACAATGGTGTGTTAGTTTCTGCTTTATAACAAAGTGAATCACTGTACATATACATATATCCCCATATCTCCTCCCTCTTGCATCTCCCTCCCTCCCACCCTCCCTATCCCAACACTCTAGGTGGTCACAAAGCACCGAGCTGATCTCCCTGTGCTACGTGGATGCTTCCCACTAGCTATCTGTTTTACATATGGTTAAGGACACGGGTAGGGGGAAGGGTAAGCTGGGACAAAGTGAGAGAGTGGCATGGACTTATATATACTACCATATGTCCACACCTTTTAAAATTTCTGTTAAAAAGTGAAAAAAAAACGGAGAGTACAATTAACCACCTGAAATTGTCTTCTTGAAAGGTTGCCGTCAAAATTGAATTTTTTGGTCAATTTTCGACCCCAGGATTGTTTTTTAGGGCAGGTGTCATTCACAGGCCTGTAATGAGTGTGAATATTTAGTGACCATTAGCACTGGGTTTAAAGCTGCTGTCATGGGAAACGGCCACAAGGCGGCAGCATTTTTCCATTCCCAAATCTGGTTACTAGGGCAGCAGAGCCTTTCTGGAAGTCCTGTGCCTAGGTTGTAAATTAAAATGGAATGTGCCAGGAGAAACCCCCATAAGTTTATCTTACGTTAATTCTTGTTCGTTGTTTCAGTTTTTTAATCAGGGTAATGATTAGAATATTGTTTGTCCTAGGTGTACACAATCTGGTTCATTTGTGCATTTTATATATATATATATATATATATATATATATTTTTTTTTTTCCTGTACAGAGCCAATTCACATGTAAATTATTGCAGAGTGTTCCATAGACCTCCCTTGCTATATGGTCGGTCTTTTTAATATATGTATTTAATAGGTATTTATTTGTACATGTATGGTAACCCTAATCTTAATTTCTCCATTCACCCCACCATTCCTTTTAGATAAGCATAGTTTGTTTTCTAAGTCTGTGAGTGTCTTTCTCTGTGGAAATATGTTCATTTGTGTCAGTTGTTAGATAACGCCTATAAGTGGTATCATAGGATATGTCTTTTGCTTTCTGACTTACCTCATGTTCTGTGATTATCTCCAGGATCAACTATGGTGCCTCAAAGAGCAGTGTTTCATTGTTTTCCATGGCGAATATTCCATTTTGTACATGGACCACTCCTTCTTTTTCCACTCATCTGGTGACGGACATTTTGGTTACCTCCATGTCTTGGTTATTGTGAAAATTCCTGTAGTGCAGCTGTTGAAGCCTGTGCCTTCTCGACTCTGGACTTCTCAGGTGAGAGGCTCAGCAGTGGGCCTGCTGAATGGAATGGTGGCTCAATTTTTACGTTTAAACGCAGCTCCTTTCTGTTCTCATTATTTGCTGTTACCACTTTACATCTCACCAGAAGCTAGAGGGTACAGAGTTCTCTAAAACCCCTTCAGCATTTATTGCTTGTAGACTTTTTGCTGATGGTAGTTGACATATGTGAGTTGAAAATTTTTGGAGGTTAGACTTGCATGAGTCTAATAATTCCTGATGTTGAGCTTTTATCCATTTGCCTCTTTTTTGAAAATGAGTAAAACTTACCCCTCCATACTATCTCCTTGAAAATTTGCCAGTTTTGAATTTTTTTGGCCATTCCCTACCTCGGCACAATTGTTTAGGGCAGGTGTCCTTTACAGCCCTGAGTCCTTGTGAATGTTAAGTGACCATTAGCTGTGGGTTTAAAGTTGCTCTTGTGGGAAATAGCCACAAGGCGGCAGCATTTCTACATTTCCAACTCTGGGTTTTTGGGCAACAGAGCTTTCCTGGAAATCATGTTAGTAAGCTGCAAATTAGAGTGGAATGTGCCAGCGAAAAGCCTGAAGAGTTTATGTCTCCTAAATTATTGTTTGTTTTTTAAATTTAATTTTTATTAATTATCAGAGCAAATTTGATAAAAATGTAGATTCTCCTAGGTGTACAGTCTCTGGTTCATCCTATCAATGTATCTGTCTGTTCCTCTTTGGATCCTTTCCCGTGTATGTTATCATAGACTGTTGAGTAGACCTCTCTTCGTATTCCATAGGTATTGTGTGATTATATATTTCATATGTATTAGTACATGTCTGTTAACCCCCATATCCTAATTCATACATTCCTTACACCTTTCCATTTGGTTAAACATAATTTGGTTTTCTGAACCTATGTGTGTCCTTCTCTTGGAAATTATTTCGTGGGTATCAATTTTTAGGTAACACCTGTAAGTGATGTCATAGGATGTCTGTCTTTCAGTTTCTTTCTTACTTCAAGTTGGGTGATTATCTGTAGATCCTTCTATGGTGGTGCCAACGGCACTGTTCCATGCTTTTTCATGGCTAATATTCCATTGTGTACATGGACGACTTCTTCTTGGTGCATTTTTCTGTTGATGGACATTTTGGTTTCTTCCAGGTCTTGGGATGGTACATGTTGCTGCAGTGCAGGATTGCCAGCCTGTGTCTTTTTGATTCTGGTCTACTCATGTGATAGGCCCATTAGTGGGCCTACAAGACCACATGGTAGCTCCATTTTTACCCCTAAACACACCTCCAATCTGGTCTCACTACTGGCTGTTACCAGGTTTCATCCCACCAGCAACTAAAGGGTACACAGTTCTCTAAAACCCCTTCAGCATTTATTCTTTTAGACCTTTTTTGCTGATAATCATTCTGACGGCTGTGAGGTGAACGTTTTCGTACACTGGACTTGCATGGCTTTATTAATTCCTGATGTTCAGCCTTTTTCCGTTCCCATTTTTTTAACAAAAAAAGACAGGAAAAGAAACAGAAGCCAAATGTGCATAAATTATGCCTCTTGAAACTGTCGTTTTGAAATGTGGACGTCTTTTGAATTTTTTGGTCGATATATGACCCCAGGATTTGTTTTCAGGGCAGGTGTCATTTACAGGCCTGCAATTATTTTGAATATCAACTGACCATTAGCGCTGGGATTAAAGCTGCTGTTGTGTGAAACGGCCACAAGGTGGCAGCAGTTCTCCTTTACCAAATCTTGTTACTAGGGCAACAGAGCCTCAATGGAAGTCGTGTTCTAGGTTATAACTTAGAATGGAATGTGCCAGGAAAAAGCCCCTTAAGTATATGTCTCACTACTTCTTGTTCGTTGTTTTTATTTTTCATTTTTTATCATAGCAAGTTTGATTACAGGGTTTGGCTTGTTCTAGGTGTGCAAGATGTGGTTCTTTTACACATAAACATATGTCTATTTTTCCTGGGATCCTTATACCATGTACGTTATGACAATGTTGAATAGTCATCTCTTGGTATTCCGTAGGTCTTTGGTGATTATATATTTCACCTGTGTTTGTATACGTCTGTTAACCCCAATATCCTAATGTATCCAATCCTCACACCTTTCCATTGGTGAACCATAAATTTGTTTAATGAATCTCTGATAGCCCTTCTCTGTGGGAATATCTTCACTGGTATCGATTTTTAGGTAACACCTATAAGTGATTTCATACGATATGTGTCTTTCTCTTTCTGACTTACTCCAGGTTGTGTGATTACATCTAGAATCATCTACGGTGCTGCACAGGGCAATGTGTCCTTTTTTGTTCCTTGGCTAATATTTTGTCTGTACTTGTACCAGTTCCTCTTTGTCCACTCATCTGTTGCTGGACTTTTTGGTTACTTCCATATCTTGGCTATTGTAATACTGTGCAGTGCACATTTGCCTTCCTGTGCCTTTCCAATTCTGTCTTCTTTGGTTATAGGTCCAGGAATGGGCCTGCTGAATGATATTGTAGCTCAATGTGTACCTTTTAAAGGCATCTCCATTCTGTTCTCATTAGTGGATCTTTCAAGGGTACGTCCAACTGAAAGTTGAGGTTATGCATTTCTCCACAAACACTTCAGCATTTATTGTTTATAGGTTTCTTGCTGATGGTTATTCTGAGGTGTACCAGCTGAAACCTCTTTGTAGCTGAATTTGCGTGTGTCTCATAATCCGTTGAAATTAAGCTTTAAGGCATGTCCATTTTATTTTTCAAACTGTGATTACAGCTTAGCTGTTCAAAGTGTTTTCTTAAAGTATGTGTCACATTTTGACATTTATTGGCCATTACCTCCCTCAAGGCATTTTGTGGGCAGGTCTCATTTACAGCCATGCAGTACTTGTTCACATGAAGTGACCATTAGCACAGGTTTTAAGCTGCTTTTGCAGGTAACGGCCAGAGTGTGGCAGCCTTTCTACGTTCCCCACGCTGGTACTAGGGAAACAGACCTTCCTGCCACTGGTGTTCCTCGGTTATAAATTAGAGAGAAATGTGCCTGGATAAACCCCCAATTGCTTCTGTCTCCTTACTTATATTTCATTTTAAATTTAAATTATACTTTTTATTGGAGTAATATTCCATTGTGTACATGGACCACTGCTTCTTGGTGCACTCCTCTGTTGATGGACATTTTCGTTGCTTCCAAGTGTTGGCTATGGTAAGTATTGCTGGAGTGCAGAATTGCCAGTCTGTGAGGTTTTGATTCTCATTTTCTCAGGTGACAGGTCCAGCAGTGGGTATGATTGATTGCCTGGTAGCGCAATGTTTCCCTTTTCAAAGCACCTCCATTGTGTTTTCATTAGTGGCTCTTACCACGTCCCCCTTAGAACGGAGGGTACGCACTTCTCCACAATCGCTTCAGCATTTATTGCTTGCAGCATTTTGTTAATGGCCATTCTAACTGCTGTGAGCTGATAGGTTTTTGTAATATGGGTTTGCATGTCTTTATAAATTCCTAAAACTCATTATTTTTCCAAGCTTTTTTTGTTTGTGTTTTTAAAAAAAGGAGAAAAAAGTATGCATACAATAAACCTTTTCAAATTGTCCTCTAAGAAGGTTGCCCTCTTTTCAATTTCTTATTCAATTTTCGACCCCAGGATTATTTTGGTGGACAGGTGTCATTACAGAACTGCAAGACTGGTGAATAGTTAAGTGACCATTAGCAGTGGGTTTAAAGCTGCTGTTGTGTGAAACGGCCACTAGGAGGCAGCATTTCTCCATTGCCCAATCTGGGTAGTAGGGCAGCAGAGCCTTTCTGGAAGTCCTGTTCCTAGGTTGTAAATTAGAATGGAATGTGCCAGGAGAAACCCCCATAAGTTTATGTCTCATTACTTCTTGTTGGTTGTCTTAATTTTTGTAATCGGTGTAATGATTAGAATATTGTTTGTCCTAGGTGTACACAATCTGGTTCATTTGTACATTTTATATGTCTATTCATATACAGATCCTCTTCCCATGCAAAATATTACACAGTGTTCCGTAGACGTCCCTTGCTATATGGTCGGTCTTTTTGACACATGTATATAATATGTATTGGTGTACATAACACTGATCTTCATTTATCCATTCCACCCACCTTTCCTTTTAGATAAGTATATTTTTTCCTACATTTGTTATTGTCTTTCTCTGTGGAAATATGTAAATTTGGGTCAGCTATTAGATAACGCCTATAAGTAATATCATAGGATATAGGTCTTTTGCTTTGCAAATTACCTCATGTTCCATGATTATCTCTAAGCTCATTTGTGGTGCCTCAAAGAGCAGTGTTTCATTGTTTTAAATGGGGAACGTTCCACTGTATACATGGACCAGCTACTTCATTATCCATTCACCTGTTGATGGACATTTTGGTTGCTTCACCATCCTGGCTATTGTGAATAAGGCTGCAGTGCAGCTGTTGCAGCCTCTGTCTTCCCGATTCAGCACTTCTCAGGTGAGAGGCCTGCTGGTGGGTCTGCTGCACCGAATGGTAGTTCAATTTTTGTTTTCCTAACGCAGCTCCTTTCTGTTCTCATGATTCACTCTTACCACTTTACATCTCACCAGCAGCTAGAGGGTACACAGTCCTCTAAATATCCTTCAGTATTTATTGTTTGTAGAATTTTTGCTGATCGTCAGTTGACAGGTGTGAGTTGTAAACTTTCTGTAAATTAGAGTTGCATGAATCTGATAATTCCTAAGGTTAAGTTTTTATTCATTTTCCATTTTTTTAAAGAGAGTGAGTCAAACGTGCCTCTTCATACTCTCTTCTTGAAACATTTGCCTGTTCTGAAATTTGTTGTCCATTCCCTTCCGCAGCACAATTTTTTTAGGGCAGGTGTCCTTTACAGCGCTGAGTCCTTGTGAATGTTAAGTGACCATTAGCTGTGGGCTTAAAGCTGCACTTGTGGGAAACGTCCACAAGCCAGCAGCATTTGTACATTTCCCACTCCATTTTTGGGCAGTACAGCCTTACAGGAAATCGTGTTAGTAGGCTGCAAATTAGAGTAGAATGTGCCAGGGAAAACCCCCAAGAGCTTATATCTCCTTTCTTCTTGATTGTTTTTAAATTTAGTTTTTATTAATTATCAGAGCAAATTCGATAAAAAAATATTTTGTTTCTCCTAGATTTACAGAATCTGGTTCATTATATCAATGTATCTGTCTACTCATCTTTGGAGCCCTTCCCGTGTAGGTTATTACAGAGTGTCGAGTAGACCTTTCTTGGTATTCCATAGGTATTTTGTGATTAAATATTTCATATGTATTAGTACATGTCTGTTAACCCCCATATCCTAATTCATCCATTCCTTACAACTTTCCATCAGGTTAAATGTACTTTTATTTTCTTAATCCATGCTTTTCCTTCTCTTGGAAATAAGTTTGTGGGAATCAATTTTTAGCTAACACCTATAAGTGATGTCATAGGATGTCTGTCTTTCAATTTTTTTCATACTTCAAGTTGGGTGATGATCTTTAGGTCCTTCTATAGTGGTGCAAACGGCACACTTTTATTCTATTCCATGGCTAATATTCCATTTGTGTACATGGACCACTTCTTCCTTGTACATTTTTCTATTGATGGACATTTTGGGTTCTTCCAAGTCTTGGCTATGGTTAATGTTCCTGCAGTGCAGGATTGCCAGCCGATACCTTTTTCATTCTGTTCTGCTCAGGTGATAGGCGCATGAAAGGACCTACCAGATCACATGGCAGCTCAATTTTTACCTTTAAATGCACCGCCACTCTCTTCTCCCTACTGTCTCTTACCAGTTTATCTACCCGCAGCGGCGAGAGGGTACATAGTTCTCTAAAACCTTTTCAGCATTTATACCTTTGTACACTATTCTCCTGGTGATCATTCTGATGGCTGTGTGGTAAAGGTTTCTGTAGATTGGATTTGCAATCTTTATTAATTGCTGACGTTGAGCATTCCCATTCCCTTTTTCTTAAAGAAAAAAAAAGCAAGAAAAGACAAAATGTGCGTAAAATATGCCTCTTGACTGTGTTTTTGAAACGTTGACGTCTTTTGAATTTTCTGATTGATCTACGACCCCAGGATTTTTTTCTTTGATGGTAGGTGTCTATTACAGGCCTGCAATTGTTTTGAATATTAAATGACCACTAGCGCTGGGTTCAAAGATGCTGTTGTGTGAAACGGCCAGAAGACAGAAGCATTTCTCCTTACCAAATCTGGTTTCTAGGGCAAGACAGCCAAAATGGAAGTTGTGCTGTAGCTTGTAAATTGGAACGGAAAGTGCCAGGAAAATCCCCTTAAGATTATGTCTCATTCTGTCCTGTTCGTTTTTTAATTTAATTACTATTTTTGATCACAGCCAATTTGATTACAATGTTTTCTTTGTTCTAGGTGTGCAAGATGGGGATGTTTTACACATATACATATATCTAGTCTTCTTCAGATCCTTTTCCCATGTAGCTTATGACACAATGTTGAGTAGTCTTCTCTTGGTATGCCGTAGGTCTTTGGTGATTATATATTTCACATGCGTTTGTATATCTCTGTAAACCCCAATAATGTAATGTATCCAATCGTCACACCTTTCCTTATGGTGGACCCTATGTTGGTTTAATGAATCTGTAATTGCCTTTCTCTGTGGAAATATCTTCATTGGTATCAACTTTTAGCTCACACCTATAAGTGATATGATAGGATATGTGTCTTTCACTTTCTCACTTACAACAACTCGGGTGATTACTTCTAGACTCATCGATGGTGCTGCAAATGGCATTGTTTCATTTCTTCCCCAGCTAATATTCCATCTCCGTGTAGCAGTTCTTCTTTGTCCACCCATCTGTTGCCGGACTTTTTGGTTACTTCCATATCTTGGCTATTGTAATATGTGCAGTGCACATTTGCCTTCCTGTGCCTTTCCAATTCTGTCTTCTTTGGTTATAGGTCCAGGAATGGGCCTGCTGGTTTATATTGTAGCTCAATGTTTACCTTTTAAAGGCATCATCTCCATTCTGTTCTCATTAGTGGCTCTTTCCAGGGTACATCCCACTGAAAGTTGAGGGTATGCATTTCTCCACAACACCTTCAGCATTTATTTATTTATTTTTCTTTGTTTGTTTTGCGGTACACGGGCCTCTCACTGTTGTGGCCTCTCCCGTTGCGGAGCACAGGCACCCACGGCATGTGGGATCTTCCCAAAACGGAGTATGAACCCGCGTCCCCTGCATCGCAGGTGGACTCTCAACCACTGCGCCACCAGGGAAGCCCCAGCATTTATTGATTATGGGTTTCGTGCTGAAGGTTATTCTGAGGGGTGTGAACTGATACCTCTTTGTGGTTGAATTTCCGTGTGTCTCATAATCCCTTGACATTAAACTTTAAGGCATGTCCTTCTTTTTTTTTTTTTTGCGGTACGCGGGCCTCTCAGTGTTGTGGCCTCTCCCGTTGTGGAGCACACGCTCCGGACGCGCAGGCTCAGCGGCCATGGCTAACGGGCCCAGCCGCTCGGCGGCATGTGGGATCTTCCTGGACCGGGGCACGAACCCGTGTCCCCTGCATCGGCAGGCGGACTCTCAACCACTGCGCCACCAGGGAAGCCCAGGCATGTCCTTCTTATTTTTCACATTGTGATTACAGCTTAGCTCTTCAAAGTGTTTTCTTAAAGTATGAGTCACATTTTGAAATTTTTGGCCATTACCTCCCTCAAGACATTTTGAGGGCAGGTTTCATTTACAGCCATGCAGTACTTGTTCACATGAAGTGACCATTAGCACAGGTTTTAAGCTGCTTTTGCAGGTAACGGCCAGAGGGTGGCAGCCTTTCTACGTTCCCCACGCTGGTACTAGGGAAACAGACCTTCCTGCCACTGGTGTTCCTCGGTTATAAATTAGAAAAGAATGTGCCCGGATAAACCCCCAAATGCTTACGTCTCCTTACTTATGTTTGTTTTTAAATTTAATTTATACTTTTTATTGGAGTTATATTCCATTGTGTACATGGACCACTGCTTCTTGGTGCACTCCTCTGTTGATGGACATTTTCGTTGCTTCCAAGTGTTGGCTATGGTAAGTATTGCTGGAGTGCAGAATTGCCAGTCTGTGAGGTTTTGATTCTCATTTTCTCAGGTGACAGGTCCAGCAGTGGGTATGATTGATTGCCTGGTAGTGCAATGTTTCCCTTTTCAAAGCACCTCCATTGTGTTTTCATTAGTGGCTCTTACCACGTCCCCCTTAGAACGGAGGGTACGCACTTCTCCACAATCGCTTCAGCATTTATTGCTTGCAGCATTTTGTTAATGGCCATTTTGACTGCTGTGAGCTAATACGTTTTTGTAATTTGGGTTTGCGTGTCTTTACAAATACCTAAAATTCATCATTTTTCCAAGCCGTTTTTGTTTCTGTTTAAAAAAAAAAAGGAGAAAAAACTGTGCATACAATATACCTCTTGAAATTGTCTTCTTGGAAGGTTGCCCTCTTTTGAATTTCTTATTCGGTTTTCGATCCCAGGAATTTTTTGGTGGACACGTGCCATTACAGAACTGCACGTTTGGAGAATACTTAGTGACCATTAGCAGTGGGTTTAAAGCGGCTGTTGTGTGAAACGGTCACAAGGAGGCAGCATTTCTCCATTCCCCAATCTGGGTAGTAGGGCAGGAGAGCCTTTCTGGAAGTCCTGTTCCTAAGTTGTAAATTAGAATGGAATGTGCCAGGAGAAACCCCCATAAGTTTATGTCTCATTACTTCTTGTTGGTTGTCTTAATTTTTGTAATCGGGGTAATGATTAGAATATTGTTTGTCCTAGGTGTACACAATCTGGTTCATTTGTACATTTTATATGTCTATTCATATACAGATCCTCTGCCCATGCAAAATATTACACAGTGTTCCATAGACCTCCCTTGCTATATGGTCGGTCTTTGTGACACATGTATATAATATGTATTGGTATATGTAACACTGATCTTAATTTATCCATTCCTCCCACCTTTCCTTTTAGATAAGTATAGTTTTTTCCTACATCTGTGAGTGTCTTTCTCTGTGGAAATATTTTCCTGTGGGTCAGTTATTAGATAACGCCTATAAGTAATATCATAGGATATAGGTCTTTTGATTTCCAACTTACCTCATGTTCCATGATTATCTCTAGGCTCATCTGTGGTGCCTCAAAGAGCAGTGTTTCATTGTTCTCCATGGTGAATATTCCATTGTGTACATGGACCTCTTCTTCTTTATCCATTTACCTGTTGATGGACATTTTGGTTGCTTCACCATCTTGGCTATTGTGAATAAGGCCGCAGTGCAACTGACAGAGCCTGTGTCTTCCCGATTCTGGACTTCTCAGGTGAGAGGCCTAGTGGTGGGCCTGCTGCGTCGAATGGAAAACGAAGGGAGTAACCAGGCAACGTCAGTTACCATGGCAGCCCTGGGAAAAACATTACCAAGTGACACTAACACTCCCAGGAGCCTACATTTGTTTCCACAATAAGTAAACCTTTCTCATTTCTAAAGTACTATAATGTGAAATATGCATCTCAGTCAGAACTAGAGGTTACTCAGTGTCTGCTGTGATCGGGGGGAAAACAATAGGGCCTTACAAAGTATCTAAAGGAATGACACGAAGAAACTAGGGGCCACGGGCAGAGACACACAGGCTCAGACAGGCTCCAATCTCTATGACATTCTGAGGAGATTCACTTTGTAAGGGCTCGAGCACGAGAAAGCAGCCACTAACCAGCTACCCGGTCTCAAATATGTGGAGAAAGTCGATGTAAATGCTTACCTATGTATTATTCTTTTCTGATCATTCTTTCAGTGTATCCCTTCTGGCTTTGTGCAAAGCGATTCTTCGTTTTGTACCTGAAAAATGAGTGGCACATGTAAATGGATGAAACTT
This sequence comes from Hyperoodon ampullatus, assembly GCF_949752795.1. Lineage (NCBI taxonomy): Eukaryota > Metazoa > Chordata > Mammalia > Artiodactyla > Ziphiidae > Hyperoodon > Hyperoodon ampullatus. The sequence goes on from NC_136926.1 coordinate 89,551,312, forward strand.
GTCAGAGCAGACATCCACGGAGCTCTTCAGCTAACGAACGAGGAGCTCCGAGTTCTGGGAAAGAATCGTAAAAGTGGTGTAGAATCACAATATCTTAGAGCATCCTTTATATGAAATCCCCTCTTTCATACCACCAGTCACTGGTCATCAGCCTATACATGAACTTTGCAGTGACAGAAAACCCAGCACTGTCTAGACAGGTCTAGGCACTTCTAGTTGCTACGGCAGTCTATATCAAATTCAGAATCTGACTCCCTGTCACGCATCAGTCCCAGTCTGCCTTCTGCAATGGTACACCCCATGGCACACCTCATCTCTTTTCCATCTGGCACATTTCCCAAACACACGAGGACAATTTTGTTCTTCCTGAAGCTCTCTTCTCCCACGTCACCCTCCTAAATCACTCCTTCCTTCCTGTGTTTATGACTTTGAGGAGCCCCCAAGGTTTTCTCATCCCAAGGCCATGACAAGCAATGGCATCAGTGTGCCTGCTACAGATTCTGGGAAAGGGGCAGGGCCACACGAGGGTCTGGCAAATGTGACTGACAACCTGAGGTGAGAGTACATGGGACAACCTCAGCCTCTCTTCAGTCCTCAGCCTCTATCCAAGGTTTCTCCATAGCACACTATTGACATTTTGGGCCAGATCATTCTTTTGGGGGTGGTGGGGAGGGCTGTCCTATGCCTTGTACGATAATGTAGTAGCATCCTGGCCACTACCCACTAGATGTCTGCAGCACCGCCCCCCACCCCCACCCCCCACACCCCGGATGTGACCAAGAAAAATGTCTCCAGCCATTGTCAAACGTCCTGGAGGACGGGTGATGGCAAAATCACCCTCACTCAAGAGCCACTGCTCTTTCCAATGACTCTGTTCACCCATGAGGACTCAAAACCCTCTCCTCTGCTGGCTTAGCCTTCAACTCTCCAGAACGTCTATCGTGTATCAAAATGCTATTTGAAATCTGATAGTATTTATCTCTGTAACGGTATCTGATGAAAGTAAAACTCTTTCGCCAGATGTTAATAACCTCCCAGGTGATTAATCCACGTTTACCTTATCTCCTACCCAAGACACTGGAAATTACAGAAACGATCGGACACCCATTTTCGGTACCCGTTCAGGAAGTACCTGTTGTCTAAGGCTTTTTGGCAACCTGAACAACTGAATTGAAGTAAAATATTCTGCCTGACCGTGGCTTTGTGAGACAAGACACAAACCTGTAGCAGGACCCTCCTCTCTGCTATTTACGGAATTGAGGTAACTGACCGGAAAGCCGTTGGAGGTGAACTACCCAAGAAAGCAGTGGGTTCAGGATGAGAATTTGGAAAGGGTGACAAGGGAGGGGAGAATGAACCTCAGCTGAAAAGAAAGGGGAAAAGTACCAAGAGTTGAGTTCTCTTGACTGAAGAGAAGATACGCTGAAAGCCATCAGCTTGCCCTCGGGGCCCTCAGCTCTCTGGGGAGCTCTAAGGGAAGGGTGAGCCTGGACCTACGACTCCGGACTCCTGGTCTCGGCCCCCAGGCCTGACCATTCACTCAGACTCTCAATAAATACTTGTATTCAAAGACCTTACACGGGGACCACATCTGGGAAAACATCGCCGCACCCTCATCATAAGTCACAGGGGGAGACCCGAACTGGCCAAGCCATGACAGGAGCTGTGGGGGCGACAAAAGAGCACGGCAGGGATCGGACATCGGATCGCCAGAAGCCCTCCGCCCTCCTGGTTCGTAATGCCAGGGCCCCATCGCCGCGTATCGCCGGACCCCGGTCCTGCCTCCGTCGCGCACCCTTCCCCAAGGTTGGCGGGGGTCTGGAGTCACCATCCCCGGTTCGGACCTACGGACCTCGCCGCTGCTGAGCTCTACAGGTCCCGCTCCTTCCACACAGTTCGCCGAGTCCGCGGGCCTTACTCAGCCGCGCCGGCCGCCGGCCGCGAGGCCTTGGCGCGCCCGTGACGTCACTGTCGTGCGCCTCTCCCGCAGCAAGCGGAGTATGGCTCTGGCATGGTGGCTGCGGCTGTTGTTGCTCGCGGCTCGGTTGCTTCTGGCGTCTTGCCGGGATCTGACGGTCCGCGGTCCCAACGAGCCGCTGCCCTTGGTGCGCATCCCGCGGGCTCTACAGCGGCAGCAGGAAGAGCGGCATAGCGGCCGGCGTAGCCCCCCCGCGGCCGATGCTGGCGCGTCCTGGGCTGCCGCTGATGTCAGTGAGGCGACCCGACTTGAACCAGCCGGCTCACCTCACGCTGGGCTCTTGGAACCCGCGCCACTCTCTTCGTGCGGCTGGAGGAATCGGTGCACCCACGCGGACCATTTCTCCATCGAGTGCGCGCAACATGAGGCTCCAGCGCTGCGGAACCTTTCGCCCAAGGGCAGCTGCACTGAAGTGTGTCTGGAGCTCCCCGTTCTGAGCGCACTACAAGAGGCTGCTCCCGAAGTTGTTCGGCCCACAAACGTGCAGTCGAGTACCATTCCCCCACTTCTTCGCGGCCGCCACATTCTCTGCGCCGCAGAAACCGGCAGTGGCAAAACTCTCAGCTACATGCTACCTCTCCTTCAATGGCTGTTGGGCCAGCCAAGCCTGGACCCCTGTCGTATCCCTGCTCCTCGAGGCCTGGTTCTTGTGCCTTCTCGAGAATTAGCCGAACTGGTGCGTGCCGTGGCCCAGGCCTTGGGCAGCTCCTTGGACCTCCAGGTGCGGGAGTTAGGGGGAGGCCATGGCATGAGGAGGATCAGGCTGCAACTGTCCAAACAACCTCCAGCAGATATTCTGGTGGCCTCTCCGGGGGCTCTGTGGAAGGCCCTGAAAACTCAACTGATCAACCTGGAGCAGGTCTCCTTCTTGGTGTTGGATGATGCAGACATGCTGTTGGATGAAATCTTCCTGGAACTGGTGGATTACATCTTGGAGGGGAGCCATATAGCAGAAGGCTCAGCTGACATAAAAGACCCCTTCAATCCCAAAGCTCAGTTAGTGCTGGTGGGTGCCACATTTCCCGAAGGTGTAGGCCAGCTGCTGAGTAAAGTTGCCAGCTTAGACTCTCTAACCCCCGTTACCAGTGACAAGCTCCACTGCATCATGCCTCATGTCAGACAGACATTCATGAGGCCGAAGGCAACAGAGAAGGTGACTGGGTTGGTACAGATCCTTAGGCAGCATGACAGAGCATATAGGACTGGCGCCACAGGAACTGTTCTGGTGTTCTGTAATTGCTACAGCACTGTGAACTGGCTGGGGTATATATTCTGGATGACCACAAAATCCAACACTTAAGACTGCAGGGACAAATGTCAGCCTCAATGAGAGCAGGCATCTTCCAGTCCTTCCAGAAGGGCTCCCGAGACATTCTTCTCTGCACAGACATCGCCTCTCAGGGCCTGGACAGCACCCAGGTGGAGCTAGTCATCAATTATGATTTCCCTCTCACCCTGCAAGACTACATCCACAGAGCAGGGAGGGTGGGCCGGGTGGGGATCGAGGTGCCAGTCACTGTCATCAGCTTTGTGACCCATCCCTGGGACGTGAGCCTGGCTCAGAAGATTGAACTGGCAGCTCGCCAGAGGAGAAGCCTTCCAGGACTGGGGTCCTCAGTGAGAGAGCCTTTGCACCAGCGAACCTTATTGCAGCGGGCTTATATATGATGCCATAACAGGGACCTTTCCCTCTGTGCTGGATGGGTGAGCACACTTGTCAGTAGGGTGCTCTGGGCTGCCTAGTCACCTTCTGAGGACCCGGGCTGCTGTCTGGCTTCAAAAGGTAAGTTGCTGGCCAACACTTGAGGGTGAACTACTGAGCTTGGCTCTCTGTAGTCTTTCACGTGAAGAATAATGTCGATCTTGGCTCTGTATTATGTCATGGTTTCTAACAATAAGCGATGTTTCTATGGGTTCCCCTTAATAACAGTTTCCACTGGGGCAGAATTCAGTAGACCCTGAGAAGATTCACACTCCAAACTACCACACTTAGGACGAAGGCTCTTTCAATTGATGTTTTAGTTTAAATTTTGTTTCCTGCCCCCAAACATCCATTAAGCCTCCAGGAGAAGGAAAAGGGGATGTGACTAGCAATAAAGAGAAATTTTCTTCACAACAATGGCCATGGCAAGCTTAAGCACTTTTGGTGAAATCTCTCTGGGAAGTACTGGCAGAGGAATAAAAGGCAAACTGACACAGAAATATTGCTTGGTGTGCATTTCCAGGCTCTGCCTTCTTTCTCATCTCTTGGTGGCAGGTGGAGGAAGAGAAGAAAAGGTTAAACTTTTTTATAAACCAGCAGAATAAGCTTATAACATCCTGCCACTATCTCTGCATAGGTTCTAGTCTCTGCAGCATTATATAAGCTTTGCCCAAAGTAATGAACTGTTGAAAGTCAAATGTAATACTTCACCAAACAACTTAAAAATGCTTGCGCACTGGAAAGGGTTAAGTTGCAGAGAACACAAATGGACCCAGAGCAACCTTTGCCGAAAGAGAATATTGTGCTAAATGTACAGTCATAGCTCTATTCCATATGAAGAAACAGTCAGAAGGATAAAAGAACTTGGTCAAAATCACACAAGTCAGTAGGAAAGAATCTGGTCTGTCTGTCCTCAGGGTTGTGTTCTTTAACCACCAGGCTAGCTTTTCTCAAATCTGATTCATGCATAGAATAACTATACACCTCTGCTTGCCTTCAATATTCCGTTTATACATATGCCTGCTGCAGTTTTTAATACTGCCCACTTTGACTCCCAAAAGCAACCGAGAATACACAATAATTTGGTCGCTCTATCCATGGACCGCTGTGGTGGGACTGCCCAGGAAGCTTATGAAAAGTGCAGCTTCCTGAGCCCTACTCCAGGTCTAGATAAGTTTTCTGAGGGTTGGCTCAAGACTCCAGGTACAAGGCCTTTGAAGTGGTTTGGGGGAACCCCCAGGTGATTCTCTCGCTCTCTTAAGTTCATAAACCGTTTATTCTGCCTCCCCCGGATGCCTAGCCAGGTCCTGTTCAGGTAGGAGTCCCCACACCACATCAGAGGGATGCTCCCAGCCAGGTAATCTCCGGAGCCTTGGAGATTCTGAATGGTCTCATGCTGGCCCACCTGCCGTGACAAACCTCCGCCAGAGCGAGCATTCCCCTTCACATTTACCTTCTACCACTCCCAAAGGCAGTCTGCTCCAATGAGGCCTGACTTCGTCTGTCCTAACGGGCACCCACTGATTCAAGCAGTTTAGGGATAGAAGGTGCTGTGGTTCTCGACCAGGGTGGCCCAACCTCTAAAAGGGTAGTCCAAGCAGTCTCTACCTCCTGGCCACATCCCCTCTGCAACAGCCCCAGTAAACGAAGGTCCCATCTTTGCTTTTTCAAGGTCGGCAACAGGGAGTCCCCTCCAAAAGAAGGTTCTCTCTCATTGCCACACTATCAAAAGCTGCCCCAAATGTGGTTCCTTCCTGTGGGCCTGATCAGCCTAAGGGCAGAGTTGTCTCTTTCCTTCTCTGAGTCGGACCAAGTTGTCTTACTAACCCCTCTTCACAGTGTTGACCGTGATTTTCACGGGGGCTGCTGCTGAGCCTTTCTCTCATCCTTTCATGGTGGAGAGAGAGAGGATTGTAATGATTTTTACTTCTAGGGGAGAGGGGAGTGGAATGATTACGTTGTCATTTTGTATTGTGTCCTTTTGTCATGAATTTGTTTTGAATTTCATATTAAAATGGGCCCACCATTCCCACTTTGTGAGGTCATTCAGCACCCTCATTTTGCACCTTTAACACTTCTCTCAGTATCACTTGGAAATGTTTGAAACGGCATGAGCTTGTCCTCACATTCCTATCAGCTGTAAATCCGGGACCCCGACATGAACGTAACCATTGAGCAGAACCCCTCTCCACTAGCTGTGTAACACTGGGCAGGCTCCTTAACATCTTGGTTTTTCTAAGCCCTCAGGTGTAAAAATATGAGGGTTCTATGAATTTATATTTGGGGCAGGACAAGGTCGAGAAGAGTGTGTCTTTGCTTGTATTCTTCCAAACTGGAATGTCTTCCCTCTCTTCCCCATGGGTCCAAATCTCACTTGTCCTTCAGGCCCACTGCCAAGGAGCCTTCCCTGATTCCCCAGTCCACACAATTCTCTTCCTCTTAGGGTCAGTGCCATACAACCTAGCTGTCTCTTAACGTTAATCTTGCCTCTCAAGCCAATTTCAGAATGTGGGTCTCTCTTGCCCTCCTGGGGCCCCTGGGGCTGTACCAGCCCACCTGCATGCCCCACGTGGGGTGTCTACTAGACTAGAGCATGGGCGGGGAGGCCCAGGTGTGAGGGGCCAGGCAGAGCACCTCTGCCTCCACCCTGCGCTCCTCCACAAAACTGCCCCTCCTCCTGAAGCCTGACAGCAAGTCACAGGTTCCTTATTATGACCTCACTGGGTGGTGATGACCTCACAGGCCTTCTCACAGTTTCCATGGCAGCGTAACTATGGAAACGTGCTGCCCTCAGAGAAACTTCCCTACCAGTTCTCCACCAGATACCAATCTCTTTGGTTGTCTGAGAGAGAATGTCTGACCGGATCGTCTATATTTACTCAAACCTGTGCTCTGTTCCCTGGCTGGGCAGTGCAGCAGGTACACCGAGACCGGGCATCTGTAGAAGAGGCATGGTGTACACACAACCTCACCTGGCTGCCACATGTTCCTGTGGGGCGTGCCCACTACGTAAACCTCAGCACTTTCCCAGCTGTAAGTAATACCAGTGACCTGGGACACCTTCAGGGTCCCACAGTGCTCACTGCTGAGGACAAGTGAAAGGTCATCGCTGAACTAGTGTTCAGGAAGCTTCTGATCTTTATAAATGTTGCCTTCCGCTTTGGGCTACAGGATGCTTCCATTCAGACCCTTTCCTGATTGGCCTCTTAGCAAAAGGCAAGTGCATTTTTGTTGGCAGATGGTAAACGGAGCAGTTTGAGGAAGAGGGCCACTCTTGAACCACACCTTCAAACCCAGGTACCTCTGTGCTGTCATGTACACATCTATATCGGTCCCCTCAGACACATCCCATACTGAGCTGCTGAGTACTAGGGGAGAGGGTGGTGCCATATTCATGGGAATACCGGAAGAACCAAGGGGGGTGATGAAGTGCTAGTGAGACTGGAGGGCTGAGCAGATGGTGTCCCAGGAGGCTGGGTGGATGTGAGCCTACACTTGGTACCCAGAACCCGGTTCTGAGTCTCCTGATCACTCTGCCTCAGTATTTGGCCTTGTTCTAATCTAGATAAAAGTATCAGACGGCTAGAGTTCAGTGTGGTTGTAACAGGCATTATAAATGGGGCCCAAGAGGGGTTGCCAAAGTGGGAGGGGGTCCTTAACCTATTTATATTAGATTATCTTTTTCCAAAACTTGAAAGATGTTTCCATTAAAGCCTCAGAAGTGACACACTGCAAGAAATGTTTTCTCTGTTGTGGAAGGGAGAGATGGAGAGGATCATGATTGCAATTTCTTTCGGGTTCTACTGTTTTCCCTGGCAACGGTGAAGAGACTACCTCACCTGATGCAGCCGTAGGCTCTAGGAATTGCTTTTGCAGCCAGTGTCCCTTTTCTAGGGACTCATAGAGGTGATGGGCCAAGTCTGTGTTTTGGATGTCAAGTAGATTAAAGGTCTTCAGCCAGAAACTGGGAGAGACATGAGAGAGGGAAATTCTGGCAGGAGACTGTGTACAGCAGAAGTGACTGATCAGTTCTGCTTTTCTTTGCAGCAGCTGTGGCTCCCATTTCTCCTCCTAAACCTGGTCACTACCATGTCCTCAACCGAGGGTGTGGAGAAACGCAGTTGGGCCGGCATGGGGAGACATACTCCCTGGTTGGTGGCTACCGGGCCTACGGGGATGCTCCTTTGGCCACGCCAGCAAAGGCGGAAGCCGAGAAGCCAGTCCCCAGATGTGCTCCCGAGAGAAAGCACGCTCCGGAAGAGTCGGACGAAGATCTCGGTTGCTCCAGACCCAAAATCCGGCGATTGTAGCATGGTGCCAGGAGGCGGGCTCCACAGACTCTTGCTGGCTGAACCATTCTGAAGACAGGGCAATGGTTTAACTGCCTAAGGCAGCGAATGCCTCTTCCTGCAGTGACCCCTCCCGCCCGCCCCACCACTGCCCACTACCACAGATTAGAACCTGCGTCGTTCTGTCTGAGCCTTCCTCAGCCAGGAGCCTCCCTGCACACTAAATGGCCATAAGCCAGGAGCCTCAGAAAGTGAGGTTTGAAATGAGAGTCTGCCCTGAACATCCCAGGGCGGAAGCTGGCCTGGAAGAAAACCTGGCATTCCTCTGCTCAATCCTCACGGGCCCCTTTGTGAGCTGGAGAAAGTGAAGTCTGCACTCTGCGAGCCGAGGAGGATGCAGGAGCAGAGACAGGGTGCAGAGAAGCCTTAGCAGTCTACCACATGGGCTCCTGCCCTGAGCCATCGTCAGCGGCCACCACCACAAACCAGGGGGGAGCTGGGCTTTTTGAAACTGAAAGCAGCAATCTGTGGCTTCCCAAAGAGCCTCCTGCCTGGGGTCTCAGGAGGCAGGGTAGAGAGGCCCAGGAAGCCCTGCTCCCTGAAGCAAGAACAGGATGGAGAGTCAAGCAGCACGCACCCCGCCCCGAGGTTCACATGCTCCTTTATTGCCAGCCCTTTCTGTCCCCAGTGGGGTCCCTTACTGCTCAATAAAATGTTTCTCTGTAACAGATTTGTAGGGTCGCCAGTGCTCAGACTTAGGTCACTACCCCTGTGCTAGGCACTCCTGCCACCTGGGAAAGGTTCCAAAGGTGGAACAGCTCCAGGGGGTGCCAGGGATCAGAGCAAAAACTTGAGAGGCTGGGGATGCAGGAGTTTGGGCACAGCCCCTAAATCATCTCAGTGGTTGAGCTGCTGTGAGAAGGCACATCCCCAGTGTGCGTGTGTGTGTGTGTGTGTGTGTGTGTGTGTGTGTGTTGGGGGGAGGGGGTCCCTAGAGGAGGCAGCTAGAGGGAGGGCCTGAGGCTGGAAATGGGGAATGGCGTGCGGCCTCTGAGCAAGCACAGGCACTTAGCCCTTGAGGTTTCTGGGAAAGCTAGAGCCACAAGGGCCACGAGATAAGGCAAGTGTAGCAGCAGAACCCAGGTGCCAGGTCTTTCTTCAGAACCTACACTTCTCCACGAGGCTGGGCCTTCCACACTGAGGTAGGAGGGATCCTGGCCAGAAGGTCAGCCAGCAGCTCTGGGACGAAGGTTGCTGCGGTGGGGGCTCTTCTGCCATGGAAGCGACTTCATTTCCTTCCACACAAATAGCCTACTGACTGAGTTCCTGCTCTGTTGAGTAAAAGGGTGTTGACTCTCCCCAGAAGGTTGTTCAGTTCACATCCCAGAAGTCCCTCTATTCAGGCCCTGGGGAGGTGTAGCAGCTCCTGAGGGCGCTCTCCTGAGGCTGGCTGACAGAAGTGGGGGAGGTTCCTGATAGTTCCCAGGCGCTGGTTCAAGTCCCCAGAGAATGGTCATGCAGGTTGGGGAGTCAAGTAGGAGGAGAGAGAAGGTCGGGGGCAGAGGGCCCCCTCCTGAATCCAGAGCTCACAAGGTTACCCCCCCCCCATTTCCAGAAACTATCTCTTCCCCCACACCAGCCCCCATGGCCCAGTACCGGGAAACCGGGAGCCCAGAGCAATTGTGGCCACAGAGACCCTCGCACGCAGCCCTCGGGGTGGGCGGGGCCGGCTGCAGGCAGATGGGGACGAGGTGTGCTCCCGGGAGGCCACGGGCTGCAGGTGGCCCTCTGAGAGAAGCACCCCAGCTTGGACAGGAAGGTTAGAGGCGGGGGAGAGCACCCTAGGGCGCCCCCTCGGAGCAGTGGGTGTGGGAAGAGGGGCGGGGGCGGAGGGAACCCGCGATGGGAGGCGAGTGGGCTCTCCGCAGAGGCCAGCTTAGCCCGCGGGAGCTGCCTCTGAGCAGGGGGCGGGAGGGCAGTGCCGCCCTGTGGCTGCAGGGCTTCCCGGATCGCGGCTCTCCGCACACGGGTCGCAGGGTCCTGTGACTCTGTATCCCCTCCCTCACCCCGCCCCCCTCGCGAGGCCGCGCCGCTGGGTGGCCTGTGTCGACGGGCAGAACCCCATCGCCCGCCCCTCTCAGACCCGCCTCTGCCCGCCTGCCTTGCCCTGCGCAGCTTGCGGCCCAGGGGCCTCGAAGGTCCCCGTGCACGCAGCCAGCGGCCTCTGCTGTGCCTGCTGCTCCTGCTGGGTCTGCTGCTGTGATCGGTAACCCTTGTGCAGACCACGCTGGGCACCTCCAGCACCCCAAGTCCGAGGGAGCGCATGCGGGCCCTGATGCGGGACTTCCCGCTTGTGGAAGGGTGGCTGCAGTGTGTGCGGGCTGCTGGGGGCCTGTGGGGGCCTAACCTGGCCCTGGGCAGGGGAGGAGGTCCGGAGCATGTAGCGCTAGTGGGGAGGCTCCCTCACACCACCCCTGGATGTCCTCTCCATCATCTATGGATGCCCTTCCCCTTCTCTGTCATCCCCTCCCTGGTGGGAAACCCTCAGCCCAGGCCTCAGCTGCTCCTAGTATAGTCTGTGTGACAGTGTGAGGTGGGGGACCCCCAGGCTGGCCCAGGCCAGGCAATGTGTCCTGCCCGATCCCAAGACCTAAGGAGCCCACCCATTTGCCTTGACCTCCCTCCAGCCACAACAACATGCCCCTGGTCCTGAGGCAGTTTTACCAAAATGGGCTATAGCATGGTAATCTGCGCAATTTCAGCCATGGCTAGACCAGCTTGGACAGGCTGAAAGATGGTCTCGTGGGTGGCCAGGTACCAAAGGGACACACAAGGTGCCACCATGGCTGCTGGGGAATGTGGGGCAGTTTGGGGGCCACAGAGACCACAGGTTAGTCACATTGGAACGAAGTTACCATAGTGACCTAGAAAGTGCCATGCCATGGATGCTGGGGGCTACAGGGGTCACAGTGAGCCCACCTGACGGGCTTCCAAGTACCACAGAAAAAGCAACGCGTTACATGTGACTTCTGGGCACAGTAAGTGCTGTGCCAGCTGAGGAGGCTATGAGAAGCCCAAGGAGTTCCAAAGCCCAAACTAAGCCCTGGCCTTCCCTCAGTTCTGGTCAGCCTAGTCCCATGCCAGACCCACGAACGGGATGCTGTGCGCCTCATCCTGGAACAAATTGACCTCATCCGCCTCATGTGTGCCTCCTATTCTGAGCTGGAGCTTGTGACCTCAGTTAAAGGTAGACGGGGGACTTCCCTGGTAGTCTAGAGGTTAAGACTCCACGCTTCCACTGCAGGGGGGTCGGGTTTGATTCCCGGTGGGGGAACTAAGAGCCCTCATGCTGCGTGGCACGGCCAAAAAAAAAGGTAAACAGACTGGTGGTAGTGGGTGTTAGGGACTTCAGTAAGCTACCCCTGCCTCTAAAAATGATCATCTGACCTACGTGCCCCCAGCTCTCAACAATACCCGGAAGTTGGCTTGCCTTACTGGTGTGGAGGGCGGCCACTCACTGGACAGTAGCCTCTCCATCTTGTGTACCTTCTATGCGCTGGGTGTGCGCTACGTGACACTCACCCACACCTGCTACATGCCCTGGTGAGCACCTGAATATATTCAGGAAAAAACGCATTCGCCCCTTTTGGCCAACCAAACAAGCGGGCAATGCAAATCAACACTGCAAAGAAGTCTCACTAGGCATTGGTCAAAAGGGCCATGCTGAAAAAGTGTAAAAACCAGAAATGCAGGACAAGTCAAGGAGAAAAGGGAGCTTTTTTACGCTGATGGGCGTGATATAAATTGCCAACGGCCACTCTCGAAAATTGTATGGTGTTTCCTAAAACATCTAAAAAACAGAGCTACAGAGCACAGGGCACTTCCACTCATGGGCTTATATCTTGAGAAAACCAAAAATCGACAGGACACAGGCACCCCAAATTTTAGGGCTGCTGTGTTCACAAAATCCTCGACTCGGGTACACCTTAAGTATCTCATGAAAGAGAAAAATGGATAAACAAGTTGTAGTACTTATGTACAATGGAATATCACTCAGCCATGAAATCAATGTCCTAAGGCTAGTAGCAGCATAATGAGTGGATTTAGGTACGATGATTCTAAGAGAAATATGTCACACAGATAAAGAAACTTATCATAAGATATCAGTTATAGACGGAATGTAAAAATCGCTATATGAACTAAATTACAAAACAGAACAGAGTCACACATTTAGAAAACACACTTATGGCTGCTTAAGGGGAAAGGTGAGGTGGGGTGATGCATAAAACAACAGTTTGAAATTAGCACAGATACCGTTCAATCAACCAAATATGTAATAGAGAAGACATACTCATTGCTCAGTGAACTGGACTCAACACACCTTATGCACCACAGAAGAATATATCCACGTAGTAAGAATCTTAAAAAGTATTTATTGATATTTCTCGGTAAGTGAATATAGTGGGTGTAAAGGGGCACAAACACAGCATTGAAAATCAGCTAAATCCCATTATAAATACAAATTACAAAAAAAAGCAAAGATAGTGAAAGAGAGAGAAATTCTTACAAAATTCGTTCAGTGGCTGTGATGCAACCTGGATTGACCACATCTAGACCCACAGCTGGAAGAGACATAAGGCTGGACACTCTTGGGGGCGACCGGATTGGTGAGGTTGCGTGAGCAAATGCAGACCCTTTAAAGTAATACTGCGTGCTACCCATTCCATGGGTCAGAAATCTCCGGGTTCAAGGGAATCTTCCTACAGCTAAAACATGCATGGGAAACCCAGAGGATGGTACACCATATGATCGGGAAACGTTTCTAAAACGCACCTCATTTTTCATCTCGTGGTGCTCGGGTTCGCCATTCCAGCTGCTTTACCAACAATCTCCCCACTTGGAGAATCAGCACCTTTAACCTCCTGTTTCGTACAGTTTGCAATTTGTCCAGAGGTTGAACGGGTAGAGGGGGAACCAATGAGAGATCAGCTCTAGGTGTTTGGACAGACACATGTCACTCTAATTTCCAATCAGGAAGAAGAATTAACCAAAGGCTCTGCCTGCCCCCCGGAACCAGAATAGGGCCTGAAGCAATCCTGCGGTTTGGAGGCCAGCTCCCAAAAAGGCGAGTTGAAAAATGAATCTCAGAGGCACTAAAATTCACAAACCTGCAGGATAATAAATGATAACTTTCGTACCTTATTGATGAGGTAAGGCAACGAAGAGGATTTGAAAACAAGGCAGAATTGCAGGAAACCGTTTTCAAGAGGTAGATCGGAGTCGCCTTTAAAGCACACGAAAAGCGGCAGAACTTTGACAATGATGCAGTTGGCCAAAATGGGCGTACGTTTTTTTTTCCTGAATATATTAAGGAAAAAACGCGTAGGCCCTTTTTGGCCAGCCAAGGAAGTGGGCAATGCAAATCAGCACTGCAAAGAAGTCTCACTTCGCATCGTTCAAAAGGGGTTTTACCATGTTTGAAATTCCAATATTTTAGCCTGATACGTTTTTGGATTTTAGAAAAAAAAAATATTTTAAATGAGACAAAAAATCTTTTTTATGACCCAAAAAGACAGCAATAGTTTTATATTTTTATCTATTTCACTTGCACACAAAAGTCTCATGGGGTTATGTAAAGCAGTCCTGTTGGATGTTGTGCATGGTGCAAATATGGATTAAAGCTTTGGAATCTTAAGCTTCACTCACCTGAAACTTTTAAATTAGGATGCAAGCAATCCTTTCCAACATGTGAACAGAGAAGGACACTGTCTTTATTTTATTTGTCAGGTAATTAATCTGTCTTTTGCCCCAAGGAGAGAAACACCTGGCACTTCTATCAATGTGTTGTACAAAAATCTTTGAACACAGAGTGCAAGCAGAGGCTGATACAAGATGTGAAAGAAAAAAAAAAAAAGAGAGAGACCCCTGTGGCATTTTCTCCTAACTTATTGCAATCTCCCATTTAAAATGTGGGAATAATCAATCTCCTGAGGAAAAAGGCCCAAGGAAGCTTTTTGCTTTTGTGGAATAATGCAATGCCTAAAGATTTCATGAGGCAAGAAGAATTAATGAGAATGACCATGAGAAATCAAGAAAAGTCAGATCCATGGGTGAAGTGATGTTTGCCTCTGTGAATCAATGAGAAGTAGGAGCAAATGAAAAGAAAGCTGAATACAACATTTTCTGAATAAATGTAACCTTTCAGCTGTCATAGACAAATTAATGCTCACTATGATACAACATATTTAGTTCAGAAAGTTAACTTAAATTTAAAGCTTAACAGTTAGATTTATTGAAGAAACGAAAACATATTTGTGGTTTAGAATATATAATGTGTTCTGCAACAGATAAGAAGATTACATAAATAAATAGAAATAAGACTAAATAGAAGAAAATAACAAATTAGATGTTATTAACATTAAAAACTGACACTCATCTAAAGAAAGAGGAGAGACAGAAAGACAGAAGAACTTATATCAAGTATATATTTAAAACTCCTAAATAAGAAGTCTTCAGATGTTAAAAAAAAAAAAAGTCTTCAATAAGAAGATAATGTAATAGCAAAGATGGGAAAAATATACCAAAAGATATTTCAAGAAAGAGAGTACAGAACGTTAAGTAAACATATCAAAAGATGCTTGGCTTCTTAGTAGTCAATTAAATGCAAAAGAGTCATACCTAGAATTATCACTCACCAACCAGAAAGTTCAAATGAAAATGACAGGTATTATCAAGTTTGACAAGAATGTGTGTAATCCTTGAATCTCATTCACTGCTGCTGAGGATGAAAAATCATACAAATGTTTTGAAAATATTTAGAAATATCTAAAAAGATAAACAGATGAAAGCTATGAGTCAAAAATTTTACTACTACATGTATATTGAACAATAATTTATACACATACCACCAAAGCTCAAGTTCTAGTATGTGTATACCAGTGCAATTCTCAATAGACCCAAACTGAAAATCACTCATATTGTAATACATTTTGGAAAAAATTAATTAATAGTTAAATATTTACACTATGGAATCCTATGCAACAGTGTCACTGCATGACAACAACAACAGACAACCATATAGGCGTATTCATAAACAACATAAAATCAAAAAGCCCAATCCAAAAGTGATTTTACTGTGCCATTACATTTATATAAAATACAAAATACAGGTAAAGTGATCTTTTTGTTAGATACCAGAACAATATTAAACCTTAAGGGGAGTCACTAGAATTGGACAAGGGGGGGCTCTGAGTATCTGGCAATTTTCTGTGTCTGTATCTAGAAGCTATGTATAGAGTGTATGCAGATTCTGAATTTTCTGAAATTTGTCATTTCCTTACAAACCATGCATATTTTTAGTTGTTTTTTATACATAACAAAAAGTAAAACTGATAGACTAGGGAAGGTAATTATATTAGCACTTTAATATCCATGCTTTTCAAGGTGGAAGTGAAAGGTATTAAATACTTGACATTGTGATTACTTCTTAAAAGTAAGGTGAAAATTTCAGATGAATAAATAAGACATACTTCTTCATACATCATCCTCAAAGAGGAGGGGTAGAAAGGAGTATTATTTTTTTAATTTAATATAGAACAGTTAAGATAGAAAAGAATGAAAACAGACTAGGTTTAAAAAAGAGCACACTGGACTTCCCTGGTAGCTCAGTGGGTAAGAATTTGCCTGCCAATGCAGGGGACAGGGGTTCAATCCCTGGTCTGGGAAGATCCCACAGGCTGTAGAGCAACTAAGCCCGTGTGCCACGACTACTTGGCCTGCGTTCTAGAGCCTGCAAGCAACAACTACTGAGCCTGCGTGACACAACTACTGAAGTCCATGCACCTAGAGCCCATACTCAACAAGAAGAGAAACCACAGCAAGGAGAAACCCATGCACCACAATGATGAGTAGCCCCTGCTCGACACAACTAGAGAAACCCTGTGCAGCATCAAAGACCTAACACAACCATAAATAAATAAAATTAAGTATTGTGACTTGTGAGATGACTCACTCATGTGGCTGTAAGTAAGAGGCCTCAGCTCCTTGCCACATGAATCTCTCCTTAGGGCTGCTTGAGTGTCCTCATGACATGGCAGCTGGCTTACCGCAGGATGAGTGATCTAGCAGAAACCAAAGCAGAAGCTCCAATATCTTTTATACCTTTGGAAGCTGCACTTTGTCATTTCTGCAATGTCTTATTAGTTAAAACATCAGCCCTTTTCAACTGTGAGGAGGCACACAGGTGCATGATGAGGAGGCACACAGGTGCATGATGACTGGGAGATAATTAGGGTATGATTAGGGCCTTCTTGGAGGCTGGCTACCAAGGTGGCTGACTCACCGAACACTGAATTTTGTTTTCTTCACTGATGGAGAGAAAATGGTGAGTGAATCTCATTGGTGTTCTTTGAGATGTACCAAAGCTAGCTCTTGCTCTCACCCTCAGCTGTGTGGCTGAGAGGGTCTTGGTGCTCCAGCCGGGTGTCAGGCCTATGCCTCTGAGTTGGGAGAGCAGAGTTCAGAATATTGGTCTACCAGAGACCTTGGGCACCTTGTAATATCAAAATGGCGAAAGCCTCCCAGAGATATCCGTCTCAATGCTAAGACCCAGCTCCACTCAAAGACCAGTAAGATCCCGTGCTGGACATCCAATGCCAAACAACTAGCAAGACAGGAATGCAGGCCCACCAATTATCAGAGAGGCTGCCTAAAATCATAATAGGTCACAGACACCCCAAAACACAACACCGGATGCGGACCGGCCCAACAGAAAGACAAGATCCAGACAAACCCACCAGAACACAGGCACCAGTCCTCTCCACCAGAAAGCATACACAACCCACTGAACCAACCTTAGCCACTGGGGGCAGACACCAAAAACAACGGGAACTACGAATCTTCAGCCTGCGTAAAGGAGACCCCAAACACCGTCCACAAAGCCAAATGAGAAGACAGAGAAACACAGAGCAGATGAAGGAACAAGGTAAAAACCCACCAGACCAAACAAATGTAGAGGAAATAGGCAGTCTACCTGAAAAAGAATTCAGAGTAATGATACTAAATATGATCCCAAATCTTGGAACTGGAATGGAGAATATACAAGACATGTTTAACAAGGACCTAGAAGAACTAAAGAGCAAACAAACAATGATGAACAACACAGTAAATGGAATTGAAAATTTTCTAGAAGGAAACAATAGCAGAATAACTGAGGCAGAAGAATGGATAAATGACCTGGAAGATAAAATAGTGGAAATAACTACCACAGAGCAGAATAAAGAAAAAAGAATGAAAAGAATTGAGGACAATCTGAGACACTTCTGGGACAATGTTAAACACACCAACATTCGAATATAGGGGTCACAGAAGTAGAAGAGAAAAAGAAAGAGACAGAGAAAATATTTGAAGAGATTATAGCTGAAAACTTCGCTAATATGTGAAAGGAAATCGTTAATCAAGTCCAGGAAGCACAGAGAGTATCATACAAGATACACCCAAGGAGAAACATGCCAAAACACATATTAATCAAAAATTAAATGCAAAGAAATAATATTAAAAGCAGCAAGGGAAAAACAACAAAAAACATACAAGGGAATCCCCTAAGGTTAACAGCTGATCTTTCAGCAGAAACTCTGCAAGCCAGAAGGGACAGGCAGGACATATTTAAAGTGAAGAAAGGGGAAAAGCTACAACCAAGATTACTCTACCCAGCAAGGATCTCATTCAGATTCGACAGAGAAATTAAAACCTTTACAGACAAGCAAAATCTAAGAGAATGCAGCACCACCAAACCAGCTTTACAACAAATGCTAAAGGAACTTCTCTAGGCAGGAAACACAAGAGAAGGAAAAGACATACAATAACAAACCCAAAACAATTAAGAAAATGGTAATAAGAACATACATATCAATAATTACCTTAAATGTAAATGGATTAAATGCTCCAACCAAAAGACATAGACTGGCTGAATGGATCTGAAAACACGACCGGTATATATGCGGTCTACAAGAGACCCACTTCAGACCTAGGGACACATACAGACTGAAAGTGAGGGGATGGAATAAAATATTCCATGCAAATGGAAATCAGAAGAAAGCTAGAGTAGCAATTTTCATATCAGAAAAAAGAGACTTTAAAATAAAGACTATTACAGGAGACAAAGAAGGACACTACATAATCATCAAGGGATCAACCTAAGAAGAAGACATAACAATTGTACATATTTATGCACCCAATATAGGAGCACCTCCATACATAAGGAAAAGGCTAACAGCCATAAAAGGGGAAATCGAAGGTAACACAATCGTAGTAGGGGACTTTAACACCCCTCTTTCACCAATGAACAGATCATCCAAAATGAAAATAAATAAGGAAACACAAGCTTTAAATGATACATTAAACAAGATGGACTTAATTGATATTTATAGGACATTCCATCCAAAAACAACAGAATACACTCTTTCTCAAGTGTTTGAGGAACATTCTTCAGGATAGATCATATCTTGGGTCACAAATCAAGCATTGGTAAATTTAAGAAAATTGAAATTGTATCATGTATCTTTTCCGACAACGCTATCAGAATAGATATCAATTACAGGAAAAAAATCTGTAAAAGAATACAACCACATGGACGCTAAACAATACACTACTTTATTACCGAGATCACTGAAGAAATCAAAGATGAAATTAAAAAATACCTAGAAACAAATGGCAATGAAAACATGACGACCCCAAACCTATGGGATGCAGCAAAAGCAGTTCTAAGAGGGAAGTTTATAGCAATACAATCCTGCCTCACAAAACAAGAAACATCTCAAATAAACAAGCTAAACTTACACCTAAAGCAATTAGAGAAAGAAAGAAAAAAAAACCCCAAAGTCAGCAGAGGAAAGAAATCATAACGTTCAGGTCAGAAATAAATGAAAAAGAAATGAAGGAAACAGCAAAGATCAAAAAAACTAAAAGCTGATTCTTTGAGAAGATAAACAAAAGTGATAAAACCATTAGCCAGAGTCATCAAGAAAAAAAGGGAGAAGACTCAAATCAATAAAATTACAAATGAAAAAGGAGAAGTAACAACTGACACTGCAGAAATACAAAGGATTATGAGAGGTTACTGCAAGCAACTATATGCCAGTAAAATGGACAACCTGGAAGAAATGGACAAATTCTTAGAAAAGCACAAACTTCCAAGACTGAACCAGGAACGAAGCACTGAAATTGAGACTGTCATTAAAATCTTCCAACAAACAAAAGCCCAGGACCAGATGGCTTCAAAGGCAAATTCTATCAAATATTTAGAGAAGAGTTAACACCTAACCTTCTCAAACTCTTCCAAAATATAGCAGAGGGAGGAACACTCCCAAACTTATTCTA
The DNA here is from genome assembly GCF_949752795.1 of Hyperoodon ampullatus. Lineage (NCBI taxonomy): Eukaryota > Metazoa > Chordata > Mammalia > Artiodactyla > Ziphiidae > Hyperoodon > Hyperoodon ampullatus. The sequence continues at coordinate 89,570,657 of NC_136926.1, forward strand.
TGAGACCACCATCTCCCTGATACCAAAACCAGACAAAGATGTCACAAATAATGAAAACTACAGGCCAATATTACTGATGAACATACATGCAAAAATTCTCAGCAAAATACTAGCAAAAAGAATCCAACAGCACATTAAAAGGATCATACACCATAATCAAGCTGGGTTTATCCCAGTGATGCAAGGATTCTTCAATACATGCAAATCAATGTGATACACCATATTAAAAATCCTGAAGGATAAAAACCATATGATCATCTCAATACATGCAGAAAATGCTTTCGACAATATTAAACAGCCATTTATGATAAACCTCTAGAAAGTAGGCATAGAGGGAACTTTCCTCAACATAGTAAAGGCCATATATGACAAACCCACAGTCATCATTGTTCTCAATGGTGAAAAAGTGAAACCATTTCCACTAAGATCAGGAACAAGACAACGTTGCCCACTCTCACCACTGTTATTCAACACACTTTTGGAATTTTTAACTACAACAATCAGATAAGAAAAAGAAATAAAAGGAATCCAACTCGGAAAAGAAGAAGTTAAGCTGTCACTGTTTGCCACTAGATGACATGATACTATATATAGAGAATCCTAAAGGTGCTACCAGAAACCTACTAGAGTTAATCAATGAAGTTTGTAAGGCTGCAGGATACAAAATTAATGTACAGATATCCCTTTCATTCCCATACACTAAAGATGAAAAGTCTGAAAGAGAAATTAAGGAAACACTCCCATTTACCCATGCAACAAAAGGAATAAAATACCTAGGAATAAACCTACCTAAGGAGACAAAAGACTTTTACTCAGAAAACTATAAGACACTGATGAAATAAATCAAAGATGACACAAACAGGTGGAGAGATATACCATGTTCTTGGATTGGAAGAATCAACACTGTGAAATGACTATACTACACAAAGCAATCTACAGATTCAATGCAACCCCTATCAAAATACCAATGGCATTTTTCAGAAAACTACCACAAAATATTTCCCAATTTGTATGGAAACACAAAAGACCCCGAACAGCCAAAGCAATCTTGAGAAGAAAAACAGAGCTGGAGTAATCAGAATCCCTGACTTCGGACTATACTACAAAGCTACAGTAATCAACACAGTATGGTACTGGCACAAAAACAGAAATATATATCAATGGAACAGGAGAGAAAGCCCAGAGATAAACCCAGACACATATGGTCACCTTATTTTTGATAAAGGAGGCAAGAATATAGAATGGAGAAATCACGGCCTCTTCAATAAGTGGTGCTGGGAAAACTGGACAGCTACAGGTAAAAGAATTAAATTAAAAGACTCCCTAACACCATACACAAAAATAAACTCAAAATGGATAAAAGACTTAATGTAAAGCCAGACACTATAAAATTCTTAGAGGAAAACATAGGCAGAACACTCTATGACATCAATCACAGCAAGATCCTTTTTGACCCACCTCCTAGAGAAATGGAAATAAAAATAAAAATAAAAACATGGGACCTAATGAGACTTAAAAGCTTTTGCACAGCAAAGGAAAATGTAAACAAGATGAAAAGACAACCCCCAGAATGGGAGAAAATATTTGCCAATGAAGCAACTGACAAAGGATTAATCTCCAAACTTTACAAGCACCCCCTGCAGCTCAATATCAAAGAAACAAACAAGCCAATCCAAAGTGGGCAGAAGACCTATTAGACATTTCTCCAAAGAAGATATACAGATTGCCAGGAAACACATGAAAGAATGCTCAACATCACTGATTATTAGAGAATTGCAAATCAAAATTACAATGAGGTATCATCCCACACAGGTAAGAATGGCCATCATTCAAAAAATCTACAAACAATAAATGCTGCAGAGGTGTGGAGAAAAGGGAACCCTCTTGCACCGTTGGTGGGAATGTAAATTGATACACAGACACTATGGAGAACAGTATGGAGGTTCCTTAAAAAACTAAAAATAGAGCTACCATATGACACAGCAATCCCACTACTGGGCATATACCTGGAGAAAACCATAATTCAAAAAGAATCATGCTCCACAATGTTCATTGCAACTCTATTTGCAATAGCCAGGACATGGAAGCAACCTAAGTGTCCATCAACTGATGAATGGATAAAAAAGATTTTGCACATCTTCAATATAAAATGGAATATTATCAGCCATAAAAATAAATGAAATTGAGTTATTTATAGTGAGGCGGATGGACCTAGAGTCTGTCATACAGAGTGAAGTAAGTCAGAAAGACAAAAACAAATACTGTATGCTAACACATATATATGGAATCTAAAAAAAGAAAAAAAAATGGTTGGGAAGAAACTACGGGGAGGACAGGAATACAGACACAGACGTAGAGAATGGACTTGAGGACATGGGGAGGGGGAAGGGTAAGCCGGGACGAAGTGAGAGAGTGGCATTAACTTATATATACTACCAAATGTAAAATAGATAGCTAGTAGGAAACAGCTGCATAGCATGGGGAGATCAGCTCAGTGCTTTGTGACCACTTAGAGGGGTGGGAAACGGAGGGTGGGAGGGAGATGCAAGAGGGAGGAGAAATCGGGATATATTTATATGTATAGCTGATTCACTTTGTTATACAGCAGAAACTAACACACCATTGTAAAGCAATTATAGTCCAATAAAGATGCTAAAAATAAATAAATAAATAAATAAATAATTTATACCTCCCCCAAATTAAGTTTTTTTAAAAATAAATAAATAGGGCTTCCCTGGTGGCGCAGTGGTTGAGAGTCCGCCTGCCGATGCAGGGGACGCGGGTTCGTGCCCCGGCCTGGGAAGATCCCACATGCCACGGAGCGGCTAGGCCCGTGAGCCATGGCTGCTGAGCCTGCACGTCTGGAGCCTGTGCTCCGCAACGGGAGAGGCCACAACATTGAGAAGCCCGCGTACCGCAAAAAATAAACAAACAAACAAACAAATAAACAAATAAATAACAAGGGTACTCAATAACATTGTAACTCTAAACCTAAGTATTTTCAATACTACAGCAAAGGTAAATGGATTAATGTCTCCTATTAAAGTGTAATTTTTTATATTATGTGCAACTAAAATTTTTTCCCAATATACAGGTAAAATAAAATAATTACTTTAGAAAGGTGAAAACATTCCATGTATTTAAAAACAGTAAAACGATAAGCATATGATATGCATCTTAGATAAAGTAGTGTTTAATTTCAGAACAATTTGTCATTATTGTAACTAGTACTATTATCCCAATTTCTTAAAAATATTTCAATACTTTTTCTATTTGAAAAAATACTTTAATATTTTTTTCTTTGCTCTTTTGTGGTCTAATACATGGTAAGTATTTAGCTGCTAACATAACTTAAAAATATATGTTGTTTTTTACAGCCAAACAAAACTGACAAGAAGAAATAGATAACTTGAACAGACTGATCACTACAAGCAAAATAGAAACTGTAATTTACAAAAACTCCCTACCAACAAAAATCCAGGATCAGATGGTTTCACAGGCAAATTCTACCAAATATACAAAGCAAAACTTACACTGATTCTTCTCAAACTCTTCGAAAAGATTGAAGATTAAGGAATACATCCAATGACATTCTATGAAGCCACCATCACCCTGATATCAAAACCAGATGGTGGGGGGACTTCCCTGGTGGCACAGTGGTTAAGAATCCATCTGCCAATGCAGGGGACATAGTTTCAAGCCCTGGTCCGGGAAGATCTCACATGCCGTGGAGCAACTAAGCCTGTGTGCCACAACTACTGAGCCTGTGCTCTACAGCCCACGAGCCATAACTACTGAGCCTGATAGCCACAACTACTGAAGCCCACGCACCTAGAGCCCATGCTCTGCAAAAAAGAAGCCAGTGCAGTGAACAGCCCGCACACCACAACAAAGAGTAACCCATACTCGCCACAACTAGAGAGAGCCCGTTCACAGCAACAAACACCCAATGCATCCAAAAATAACTAAATAAAGAAACTTACTGAAAAATAAAAAAACACAGATGAGGACTTTTCTGGTGGTCCTGCAGTTAAGATTTTGCCTTCCAGTGCAGGGGGTGTGGGTTCAATGCCTAGTGGTGGAGCTAAGATCCCACATGCCTCACAAATAAGAAACCAAAACATAAAACAGAAGCAATACTGTAACAAATTCAATAAAGACTTAAAAAAAAAACAACACAGAGAAAGACACTAGCAAAAAAGAAAATTGCAGGCCAATATCTCTGATAAATATGGATGCAAAAATTCTCAACTGAATATTAGAAAACCGAATCTGACAGCACATAAGAGGATCATACACCATGATCGAATTTGATTCACCCCCGTGTCACAAAGTTGTTTCAACATATGCAAATCAATCAACATGATACACTCCATCAACAAAGGAAAAACACAAAACAAATGATCATCTCAATAGATGCCGAAAAAGCATTTGAGAAACTTCAACATCCATTCATGATAAAAACGCTTACTAGGGCTTCCCTGGTGGCGCAGTGGTTGGGAGTCCGCCTGCCGATGCGGGGGACGCGGGTTCGTGCCCTGGTCTGGGAGGATCCCACATGCCGCGGAGCGGCTGGGTCCGTGCGCCATGGCCGCTGAGCCTGCGCATCCGGAGCCTGTGCTCCGCGACGGGAGGCCACAGCGGTGAGAAGCCCGCGTAACGCAAAAAACAAAAACAAAAAAAAAAACGCTTACTAAAATGGGTATAAAGGAAACATCTCAACATAATAAAAGCTATTTATGACAAACCCACAGCCAATATAATATTCAATGCTCATGACAAAATATCAAAGAAGCATGGAAAAGTGATGGAGGAGATGGAGAAACTTCTCAGTGTGCAGGTGTAGGATCAACATCAGCGCTAAATCCTGCTCAGCTTATGGTGATTCAAGAGAAAGCTAAAAGCCTTTATGAAGACTTGAAGAAGAAACACGGGAAAGAATCAGAGGGCATATTTTTTAATGCCAGCCATGGCTGTTTTCATAGGTTCAAGAGTAGAGCCAACCTCAACAAGGTAAAAGTAAGTGGAGAGGCAGCAGGTGCAGATAGGGTAGCTGTCCAGGAACTTCCTGAAACACTTTGAGAAATTATTGATAATGGTGTGCATTTACCCAACCAGGTGTTTAATGTGGATGAGACACAACTGTACTGGAAGAGGATGCCAGACCGAAGTTACATCAGTAAGAAGGAAAAGTTGATGCCGGGCTGTAAAGCAGAAACAGATAGGCTAACTGTTGTTTGGTGGCAATTCTTCCAGTGATATGAAGCTGAAGCCTCTCTTAGTTCATCATTCAGAGAACCCAAGAACCCTTAAAAACATAGCCAATGACTCTCTTCCTATTGTGTGGAAGTGTAACCCCAAATCCTGGATTACACAGGCCACGATCCAGGACTGGTTTTGCCAACACTTTATCCCAGATGTAGAGAAATATTGCTCGGAGAAGGACGTCCCAGAAAAACATTCTTTTGCTGCTTGACAATGCTCTGGGCCACCCCCCTTTCATGGATGACTTTTCCCAACGTCCAAGTAGTGCATCTGTCACCGAATACTGCATTGCTCATCCATCCTATGGACCAGGAAGTTATAGCGACTTTCAAGAAATATTATTTATGTCACACTTTTTGTCAGGCAGTAAAGGTAAGTGAGAAATCAGGAAGAACCTAGGGACAATTTTGGAAGGACTATAACATCTACAAGGCCATAAAATACATTGACTTTGCATGGTGTGAGTGTATGTTGGTCACCATGAATGGGGTTTGGAAGAACCTTTGCCCACAGTTTGTTCATGATGTTTGTGGATTTCAGAAGGCAGATCAGAAGTCTGAAGAGGTCTTCAGCAACGTAGTGACCCTCAGCGAGAAGCTGGAGCTAGATCTGCAAGAGGACGATTTCATTGAACTCCTTGCTGTGCAACACGAGGAGCTTACTGATGGAATTGGAGGCGCAGAGAAAGGACGAAGAGGGACAGGAGGAAGAAGAAGTAACTGAAGAACTGAAGAGATTCATGACACAGAAAATGCCAAGGGCATCTTCTAAATTTGAGGAGGCACTGTTAGTTTTTGAGGCACAGGGCTCGAACCTACAATGGTACCCAAAGGTGGCAGCAGCCATTCAGAATGCAAACCAGTGCTGCCATGTCGTCATCTATGATGAGAAAAAACGAGCTACAACCCAGACATCAGTGGATCATTTCTTCAAGAGGGTAGATAGAATAAATCCAGCAAGGAACCAGAACCTGCGTCATCAATGTCAGGTACGAGTGAAATTGGAGCGTGCCTCCTGTCTCCCACTGCTGATAATCCTTCACCTCTACCATCTCCCACCTCGTCTCCCTCCTCCAATCAGTAACTCTTCTCGCCTGTTCCCTCGATGCCAGCCCCAGTATCCCAGCTGTTGTACTGTATTACTGTACTTTTCAAGTTACTGTACTGTAAGACTAAAAATGTCTTCTTTGTTTTTGTGTTTGTTTCTTATATACTGTTTGTGTGAAAAGTATTATAAACCTATTATGGTACAATACCATATAGCCGACTGTGTAACCTGGGTACCTCGGCTAACTTTGTTGGACTTACAAACAAATTGGACTTACAAACGCACTCTTGGAACAGAACTTGTTCATACGTAGCGGACTTACAGTAAAAGCAAAAAAGAAACAGGAACTAATCAAACTTACAAGCTTTTGCACAGCAAAGGAAACCATAATCAAAATGAAAATACAACCTATGGGCTGGGAGAAAATATTAGCAAATGATGAGACTGACAACGGCTTAATTTACAAACTATACAAACAGCTCCTACAACTCAATAACAATATAACAAATAACTCAATGGAAAAATGGGTAGAAGACCTAAATAAACATTTCTCTAAAGAAGACATACAGATAGCCAATAGGCACATGAAAAGATGCTAATCATCACTAATTATTAGAGAAATGCAAATCCAAATTACAATGAGGTATCACTTCACACTGATCAGAATGGCCATCATTAAAAAAAAATCTACAATTAACATATGCTGGATGGGGTATGGAGAAAAGGGAACCCTTCAGCACTGTTGGTGGCCATGTAAGTTGGTGCAGCCACTATGGAAAACAGTATGGAGGTTCCGCAAAAAAACTATAAAGAGAGTTGCCATATGATCTAGCAATCCCACTTCTGGACATATATCTAGACAAAATTATAATTCCAAAAAATATATAAAACCCTATGTTCATAGAAGCACTATTTATAATAGCCAAGACATGGAAACAACCTAAATGTTCATTAAAAAATGAATGTATAAAGAAAGTGTGGTATACGTATACAATAGATATTACTCAGACATAAAAAAGAATGAAATAATGCCATTTGCAGCAACATGGATGGATAAAGAGATAATGATACTGAGGTAAGTCGTAAAGAGAAAGACAAATACCATATAATATCACCTACATGTGGAATCGAAAACAGGACACAAATGAACATGTCAGCAAAACAGAAACAAACACACAGATATAGAAAACAGAGTTGTGGTTGCCAAGGAGAGAGTGATGGAAAGATTGGGAGTTTTGGAATAGCAGAAGCAAACTATTCTACATAGGATGGACAAGCCACAAAGACCTACTGTACAGCAGAGGAAACTATATTCAGTATCCTGTGATAAACCATAATGGAAAAGAATATATATATATATATATATGACTGAATCACTTTGCTGCACAGCAGAAATTAATACAATAATGTATAAAGGCTGCAGAAGGTGTGGAGAAAAGGGAACCCTCCTGCACTGTTGGTGGGAATGTAAACTGATACAGCCACTATGGAGAACAATATGGAGGTTCCTTAAAAGCTAAAAATAGAACTACCACATGACCCAGCAATCCCCCTACTGAGCATATACCCGGAGAAAACCATAATTCAAAAAGATACATGTATCACAATATTCACTGTAGCACTATTTACAAGAGCCAGGACATAGAACCAACCTAAATGTCCATTGACAGATGAATATAGAAAGAAGATATGGCCTATATATATAATGGAGTATTACTCAGCCATAAAAAGGAATAAAATTGAGTTATTTGTAGTGAGGTGGTTGGACCTAGAGTCTGTCATACAGAGTGAAGTACGTCAGAAAGAGAAAAACAAATACTGTATGTGAACACATATATATGGAATTCAGAAAAATGGTACTGACGAACCTAGTGACAGGGCAGGAATAAAGACACAGATGTAGAGAACGGACTTCAGGACACAGGGCTGAAGGGGACACAGGGGCGTAGTGAGAGAGTAGCACTGACATATATACACTACCAAATGTAAAAGAGCTAGTGGTAAGCTGCCGCATAGCACAGGGAGATCAGCTCGGTGTTTTATGTCCCCCACAGGGGTGGGATAGGGAGTCTGGGAGGGAGCCTCAAGACGGGGGGATATGGGGATATATGTATACATATAGGTGATTCACTTTGTTGTAAAGCAGAAACTAATACAGTGTTATAAAGCAATTATACTCTAATAAACATGTATTTTAAAATACCACAACGTTGTAAATCAACTACACTAGAAAATATTTCTTAAGTGAAAAAGATTTTTTGAATGTATGTTTTATTGTGTGGGTGTACCACAGGTTCAATATATATGAATTATGTCAAATTGATTACATTGTTTTTCAAAATAAAGAATTTTTGATATTCTACATCAGCTGCATAATATAAATGCAGAAAAACTATATTATTTTTTTCTAAAGTTCAGAAATACCTATTTTGCTCATTCGGTATACTATAAACCACTAACTGTTAAAAAGGGATTCATGACCTCTTTCTTCCAAAGAAATATTTCTGCACTCACACAAGTTTAATAGAATGTTCCACCATGAACTGGCTTCCCACCTTAGAGACACGAGATTTGCATCCTGAAATCTCTTTCTTGCAAAAATGTCCAATTAGCATCCTAGCATTACAGAAAAGAAATGCTTTTTGCCAGATCTCAAATTACATACAACTTTATCACGACATCACGTATGTTTTTTTTCTACACACACAGACTGCATTTTATTTTTACAAGAGAAAAATCAACTGACACCAAACATTGTAAATGGATGATCACAGCAAAAGCAACAATGATTGTAATTACCAAACATGAAACACACTCATACTATTGTCATAATATTGACATTCATTCCAGGAATCCTCCAAAGCTCCTTTATTTTGCAGTGAAAGACACCATGTTTTTTTTTGTTTTTTTTGGTTTTTTTTGCAGTACGCGGGCCTATCAGTGTTGTGGGCTCTCCCATTGTGAAGCATAGGCTCCGGACGTGCAGGCTCAGCAGCCATGGCTCACGGGTCTAGCCGCTTCGTGGAATGTGGGATCTTCCTGGACCGGGGCACGAACCTGTGTCCCCTGCATCGGCAGGTGGACTCTCAACCACTGCACCACCAGGGAAGCCCGACACCGTATATATTTAAATTATCAGCACTCAACTGAGATCTTCAAAAATCAACAAAAACATAATTTTGTGCTCTCTTTCATTTATTCTGGTTCTAAGTGGTCATTTCTAAACGAAAGTATTTAAGTATGTTAACGTCATCTTATAACATCATATTTCAAATGACTACTGTCTCTCCAAAGATGCAATATGAGGAACTCATAAGTAGGCTCTCCAAAGTTTTACTCTTTGAATCTGTATTACACTTCTGCTGAACTTCACACTGTTCATTATTCTCTGAGAATATTCTTTTTCTTGTATGCCCATCTCACATGCTCTTTCATTTCATGAAGTTTTTTCCTACAATTTTATGCCTAGTTTATTTCTGAGAAAATGCATTATTCCAGATTGATAATTATAGACACAAAAACTTCTATATAATTCCCTGTGAGTTTCAAAAACTCCTTCTTCTTTTTTTTTTAAATACCTAGATTCTGAAGCTCTCCACAAAGCATTACTAAAATTGCATTTACATAGTATCTACATATTAATCACACATTAATGCATTTACAATTGTATTATGCTTTATTTCTAATTTTGGAGCATAAACGTAGCTGTCTTATTTACCACCCTCTTGGAAATCACTTTAATATTTGCACTTAGGACTTGAAAGAGAATGGATAAATAAAAACCTGAAGAATATGCAAATACAATTTATATATTTCTCATAAAATTAGGTGATTATCTAACCTTTATCCAGAAAAAAGAAGAGCCCACATACTCTGCAGTCATGATACTCGAGAATGTGTGGTCTTCCAGCAGGAAAACATGCGGTAATCCACGTGGCAGAGTTTACCTGTGACCAGCTGGGGTTAGTGCCCTATGCATTCCTTACATGCAACATATCAGGAGTGGCCAAAGTGAATTTGTCAGTTGTGGCAATAAGTATAATGAAGATTTGTAGCAGGTCATGCTCATATATGCAGCACAGGTACAATCAACATTTTGCTCAATTCTGGTAGATCTAAATCTGTATCTGTTACCTTGTCTTTAACGAGGAAATGTCAGAACTGACTTACCAAAAAAAAGTGTTTTGTTTGTTTGTTTGTTTTAATTACAGTCACGGTGAGTAAGACATAGCTCAGAACAACTAATGTGACTTAGTGATTCTCTCATCAGGAAATGCAGTTTCTACTTCCCTGTTTATTCTCCACATTCTGTAGTAAGTTAAGTTTCAGTGAAAGATAAATCTACAGGGCGAAAAGAAAAGAAAACTTACATGTGTTGATAAGATCATTCTGACAGGTTTTACCACGTATGTCAGTGTTTCTGGTGATGGACACAAGCTAGAGCTCCCTACTCTGACATTTTCACTGATGTCATTCCCCTTGATCCTAAATTTGAAAGTGGATAAAAATGTTTTCTATGTTTTCTTCTTTAAGAAATTAAATAAAGAATGCTGTCTAGACATGATCCTCTAATGACTTTCAGTCAGTGGTCATCAAGAGAAGAAAAGCACAGAATCTCATCCCCACAGAAGGGTGACATTCAGTCAGGTAAGAAAATTCTCCCCAAAATCAGAGCTTCATCTTTAACATTCAATCAAAGGCTTTCACAGGTGCTTCATACTCTGCACTCAGCCTTACCATATGGGATTGGCTCTGAGAATCTCACACCAGATGACTGACAAACATGTCATAGTACACTGATCTGGGACCAGATCCTGCCTCTCTTAACGATCTCCCGCAGGGACATTGCAATATTCTAGGATATTGCCTGGAGCCCTCTACTCTATACAGGTACACTTCCAAGTAGAAACAGAAGCTTTGATTCTCACTGGGACCCCTGCTCTGTCCCACCAACCTCTCTAGAAATATGATGTTCTAATCTCTCCTGATTAGAACATTGCACGGTCTCTCCCTGTGCTAATTTAGTAAAGGTAAAAGAGAAACAAGAAAGAGCAAACTATGCAGGGAGCAATATATAAGATTCCTTTACTTAATGTATTTATCTGATGCACACAAATATTGAGAAATATAGATTCATTTCATAATGGTCAAGAAAAGAGGAGGAGGAACCTCCATGCCAACAGTATATATAAATTGGAATCAATCCTGCATAAGCTCCAGCTAAAGCTTAGCTACGAGGTACTAACTCTTCTCATAAAGAAGCAATAGTTCTCCATCATTTGAAGCACACTGAGGACTCAGACAGCTGGACGCTGAGGGTGTAGTCTCCTCACTCGAATTCTGTACCTGCATCACAGAGCAATGAAATATTCCCAAAGAATTATTAAGGATGAGGTGGGGAGCTGAAATAAAAAAGATGAAACCACAGTCTGCCCTACCATCCATTCTGCTGGATATTACCACCATCTTGGCCCAGTATGACCTTCCCACTTTTCTCTGGGCCTCCCTACTTCCCACCTCCATCCTCTCATTATATCTTACCTACACTTGGAAACGACTCTAGTTTTTCCACTGATCTTCATCAACAAGCAATCCAAATAGCAACTGTGTATATAACTCCTTAGAAACCTCAGGTATGACTCATTTGAACGGATCCTGGGTCACACCTACCTCCTGATCTTGGAGAGTCTCCCAGAGAGTCCAGAGGCAACTACAGCACAGCCTCAGGGACATAGACACTGGCAGCAGCCACTTGGGGGAGCTCCTTCTACCTCGTGGCCACTGGTACCAGCAAGCATAATTTCAGAGTCCTCCCTCTATCTTTTTAGCCTCAGGGTCTAGCCCTACCCATTTCCACCAGACTATAGACACAAGTACTAGGATGCTGCAGGCCAAGCAACTAACTGAGCAGGGGCATAGCCCCATCCACCAGCAAACAGGCTGCTTTCAGACCCTCTCAATGCACAGCTGCCGCTGGACATGGGCCCAGCAACCAAAAGCCCCAGGACCAGCCTCCACACCTAAGTGGAGAGGCACCAGCCCCAGAGTCCTTGGCCCCTCTGACAAGTGAGCCTGCTCTGGCCTTGGAATCAGTCTCACCGTCGGCAGGTGATTACTGCACAGGGACTGGATGGAGCTTGGACCTACCCAACAGCAAATCTGCTCTAGCAGTGGGATCAGCCTCATACACCAACAGGCACACACCAGCTCCAGGACTACCACAGCCCAGCAGCCTGTGTGACCAGAACACTCACTTGCAGGCCAGAAGCAGACATGGACTCACTTGGGTCTTGACCCTGCCCATCAGAATGACAGCACAAGATTAGGGATACCCCAGACCCTGCAGATAGCTGTGTCAGGAACAGTGATCCAACACCAACTCTGAGACTCCTGGGCCCTGCAGCCAGAACTCAGGACCTGTGTCTTCCTCCCAGTAGCCAGCATCACCCCAGTGACTGGGCACTAGCCTTGATATCACCTGGACTGCAATTCTACCCATAAGTGAACCAGCACTAGATTTGGTGTCCCACAGAGTCGTGCAGCCAACTGCCTTATGATTTAGCCTCACCAAGCAGCACAGACAGCCTCCATACAAGGCAGAGTCTGTCAAACAAGCAGTCTGGGGGCAGCCAAGCCTACCAGACCACCCACAGTAGTCAGCCCACCACAATAGAAGAGCCCAAGTAGCCAACATAGGGGGTACACCTAGAACATATAGTTCTAGTGACCAGGGGACAGTGGGCTTCTGGGACACATAGGACCTCTCCTACAAAAGGCCACTTCTAGAAGGTCAGGAAATGTAACGAACCTACTACATACATAGCAATAAAAACAGCAAGTTAAGAAAAATGAGGTGACACTGAAACACGATCCAAATGAAGGAACAAGATAAGAACTCAGAAGAAGATCTAAGTGAAGTGGAGGTAGCCAATCTCCTCAAAAAATAGTTTAAGGTAATGACTATAAAGATGATCAAAGAACTCAGAAGAAGAATGGACGACCAGAGCAAGAAGGCAGAATTTTTTAAAAAAGAGTTAGAGCATTAAAGAACAACAAAACAGAGATGAGGAATACAATAACTGAAATGAAAAATACACTAAAAGGAAACTACTGTAGACTAAATGACACAGAGGAATGAATCAGAAAACTGAAGGACAGAGTACTGGCAATCACTGAAGATGAACTGTAAAACAATAGATTAAAATGAAATGAAGAAAGTTGAACAGACATGTGAAACATCGGGTGTACTAATATTTGCATTATACTGGTCCCAGAAGCAAAAAGGAAAGAGAAAGCAGTGTAGAGCATACCTGAAGACATAAGAGCTGAAAACTTCCATAACCTGGGAAAGAAAACAGACATCCAAGTCCAGTAAACACAGTAAGGCCAAAACAGGATCAACCCAAAGAGGACCACACCAAGACTCATTGTAATTAAAATGGCAAAAAAATAAACATAAAAAGACACCATTAAAAGGAGCAAAGGAAAAGCAACAAGTTACAAACATGCAAACTTGCATTAAGTTATCAACTGACTTTTCAGGATAACCTCTGCATGCCAGAAGGGAGTGGCATGGTATATTTAAAGTCATGAAAGGGAAAAGCCTATAACCAAAAATACTCTACCCAGCAAGGCTCTCCTTCAGATTTGATGGTGAGATCTAAAGTTTTACAGAGAAGCAAAACTAAAAGAGCACAGCATCACCAAACCAGCTTTATGAGAAATCTTAAAGGGGCTTTTCTCAGTGAAAAAGAAAAGGCCATGACTGAAACATAAAAATTAGAAGAGGAAACTTACTAACGGAAAAACCTCATTGGATAAGGCAAATATTCAACAAAGGCAGTAAATCAACCATGTACACAGCTAATAGGAAGGATGAAAGAAAACTGTAATAAAATCATCTATATTCACAATAAGAAGTTAAGGGACACACAAAACAAGTAGATGTAAAATATAAGGTCAAATTCAGTAACTGTGGGGGAGCAGAGTAACAATGCAGGGTTGTTAGTGTCCACGTGAAATTCAGAGCTCAGCCACTTAAATAATCACACACACACACACACACGCACACACAACTGAAAGAAATCCAAACATAACATTAAAGATAGTCCTCACATCACAGATGAATAAAAGGGGAAGAAAGGAACAGTGAAGAAATTAAAGAGGGATTCTAAAAATACCCAAGAGAAATGAAAATGAACACACAGTGATCCAAAATCTATGGGACACAGCCAACGCAGTTCACAGGGGGAAGTTATAGTGATACCAGCTTATTCTTAGGAAACAAGAAAAATATCAAATAAACAACCTAACATTACACCTGAAGGAATTAGAAAAAGAAGAAAAAAACAAAACTCAAAGCTGTCAGAAAGAAAAACATTAGGAAAACAATACCATATGCAATCACACCAAAAAGAATAAGATGCCTAAGAACAAACACACCTAAGCAGGTAAAAGACATGTACTCAGAAATGTATCAGCCATTGGTGAAAGAAGTTGAAGGCAACAGAAAAAGATGAGAAAATATAGCAGGTGCATGGACTGGAAGAATGAATACTGTTAAAATAACCATACTGCCAAAGACAATCTACAGATTTAATGCAATCCCTATCAGAATACCAAAGCATTTTCATGGAACTTGAAAAAGTAATTTTAAAATTTGTATAGAAACACAAAGACCCCAAATAGCCAAACAATCTTGAGAAAGAACAGAGCTGGAGGCATCAGGCACCTTTACTTCAGATTATACTGCAAAGCGACAGTAATCAAAGAGCATCGGACCGGAGCAAAAACAGACACAAAGATCACTGGAATAGAATAGAGATCCCAGAAATAAGCCCAAACACGTATATTTAATTGATTTATGACAAAGCAGGCAATATGGAGAAAGAACTGTCTCTTCAATAAGTGGTACTAGGAAAACTGGTCAGCTACATGGAAAAGAATAAAATTAGAGTATTTTAGCACACTGTATATAAAATTAACACAAAACTGAATAAAGACCTAAATGTAGGACCATAAAACCCCGAGAGGAAAATACAGAACATTCTTCAACATAAATGATAGCAACAGTTTTGCGTTCAGTCTACTAAGGCAAATGAAACAAAAGCAAAAATAAACAAATGGGACTTCACTAAACTTAAAAGATTTTGCACAGCAAAGGAAACCAAAGACAAAATGAAAAGACAACCTGCTGAAGGAGAGACAATATTTGCACATGATAAGAGGTTAACACCAAAAAGATGACCAACCAAGGGTTCATATCTAAACTACAGAAACAGCACATACAACTCAATATCAGAACTGCACCCAAAATATTTTTTTAAAAAATGAGAAGACCTAAATAGACATTTTTCCAAGGAAAAAATACAGATAGACAGCCAGAATGCACAAAGATGCTAAACATAGCTAATCGGCAATAAAATGCAAATCAAAACTATGAGATATATCACCTCAGTCTTGTCAGAATGGCTGTCATCAAAAAGGTCACAAATAACAAAGGTTAGTGAGGATGTGGAGAAAGGGAAACTCTTGTAAACTCTTGATGTGAATGTGAAGTAGTGCAGCTACTGTGGAAAGAAGAATGGAGGTTCCACAAAAAACTAAAAATAGAACTACCATAATATCCAGCAATTTCCCTCTTGGGTATATCAGAAGAAAACAAAAACACTATTTAAAAAAAAAATCAACTGCACACCAATGTTCATAACAGTGTTATTTGCCATAGCCAAGATATAGAGTCAAACTAAGTGTTCATCAATAGGTTAGGGGATAAAAAATGATATTTATGATGACTTCAGCAAAAAATGAAATTTTGCTATTTGCAAGAACATGGATGGACTTGGAGGGTATTATGCTTAGTAAAATAAGCCGCAGAGAAAACAAGCCTGGTAGGTTATCACTTACACGTGGCATCTAAAACATTGAATACAACAACAACAACAATGAAACAGACTCACAGATTAAAGAACAGACTAGTGGTTACCAGCAGGGAGAGACAGGGTGGAGGAGCAAAATAGTGGTAGGAGATTCTGAGGAAGAATCCACTATGTATAAAATCAATAATCTACAGTGACGTTCTGTATAGCATGGGGAATAGAGCCACTCTTTTATAATAAGTATAAATGGAGAAGAACCTAAACATTTATGAGTCACTATGTTGTACCTCTGAAACTAATATAATAATGTAAATTAACTATAGATCAATAAAATATAAAGTAAGAAACAATAAAGGAGAGACAGATTATTAGATAGAAATCAATTAAATAAACACAAGTTTTGGAAATCAAGGAATTAAAAAACAACATGTAAGACAACATTGGCCTTTAAAGTGTACGATCTATTCATTTAAAAGAAATCATTTAAGTGGTGAAAAATGGTACCCATTCTCACAATTTTGTATATCTAGGATAAATTATTATCTACAAAAATATGTTACAAATATTCACTCAAAAAGAAAGAGAAAATTTGGATTAACCCATTTTAGTATACAAATTGAATATCAAAGTCTCTATGTAACATCGATGTGAATAAGTTCTGTTAGCCACTTCTAGTTTCTTTGTGATGTAAAATCTTTTAAAGCATAAAAATCAGCCTTTCTACATCATTCCATTAGACATACATAGAAGTTAAAAGAAATGAGAAGACAGAAAAATCAACCAGGAAGGTGAATTTACTGAGAAACAGCCATTCGTTCTCCCTCCTCCTTTGCTTTTCCTCCTTTTCCAGGTCTCTTTCGGTTCCAATCAAGAGAAGTCTTGAGAATTCTGAGAATATTTCTTTGAGGGCTTCAAACCACCATACCTATGTCCTCTGCCACAACTACACACACGGGAACAAAAATAAACCTCTGCTATCTACTCGTGTAGGAGAGATTCATGCAAAATAAGCCCCTACATGGAGACCAACAGGTGAGTTTTCTACCTGTTCTTTATAATGTCCTTCCATTACAGTAAATCCCACACATTATGAGGCAGAAGGGGTTATGTGAGCTCTTCCTTGAAGTCAAAAACCTTGCATTCATTTCAAGTACCTGGTGATCATAGGGTACAGCCAGGGAAGGTGCCATCACCCTCGCGGGGGGCGGTGAACGGGCTTCCGCAACCATGCACCTCCTGATGAACAGATTCTGAAGAAACAAAGGGCGGTCACACAGCAGCCAGCCTGTCAGACTGTCGGGCCACTGGGCAACCCCACCAGTCTGGAAGTGCCCCATAAGTTGCTCAAAGCAAAACTCTGCCCGCCCGTGAAGCCAGGCAATTTGGGCCAGAGAGTCAGAGGAGACCGGTAATCAACTCCTCCTCTCTGCTCACCTCCTTGGGGTTACAGCAACCCCATCTCCAAACCCAACTCTGATCCTGGAGTGCCAAGGTGGGAGCGCAGGTGGGCTCTGCCGGTGCTTCAGCACCTTCTGGGAAGCCCCCTAGTTTGAATATGATTTGAGTTTGATCCTGAGAAACCATCAGAACTTCCCACCAGAGATAAATGAGGAGATTCTGGCCTTTATTAGTGCGCACGGTGAACCCGGTCGTCCTGGCTGTACTTGCCAACCCTCCTATTTTACGCACCTATGTTTATCCACCTTCCTCCCTGTGAGTACCTTTGACTAACCCTGAGCTCAGACTCCTGACCTATTACAGTGACTTTTTCAGTCTTTCTTTAAAAATGTACAGGTAGGGCTTCTCTGGTGGCGCAGTGGTTGAGAGTCCGCCTGCAATGCGGGGGACACAGGTTCATGCCCCAGTACGGGAGGATCCCACATGCCGCGGAGCGGCTAGGCCCAGAAGCCATGGCCGCTGAGCCTGTGCGTCCGGAGCCTGTGCTCCACGACGGGAGAAACCACAACAGTGAGCGGCCCAAGTACTGCAAAAAAAAAAAAAAAAAAAAGGACAGGTAATAAAATGAATTTAACCTAGAAGCAGCAGCTCAGTAAGGGAAATAAAATCATCAGAAGTTATCTAATCACAGCCACAGCCATCCAGGGCCCTGTCTTATCTGCTGGGGCATAAGAATGGGACCTTCCTAAACTTGAAGGGCATCCAATCAGATAAGTTGATTACGCTCACCTCTGGCTCTTGGAGGGACTGCTAGGAAGTCTACCCAGTGTATACTGACTGCAAAACACGGTCATGGTTTTGAAACACCTATGCTCCAGGAAAGATTTTTGCGGTGCATGGGGAAGGTTTCTTTTTGACATCAAGCAAAAAATAAGTCACCAAGCCCTTTGAGCACAGGGCTTCTTAAGAGGGAAGTAGAAGGAAGGAATGGGCAGAAAACATGATCTCCTCGGAAATGCAGGGTGTTTTTCCAAAAGAGTAGGATTTAGTCTCAGTTTAAGGAGAACACCTTTAAATAGCTGGGGCAGCTCCAAACTGCAGTTTAGGGAACGAGTGCTCCAAAAGAACAGTGCTTTACAAGTCCTGGCCAGGCAGCAGGAGGATGAAGAGTTGGTTTTGCATAGTTTTGAACGCAGGAGTAAAGAAACCGAGGCATCTCTGACTAAAAGGGCCTGAGATCCTGTGGCATCAGTGGGTCAGTCAGTTGCAGGGGGCAGGGGGTGTGGGGGGCGATATTTCTCTCTCAACGTCTCCCAGGGCAGCCACCCCTCCCAACCCCACCCCCCTACTCCCTTCACCCTTCCTCCCTCCACTGTTGGGTCCCCAGGGACAGCACTTCTTAAGCTGGAGCGCTCAAGCACCATCTCTGCAGTCTGGATTCTTCCTGGAGCCTGGCAAGTTCTGGGACAGGAAGCCAGGTCTGCAAGGCCGCTGGGGTGCAGTCAGCCCTGGAGGTCTGGAGGGGAAATGGAGCCCTGAAGCCCACCCACGTCCTTGAAGCCGAGGGAGGAACACATCCTTCTAACAGTACTTCTCAGGGGTCAGCATGCTCCCCACCCGACGGTGATCCATACTCACTTGAGGCAACAAGGACTGCCTCTAACTGGTCCCCTCGATTGCGCCTTAAGGGTCCTCGCACATGTGTGACAGCGCAGGCCCTGGATCTCTATAGTCAGCCTAGGCCAGTGCTGCCGGGGTCCCTCCAGTCCCATCCCCCAGCCCCTCCCTCTGGGACTGTATCTAATAGAAGAAAGAGCACAGAGGAATTGGCTAAATCAAGGGACCTGGGAGCCTGGGTATGAGTTTGAAGACCGAGAACCTAAGGCGCAATTACATATTATTGGAGACTCTTGTGGGGTGTGTGGGGTGAGGTCAGGAGGCTGAGAGGCTGAGTCGACCTGGTGAGTCCAGCCCCAGGACACCACACAGCCCCGCCCCCCCTTCCCTGCCATCAGACAAGGGGTGCCGCAACTCCAGCCGGGACTCTGCACTTCCCCCTCCCTGATTCTCCTCCAGAAGAGCAGGTGGTCCCGCTCTGAGGGCAGCGGCAAGACAACGGACCAAGTCCCCCCGCACTAAGGCACTACTGGAAGCTCTACCTGCACAGCAGTGCTGGCTTGGAGCAAACTCGAGCACCGCCAAAGTTGGTCTCGTCCTGCAGCGGAGGGACGCAGGGTTTAAGTCAGCTGCCCTGGTTTTAAAGCAATCAGCCCCCCCTTCAGGTCAGGTGACCCGACTTTAAATCACTGTGTGCCCCTCAAGCCTGCAACTTCAAAAGTTGGGAACTTCACTTTGATCCCAGCACCTCACACAGCTGAATGCACACTAGTCACCCCCAAGCCTGGCTTAGAGGCAGGATATAAGGTAAGGGGATGGGCGTGCACTCATGGTGATGAGGGTGTACTTCATGTACCAGAAGGGTCTAGGCACTCTGGGGTACAGCTAGCAGTGCGCGATACAGCAGCTCCCTGGCAAAGCTGGTGAGGCCCAGGGAGAGCAGGCACACCCATGCGTGCAGAGGTTCCAGGACGGGAGCTGGGGCACAGCCAGCCAGGAGGGTGTGAAAGTGGAGGATCTGAGCCTTTTGTGAAAGGCAGACACAGAGGATGGATGAGAAACAAAGACCAGATGAAATATGGGCTTGAAAAACACACCCTGCTCTTGAAATTGGGGTGGGGGGCACCCCAGACTTGAGACTTCTTACTCCCCAGTACCTAGTGCTTTGGCCATTGCCCAATTACTTATAAAATTTACTGATAATATCTAACCCATAGAATACTGCATTTGTAGTGGTATTGCATGTTAATGTTTCTATAGTGGAAAAATCTTTTCTACAAGAAACATGTACACTATCTGAAATCAATTAAAACCCCTCTTTATAAAGTACTATATTGGACTTCCCTGGTGGCGCAGTGGTTAAGAATATGCCTGCCAACGCAGGGGACATGGGTTCGAGCCCTG
This sequence comes from Hyperoodon ampullatus, assembly GCF_949752795.1. Lineage (NCBI taxonomy): Eukaryota > Metazoa > Chordata > Mammalia > Artiodactyla > Ziphiidae > Hyperoodon > Hyperoodon ampullatus. The sequence goes on from NC_136926.1 coordinate 89,591,266, forward strand.
GTCAGGGAAGATCTCACATGCTGCGGAGCAGCTATGCCCATGCGCCACAACTAGTGAACCTGCAGGCCACAACTACTGAAGCCCGTGTGCCTAGAGCCGGTGTTCCACAACAAGCGCAGCAAGAGAAGCCACTGCAATGAGAAGCCCGCGCACCACAACAAAGAGTAGCCCCCGCTCGCCGCAACTGGAGAAAGCCCGCGCACAGCAACGAAGACCCAACACAGCCAAAAATTAATTAATTAATTAATTATTTTTAAAAAGGACTATATCCTTCTGTACAACTTCTCTGGGAAGAACAGAGATGGCGTGGGAGAGTGAGAAAGACCAATATTTAGTGCACATCTCTCATGCAGGTGCTCTGCTGGCTCAGATACATTTATCCCCACTTTACAAAGGAGGAAATAAGCTCAGAGAGGTTTAGTAATTTTCCCAAAGCCAAACAGCTATTGAGTGGCAGAACCAAGATCTGAACCAAGTCTGTTACCTCCAAAGCCTAAGTCCTCATCACAACAAAACTCAATTAATATTTACATTTATCGAATTACATTGCAGCCTGGGGAGTTCTTGGCACAATCCTGAATAAGAGTGAGAAAGAAAGAAATAGCATTGTTCCTACAGTCAACCAAAATTTTTGGAGCAGCGGCTAGATGCCTGGTCCTTTTTGGGGTTCAGCAGTGATCACGACAGGAAAAGTCGTGCTTTCATGAACCATGTAGTGGGGAGGAGAGACGGGTGCAACTTGGGTGAGGGATTTCACCTTGCTGGGCCTGTTTTCTCATCTGGAAAATGGGATGGGTGTTCCTCATTTTCTGGGATTGTCCGGCTGGACATTCTCTGATTCCATAAGAAGCATTTGTTTTCTTGTTTCTTTAAAATTCATTCAAGCCATGAGCCGTGATGCATGTTGTTAGCTGCTCCCCAAATCACTCTTCCCCACCCTTTTCCTGTGATCACGTCTTTCCCGAAACATGACTCACAATCAGTCAGGTCACAGAACCTAAGGGGCACCCAGCAGAAAAATTCCAACCCTTGCTTCTCAGGAGCTCTGTGGTCTACCTGCCAGGTAAACTTAACTCACCTGGGACAAGGTGGCCATCCCTGGTTTCACGTCAACATGATCTCAGGCACAAACCTCCTTTTTTTCCATTTGGTCTTTAAGTTACTTGTTGAAACAACTGTACAAATATGACAAAGGTATAAAATCAGGCATCTTCTGCCCCCAGTGCCTACTAATACATGATGTTCTGCCACTTTAACGATAAAGATAGAACATTTCAACATTCTGCTGCCATCATTATTTGTCATTTTTGTTGATATTTCTATTGAATACATCTTTCAATATTTTAACAATGGAACATTTATTTAGGTTGCTCCAGACCCAGCCTTTAGTGGTAAGGGATTTGTTGTTATATTTCTCTTATGTTTCCTTTAAAAACCATTAGCCTATTTAAATGGATTAAGTCAATTCTATAGGCATTTATCTTATGATATTCATGAAATTAATACATAGAGGGCAGTAGTACAAGTTGATCACACTTGAGAACCTCTAGTAGCACAGTTAAGTGTAAATATTATCTATATGTAAACCAAAGTACATGCCGAGTGAGATTCTCCTACCCTTTTCACTCTGTGCCCCTCAAGCCTGTGAGAAATGGAATATTTCTTGCCATCTCAGTAAACAAAGGATGTCACAGTCATCAGCCCTTGCAGCCCTCCAGTGTGAGCCGCGAGCCCTGAGGATCTCAGGATATGCAAATACAGAATGCAGGCCCCAGAGCGCTGAGGTGCATATGAAAGGAAGGAATTCAGGGAGCCCAGACTCTGGCATCTCCGCAAACAAAGAAAAGCGCTGCATTCCTCACGTTGGGAGAGCCGGGTTTCCTTAGTTAACAATCACCTGCTGATGGTCCCCATTACCTGCGCCAGCGCCCTGCCCTGTCCCCTCCCCCGGTACTTTAGCTCAGGGAGGAAGGAGGGCAGAGGGACTCCGCTGAATAAGGGGCCTGCGAGCCTCGGGAGGAGTTTTTAGCCGCCTTCCCCGCAGTCGGGGGGAGGCGCGCTGACGCTGCAGCCGGGCCCTGCGCCTCCCTTGCCCCGTTTCCCCTCAGGACACTCAGGCCGACCCCTCCCCACGCCCCCCAGGCCCGGCGAGCCAGGCCGAGGGCAGGGCCGAGAGGAGGGACCGAAGTTCCCGGGACCAGACGCTGGGGGCCGCCCTTTCTGCACAGCAGCGGCGGGTGGCAGCGAACCCCTGCCCCTCAGAAGCTGGTCTTGCGCTGCCGCCCGGGCACCGGACCAGGCGGAGGGTCGGCGCCCACTTACCCGGCCCGCCGTCCGCACGACTGTCGCGGCTTCGGCCTCCGGGGCCCCTCCAGAGCCGGCAGCGTCAGTGAGGCCGCCCTCGCCGCGGGCTCCGGGGCAGTTCCGTGAAGGCGGAGGGAAGAGACCCCGAGCCGGGAGCTCCAGCTCTGCGGAAACGCGAGCTCCGTTCTGGGCGCAGCGGGTGGGACCGCTCTGCCCCGAGGCCTTCTGGGAGGGACGGAGACGCCGGGGGAGGGAGCCGCCAGGAGCGCAGGGCCCCGTCGGGGGTCCTGGAGGGGCGGCCCGGCCTGAGGGCCCCGCCCACTGTGACCGCAGCCCAGGCATTTTTCCTGGAGTCCTACACTACAAAGTTAGAAAGATACACGGTCTATAGTAAATATTCACAAATGATTGTTGCTGCTGTGCTTACTATCCTATTAAAGGTGTAAAATCCATAAAACACTTTAAGTTCAAAATTAAATATGAATTTTTACCTTTCTAATTATGTCTCTGCTATTCACAATTGTCGTTAATGAATCAGAGACTGTGGCATCACTAGTTAAAAGTGAGCTTGTTAAAAAAAATAGAACTCAGGCCCACCGGACCTACTGAATCACAATCTGAACTTTTACAATCTCCCCAGTGTACTTGTGTACACATGAATAGTTGAAAGGTACATTTCTACCTCGACACGTCTTTTCTGTCTGAGAAATACACACATTTTATCCAATTTGATATAAATAAAACACTCAAAAATGCATATGCCTGTGTTGAAACCATCATTTTATCATTTCTTTTCCAGATAAGTATAGTCTCTATACTGGTTTTGTGGATCACATGCCACACTCTTTTCTTGTAGTTAGAAATAAGATAGAGAAACTTACTTAGTAAAAATATATATATATATATATTTATATTAGTGGGTAATTGAAGACACTCTTCTAAATTAAAACCAGTTCTCTTAACTTGTTCTTTTCTTCTTGGGTCACATTATGAACTCTTCCCGTGGCCACACGGTATGTGTACTTTTAATTTCAGGGACTGCTGACATTCCAGGATATGGCCATAGTTTTCTCTCAAGAGGACAGGCAATGCCTGGACCAAGATCAGTGGGAACTGTCCAGGTATGTGATGTTAGACAAGTATAGGAACCTGCTCTCCTCGGTGAGGATACCTTCCTTCCAGAATTCCTTATCCAACCACAGGGTTTAGAGTCCTTCATTTGTAGAATGTCTCCTGGAATCTTCTGCTTCCTACAATAGGGTTCCAGATTGCAACGTTTCAGGAAAGATTGGGAGTTTGTGGGTATAATTTATCTTATTCTTTTAACATTACAGCCTCCCTCAGCCGCATAGCACAGGGAGACCAGCTCAGTGCTTTGTGACCACCTAGAGGGGTGGGATAGGGAGGGTGGGAGGGAGGGAGATGCAAGAGGGAAGAAATATGGGAACATATGCTTATGTATAACTGACCCACTTTGTTATAAAGCAGAAAATAACACATCATTGTAAAGGAATTATACTCCAATAAAGATGTTAAAAAATAATAAAAATAATAAAATAAAATTGCAGCCTCCTTTTTAATATACTTTGTAACTGCTTGGGCTGTGTCTATATGAACTGTGTACTATATGTTTCTGTTACAGTCCTTACAATATTTTATTGTCTTATTTTCTGTAACAATTCTCCATGGATTCTTTGGGCTTAAGGTATACTAAAAGGGAGACTGCGATTCTGGGACTTCCCTGGTGATGAAGTGGTTAAGAATTCGCCTGCCAGTGCAGGGGACACGGGTTCGATCCCTGGTCTGGGAAGATCCCACTTGCCACAGAGCAACTAAGCCAGTGGGCTACAACTACTGAGCCTGTGTGCCACAACTACTGAAGCTGGTGCGCCTTGGGCCCGTGTGCCATTTATTTTTTGGAGAAGCAACCACCTCTGAGTGATCAAAATTTAGACCAACTAGTCAAAATGCTTTATCACCTGTTCTAAAACACTGATCAACAGAACAAGTTTTACTAGGGATAACAGTGTAATTGTATTCTGGAGTTCATAGCAGCAATATGGTTTATGACCTTGATACTGGATCACGACATTTCAATGGTATAACTGCTTTTAATTGTTCAACGATTAAAGTCTCACGTGATCTGAGTTCAGGCTGGAGTCATCCTGGTTGCTTTCTGTCTATTGCAGATTCCTTCCAGTAGGAAAGGACAAGAGCATTACGGCTTACTTTACAAAATGTCTGGAAACTAAATGATGATATAATCTACATTCAATTAATTTATACATACCCTACTGTAGAGCCATGTTTGTTAAGGTGGCAGAGCCCGGTAATTATGTAAAACTGAAACCTTTATCTGCACTAGTTCAAGTCCTCTTCCTAAGAATATGTTTATAATCAACATTATTTCACAAATTACCCAATTTAATTCACCATAGCATTCCTCATATTAATTAAATGGAAAATCCTAGGCTATATAAAAATCCAGAAAGGGCCAACAATCCTCAGCCCCCATGGATGATTACAAACCATTGCTGAGGCATACAAATTACTTATTAAAGAACCACTATGTCCATCAACATCATCAATTTATATATTATTGCCCCAATGCTAACCTTAACCCTGGCTCTCAAAACATGAATTCCTCTTCCCATATCTTACCCACCAATTAATATAAATGTTGGCATATTATTTATATTAGCCATATCACACCTAGCCATTTATTCCATTCTCAGATCTGGATGAGCTTCACATTCAAAATACTCACTCACTGGAGCCCTAGGGACAGTAGCACACACAATCTCATATGAAGTAATGTAGCAGTTATTCTATTATCAGTCTTACTGATAAATGGATCATTTACACTTTCAACAGTAATTATTACACGAGAACGCCTATGACTAGTTTTCTCCTGACCCCTACCCAGAATTTGATTATCTCCGCGGTAGCAGAAATCCAATGAAGCCCCACTTGATTTAACAGAAGTAGAATCAAAACCTGTATATGTCTTCAATGTAGAAAATGTAGCAGGCCCATTCACCCCGTCCTTCCTAGAGAATATGTTAATTTCCTTATAATAAACGTTTCCACAACAATCTATTTTTAGGAGCATTCGACAATCCTTAGGTGCCGGAATTATAGATTCTTTCATCTTGTGAATATAGTTTTTTTAAAAAAATAATTTTTTATAGTTTTACTGCCTTTAAACAAAATGTACTCCATTGCTGTGGAATATTCCTTCATAGGAGCGTGCATGGTTCATTTCTGCATCTGCTTGTGATGGTCTTCAGGTTCTTTCAGGTTTGGCTCCTGTGGCTGCAGAGTCCATGTCCGTGTGTCCTGGTGCAGGGCTGGGGGGATTGTGTTCAGCTGGGAGGAACACTGTGGGCCTGTGTGCACGGACTTCGCTCTCTGAGGCCCGATTGTTTCAGAAGTGGTTGCACCCCCCGCTGCGCACCAGGCTTTCCATTGCTCCACATCCTGCTGATATTTGATACTGTGTCTTCATATCTGCCATTCTGGTAGGTGTGTGCACAGTAGTTTTCTTACAGTTTTAATCCCTCGGTTGTTAGTGAAGTTGTGCATCTTGTGTTATTCACGGACTACTTCCTGTTGTTTTTTTTTTTTAAGTTTTAAAAATTGTGGTCCAATACACAAAACATAAACTTTATTATCTTAACCGTTTTTAAGTGCACATTTCAGGGTCCAGAAGTAAGTCGCACTGTTGTGCAAACCTGACCGCCATCGTCCTCCAGAATTTTTTCATCCTGCAAAATTGAAACAGTCCCCATTAAACACTCAGTCACCATTGTCCCTCCCTCAGCCCCTGGCACTCACCATCCTACTTTCTGTCTCTATGTTTCCGACTGCTCTAGGGGCCTTGTATGAATGGATCAAGCACTGTTTGTTTGTTTGTGTCTAGCTTACATCACTGAGCATTAATGCCCTCAAGGTTCATCCCTGCTGCAGCCTGTGTCAGAATTGCCTTCCCTTTTAGGCTGAATAACATTCCCTTGTATTGATGGACCATGTTTTTCTTCTCCATTCATCCATTAGTGGACACATGTACTATCTACATTCATTTCTCCTGTCATAATATTTGTGGAATAACGTCAGAAAGTCCTATGAATCAAAAGTCATTTGCCATTAACTTTTTCCTTAAACTTTTTATTGTGAAAAACATCAAAGCTAAGAAAAGGGAAAAATACATGTCAGCTTCACTTGTGTTCAGGACTTAATGCTTTACGGACTCACTTTATGGATTCAGTTTATTCCCTGTGTGTGTGCTATGTACACGCGTGTGCATGTGCCTGTTTGCATACCTATGCTGTGCATGTGCATAGGTATGTGCACTTGCACACGTTAGTTAGTGTGCACTTGCTCACGTTAGTGTGTGCATGGGCATATGCATGCATGTGTGTTCATATGCTAGTGTGTGAATATATTTGTGCTGTGCACCTACATATGTTTGTGTGTGTGCTGTGCCCGCCTGTGTGCACAACTGTGTGTTTGCTGGAACCACTTGCAGATATATCCACACGCAGCTGCTCTAACAATCCTGCGTAGCCACGTAAAGGTCACAGATCTCAGGGATTTAAATGGATGAAGCAGGATGTCCTGACACAGAGTCTGTCTTCCAATGACTGTCACGGTCTCAGTAACATCCTTCACACCTTCTTTAAGCCCCATTCAGGGTCCAGTTTAGACCCCCATTACATTCAGTCACCTGCCCCAGGTCCCCTAAAGCTACAATGTCACAGTTGGAGAGCCCGGCCAAGGCTGGGGATGCCCCTCCTGTTGGCCTGGCCTCCAGGCCCTGCACTTGGCTCCTGTGTTCCCATCTCTCAGCCAGGCCCCGACTTGGGTGGGGCCGCCACCTCTTTCCTCACAGTGTCCCATCGCCCAGTCAAGGGGGTTCATTCTCCCAAAGTCAGCATCAGGAGTGGGGGCGTGACAGTCCCCACTGGGTCTCCTTCATGTGAGACCTTGTCCTTTTGAAAGAGCAGGTGCCCTGCCCTCGGGGGTGGGGGCTGGGGGATGACATGCGGCCCACGATGGGCAGGCGGGTCACCAGGTGGGGCGAGCCAGTGTGCAAGGAGCTTCGCGGTGGGTTCTCCTCTCCAACAGCTTCTGTGCCCCTACCTCTCCCCGTGACTCCACTCGAAGACAGCGCGGTGCCCGGGACGGGAGCCATAGGAGCCGTCAGCCACCACCTCCTCTACACACACCCACACGCACACACACACACACACGCACACGCACATGCACACGCTGCAGGGAAGCAGGACCTGAGTGCAGGGCTCTCAGCGGCCCTGAGCGCCCCACCCGGAATCGGCCAGTGGAATGGACAGACCGGATCTCCCGGCCCGGACCATGCAGGACTGTCCTGCCTGGGCTTCCAGTGCGGCCGCCTCCTTCTGGAAGCCTGGGAGGCTGAAATCAGGCCACTTCTTGTCTGTCCTGGCAGCAGACGGGGCTGCACTCTCAGAAGTTCGTGGCTCACCCGTGGATCCTGACCATCAGGTGGCCAGAGATATTGGTAACATTTTGGTTTTGCCTGTTGAAATGTTTAATGACAAAGATTTTGTTCAGTTTCCTGATGTGGGTGTCCAAAGATGAGAGACCCATGTGTGTGATCTGTACCTCCTATGAGATCAGCCCTAAGCTAGTTTAAACATGGTCAAGTTCTGTCTACACGGTAGATTTAGACCTCTGCATGTCCTTTCTACTGATTATGTTCAGAGCTGACCATGTGTCGTCTATAAGAAGAAGATTTAGGCCTGACCATGTTCTGTGTACGCTAGGACTATGGGAACCTGGGTAGAAACCCGGCCTGGCCTCAGGACTGGGAAGCTCCGTGCCTGCATCTGAAGGTGAGTGCTTAAATGTCTGGGGTCTGGAACTGAGGTGGGCTTCTCTAAGTAACAGCCTCTCTTCTGAGTGTGGTTACTTGGTCCTCCCAAGGGTCAGTGCTGTGGTCGGGGCCTTAGTCTTAATCCCTGTAAGGTTCACCTTCCCTGGGGCTCGTGGAGAATCCACAGGAGGGCTACCTGGCAATAATTCCAATTCACCAGCACGTGCGTGGTGCGTAGGGAGGCAGGTTTAGCTGGTGAATTGATTGCAGGGCACGCAGATCGGGCAAAAGCCCGATGGGTAACAGCTGAGGCTGCTGCTGAGCTCTCCTTCCATTCTACCGTCCCTACTCAGAAGCGTCCAGAGCTGCCCCTCTGCTTTCAGCCCTGCTGTCCTGTGAGTTATCTCAACAAGCATGTGAGACAAGAAAGGACTGAGCCTGCCAGAACCAAGTAGTGTGTTCAACTTCAGCATGAAAGCTTTAAAAACAAGTAAAATCAACAGAATCAAACTGAAAAGAGAAGGACTTCTCTGGTACAAGTGTGGGGAGAGGAGACCCACCTGCCACATTTTCCCATCCCAGGAGGCCCCAGGAACACAGCTTGTTTCCACATGAGGGGGTCCACCAGCAGAGCCATGGTGTCCTGACCAAGGGGACATGTCACCCCAGGTGCAGGGTCTGGGGAGGTGAGGTCACCCTGGAGACTGTGCATGTGTGACCCCAGTTGGGGGAGTCTGGGGAGGGCGGTTCACCCTGGGACTGTGGACATGTGACTCAGGTGGAGAGGTCTGGGTAGGAGGGGTCACCTGTTGAGAGAGAACGTGTGACTTTAGGTGCAGGGTCTAGGGAGGTGGGGTCACCGTGGTGAGTGTGGACGTGTGACCCCAGGAAAAAGGTGTGGGGACTGTGGCTCTCACCACATCTGCATGGGTCAGGATCACTAGTACGGGGAGAGCCCATATGTGCTCTTTGCCTGCAGTGTGTCTTTTCCCCTTTGAGATTTCCAACCTCTGCATTAAGGGTGTTGACCTGATTAACCTGTGGTACCTTTTCTTCTCTTAGTCTTCTCACATTCATGTGAGGTCAGGCATGTTTGAGTGGGTTGCTGCTCTGTGTTCTGGTGAGTGACAATGCTTGGTGGTATCATATTAATAACATATCATATCATATGTCTAATCTATGGGGGTCACCACTGCCTGGGTCCCCCTGGACAGAGGTCAGGTGAGCACAGACTAGCTCCCCCTAAGAATAGTCTCCCATGTGCCATGTGTGAGTACCGTGATGGCCCCTAAGGTAGGGGACTGTGTCTGGGCCTCCGACATCTGTGATGAAGGGGAGTCGAAATGGAATCACAGTGAACAAGACATTATTTTAAGAATTTATTTTAAGTGTAATAAAACACACGTCACATACCCTTTACCATCTTCACCATTTTAAGTGCACGTTTCTGAGGCATCAGATCTATTCACTTTCTTGTGGAGCCATCACCACCATTCCTAGAACTTTTCATCTTGCAAAACCAAAATTCCACAACCACGAACGTCTCACTCCCCATTCTCTCCCACTGCCCCTGGCACCGATATCCACTTCAGTCCCTGAGTTGTGGACTCCAGGGCACCCACTGGAGTGGAATCCTGCAGTGTTTGCTGAGGGGTCACTTTGGAAGAGCTGACTTTCAGTCTGAAGCTCTGCCTGCTTGCATCTGAAGAATCTGCATTTAAGGAGAGGGTGTATGAGGAAGGGGCTGTATGAGGGACAAAGGTGTCTGGGGTACAGATGAGCCAGGACCTGACCAGCTGCCTTTTGGGTCCTCTGGATCCATCTCTTGGTCTGTGCCTCATCTGCATCATCACTGTTCCCGCTGGCACCCCTGGGGTGTTGTCTGAGTGAGATTCCCCTGGTGCCCCTGCTCTCCTCCCCTCCTCCTGCTGGTTGGGGAGGAAACTGCTTGCTGTGGGGTCTCTACTCCTGAGGCAGGAAGAACCCTGCAGCGTGGACCTGCAGAGTGTGGGTGTGGCCCCAAGAGCATGGGACCCACATAGGACACAGCATTGGGGCGTGACAAGTGCTAGGGCTGCCTCATCACTGACAGGGAATGTTGCCAAGATCCTGCTCGGGAGGGTGTGGTGGGTGGCCTGGGACCCCAGAGGCCCCATTCCTATCCTGGAGCTTGGAGGGTGCATCCCCATGGGCTCCAGATTCACCCCATATCTCAGCCATATCCCTCTGTCCTGTCTTTGACCTCAGGAAAACGACCTCTACTGATCATTGTCCACAACATAGGCCTGGTCCTGTCAGTATTAGGATTTTAATTTAGGCGTCCTGGGATAGCAGCTCTTTTTTAGGCCTGAGAAGGAACAGCTCAGGAGTGTACAACAATTTCAGATGAAACTAATATTCAATGACTATCTCTATAGTGCTAGGTTGTTGACTCCTATTAATCACTATTCTCCTGGTTTTAGCTCTGATGTGGGGATTACAGAGCAGTCAACATTTAAATCTTCATAATCTGTGTATTTGTAGCATCAGTATCATTACTGACCCATAGTTTTTATGCTTTGGGAAGAGTAATTGATTTCATGTATCATGTAAAGGATTCACAATGATGATAGAGCAACTAAGATTACAATTATGGCTGGTAAAATGTTCAAATTTTCTCTACCTGTGCATCTATTGTACATATATGAGTTAGTTTAATTGTCAATATTAGTGAAATACTATAGAGGACTAGAGAACTTCTTTTAAAAATCACTATTAATGTGTGTGATGAAAATGTAAAAGTTCTTCCATAATCGGTGATGTTGTATCTTGAGAGCCTAGATGAAATTGATATGCCTTCGTGATATACACTATTTTAGCCTATGATTTAACTTTGAAAATTTTACATCACTTTTTACTTTTATCTCATTTATTGAGAAAGGCATAATTGTTATGTTGTTGGCTTCAAACTGCTTGAAAAGGACTTGAGTCCTACCTTATTTTACATTTACATAGGTAAGACTTCAAATATCGGATATGGTGGAGGGCATCCGTGCAACCATTCTAGGTTAGGAGCAGCAGTTTCCACTGCTGAGACTTCTCGTTTGGACACAAATGGTTTTCACAGTATGAAGATTATTAGCATTACTGCTGCTACTGAGACGAATGAGCCTAAAGACAAAATATTTCATGTTGTGTGTGCCTCAGAGGAATGTAGTAACCTCCCTGAGAGGCCAAGAAAGTGCTTCAGGAAGTCATATTTACTACTACAAATATACCTGTGAAGTGAGTTTTGCTACTGCTGAGTTAACTGTGTAACCTGAGAATAGTGGGAATCAGTGTAGGAAGCCTCCTATAATAGTGAAGACTGCTCCCATGGACATTACATCATGGAAGTGTGCTACTACATAGTATGTATCCTGGAGGACAATGTCTGGGGATGAGTTGGCTAAGATGATTCCTGTCAAACCACCTACTGTAAAAAGGAAAATAAAGCCTAAAACTCATAATAGAGTGGGATCTCATAAAATATTACCTCCATGAAGAGTTGCTAATCAGGGACTTCCCTGGTGATGCAGTGGTAAAGAATTGGCCTGCCAATATAGGTGAAACGGGTTTGATCCCCGGTCCAGGAAGATCCCACATGCCGCGGAGCAAAAAGCCCGTGCGCCACAACTACTGAGCCTGCCCTCTAGAGCCCGTGAGCCACAACTACTGAAGGCCACATGCCTAGAGCCTGTGCTCTGCAACAAGAGAAGCCACCGCCATGAGAAGCCTGCTCATGGCGACGAAGAGTAGCTCCCGCTCACCACAACGAGAGAAAGCCGGTGCGCAGCAACGAAGACCCAACGCAGCCAAAAATAAAAAAAAATAATAATAATAAATAAAGAGTTTCTAATCGGCTAGATACTTTTACTCCTGTAGGGATAGAAGTAATTATGGTAGCTGATGCAAAGTATGCTACTGAGTCGACAGCTATCCTTATGGTAAATATAAGATGGGCCCACAAGAGAAATCCTAAAAGGCCAGTGGACATGACTCATAATATTCCCAAATAGCTGAAAGGCAGTTTTTGTCCTAAATCATACGTAATGATATGTGAAATTATAACAAACCCTGGTAGGCCATGAATACACACTTCAGGGTGACCAAAGAATCAAACTAGGTGTTGCTATAGGATTCGGTTTCCTCCTGCAGGGTCAAAGAATGTAGTGTTGAGATTTCTATCTCTTAACAGTGTGGCAATTCTGGCTGCTTGGACTGAGAGTAGTAATTATAGTAATATGGCTATAGTTAGGGAAGAGTAAACAAATAATGGTGTTTGGTAATGGGATTTGACTGCTGGTTTTGGATTAAAGACTATAGTAATACAAGAAATAGCACGAAGAATTGAAGAGACACCTGCTAAAGGTAAGGAGGAAATGGTTAGGTCGACAGAGGCTCCTGCGTGGGCCAGATTGCAGGCTAGAGCTGAATATACAGTTCCACTTTTACCAGAACCAGCTTCTACTATTGGTAATATGAGTAGGAGTAAGAATGATGGGGGAAGTAGTCAAAAGTTTACATGATTTATTTGGGGAAATGCTACCTCAGGTGTCCCAGTTATTAGTGGCCCAAGTCAGTTTCTGAACCCTGCAGTATAATGGGTACAACTATAAAGAAAATTATTACAAGTGCAGGGACTGTTATGACTACCTTACAGATTTGGGCATCTCCAAGTAGCGCTCCAGGTTAGCATAGCTCAGCCAGGATTAATAGACTCAAGGCGCTGCCTGCTACTCCAACTCAAGCACCAAATAGTAAATATAAAACACCGATATCTTTGTGATTTGTTGAAAATAATCAGCAGTGTATGACCAGAGGTAAAATGACTTGAGCTCGCATTAGACTGTAAATGTAAAGACAGAGATTGAGCCCTCTGCTCTTGTCCCGTTTCACTGTGGATCTAGATGGGGTCAATGTAGGGTTCATCACAGCCCCTGAACGAATTTTGTAACAGTTTCTCCTTGGTTTTTTTTTTTTTGTAATTTATTTTTATAATGAGGTATAGCTGATTTTCAATGCTGTCTTTCTTGCTGCTGCACATCCACTTGATTCACTTACAGAGAGACATCCATAAATTCTTTTTCAGATTCTTACCAGTCGTATATATTCTTTTATGGTGACTAGAGTGTGCCCAGTCTAGTTTTTTGAGCTATAGAGTAGGTCTTGTCAATTACCTATTTGGTCTTTGGAACCCTATCTGTGCTAATTTCAACCCTCTGGTTTATGCCTCACCCCACCCCACCTTTCCCCTTTAGCAGCCTTAAGTTTGTTTTCTAAATGTGTGACTCTCTTTTGTAATTTAGTTCATGTGTAGCCATTTTTAGATTCCACCTATAAGTGATATCTTATGCTAAGTGTCTTTTTGTGTCTGACTTATGTCACTTAGAATGATTGTACCTAAGTTCACCTGAGTTGCTGCAACTGGCCTTATTTCATTGATCTCAAGGCTGAGTAATATTCCATTGTACATAAGTACCATATCTTCTTTATCCATTTTTTCCTTCCAAGAACATTTAGATTGTTTCTAAGTCGAGGCTCCTGCAAAAGGGCTGCACTAATAGTTGAAGTGCCTGTGTCTTATGGATTTATGGTTATCCCGAGATATACACCCAGGAGTGGAAGTGCTGTATGTTCTGTAGCTCTATTTTTTTAATTAATTAATTTTTTTGGCCTGTGTTGGGTCTTTGTTATTGCACGTGGGCTTTCTGTAGCTGCAGCAAGTTGGGGCTACTCTTTGTTGAAGTGCATGCGCTTCTCATTTCAGTGGCTTCTCTTCTTGCAGAGCATGGGCTCTAGGCTTCGGGCTTCAGTAGTTGTGGCTCACGGGCTCTAGAACACAGGCTCAGTAGTTGTGGTGCACAGGCTTAGCTGCTCCGCAGCATGTGTTATCTTTCTGGACCAGGGCTCGAACCCATGTCCTCTGCATTGGCAGTTGGATTCTTAACCACCACGCCACCAGGCAAGTCCCTATAGCTCTGTCTCTATTTCTGGCATGGTATGACATGGCTGTTTTGATAAGTACTTTATTTTCTAGTAAATTTCAAGTGTATAAAAAACTTTAAATAGCAGTATAAAGTTTTCCACATTCACAAAATACTCCAGTTTGTTTTACCCTGTGAGAGTGGGAGGGCCACTCTCCCAGGGAACGAGCACATAACCCCAAAATGAGGAATAATTATGGTTTCCACATTATAATCCTATCTACAGACCTGCTTCAACTTTCACCAGCTGCCCCAGCTTTGTGGAAATGTATTTTTCTATTCGAATCCAGTTTTCTTTTCTTGGAACCATCACTGGGGCTTTTCCTCACTTAAAAAACCGTGCTGGGTTTAAAGTGTACAACATGAGCATGATCTGGGTGGTTTTTCTGTATGGCTTCTTTCACTTAGGATGTTTTCAGTGTTTATCCACATTGTAACATTGATCATTATTTCATTCATTTTTTCCATTGTGAGTAAAAACACATAACATTTACCATTTAAATCATTTTTTAAAAGCTTTTTAAAAAATTATTTTATTTTATTTTCTATTTTTTGGCTGTGTTGGGTCTTTGTTGCTGCACGTAGGCTTCCTCTAGCTGCGGCGAGCGGGGCTACTCTTCGTTGCTGTGTGCAGGCTTCTCATTGCGGTGGCTTCTCTTGTTACGGAGCACGGGCTCTAGGCGCACAGGTTTCAGTAGTTGTGGCACGAGGGCTCAGTAGCTGTGGCTCACGGGCTTAGTTGCTCTGCGGCATGTGGGATCTTCCAGGACCAGCGCTTGAACTCGTGTCCCCTGCATTGGCAGGCAGATTCTTAACCACTGTGCCATGGGGAAAGCCCCATTTAAACCATTTGTAAGTACACAGTTCTGTGGCATTAACTACCTTCACATTGTTGTAAAAATATCCTCACCATCCATCTCCAGAGCTTTATTTTCCCCATGTGAAACCGTAACCATTAAACACGAACTCATCTCAACCCCTGGCAACCTTATTCTACTTTGTCTTTGAGTTTGACTTATCTGGATACCTCATACTAGTGGAATCATAGAACGTTTGTCCTTTTTGTGTCTGGCTGGTTTCACTTAGCATAATGACTTCAAGGTTCATCCACATTGTAGCATGTGTGAGAATTACCTTAGTTTTAAAGGTTGAATCATATTCCATTGTGTATATACTACACTGTACTTATCCATTCATCTGTTGAAGGATGTGTTGTGTTGCTTCCACCTTTTGGCTATTGTGAATAATGTTGCTATGAATATGGGCTACAAATGTCTGTTCCAGCCCTTGCTTTCTAATATTCTGGGTGTACACCCTGGAGTGGAATCAAGGGATCACATCCATGTTTTTTAGGAGCCACCATACAGTTTTCCACAGCGGCTGTATAATTTTACTTTATTCCTTTATATGACAGAATAATGTAGCTTATGAATCTACCTTATTTTGCTTATCCGTTTACCTGCTGATGGACATTTAAATCTTTTCTACCCTGGGCTATTGTGAACAGTGCTGCTATGAATAATTGGTGTACAAGTTTTTGTTTGAATGCCTGTTTTCCATTTTTTTTGGTATATATCTAGGAGTGGAGTTGTTGAACCACATGGTAATTATATTTTATATTTTTAAGTAAATGGTAAAGGTTTGTACGCATAGACTGCACCATTGTGCATCTCCACAAGTAACTTTTAAGGGTTCCAATTTCTCTGCATTGCTGCCAACATTTGTTATTTTTATTTATATATTTTAATATTGATTTTAAAGTTTATTTTTATTCTAGTGTGTGTGAAGGGGCATCACACTGTGGTTTTCATTTGCATTTTCATCATGACTACTGACGTTTGACATCTTTCCATGTCCTTGTTGACCATTTGTATGTCTTGCCTGGAGAGCAGTCCATGCAGCCATTTGTCTGTTTCAAAAATGTTATTGTCTTTTTGTTGATGAGTTGGAAAAGTCCTGGGTATATTCCAGGTTAAGAGTCTTATCAGATATAGAATGTGACAATATTGTCTTCCATTCTGTGGGCTGTCTTCTTCCTTTCTGGATAGCCTCTTTTGATGCACAAAGGTTTGTAATTTTGAGGAAATCCAATTTATCTATTTTTTTCTTTCATTTCTTATGCTTTACTGTCAAATCTAAGAAACCATTGCTAAATTCATGGTCAGGAAGATTTAATTCCTTGGTTTATTTGAGAGTTCATACAGTCATCCCTTGGTACCCACTAGGCCAGGCTTTAGGCCTAGGTTTGAGTCAGTGTGAGGGTTCAGGGGTCACGGTTTAGGGTTAGGGGTCATTGTTGGAGCGTCCTGGTAGAGGGCTGTGGCTAAAGGGTCGGGGGTTAGAGTTTAGGGGTCAGGGGCAAGGGTCTAGGGGTCTGGGGCTAGGGTTGTTAGGGGGTTATGGTTAGAGGTTAGGGTTCTTAGGGTAAAGGTTAGAGTTAGGTTTAAGCACAATTGGCCCTCATTGCCCTCCCCTCTCCTTCTCTCTGAAGCTTCCAGAATGGATAGGACTTGCCCAGGGTCAAACAGGAGTCAGGGAGCTGAGGTCAATAACTGTTTTTCTGGCCTCCCTTCCCCCAGTCCTGGGCTCTGAGAGAAGAATGAAATGTCTGTTCTTGTCTCGGACTGTTTCTTATCCAACTCAACCTCTGTCAAGGATTGGGGAGGGTGTCAGAAGTCATGCATGGTTTCCTTCTGCCCTCCTACCTGGGAAGGGTGATGCTGGCCCTACTCTGTCTGGGCAGCCCCAGGTTCCAGCACAGCCAAGACAGGAGGGCACTCAGCGGACACGTGTGGATTTATACAGGACTGGGTGCAGTGACCTGCCAGCCCCCAGATGCCGCCTTCTTAAGGGCTGGTGGGGCCCTCCTGGCCCTGGAGGCATCCTTTGTTCCATCTGAGTGGGCATGAATAGATGATCAAGTCTCAGGCAGGACAGCCTTTGACCTCTGACTATCCAGGCAGGCATCTGTGGTCCTCTAGCTCAGTCCAGCCTGGGCATTGTCAGGCCCCCATGTACAGTTACGGAGCTGACTATGATGCTGGGAAATTCAAGAGCTACCTGGGCAGTGTAGACATTCCTTTGAGAAGTTTCAACTACCAACATGCATGTGGCTGAGAAAAAGGCCTCCCGCTCACAGCCTCATAGGCTGCCAAGAGAAGTAATAATCCTCTAAACATTGGAGTGTGTCCCTGACACAACACCCATACAGCAGACCATGGCCCTGCAATCCTTTGTCCTTTCAGTCGTTAGAAACTTTTGACATGCATATTCATTAAGAATCAAAGATATGGGAGCACCTGGACCTCCCAGTGGGAGGTTTACACTGACACTGCCATTGTCTTGGAGAGCCATATGCATCCATGTGGCCTCTGGAAGCCTGCCAATTATGGGTTCCATGGCATGGAATAACTCTTGAGCCTCCGGTTACTTCATTGCACAAGAGTTTCCTTACCACCCTAGCATTTGGTTTCTTCCCTTAGAAAAGGAGAGAGAAGAAACTGGAAAAGGAGCAGTATTGTTTTTCAGGGATGGGTAGTTAATATGGCCAGGGAGGTGGCATAACTCACGGGCTCCCACCTCTCAGGGGCAGGAATGAGGTCTGTGTGTGTTCTGAGGGCACATGGGCTGTTCTGGGCGAGCCTCTGAGATGTGAGGGCCTGATGCCCAAGGAGAGAGACTTGAGTTTACCACCACCAATGATCCTGACTTTTCAGCAAGTGAAAGAACTTCTTGCACTCTTGGGAGGGAGAGTAAGAGCACTGGATGAGTAGCTGCAGCCCCTGCCCCTAAGTGAACCCCTTTCTTCCTTTTGTGTCAGACTCTGTGCTGTGCAGTGAGCTGTCATTGACTTAGAATCTGTTGCTTTCTCCCAGCCAACATCTGTTCTCAGGCCCGAGTGCCTCAGTTTTCCTTTGGGAATTACATCTCACCTGCTTCCAGTCCAAACAGTTGCAGAAGGATGACCCCATGGTCCACCCAGCTCGAAGAAGGGTTTACAACCCACATCTAGCCAGTCCCATTTTCCATCTTCTGGTGTTGGGTCAAGGATGAGACTGCAACCCAAGCCAGATCAAAGGCATTTAAAACCATGACTTTTGGGAATCCAAGAAAAGGAGAAACTCTTTCTCGGAAAATGGATGGTGAGTTGTTGTCAGCCTAGAACTGCTGTTGGCCCAAGGGCAGTGAGAGAGCCTGTGCCTGTGAATGGGGTCCCCCAAAGGCACTGAGCGGGACAAAGATTTGGAGAGAAGAAACATCACACTGAGACAGTGTGAGCCGCTGGACCTGCCAGGTCCAAACCCATTCTTCAACTTGTCACTTGCAAGTATTAATGTATTTCTACCCTTACAATAACTACTAATTTATTTTACTTCCGTAAGTGTGTCCAGTCGCTGGGAAAAGAAAAAGTCCTGGTTGATACATCTGAGTCAATAATCCCTGATCCTTCCTCAGGTGTCCTCACTGGGTAGGCGTGGCTTTGGGAGGTGAAGACACTGGGTGGGGTCATGTACTAGGGGAGCTGCCAGACATCTCTGTCCCTGCTCCTTCCCTGTCCCAGGAGAGGGAAACCCTGGAAGAGTGATAGGATAACCAGTAGAGGAAGAGGTTCCTCAGTGATTAATTGGCCTTTTTGTGTTTTCCTTAATTTAGGGACCATTTTGGTAATGTGTTTTACAAAGAAATCCCCCTTTTCCTCTAGGTTTCCAGTTTGTTACAGTAGGTTTCTCTTATTTGATGTTTACTTTTTCCTGTCTAATTTGCTACAGAATCATGACAAATAATGAACAAATACTGATACTTTACTATTAACTGAAGTCCTTATTCACGTTCCTTTGTTATACCTTTCTTTGTTCCAGGGTCTCAAAGGACATGGGGTCATCATGTCTGTTTAGTCTCTTCTGGGCTCTGACAGTTGCTCAGACTCTCCTTGTTTCCATGACCTTGACAGTGTGGAGGAGGACTGGTCAGGTATTTTATAGACTGCCGGGCACTGGGATTTGCTTGGTGTTTTTGTCGTGGTTAGACTTGGCTTTGAAAAAGCAGCTCACAGAGGTGAAGTGCTTCCTCTTCACTACATATCAAGAGGACAGGCTCTTAAGGAAACTTCTCACTTATATTCTTAACTTTGGTCACCTAGCTGAAGTAGTGTTTGTCAAGTTTTCCCACAGGTTAATTTTTTTCCCATGTCCATCCTGTGTGTCTTATTTAGGAGGAAGTCATAATGCAGAAGCCACACTTGAGGAGAGAGGGGTTAGCTTCACATCCTTGATGGACAGCTGAGTGTCTATATGAATTGTTTAGAAGCTTTGTGCATAGGAGATTTCTATTTAACACCATTCATCGAAAACTATGTAATTTATTTTTACCAGTTTGGACACGTGAATGATTATTGTAAACTTTTGGTTATAATCCAGCACTACATTATTAGACTGCTTAGTTCATTCTTGCTTTGGCTGTTGAGAGCTTTTTCCATTTGCTCCTCTTTTCATTTTACATAATTTTTCTTTTGCGGGTTTTTAAAATTTTGGGTACTTCTTTACTTTCTGATATTTTAAGATTATGCTGCTTCATATATTTACTGTCTCAGTCCTAGCATCAGCCCTTTCTTCAAAGAGCCCTTGTTCCTTTTATTAAAGAATAGTATTAAAAACTTACATGTGGGAGCTAAATATGCTCAGCTGACAGTACATAGAAATACATGCATGTATCCCAGCCTATGCATATACACATAATTATAAAGATTTCCATGTGGAACTATGTGTAGGCTAAAGATAGTTTATACCGATGTCTCCAACCGGATCTGTTATGACATGGATATCGTAACCTTTTCCCTTTGTTTGACTGTAACATCCCACTCCAGTGGTAAGAAACCTGGCTTCCACCATTTGTCATTTATTAAATTCAGTGCTTGTTCCATTCGATTACTGATATAGTAGTTTCAGTACTGTTAGCTACTACCCCTCATGGGAAAGAACTTAGAGTCCACTGTGTGTGTATGGCACATTTTGTCTTTGGCCTACAGATTCTGTACATTTCCAAAGTTAACTTAGGTCAGCCCATTTGTCCCACTACCAACAGTGAGTTTTTCCATACATTTCTGAGACAGTTAGATTCTTTGTTACATTCTGTATTCCAGTCTTTGACACTCCCATATCCTAAGTAGCTAAGTTTGAATAGATTGTAAATTACTTGTTGTGTTGTAAAAATCTGTGGGTGTAGACAAATGCATAGGGACAGGTATTCATCACTAAAGTATCATATGGACTATTTCAACCACATATTCCTTAAACTGTTTACCAGTGTCAGTTTTACCTTTTCTAGAATGTCATATAAATGAGGTCATACAGTGTGTAGCACTTCAGACTGGATTCTTTTACTTAGCAATGTAAGTGTTAGTTGCATCTATATCTATCTATATATATTGGCATGGGTTGATGATCCATTCCTTTATATCTCTGAATACTATTGCACTGCATGTATATGAGAGGAAAAATAATTTTCCCTCTACACTTCTATGTTCTTTATTGAGATCTCCCTTGTAATGAAAAAGAGACGAACTGGAGAAAACAATCAGAAGTTTAATATATACCATGCGTACCTCCTGTATACTTGAAAGATACCCAGGAAAACTGAGTCACTCCCTGAAATGGCCCAAGCCATTACCTTAAATGCTATCTTCTGCTGAGAACAAAAGAAAGATGTTAGGGAATGGAGGAAGCCATTTAAGGGATGTTATTAGTCAAAGCCCAGTAAACAAGGGTATGGTTGTTACACAGATTTACATCCAGGCCTATTTCATTGACAAGCTTTGTTTTTTTTTTTTTTTTAAACATTTATTTATTTGGCTGCACTGGGTCTTAGTTGCAGCTTGTGTAATCTTTAGTGGCGGTATGCAGGCCCTTAATTGCAGCATGTGGGATCTAGTTCCCTGACCAGGGATTGAACCCTGGTCCCCTGCATTGGGAGTGTGGAGTCTTAACCACTGGACCAGCAGGGAAGTCCCAACAAACTTTTCTTGATATTTAGTCATCTTTCAATTCCTGGTCCAAAAAGGGACATACCCTTACAAATGGAGATATCCTTTTTATTTTTTTTATTTATTATTTTTATTTTTTTATTTTTTTTTATTTTTTATTTTTTATTAGTTTCTGCTTTATAACAAAGTGAATCAGTCATACATACACATCTGTTCCCACATCCCTTCCCTATTGCGTCTCCCTCCCTCCCACCCTCCCCATCCCACCCCTCCAGGCGGTCACAAAGCACCGAGCTGATCTCCCTGTGCTCTGCGGCTGCTTCCCACTATCTATCTACCTTACGTTTGGTAGTGTATATATGTCCATGCCTCTCTTTCGCTTTGTCACAGCTTACCCTTCACCCTCCCCATATCCTCAAGTCCGTTCTCAAGTAGGTCTGTGTCTTTATTCCCGTTTTACCCCTAGGTTCTTCATGACATTTTTTTTTTAATTCCATATATATGTGTTAGCATACGGCATTTGTCTTTCTCTTTCTGACTTACTTCACTCTGTAGGACAGACTCTAGGTCTATCCACCTCATTACAAATAGCTCAGTTTCGTTCCTTTTTATGGCTGAGTAATATTCCATTGTATACATGTGCCACATCTTCTTTATCCATTCATCCGATGATGGACACTTAGGTTGTTTCCATCTCCGGGCTATTGTGAATAGAGCTGCAATGAACATTTTGGTACATGTCTCTTTTTGAATTATGGTTTTCTCAGGGTATATGCCTAGTAGTGGGATTGCTGGGTCATATGGTAGTTCTATTTTTAGTTTTTTAAGGAACCTCCATATTGTTCTCCATAGTGGCTGTACCAATTCACATTCCCACCAGCAGTGCAAGAGTGTTCCCTTTTCTCCACACCCTCTCCAGCATTTATTGTTTCTAGATTTCTTGATGATGGCCATTCTGACTGGTGTGAGATGATATCTCATTGTAGTTTTGATTTGCATTTCTCTAATGATTAATGATGTTGAGCATTCTTTCATGTGTTTGTTGGCAGTCGGTATATCTTCTTTGGAGAAATGCCTATTTAAGTCTTCTGCCCATTTTTGGATTGGGTTGTTTGTTTTTTTGCTATTGAGCTGCATGAGCTGTTTATAAATTTTGGAGATTAATCCTTTGTCAGTTGCTTCATTTGCAAATATTTTCTCCCATTCTGAGGGTTGTCTTTTGGTCTTGTTTATGGTTTCCTTTGCTGTGCAAAAGCTTCGAAGTTTCATTAGGTCCCATTTGTTTATCTTTGTTTTTAATTCCATTTCTCTAGGAGGTGGGTCCAAAAGGATCTTGCTGTGATTTATGTCATAGAGTGTTCTACCTATGTTTTCCTCTAAGAGTTTGATAGTTTCTGGCCTTACATTTAGGTCTTTAATCCATTTTGAGCTTATTTTTGTGTATGGTGTTAGGGAATGATCTAATCTCAAACTTTTACATGTCCCTGTCCAGTTTTCCCAGCACCACTTATTGAAGAGGCTGTCCTTTCTCCACTGTACATTCCTGCCTCCTTTATCAAAGATAAGTTGGCCATATGTGCGTGGGTTTATCTCTGGGCTTTCTATCCTGATCCACTGATCTATCTTTCTGTTTTTATGCCAGTACCACACTGTCTTAATTACTGTAGCTTTGTAGTATAGTCTGAAGTCAGGGAGCCTGATTCCTCCAGCTCCGTTTTTCGTTCTCAAGATTGCTTTGGCTATTCGGGGTCTTTTGTTTTTCCAAACAAATTTTGAAATTTTTTGTTCTACTTCTGTGAAAAATGCCAGTGGTAGTTTGATAGGGATTGCATTGAATCTGTAGATTGCTTTGGGTAGTAGAGTCATTTTCACAACATTGATTCTTCCAATCCAGGAGCATGGTATATCTCTCCATCTATTTGTACCATCTTTAATTTCTTTCATCAGTGTCTTATAATTTTCTGCATACAGGTCTTTTGTCTCCTTAGGTAGGTTTATTCCTAGATATTTTATTCTTTTTGTTGCAATGGTAAATGGGAGTGTTTTCTTGATTTCATTTTCAGATTTTTCATCATTAGTGTACAGGAATGCCAGAGATTTCTGTACATTAATTTTGTATCCTGCTACTTTACCAAATTCATTGATTAGCTCTAGTAGTTTTTCGGTAGCATCTTTAGGATTCTCTATGTATAGTATCATGTCATCTGCAAACAGTGACAGCTTTACTTCTTCTTTTCCAATTTGGATTCCTTTTATTTCCTTTTCTTCTCTGATTGCTGTGGCTAAAACTTCCAAAACTATGTTGAATAAGAGTGGTGAGAGTGGGCAGCCTTGTCTTGTTCCTGATCTTAGTGGAAATGGTTTCAGTTTTTCACCATTGAGGACAATGTTGGCTGTGGGTTTGTCATATATGGCCTTTATTATGTTGAGGAAAGTTCCCTCTATGCCTACTTTCTGCAGGGTTTTTATCATAAATGGGTGTTGAATTTTGTCGAAAGCTTTCTCTGCATCTATTGAGATGATCATATGGTTTTTCTCCTTCAACTTGTTAATATGGTGTATCACATTGATTGATTTGCGTATATTGAAGAATCCTTGCATTCCTGGAATAAACCCCACTTGATCATGGTGTATGATCCTTTTAATGTGCTGTTGGATTCTGTTTGCTAGTATTTTGTTGAGGATATTTGCATCTATGTTCATCAGTGATATTGGCCTGTAGTTTTCTTTCTTTGTGACATCCTTGCCTGGTTTTGGTATCAAGGTGATGGTGGCCTCGTAGAATGAGTTTGGGAGTGTTCCTTCCTCTGATATTGTTTGGAAGAGTTTGAGAAGGATGGGTGTTAGCTCTTCTCTAAATGTTTGATAGAATTCGCCTGTGAAGCCATCTGGTCCTGGGCTTTTGTTTGATGGAAGATTTTTAATCACAGTTTCAATTTCAGTGCTTGTGATTGGTCTATTCATATTTTCTATTTCTTCCTGAGTCAGTCTTGGTAGGTTGTGCATTTCTAAGAATTTGTCCATTTCTTCCAGGTTGTCCATTTTATTGGCATAGAGTTGCTTATAGTAATCTCTCATGATCTTTTGTATTTCTGCAGTGTCAGTTGTTACTTCTCCTTTTTCATTTCTAATTCTATTGATTTGAGTCTTCTCCCTTCTTTTCTTGATGAGTCTGGCTAATGGTTTGTCAATTTTGTTTATGTTCTCAAAGAACCAGCTTTTAGTTTGGTTGATCTTTGCTATCGTTTCCTTCATTTCTTTTTCATTTATTTCTGATCTGATCTTTATGATTTCTTTCCTTCTGCTAACTTTGGGGGTTTTTTGTTCTTCTTTCTCTAATTGCTTTAGGTGCAGGGTCAGGTTGTTTACTCGAAATGTTTCCTGTTTCTTAAGGTGGGATTGTATTGCTATAAACTTCCCCCTTAGAACTGCTTTTGCTGCGTCCCATAGGTTTTGGGTCGTCGTGTCTCCATTGTCATTTGTTTCTAGGTATTTTTTAATTTCCTCTTTGATTTCTTCAGTGATCACTTCGTTATTGAGTAGTGTATTGTTTAGCCTCCATGTGTTTGTATTTTTTACAGATCTTTTCCTGTAATTGATGTCTAGTCTCATAGCATTGTGGTTGGAAAAGATACTTGATACAATTTCAATTTTCTTAAATTTACCAAGGCTTGATTTGTGACCCAAGATATGATCTATCCTGGAGAATGTTCCATGAGCACTTGAGAAAAATGTGTATTCTGTTGTTTTCGGATGGAATGTCCTATAAATATCAACTAAGTCCATCTTGTTTAATGTATCATTTAAAGCTTGTGTTTCCTTATTTATTTTCATTTTGGATGATCTGTCCATTGGTGAAAGTGGGGTGTTAAAGTCCCCTACTATGATTGTGTTACTGTCGATTTCCCCTTTTATGGCTGTTAGTATTTGCCTTATGTATTGAGGTGCTCCTATGTTGGGTGCATAAATATTTACAATTGTTATATCTTCTTCTTGGATCGATCTCTTTATCGTTATGTAGTGTCCTTCTTTGTCTCTTCTAATAGTCTTTATTTTAAAGTCTATTTTGTCTGATATAAGAATTGCTACTCCAGCTTTCTTTTGATTTCCATTTGCATGGAATATCTTTTTCCATCCCCTTACTTTCAATCTGTATGTGTCTCTAGGTCTGAAGTGGGTCTCTTGTAGACAGCATATATATGGGTCTTGTTTTTGTATCCATTCAGCCACTCTGTGTCTTTTGGTGGGAGCATTTAGTCCATTTACATTTAAGGTAATTATTGATATGTATGTTTCTATTCCCATTTTCTTAATTGCTTTGGGTTTGTTATTGTAGGTATATTCCTTCTGTTGTGTTTCTTGCCTAGAGAAGTTCCTTTAGCATTTGTTGTAAAGCTGGTTTGGTGGTGCTGAACTCTCTCAGCTTTTGCTTGTCTGTAAACGTTTTAATTTCTCCATCAAATCTGAATGAGATCCTTGCTGGGTAGAGTAATCTTGGTTGCAGGTTTCTCTCCTTCATCACTTTAATTACGTCCTGCCACTCCCTTCTGGCTTGTAGAGTTTCTGCTGAGAGATCAGCTGTTAACCTGATGGGGATTCCCTTGTGTGTTATTTGTTGTTTTTCCCTTGCTGCTTTTAATATGATTTCTTTGTGTTTAATTTTTGACAGTTTGATTAATATGTGTCTTGGCGTATTTCTCCTTGGATTTATTCTGTATGGGACTCTCTGTGCCTCCTGGACTTGATTAACTATTTCCTTTCCCATATTAGGGAAGTTTTCAACTATAATCTCTTCAAATATTTTCTCAGTCCCTTTCTTTTTCTCTTCTTCTTCTGGAACCCCTATAATTCGAATGTTGGTGCGTTTCATGTTGTCCCAGAGGTCTCTGAGACTGTCCTCTATTCTTTTCATTCTTTTTTCTTTATTTTGCTCTGCATCAGTTATTTCCACTATTTTATCTTCCACCTCACTTATCCGTTCTTCTGCCTCAGTTATTCTGCTATTGATCCCAACTAGAGTATTTTTCATTTCATTTATTGTGTTTTTAATCGATGCTTGATTCATCTTTAGTTCTTCTAGGTCCTTGTTAACTGTTTCTTGCATTTTGTCTATCCTATTTCCAAGATTTTGGATCATCTTTACTATCATTATTCTGAATTCTTTTTCAGGTAGACTGCCTATTACCTCTTCATTTGTTAGGTCTGGTAGGTTTTTATCTTGCTCCTTCACCTGCTGTGTGTTTTTCTGCTTTCTCATTTTGCTTATGTTACTGTGTTTGGGGTCTCCTTTTTGCAGGCTGCAGATTCGTAGTTCCCGTTGTTTTTGGTATCTGTCCCCCGTGGCTAAGGTTGTTTCAGTAGGTTGTGTAGGCTTCCTGGTGGGGGGCACTAATGCCTGTGTTCTGGTGGTTGAGGCTCGATCTTGTCTTTCTGGTGGACAGGTCCACGTCTGGTGGTGTGTTTTGGGGTGCCTGTGGCCTTATTATGTTTTTAGGTAGCCTCTCTGCTAATGGGTAGGGTTGTGTTCCTGCCTTGCTAGTTGCTTGGCATAGGGTGACCAGCACTGTAGCTTGCTGGTCGTTGACTGAAGCTGGGTGCTGGTGTTGAGATGGAGATCCCTGGGAGATTTTCGCTGCTTGATATTATGTGGAGCTGGGAGGTCTCTTGTGGACCCGTGTCCTGAGGTTGGCTCTCCCACTTCAGAGGCACAGCACTGACTCCTGGCTGCAGCACCACGAGCCTTTCATCCACCCGGCTCAGAATAACAGTGAGAAAAAGTAGAAAGAAAGAATTAGTAGAAGAAAGAAAGAGAGAGGGAAAGAAAGGAAGAAGGGAAGAAAGGAAGGAAGGAAGGAAGAAAGAAAGAAAGGAGGGAGGGAGGGAGGGAGGATGGAAAGAAGGAAAGAAAGGAGGGAGGGAGGGAGGAATGAAAGCAAAAGGAAGAGTGAATGGAAGAAGGGAGGGAGGGAGGGAGGAAGGGAAGAAAGAAAGAAAGACAGGAGGGAGGGAGGGAGGAAGGAAAGAAAAAGAAAGTGGAAAGAAGAAGGGTGGGAGGGAGGGAGGGAGGAAAGAAAAAGAAAGACGGAAAGGAGGAGCGGAGGGAGGGAGGGAGGAAGGGAAGGTAGGAAAAAAAGAAAGAGCAGGTAAAGTAAAATAGAATAAAGTATGAAATATAGTAGCGTTATTAAAATTAAAAAGTAATTATTGAAAAAAAAAACATGGACCGATAGAACCCTGGGACATATGGTGGAAGCAAAGCTATACAGAGAGAATCTTACACAGAAGATTACACATACACATTCACAAAAAGAGAGCAGGGGGAAAAATAAAAAATCTTGCTCTCCAAGTCCACCTCCTCGATTTGGGATAATTCGTTGTAAAAAGAGGAAAAGGGCGAGAAGTCTGAAATCTTGCTAAGTCCACCTCCTTAATTTGGGATAATTCGTTGTAAAAAGGGGGGAAAGTCTTAAATCTTGTCCTCAAAGTCCACTTCCTCAATTTGGGATGATTCGCTGTCCATTCATACACTCCACAGACGCAGGGCACATCAAATGGACCGTGGAGCTTTAATCCACTGCCTCCGAGGCTGCACAGAGAGATTTCCCTGTCTCTGCTCTCACAACTCCCGTCTCAGCCTTGGACCTGGCCCCGCCTCTGCGCGTAGGTCGCCGGAGGGCGTCCGTTCTTCGCTCAGACAGGACGGGTTTAAAGGAGCTGCTGATTCGGGGGCTCTGGCTCACTCAGGCAGAGGGGAGGGAGGGGAATGCCCTCTCCTCGCGCACCAGGCAACAAAAGGGAAAAAAGTCTC
The DNA here is from genome assembly GCF_949752795.1 of Hyperoodon ampullatus. Taxonomy (NCBI): domain Eukaryota; kingdom Metazoa; phylum Chordata; class Mammalia; order Artiodactyla; family Ziphiidae; genus Hyperoodon; species Hyperoodon ampullatus. Next base: position 89,619,216 of record NC_136926.1, read on the forward strand.
TTGCCTCTCCGGTAGCTCCAGACCCTTTCCCCGGACTCCCTCCGGGCTAGCACTAACCCCTTCAGGCTCTCTTCCTGCCGCCAGCCCCAGTCCTCTCCCTGCGCTCCGACTGAAAGCCGATACCCGAGCCTCAGCTCCCAGCCCCGCCCGCCCCGTGGGCCGAGCAGACAAGCCTCTCGGGCTGGTGTGTGCCTAAGGGCACCGATCCTCTGTGCCAAAATCTCTCCGCTTTGCCCTCCGCACCCCTGTTGCTGTGCTCTCCTCCGCTACTCCGAAGCTTTCCCCCTCCGCCACCTGCAGTCTCCGCCCGTGAAGGGGCTTGTAGTGTGTAGAAACCTTCCCTCCTTCACGGCTCCCTCCCACTGGTGCAGGTCCCGTCCATATCCTATTGTCTCTGTTTATTCTTTTTTTCTTTTGACCTACCCAGGTATGTGGGGAGTTTCTTGCCTTTTGGGGGGTCTGAGGTCTTCTGTCAGCGTTCAGTAGGTGTTCTATTGGAGTTGTTCCACGTGTAGATGAATTTCTGATGTATCTGTGGGGAGGAAGGTGATCTCCGCGTCTTACTCTTCCGCCATCTTCTATCACCTCCGAGATATCCTTAATAAATGGAAATTTACCTCCTAAAAGGGCATTTTCTACTTTATTTATTTATTTTTTTTTTTGCGGTATTCGGACCTCTCACTGTTGTGGCGTCTCCCGTTGCGGAGCACAGGCTCTGGATGCGCAGGCTCAGCGGCCATGGCTCATGGGCCCAACCACTCCGCGGCATGTGGGATCTTCCCACACTAGGGCACGAACCCGTGTCCCCTGCATCGGCAGGCAGACTCTCAACCACTGTGCCACCAGGGAAGCCATCTACTTGGTTTTGAAAGATTCTCCTGGGTCTGCTGTTTCTTAAATTAATCAGTCCAAAATAATCCTTTTGTCAAATGGGCATATTTTGGGGTGGTGTATTCTGCTCCCCTTGACATGTATGTGCCCTAATTTGCTTATGAATTCATCTACAGAAGGACATCCTGATATCTTAAGTTTTTATCCATTATGAATAGAGCTGCTGTGCATTACTTGATGCTAGTTTTGGTTTGAACACAGTTTTTCAAAGCAGTTGTCTAAATACAAGAGGTACACTTCTTGGATCATAAGGTGAGACTTTTTAGATTTGGAAAAAACTGCCAAACTGTCTTCCAAAGTTGGTTGTACATGCATTCCACCAGCATCTTGAGTATATTCTTGTATGCTTATTTACTGCCTGTTTATCTTCCTGGGCTAGGTGTGTGTTTCAATCTTTACTAAATTTTAATGGCGTTGTTGGCATAATTTGAGTACAAATCCTTTATCAGATATGTGTTTTGGAAATAGTTTCTTGCAGTTTGTGGTTTGTCTTCCTGTTTTCTGAATAAGGTCACCAGACCCAAAGTCATGTAGATTATCTTTTTTTGTCTAGGATTTTTATAGTTTGGTAATTTAAATTTGTCTATTGGCAATTTTGAGTGAATTTTGGTTTAAGTTGTAATGTTTGTGTCTACATTCATTTCATTACATATGGTTTGTAATTAATTGCTCCTTAACCAATTTTGGAGAAGATACAGTGAGACACTTGGCTCCATTTCAGTTTGGATTTCCAAACTTAGTATATATAGCAGAACTGCCTTCCGGATGAGGCCTCTGGGTTTGTGAGTGCGGCACTCCCGGCACTTTTCTCACGTCCCACAGGGGGCGCCAAACCCACCTGTCTGACCCTGGGGGCACAGGTGCACCCTGCCCACAGACTTTGCTCTGTGACAAGCAGACGGGAGCTTTGTCTCCTGCCAGGGCTTAGGTTTCTGGAACATGGGGCATTGTCCACACTGACAGGAGCTGGGGTTTCTCAGGAGCCGGGTTTTCTCAGGAGCCACTGGTGAGGAGACTCCGCAAGAGGAAAAAATGAGCAAGTGTGGAGAATCTTCCTGTGCAACTGACTGTTGGCTGGGTGGGTGCATCTTCAGGGGACTCAGGAGAGAAAGAGTTTAATGTGGAATACTGTGTGCTTTTAGTTAGCTTTATATGCAGCGTAGATGGTGACCACTGTCGTTCTTTGGAGTCCGGTGTCTAGTTTTCCAGGCACTGGTTGTTGATGTTTTAGGTAGAATAAACATTTTTTTACAACTTTATTGGAGTATAATTGCTTTACAATGGTGTGTTAGTTTCTGCTTTATAACAAAGTGAATCGGTAAAACATATACATATGTTCCAATATCTCTTCCCTCTTGCGTCTCCCTCCCTCCCACTCTCCCTATCCCACCCCTCTAGGTGGTCACAAAGCACCAAGCTGATCTCCCTGTGCTACGCGGCTGCTTCCCACTAGCTATCTAGTTTACGTTTGGTAGTGTATATATGTCCAAGCCACTCTCTCACTTTGTCACAGCTTACCCTTCCCCCTCCCCATATCCTCAAGTCGATTCTCTAGTAGGTCTGTGTCTTTATTCCTGTCTTACCCCTAGGCTCTTCATTACATTTTTTCCCTTAAATTCCATATATATGTGTCAGCATATGGTATTTGTCTTTCCCTTTCTGACTTACTTCACTCTGTATGACAGACTCTAGGTCCATCCACCTCATTACGAATAGCTCAATTTCGTTTCATTTGGGGGCTGAGTAATATTCCATTGTATATATGAGCCACATCTTCTTTATGCATTCATCTGATGATGGACACTTAGGTTGATTCCAAATCCTGGCTATTGTAAATAGAGCTGCAACGAACATTTTGGTACATGACTCTTTTTGAATTACGGTTTTCTCAGGGTATATGCCAGTAGTTGGATTGCTGGGTCATATGGTAGTTCTATTTGTAGTTTTTTAAGGAACCTCCACTGCTCGCCTTAGTGGTTGTACCAATTCACCTTCCCACCAGCAGTGCAAGAGTGATCATTTTTCTCCACATCCTCTCCAGCATTTATTGTTTCTAGATTTTTTGATGATGGCCATTCTGACTGGTGTGAGGTGATATCTCATTGTAGTTTTGATTTGCATTTCTCTAATGATTAATGATACTGAGCATTTTTTTCATGTGTTTGCTGGCAGTCTGTATATCTTCTTTGGTGAAATGTCTAGGTCTTCTGCCCATTTTTGGATTGGGTTGTTTCTTTTTTTGTTATTCAGCTGCATGAGCTACTTGTAAATTTTGGAGATTAATCCTTTGCCAGTTGCTTCATTTGCAAATATTTTCTCCCATTCTGAGGGTTGTCTTTTCATCTTGTTTATGGTTTCCTTTGCTGTGCAAAAGCTTTGAAGTTTAATTAGGTCCCATTTGTTTGTTTTTGTTTTTATTTCCATTTCTCTAGGCGGTGGGTCAGAAAGGATCTTGATGTGATTTATGTCATAGCGTGTTCTGCCTATGTTTTTCCCCTAAGAGTTTGATAGTTTCTGGCCTTACATTTAGGTCTTTAGTCCATTTTGAGCTTATTTTTGTGTATGGTGTTAGGGAGTGATCTAATCTCCTACTTTTACATGTACCTGTCCAGTTTTCCCAGCACCACTTATTGAAGAGGCTGTCCTTTCTCCACTGTACATTCCTGCCACTTTATCAAAGATAAGGTAACCATAAGTGCGTGGGTTTGTTCTTATAGGTCTTTTCCTTCTCTCGTGTTTCTTGCCTAGAGAAGATCCTTTAGCATTTGTTGTAAAGCTGGTTTGGTGGTGCTGAACTCTCTCAGCTTTTGCTTGTCTGTGAAGGTTTTAATTTCTCCATCCAATCTGAATGAGATCCTTGCGGGGTAGAGTAATCTTGGTTGTACGTTGTTCTCCTTCATCACTTTAAATATGTCCTGCCAGTCCCTTCTGGCTTGCAGAGTTTCTGCTGAAAGATCAGCTGTTAACCTTATGGAGATTCCCTCGTGTGTTATTTGTTGTTTTTCCCTCGCTGCTTTTAATATGTTTTCTTTGCATTTAATTTTTGACAGTTTGATTAATATGTGTCTTGGCATGTTTCTCCTTGGATTTATCCTGTATGGTACTCTCTGTGCTTCCTGGACTTGATTAACTATTTCCTTTCCCATATTAGGGAAGTTTTCAACTATAATCTCTTCAAATATTTTCTCAGTCCCTTTCTTTTTCTCTTCTTCTTCTGGAACCCCTATAATTCGAATGTTGGTGCGTTTAATGTTGTCCCAGAGGTCTTTGAGACTGTCCTCAGTTCTTTTCATTCTTTTTTCTCTATTCTGCTCTGCAGTAGTTATTTCCACTATTTTATCTTCCAGGTCACTTATCTGTTCTTCTGCCTCAGTTATTCTGCTATTGATCCCTTCTAGAGTATTTTTAATTTCATTTATTGTGTTGTTCATCGTTGTTTGTTTCATCTTTAGTTCTTCTAGGTCCTTGTTAAATGTTTCTTGCATTTTCTCTATTCTATTTCCAAGATTTTGGATCATCTTTACTATCATTATTCTGAATTCTTTTTCAGGGACACTGCCTATTTCCTCTTCATTTGTTAGGTCTGGTGGGTTTTCATCTTGCTCCTTCATCTGCTGTCTGTTTCTCTGTCTTCTCATTTTGCTTACCTTATTGTGTTTGGGGGTCTACTTTTTGCAGGCTGCAGGTTCGTAGTTCCCGTCGTTTTTGGTGTCCGTCCCCAGTGGCTAAAGTTGGTTCAGTGGGTTGTGTAGGCTTCTTGGTGGAGGGTGCCTGTGTTCTGGTGGATGAGGCTGGATCTTGTCTTTCTGGTGGGCAGGTCCACGTCTGGTGGTGTGTTTTGGGGGTGTCTGTGGACTTATTACGATTTTAGGCAGCCTCTCTGCTAATGGGTGGGGTTGTGTTCCTGTCTTGCTGGTTGTTTGGCATAGGGAGTCCAGCACTGTAGCTTGCTGGTCATTGAGATAAGCTGAGTGTTGGTGTTGAGATGGAGATCTCTGGGAGATTTTCGCCGTTGGATATTACGTGGAGCTGGGAGGTCTCTTTTGGACCAGTGTCCTGAAGTTGGCTCTCCCACCTCAGAGGCACAGCACTGACTCCTGGCTGCAGCACCAAGAGCCTTTCATCCACACGGCTCAGAATAAAAGGGAGAAAAAGTAGAAAGAAAGAAAGAAAGAAAGAAAGAGGATAAAAGAAAATAAAGTAAGGTCAAATAAAATAAAGTTATTAAAATAAAGAATTATTAAGAAAAAGATTTTTTCAGTAAAAAAACAAAAACCAAAAAAAAAAAAAAAAAAAACGTACGGATAGAACCCTAGGACAAATGGTGAAAGCAAAGGTATACAGACAAAATCTCACACAGAAGCATACACGTACACACTCACAAAAAGAGGAAAAGGGGAAAAACATCATAAATCTTGCTCTCAAAGTCCACCTCCTCAATTTGGGATGATTCGTTGTCTCTTCAGGTATTCCTATTCAGATGCAGGGTACATCAAGTTGATTGCGGAGCTTTAATCTGCTGCTTCTGAGGCTGCTGGGAGAGATTCCCCTTTCTCTTCTTTGTTCGCACAGCTCCCGGGGCTCAGCTTTGGATTCGGCCCCGCCTCTGCGTGTAGGTCGCCGGAGGACGTGTGTTCTTCGCTCAGACAGGACGGGGTTAAAGGAGCCGCTGATTTGGGGGCTCTGGCTCCCTCATGCCGCGGGGGAGGGAGGGGCACAGAGGCGGGGCGAGCGTGCGTCGTCGGAGGCCGGCGTGACGTTGCGTCCGCACGAGGCGCGCCCGTGCGTTCTCCCGGGGATGTTGTCTGTGGAGCCCGGGACCGTGGCAGTGGCGGGCAGCACAGGCTCCCGGGAGGGGAGGTGTGGAGAGTGACCTGCGCTCGCACCCAGGCTTCTTGGTGGCAGCAGCAGCAGCCCCAGCGTCCCACGCCCGTCTCTGGGGTCCGCGCTTTCAGCCGCGCCTCGCGCCCGTCTCTGGAGCCTCCTTTCAGCAGCGCTCCGAATCCCCTCTCCTCACGCACCAGGAAACAAAGAGGGAAGGAAAAGCCTCTTGCCTCTTTGGCAGCTCCAGACTTTTCCCCGGACTCCCTCCCGGCCAGCCGTGGCGCACTAACTCCCTTCAGGCTGTGTTCACGCCGCCAGCGCTCTGACTGAAGCCCGAGCCTCAGCTCCCAGCCCCGCCCGCCCCGGCGGCTGAGGAGACAAGCCTCTCGGGCTGGTGAGTGGCGTTCGGCACCGGTCCTCTGTGCGGGAATCTCTCTGCTTTGCCCTCCGCACCCCTGTGGCTGCGGTCTCCTCCGCGGCTCCGAAGCTCCCCCCTCCGCCACCCGCAGTCTCCGCCCGCGAAGGGGCTCCTAGTGTGTGGAAACCGTTTCTCCTTCACGGCTCCCTCCCCCTGGTGCAGGTCCCGGCCCTATCCTTTTGTCTCTGTTTATTCTGTTTTCTTTTGCCCTACCCAGGGACGTGGGGAGTTTCTTTCTTTCTTTCTTTTTTTTTTTTTTTGTCGGTACACGGGCCTCTCACTGTTGTGGCCTCTCCCGTTGCGGAGCACAGGCTCCGGACGCGCAGGCTCGGCGGCCATGGCTCACGGGCCTAGCCGCTCCGCGGCATGTGGGATCTTCCTGGACCGGGGCACGAACCCGTGTCCCCTGCATCAGCAGGCGGACTCTCAACCACTGCGCCACCAGGGAAGCCCCGTGGGGAGTTTCTTTCCTTTTGGGAGGTCTGAGGTCTTGTGCCAGCGTTCAGTAGGTGTTCTGTAGGGGTGGTTCCCTGTGTAGCTGTATTTGTGATGTATCTGTGGAGAGGAAGGTGATCTGCGTGTCGTACTCTTCCGCCATCTTCCCGCTCTCCCAGACATTTTAATAATAGTAATTTTTCTGACGCATGAGCGTGGAATACTGTTTTCTATTGTGTCTTCAGTTTCTTTACCAGTGCTTTATAGTTTTCTGAGTATAGGTCTTTCGTGTCCTTGGTTAACTTTATTGCTAAATAGTTCGTTCTTTTGGATGGAATTGTAAATGGGATTGTTTTCTTAATGTTTCTTGCTGGTGGTTCATTATTAGTGTATAGAAACGAAACTGATTTGTGTATATTGAGTGCATATTTTGCAACTTTACTGAATTTATTTTTTAACATATTTTTTGAAGTAATGTGAAAAATTGCAATACTAAAATCTCACCGTTTCTACTGCCCCCCAGGTGATCCACAGGACCCACGACATGGTAGCTACTACTATACTCTTCCCACGGTGCCTCTTAATACCGTGCGGACTCCTACAAGGGAAATAAGTATCACAACTTTGGTTGAACATGGTCTGGGTAAGTCTTGGCCTCTATAAGAAAAATTTGATGTCTGTCTTACCTGATTTTCTGGCATGATCCTGACATGGTTGTCTAGAAAAGTAATTTACTTTCCAGTAATTTAAAATGTACAGAAAAGTTGCAATAATGTCAAAAAGTACTCACATTTGCCACTTGACACAAAATGCTCAGTGTGTTTTGCCCAAGGCACCAGCACATAACCCCTAAATGAAGAAATCCTGATGTCCACATTATAATTTAATACCCAGCCCCACTTCAACCTTCACCTACTGTCCGAACGGTATGAAAATGTCTTTTTCCATCCTGATCCAGTTTTCTTTTTCTGGAACCATGACTGAGTTTCTCCCTCATTTGGACAACCTTGATGGATTTGAAGCAGACAAGATGAGTATGGGATCTAGGGGGCCTTTTCTGTATGGCTTTTTTCACTAAGAATGTTTTTAACGTTCATTTTTGTAACAAATACCAGCGCTACACTTTTTTTTTCATTGTCATTAAAAATACAAAACACGACTTTCGCATTTAATTCATTTTATGTATACAGTGTTGTGGTATTAACTACCTTCATTTAGTTGCACAAACAAGTTAACTAACATGTGTACCTCCTGTGTGCATGGCAGATACCCAGGAAGTTGAGTAACACCCTGAAACGGCCCAAGACATCACCTTAAATACCGTATTCATCTAAAAGGGAAAAAAAGGAAGGCTATAGTTGTTTCTGTCTACATTCATTTGATTGTATATGGTTTCCAATTGATGTTGTATAACTAGTTGTGGAGAAGTCATGGGATAGGTGGCTTCATTTCAGTTTGAATTTCCAAATTTAGTGGATTCTGCAGGCTTGTTATAAGGTTTACAAACTTCATATTGGGTCAGGCCATGCCATGGTGTAACTGGTATTCACGGTTTGTTCAACAATTAAAGTTCTGTGTGATATGAGTTCATCCTGGAGTAATCCAGGTTAGTTTCTGTTATACATTTGTCCCAGGATGAAAGGACAAGAGAACTAAGACCTAATTTATAAAAGTGCCTTCAAACTAATTGATACTGAAGTATAGTTAACCTACAATGTTGTGTTAATTTCTGCTGCACAGCAAAGTGATTCATATATAGGTACATACGTATATACATATTTTTCATATTCTTTTCCATTATGGTTCATTACAGGGTATTGAATACAGTTCCCTGTGCTGTACAGGAAGACCTTATGTATCCATCCTATATCTAATAATTTGCATCTACTAATACCAAACTCCCAATCCATCCCTCTCCCCTGTCTTCCCCTTGACAACCACAAGTCTGTTTTCTCTATTTGTGAGTCTGTTTTTGTTCTGTAGATAGGTTCATTTGGGTCTCATTTTATAATCCACATATAAGTGATATCATATGGTATTTGTTGTTCTCTGTCTGACTGACTTCACTTTGTATGATAATCTCTAGGTCCATCCATGTAGCTGCAAATGGCATTATTTCATTCTGTTTTATGGCTGAGTAATATTCCGTTGTATATATGTACCACATCTTCTATATCCGTTCATCTGCTGAGGGACATTCAGGTTGCTTCCATGTCTTGGCTATTGTGAATAGTGCTGCTGTGAATGCTGGGGTGCATGTATCTTTTCGAATTATAGTTTTGTCTGGATATGTGCCCAGGAGTGGGATTGCTGGGTCATATGGTAATTCTAGTTTTAGTTTTTGAGGAACCTCCATACTGTTTTCCATAGTGGCTGCATCAATTTACATTCCCACCAGTAGTGTAGTAGGGTTCCCTTTTCTCCACACCCCTTCCAGCATTTCTTTCTAGACATTTTAATGATGGCCATTCTGACCACTATGAGGTGATAACTCACTGTAGTTTTGATTTGCGTTCTCTAATAATTAGTGATGTGGAGCATCTTTTCATGTGCCTATTGGCTATCTGTATGTCTTTGGAGAAATGTCTGTTTAGACCTTCTGCTTATTTTTTGATTTTTTTTTTCTTTTTTGAGCTGTATGAGCCGTTTGTATATTTTAGAATTAAGACCTTGTTGGTCGCATCATTTGCAGGTATTTTCTCCCAAACAGTTAGCACAGGTGGTGGAACAACTGGATACCCACAGGCAGAAGAGTAAAGTTGGACCCTTACCTCCCCCCACCCCATATACAAAATCAACACAAAATGGACCAAAGGCCTAGGTGCAAGAGCCAAAATTATAAAACTCGTAGAAGAAAACATGCGAGTAAATCTTCATGACCTTGGATTTGGTCATGATATCTTAGATCTACCAAAAGCACAAGCAACAAAAGACAAAATAGATGAATTAGACTTCCTCAAAATGAGAAAGAGTTGTGTATAAAAGGAGCAAGGAATAAGATAATCCACCATCCAAAATGGCACAGGATGTTTGCAAGCCATGTATGTATGTAGCCCACCGGCCAAGCCCCCGGTGGTCCAGTGGAGTGTCTGTGCGGCCCCTCCCGTCCTCGGTGATCAGGGAATTTCAGGCCCCACGGCACCCGAGGGGTGGTCACTGGTCATCCTCGGCACCCTCAAGGAGTGAGTGAGGGCTGGATGGTTTTGAGCCCCGATGCACTCCCATTACTGCCCTCAAAGGCTGAAGCCTTCAGCATGCCTCCAGAAGGACACAGAGTATTTGCAAGTCTTTGAGAGCCAAGAGAATAGTCTTCACTTTTCTGAAAAGGGCATCTTACTATCTCACAGCATGACCATTTTCCATCTGGCTCTCGGGGTGCCCTCCCACCTTCTTTATTTCTCTGAGAGTGGCCATGGTGGTTTGGCTGTCCCCAGTCCCCACACCAGGTGACAAGGCCAGTGGGGCCAGATCCTGGTGGTCCTTAGCTTCGTTGGAGATGAACCCAGACTCTCGGCCTGCGATTGAACGGGGATGCCCCTGCTTCTCCCCATCACCGATTCTCATCTCCTCCTCTATTTCTTTTCCTCTTGCTTTTCAGTCTCAGATTTACCTGATGGTCACCACTGACAGCTCCCGCAGAGCCCAGAGATTTCTCCTTGAAGGAAAGGTTCTGGAAAATCAGAGGGAAAAATAAAGGATGCAGCTGATTGCCGCCTTGTGCTGACGCCCAAGAGGGTGAGGAGAGTGAGTGTTTTCTCATTAGACTTTTAAATCCTGCAAGTAATAGATCATTGGGGGTGGGGGGCATGCAGTGTTTTCCTGCTCATTCTAATAATGTCATTCCTGAATTTTTATGTGGTAAGTAATTTATATTATTTATCAGTAATTTGATTATTGATATAATCAAATTATTATCAAATTATCCTGAGGGGGATATCCATTTAAAAAATGTTAGAGGTAACTCCAAGGGATTTACAACAAACAAGGACACAGAACCCGTTCTCCAGACACTGGCTGAGAGATTCCTACCCTGAGCCGCAGTCCCCTGGAGGGCGGAGTGGCCATGACTCTCCTCCCACAGGTGAGCCTACACAGGCACATCCCACATGGGACCACTGCATCGCAGAATCTTCGAGTGGCCAATGGCAGGCAGCTGGCCAGAGATGCGGACAAGAGAAAACTGCCCAGCAGCCTGGGACAACCCCGGGGTGAGGCCTTAGGAAGGGCCAGTGTCAGAGCCTCAGAGATAACCTGAAGAGAGTTCAGGCTGTTAAGGACATCGTCAGAGATGCACTTAGGGCCTTAGTTATGGACAGGATCAGGGCATTATTTAGTGACAGCTTAGACTATAAGGGACAGCATCAGGGCCTGATCCTGTCCCTAACAAAGTCCGTAACCCTATGCCTGACTCAGGCCCTGACAGTGTACCTAACAGAAGGCCCGGACGCCAGTCCTAACCAAGACCCTGACACTGTGCCTAAAAAAGGCTCTGATGGTAGTGCTAACCAAGGCCCTGACACAGTCCCTAAGTAGGGCCTGAGACTACGGCTAACTCAGGCCATGACACGATACCTAACCAAGGCTCTGATGCTAGTCCTAACTCAGGCCCTGACACTGTCCCTAACTAAGGCCCTGACACTACTCCAAGCTCAGGCCCTGACACGATACCTAATGAAGGCTCTGATCCTAATCCTAACCAAGGCTCTGATGCTAGTCCTAACTAAGGCCGTGACACTGTCCTAATTTATGCCCTGATATTACACTGAACACAGAACCTGACACTGTTCCTAAGAGAGGCAATGATTCTATTCCTAACTCAGTCCCTGACACTACTCCAAGCTCAGGCCCTGACACGATACCTAATGAAGGCTCTGATGCTAATCCTAGCTAAGTCTCTGACATTAATCCTAAATAAGGCCTTGACAGTACTCCTAACTAAGCCCCTGACACTGACCCTAACTAAGGCCTTGACACTACTCCTAAATCAGGCCCTGACACGATAACGAAGAAAGGCTCTGATGCTCGTTGAAAGTAAGGTCCTGACACTGTCCGTAACTAAGGCCTTGACACTACTACTAACTCAGGCTGTGATACTGTCCCTAACTAAGTCTCTGACAGTGTCCCTATCTAAGGGCCTGGCTCTCGTCCCAACTCTGGCCCTGCAATTATACATAAGAAAGGCTCTGACTCTCGTACTAACTAAGGCGTTGACACTACTACTAATTCAGGCTGTGATACTGTCTGTAACTAAGGGCCTGACTCTCCTCATAACTCTGTCCCTGCCATTATACATAACAAAGGCTCTGAAGCTCATCCTAACCAAGGCCCTGACACTGTCCCTCACTAAGGCCCTGACACTACTTCTAGCTCAGGCCCTGACATTTTACGTAATAAAGGCTCTGATGCTAACCGAAACTAAGGCCCTGACAGTGACCCTAACTAAGACCTTGATAGTATTCCTAACTAAGGCCATAGCCCTAGCCCTAACCCCAGCCCCAGACCCAGCCCTAGCCACAGCCCCAGCCCTAACCCGAGCCCCAGCCCTAGCCCCAAACGCAGCCCTAGCCCTACCCTCAGCCGCAGCCCCAGGCCTAGCCCCAGCCGCAGCCCCACGCCTAGCCCCAGCCCCAGCCCCAGACACTGCTCCAGACCCAGCTCCAGCCCCTGATGCTGATCCTACAGAGGCCCTTATGCTCCTCCTAGGCCTTGCCCTCACACTGTCCTTAACTCAGGCCCTGACACTACTTCTAACTCAGGCCCTGTCATTATACCTAACGAAAGCTCTGATGCTAAACCTAACTAAGGCCCTGACAGTGACACTAACTAAGGCCTTGACACTATTCGTAACTAAGGCCCCAGCCCTAGCCCCAGCCGCAGCCGCAGTCCCAGCCCTAGCCCGAACCCCAGCCCCAGCCCCAGCCCCAGATGCTGATCCTATAGAGGCCCTTATGATCCTCCTAGGCCTTCCCCTGACAATGTGGTAACTAAGGCCTTGACACTATTTCTAACTAAGGCCCCAGGTCCAGCCCCAGCCGCAGCCCCAGCCCCTGATGCTGATCCTATAGAGGCCTTTATGCTCCTCCTAGGCCTTGTCCTGACACTGTCCTTAAGTAAGGCCTTGACCCTATTCCTAACTAAGGGCCTAGCCCTAAACCTAGCCCCAGGCCCAGCCCCAGCCCTAGCCCCAGCCCTAGCCCCAGTCCCAGCCCCAGCCCTAGCCCTAGCCCCAGACACAGCCCTAGCTCAGGCCTAGCCCCAGCCCCAGCCCCAGTCCCAGCCCCAGCCCAAGCCAAAGCCCTAGCTCTATCACCAGACACAGCCCTAGCCTTAGCCTCAGCCCCAGCTCCAGCCCCAGGCCCCGCCCTAGCCCCAGCCCCAGCCCCAGCCCTAGCCACAGCCCCAGACCCAGCCCTAGCCCTAGCCCCAGCCCCAGCCCCAGCCTTAGCCCCAGCTCCAGACACAACCCTAGCCCTAGCCCCAGCCCCAGGCCCAACCCCAGCCCCTGATGCTGATCCTACAGAGGCCCTTATGCTCCTCCTAGGCCTTCCCCTGACAATGTGGTAACTAAGGCCTTGACACTATTTCTAACTAAGGCCCCAGGTCCAGCCGCAGCCGCAGCCCCAGCCCCTGATGCTGATCCTATAGAGGCCTTTATGCTCCTCCTAGGCCTTGCCCTGACACTGTCCTTAAGTAAGGCCTTGACCCTATTCCTAACTAAGGGCCTAGCCCTAAACCTAGTCCCAGTCCCAGCCCCAGCCCTAGCCCCAGCCCCAGCCACAGCCCTAGCCCTAGCCCTGGCCCCAGCCCCAGCCCCAGCCCTAGCCCCAGCACCAGCCCCAGCCATAGCCCCAGCCCCAGGCCCAACCCCAGCCCCTGATGCTGATCCTACAGAGACCCTTATGCTCCTCCTAGGCCTTGCCCTGACACTGTCCTTAACTCAGGCCTTGACACTACTACTAACTCAGGCCGTGATACTGTCCCTAACTAAGGCCCTGACAGTGTCCCTGAATAAGGGACTGAATGTCCTCCTAACTCTGGCCCTGCCATTATACATATAAAAAGCTCTGACGCTCGTCCTAACTGAGGCCCTGAGACTGTCCCTCACTAAGGCCCTGACACTACTTCTAACTCAGGCCCTGTTATTATACCTAACGAAAGCTCTGATGCTAACCCTAACTAAGGCCCTGACAGTGACACTATCTAAGGCCTTGACACTATTCCTAACTAAGGGCCTAGCCCGAGCCCCAGCCCTAGCTCCAGTCCCAGGCCCAGCCCCAGCCGCAGCCCCAGCCCCAATCCCAGCCCGAGGCCCAGCCTCTGATGCTGATCCTACAGAGACGCTTATGCTCCTCCTAGGCCTTTCCCTGACACTGTTCTTAATTAAGGCATTGTCACTATTTCTAACTAAGGCCCCAGCCCCAGCTCCAGCCCCACGCAGCCCCAGTCCCAGGCCCAGCCCCAGCCCTAGCCCCAGCCCTAGCCCCAGCCCCAGCCCTAGCCCCAGCCCCAGCCCCAACCCCCGCCCCAGGCCCAGCCTCTGTTGCTTATCCTACAAAGGCCCTTATGCTACTCCTATGCCTTTCCGTGACACTGTCCTTAACTCAGGCCTTGACACTACTACTAACTCATGCCGTGATACTGTCCCTCACTATGGCCCTGACAGTGTCCCTAACTAAGGGCCTGACTCTCCTCCTAACTGTGGCCCTGCCATTATACATAAAAAAGGCTCGGACGCTCGTCCTAATCGAGGGCCTGACACTATCCCTCACTAAGGCCCTGACACTACTTGTAACTCAGGCCCTGTCATTATACCTAACGAAAGCTCTTATGGTAACCCTAATTAAGGCCGTGACAGTGACACTAACTAAGGCCTTGACACTCTTCCTAACTAAGGGCCTAGCCCTAGCCCTAGACCCAGCCCTAGCTCCAGTCCCAGCCCCAGCCCTAGCCCCAGCCCCAGCCGCAACCCCAGCCCCAGCCCCCACCCCTAATCCTACAGAGGCCCTTATGCTCCTCCTAGGCCTTTCCCTGACACTGTCCTTAACTAAGGCATTGTCACTATTTCTAACTAAGGCCCCAGCCCCAGCGCCAGCCCCATGCAGCCCCAGTCCCAGTCCCAGCCCCAGCCCTAGCCCCAGCCCTAGCCCCAGCCCTAGCCCCAGCCCTAGCCCCAGTCCCAGCCCCAGTCCCAGCCCCAGCCCTAGCCCCAGCCCCAGCCCCAACCCCCGCCCCAGTCCCAGCCTCTGTTGCTTATCCTACAAAGGCCCTTATGCTACTCCTATGCCTTTCCGTGACACTGTCCTTAACTCAGGCCTTGACACTACTACTAACTCAGGACATGATACTGTCCCTCACTACGGCCCTGACAGTGTCCCTAACTAAGGGCCTGACTCTCCTCCTAACTGTGGCCCTGCCATTATACATAAAAAAGGCTCTGACGCTTGTCCTAATCGAGGGCCTGACAATGTCACTCACTAAGGCCCTGACACTAATTCTAACTCAGGGCCACATTATACCTAACGAAGGCTCTGATGCTAACCCTAACTATGGCCCTGACAGTGACCCTAACTAAGGCCTTGACACTATTCCTAACTAAGGGCTGAGCCCTAGCCCTAGCCCTAGCCCCAGCCCCAGCCCGAGCCCTAGCCTCAGGCTCAGCCCTAGCCCTAGCCCCAGCCTCAGCCCCAGTACTAGCCCCAGCCACAGGCCCAACCCCAGCCCCTGATGCTGATCCTACAGAGGCCCTTATGCTCCTCCTAGGCCTTGCCTTCACACTGTCCTTAACTCAGGCCCTGACACTACTACTAACTTAGGCCCTGTCATTATACTTAACGAAAGCTCTGATGCTAAACCTAACTAAGGCCCTGACAGTGACACTAACTAAGGCCTTGATACTATTGCTAACTAAGGCCCCAGCCCTAGCCCGACCCCTAGCCCCAGCTCCAGCCCTAGCCCAAGCCCCAGCCCCAGCCCCAGCCCTAGACCCAACGGCAGCTGCAGTCCCAGCCCTAGCCCCAACCCCACCCCCAGCCCGAGCCCCAGCCCCTGATGCTGATCCTATAGAGGCCCTTATGATCCTTCTAGGCGTTCGCCTGACAATGTGGTAACTAAGGCCTTGACACTATTTCTAACTAAGGCCCCAGGTCCAGCCCCAGCCGCAGCCCCAGCCCCTGATGCTGATCCTATAGAGGCCTTTATGCTCCTCCTAGGCCTTGCCGTGAAACTGTCCTTAACTCAGGCTTTGACACTACTACTAACTCAGGCCGTGATACTGTCCCTAAGGCCCTGACAGTGTCCCTGAATAAGGGACTGAATGTCCTCCTAACTCTGGCCCTGCCATTATACATAAAAAAAGCTCTGAAGCTCGTCCTAACCGAGGCCCTGACATTGTCCTTCTCTAAGGCCCTAACACTACTTGTAACTCAGGCCCTGTCATTATACCTAACGAAAGCTCTGATGCTAACCCGAAATAAGGCCCTGACAGTGACACTAACTAAGGCCTTGACACTCTTCCTAACTAAGGGCCTAGCCCTAGCACTAGCCCCAGCCCCAGCCCCAGCCCTAGGCCCAGTCCCAGCCCCAGCCCCATCCCCAGCCCGAGCCCCAGCCTTTGGTGCTTATCCTACAAAGGCCCTTATGCTACTCCTAGGCCTTGCCCTGACACTGTCCTTAACTCAGGCCTTGACACTACGACTAACTGAGGCCGTGATACTGTCCCTAACTACGGCCCTGACAGTGTCCCTAACTAAGGGTCTGACTCTCCTCATAAGTCTGGCCCTGCCATTATACATAAAAAAGGCTCTGACGCTCGTCCTAATCGAGGGCCTGACACTGTCCCTCACTAAGGCCCTGACACTAATTCTAACTCAGGGCCACATTATACCTAACGAAGGCTCTGATGCTAACCCTAACTACGGCCCTGACAGTGAGCCTAACTAAGTCCTTGACACTATTCCTAACTAAGGGCTGAGCCGTAGCCCTAGCCCTAGCCCCAGCCCCAGCCCTAGTACTAGCCCCAGCCGCAGGCCCAACCCCAGCCCCTGATGCTGATCCTACAGAGGTCCTTATGCTCCTCCTAGGCCTTGCCCTCACACTGTCCTTAACTCAGGCCTTGACACTACTACTAACTTAGGCCCTGTCATTATACCTTAAAAAGCTCTGATGCTACACCTAACTAAGGCCCTGACAGTGACACTAACTAAGGCCTTGATACTATTCCTAACTAAGTGCCTAGCCCTAAACCTAGCCCCAGCCCCAGCCCCAGCCCTAGCCCCAGCCCTAGCCCCAGCCCTAGCCCCAGCCCTAGCCCGAGCCTCAGCCCCAGCCACAACCCTAGCCCTAGCCCTAGCCCCAGCCCTAGCCCCAGCTCCAGGCCCAACCCCAACCCCTGATGCTGATCCTACAGAGGCCCTTATGCTCCGCCTAGGCCTTGCCCTGACACTGTCCTCAACTCAGGCCTTGACACTACTACTAACTCAGGCTGTGATACTGACCCTAACTAAGGCCCTGACAGTGTCCCTGTCTAAGGGACTGAATGTCCTCCTAACTGTGGCCCTGCCATTATACATAAAAAAAGCTCTGACGCTCGTCCTAACCGAGGCCCTGAGACTGTCCTTCACTAAGGCCCTAACACTACTTCTAACTCAGGCCCTGTCATTATACCTAACGAAAGCTCTGATGCTAACCGTAACTAAGGCCCTGACAGTGACAATAACTAAGGCCTTGACACTATTCCTAACTAAGGGCCTAGCCCCAGCCCCAGCTCCAGCCCAAGCCCCAGGCCCAGCCCTAGCCCTAGCCCCAGGCACAGCCCCAGTCCTAGCCCCAGCCGCAGGCCCAAGCTCAGCCCCTGATGCTGATCCTACAGAGGCCCTTATGGTCCTCCTAGGCCTTGCCCTGACACTGTCCTTAACTCAGGTCTTGACACTACTAGTAACTCAGGCCGTGATATTGTCCCTAACTAAGGCCCTGACAGTGTCCCTAACTAAGGGTCTGACTCTCCTCCTAACTCTGGCCCTGTCAGTGTCCCTAACTAAGGGTTTGACTCTCCACCTAACTCTGGCCCTGCCATTATACATAAAAAAGGCTCTGACGCTCATCCTAATCGAGGGCCTGACACTGTCCCTCACTAAGGCCCTGACACTAATTCTAACTCAGGGCCACATTATACCTAACGAAGGCTGTGATGCTAACCCTAACTATGGCCCTGACAGTGTCCCTAACTAAGGCCTTGACACTATTCCTAATTAAGGGCCTAGCCCTAAACCTACCCAAGCCCTAGCCGCAGTCCCAGCCCCAGCCCCAGCCCGAGCCCCAGCCCCAGCCCCAGCCCCAGCCCCATCCCTAGCCTCAGCCTCAGCCCCAGCTCCAGCCCCAGCTCCAGCCCTAGCCCCAGCCCCAGCCCCAGGCCTAGCCCTAGCCCCAGCCCCAGCCCCTGCCCTAGCCCCAGCCCCACGCCCAACCCCAGCTCCTGATGCTGATCCTACAGAGGCCCTTATGCTCCTCCTAGGCCTTGCCCTGACACTGTCCTTAACTCAGGCCTTGACACTACTGCTAACTCAGGCCGTGATACTGTCCCTAATTAAGGCCCTGACAGTGTCCCTGTCTAAGGGACTGAATGTCCTCCTAACTCTGGCCCTGCCATTATACACAAAAAAAGCTCTGACGCTCATCCTACGCGAGGCCCTGAGACTGTCCTTCTCTAAGGCCCTAACACTACTTGTAACTCAGGCCCTGTCATTATACCTAACGAAAGCTCTTATGGTAACCCTAACTAAGGCCGTGACAGTGACACTAACTAAGGCCTTGACACTCTTCCTAACTAAGGGCCTAGCCCTAGCCCTAGCCCCAGCCCTAGCTCCAGTCCCAGCCCCAGCCCTAGCCCCAGCCCCAGCCCCAGCCCTAGCCCCAGCCCCAGCCCCAACCCCAGCCCCAGCCCCCACCCCAACCCCAGCCCCCACCCCTAATCCTACAGAGGCCCTTATGCTCCTCCTAGGCCTTTCCCTGACACTGTCCTTAACTAAGGCATTGTCACTATTTCTAACTAAGGCCCCAGCCCCAGCGCCAGCCCCACGCAGCCCCAGTCCCAGGCCCAGCCCCAGCCCTAGCCCCAGCCCTAGCCCCAGCCCTAGCCCCAGCCCTAGCCCCAGTCCCAGCCCCAGCCCTAGCCCCAGCCCCAGTCCCACCCCCGCCCCTGCCCCAGCCTCTGTTGCTTATCCTACAAAGGCCCTTATGCTACTCCTATGCCTTTCCGTGACACTGTCCTTAACTCAGGCCTTGACACTACTACTAACTCAGGCCGTGATACTGTCCCTCACTACGACCCTGACAGTGTCCCTAACTAAGGGCCTGACTCTCCTCCTAACTGTGGCCCTGCCATTATACATAAAAAAGGCTCGGACGCTCATCCTAATCGAGGGCCTGACACTGTCCCTCACTAAGGCCCTGACACTACTTTTAACTCAGGGCCATATTATACCTAACGAAGGCTCTGATGCCAGCCCTAACTATGGCCCTGACAGTGACCCTAACTAAGGCTTTCACACTATTCCTACCTAAGGCCCCAGCCGTAGCCCGACCCCTAGCCCCAGCTCCAGCCCTAGCCCAAGGCCCAGCCCTAGCCCTAGCCCCAGCCACAGCCCCAGTCCTAGCCCCAGCCCAAGGCCCAACCCCAGCACCTGATGCTGATCCTACAGAGGCCCTTATGCTCCTCCTAGGCCTTGCCCTGACACTGTCCTCAACTCAGGCCTTGACACTACTACTAACTCAGGCCGTGATACTGTCCCTAACTAAGGCCCTGACAGTGCCCCTGTATAAGGGAATGAATGTCCTCCTAACTGTGGCCCTGCCATTATACATAAAAAAAGCTCTGACGCTCGTCCTAACCGAGGCCCTGAGACTCCCTCACTAAGGCCCTGACACTACTTCTAACTCAGGCCCTGTCATTATACCTGACGAAAGCTCTGATGCTAACCCGAAATAAGGCCCTGACAGTGATACTAACTAAGGCCTTGACAGTATTCCTAACTAAGGGCCTAGCCCTAGCACTAGCCCCAGCCCCAGCCCCAGCCCCAGCCCTAGGCCCAGTCCCAGCCCCAGCCCCATCCCCAGCCCGAGCCCCAGCCTTTGGTGCTTATCCTACAAAGGCCCTTATGCTACTCCTAGGCCTTGCCCTGACACTGTCCTTAACTCAGGCCTTGACACTACGACTAACTGAGGTCGTGATACTGTCCCTAACTACGGCCCTGACAGTGTCCCTAACTAAGCGTCTGACTCTCCTCCTAACTGTGTCCCTGCCATTATACATAAAAAAGGCTCTGACGCTCATCCTAATCAAGGGCCTGACACTGTCCCTCACTAAGGCCCTGACACTAATTCTAACTCAGGGCCACATTATACCTATTAAGGCTCTGATGCTAACCCTAACTGTGGCCCTGACAGTGACCCTAACTAAGGCCTTGACACTCTTCCTAACTAAGGGCTAAGCCCTGGCCCTAGCCCTAGCCCTAACCCCAGCCGCAGCCCGAGCCCTAGCCTCAGGCTCAGCCCTAGCCCTAGCCCCAGCCTCAGCCCCAGTACTAGCCCAGGCCGCAGGGCCAACCCCAGCCCCTGATGCTGATCCTACAGAGGCCCTTATGCTCCTCCTAGGCCTTGCCCTCACACTGTCCTTAACTCAGGCCTTGACACTACTACTAACTTAGGCCCTGTCATTATACCTAACGAAAGCTCTGATGCTAAACCTAACTAATGCCCTGACAGTGACACTAACTAAGGCCTTGATACTATTGCTAACTAAGGCCCCAGCCCTAGCCCGACCCCTAGCCCCAGCTCCAGTCCTAGCCCAAGCCCCAGCCCCAGCCCCAGCCCTAGCCCCAGCGGCAGCTGCAGTCCCAGCCCTAGCCCCAACCCCACCCCCAGCCCGAGCCCCAGCCCCTGATGCTGATCCTATAGAGGCCCTTATGATCCTTCTAGGCGTTCGCCTTGCAATGTGGTAACTAAGGCCTTGACACTATTTCTAACTAAGGCCCCAGGTCCAGCCCCAGCCCCTGATGCTGATCCTATAGAGGCCTTTATGCTCCTCCTAGGCCTTGCCGTGAAACTGTCCTTAACTCAGGCTTTGACACTACTACTAACTCAGGCCGTGATACTGTCCCTAAGGCCCTGACAGTGTCCCTGAATAAGGGACTGAATGTCCTCCTAACTCTGGCCCTGCCATTATACATAAAAAAAGCTCTGGGGCTTCCCTGGTGGCGCAGTGGTTGAGAGTCCGCCTGCCGATGCAGGGGACACGGGTTCGTGCCCCGGTCCGGGGGGATCCCACGTGCCGCGGAGCGGCTGGGCCCGTGAGCCATGGCCGCTGAGCCTGCGCGTCCGGAGCCTGTGCTCCGCAACGGGAGAGGCCACGGCAGTGAGAGGCCCGCGTACCGCAAAAAAAAAAAAAAAAAAAAAAGCTCTGAAGCTCGTCCTAACCGAGGCCCAGAGAGTGTCCCTCACTAAGGCCCTGACACTACTACTAACTCAGGCCCTGTCATTATACCTAACGAAAGCTCTGTTGCTAAACCTAACTAAGGCCGTGACAGTGACGCTAACTAAGGCCTTGACACTATTCCTAACTAAGGCCCAGCCCTAGCCCGACCCCTAGCCCCAGCCCC
Organism: Hyperoodon ampullatus; assembly: GCF_949752795.1. Classification (NCBI taxonomy): domain Eukaryota; kingdom Metazoa; phylum Chordata; class Mammalia; order Artiodactyla; family Ziphiidae; genus Hyperoodon; species Hyperoodon ampullatus. Next base: position 89,640,435 of record NC_136926.1, read on the forward strand.
AGCCCTAGCCCCAGCCGCAGCCGCAGCCGCAGTCCCAGCCCTAGCCCCAGCCCCAACCCCACCCCCAGCTTCAGCCCCAGCCCCTGATGCTGATCCTATAGAGGCCCTTATGATCCTTCTAGGCGTTCGCCTGACAATGTGGTAACTAAGGCCTTGACACTATTTCTAACTAAGGCCCCAGGTCCAGCCCCAGCCGCAGCCCCAGCCCCTGATGCTGATCCTATAGAGGCCTTTATGCTCCTCCTAGGCCTTGCCCTGACACTGTCCTTAACTCAGGCCTTGACACTACTACTAACTCAGGCCGTGATACTGTCCCTAACTAAGGCCCTGACAGTGTCCCTGTCTAAGGGACTGAATGTCCTCCTAACTCTGGCCCTGCCATTATACACAAAAAAAGCTCTGACGCTCGTCCTACCCGAGGCCCTGAGACTGTCCTTCTCTAAGGCCCTAACACTACTTGTAACTCAGGCCCTGTCATTATACCTAACGAAAGCTCTTATGGTAACCCTAACTAAGGCCGTGACAGTGACACTAACTAAGGCCTTGACACTCTTCCTAACTAAGGGCCTAGCCCTAGCCCTAGCCCCAGCCCTAGCTCCAGTCCCAGCCCCAGCCCTAGCCCCAGCCCCAGCCCCAACCCCAGCCCCCACCCCTAATCCTACAGAGGCCCTTATGCTCCTCCTAGGCCTTTCCCTGACACTGTCCTTAACTAAGGCATTGTCACTATCTCTAACTAAGGCCCCAGCCCCAGCGCCAGCCCCATGCAGCCCCAGTCCGAGGCCCAGCCCCAGCCCTAGCCCCAGCCCTAGCCCCAGCCCTAGCCCCAGTCCCAGCCCCAGCCCTAGGCCCAGCCCCAGCCCCAGCCCTAGCCCCAGCCCCAGCCCCAACCCCCGCCCCAGCCCCAGCCTCTGTTGCTTATCCTACAAAGACCCTTATGCTACTCCTATGCCTTTCCGTGACACTGTCCTTAACTCAGGCCTTGACACTACTACTAACTCAGGCCGTGATACTGTCCCTCACTACGGCCCTGACAGTGTCCCTAACTAAGGGCCTGACTCTCCTCCTAACTGTGGCCCTGCCATTATACATAAAAAAGGCTCGGACGCTCGTCCTAATCGAGGGCCTGACACTGTCCCTCACTAAGGCCCTGACACTACTTTTAACTCAGGGCCATATTATACCTAACGAAGGCTCTGATGCCAACCCTAACTATGGCCCTGACAGTGACCCTAACTAAGGCTTTCACACTATTTCTACCTAAGGCCCCAGCCGTAGCCCGACCCCCAGCCCCAGCTCCAGCCCTAGCCCGAGGCCCAGCCCTAGCCCTAGCCCCAGCCACAGCCCCAGTCCTAGCCCCAGCCCAAGGCCCAACCCCAGCACCTGATGCTGATCCTACAGAGGCCCTTATGCTCCTCCTAGGCCTTGCCCTGACACTGTCCTCAACTCAGGCCTTGACACTACTACTAACTCAGGCCGTGATACGGTCCCTAACTAAGGCCCTGACAGTGTCCCTGTATAAGGGAATGAATGTCCTCCTAACTGTGGCCCTGCCATTATACATAAAAAAAGCTCTGACGCTCGTCCTAACCGAGGCCCTGAGACTGTCCCTCACTAAGGCCCTGACACTACTTCTAACTCAGGCCCTGTCATTATACCTGACGAAAGCTCTGATGCTAACCCGAAATAAGGCCCTGACAGTGATACTAACTAAGGCCTTGACAGTATTCCTAACTAAGGGCCTAGCCCTAGCACTAGCCCCAGCCCCAGCCCCAGCCCCAGCCCTAGGCCCAGTCCCAGCCCCAGCCCCATCCCCAGCCCGAGCCCCAGCCTTTGGTGCTTATCCTACAAAGGCCCTTATGCTACTCCTAGGCCTTGCCCTGACACTGTCCTTAACTCAGGCCTTGACACTACGACTAACTGAGGCCGTGATACTGTCCCTAACTACGGCCCTGACAGTGTCCCTAACTAAGGGTCTGACTCTCCTCCTAACTGTGTCCCTGCCATTATACGTAAAAAAGGCTCTGACGCTCGTCCTAATCGAGGGCCTGACACTGTCCCTCACTAAGGCCCTGACACTAATTCTAACTCAGGGCCACATTATACCTAACGAAGGCTCTGATGCTAACCCTAACTACGGCCCTGACAGTGAGCCTAACTAAGGCCTTGACACTATTCCTAACTAAGGGCTGAGCCGTAGCCCTAGCCCTAGCCCCAGCCCCAGCCCCAGTACTAGCCCCAGCCGCAGGCCCAACCCCAGCCCCTGATGCTGATCCTACAGAGGTCCTTATGCTCCTCCTAGGCCTTGCCCTCACACTGTCCTTAACTCAGGCCTTGACACTACTACTAACTTAGGCCCTGTCATTATACCTTACGAAAGCTCTGATGCTAAACCTAACTAAGGCCCTGACAGTGACACTAACTAAGGCCTTGATACTATTCCTAACTAAGTGCCTAGCCCTAAACCTAGCCCCAGCCCCAGCCCCAGCCCTAGCCCCAGCCCTAGCCCCAGCCCTAGCCCGAGCCCCAGCCCCAGCCACAACCCTAGCCCTAGCCCTAGCCCCAGCCCTAGCCCCAGCCCCAGGCCCAACCCCAGCCCCTGATGCTGATCCTACAGAGGCCCTTACGCTCCGCCTAGGCCTTGCCCTGACACTGTCCTCAACTCAGGCCTTGACACTACTACTAACTCAGGCTGTGATACTGACCCTAACTAAGGCCGTGACAGTGTCCCTGTCTAAGGGAATGAATGTCCTCCTAACTGTGGCCCTGCCATTATACATAAAAAAAGCTCTGACGCTCGTCCTAACCGAGGCCCTGAGACTGTCCTTCACTAAGGCCCTAACACTACTTCTAACTCAGGCCCTGTCATTATACCTATCGAAAGCTCTGATGCTAACCGTAACTAAGGCCCTGACAGTGACACTAACTAAGGCCTTGACAGTATTCCTAACTAAGGGCCTAGCCCTAGCCCTAGCCCCAGCCCCAGCCCCAAAGCCAGCCCCAGCCCCAGCCTCTTATGCTTATCCTCTAAAGGCCCTTATGCTACTCTTAGGCCTTTCCGTGACACTGTCCTTAACTCAGGCCTTGACACTACTACTAACTCAGGCCATGATACTGTCCCTAAATACGGCCCAGACAGTGTCCCTAACTAAGGGCCTGACTCTCCTCCTAACTGTGTCCCTGCCATTATACATAAAAATGGCTCTGACGCTCGTCCTAATCGAGGGCCTGACACTGTCCCTCACTAAGGCCCTGACACTACTTCTAACTCAGGGACACATTATACCTAACGAAGGCTCTGATGCTAACCCTAACTATGGCCCTGACAGTGACCCTAAGTAAGGCCTTGACACTATTCCTAACTAAGGGCCTAGCCCCAGCCCCAGCTCCAGCCCAAGCCCCAGGCCCAAACCCAGCCCCTGATGCTGATCCTACAGAGGCCCTTATGGTCCTCCTAGGCCTTGCCCTGACACTGTCCTTAACTCAGGTCTTGACACTACTACTAACTCAGGACATGATACTGTCCCTAACTAAGGCCCTGACAGTGTCCCTAACTAAGGGTCTGACTCTCCAACTAACTGTGGCCCTGTCAGTGTCCCTAACTAAGGGTTTGACTCTCCACCTAACTCTGGCCCTGCCATTATACATAAAAAAGGCTCTGACGCTCATCCTAATCGAGGGCCTGACACTGTCCCTCACTAAGGCCCTGACACTAATTCTAACTCAGGGCCACATTATACATAACGAAGGCTCTGATGCTAACCCTAACTATGGCCCTGACAGTGACCCTAACTAAGGCCTTGACACTAATCCTAATTAAGGGCCTAGCCCCAGTCCCAGCCGCAGCCCCAGCCCGAGCCCCAGCCCCAGCCCCAGCCCCATCCCTAGACTCAGCCTCAGCCTCAGCTCCAGCCCCAGCTCCAGCCCTAGCCCCAGCCCCAGCCCCAGCCCCAGGCCTAGCCCTAGCCCCAGCCCCAGCCCCAGCCCCTGCCCCTGCCCTAGTCCCAGCCGCAGGCCCAACCCCAGCCCCTGATGCTGATCCTACAGAGGCCCTTATGCTCCTCCTAGGCCTTGCCCTGACACTGTCCTTAACTCAGGCCTTGACACTACTACTAACTCAGGCCGTGATACTGTCCCTAACTAAGGCCCTGACAGTGTCCCTGTCTAAGGGACTGAATGTCCTCCTAACTCTGGCCCTGCCATTATACACAAAAAAAGCTCTGACGCTCGTCCTACCCGAGGCCCTGAGACTGTCCTTCTCTAAGGCCCTAACACTACTTGTAACTCAGGCCCTGTCATTATACCTAACGAAAGCTCTTATGGTAACCCTAACTAAGGCCGTGACAGTGACACTAACTAAGGCCTTGACACTCTTCCTAACTAAGGGCCTAGCCCTAGCCCTAGCCCCAGCCCTAGCTCCAGTCCCAGCCCCAGCCCTAGCCCCAGCCCCAGCCCCAACCCCAGCCCCAGCCCCCACCCCAACCCCAGCCCCCACCCCTAATCCTACAGAGGCCCTTATGCTCCTCCTAGGCCTTTCCCTGACACTGTCCTTAACTAAGGCATTGTCACTATATCTAACTAAGGCCCCAGCCCCAGCGCCAGCCCCACGCAGCCCCAGTCCCATGCCCAGCCCCAGCCCTAGCCCCAGCCCTAGCCCCAGCCCCAGCCCTAGCCCCAGTCCCAGCCCCAGCCCTAGCCCCAGCCCCAGCCCCAACCCCCGCCCCAGCCCCAGCCCCAACCCCCGCCCCAGCCCCAGCCTCTGTTGCTTATCCTACAAAGGCCCTCATGCTACTCCTATGCCTTTCCGTGACACTGTCCTTAACTCAGGCCTTGACACTACTACTAACTCAGGCCGTGATACTGTCCCTCACTACGACCCTGACAGTGTCCCTAACTAAGGGCCTGACTCTCCTCCTAACTGTGGCCCTGCCATTATACATAAAAAAGGCTCGGACGCTCGTCCTAATCGAGGGCCTGACACTGTCCCTCACTAAGGCCCTGACACTACTTTTAACTCAGGGCCATATTATACCTAACGAAGGCTCTGATGCCAACCCTAACTATGGCCCTGACAGTGACCCTAACTAAGGCTTTCACACTATTCCTACCTAAGGCCCCAGCCGTAGCCCGACCCCTAGCCCCAGCTCCAGCCCTAGCCCAAGGCCCAGCCCTAGCCCTAGCCCCAGCCACAGCCCCAGTCCTAGCCCCAGCCCAAGGCCCAACCCCAGCACCTGATGCTGATCCTACAGAGGCCCTTATGCTCCTCCTAGGCCTTGCCCTGACACTGTCCTCAACTCAGGCCTTGACACTACTACTAACTCAGGCCGTGATACTGTCCCTAACTAAGGCCCTGACAGTGTCCCTGTATAAGGGAATGAATGTCCTCCTAACTGTGGCCCTGCCATTATACATAAAAAAAGCTCTGACGCTCGTCCTAACCGAGGCCCTGAGACTGTCCCTCACTAAGGCCCTGACACTACTTCTAACTCAGGCCCTGTCATTATACCTGACGAAAGCTCTGATGCTAACCCGAAATAAGGCCCTGACAGTGATACTAACTAAGGCCTTGACAGTATTCCTAACTAAGGGCCTAGCCCTAGCACTAGCCCCAGCCCCAGCCCCAGCCCCAGCCCTAGGCCCAGTCCCAGCCCCAGCCCCATCCCCAGCCCGAGCCCCAGCCTTTGGTGCTTATCCTACAAAGGCCCTTATGCTACTCCTAGGCCTTGCCCTGACACTGTCCTTAACTCAGGCCTTGACACTACGACTAACTGAGGCCGTGATACTGTCCCTAACTACGGCCCTGACAGTGTCCCTAACTAAGGGTCTGACTCTCCTCCTAACTGTGTCCCTGCCATTATACGTAAAAAAGGCTCTGACGCTCGTCCTAATCGAGGGCCTGACACTGTCCCTCACTAAGGCCCTGACACTAATTCTAACTCAGGGCCACATTATACCTAACGAAGGCTCTGATGCTAACCCTAACTACGGCCCTGACAGTGACCCTAACTAAGGCCTTGACACTATTCCTAACTAAGGGCTGAGCCGTAGCCCTAGCCCTAGCCCCAGCCCCAGCCCCAGTACTAGCCCCAGCCGCAGGCCCAACCCCAGCCCCTGATGCTGATCCTACAGAGGTCCTTATGCTCCTCCTAGGCCTTGCCCTCACACTGTCCTTAACTCAGGCCTTGACACTACTACTAACTTAGGCCCTGTCATTATACCTTACGAAAGCTCTGATGCTACACCTAACTAAGGCCCTGACAGTGACACTAACTAAGGCCTTGATACTATTCCTAACTAAGTGCCTAGCCCTAAACCTAGCCCCAGCCCCAGCCCCAGCCCTAGCCCCAGCCCTAGCCCCAGCCCTAGCCCGAGCCCCAGCCCCAGCCACAACCCTAGCCCTAGCCCTAGCCCCAGCCCTAGCCCCAGCCCCAGGCCCAACCCCAGCCCCTGATGCTGATCCTACAGAGGCCCTTACGCTCCGCCTAGGCCTTGCCCTGACACTGTCCTCAACTCAGGCCTTGACACTACTACTAACTCAGGCTGTGATACTGACCCTAACTAAGGCCGTGACAGTGTCCCTGTCTAAGGGAATGAATGTCCTCCTAACTGTGGCCCTGCCATTATACATAAAAAAAGCTCTGACGCTCGTCCTAACCGAGGCCCTGAGACTGTCCTTCACTAAGGCCCTAACACTACTTCTAACTCAGGCCCTGTCATTATACCTATCGAAAGCTCTGATGCTAACCGTAACTAAGGCCCTGACAGTGACACTAACTAAGGCCTTGACAGTATTCCTAACTAAGGGCCTAGCCCTAGCCCTAGCCCCAGCCCCAGCCCCAAAGCCAGCCCCAGCCCCAGCCTCTTATGCTTATCCTCTAAAGGCCCTTATGCTACTCTTAGGCCTTTCCGTGACACTGTCCTTAACTCAGGCCTTGACACTACTACTAACTCAGGCCATGATACTGTCCCTAAATACGGCCCAGACAGTGTCCCTAACTAAGGGCCTGACTCTCCTCCTAACTGTGTCCCTGCCATTATACATAAAAATGGCTCTGACGCTCGTCCTAATCGAGGGCCTGACACTGTCCCTCACTAAGGCCCTGACACTACTTCTAACTCAGGGACACATTATACCTAACGAAGGCTCTGATGCTAACCCTAACTATGGCCCTGACAGTGACCCTAAGTAAGGCCTTGACACTATTCCTAACTAAGGGCCTAGCCCCAGCCCCAGCTCCAGCCCAAGCCCCAGGCCCAAACCCAGCCCCTGATGCTGATCCTACAGAGGCCCTTATGGTCCTCCTAGGCCTTGCCCTGACACTGTCCTTAACTCAGGTCTTGACACTACTACTAACTCAGGACATGATACTGTCCCTAACTAAGGCCCTGACAGTGTCCCTAACTAAGGGTCTGACTCTCCAACTAACTGTGGCCCTGTCAGTGTCCCTAACTAAGGGTTTGACTCTCCACCTAACTCTGGCCCTGCCATTATACATAAAAAAGGCTCTGACGCTCATCCTAATCGAGGGCCTGACACTGTCCCTCACTAAGGCCCTGACACTAATTCTAACTCAGGGCCACATTATACATAACGAAGGCTCTGATGCTAACCCTAACTATGGCCCTGACAGTGACCCTAACTAAGGCCATGACACTAATCCTAATTAAGGGCCTAGCCCTAAACCTAGCCCCAGCCCTAGCCCCAGTCCCAGCCGCAGCCCCAGCCCGAGCCCCAGCCCCAGCCCCAGCCCCATCCCTAGACTCAGCCTCAGCCTCAGCTCCAGCCCCAGCTCCAGCCCTAGCCCCAGCCCCAGCCCCAGGCCTAGCCCTAGCCCCAGCCCCAGCCCCAGCCCCTGCCCTAGCCCCAGCCGCAGGCCCAACCCCAGCCCCTGATGCTGATCCTACAGAGGCCCTTATGCTCCTCCTAGGCCTTGCCCTGACACTGTCCTTAACTCAGGCCTTGACACTACTACTAACTCAGGCCGTGATACTGTCCCTAACTAAGGCCCTGACAGTGTCCCTGTCTAAGGGACTGAATGTCCTCCTAACTCTGGCCCTGCCATTATACATAAAAAAAGCTCTGACGCTCGTCCTACCCGAGGCCCTGAGACTGTCCTTCTCTAAGGCCCTAACACTACTTGTAACTCAGGCCCTGTCATTATACCTAACGAAAGCTCTTATGGTAACCCTAACTAAGGCCGTGACAGTGACACTAACTAAGGCCTTGACACTCTTCCTAACTAAGGGCCTAGCCCTAGCCCTAGCCCCAGCCCTAGCTCCAGTCCCAGCCCCAGCCCTAGCCCCAGCCCCAGCCCCAACCCCAGCCCCAGCCCCCACCCCAACCCCAGCCCCCACCCCTAATCCTACAGAGGCCCTTATGCTCCTCCTAGGCCTTTCCCTGACACTGTCCTTAACTAAGGCATTGTCACTATATCTAACTAAGGCCCCAGCCCCAGCGCCAGCCCCACGCAGCCCCAGTCCCATGCCCAGCCCCAGCCCTAGCCCCAGCCCTAGCCCCAGCCCCAGCCCTAGCCCCAGTCCCAGCCCCAGCCCTAGCCCCAGCCCCAGCCCCAACCCCCGCCCCAGCCCCAGCCCCAACCCCCGCCCCAGCCCCAGCCTCTGTTGCTTATCCTACAAAGGCCCTCATGCTACTCCTATGCCTTTCCGTGACACTGTCCTTAACTCAGGCCTTGACACTACTACTAACTCAGGCCGTGATACTGTCCCTCACTACGACCCTGACAGTGTCCCTAACTAAGGGCCTGACTCTCCTCCTAACTGTGGCCCTGCCATTATACATAAAAAAGGCTCGGACGCTCGTCCTAATCGAGGGCCTGACACTGTCCCTCACTAAGGCCCTGACACTACTTTTAACTCAGGGCCATATTATACCTAACGAAGGCTCTGATGCCAACCCTAACTATGGCCCTGACAGTGACCCTAACTAAGGCTTTCACACTATTCCTACCTAAGGCCCCAGCCGTAGCCCGACCCCTAGCCCCAGCTCCAGCCCTAGCCCAAGGCCCAGCCCTAGCCCTAGCCCCAGCCACAGCCCCAGTCCTAGCCCCAGCCCAAGGCCCAACCCCAGCACCTGATGCTGATCCTACAGAGGCCCTTATGCTCCTCCTAGGCCTTGCCCTGACACTGTCCTCAACTCAGGCCTTGACACTACTACTAACTCAGGCCGTGATACTGTCCCTAACTAAGGCCCTGACAGTGTCCCTGTATAAGGGAATGAATGTCCTCCTAACTGTGGCCCTGCCATTATACATAAAAAAAGCTCTGACGCTCGTCCTAACCGAGGCCCTGAGACTGTCCCTCACTAAGGCCCTGACACTACTTCTAACTCAGGCCCTGTCATTATACCTGACGAAAGCTCTGATGCTAACCCGAAATAAGGCCCTGACAGTGATACTAACTAAGGCCTTGACAGTATTCCTAACTAAGGGCCTAGCCCTAGCACTAGCCCCAGCCCCAGCCCCAGCCCCAGCCCTAGGCCCAGTCCCAGCCCCAGCCCCATCCCCAGCCCGAGCCCCAGCCTTTGGTGCTTATCCTACAAAGGCCCTTATGCTACTCCTAGGCCTTGCCCTGACACTGTCCTTAACTCAGGCCTTGACACTACGACTAACTGAGGCCGTGATACTGTCCCTAACTACGGCCCTGACAGTGTCCCTAACTAAGGGTCTGACTCTCCTCCTAACTGTGTCCCTGCCATTATACGTAAAAAAGGCTCTGACGCTCGTCCTAATCGAGGGCCTGACACTGTCCCTCACTAAGGCCCTGACACTAATTCTAACTCAGGGCCACATTATACCTAACGAAGGCTCTGATGCTAACCCTAACTACGGCCCTGACAGTGACCCTAACTAAGGCCTTGACACTATTCCTAACTAAGGGCTGAGCCGTAGCCCTAGCCCTAGCCCCAGCCCCAGCCCCAGTACTAGCCCCAGCCGCAGGCCCAACCCCAGCCCCTGATGCTGATCCTACAGAGGTCCTTATGCTCCTCCTAGGCCTTGCCCTCACACTGTCCTTAACTCAGGCCTTGACACTACTACTAACTTAGGCCCTGTCATTATACCTTACGAAAGCTCTGATGCTAAACCTAACTAAGGCCCTGACAGTGACACTAACTAAGGCCTTGATACTATTCCTAACTAAGTGCCTAGCCCTAAACCTAGCCCCAGCCCCAGCCCCAGCCCTAGCCCCAGCCCTAGCCCCAGCCCTAGCCCGAGCCCCAGCCCCAGCCACAACCCTAGCCCTAGCCCTAGCCCCAGCCCTAGCCCCAGCCCCAGGCCCAACCCCAGCCCCTGATGCTGATCCTACAGAGGCCCTTACGCTCCGCCTAGGCCTTGCCCTGACACTGTCCTCAACTCAGGCCTTGACACTACTACTAACTCAGGCTGTGATACTGACCCTAACTAAGGCCGTGACAGTGTCCCTGTCTAAGGGAATGAATGTCCTCCTAACTGTGGCCCTGCCATTATACATAAAAAAAGCTCTGACGCTCGTCCTAACCGAGGCCCTGAGACTGTCCTTCACTAAGGCCCTAACACTACTTCTAACTCAGGCCCTGTCATTATACCTATCGAAAGCTCTGATGCTAACCGTAACTAAGGCCCTGACAGTGACACTAACTAAGGCCTTGACAGTATTCCTAACTAAGGGCCTAGCCCTAGCCCTAGCCCCAGCCCCAGCCCCAAAGCCAGCCCCAGCCCCAGCCTCTTATGCTTATCCTCTAAAGGCCCTTATGCTACTCTTAGGCCTTTCCGTGACACTGTCCTTAACTCAGGCCTTGACACTACTACTAACTCAGGCCATGATACTGTCCCTAAATACGGCCCAGACAGTGTCCCTAACTAAGGGCCTGACTCTCCTCCTAACTGTGTCCCTGCCATTATACATAAAAATGGCTCTGACGCTCGTCCTAATCGAGGGCCTGACACTGTCCCTCACTAAGGCCCTGACACTACTTCTAACTCAGGGACACATTATACCTAACGAAGGCTCTGATGCTAACCCTAACTATGGCCCTGACAGTGACCCTAAGTAAGGCCTTGACACTATTCCTAACTAAGGGCCTAGCCCCAGCCCCAGCTCCAGCCCAAGCCCCAGGCCCAAACCCAGCCCCTGATGCTGATCCTACAGAGGCCCTTATGGTCCTCCTAGGCCTTGCCCTGACACTGTCCTTAACTCAGGTCTTGACACTACTACTAACTCAGGACATGATACTGTCCCTAACTAAGGCCCTGACAGTGTCCCTAACTAAGGGTCTGACTCTCCAACTAACTGTGGCCCTGTCAGTGTCCCTAACTAAGGGTTTGACTCTCCACCTAACTCTGGCCCTGCCATTATACATAAAAAAGGCTCTGACGCTCATCCTAATCGAGGGCCTGACACTGTCCCTCACTAAGGCCCTGACACTAATTCTAACTCAGGGCCACATTATACATAACGAAGGCTCTGATGCTAACCCTAACTATGGCCCTGACAGTGACCCTAACTAAGGCCATGACACTAATCCTAATTAAGGGCCTAGCCCTAAACCTAGCCCCAGCCCTAGCCCCAGTCCCAGCCGCAGCCCCAGCCCGAGCCCCAGCCCCAGCCCCAGCCCCATCCCTAGACTCAGCCTCAGCCTCAGCTCCAGCCCCAGCTCCAGCCCTAGCCCCAGCCCCAGCCCCAGGCCTAGCCCTAGCCCCAGCCCCAGCCCCAGCCCCTGCCCTAGCCCCAGCCGCAGGCCCAACCCCAGCCCCTGATGCTGATCCTACAGAGGCCCTTATGCTCCTCCTAGGCCTTGCCCTGACACTGTCCTTAACTCAGGCCTTGACACTACTACTAACTCAGGCCGTGATACTGTCCCTAACTAAGGCCCTGACAGTGTCCCTGTCTAAGGGACTGAATGTCCTCCTAACTGTGGCCCTGCCATTATACATAAAAAAAGCTCTGACGCTCGTCCTACCCGAGGCCCTGAGACTGTCCTTCTCTAAGGCCCTAACACTACTTGTAACTCAGGCCCTGTCATTATACCTAACGAAAGCTCTTATGGTAACCCTAACTAAGGCCGTGACAGTGACACTAACTAAGGCCTTGACACTCTTCCTAACTAAGGGCCTAGCCCTAGCCCTAGCCCCAGCCCTAGCTCCAGTCCCAGCCCCAGCCCTAGCCCCAGCCCCAGCCCCAACCCCAGCCCCAGCCCCCACCCCAACCCCAGCCCCCACCCCTAATCCTACAGAGGCCCTTATGCTCCTCCTAGGCCTTTCCCTGACACTGTCCTTAACTAAGGCATTGTCACTATATCTAACTAAGGCCCCAGCCCCAGCGCCAGCCCCACGCAGCCCCAGTCCCATGCCCAGCCCCAGCCCTAGCCCCAGCCCTAGCCCCAGCCCCAGCCCTAGCCCCAGTCCCAGCCCCAGCCCTAGCCCCAGCCCCAGCCCCAACCCCCGCCCCAGCCCCAGCCTCTGTTGCTTATCCTACAAAGGCCCTCATGCTACTCCTATGCCTCTCCGTGACACTGTCCTTAACTCAGGCCTTGACACTACTACTAACTCAGGCCGTGATACTGTCCCTCACTACGGCCCTGACAGTGTCCCTAACTAAGGGCCTGACTCTCCTCCTAACTGTGGCCCTGCCATTATACATAAAAAAGGCTCGGACGCTCGTCCTAATCGAGGGCCTGACACTGTCCCTCACTAAGGCCCTGACACTACTTTTAACTCAGGGCCATATTATACCTAACGAAGGCTCTGATGCTAACCCTAACTACGGCCCTGACAGTGACCCTAACTAAGGCCTTGACACTATTCCTAACTAAGGGCTGAGCCGTAGCCCTAGCCCTAGCCCCAGCCTCAGCCCCAGTACTAGCCCCAGCCGCAGGCCCAACCCCAGCCCCTGATGCTGATCCTACAGAGGTCCTTATGCTCCTCCTAGGCCTTGCCCTCACACTGTCCTTAACTCAGGCCTTGACACTACTACTAACTTAGGCCCTGTCATTATACCTTACGAAAGCTCTGATGCTAAACCTAACTAAGGCCCTGACAGTGACACTAACTAAGGCCTTGATACTATTCCTAACTAAGTGCCTAGCCCTAAACCTAGCCCCAGCCCCAGCCCCAGCCCTAGCCCCAGCCCTAGCCCCAGCCCTAGCCCGAGCCCCAGCCCCAGCCACAACCCTAGCCCTAGCCCTAGCCCCAGCCCTAGCCCCAGCCCCAGGCCCAACCCCAGCCCCTGATGCTGATCCTACAGAGGCCCTTACGCTCCGCCTAGGCCTTGCCCTGACACTGTCCTCAACTCAGGCCTTGACACTACTACTAACTCAGGCTGTGATACTGACCCTAACTAAGGCCGTGACAGTGTCCCTGTCTAAGGGAATGAATGTCCTCCTAACTGTGGCCCTGCCATTATACATAAAAAAAGCTCTGACGCTCGTCCTAACCGAGGCCCTGAGACTGTCCTTCACTAAGGCCCTAACACTACTTCTAACTCAGGCCCTGTCATTATACCTATCGAAAGCTCTGATGCTAACCGTAACTAAGGCCCTGACAGTGACACTAACTAAGGCCTTGACAGTATTCCTAACTAAGGGCCTAGCCCTAGCCCTAGCCCCAGCCCCAGCCCCAAAGCCAGCCCCAGCCCCAGCCTCTTATGCTTATCCTCTAAAGGCCCTTATGCTACTCTTAGGCCTTTCCGTGACACTGTCCTTAACTCAGGCCTTGACACTACTACTAACTCAGGCCATGATACTGTCCCTAAATACGGCCCAGACAGTGTCCCTAACTAAGGGCCTGACTCTCCTCCTAACTGTGTCCCTGCCATTATACATAAAAATGGCTCTGACGCTCGTCCTAATCGAGGGCCTGACACTGTCCCTCACTAAGGCCCTGACACTACTTCTAACTCAGGGACACATTATACCTAACGAAGGCTCTGATGCTAACCCTAACTATGGCCCTGACAGTGACCCTAAGTAAGGCCTTGACACTATTCCTAACTAAGGGCCTAGCCCCAGCCCCAGCTCCAGCCCAAGCCCCAGGCCCAAACCCAGCCCCTGATGCTGATCCTACAGAGGCCCTTATGGTCCTCCTAGGCCTTGCCCTGACACTGTCCTTAACTCAGGTCTTGACACTACTACTAACTCAGGACATGATACTGTCCCTAACTAAGGCCCTGACAGTGTCCCTAACTAAGGGTCTGACTCTCCAACTAACTGTGGCCCTGTCAGTGTCCCTAACTAAGGGTTTGACTCTCCACCTAACTCTGGCCCTGCCATTATACATAAAAAAGGCTCTGACGCTCATCCTAATCGAGGGCCTGACACTGTCCCTCACTAAGGCCCTGACACTAATTCTAACTCAGGGCCACATTATACATAACGAAGGCTCTGATGCTAACCCTAACTATGGCCCTGACAGTGACCCTAACTAAGGCCTTGACACTAATCCTAATTAAGGGCCTAGCCCCAGTCCCAGCCGCAGCCCCAGCCCGAGCCCCAGCCCCAGCCCCAGCCCCATCCCTAGACTCAGCCTCAGCCTCAGCTCCAGCCCCAGCTCCAGCCCTAGCCCCAGCCCCAGCCCCAGCCCCAGGCCTAGCCCTAGCCCCAGCCCCAGCCCCAGCCCCTGCCCCTGCCCTAGTCCCAGCCGCAGGCCCAACCCCAGCCCCTGATGCTGATCCTACAGAGGCCCTTATGCTCCTCCTAGGCCTTGCCCTGACACTGTCCTTAACTCAGGCCTTGACACTACTACTAACTCAGGCCGTGATACTGTCCCTAACTAAGGCCCTGACAGTGTCCCTGTCTAAGGGACTGAATGTCCTCCTAACTCTGGCCCTGCCATTATACACAAAAAAAGCTCTGACGCTCGTCCTACCCGAGGCCCTGAGACTGTCCTTCTCTAAGGCCCTAACACTACTTGTAACTCAGGCCCTGTCATTATACCTAACGAAAGCTCTTATGGTAACCCTAACTAAGGCCGTGACAGTAACACTAACTAAGGCCTTGACACTCTTCCTAACTAAGGGCCTAGCCCTAGCCCTAGCCCCAGCCCTAGCTCCAGTCCCAGCCCCAGCCCTAGCCCCAGCCCCAGCCCCAACCCCAGCCCCAGCCCCCACCCCAACCCCAGCCCCCACCCCTAATCCTACAGAGGCCCTTATGCTCCTCCTAGGCCTTTCCCTGACACTGTCCTTAACTAAGGCATTGTCACTATATCTAACTAAGGCCCCAGCCCCAGCGCCAGCCCCACGCAGCCCCAGTCCCATGCCCAGCCCCAGCCCTAGCCCCAGCCCTAGCCCCAGCCCCAGCCCTAGCCCCAGTCCCAGCCCCAGCCCTAGCCCCAGCCCCAGCCCCAACCCCCGCCCCAGCCCCAGCCTCTGTTGCTTATCCTACAAAGACCCTTATGGTACTCCTATGCCTTTCCGTGACACTGTCCTTAACTCAGGCCTTGACACTACTACTAACTCAGGCCGTGATACTGTCCCTCACTACGGCCCTGACAGTGTCCCTAACTAAGGGCCTGACTCTCCTCCTAACTGTGGCCCTGCCATTATACATAAAAAAGGCTCGGACGCTCGTCCTAATCGAGGGCCTGACACTGTCCCTCACTAAGGCCCTGACACTACTTTTAACTCAGGGCCATATTATACCTAACGAAGGCTCTGATGCCAACCCTAACTATGGCCCTGACAGTGACCCTAACTAAGGCTTTCACACTATTCCTACCTAAGGCCCCAGCCGTAGCCCGACCCCTAGCCCCAGCTCCAGCCCTAGCCCAAGGCCCAGCCCTAGCCCTAGCCCCAGCCACAGCCCCAGTCCTAGCCCCAGCCCAAGGCCCAACCCCAGCACCTGATGCTGATCCTACAGAGGCCCTTATGCTCCTCCTAGGCCTTGCCCTGACACTGTCCTCAACTCAGGCCTTGACACTACTACTAACTCAGGCCGTGATACTGTCCCTAACTAAGGCCCTGACAGTGTCCCTGTATAAGGGAATGAATGTCCTCCTAACTGTGGCCCTGCCATTATACATAAAAAAAGCTCTGACGCTCGTCCTAACCGAGGCCCTGAGACTGTCCCTCACTAAGGCCCTGACACTACTTCTAACTCAGGCCCTGTCATTATACCTGACGAAAGCTCTGATGCTAACCCGAAATAAGGCCCTGACAGTGATACTAACTAAGGCCTTGACAGTATTCCTAACTAAGGGCCTAGCCCTAGCACTAGCCCCAGCCCCAGCCCCAGCCCCAGCCCTAGGCCCAGTCCCAGCCCCAGCCCCATCCCCAGCCCGAGCCCCAGCCTTTGGTGCTTATCCTACAAAGGCCCTTATGCTACTCCTAGGCCTTGCCCTGACACTGTCCTTAACTCAGGCCTTGACACTACGACTAACTGAGGCCGTGATACTGTCCCTAACTACGGCCCTGACAGTGTCCCTAACTAAGGGTCTGACTCTCCTCCTAACTGTGTCCCTGCCATTATACGTAAAAAAGGCTCTGACGCTCGTCCTAATCGAGGGCCTGACACTGTCCCTCACTAAGGCCCTGACACTAATTCTAACTCAGGGCCACATTATACCTAACGAAGGCTCTGATGCTAACCCTAACTACGGCCCTGACAGTGAGCCTAACTAAGGCCTTGACACTATTCCTAACTAAGGGCTGAGCCGTAGCCCTAGCCCTAGCCCCAGCCCCAGCCCCAGTACTAGCCCCAGCCGCAGGCCCAACCCCAGCCCCTGATGCTGATCCTACAGAGGTCCTTATGCTCCTCCTAGGCCTTGCCCTCACACTGTCCTTAACTCAGGCCTTGACACTACTACTAACTTAGGCCCTGTCATTATACCTTACGAAAGCTCTGATGCTAAACCTAACTAAGGCCCTGACAGTGACACTAACTAAGGCCTTGATACTATTCCTAACTAAGTGCCTAGCCCTAAACCTAGCCCCAGCCCCAGCCCCAGCCCTAGCCCCAGCCCTAGCCCCAGCCCTAGCCCGAGCCCCAGCCCCAGCCACAACCCTAGCCCTAGCCCTAGCCCCAGCCCTAGCCCCAGCCCCAGGCCCAACCCCAGCCCCTGATGCTGATCCTACAGAGGCCCTTACGCTCCGCCTAGGCCTTGCCCTGACACTGTCCTCAACTCAGGCCTTGACACTACTACTAACTCAGGCTGTGATACTGACCCTAACTAAGGCCGTGACAGTGTCCCTGTCTAAGGGAATGAATGTCCTCCTAACTGTGGCCCTGCCATTATACATAAAAAAAGCTCTGACGCTCGTCCTAACCGAGGCCCTGAGACTGTCCTTCACTAAGGCCCTAACACTACTTCTAACTCAGGCCCTGTCATTATACCTATCGAAAGCTCTGATGCTAACCGTAACTAAGGCCCTGACAGTGACACTAACTAAGGCCTTGACAGTATTCCTAACTAAGGGCCTAGCCCTAGCCCTAGCCCCAGCCCCAGCCCCAAAGCCAGCCCCAGCCCCAGCCTCTTATGCTTATCCTCTAAAGGCCCTTATGCTACTCTTAGGCCTTTCCGTGACACTGTCCTTAACTCAGGCCTTGACACTACTACTAACTCAGGCCATGATACTGTCCCTAAATACGGCCCAGACAGTGTCCCTAACTAAGGGCCTGACTCTCCTCCTAACTGTGTCCCTGCCATTATACATAAAAATGGCTCTGACGCTCGTCCTAATCGAGGGCCTGACACTGTCCCTCACTAAGGCCCTGACACTACTTCTAACTCAGGGACACATTATACCTAACGAAGGCTCTGATGCTAACCCTAACTATGGCCCTGACAGTGACCCTAAGTAAGGCCTTGACACTATTCCTAACTAAGGGCCTAGCCCCAGCCCCAGCTCCAGCCCAAGCCCCAGGCCCAAACCCAGCCCCTGATGCTGATCCTACAGAGGCCCTTATGGTCCTCCTAGGCCTTGCCCTGACACTGTCCTTAACTCAGGTCTTGACACTACTACTAACTCAGGACATGATACTGTCCCTAACTAAGGCCCTGACAGTGTCCCTAACTAAGGGTCTGACTCTCCAACTAACTGTGGCCCTGTCAGTGTCCCTAACTAAGGGTTTGACTCTCCACCTAACTCTGGCCCTGCCATTATACATAAAAAAGGCTCTGACGCTCATCCTAATCGAGGGCCTGACACTGTCCCTCACTAAGGCCCTGACACTAATTCTAACTCAGGGCCACATTATACATAACGAAGGCTCTGATGCTAACCCTAACTATGGCCCTGACAGTGACCCTAACTAAGGCCATGACACTAATCCTAATTAAGGGCCTAGCCCTAAACCTAGCCCCAGCCCTAGCCCCAGTCCCAGCCGCAGCCCCAGCCCGAGCCCCAGCCCCAGCCCCAGCCCCATCCCTAGACTCAGCCTCAGCCTCAGCTCCAGCCCCAGCTCCAGCCCTAGCCCCAGCCCCAGCCCCAGGCCTAGCCCTAGCCCCAGCCCCAGCCCCAGCCCCTGCCCTAGCCCCAGCCGCAGGCCCAACCCCAGCCCCTGATGCTGATCCTACAGAGGCCCTTATGCTCCTCCTAGGCCTTGCCCTGACACTGTCCTTAACTCAGGCCTTGACACTACTACTAACTCAGGCCGTGATACTGTCCCTAACTAAGGCCCTGACAGTGTCCCTGTCTAAGGGACTGAATGTCCTCCTAACTCTGGCCCTGCCATTATACATAAAAAAAGCTCTGACGCTCGTCCTACCCGAGGCCCTGAGACTGTCCTTCTCTAAGGCCCTAACACTACTTGTAACTCAGGCCCTGTCATTATACCTAACGAAAGCTCTTATGGTAACCCTAACTAAGGCCGTGACAGTGACACTAACTAAGGCCTTGACACTCTTCCTAACTAAGGGCCTAGCCCTAGCCCTAGCCCCAGCCCTAGCTCCAGTCCCAGCCCCAGCCCTAGCCCCAGCCCCAGCCCCAACCCCAGCCCCAGCCCCCACCCCAACCCCAGCCCCCACCCCTAATCCTACAGAGGCCCTTATGCTCCTCCTAGGCCTTTCCCTGACACTGTCCTTAACTAAGGCATTGTCACTATATCTAACTAAGGCCCCAGCCCCAGCGCCAGCCCCACGCAGCCCCAGTCCCATGCCCAGCCCCAGCCCTAGCCCCAGCCCTAGCCCCAGCCCCAGCCCTAGCCCCAGTCCCAGCCCCAGCCCTAGCCCCAGCCCCAGCCCCAACCCCCGCCCCAGCCCCAGCCTCTGTTGCTTATCCTACAAAGGCCCTCATGCTACTCCTATGCCTCTCCGTGACACTGTCCTTAACTCAGGCCTTGACACTACGACTAACTGAGGCCGTGATACTGTCCCTAACTACGGCCCTGACAGTGTCCCTAACTAAGGGTCTGACTCTCCTCCTAACTGTGTCCCTGCCATTATACGTAAAAAAGGCTCTGACGCTCGTCCTAATCGAGGGCCTGACACTGTCCCTCACTAAGGCCCTGACACTAATTCTAACTCAGGGCCACATTATACCTAACGAAGGCTCTGATGCTAACCCTAACTACGGCCCTGACAGTGACCCTAACTAAGGCCTTGACACTATTCCTAACTAAGGGCTGAGCCGTAGCCCTAGCCCTAGCCCCAGCCCCAGCCCCAGTACTAGCCCCAGCCGCAGGCCCAACCCCAGCCCCTGATGCTGATCCTACAGAGGTCCTTATGCTCCTCCTAGGCCTTGCCCTCACACTGTCCTTAACTCAGGCCTTGACACTACTACTAACTTAGGCCCTGTCATTATACCTTACGAAAGCTCTGATGCTAAACCTAACTAAGGCCCTGACAGTGACACTAACTAAGGCCTTGATACTATTCCTAACTAAGTGCCTAGCCCTAAACCTAGCCCCAGCCCCAGCCCCAGCCCTAGCCCCAGCCCTAGCCCCAGCCCTAGCCCGAGCCCCAGCCCCAGCCACAACCCTAGCCCTAGCCCTAGCCCCAGCCCTAGCCCCAGCCCCAGGCCCAACCCCAGCCCCTGATGCTGATCCTACAGAGGCCCTTACGCTCCGCCTAGGCCTTGCCCTGACACTGTCCTCAACTCAGGCCTTGACACTACTACTAACTCAGGCTGTGATACTGACCCTAACTAAGGCCGTGACAGTGTCCCTGTCTAAGGGAATGAATGTCCTCCTAACTGTGGCCCTGCCATTATACATAAAAAAAGCTCTGACGCTCGTCCTAACCGAGGCCCTGAGACTGTCCTTCACTAAGGCCCTAACACTACTTCTAACTCAGGCCCTGTCATTATACCTATCGAAAGCTCTGATGCTAACCGTAACTAAGGCCCTGACAGTGACACTAACTAAGGCCTTGACAGTATTCCTAACTAAGGGCCTAGCCCTAGCCCTAGCCCCAGCCCCAGCCCCAAAGCCAGCCCCAGCCCCAGCCTCTTATGCTTATCCTCTAAAGGCCCTTATGCTACTCTTAGGCCTTTCCGTGACACTGTCCTTAACTCAGGCCTTGACACTACTACTAACTCAGGCCATGATACTGTCCCTAAATACGGCCCAGACAGTGTCCCTAACTAAGGGCCTGACTCTCCTCCTAACTGTGTCCCTGCCATTATACATAAAAATGGCTCTGACGCTCGTCCTAATCGAGGGCCTGACACTGTCCCTCACTAAGGCCCTGACACTACTTCTAACTCAGGGACACATTATACCTAACGAAGGCTCTGATGCTAACCCTAACTATGGCCCTGACAGTGACCCTAAGTAAGGCCTTGACACTATTCCTAACTAAGGGCCTAGCCCCAGCCCCAGCTCCAGCCCAAGCCCCAGGCCCAAACCCAGCCCCTGATGCTGATCCTACAGAGGCCCTTATGGTCCTCCTAGGCCTTGCCCTGACACTGTCCTTAACTCAGGTCTTGACACTACTACTAACTCAGGACATGATACTGTCCCTAACTAAGGCCCTGACAGTGTCCCTAACTAAGGGTCTGACTCTCCAACTAACTGTGGCCCTGTCAGTGTCCCTAACTAAGGGTTTGACTCTCCACCTAACTCTGGCCCTGCCATTATACATAAAAAAGGCTCTGACGCTCATCCTAATCGAGGGCCTGACACTGTCCCTCACTAAGGCCCTGACACTAATTCTAACTCAGGGCCACATTATACATAACGAAGGCTCTGATGCTAACCCTAACTATGGCCCTGACAGTGACCCTAACTAAGGCCTTGACACTAATCCTAATTAAGGGCCTAGCCCCAGTCCCAGCTGCAGCCCCAGCCCGAGCCCCAGCCCCAGCCCCAGCCCCATCCCTAGACTCAGCCTCAGCCTCAGCTCCAGCCCCAGCTCCAGCCCTAGCCCCAGCCCCAGCCCCAGCCCCAGGCCTAGCCCTAGCCCCAGCCCCAGCCCCAGCCCCTGCCCCTGCCCTAGTCCCAGCCGCAGGCCCAACCCCAGCCCCTGATGCTGATCCTACAGAGGCCCTTATGCTCCTCCTAGGCCTTGCCCTGACACTGTCCTTAACTCAGGCCTTGACACTACTACTAACTCAGGCCGTGATACTGTCCCTAACTAAGGCCCTGACAGTGTCCCTGTCTAAGGGACTGAATGTCCTCCTAACTCTGGCCCTGCCATTATACACAAAAAAAGCTCTGACGCTCGTCCTACCCGAGGCCCTGAGACTGTCCTTCTCTAAGGCCCTAACACTACTTGTAACTCAGGCCCTGTCATTATACCTAACGAAAGCTCTTATGGTAACCCTAACTAAGGCCGTGACAGTGACACTAACTAAGGCCTTGACACTCTTCCTAACTAAGGGCCTAGCCCTAGCCCTAGCCCCAGCCCTAGCTCCAGTCCCAGCCCCAGCCCTAGCCCCAGCCCCAGCCCCAACCCCAGCCCCAGCCCCCACCCCAACCCCAGCCCCCACCCCTAATCCTACAGAGGCCCTTATGCTCCTCCTAGGCCTTTCCCTGACACTGTCCTTAACTAAGGCATTGTCACTATATCTAACTAAGGCCCCAGCCCCAGCGCCAGCCCCACGCAGCCCCAGTCCCATGCCCAGCCCCAGCCCTAGCCCCAGCCCTAGCCCCAGCCCCAGCCCTAGCCCCAGTCCCAGCCCCAGCCCTAGCCCCAGCCCCAGCCCCAACCCCAACCCCCGCCCCAGCCCCAGCCCCAACCCCCGCCCCAGCCCCAGCCTCTGTTGCTTATCCTACAAAGGCCCTCATGCTACTCCTATGCCTTTCCGTGACACTGTCCTTAACTCAGGCCTTGACACTACTACTAACTCAGGCCGTGATACTGTCCCTCACTACGGCCCTGACAGTGTCCCTAACTAAGGGCCTGACTCTCCTCCTAACTGTGGCCCTGCCATTATACATAAAAAAGGCTCGGACGCTCGTCCTAATCGAGGGCCTGACACTGTCCCTCACTAAGGCCCTGACACTACTTTTAACTCAGGGCCATATTATACCTAACGAAGGCTCTGATGCCAACCCTAACTATGGCCCTGACAGTGACCCTAACTAAGGCTTTCACACTATTCCTACCTAAGGCCCCAGCCGTAGCCCGACCCCTAGCCCCAGCTCCAGCCCTAGCCCAAGGCCCAGCCCTAGCCCTAGCCCCAGCCACAGCCCCAGTCCTAGCCCCAGCCCAAGGCCCAACCCCAGCACCTGATGCTGATCCTACAGAGGCCCTTATGCTCCTCCTAGGCCTTGCCCTGACACTGTCCTCAACTCAGGCCTTGACACTACTACTAACTCAGGCCGTGATACTGTCCCTAACTAAGGCCCTGACAGTGTCCCTGTATAAGGGAATGAATGTCCTCCTAACTGTGGCCCTGCCATTATACATAAAAAAAGCTCTGACGCTCGTCCTAACCGAGGCCCTGAGACTGTCCCTCACTAAGGCCCTGACACTACTTCTAACTCAGGCCCTGTCATTATACCTGACGAAAGCTCTGATGCTAACCCGAAATAAGGCCCTGACAGTGATACTAACTAAGGCCTTGACAGTATTCCTAACTAAGGGCCTAGCCCTAGCACTAGCCCCAGCCCCAGCCCCAGCCCCAGCCCTAGGCCCAGTCCCAGCCCCAGCCCCATCCCCAGCCCGAGCCCCAGCCTTTGGTGCTTATCCTACAAAGGCCCTTATGCTACTCCTAGGCCTTGCCCTGACACTGTCCTTAACTCAGGCCTTGACACTACGACTAACTGAGGCCGTGATACTGTCCCTAACTACGGCCCTGACAGTGTCCCTAACTAAGGGTCTGACTCTCCTCCTAACTGTGTCCCTGCCATTATACGTAAAAAAGGCTCTGACGCTCGTCCTAATCGAGGGCCTGACACTGTCCCTCACTAAGGCCCTGACACTAATTCTAACTCAGGGCCACATTATACCTAACGAAGGCTCTGATGCTAACCCTAACTACGGCCCTGACAGTGACCCTAACTAAGGCCTTGACACTATTCCTAACTAAGGGCTGAGCCGTAGCCCTAGCCCTAGCCCCAGCCCCAGCCCCAGTACTAGCCCCAGCCGCAGGCCCAACCCCAGCCCCTGATGCTGATCCTACAGAGGTCCTTATGCTCCTCCTAGGCCTTGCCCTCACACTGTCCTTAACTCAGGCCTTGACACTACTACTAACTTAGGCCCTGTCATTATACCTTACGAAAGCTCTGATGCTAAACCTAACTAAGGCCCTGACAGTGACACTAACTAAGGCCTTGATACTATTCCTAACTAAGTGCCTAGCCCTAAACCTAGCCCCAGCCCCAGCCCCAGCCCTAGCCCCAGCCCTAGCCCCAGCCCTAGCCCGAGCCCCAGCCCCAGCCACAACCCTAGCCCTAGCCCTAGCCCCAGCCCTAGCCCCAGCCCCAGGCCCAACCCCAGCCCCTGATGCTGATCCTACAGAGGCCCTTACGCTCCGCCTAGGCCTTGCCCTGACACTGTCCTCAACTCAGGCCTTGACACTACTACTAACTCAGGCTGTGATACTGACCCTAACTAAGGCCGTGACAGTGTCCCTGTCTAAGGGAATGAATGTCCTCCTAACTGTGGCCCTGCCATTATACATAAAAAAAGCTCTGACGCTCGTCCTAACCGAGGCCCTGAGACTGTCCTTCACTAAGGCCCTAACACTACTTCTAACTCAGGCCCTGTCATTATACCTATCGAAAGCTCTGATGCTAACCGTAACTAAGGCCCTGACAGTGACACTAACTAAGGCCTTGACAGTATTCCTAACTAAGGGCCTAGCCCTAGCCCTAGCCCCAGCCCCAGCCCCAAAGCCAGCCCCAGCCCCAGCCTCTTATGCTTATCCTCTAAAGGCCCTTATGCTACTCTTAGGCCTTTCCGTGACACTGTCCTTAACTCAGGCCTTGACACTACTACTAACTCAGGCCATGATACTGTCCCTAAATACAGCCCAGACAGTGTCCCTAACTAAGGGCCTGACTCTCCTCCTAACTGTGTCCCTGCCATTATACATAAAAATGGCTCTGACGCTCGTCCTAATCGAGGGCCTGACACTGTCCCTCACTAAGGCCCTGACACTACTTCTAACTCAGGGACACATTATACCTAACGAAGGCTCTGATGCTAACCCTAACTATGGCCCTGACAGTGACCCTAAGTAAGGCCTTGACACTATTCCTAACTAAGGGCCTAGCCCCAGCCCCAGCTCCAGCCCAAGCCCCAGGCCCAAACCCAGCCCCTGATGCTGATCCTACAGAGGCCCTTATGGTCCTCCTAGGCCTTGCCCTGACACTGTCCTTAACTCAGGTCTTGACACTACTACTAACTCAGGACATGATACTGTCCCTAACTAAGGCCCTGACAGTGTCCCTAACTAAGGGTCTGACTCTCCAACTAACTGTGGCCCTGTCAGTGTCCCTAACTAAGGGTTTGACTCTCCACCTAACTCTGGCCCTGCCATTATACATAAAAAAGGCTCTGACGCTCATCCTAATCGAGGGCCTGACACTGTCCCTCACTAAGGCCCTGACACTAATTCTAACTCAGGGCCACATTATACATAACGAAGGCTCTGATGCTAACCCTAACTATGGCCCTGACAGTGACCCTAACTAAGGCCATGACACTAATCCTAATTAAGGGCCTAGCCCTAAACCTAGCCCCAGCCCTAGCCCCAGTCCCAGCCGCAGCCCCAGCCCGAGCCCCAGCCCCAGCCCCAGCCCCATCCCTAGACTCAGCCTCAGCCTCAGCTCCAGCCCCAGCTCCAGCCCTAGCCCCAGCCCCAGCCCCAGCCCCAGGCCTAGCCCTAGCCCCAGCCCCAGCCCCAGCCCCTGCCCCTGCCCTAGTCCCAGCCGCAGGCCCAACCCCAGCCCCTGATGCTGATCCTACAGAGGCCCTTATGCTCCTCCTAGGCCTTGCCCTGACACTGTCCTTAACTCAGGCCTTGACACTACTACTAACTCAGGCCGTGATACTGTCCCTAACTAAGGCCCTGACAGTGTCCCTGTCTAAGGGACTGAATGTCCTCCTAACTCTGGCCCTGCCATTATACACAAAAAAAGCTCTGACGCTCGTCCTACCCGAGGCCCTGAGACTGTCCTTCTCTAAGGCCCTAACACTACTTGTAACTCAGGCCCTGTCATTATACCTAACGAAAGCTCTTATGGTAACCCTAACTAAGGCCGTGACACTGACACTAACTAAGGCCTTGACACTCTTCCTAACTAAGGGCCTAGCCCTAGCCCTAGCCCCAGCCCTAGCTCCAGTCCCAGCCCCAGCCCTAGCCCCAGCCCCAGCCCCAACCCCAGCCCCAGCCCCCACCCCAACCCCAGCCCCCACCCCTAATCCTACAGAGGCCCTTATGCTCCTCCTAGGCCTTTCCCTGACACTGTCCTTAACTAAGGCATTGTCACTATATCTAACTAAGGCCCCAGCCCCAGCGCCAGCCCCACGCAGCCCCAGTCCCATGCCCAGCCCCAGCCCTAGCCCCAGCCCTAGCCCCAGCCCCAGCCCTAGCCCCAGTCCCAGCCCCAGCCCTAGCCCCAGCCCCAGCCCCAACCCCCGCCCCAGCCCCAGCCCCAACCCCCGCCCCAGCCCCAGCCTCTGTTGCTTATCCTACAAAGGCCCTCATGCTACTCCTATGCCTTTCCGTGACACTGTCCTTAACTCAGGCCTTGACACTACTACTAACTCAGGCCGTGATACTGTCCCTCACTACGACCCTGACAGTGTCCCTAACTAAGGGCCTGACTCTCCTCCTAACTGTGGCCCTGCCATTATACATAAAAAAGGCTCGGACGCTCGTCCTAATCGAGGGCCTGACACTGTCCCTCACTAAGGCCCTGACACTACTTTTAACTCAGGGCCATATTATACCTAACGAAGGCTCTGATGCCAACCCTAACTATGGCCCTGACAGTGACCCTAACTAAGGCTTTCACACTATTCCTACCTAAGGCCCCAGCCGTAGCCCGACCCCTAGCCCCAGCTCCAGCCCTAGCCCAAGGCCCAGCCCTAGCCCTAGCCCCAGCCACAGCCCCAGTCCTAGCCCCAGCCCAAGGCCCAACCCCAGCACCTGATGCTGATCCTACAGAGGCCCTTATGCTCCTCCTAGGCCTTGCCCTGACACTGTCCTCAACTCAGGCCTTGACACTACTACTAACTCAGGCCGTGATACTGTCCCTAACTAAGGCCCTGACAGTGTCCCTGTATAAGGGAATGAATGTCCTCCTAACTGTGGCCCTGCCATTATACATAAAAAAAGCTCTGACGCTCGTCCTAACCGAGGCCCTGAGACTGTCCCTCACTAAGGCCCTGACACTACTTCTAACTCAGGCCCTGTCATTATACCTGACGAAAGCTCTGATGCTAACCCGAAATAAGGCCCTGACAGTGATACTAACTAAGGCCTTGACAGTATTCCTAACTAAGGGCCTAGCCCTAGCACTAGCCCCAGCCCCAGCCCCAGCCCCAGCCCTAGGCCCAGTCCCAGCCCCAGCCCCATCCCCAGCCCGAGCCCCAGCCTTTGGTGCTTATCCTACAAAGGCCCTTATGCTACTCCTAGGCCTTGCCCTGACACTGTCCTTAACTCAGGCCTTGACACTACGACTAACTGAGGCCGTGATACTGTCCCTAACTACGGCCCTGACAGTGTCCCTAACTAAGGGTCTGACTCTCCTCCTAACTGTGTCCCTGCCATTATACGTAAAAAAGGCTCTGACGCTCGTCCTAATCGAGGGCCTGACACTGTCCCTCACTAAGGCCCTGACACTAATTCTAACTCAGGGCCACATTATACCTAACGAAGGCTCTGATGCTAACCCTAACTACGGCCCTGACAGTGACCCTAACTAAGGCCTTGACACTATTCCTAACTAAGGGCTGAGCCGTAGCCCTAGCCCTAGCCCCAGCCCCAGCCCCAGTACTAGCCCCAGCCGCAGGCCCAACCCCAGCCCCTGATGCTGATCCTACAGAGGTCCTTATGCTCCTCCTAGGCCTTGCCCTCACACTGTCCTTAACTCAGGCCTTGACACTACTACTAACTTAGGCCCTGTCATTATACCTTACGAAAGCTCTGATGCTAAACCTAACTAAGGCCCTGACAGTGACACTAACTAAGGCCTTGATACTATTCCTAACTAAGTGCCTAGCCCTAAACCTAGCCCCAGCCCCAGCCCCAGCCCTAGCCCCAGCCCTAGCCCCAGCCCTAGCCCGAGCCCCAGCCCCAGCCACAACCCTAGCCCTAGCCCCAGCCCTAGCCCCAGCCCCAGGCCCAACCCCAGCCCCTGATGCTGATCCTACAGAGGCCCTTATGCTCCGCCTAGGCCTTGCCCTGACACTGTCCTCAACTCAGGCCTTGACACTACTACTAACTCAGGCTGTGATACTGACCCTAACTAAGGCCGTGACAGTGTCCCTGTCTAAGGGAATGAATGTCCTCCTAACTGTGGCCCTGCCATTATACATAAAAAAAGCTCTGACGCTCGTCCTAACCGAGGCCCTGAGACTGTCCTTCACTAAGGCCCTAACACTACTTCTAACTCAGGCCCTGTCATTATACCTATCGAAAGCTCTGATGCTAACCGTAACTAAGGCCCTGACAGTGACACTAACTAAGGCCTTGACAGTATTCCTAACTAAGGGCCTAGCCCTAGCCCTAGCCCCAGCCCCAGCCCCAAAGCCAGCCCCAGCCCCAGCCTCTTATGCTTATCCTCTAAAGGCCCTTATGCTACTCTTAGGCCTTTCCGTGACACTGTCCTTAACTCAGGCCTTGACACTACTACTAACTCAGGCCATGATACTGTCCCTAAATACGGCCCAGACAGTGTCCCTAACTAAGGGCCTGACTCTCCTCCTAACTGTGTCCCTGCCATTATACATAAAAATGGCTCTGACGCTCGTCCTAATCGAGGGCCTGACACTGTCCCTCACTAAGGCCCTGACACTACTTCTAACTCAGGGACACATTATACCTAACGAAGGCTCTGATGCTAACCCTAACTATGGCCCTGACAGTGACCCTAAGTAAGGCCTTGACACTATTCCTAACTAAGGGCCTAGCCCCAGCCCCAGCTCCAGCCCAAGCCCCAGGCCCAAACCCAGCCCCTGATGCTGATCCTACAGAGGCCCTTATGGTCCTCCTAGGCCTTGCCCTGACACTGTCCTTAACTCAGGTCTTGACACTACTACTAACTCAGGACATGATACTGTCCCTAACTAAGGCCCTGACAGTGTCCCTAACTAAGGGTCTGACTCTCCAACTAACTGTGGCCCTGTCAGTGTCCCTAACTAAGGGTTTGACTCTCCACCTAACTCTGGCCCTGCCATTATACATAAAAAAGGCTCTGACGCTCATCCTAATCGAGGGCCTGACACTGTCCCTCACTAAGGCCCTGACACTAATTCTAACTCAGGGCCACATTATACATAACGAAGGCTCTGATGCTAACCCTAACTATGGCCCTGACAGTGACCCTAACTAAGGCCTTGACACTAATCCTAATTAAGGGCCTAGCCCCAGTCCCAGCCGCAGCCCCAGCCCGAGCCCCAGCCCCAGCCCCAGCCCCATCCCTAGACTCAGCCTCAGCCTCAGCTCCAGCCCCAGCTCCAGCCCTAGCCCCAGCCCCAGCCCCAGCCCCAGGCCTAGCCCTAGCCCCAGCCCCAGCCCCAGCCCCTGCCCCTGCCCTAGTCCCAGCCGCAGGCCCAACCCCAGCCCCTGATGCTGATCCTACAGAGGCCCTTATGCTCCTCCTAGGCCTTGCCCTGACACTGTCCTTAACTCAGGCCTTGACACTACTACTAACTCAGGCCGTGATACTGTCCCTAACTAAGGCCCTGACAGTGTCCCTGTCTAAGGGACTGAATGTCCTCCTAACTCTGGCCCTGCCATTATACACAAAAAAAGCTCTGACGCTCGTCCTACCCGAGGCCCTGAGACTGTCCTTCTCTAAGGCCCTAACACTACTTGTAACTCAGGCCCTGTCATTATACCTAACGAAAGCTCTTATGGTAACCCTAACTAAGGCCGTGACAGTGACACTAACTAAGGCCTTGACACTCTTCCTAACTAAGGGCCTAGCCCTAGCCCTAGCCCCAGCCCTAGCTCCAGTCCCAGCCCCAGCCCTAGCCCCAGCCCCAGCCCCAACCCCAGCCCCAGCCCCCACCCCAACCCCAGCCCCCACCCCTAATCCTACAGAGGCCCTTATGCTCCTCCTAGGCCTTTCCCTGACACTGTCCTTAACTAAGGCATTGTCACTATATCTAACTAAGGCCCCAGCCCCAGCGCCAGCCCCACGCAGCCCCAGTCCCATGCCCAGCCCCAGCCCTAGCCCCAGCCCTAGCCCCAGCCCTAGCCCCAGCCCCAGCCCTAGCCCCAGTCCCAGCCCCAGCCCTAGCCCCAGCCCCAGCCCCAACCCCAACCCCCGCCCCAGCCCCAGCCCCAACCCCCGCCCCAGCCCCAGCCTCTGTTGCTTATCCTACAAAGGCCCTCATGCTACTCCTATGCCTTTCCGTGACACTGTCCTTAACTCAGGCCTTGACACTACTACTAACTCAGGCCGTGATACTGTCCCTCACTACGGCCCTGACAGTGTCCCTAACTAAGGGCCTGACTCTCCTCCTAACTGTGGCCCTGCCATTATACATAAAAAAGGCTCGGACGCTCGTCCTAATCGAGGGCCTGACACTGTCCCTCACTAAGGCCCTGACACTACTTTTAACTCAGGGCCATATTATACCTAACGAAGGCTCTGATGCCAACCCTAACTATGGCCCTGACAGTGACCCTAACTAAGGCTTTCACACTATTCCTACCTAAGGCCCCAGCCGTAGCCCGACCCCTAGCCCCAGCTCCAGCCCTAGCCCAAGGCCCAGCCCTAGCCCTAGCCCCAGCCACAGCCCCAGTCCTAGCCCCAGCCCAAGGCCCAACCCCAGCACCTGATGCTGATCCTACAGAGGCCCTTATGCTCCTCCTAGGCCTTGCCCTGACACTGTCCTCAACTCAGGCCTTGACACTACTACTAACTCAGGCCGTGATACTGTCCCTAACTAAGGCCCTGACAGTGTCCCTGTATAAGGGAATGAATGTCCTCCTAACTGTGGCCCTGCCATTATACATAAAAAAAGCTCTGACGCTCGTCCTAACCGAGGCCCTGAGACTGTCCCTCACTAAGGCCCTGACACTACTTCTAACTCAGGCCCTGTCATTATACCTGACGAAAGCTCTGATGCTAACCCGAAATAAGGCCCTGACAGTGATACTAACTAAGGCCTTGACAGTATTCCTAACTAAGGGCCTAGCCCTAGCACTAGCCCCAGCCCCAGCCCCAGCCCCAGCCCTAGGCCCAGTCCCAGCCCCAGCCCCATCCCCAGCCCGAGCCCCAGCCTTTGGTGCTTATCCTACAAAGGCCCTTATGCTACTCCTAGGCCTTGCCCTGACACTGTCCTTAACTCAGGCCTTGACACTACGACTAACTGAGGCCGTGATACTGTCCCTAACTACGGCCCTGACAGTGTCCCTAACTAAGGGTCTGACTCTCCTCCTAACTGTGTCCCTGCCATTATACGTAAAAAAGGCTCTGACGCTCGTCCTAATCGAGGGCCTGACACTGTCCCTCACTAAGGCCCTGACACTAATTCTAACTCAGGGCCACATTATACCTAACGAAGGCTCTGATGCTAACCCTAACTACGGCCCTGACAGTGACCCTAACTAAGGCCTTGACACTATTCCTAACTAAGGGCTGAGCCGTAGCCCTAGTCCTAGCCCCAGCCCCAGCCCCAGTACTAGCCCCAGCCGCAGGCCCAACCCCAGCCCCTGATGCTGATCCTACAGAGGTCCTTATGCTCCTCCTAGGCCTTGCCCTCACACTGTCCTTAACTCAGGCCTTGACACTACTACTAACTTAGGCCCTGTCATTATACCTTACGAAAGCTCTGATGCTAAACCTAACTAAGGCCCTGACAGTGACACTAACTAAGGCCTTGATACTATTCCTAACTAAGTGCCTAGCCCTAAACCTAGCCCCAGCCCCAGCCCCAGCCCTAGCCCCAGCCCTAGCCCCAGCCCTAGCCCGAGCCCCAGCCCCAGCCACAACCCTAGCCCTAGCCCTAGCCCCAGCCCTAGCCCCAGCCCCAGGCCCAACCCCAGCCCCTGATGCTGATCCTACAGAGGCCCTTACGCTCCGCCTAGGCCTTGCCCTGACACTGTCCTCAACTCAGGCCTTGACACTACTACTAACTCAGGCTGTGATACTGACCCTAACTAAGGCCGTGACAGTGTCCCTGTCTAAGGGAATGAATGTCCTCCTAACTGTGGCCCTGCCATTATACATAAAAAAAGCTCTGACGCTCGTCCTAACCGAGGCCCTGAGACTGTCCTTCACTAAGGCCCTAACACTACTTCTAACTCAGGCCCTGTCATTATACCTATCGAAAGCTCTGATGCTAACCGTAACTAAGGCCCTGACAGTGACACTAACTAAGGCCTTGACAGTATTCCTAACTAAGGGCCTAGCCCTAGCCCTAGCCCCAGCCCCAGCCCCAAAGCCAGCCCCAGCCCCAGCCTCTTATGCTTATCCTCTAAAGGCCCTTATGCTACTCTTAGGCCTTTCCGTGACACTGTCCTTAACTCAGGCCTTGACACTACTACTAACTCAGGCCATGATACTGTCCCTAAATACGGCCCAGACAGTGTCCCTAACTAAGGGCCTGACTCTCCTCCTAACTGTGTCCCTGCCATTATACATAAAAATGGCTCTGACGCTCGTCCTAATCGAGGGCCTGACACTGTCCCTCACTAAGGCCCTGACACTACTTCTAACTCAGGGACACATTATACCTAACGAAGGCTCTGATGCTAACCCTAACTATGGCCCTGACAGTGACCCTAAGTAAGGCCTTGACACTATTCCTAACTAAGGGCCTAGCCCCAGCCCCAGCTCCAGCCCAAGCCCCAGGCCCAAACCCAGCCCCTGATGCTGATCCTACAGAGGCCCTTATGGTCCTCCTAGGCCTTGCCCTGACACTGTCCTTAACTCAGGTCTTGACACTACTACTAACTCAGGACATGATACTGTCCCTAACTAAGGCCCTGACAGTGTCCCTAACTAAGGGTCTGACTCTCCAACTAACTGTGGCCCTGTCAGTGTCCCTAACTAAGGGTTTGACTCTCCACCTAACTCTGGCCCTGCCATTATACATAAAAAAGGCTCTGACGCTCATCCTAATCGAGGGCCTGACACTGTCCCTCACTAAGGCCCTGACACTAATTCTAACTCAGGGCCACATTATACATAACGAAGGCTCTGATGCTAACCCTAACTATGGCCCTGACAGTGACCCTAACTAAGGCCTTGACACTAATCCTAATTAAGGGCCTAGCCCCAGTCCCAGCCGCAGCCCCAGCCCGAGCCCCAGCCCCAGCCCCAGCCCCATCCCTAGACTCAGCCTCAGCCTCAGCTCCAGCCCCAGCTCCAGCCCTAGCCCCAGCCCCAGCCCCAGCCCCAGGCCTAGCCCTAGCCCCAGCCCCAGCCCCAGCCCCTGCCCCTGCCCTAGTCCCAGCCGCAGGCCCAACCCCAGCCCCTGATGCTGATCCTACAGAGGCCCTTATGCTCCTCCTAGGCCTTGCCCTGACACTGTCCTTAACTCAGGCCTTGACACTACTACTAACTCAGGCCGTGATACTGTCCCTAACTAAGGCCCTGACAGTGTCCCTGTCTAAGGGACTGAATGTCCTCCTAACTCTGGCCCTGCCATTATACACAAAAAAAGCTCTGACGCTCGTCCTACCCGAGGCCCTGAGACTGTCCTTCTCTAAGGCCCTAACACTACTTGTAACTCAGGCCCTGTCATTATACCTAACGAAAGCTCTTATGGTAACCCTAACTAAGGCCGTGACAGTGACACTAACTAAGGCCTTGACACTCTTCCTAACTAAGGGCCTAGCCCTAGCCCTAGCCCCAGCCCTAGCTCCAGTCCCAGCCCCAGCCCTAGCCCCAGCCCCAGCCCCAACCCCAGCCCCAGCCCCCACCCCAACCCCAGCCCCCACCCCTAATCCTACAGAGGCCCTTATGCTCCTCCTAGGCCTTTCCCTGACACTGTCCTTAACTAAGGCATTGTCACTATATCTAACTAAGGCCCCAGCCCCAGCGCCAGCCCCACGCAGCCCCAGTCCCATGCCCAGCCCCAGCCCTAGCCCCAGCCCTAGCCCCAGCCCTAGCCCCAGCCCCAGCCCTAGCCCCAGTCCCAGCCCCAGCCCTAGCCCCAGCCCCAGCCCCAACCCCAACCCCCGCCCCAGCCCCAGCCCCAACCCCCGCCCCAGCCCCAGCCTCTGTTGCTTATCCTACAAAGGCCCTCATGCTACTCCTATGCCTTTCCGTGACACTGTCCTTAACTCAGGCCTTGACACTACTACTAACTCAGGCCGTGATACTGTCCCTCACTACGGCCCTGACAGTGTCCCTAACTAAGGGCCTGACTCTCCTCCTAACTGTGGCCCTGCCATTATACATAAAAAAGGCTCGGACGCTCGTCCTAATCGAGGGCCTGACACTGTCCCTCACTAAGGCCCTGACACTACTTTTAACTCAGGGCCATATTATACCTAACGAAGGCTCTGATGCCAACCCTAACTATGGCCCTGACAGTGACCCTAACTAAGGCTTTCACACTATTCCTACCTAAGGCCCCAGCCGTAGCCCGACCCCTAGCCCCAGCTCCAGCCCTAGCCCAAGGCCCAGCCCTAGCCCTAGCCCCAGCCACAGCCCCAGTCCTAGCCCCAGCCCAAGGCCCAACCCCAGCACCTGATGCTGATCCTACAGAGGCCCTTATGCTCCTCCTAGGCCTTGCCCTGACACTGTCCTCAACTCAGGCCTTGACACTACTACTAACTCAGGCCGTGATACTGTCCCTAACTAAGGCCCTGACAGTGTCCCTGTATAAGGGAATGAATGTCCTCCTAACTGTGGCCCTGCCATTATACATAAAAAAAGCTCTGACGCTCGTCCTAACCGAGGCCCTGAGACTGTCCCTCACTAAGGCCCTGACACTACTTCTAACTCAGGCCCTGTCATTATACCTGACGAAAGCTCTGATGCTAACCCGAAATAAGGCCCTGACAGTGATACTAACTAAGGCCTTGACAGTATTCCTAACTAAGGGCCTAGCCCTAGCACTAGCCCCAGCCCCAGCCCCAGCCCCAGCCCTAGGCCCAGTCCCAGCCCCAGCCCCATCCCCAGCCCGAGCCCCAGCCTTTGGTGCTTATCCTACAAAGGCCCTTATGCTACTCCTAGGCCTTGCCCTGACACTGTCCTTAACTCAGGCCTTGACACTACGACTAACTGAGGCCGTGATACTGTCCCTAACTACGGCCCTGACAGTGTCCCTAACTAAGGGTCTGACTCTCCTCCTAACTGTGTCCCTGCCATTATACGTAAAAAAGGCTCTGACGCTCGTCCTAATCGAGGGCCTGACACTGTCCCTCACTAAGGCCCTGACACTAATTCTAACTCAGGGCCACATTATACCTAACGAAGGCTCTGATGCTAACCCTAACTACGGCCCTGACAGTGACCCTAACTAAGGCCTTGACACTATTCCTAACTAAGGGCTGAGCCGTAGCCCTAGTCCTAGCCCCAGCCCCAGCCCCAGTACTAGCCCCAGCCGCAGGCCCAACCCCAGCCCCTGATGCTGATCCTACAGAGGTCCTTATGCTCCTCCTAGGCCTTGCCCTCACACTGTCCTTAACTCAGGCCTTGACACTACTACTAACTTAGGCCCTGTCATTATACCTTACGAAAGCTCTGATGCTAAACCTAACTAAGGCCCTGACAGTGACACTAACTAAGGCCTTGATACTATTCCTAACTAAGTGCCTAGCCCTAAACCTAGCCCCAGCCCCAGCCCCAGCCCTAGCCCCAGCCCTAGCCCCAGCCCTAGCCCGAGCCCCAGCCCCAGCCACAACCCTAGCCCTAGCCCTAGCCCCAGCCCTAGCCCCAGCCCCAGGCCCAACCCCAGCCCCTGATGCTGATCCTACAGAGGCCCTTACGCTCCGCCTAGGCCTTGCCCTGACACTGTCCTCAACTCAGGCCTTGACACTACTACTAACTCAGGCTGTGATACTGACCCTAACTAAGGCCGTGACAGTGTCCCTGTCTAAGGGAATGAATGTCCTCCTAACTGTGGCCCTGCCATTATACATAAAAAAAGCTCTGACGCTCGTCCTAACCGAGGCCCTGAGACTGTCCTTCACTAAGGCCCTAACACTACTTCTAACTCAGGCCCTGTCATTATACCTATCGAAAGCTCTGATGCTAACCGTAACTAAGGCCCTGACAGTGACACTAACTAAGGCCTTGACAGTATTCCTAACTAAGGGCCTAGCCCTAGCCCTAGCCCCAGCCCCAGCCCCAAAGCCAGCCCCAGCCCCAGCCTCTTATGCTTATCCTCTAAAGGCCCTTATGCTACTCTTAGGCCTTTCCGTGACACTGTCCTTAACTCAGGCCTTGACACTACTACTAACTCAGGCCATGATACTGTCCCTAAATACGGCCCAGACAGTGTCCCTAACTAAGGGCCTGACTCTCCTCCTAACTGTGTCCCTGCCATTATACATAAAAATGGCTCTGACGCTCGTCCTAATCGAGGGCCTGACACTGTCCCTCACTAAGGCCCTGACACTACTTCTAACTCAGGGACACATTATACCTAACGAAGGCTCTGATGCTAACCCTAACTATGGCCCTGACAGTGACCCTAAGTAAGGCCTTGACACTATTCCTAACTAAGGGCCTAGCCCCAGCCCCAGCTCCAGCCCAAGCCCCAGGCCCAAACCCAGCCCCTGATGCTGATCCTACAGAGGCCCTTATGGTCCTCCTAGGCCTTGCCCTGACACTGTCCTTAACTCAGGTCTTGACACTACTACTAACTCAGGACATGATACTGTCCCTAACTAAGGCCCTGACAGTGTCCCTAACTAAGGGTCTGACTCTCCAACTAACTGTGGCCCTGTCAGTGTCCCTAACTAAGGGTTTGACTCTCCACCTAACTCTGGCCCTGCCATTATACATAAAAAAGGCTCTGACGCTCATCCTAATCGAGGGCCTGACACTGTCCCTCACTAAGGCCCTGACACTAATTCTAACTCAGGGCCACATTATACATAACGAAGGCTCTGATGCTAACCCTAACTATGGCCCTGACAGTGACCCTAACTAAGGCCTTGACACTAATCCTAATTAAGGGCCTAGCCCCAGTCCCAGCCGCAGCCCCAGCCCGAGCCCCAGCCCCAGCCCCAGCCCCATCCCTAGACTCAGCCTCAGCCTCAGCTCCAGCCCCAGCTCCAGCCCTAGCCCCAGCCCCAGCCCCAGCCCCAGGCCTAGCCCTAGCCCCAGCCCCAGCCCCAGCCCCTGCCCCTGCCCTAGTCCCAGCCGCAGGCCCAACCCCAGCCCCTGATGCTGATCCTACAGAGGCCCTTATGCTCCTCCTAGGCCTTGCCCTGACACTGTCCTTAACTCAGGCCTTGACACTACTACTAACTCAGGCCGTGATACTGTCCCTAACTAAGGCCCTGACAGTGTCCCTGTCTAAGGGACTGAATGTCCTCCTAACTCTGGCCCTGCCATTATACACAAAAAAAGCTCTGACGCTCGTCCTACCCGAGGCCCTGAGACTGTCCTTCTCTAAGGCCCTAACACTACTTGTAACTCAGGCCCTGTCATTATACCTAACGAAAGCTCTTATGGTAACCCTAACTAAGGCCGTGACAGTGACACTAACTAAGGCCTTGACACTCTTCCTAACTAAGGGCCTAGCCCTAGCCCTAGCCCCAGCCCTAGCTCCAGTCCCAGCCCCAGCCCTAGCTCCAGTCCCAGCCCCAGCCCTAGCCCCAGCCCCAGCCCCAACCCCAGCCCCAGCCCCCACCCCAACCCCAGCCCCCACCCCTAATCCTACAGAGGCCCTTATGCTCCTCCTAGGCCTTTCCCTGACACTGTCCTTAACTAAGGCATTGTCACTATTTCTAACTAAGGCCCCAGCCCCAGCGCCAGCCCCACGCAGCCCCAGTCCCAGGCCCAGCCCCAGCCCTAGCCCCAGCCCTAGCCCCAGCCCTAGCCCCAGCCCTAGCCCCAGTCCCAGCCCCAGCCCTAGCCCCAGCCCCAGTCCCACCCCCGCCCCTGCCCCAGCCTCTGTTGCTTATCCTACAAAGGCCCTTATGCTACGCCTATGCCTTTCCGTGACACTGTCCTTAACTCAGGCCTTGACACTACTACTAACTCAGGCCGTGATACTGTCCCTCACTACGACCCTGACAGTGTCCCTAACTAAGGGCCTGACTCTCCTCCTAACTGTGGCCCTGCCATTATACATAAAAAAGGCTCGGACGCTCGTCCTAATCGAGGGCCTGACACTGTCCCTCACTAAGGCCCTGACACTACTTTTAACTCAGGGCCATATTATACCTAACGAAGGCTCTGATGCCAACCCTAACTATGGCCCTGACAGTGACCCTAACTAAGGCTTTCACACTATTCCTACCTAAGGCCCCAGCCGTAGCCCGACCCCTAGCCCCAGCTCCAGCCCTAGCCCAAGGCCCAGCCCTAGCCCTAGCCCCAGCCACAGCCCCAGTCCTAGCCCCAGCCCAAGGCCCAACCCCAGCACCTGATGCTGATCCTACAGAGGCCCTTATGCTCCTCCTAGGCCTTGCCCTGACACTGTCCTCAACTCAGGCCTTGACACTACTACTAACTCAGGCCGTGATACTGTCCCTAACTAAGGCCCTGACAGTGCCCCTGTATAAGGGAATGAATGTCCTCCTAACTGTGGCCCTGCCATTATACATAAAAAAAGCTCTGACGCTCGTCCTAACCGAGGCCCTGAGACTCCCTCACTAAGGCCCTGACACTACTTCTAACTCAGGCCCTGTCATTATACCTGACGAAAGCTCTGATGCTAACCCGAAATAAGGCCCTGACAGTGATACTAACTAAGGCCTTGACAGTATTCCTAACTAAGGGCCTAGCCCTAGCACTAGCCCCAGCCCCAGCCCCAGCCCCAGCCCTAGGCCCAGTCCCAGCCCCAGCCCCATCCCCAGCCCGAGCCCCAGCCTTTGGTGCTTATCCTACAAAGGCCCTTATGCTACTCCTAGGCCTTGCCCTGACACTGTCCTTAACTCAGGCCTTGACACTACGACTAACTGAGGTCGTGATACTGTCCCTAACTACGGCCCTGACAGTGTCCCTAACTAAGCGTCTGACTCTCCTCCTAACTGTGTCCCTGCCATTATACATAAAAAAGGCTCTGACGCTCATCCTAATCAAGGGCCTGACACTGTCCCTCACTAAGGCCCTGACACTAATTCTAACTCAGGGCCACATTATACCTATTAAGGCTCTGATGCTAACCCTAACTGTGGCCCTGACAGTGACCCTAACTAAGGCCTTGACACTCTTCCTAACTAAGGGCTAAGCCCTGGCCCTAGCCCTAGCCCTAACCCCAGCCGCAGCCCGAGCCCTAGCCTCAGGCTCAGCCCTAGCCCTAGCCCCAGCCTCAGCCCCAGTACTAGCCCAGGCCGCAGGGCCAACCCCAGCCCCTGATGCTGATCCTACAGAGGCCCTTATGCTCCTCCTAGGCCTTGCCCTCACACTGTCCTTAACTCAGGCCTTGACACTACTACTAACTTAGGCCCTGTCATTATACCTAACGAAAGCTCTGATGCTAAACCTAACTAAGGCCCTGACAGTGACACTAACTAAGGCCTTGATACTATTGCTAACTAAGGCCCCAGCCCTAGCCCGACCCCTAGCCCCAGCTCCAGTCCTAGCCCAAGCCCCAGCCCCAGCCCCAGCCCTAGCCCCAGCGGCAGCTGCAGTCCCAGCCCTAGCCCCAACCCCACCCCCAGCCCGAGCCCCAGCCCCTGATGCTGATCCTATAGAGGCCCTTATGATCCTTCTAGGCGTTCGCCTTGCAATGTGGTAACTAAGGCCTTGACACTATTTCTAACTAAGGCCCCAGGTCCAGCCCCAGCCCCTGATGCTGATCCTATAGAGGCCTTTATGCTCCTCCTAGGCCTTGCCGTGAAACTGTCCTTAACTCAGGCTTTGACACTACTACTAACTCAGGCCGTGATACTGTCCCTAAGGCCCTGACAGTGTCCCTGAATAAGGGACTGAATGTCCTCCTAACTCTGGCCCTGCCATTATACATAAAAAAAGCTCTGGGGCTTCCCTGGTGGCGCAGTGGTTGAGAGTCCGCCTGCCGATGCAGGGGACACGGGTTCGTGCCCCGGTCCGGGGGGATCCCACGTGCCGCGGAGCGGCTGGGCCCGTGAGCCATGGCCGCTGAGCCTGCGCGTCCGGAGCCTGTGCTCCGCAACGGGAGAGGCCACGGCAGTGAGAGGCCCGCGTACCGCAAAAAAAAAAAAAAAAAAAAAAAGCTCTGAAGCTCGTCCTAACCGAGGCCCAGAGAGTGTCCCTCACTAAGGCCCTGACACTACTACTAACTCAGGCCCTGTCATTATACCTAACGAAAGCTCTGTTGCTAAACCTAACTAAGGCCGTGACAGTGACGCTAACTAAGGCCTTGACACTATTCCTAACTAAGGCCCAGCCCTAGCCCGACCCCTAGCCCCAGCCCCAGCCCTAGCCCCAGCCGCAGCCGCAGCCGCAGTCCCAGCCCTAGCCCCAGCCCCAACCCCACCCCCAGCTTCAGCCCCAGCCCCTGATGCTGATCCTATAGAGGCCCTTATGATCCTTCTAGGCGTTCGCCTGACAATGTGGTAACTAAGGCCTTGACACTATTTCTAACTAAGGCCCCAGGTCCAGCCCCAGCCGCAGCCCCAGCCCCTGATGCTGATCCTATAGAGGCCTTTATGCTCCTCCTAGGCCTTGCCCTGACACTGTCCTTAACTCAGGCCTTGACACTACTACTAACTCAGGCCGTGATACTGTCCCTAACTAAGGCCCTGACAGTGTCCCTGTCTAAGGGACTGAATGTCCTCCTAACTCTGGCCCTGCCATTATACACAAAAAAAGCTCTGACGCTCGTCCTACCCGAGGCCCTGAGACTGTCCTTCTCTAAGGCCCTAACACTACTTGTAACTCAGGCCCTGTCATTATACCTAACGAAAGCTCTTATGGTAACCCTAACTAAGGCCGTGACAGTGACACTAACTAAGGCCTTGACACTCTTCCTAACTAAGGGCCTAGCCCTAGCCCTAGCCCCAGCCCTAGCTCCAGTCCCAGCCCCAGCCCTAGCCCCAGCCCCAGCCCCAACCCCAGCCCCCACCCCTAATCCTACAGAGGCCCTTATGCTCCTCCTAGGCCTTTCCCTGACACTGTCCTTAACTAAGGCATTGTCACTATCTCTAACTAAGGCCCCAGCCCCAGCGCCAGCCCCATGCAGCCCCAGTCCGAGGCCCAGCCCCAGCCCTAGCCCCAGCCCTAGCCCCAGCCCTAGCCCCAGTCCCAGCCCCAGCCCTAGCCCCAGCCCCAGCCCCAGCCCTAGCCCCAGCCCCAGCCCCAACCCCCGCCCCAGCCCCAGCCTCTGTTGCTTATCCTACAAAGACCCTTATGCTACTCCTATGCCTTTCCGTGACACTGTCCTTAACTCAGGCCTTGACACTACTACTAACTCAGGCCGTGATACTGTCCCTCACTACGGCCCTGACAGTGTCCCTAACTAAGGGCCTGACTCTCCTCCTAACTGTGGCCCTGCCATTATACATAAAAAAGGCTCGGACGCTCGTCCTAATCGAGGGCCTGACACTGTCCCTCACTAAGGCCCTGACACTACTTTTAACTCAGGGCCATATTATACCTAACGAAGGCTCTGATGCCAACCCTAACTATGGCCCTGACAGTGACCCTAACTAAGGCTTTCACACTATTTCTACCTAAGGCCCCAGCCGTAGCCCGACCCCCAGCCCCAGCTCCAGCCCTAGCCCGAGGCCCAGCCCTAGCCCTAGCCCCAGCCACAGCCCCAGTCCTAGCCCCAGCCCAAGGCCCAACCCCAGCACCTGATGCTGATCCTACAGAGGCCCTTATGCTCCTCCTAGGCCTTGCCCTGACACTGTCCTCAACTCAGGCCTTGACACTACTACTAACTCAGGCCGTGATACGGTCCCTAACTAAGGCCCTGACAGTGTCCCTGTATAAGGGAATGAATGTCCTCCTAACTGTGGCCCTGCCATTATACATAAAAAAAGCTCTGACGCTCGTCCTAACCGAGGCCCTGAGACTGTCCCTCACTAAGGCCCTGACACTACTTCTAACTCAGGCCCTGTCATTATACCTGACGAAAGCTCTGATGCTAACCCGAAATAAGGCCCTGACAGTGATACTAACTAAGGCCTTGACAGTATTCCTAACTAAGGGCCTAGCCCTAGCACTAGCCCCAGCCCCAGCCCCAGCCCCAGCCCTAGGCCCAGTCCCAGCCCCAGCCCCATCCCCAGCCCGAGCCCCAGCCTTTGGTGCTTATCCTACAAAGGCCCTTATGCTACTCCTAGGCCTTGCCCTGACACTGTCCTTAACTCAGGCCTTGACACTACGACTAACTGAGGCCGTGATACTGTCCCTAACTACGGCCCTGACAGTGTCCCTAACTAAGGGTCTGACTCTCCTCCTAACTGTGTCCCTGCCATTATACGTAAAAAAGGCTCTGACGCTCGTCCTAATCGAGGGCCTGACACTGTCCCTCACTAAGGCCCTGACACTAATTCTAACTCAGGGCCACATTATACCTAACGAAGGCTCTGATGCTAACCCTAACTACGGCCCTGACAGTGAGCCTAACTAAGGCCTTGACACTATTCCTAACTAAGGGCTGAGCCGTAGCCCTAGCCCTAGCCCCAGCCCCAGCCCCAGTACTAGCCCCAGCCGCAGGCCCAACCCCAGCCCCTGATGCTGATCCTACAGAGGTCCTTATGCTCCTCCTAGGCCTTGCCCTCACACTGTCCTTAACTCAGGCCTTGACACTACTACTAACTTAGGCCCTGTCATTATACCTTACGAAAGCTCTGATGCTACACCTAACTAAGGCCCTGACAGTGACACTAACTAAGGCCTTGATACTATTCCTAACTAAGTGCCTAGCCCTAAACCTAGCCCCAGCCCCAGCCCCAGCCCTAGCCCCAGCCCTAGCCCCAGCCCTAGCCCGAGCCCCAGCCCCAGCCACAACCCTAGCCCTAGCCCTAGCCCCAGCCCTAGCCCCAGCCCCAGGCCCAACCCCAGCCCCTGATGCTGATCCTACAGAGGCCCTTACGCTCCGCCTAGGCCTTGCCCTGACACTGTCCTCAACTCAGGCCTTGACACTACTACTAACTCAGGCTGTGATACTGACCCTAACTAAGGCCGTGACAGTGTCCCTGTCTAAGGGAATGAATGTCC
The DNA here is from genome assembly GCF_949752795.1 of Hyperoodon ampullatus. NCBI lineage: Eukaryota > Metazoa > Chordata > Mammalia > Artiodactyla > Ziphiidae > Hyperoodon > Hyperoodon ampullatus. The sequence goes on from NC_136926.1 coordinate 89,683,204, forward strand.
TCCTAACTGTGGCCCTGCCATTATACATAAAAAAAGCTCTGACGCTCGTCCTAACCGAGGCCCTGAGACTGTCCTTCACTAAGGCCCTAACACTACTTCTAACTCAGGCCCTGTCATTATACCTATCGAAAGCTCTGATGCTAACCGTAACTAAGGCCCTGACAGTGACACTAACTAAGGCCTTGACAGTATTCCTAACTAAGGGCCTAGCCCTAGCCCTAGCCCCAGCCCCAGCCCCAAAGCCAGCCCCAGCCCCAGCCTCTTATGCTTATCCTCTAAAGGCCCTTATGCTACTCTTAGGCCTTTCCGTGACACTGTCCTTAACTCAGGCCTTGACACTACTACTAACTCAGGCCATGATACTGTCCCTAAATACGGCCCAGACAGTGTCCCTAACTAAGGGCCTGACTCTCCTCCTAACTGTGTCCCTGCCATTATACATAAAAATGGCTCTGACGCTCGTCCTAATCGAGGGCCTGACACTGTCCCTCACTAAGGCCCTGACACTACTTCTAACTCAGGGACACATTATACCTAACGAAGGCTCTGATGCTAACCCTAACTATGGCCCTGACAGTGACCCTAAGTAAGGCCTTGACACTATTCCTAACTAAGGGCCTAGCCCCAGCCCCAGCTCCAGCCCAAGCCCCAGGCCCAAACCCAGCCCCTGATGCTGATCCTACAGAGGCCCTTATGGTCCTCCTAGGCCTTGCCCTGACACTGTCCTTAACTCAGGTCTTGACACTACTACTAACTCAGGACATGATACTGTCCCTAACTAAGGCCCTGACAGTGTCCCTAACTAAGGGTCTGACTCTCCAACTAACTGTGGCCCTGTCAGTGTCCCTAACTAAGGGTTTGACTCTCCACCTAACTCTGGCCCTGCCATTATACATAAAAAAGGCTCTGACGCTCATCCTAATCGAGGGCCTGACACTGTCCCTCACTAAGGCCCTGACACTAATTCTAACTCAGGGCCACATTATACATAACGAAGGCTCTGATGCTAACCCTAACTATGGCCCTGACAGTGACCCTAACTAAGGCCTTGACACTAATCCTAATTAAGGGCCTAGCCCCAGTCCCAGCCGCAGCCCCAGCCCGAGCCCCAGCCCCAGCCCCAGCCCCATCCCTAGACTCAGCCTCAGCCTCAGCTCCAGCCCCAGCTCCAGCCCTAGCCCCAGCCCCAGCCCCAGCCCCAGGCCTAGCCCTAGCCCCAGCCCCAGCCCCAGCCCCTGCCCCTGCCCTAGTCCCAGCCGCAGGCCCAACCCCAGCCCCTGATGCTGATCCTACAGAGGCCCTTATGCTCCTCCTAGGCCTTGCCCTGACACTGTCCTTAACTCAGGCCTTGACACTACTACTAACTCAGGCCGTGATACTGTCCCTAACTAAGGCCCTGACAGTGTCCCTGTCTAAGGGACTGAATGTCCTCCTAACTCTGGCCCTGCCATTATACACAAAAAAAGCTCTGACGCTCGTCCTACCCGAGGCCCTGAGACTGTCCTTCTCTAAGGCCCTAACACTACTTGTAACTCAGGCCCTGTCATTATACCTAACGAAAGCTCTTATGGTAACCCTAACTAAGGCCGTGACACTGACACTAACTAAGGCCTTGACACTCTTCCTAACTAAGGGCCTAGCCCTAGCCCTAGCCCCAGCCCTAGCTCCAGTCCCAGCCCCAGCCCTAGCCCCAGCCCCAGCCCCAACCCCAGCCCCAGCCCCCACCCCAACCCCAGCCCCCACCCCTAATCCTACAGAGGCCCTTATGCTCCTCCTAGGCCTTTCCCTGACACTGTCCTTAACTAAGGCATTGTCACTATATCTAACTAAGGCCCCAGCCCCAGCGCCAGCCCCACGCAGCCCCAGTCCCATGCCCAGCCCCAGCCCTAGCCCCAGCCCTAGCCCCAGCCCCAGCCCTAGCCCCAGTCCCAGCCCCAGCCCTAGCCCCAGCCCCAGCCCCAAACCCCGCCCCAGCCCCAGCCCCAACCCCCGCCCCAGCCCCAGCCTCTGTTGCTTATCCTACAAAGGCCCTCATGCTACTCCTATGCCTTTCCGTGACACTGTCCTTAACTCAGGCCTTGACACTACTACTAACTCAGGCCGTGATACTGTCCCTCACTACGACCCTGACAGTGTCCCTAACTAAGGGCCTGACTCTCCTCCTAACTGTGGCCCTGCCATTATACATAAAAAAGGCTCGGACGCTCGTCCTAATCGAGGGCCTGACACTGTCCCTCACTAAGGCCCTGACACTACTTTTAACTCAGGGCCATATTATACCTAACGAAGGCTCTGATGCCAACCCTAACTATGGCCCTGACAGTGACCCTAACTAAGGCTTTCACACTATTCCTACCTAAGGCCCCAGCCGTAGCCCGACCCCTAGCCCCAGCTCCAGCCCTAGCCCAAGGCCCAGCCCTAGCCCTAGCCCCAGCCACAGCCCCAGTCCTAGCCCCAGCCCAAGGCCCAACCCCAGCACCTGATGCTGATCCTACAGAGGCCCTTATGCTCCTCCTAGGCCTTGCCCTGACACTGTCCTCAACTCAGGCCTTGACACTACTACTAACTCAGGCCGTGATACTGTCCCTAACTAAGGCCCTGACAGTGTCCCTGTATAAGGGAATGAATGTCCTCCTAACTGTGGCCCTGCCATTATACATAAAAAAAGCTCTGACGCTCGTCCTAACCGAGGCCCTGAGACTGTCCCTCACTAAGGCCCTGACACTACTTCTAACTCAGGCCCTGTCATTATACCTGACGAAAGCTCTGATGCTAACCCGAAATAAGGCCCTGACAGTGATACTAACTAAGGCCTTGACAGTATTCCTAACTAAGGGCCTAGCCCTAGCACTAGCCCCAGCCCCAGCCCCAGCCCCAGCCCTAGGCCCAGTCCCAGCCCCAGCCCCATCCCCAGCCCGAGCCCCAGCCTTTGGTGCTTATCCTACAAAGGCCCTTATGCTACTCCTAGGCCTTGCCCTGACACTGTCCTTAACTCAGGCCTTGACACTACGACTAACTGAGGCCGTGATACTGTCCCTAACTACGGCCCTGACAGTGTCCCTAACTAAGGGTCTGACTCTCCTCCTAACTGTGTCCCTGCCATTATACGTAAAAAAGGCTCTGACGCTCGTCCTAATCGAGGGCCTGACACTGTCCCTCACTAAGGCCCTGACACTAATTCTAACTCAGGGCCACATTATACCTAACGAAGGCTCTGATGCTAACCCTAACTACGGCCCTGACAGTGACCCTAACTAAGGCCTTGACACTATTCCTAACTAAGGGCTGAGCCGTAGCCCTAGCCCTAGCCCCAGCCCCAGCCCCAGTACTAGCCCCAGCCGCAGGCCCAACCCCAGCCCCTGATGCTGATCCTACAGAGGTCCTTATGCTCCTCCTAGGCCTTGCCCTCACACTGTCCTTAACTCAGGCCTTGACACTACTACTAACTTAGGCCCTGTCATTATACCTTACGAAAGCTCTGATGCTAAACCTAACTAAGGCCCTGACAGTGACACTAACTAAGGCCTTGATACTATTCCTAACTAAGTGCCTAGCCCTAAACCTAGCCCCAGCCCCAGCCCCAGCCCTAGCCCCAGCCCTAGCCCCAGCCCTAGCCCGAGCCCCAGCCCCAGCCACAACCCTAGCCCTAGCCCCAGCCCTAGCCCCAGCCCCAGGCCCAACCCCAGCCCCTGATGCTGATCCTACAGAGGCCCTTATGCTCCGCCTAGGCCTTGCCCTGACACTGTCCTCAACTCAGGCCTTGACACTACTACTAACTCAGGCTGTGATACTGACCCTAACTAAGGCCGTGACAGTGTCCCTGTCTAAGGGAATGAATGTCCTCCTAACTGTGGCCCTGCCATTATACATAAAAAAAGCTCTGACGCTCGTCCTAACCGAGGCCCTGAGACTGTCCTTCACTAAGGCCCTAACACTACTTCTAACTCAGGCCCTGTCATTATACCTATCGAAAGCTCTGATGCTAACCGTAACTAAGGCCCTGACAGTGACACTAACTAAGGCCTTGACAGTATTCCTAACTAAGGGCCTAGCCCTAGCCCTAGCCCCAGCCCCAGCCCCAAAGCCAGCCCCAGCCCCAGCCTCTTATGCTTATCCTCTAAAGGCCCTTATGCTACTCTTAGGCCTTTCCGTGACACTGTCCTTAACTCAGGCCTTGACACTACTACTAACTCAGGCCATGATACTGTCCCTAAATACGGCCCAGACAGTGTCCCTAACTAAGGGCCTGACTCTCCTCCTAACTGTGTCCCTGCCATTATACATAAAAATGGCTCTGACGCTCGTCCTAATCGAGGGCCTGACACTGTCCCTCACTAAGGCCCTGACACTACTTCTAACTCAGGGACACATTATACCTAACGAAGGCTCTGATGCTAACCCTAACTATGGCCCTGACAGTGACCCTAAGTAAGGCCTTGACACTATTCCTAACTAAGGGCCTAGCCCCAGCCCCAGCTCCAGCCCAAGCCCCAGGCCCAAACCCAGCCCCTGATGCTGATCCTACAGAGGCCCTTATGGTCCTCCTAGGCCTTGCCCTGACACTGTCCTTAACTCAGGTCTTGACACTACTACTAACTCAGGACATGATACTGTCCCTAACTAAGGCCCTGACAGTGTCCCTAACTAAGGGTCTGACTCTCCAACTAACTGTGGCCCTGTCAGTGTCCCTAACTAAGGGTTTGACTCTCCACCTAACTCTGGCCCTGCCATTATACATAAAAAAGGCTCTGACGCTCATCCTAATCGAGGGCCTGACACTGTCCCTCACTAAGGCCCTGACACTAATTCTAACTCAGGGCCACATTATACATAACGAAGGCTCTGATGCTAACCCTAACTATGGCCCTGACAGTGACCCTAACTAAGGCCTTGACACTAATCCTAATTAAGGGCCTAGCCCCAGTCCCAGCCGCAGCCCCAGCCCGAGCCCCAGCCCCAGCCCCAGCCCCATCCCTAGACTCAGCCTCAGCCTCAGCTCCAGCCCCAGCTCCAGCCCTAGCCCCAGCCCCAGCCCCAGCCCCAGGCCTAGCCCTAGCCCCAGCCCCAGCCCCAGCCCCTGCCCCTGCCCTAGTCCCAGCCGCAGGCCCAACCCCAGCCCCTGATGCTGATCCTACAGAGGCCCTTATGCTCCTCCTAGGCCTTGCCCTGACACTGTCCTTAACTCAGGCCTTGACACTACTACTAACTCAGGCCGTGATACTGTCCCTAACTAAGGCCCTGACAGTGTCCCTGTCTAAGGGACTGAATGTCCTCCTAACTCTGGCCCTGCCATTATACACAAAAAAAGCTCTGACGCTCGTCCTACCCGAGGCCCTGAGACTGTCCTTCTCTAAGGCCCTAACACTACTTGTAACTCAGGCCCTGTCATTATACCTAACGAAAGCTCTTATGGTAACCCTAACTAAGGCCGTGACAGTGACACTAACTAAGGCCTTGACACTCTTCCTAACTAAGGGCCTAGCCCTAGCCCTAGCCCCAGCCCTAGCTCCAGTCCCAGCCCCAGCCCTAGCCCCAGCCCCAGCCCCAACCCCAGCCCCAGCCCCCACCCCAACCCCAGCCCCCACCCCTAATCCTACAGAGGCCCTTATGCTCCTCCTAGGCCTTTCCCTGACACTGTCCTTAACTAAGGCATTGTCACTATATCTAACTAAGGCCCCAGCCCCAGCGCCAGCCCCACGCAGCCCCAGTCCCATGCCCAGCCCCAGCCCTAGCCCCAGCCCTAGCCCCAGCCCTAGCCCCAGCCCCAGCCCTAGCCCCAGTCCCAGCCCCAGCCCTAGCCCCAGCCCCAGCCCCAACCCCAACCCCCGCCCCAGCCCCAGCCCCAACCCCCGCCCCAGCCCCAGCCTCTGTTGCTTATCCTACAAAGGCCCTCATGCTACTCCTATGCCTTTCCGTGACACTGTCCTTAACTCAGGCCTTGACACTACTACTAACTCAGGCCGTGATACTGTCCCTCACTACGGCCCTGACAGTGTCCCTAACTAAGGGCCTGACTCTCCTCCTAACTGTGGCCCTGCCATTATACATAAAAAAGGCTCGGACGCTCGTCCTAATCGAGGGCCTGACACTGTCCCTCACTAAGGCCCTGACACTACTTTTAACTCAGGGCCATATTATACCTAACGAAGGCTCTGATGCCAACCCTAACTATGGCCCTGACAGTGACCCTAACTAAGGCTTTCACACTATTCCTACCTAAGGCCCCAGCCGTAGCCCGACCCCTAGCCCCAGCTCCAGCCCTAGCCCAAGGCCCAGCCCTAGCCCTAGCCCCAGCCACAGCCCCAGTCCTAGCCCCAGCCCAAGGCCCAACCCCAGCACCTGATGCTGATCCTACAGAGGCCCTTATGCTCCTCCTAGGCCTTGCCCTGACACTGTCCTCAACTCAGGCCTTGACACTACTACTAACTCAGGCCGTGATACTGTCCCTAACTAAGGCCCTGACAGTGTCCCTGTATAAGGGAATGAATGTCCTCCTAACTGTGGCCCTGCCATTATACATAAAAAAAGCTCTGACGCTCGTCCTAACCGAGGCCCTGAGACTGTCCCTCACTAAGGCCCTGACACTACTTCTAACTCAGGCCCTGTCATTATACCTGACGAAAGCTCTGATGCTAACCCGAAATAAGGCCCTGACAGTGATACTAACTAAGGCCTTGACAGTATTCCTAACTAAGGGCCTAGCCCTAGCACTAGCCCCAGCCCCAGCCCCAGCCCCAGCCCTAGGCCCAGTCCCAGCCCCAGCCCCATCCCCAGCCCGAGCCCCAGCCTTTGGTGCTTATCCTACAAAGGCCCTTATGCTACTCCTAGGCCTTGCCCTGACACTGTCCTTAACTCAGGCCTTGACACTACGACTAACTGAGGCCGTGATACTGTCCCTAACTACGGCCCTGACAGTGTCCCTAACTAAGGGTCTGACTCTCCTCCTAACTGTGTCCCTGCCATTATACGTAAAAAAGGCTCTGACGCTCGTCCTAATCGAGGGCCTGACACTGTCCCTCACTAAGGCCCTGACACTAATTCTAACTCAGGGCCACATTATACCTAACGAAGGCTCTGATGCTAACCCTAACTACGGCCCTGACAGTGACCCTAACTAAGGCCTTGACACTATTCCTAACTAAGGGCTGAGCCGTAGCCCTAGTCCTAGCCCCAGCCCCAGCCCCAGTACTAGCCCCAGCCGCAGGCCCAACCCCAGCCCCTGATGCTGATCCTACAGAGGTCCTTATGCTCCTCCTAGGCCTTGCCCTCACACTGTCCTTAACTCAGGCCTTGACACTACTACTAACTTAGGCCCTGTCATTATACCTTACGAAAGCTCTGATGCTAAACCTAACTAAGGCCCTGACAGTGACACTAACTAAGGCCTTGATACTATTCCTAACTAAGTGCCTAGCCCTAAACCTAGCCCCAGCCCCAGCCCCAGCCCTAGCCCCAGCCCTAGCCCCAGCCCTAGCCCGAGCCCCAGCCCCAGCCACAACCCTAGCCCTAGCCCTAGCCCCAGCCCTAGCCCCAGCCCCAGGCCCAACCCCAGCCCCTGATGCTGATCCTACAGAGGCCCTTACGCTCCGCCTAGGCCTTGCCCTGACACTGTCCTCAACTCAGGCCTTGACACTACTACTAACTCAGGCTGTGATACTGACCCTAACTAAGGCCGTGACAGTGTCCCTGTCTAAGGGAATGAATGTCCTCCTAACTGTGGCCCTGCCATTATACATAAAAAAAGCTCTGACGCTCGTCCTAACCGAGGCCCTGAGACTGTCCTTCACTAAGGCCCTAACACTACTTCTAACTCAGGCCCTGTCATTATACCTATCGAAAGCTCTGATGCTAACCGTAACTAAGGCCCTGACAGTGACACTAACTAAGGCCTTGACAGTATTCCTAACTAAGGGCCTAGCCCTAGCCCTAGCCCCAGCCCCAGCCCCAAAGCCAGCCCCAGCCCCAGCCTCTTATGCTTATCCTCTAAAGGCCCTTATGCTACTCTTAGGCCTTTCCGTGACACTGTCCTTAACTCAGGCCTTGACACTACTACTAACTCAGGCCATGATACTGTCCCTAAATACGGCCCAGACAGTGTCCCTAACTAAGGGCCTGACTCTCCTCCTAACTGTGTCCCTGCCATTATACATAAAAATGGCTCTGACGCTCGTCCTAATCGAGGGCCTGACACTGTCCCTCACTAAGGCCCTGACACTACTTCTAACTCAGGGACACATTATACCTAACGAAGGCTCTGATGCTAACCCTAACTATGGCCCTGACAGTGACCCTAAGTAAGGCCTTGACACTATTCCTAACTAAGGGCCTAGCCCCAGCCCCAGCTCCAGCCCAAGCCCCAGGCCCAAACCCAGCCCCTGATGCTGATCCTACAGAGGCCCTTATGGTCCTCCTAGGCCTTGCCCTGACACTGTCCTTAACTCAGGTCTTGACACTACTACTAACTCAGGACATGATACTGTCCCTAACTAAGGCCCTGACAGTGTCCCTAACTAAGGGTCTGACTCTCCAACTAACTGTGGCCCTGTCAGTGTCCCTAACTAAGGGTTTGACTCTCCACCTAACTCTGGCCCTGCCATTATACATAAAAAAGGCTCTGACGCTCATCCTAATCGAGGGCCTGACACTGTCCCTCACTAAGGCCCTGACACTAATTCTAACTCAGGGCCACATTATACATAACGAAGGCTCTGATGCTAACCCTAACTATGGCCCTGACAGTGACCCTAACTAAGGCCTTGACACTAATCCTAATTAAGGGCCTAGCCCCAGTCCCAGCCGCAGCCCCAGCCCGAGCCCCAGCCCCAGCCCCAGCCCCATCCCTAGACTCAGCCTCAGCCTCAGCTCCAGCCCCAGCTCCAGCCCTAGCCCCAGCCCCAGCCCCAGCCCCAGGCCTAGCCCTAGCCCCAGCCCCAGCCCCAGCCCCTGCCCCTGCCCTAGTCCCAGCCGCAGGCCCAACCCCAGCCCCTGATGCTGATCCTACAGAGGCCCTTATGCTCCTCCTAGGCCTTGCCCTGACACTGTCCTTAACTCAGGCCTTGACACTACTACTAACTCAGGCCGTGATACTGTCCCTAACTAAGGCCCTGACAGTGTCCCTGTCTAAGGGACTGAATGTCCTCCTAACTCTGGCCCTGCCATTATACACAAAAAAAGCTCTGACGCTCGTCCTACCCGAGGCCCTGAGACTGTCCTTCTCTAAGGCCCTAACACTACTTGTAACTCAGGCCCTGTCATTATACCTAACGAAAGCTCTTATGGTAACCCTAACTAAGGCCGTGACAGTGACACTAACTAAGGCCTTGACACTCTTCCTAACTAAGGGCCTAGCCCTAGCCCTAGCCCCAGCCCTAGCTCCAGTCCCAGCCCCAGCCCTAGCTCCAGTCCCAGCCCCAGCCCTAGCCCCAGCCCCAGCCCCAACCCCAGCCCCAGCCCCCACCCCAACCCCAGCCCCCACCCCTAATCCTACAGAGGCCCTTATGCTCCTCCTAGGCCTTTCCCTGACACTGTCCTTAACTAAGGCATTGTCACTATTTCTAACTAAGGCCCCAGCCCCAGCGCCAGCCCCACGCAGCCCCAGTCCCAGGCCCAGCCCCAGCCCTAGCCCCAGCCCTAGCCCCAGCCCTAGCCCCAGCCCTAGCCCCAGTCCCAGCCCCAGCCCTAGCCCCAGCCCCAGTCCCACCCCCGCCCCTGCCCCAGCCTCTGTTGCTTATCCTACAAAGGCCCTTATGCTACGCCTATGCCTTTCCGTGACACTGTCCTTAACTCAGGCCTTGACACTACTACTAACTCAGGCCGTGATACTGTCCCTCACTACGACCCTGACAGTGTCCCTAACTAAGGGCCTGACTCTCCTCCTAACTGTGGCCCTGCCATTATACATAAAAAAGGCTCGGACGCTCGTCCTAATCGAGGGCCTGACACTGTCCCTCACTAAGGCCCTGACACTACTTTTAACTCAGGGCCATATTATACCTAACGAAGGCTCTGATGCCAACCCTAACTATGGCCCTGACAGTGACCCTAACTAAGGCTTTCACACTATTCCTACCTAAGGCCCCAGCCGTAGCCCGACCCCTAGCCCCAGCTCCAGCCCTAGCCCAAGGCCCAGCCCTAGCCCTAGCCCCAGCCACAGCCCCAGTCCTAGCCCCAGCCCAAGGCCCAACCCCAGCACCTGATGCTGATCCTACAGAGGCCCTTATGCTCCTCCTAGGCCTTGCCCTGACACTGTCCTCAACTCAGGCCTTGACACTACTACTAACTCAGGCCGTGATACTGTCCCTAACTAAGGCCCTGACAGTGCCCCTGTATAAGGGAATGAATGTCCTCCTAACTGTGGCCCTGCCATTATACATAAAAAAAGCTCTGACGCTCGTCCTAACCGAGGCCCTGAGATTCCCTCACTAAGGCCCTGACACTACTTCTAACTCAGGCCCTGTCATTATACCTGACGAAAGCTCTGATGCTAACCCGAAATAAGGCCCTGACAGTGATACTAACTAAGGCCTTGACAGTATTCCTAACTAAGGGCCTAGCCCTAGCACTAGCCCCAGCCCCAGCCCCAGCCCCAGCCCTAGGCCCAGTCCCAGCCCCAGCCCCATCCCCAGCCCGAGCCCCAGCCTTTGGTGCTTATCCTACAAAGGCCCTTATGCTACTCCTAGGCCTTGCCCTGACACTGTCCTTAACTCAGGCCTTGACACTACGACTAACTGAGGTCGTGATACTGTCCCTAACTACGGCCCTGACAGTGTCCCTAACTAAGCGTCTGACTCTCCTCCTAACTGTGTCCCTGCCATTATACATAAAAAAGGCTCTGACGCTCATCCTAATCAAGGGCCTGACACTGTCCCTCACTAAGGCCCTGACACTAATTCTAACTCAGGGCCACATTATACCTATTAAGGCTCTGATGCTAACCCTAACTGTGGCCCTGACAGTGACCCTAACTAAGGCCTTGACACTCTTCCTAACTAAGGGCTAAGCCCTGGCCCTAGCCCTAGCCCTAACCCCAGCCGCAGCCCGAGCCCTAGCCTCAGGCTCAGCCCTAGCCCTAGCCCCAGCCTCAGCCCCAGTACTAGCCCAGGCCGCAGGGCCAACCCCAGCCCCTGATGCTGATCCTACAGAGGCCCTTATGCTCCTCCTAGGCCTTGCCCTCACACTGTCCTTAACTCAGGCCTTGACACTACTACTAACTTAGGCCCTGTCATTATACCTAACGAAAGCTCTGATGCTAAACCTAACTAAGGCCCTGACAGTGACACTAACTAAGGCCTTGATACTATTGCTAACTAAGGCCCCAGCCCTAGCCCGACCCCTAGCCCCAGCTCCAGTCCTAGCCCAAGCCCCAGCCCCAGCCCCAGCCCTAGCCCCAGCGGCAGCTGCAGTCCCAGCCCTAGCCCCAACCCCACCCCCAGCCCGAGCCCCAGCCCCTGATGCTGATCCTATAGAGGCCCTTATGATCCTTCTAGGCGTTCGCCTTGCAATGTGGTAACTAAGGCCTTGACACTATTTCTAACTAAGGCCCCAGGTCCAGCCCCAGCCCCTGATGCTGATCCTATAGAGGCCTTTATGCTCCTCCTAGGCCTTGCCGTGAAACTGTCCTTAACTCAGGCTTTGACACTACTACTAACTCAGGCCGTGATACTGTCCCTAAGGCCCTGACAGTGTCCCTGAATAAGGGACTGAATGTCCTCCTAACTCTGGCCCTGCCATTATACATAAAAAAAGCTCTGGGGCTTCCCTGGTGGCGCAGTGGTTGAGAGTCCGCCTGCCGATGCAGGGGACACGGGTTCGTGCCCCGGTCCGGGGGGATCCCACGTGCCGCGGAGCGGCTGGGCCCGTGAGCCATGGCCGCTGAGCCTGCGCGTCCGGAGCCTGTGCTCCGCAACGGGAGAGGCCACGGCAGTGAGAGGCCCGCGTACCGCAAAAAAAAAAAAAAAAAAAAAAAGCTCTGAAGCTCGTCCTAACCGAGGCCCAGAGAGTGTCCCTCACTAAGGCCCTGACACTACTACTAACTCAGGCCCTGTCATTATACCTAACGAAAGCTCTGTTGCTAAACCTAACTAAGGCCGTGACAGTGACGCTAACTAAGGCCTTGACACTATTCCTAACTAAGGCCCAGCCCTAGCCCGACCCCTAGCCCCAGCCCCAGCCCTAGCCCCAGCCGCAGCCGCAGCCGCAGTCCCAGCCCTAGCCCCAGCCCCAACCCCACCCCCAGCTTCAGCCCCAGCCCCTGATGCTGATCCTATAGAGGCCCTTATGATCCTTCTAGGCGTTCGCCTGACAATGTGGTAACTAAGGCCTTGACACTATTTCTAACTAAGGCCCCAGGTCCAGCCCCAGCCGCAGCCCCAGCCCCTGATGCTGATCCTATAGAGGCCTTTATGCTCCTCCTAGGCCTTGCCCTGACACTGTCCTTAACTCAGGCCTTGACACTACTACTAACTCAGGCCGTGATACTGTCCCTAACTAAGGCCCTGACAGTGTCCCTGTCTAAGGGACTGAATGTCCTCCTAACTCTGGCCCTGCCATTATACACAAAAAAAGCTCTGACGCTCGTCCTACCCGAGGCCCTGAGACTGTCCTTCTCTAAGGCCCTAACACTACTTGTAACTCAGGCCCTGTCATTATACCTAACGAAAGCTCTTATGGTAACCCTAACTAAGGCCGTGACAGTGACACTAACTAAGGCCTTGACACTCTTCCTAACTAAGGGCCTAGCCCTAGCCCTAGCCCCAGCCCTAGCTCCAGTCCCAGCCCCAGCCCTAGCCCCAGCCCCAGCCCCAACCCCAGCCCCCACCCCTAATCCTACAGAGGCCCTTATGCTCCTCCTAGGCCTTTCCCTGACACTGTCCTTAACTAAGGCATTGTCACTATCTCTAACTAAGGCCCCAGCCCCAGCGCCAGCCCCATGCAGCCCCAGTCCGAGGCCCAGCCCCAGCCCTAGCCCCAGCCCTAGCCCCAGCCCTAGCCCCAGTCCCAGCCCCAGCCCTAGCCCCAGCCCCAGCCCCAGCCCTAGCCCCAGCCCCAGCCCCAACCCCCGCCCCAGCCCCAGCCTCTGTTGCTTATCCTACAAAGACCCTTATGCTACTCCTATGCCTTTACGTGACACTGTCCTTAACTCAGGCCTTGACACTACTACTAACTCAGGCCGTGATACTGTCCCTCACTACGGCCCTGACAGTGTCCCTAACTAAGGGCCTGACTCTCCTCCTAACTGTGGCCCTGCCATTATACATAAAAAAGGCTCGGGGCTTCCCTGGTGGCGCAGTGGTTGAGAGTCCGCCTGCTGATGCGGGGGACACGGGTTCGTGCCCCGGTCTGGGAGGATCCCACATGCCGCGGAGCGGCTGGGCCCGTGAGCCATGGCCGCTGAGCCTGCGCGTCCGGAGCCTGTGCTCCGCAACGGGAGAGGCCACAACAGTGAGAGGCCCGCAAAAAAAAAAAAAAAAAAAAAAAAAAAAAAAAAGGCTCGGACGCTCGTCCTAATCGAGGGCCTGACACTGTCCCTCACTAAGGCCCTGACACTACTTTTAACTCAGGGCCATATTATACCTAACGAAGGCTCTGATGCCAACCCTAACTATGGCCCTGACAGTGACCCTAACTAAGGCTTTCACACTATTTCTACCTAAGGCCCCAGCCGTAGCCCGACCCCCAGCCCCAGCTCCAGCCCTAGCCCGAGGCCCAGCCCTAGCCCTAGCCCCAGCCACAGCCCCAGTCCTAGCCCCAGCCCAAGGCCCAACCCCAGCACCTGATGCTGATCCTACAGAGGCCCTTATGCTCCTCCTAGGCCTTGCCCTGACACTGTCCTCAACTCAGGCCTTGACACTACTACTAACTCAGGCCGTGATACTGTCCCTAACTAAGGCCCTGACAGTGTCCCTGTATAAGGGAATGAATGTCCTCCTAACTGTGGCCCTGCCATTATACATAAAAAAAGCTCTGACGCTCGTCCTAACCGAGGCCCTGAGACTGTCCCTCACTAAGGCCCTGACACTACTTCTAACTCAGGCCCTGTCATTATACCTGACGAAAGCTCTGATGCTAACCCGAAATAAGGCCCTGACAGTGATACTAACTAAGGCCTTGACAGTATTCCTAACTAAGGGCCTAGCCCTAGCACTAGCCCCAGCCCCAGCCCCAGCCCCAGCCCTAGGCCCAGTCCCAGCCCCAGCCCCATCCCCAGCCCGAGCCCCAGCCTTTGGTGCTTATCCTACAAAGGCCCTTATGCTACTCCTAGGCCTTGCCCTGACACTGTCCTTAACTCAGGCCTTGACACTACGACTAACTGAGGCCGTGATACTGTCCCTAACTACGGCCCTGACAGTGTCCCTAACTAAGGGTCTGACTCTCCTCCTAACTGTGTCCCTGCCATTATACGTAAAAAAGGCTCTGACGCTCGTCCTAATCGAGGGCCTGACACTGTCCCTCACTAAGGCCCTGACACTAATTCTAACTCAGGGCCACATTATACCTAACGAAGGCTCTGATGCTAACCCTAACTACGGCCCTGACAGTGACCCTAACTAAGGCCTTGACACTATTCCTAACTAAGGGCTGAGCCGTAGCCCTAGCCCTAGCCCCAGCCCCAGCCCCAGTACTAGCCCCAGCCGCAGGCCCAACCCCAGCCCCTGATGCTGATCCTACAGAGGTCCTTATGCTCCTCCTAGGCCTTGCCCTCACACTGTCCTTAACTCAGGCCTTGACACTACTACTAACTTAGGCCCTGTCATTATACCTTACGAAAGCTCTGATGCTAAACCTAACTAAGGCCCTGACAGTGACACTAACTAAGGCCTTGATACTATTCCTAACTAAGTGCCTAGCCCTAAACCTAGCCCCAGCCCCAGCCCCAGCCCTAGCCCCAGCCCTAGCCCCAGCCCTAGCCCGAGCCCCAGCCCCAGCCACAACCCTAGCCCTAGCCCTAGCCCCAGCCCTAGCCCCAGCCCCAGGCCCAACCCCAGCCCCTGATGCTGATCCTACAGAGGCCCTTACGCTCCGCCTAGGCCTTGCCCTGACACTGTCCTCAACTCAGGCCTTGACACTACTACTAACTCAGGCTGTGATACTGACCCTAACTAAGGCCGTGACAGTGTCCCTGTCTAAGGGAATGAATGTCCTCCTAACTGTGGCCCTGCCATTATACATAAAAAAAGCTCTGATGCTCGTCCTAACCGAGGCCCTGAGACTGTCCTTCACTAAGGCCCTAACACTACTTCTAACTCAGGCCCTGTCATTATACCTATCGAAAGCTCTGATGCTAACCGTAACTAAGGCCCTGACAGTGACACTAACTAAGGCCTTGACAGTATTCCTAACTAAGGGCCTAGCCCTAGCCCTAGCCCCAGCCCCAGCCCCAAAGCCAGCCCCAGCCCCAGCCTCTTATGCTTATCCTCTAAAGGCCCTTATGCTACTCTTAGGCCTTTCCGTGACACTGTCCTTAACTCAGGCCTTGACACTACTACTAACTCAGGCCATGATACTGTCCCTAAATACGGCCCAGACAGTGTCCCTAACTAAGGGCCTGACTCTCCTCCTAACTGTGTCCCTGCCATTATACATAAAAATGGCTCTGACGCTCGTCCTAATCGAGGGCCTGACACTGTCCCTCACTAAGGCCCTGACACTACTTCTAACTCAGGGACACATTATACCTAACGAAGGCTCTGATGCTAACCCTAACTATGGCCCTGACAGTGACCCTAAGTAAGGCCTTGACACTATTCCTAACTAAGGGCCTAGCCCCAGCCCCAGCTCCAGCCCAAGCCCCAGGCCCAAACCCAGCCCCTGATGCTGATCCTACAGAGGCCCTTATGGTCCTCCTAGGCCTTGCCCTGACACTGTCCTTAACTCAGGTCTTGACACTACTACTAACTCAGGACATGATACTGTCCCTAACTAAGGCCCTGACAGTGTCCCTAACTAAGGGTCTGACTCTCCAACTAACTGTGGCCCTGTCAGTGTCCCTAACTAAGGGTTTGACTCTCCACCTAACTCTGGCCCTGCCATTATACATAAAAAAGGCTCTGACGCTCATCCTAATCGAGGGCCTGACACTGTCCCTCACTAAGGCCCTGACACTAATTCTAACTCAGGGCCACATTATACATAACGAAGGCTCTGATGCTAACCCTAACTATGGCCCTGACAGTGACCCTAACTAAGGCCTTGACACTAATCCTAATTAAGGGCCTAGCCCCAGTCCCAGCCGCAGCCCCAGCCCGAGCCCCAGCCCCAGCCCCAGCCCCATCCCTAGACTCAGCCTCAGCCTCAGCTCCAGCCCCAGCTCCAGCCCTAGCCCCAGCCCCAGCCCCAGCCCCAGGCCTAGCCCTAGCCCCAGCCCCAGCCCCAGCCCCTGCCCCTGCCCTAGTCCCAGCCGCAGGCCCAACCCCAGCCCCTGATGCTGATCCTACAGAGGCCCTTATGCTCCTCCTAGGCCTTGCCCTGACACTGTCCTTAACTCAGGCCTTGACACTACTACTAACTCAGGCCGTGATACTGTCCCTAACTAAGGCCCTGACAGTGTCCCTGTCTAAGGGACTGAATGTCCTCCTAACTCTGGCCCTGCCATTATACACAAAAAAAGCTCTGACGCTCGTCCTACCCGAGGCCCTGAGACTGTCCTTCTCTAAGGCCCTAACACTACTTGTAACTCAGGCCCTGTCATTATACCTAACGAAAGCTCTTATGGTAACCCTAACTAAGGCCGTGACACTGACACTAACTAAGGCCTTGACACTCTTCCTAACTAAGGGCCTAGCCCTAGCCCTAGCCCCAGCCCTAGCTCCAGTCCCAGCCCCAGCCCTAGCCCCAGCCCCAGCCCCAACCCCAGCCCCAGCCCCCACCCCAACCCCAGCCCCCACCCCTAATCCTACAGAGGCCCTTATGCTCCTCCTAGGCCTTTCCCTGACACTGTCCTTAACTAAGGCATTGTCACTATATCTAACTAAGGCCCCAGCCCCAGCGCCAGCCCCACGCAGCCCCAGTCCCATGCCCAGCCCCAGCCCTAGCCCCAGCCCTAGCCCCAGCCCCAGCCCTAGCCCCAGTCCCAGCCCCAGCCCTAGCCCCAGCCCCAGCCCCAAACCCCGCCCCAGCCCCAGCCCCAACCCCCGCCCCAGCCCCAGCCTCTGTTGCTTATCCTACAAAGGCCCTCATGCTACTCCTATGCCTTTCCGTGACACTGTCCTTAACTCAGGCCTTGACACTACTACTAACTCAGGCCGTGATACTGTCCCTCACTACGACCCTGACAGTGTCCCTAACTAAGGGCCTGACTCTCCTCCTAACTGTGGCCCTGCCATTATACATAAAAAAGGCTCGGACGCTCGTCCTAATCGAGGGCCTGACACTGTCCCTCACTAAGGCCCTGACACTACTTTTAACTCAGGGCCATATTATACCTAACGAAGGCTCTGATGCCAACCCTAACTATGGCCCTGACAGTGACCCTAACTAAGGCTTTCACACTATTCCTACCTAAGGCCCCAGCCGTAGCCCGACCCCTAGCCCCAGCTCCAGCCCTAGCCCAAGGCCCAGCCCTAGCCCTAGCCCCAGCCACAGCCCCAGTCCTAGCCCCAGCCCAAGGCCCAACCCCAGCACCTGATGCTGATCCTACAGAGGCCCTTATGCTCCTCCTAGGCCTTGCCCTGACACTGTCCTCAACTCAGGCCTTGACACTACTACTAACTCAGGCCGTGATACTGTCCCTAACTAAGGCCCTGACAGTGTCCCTGTATAAGGGAATGAATGTCCTCCTAACTGTGGCCCTGCCATTATACATAAAAAAAGCTCTGACGCTCGTCCTAACCGAGGCCCTGAGACTGTCCCTCACTAAGGCCCTGACACTACTTCTAACTCAGGCCCTGTCATTATACCTGACGAAAGCTCTGATGCTAACCCGAAATAAGGCCCTGACAGTGATACTAACTAAGGCCTTGACAGTATTCCTAACTAAGGGCCTAGCCCTAGCACTAGCCCCAGCCCCAGCCCCAGCCCCAGCCCTAGGCCCAGTCCCAGCCCCAGCCCCATCCCCAGCCCGAGCCCCAGCCTTTGGTGCTTATCCTACAAAGGCCCTTATGCTACTCCTAGGCCTTGCCCTGACACTGTCCTTAACTCAGGCCTTGACACTACGACTAACTGAGGCCGTGATACTGTCCCTAACTACGGCCCTGACAGTGTCCCTAACTAAGGGTCTGACTCTCCTCCTAACTGTGTCCCTGCCATTATACGTAAAAAAGGCTCTGACGCTCGTCCTAATCGAGGGCCTGACACTGTCCCTCACTAAGGCCCTGACACTAATTCTAACTCAGGGCCACATTATACCTAACGAAGGCTCTGATGCTAACCCTAACTACGGCCCTGACAGTGACCCTAACTAAGGCCTTGACACTATTCCTAACTAAGGGCTGAGCCGTAGCCCTAGCCCTAGCCCCAGCCCCAGCCCCAGTACTAGCCCCAGCCGCAGGCCCAACCCCAGCCCCTGATGCTGATCCTACAGAGGTCCTTATGCTCCTCCTAGGCCTTGCCCTCACACTGTCCTTAACTCAGGCCTTGACACTACTACTAACTTAGGCCCTGTCATTATACCTTACGAAAGCTCTGATGCTAAACCTAACTAAGGCCCTGACAGTGACACTAACTAAGGCCTTGATACTATTCCTAACTAAGTGCCTAGCCCTAAACCTAGCCCCAGCCCCAGCCCCAGCCCTAGCCCCAGCCCTAGCCCCAGCCCTAGCCCGAGCCCCAGCCCCAGCCACAACCCTAGCCCTAGCCCCAGCCCTAGCCCCAGCCCCAGGCCCAACCCCAGCCCCTGATGCTGATCCTACAGAGGCCCTTATGCTCCGCCTAGGCCTTGCCCTGACACTGTCCTCAACTCAGGCCTTGACACTACTACTAACTCAGGCTGTGATACTGACCCTAACTAAGGCCGTGACAGTGTCCCTGTCTAAGGGAATGAATGTCCTCCTAACTGTGGCCCTGCCATTATACATAAAAAAAGCTCTGACGCTCGTCCTAACCGAGGCCCTGAGACTGTCCTTCACTAAGGCCCTAACACTACTTCTAACTCAGGCCCTGTCATTATACCTATCGAAAGCTCTGATGCTAACCGTAACTAAGGCCCTGACAGTGACACTAACTAAGGCCTTGACAGTATTCCTAACTAAGGGCCTAGCCCTAGCCCTAGCCCCAGCCCCAGCCCCAAAGCCAGCCCCAGCCCCAGCCTCTTATGCTTATCCTCTAAAGGCCCTTATGCTACTCTTAGGCCTTTCCGTGACACTGTCCTTAACTCAGGCCTTGACACTACTACTAACTCAGGCCATGATACTGTCCCTAAATACGGCCCAGACAGTGTCCCTAACTAAGGGCCTGACTCTCCTCCTAACTGTGTCCCTGCCATTATACATAAAAATGGCTCTGACGCTCGTCCTAATCGAGGGCCTGACACTGTCCCTCACTAAGGCCCTGACACTACTTCTAACTCAGGGACACATTATACCTAACGAAGGCTCTGATGCTAACCCTAACTATGGCCCTGACAGTGACCCTAAGTAAGGCCTTGACACTATTCCTAACTAAGGGCCTAGCCCCAGCCCCAGCTCCAGCCCAAGCCCCAGGCCCAAACCCAGCCCCTGATGCTGATCCTACAGAGGCCCTTATGGTCCTCCTAGGCCTTGCCCTGACACTGTCCTTAACTCAGGTCTTGACACTACTACTAACTCAGGACATGATACTGTCCCTAACTAAGGCCCTGACAGTGTCCCTAACTAAGGGTCTGACTCTCCAACTAACTGTGGCCCTGTCAGTGTCCCTAACTAAGGGTTTGACTCTCCACCTAACTCTGGCCCTGCCATTATACATAAAAAAGGCTCTGACGCTCATCCTAATCGAGGGCCTGACACTGTCCCTCACTAAGGCCCTGACACTAATTCTAACTCAGGGCCACATTATACATAACGAAGGCTCTGATGCTAACCCTAACTATGGCCCTGACAGTGACCCTAACTAAGGCCTTGACACTAATCCTAATTAAGGGCCTAGCCCCAGTCCCAGCCGCAGCCCCAGCCCGAGCCCCAGCCCCAGCCCCAGCCCCATCCCTAGACTCAGCCTCAGCCTCAGCTCCAGCCCCAGCTCCAGCCCTAGCCCCAGCCCCAGCCCCAGCCCCAGGCCTAGCCCTAGCCCCAGCCCCAGCCCCAGCCCCTGCCCCTGCCCTAGTCCCAGCCGCAGGCCCAACCCCAGCCCCTGATGCTGATCCTACAGAGGCCCTTATGCTCCTCCTAGGCCTTGCCCTGACACTGTCCTTAACTCAGGCCTTGACACTACTACTAACTCAGGCCGTGATACTGTCCCTAACTAAGGCCCTGACAGTGTCCCTGTCTAAGGGACTGAATGTCCTCCTAACTCTGGCCCTGCCATTATACACAAAAAAAGCTCTGACGCTCGTCCTACCCGAGGCCCTGAGACTGTCCTTCTCTAAGGCCCTAACACTACTTGTAACTCAGGCCCTGTCATTATACCTAACGAAAGCTCTTATGGTAACCCTAACTAAGGCCGTGACAGTGACACTAACTAAGGCCTTGACACTCTTCCTAACTAAGGGCCTAGCCCTAGCCCTAGCCCCAGCCCTAGCTCCAGTCCCAGCCCCAGCCCTAGCCCCAGCCCCAGCCCCAACCCCAGCCCCAGCCCCCACCCCAACCCCAGCCCCCACCCCTAATCCTACAGAGGCCCTTATGCTCCTCCTAGGCCTTTCCCTGACACTGTCCTTAACTAAGGCATTGTCACTATATCTAACTAAGGCCCCAGCCCCAGCGCCAGCCCCACGCAGCCCCAGTCCCATGCCCAGCCCCAGCCCTAGCCCCAGCCCTAGCCCCAGCCCTAGCCCCAGCCCCAGCCCTAGCCCCAGTCCCAGCCCCAGCCCTAGCCCCAGCCCCAGCCCCAACCCCAACCCCCGCCCCAGCCCCAGCCCCAACCCCCGCCCCAGCCCCAGCCTCTGTTGCTTATCCTACAAAGGCCCTCATGCTACTCCTATGCCTTTCCGTGACACTGTCCTTAACTCAGGCCTTGACACTACTACTAACTCAGGCCGTGATACTGTCCCTCACTACGGCCCTGACAGTGTCCCTAACTAAGGGCCTGACTCTCCTCCTAACTGTGGCCCTGCCATTATACATAAAAAAGGCTCGGACGCTCGTCCTAATCGAGGGCCTGACACTGTCCCTCACTAAGGCCCTGACACTACTTTTAACTCAGGGCCATATTATACCTAACGAAGGCTCTGATGCCAACCCTAACTATGGCCCTGACAGTGACCCTAACTAAGGCTTTCACACTATTCCTACCTAAGGCCCCAGCCGTAGCCCGACCCCTAGCCCCAGCTCCAGCCCTAGCCCAAGGCCCAGCCCTAGCCCTAGCCCCAGCCACAGCCCCAGTCCTAGCCCCAGCCCAAGGCCCAACCCCAGCACCTGATGCTGATCCTACAGAGGCCCTTATGCTCCTCCTAGGCCTTGCCCTGACACTGTCCTCAACTCAGGCCTTGACACTACTACTAACTCAGGCCGTGATACTGTCCCTAACTAAGGCCCTGACAGTGTCCCTGTATAAGGGAATGAATGTCCTCCTAACTGTGGCCCTGCCATTATACATAAAAAAAGCTCTGACGCTCGTCCTAACCGAGGCCCTGAGACTGTCCCTCACTAAGGCCCTGACACTACTTCTAACTCAGGCCCTGTCATTATACCTGACGAAAGCTCTGATGCTAACCCGAAATAAGGCCCTGACAGTGATACTAACTAAGGCCTTGACAGTATTCCTAACTAAGGGCCTAGCCCTAGCACTAGCCCCAGCCCCAGCCCCAGCCCCAGCCCTAGGCCCAGTCCCAGCCCCAGCCCCATCCCCAGCCCGAGCCCCAGCCTTTGGTGCTTATCCTACAAAGGCCCTTATGCTACTCCTAGGCCTTGCCCTGACACTGTCCTTAACTCAGGCCTTGACACTACGACTAACTGAGGCCGTGATACTGTCCCTAACTACGGCCCTGACAGTGTCCCTAACTAAGGGTCTGACTCTCCTCCTAACTGTGTCCCTGCCATTATACGTAAAAAAGGCTCTGACGCTCGTCCTAATCGAGGGCCTGACACTGTCCCTCACTAAGGCCCTGACACTAATTCTAACTCAGGGCCACATTATACCTAACGAAGGCTCTGATGCTAACCCTAACTACGGCCCTGACAGTGACCCTAACTAAGGCCTTGACACTATTCCTAACTAAGGGCTGAGCCGTAGCCCTAGTCCTAGCCCCAGCCCCAGCCCCAGTACTAGCCCCAGCCGCAGGCCCAACCCCAGCCCCTGATGCTGATCCTACAGAGGTCCTTATGCTCCTCCTAGGCCTTGCCCTCACACTGTCCTTAACTCAGGCCTTGACACTACTACTAACTTAGGCCCTGTCATTATACCTTACGAAAGCTCTGATGCTAAACCTAACTAAGGCCCTGACAGTGACACTAACTAAGGCCTTGATACTATTCCTAACTAAGTGCCTAGCCCTAAACCTAGCCCCAGCCCCAGCCCCAGCCCTAGCCCCAGCCCTAGCCCCAGCCCTAGCCCGAGCCCCAGCCCCAGCCACAACCCTAGCCCTAGCCCTAGCCCCAGCCCTAGCCCCAGCCCCAGGCCCAACCCCAGCCCCTGATGCTGATCCTACAGAGGCCCTTACGCTCCGCCTAGGCCTTGCCCTGACACTGTCCTCAACTCAGGCCTTGACACTACTACTAACTCAGGCTGTGATACTGACCCTAACTAAGGCCGTGACAGTGTCCCTGTCTAAGGGAATGAATGTCCTCCTAACTGTGGCCCTGCCATTATACATAAAAAAAGCTCTGACGCTCGTCCTAACCGAGGCCCTGAGACTGTCCTTCACTAAGGCCCTAACACTACTTCTAACTCAGGCCCTGTCATTATACCTATCGAAAGCTCTGATGCTAACCGTAACTAAGGCCCTGACAGTGACACTAACTAAGGCCTTGACAGTATTCCTAACTAAGGGCCTAGCCCTAGCCCTAGCCCCAGCCCCAGCCCCAAAGCCAGCCCCAGCCCCAGCCTCTTATGCTTATCCTCTAAAGGCCCTTATGCTACTCTTAGGCCTTTCCGTGACACTGTCCTTAACTCAGGCCTTGACACTACTACTAACTCAGGCCATGATACTGTCCCTAAATACGGCCCAGACAGTGTCCCTAACTAAGGGCCTGACTCTCCTCCTAACTGTGTCCCTGCCATTATACATAAAAATGGCTCTGACGCTCGTCCTAATCGAGGGCCTGACACTGTCCCTCACTAAGGCCCTGACACTACTTCTAACTCAGGGACACATTATACCTAACGAAGGCTCTGATGCTAACCCTAACTATGGCCCTGACAGTGACCCTAAGTAAGGCCTTGACACTATTCCTAACTAAGGGCCTAGCCCCAGCCCCAGCTCCAGCCCAAGCCCCAGGCCCAAACCCAGCCCCTGATGCTGATCCTACAGAGGCCCTTATGGTCCTCCTAGGCCTTGCCCTGACACTGTCCTTAACTCAGGTCTTGACACTACTACTAACTCAGGACATGATACTGTCCCTAACTAAGGCCCTGACAGTGTCCCTAACTAAGGGTCTGACTCTCCAACTAACTGTGGCCCTGTCAGTGTCCCTAACTAAGGGTTTGACTCTCCACCTAACTCTGGCCCTGCCATTATACATAAAAAAGGCTCTGACGCTCATCCTAATCGAGGGCCTGACACTGTCCCTCACTAAGGCCCTGACACTAATTCTAACTCAGGGCCACATTATACATAACGAAGGCTCTGATGCTAACCCTAACTATGGCCCTGACAGTGACCCTAACTAAGGCCTTGACACTAATCCTAATTAAGGGCCTAGCCCCAGTCCCAGCTGCAGCCCCAGCCCGAGCCCCAGCCCCAGCCCCAGCCCCATCCCTAGACTCAGCCTCAGCCTCAGCTCCAGCCCCAGCTCCAGCCCTAGCCCCAGCCCCAGCCCCAGCCCCAGGCCTAGCCCTAGCCCCAGCCCCAGCCCCAGCCCCTGCCCCTGCCCTAGTCCCAGCCGCAGGCCCAACCCCAGCCCCTGATGCTGATCCTACAGAGGCCCTTATGCTCCTCCTAGGCCTTGCCCTGACACTGTCCTTAACTCAGGCCTTGACACTACTACTAACTCAGGCCGTGATACTGTCCCTAACTAAGGCCCTGACAGTGTCCCTGTCTAAGGGACTGAATGTCCTCCTAACTCTGGCCCTGCCATTATACACAAAAAAAGCTCTGACGCTCGTCCTACCCGAGGCCCTGAGACTGTCCTTCTCTAAGGCCCTAACACTACTTGTAACTCAGGCCCTGTCATTATACCTAACGAAAGCTCTTATGGTAACCCTAACTAAGGCCGTGACAGTGACACTAACTAAGGCCTTGACACTCTTCCTAACTAAGGGCCTAGCCCTAGCCCTAGCCCCAGCCCTAGCTCCAGTCCCAGCCCCAGCCCTAGCCCCAGCCCCAGCCCCAACCCCAGCCCCAGCCCCCACCCCAACCCCAGCCCCCACCCCTAATCCTACAGAGGCCCTTATGCTCCTCCTAGGCCTTTCCCTGACACTGTCCTTAACTAAGGCATTGTCACTATATCTAACTAAGGCCCCAGCCCCAGCGCCAGCCCCACGCAGCCCCAGTCCCATGCCCAGCCCCAGCCCTAGCCCCAGCCCTAGCCCCAGCCCCAGCCCTAGCCCCAGTCCCAGCCCCAGCCCTAGCCCCAGCCCCAGCCCCAACCCCAACCCCCGCCCCAGCCCCAGCCCCAACCCCCGCCCCAGCCCCAGCCTCTGTTGCTTATCCTACAAAGGCCCTCATGCTACTCCTATGCCTTTCCGTGACACTGTCCTTAACTCAGGCCTTGACACTACTACTAACTCAGGCCGTGATACTGTCCCTCACTACGGCCCTGACAGTGTCCCTAACTAAGGGCCTGACTCTCCTCCTAACTGTGGCCCTGCCATTATACATAAAAAAGGCTCGGACGCTCGTCCTAATCGAGGGCCTGACACTGTCCCTCACTAAGGCCCTGACACTACTTTTAACTCAGGGCCATATTATACCTAACGAAGGCTCTGATGCCAACCCTAACTATGGCCCTGACAGTGACCCTAACTAAGGCTTTCACACTATTCCTACCTAAGGCCCCAGCCGTAGCCCGACCCCTAGCCCCAGCTCCAGCCCTAGCCCAAGGCCCAGCCCTAGCCCTAGCCCCAGCCACAGCCCCAGTCCTAGCCCCAGCCCAAGGCCCAACCCCAGCACCTGATGCTGATCCTACAGAGGCCCTTATGCTCCTCCTAGGCCTTGCCCTGACACTGTCCTCAACTCAGGCCTTGACACTACTACTAACTCAGGCCGTGATACTGTCCCTAACTAAGGCCCTGACAGTGTCCCTGTATAAGGGAATGAATGTCCTCCTAACTGTGGCCCTGCCATTATACATAAAAAAAGCTCTGACGCTCGTCCTAACCGAGGCCCTGAGACTGTCCCTCACTAAGGCCCTGACACTACTTCTAACTCAGGCCCTGTCATTATACCTGACGAAAGCTCTGATGCTAACCCGAAATAAGGCCCTGACAGTGATACTAACTAAGGCCTTGACAGTATTCCTAACTAAGGGCCTAGCCCTAGCACTAGCCCCAGCCCCAGCCCCAGCCCCAGCCCTAGGCCCAGTCCCAGCCCCAGCCCCATCCCCAGCCCGAGCCCCAGCCTTTGGTGCTTATCCTACAAAGGCCCTTATGCTACTCCTAGGCCTTGCCCTGACACTGTCCTTAACTCAGGCCTTGACACTACGACTAACTGAGGCCGTGATACTGTCCCTAACTACGGCCCTGACAGTGTCCCTAACTAAGGGTCTGACTCTCCTCCTAACTGTGTCCCTGCCATTATACGTAAAAAAGGCTCTGATGCTCGTCCTAATCGAGGGCCTGACACTGTCCCTCACTAAGGCCCTGACACTAATTCTAACTCAGGGCCACATTATACCTAACGAAGGCTCTGATGCTAACCCTAACTACGGCCCTGACAGTGACCCTAACTAAGGCCTTGACACTATTCCTAACTAAGGGCTGAGCCGTAGCCCTAGCCCTAGCCCCAGCCCCAGCCCCAGTACTAGCCCCAGCCGCAGGCCCAACCCCAGCCCCTGATGCTGATCCTACAGAGGTCCTTATGCTCCTCCTAGGCCTTGCCCTCACACTGTCCTTAACTCAGGCCTTGACACTACTACTAACTTAGGCCCTGTCATTATACCTTACGAAAGCTCTGATGCTAAACCTAACTAAGGCCCTGACAGTGACACTAACTAAGGCCTTGATACTATTCCTAACTAAGTGCCTAGCCCTAAACCTAGCCCCAGCCCCAGCCCCAGCCCTAGCCCCAGCCCTAGCCCCAGCCCTAGCCCGAGCCCCAGCCCCAGCCACAACCCTAGCCCTAGCCCTAGCCCCAGCCCTAGCCCCAGCCCCAGGCCCAACCCCAGCCCCTGATGCTGATCCTACAGAGGCCCTTACGCTCCGCCTAGGCCTTGCCCTGACACTGTCCTCAACTCAGGCCTTGACACTACTACTAACTCAGGCTGTGATACTGACCCTAACTAAGGCCGTGACAGTGTCCCTGTCTAAGGGAATGAATGTCCTCCTAACTGTGGCCCTGCCATTATACATAAAAAAAGCTCTGACGCTCGTCCTAACCGAGGCCCTGAGACTGTCCTTCACTAAGGCCCTAACACTACTTCTAACTCAGGCCCTGTCATTATACCTATCGAAAGCTCTGATGCTAACCGTAACTAAGGCCCTGACAGTGACACTAACTAAGGCCTTGACAGTATTCCTAACTAAGGGCCTAGCCCTAGCCCTAGCCCCAGCCCCAGCCCCAAAGCCAGCCCCAGCCCCAGCCTCTTATGCTTATCCTCTAAAGGCCCTTATGCTACTCTTAGGCCTTTCCGTGACACTGTCCTTAACTCAGGCCTTGACACTACTACTAACTCAGGCCATGATACTGTCCCTAAATACGGCCCAGACAGTGTCCCTAACTAAGGGCCTGACTCTCCTCCTAACTGTGTCCCTGCCATTATACATAAAAATGGCTCTGACGCTCGTCCTAATCGAGGGCCTGACACTGTCCCTCACTAAGGCCCTGACACTACTTCTAACTCAGGGACACATTATACCTAACGAAGGCTCTGATGCTAACCCTAACTATGGCCCTGACAGTGACCCTAAGTAAGGCCTTGACACTATTCCTAACTAAGGGCCTAGCCCCAGCCCCAGCTCCAGCCCAAGCCCCAGGCCCAGCCCTAGCCCTAGCCCCAGGCACAGCCCCAGTCCTAGCCCCAGCCGCAGGCCCAAGCTCAGCCCCTGATGCTGATCCTACAGAGGCCCTTATGGTCCTCCTAGGCCTTGCCCTGACACTGTCCTTAACTCAGGTCTTGACACTACTAGTAACTCAGGCCGTGATATTGTCCCTAACTAAGTCCCTGACAGTGTCCCTAACTAAGGGTCTGACTCTCCTCCTAACTCTGGCCCTGTCAGTGTCCCTAACTAAGGGTTTGACTCTCCACCTAACTCTGGCCCTGCCATTATACATAAAAAAGGCTCTGACGCTCATCCTAATCGAGGGCCTGACACTGTCCCTCACTAAGGCCCTGACACTAATTCTAACTCAGGGCCACATTATACCTAACGAAGGCTGTGATGCTAACCCTAACTATGGCCCTGACAGTGTCCCTAACTAAGGCCTTGACACTATTCCTAATTAAGGGCCTAGCCCTAAACCTACCCAAGCCCTAGCCGCAGTCCCAGCCCCAGCCCCAGCCCGAGCCCCAGCCCCAGCCCCAGCCCCAGCCCCATCCCTAGCCTCAGCCTCAGCCCCAGCTCCAGCCCCAGCTCCAGCCCTAGCCCCAGCCCCAGCCCCAGGCCTAGCCCTAGCCCCAGCCCCAGCCCCTGCCCTAGCCCCAGCCCCACGCCCAACCCCAGCTCCTGATGCTGATCCTACAGAGGCCCTTATGCTCCTCCTAGGCCTTGCCCTGACACTGTCCTTAACTCAGGCCTTGACACTACTGCTAACTCAGGCCGTGATACTGTCCCTAATTAAGGCCCTGACAGTGTCCCTGTCTAAGGGACTGAATGTCCTCCTAACTCTGGCCCTGCCATTATACACAAAAAAAGCTCTGACGCTCATCCTACGCGAGGCCCTGAGACTGTCCTTCTCTAAGGCCCTAACACTACTTGTAACTCAGGCCCTGTCATTATACCTAACGAAAGCTCTTATGGTAACCCTAACTAAGGCCGTGACAGTGACACTAACTAAGGCCTTGACACTCTTCCTAACTAAGGGCCTAGCCCTAGCCCTAGCCCCAGCCCTAGCTCCAGTCCCAGCCCCAGCCCTAGCCCCAGCCCCAGCCCCAGCCCTAGCCCCAGCCCCAGCCCCAACCCCAGCCCCAGCCCCCACCCCAACCCCAGCCCCCACCCCTAATCCTACAGAGGCCCTTATGCTCCTCCTAGGCCTTTCCCTGACACTGTCCTTAACTAAGGCATTGTCACTATTTCTAACTAAGGCCCCAGCCCCAGCGCCAGCCCCACGCAGCCCCAGTCCCAGGCCCAGCCCCAGCCCTAGCCCCAGCCCTAGCCCCAGCCCTAGCCCCAGCCCTAGCCCCAGTCCCAGCCCCAGCCCTAGCCCCAGCCCCAGTCCCACCCCCGCCCCAGCCCCAGCCTCTGTTGCTTATCCTACAAAGGCCCTCATGCTACTCCTATGCCTTTCCGTGACACTGTCCTTAACTCAGGCCTTGACACTACTACTAACTCAGGCCGTGATACTGTCCCTCACTACGACCCTGACAGTGTCCCTAACTAAGGGCCTGACTCTCCTCCTAACTGTGGCCCTGCCATTATACATAAAAAAGGCTCGGACGCTCGTCCTAATCGAGGGCCTGACACTGTCCCTCACTAAGGCCCTGACACTACTTTTAACTCAGGGCCATATTATACCTAACGAAGGCTCTGATGCCAACCCTAACTATGGCCCTGACAGTGACCCTAACTAAGGCTTTCACACTATTCCTACCTAAGGCCCCAGCCGTAGCCCGACCCCTAGCCCCAGCTCCAGCCCTAGCCCAAGGCCCAGCCCTAGCCCTAGCCCCAGCCACAGCCCCAGTCCTAGCCCCAGCCCAAGGCCCAACCCCAGCACCTGATGCTGATCCTACAGAGGCCCTTATGCTCCTCCTAGGCCTTGCCCTGACACTGTCCTCAACTCAGGCCTTGACACTACTACTAACTCAGGCCGTGATACTGTCCCTAACTAAGGCCCTGACAGTGCCCCTGTATAAGGGAATGAATGTCCTCCTAACTGTGGCCCTGCCATTATACATAAAAAAAGCTCTGACGCTCGTCCTAACCGAGGCCCTGAGACTCCCTCACTAAGGCCCTGACACTACTTCTAACTCAGGCCCTGTCATTATACCTGACGAAAGCTCTGATGCTAACCCGAAATAAGGCCCTGACAGTGATACTAACTAAGGCCTTGACAGTATTCCTAACTAAGGGCCTAGCCCTAGCACTAGCCCCAGCCCCAGCCCCAGCCCCAGCCCTAGGCCCAGTCCCAGCCCCAGCCCCATCCCCAGCCCGAGCCCCAGCCTTTGGTGCTTATCCTACAAAGGCCCTTATGCTACTCCTAGGCCTTGCCCTGACACTGTCCTTAACTCAGGCCTTGACACTACGACTAACTGAGGTCGTGATACTGTCCCTAACTACGGCCCTGACAGTGTCCCTAACTAAGCGTCTGACTCTCCTCCTAACTGTGTCCCTGCCATTATACATAAAAAAGGCTCTGACGCTCATCCTAATCAAGGGCCTGACACTGTCCCTCACTAAGGCCCTGACACTAATTCTAACTCAGGGCCACATTATACCTATTAAGGCTCTGATGCTAACCCTAACTGTGGCCCTGACAGTGACCCTAACTAAGGCCTTGACACTCTTCCTAACTAAGGGCTAAGCCCTGGCCCTAGCCCTAGCCCTAACCCCAGCCGCAGCCCGAGCCCTAGCCTCAGGCTCAGCCCTAGCCCTAGCCCCAGCCTCAGCCCCAGTACTAGCCCAGGCCGCAGGGCCAACCCCAGCCCCTGATGCTGATCCTACAGAGGCCCTTATGCTCCTCCTAGGCCTTGCCCTCACACTGTCCTTAACTCAGGCCTTGACACTACTACTAACTTAGGCCCTGTCATTATACCTAACGAAAGCTCTGATGCTAAACCTAACTAAGGCTCTGACAGTGACACTAACTAAGGCCTTGATACTATTGCTAACTAAGGCCCCAGCCCTAGCCCGACCCCTAGCCCCAGCTCCAGTCCTAGCCCAAGCCCCAGCCCCAGCCCCAGCCCTAGCCCCAGCGGCAGCTGCAGTCCCAGCCCTAGCCCCAACCCCACCCCCAGCCCGAGCCCCAGCCCCTGATGCTGATCCTATAGAGGCCCTTATGATCCTTCTAGGCGTTCGCCTTGCAATGTGGTAACTAAGGCCTTGACACTATTTCTAACTAAGGCCCCAGGTCCAGCCCCAGCCCCTGATGCTGATCCTATAGAGGCCTTTATGCTCCTCCTAGGCCTTGCCGTGAAACTGTCCTTAACTCAGGCTTTGACACTACTACTAACTCAGGCCGTGATACTGTCCCTAAGGCCCTGACAGTGTCCCTGAATAAGGGACTGAATGTCCTCCTAACTCTGGCCCTGCCATTATACATAAAAAAAGCTCTGGGGCTTCCCTGGTGGCGCAGTGGTTGAGAGTCCGCCTGCCGATGCAGGGGACACGGGTTCGTGCCCCGGTCCGGGGGGATCCCACGTGCCGCGGAGCGGCTGGGCCCGTGAGCCATGGCCGCTGAGCCTGCGCGTCCGGAGCCTGTGCTCCGCAACGGGAGAGGCCACGGCAGTGAGAGGCCCGCGTACCGCAAAAAAAAAAAAAAAAAAAAAGCTCTGAAGCTCGTCCTAACCGAGGCCCAGAGAGTGTCCCTCACTAAGGCCCTGACACTACTACTAACTCAGGCCCTGTCATTATACCTAACGAAAGCTCTGTTGCTAAACCTAACTAAGGCCGTGACAGTGACGCTAACTAAGGCCTTGACACTATTCCTAACTAAGGCCCAGCCCTAGCCCGACCCCTAGCCCCAGCCCCAGCCCTAGCCCCAGCCGCAGCCGCAGCCGCAGTCCCAGCCCTAGCCCCAGCCCCAACCCCACCCCCAGCTTCAGCCCCAGCCCCTGATGCTGATCCTATAGAGGCCCTTATGATCCTTCTAGGCGTTCGCCTGACAATGTGGTAACTAAGGCCTTGACACTATTTCTAACTAAGGCCCCAGGTCCAGCCCCAGCCGCAGCCCCAGCCCCTGATGCTGATCCTATAGAGGCCTTTATGCTCCTCCTAGGCCTTGCCCTGACACTGTCCTTAACTCAGGCCTTGACACTACTACTAACTCAGGCCGTGATACTGTCCCTAACTAAGGCCCTGACAGTGTCCCTGTCTAAGGGACTGAATGTCCTCCTAACTCTGGCCCTGCCATTATACACAAAAAAAGCTCTGACGCTCGTCCTACCCGAGGCCCTGAGACTGTCCTTCTCTAAGGCCCTAACACTACTTGTAACTCAGGCCCTGTCATTATACCTAACGAAAGCTCTTATGGTAACCCTAACTAAGGCCGTGACAGTGACACTAACTAAGGCCTTGACACTCTTCCTAACTAAGGGCCTAGCCCTAGCCCTAGCCCCAGCCCTAGCTCCAGTCCCAGCCCCAGCCCTAGCCCCAGCCCCAGCCCCAACCCCAGCCCCCACCCCTAATCCTACAGAGGCCCTTATGCTCCTCCTAGGCCTTTCCCTGACACTGTCCTTAACTAAGGCATTGTCACTATCTCTAACTAAGGCCCCAGCCCCAGCGCCAGCCCCATGCAGCCCCAGTCCGAGGCCCAGCCCCAGCCCTAGCCCCAGCCCTAGCCCCAGCCCTAGCCCCAGTCCCAGCCCCAGCCCTAGCCCCAGCCCCAGCCCCAGCCCTAGCCCCAGCCCCAGCCCCAACCCCCGCCCCAGCCCCAGCCTCTGTTGCTTATCCTACAAAGACCCTTATGCTACTCCTATGCCTTTCCGTGACACTGTCCTTAACTCAGGCCTTGACACTACTACTAACTCAGGCCGTGATACTGTCCCTCACTACGGCCCTGACAGTGTCCCTAACTAAGGGCCTGACTCTCCTCCTAACTGTGGCCCTGCCATTATACATAAAAAAGGCTCGGACGCTCGTCCTAATCGAGGGCCTGACACTGTCCCTCACTAAGGCCCTGACACTACTTTTAACTCAGGGCCATATTATACCTAACGAAGGCTCTGATGCCAACCCTAACTATGGCCCTGACAGTGACCCTAACTAAGGCTTTCACACTATTTCTACCTAAGGCCCCAGCCGTAGCCCGACCCCCAGCCCCAGCTCCAGCCCTAGCCCGAGGCCCAGCCCTAGCCCTAGCCCCAGCCACAGCCCCAGTCCTAGCCCCAGCCCAAGGCCCAACCCCAGCACCTGATGCTGATCCTACAGAGGCCCTTATGCTCCTCCTAGGCCTTGCCCTGACACTGTCCTCAACTCAGGCCTTGACACTACTACTAACTCAGGCCGTGATACTGTCCCTAACTAAGGCCCTGACAGTGTCCCTGTATAAGGGAATGAATGTCCTCCTAACTGTGGCCCTGCCATTATACATAAAAAAAGCTCTGACGCTCGTCCTAACCGAGGCCCTGAGACTGTCCCTCACTAAGGCCCTGACACTACTTCTAACTCAGGCCCTGTCATTATACCTGACGAAAGCTCTGATGCTAACCCGAAATAAGGCCCTGACAGTGATACTAACTAAGGCCTTGACAGTATTCCTAACTAAGGGCCTAGCCCTAGCACTAGCCCCAGCCCCAGCCCCAGCCCCAGCCCTAGGCCCAGTCCCAGCCCCAGCCCCAGCCCCAGCCCGAGCCCCAGCCTTTGGTGCTTATCCTACAAAGGCCCTTATGCTACTCCTAGGCCTTGCCCTGACACTGTCCTTAACTCAGGCCTTGACACTACGACTAACTGAGGCCGTGATACTGTCCCTAACTACGGCCCTGACAGTGTCCCTAACTAAGGGTCTGACTCTCCTCCTAACTGTGTCCCTGCCATTATACGTAAAAAAGGCTCTGATGCTCGTCCTAATCGAGGGCCTGACACTGTCCCTCACTAAGGCCCTGACACTAATTCTAACTCAGGGCCACATTATACCTAACGAAGGCTCTGATGCTAACCCTAACTACGGCCCTGACAGTGACCCTAACTAAGGCCTTGACACTATTCCTAACTAAGGGCTGAGCCGTAGCCCTAGCCCTAGCCCCAGCCCCAGCCCCAGTACTAGCCCCAGCCGCAGGCCCAACCCCAGCCCCTGATGCTGATCCTACAGAGGTCCTTATGCTCCTCCTAGGCCTTGCCCTCACACTGTCCTTAACTCAGGCCTTGACACTACTACTAACTTAGGCCCTGTCATTATACCTTAAAAAGCTCTGATGCTACACCTAACTAAGGCCCTGACAGTGACACTAACTAAGGCCTTGATACTATTCCTAACTAAGTGCCTAGCCCTAAACCTAGCCCCAGCCCCAGCCCCAGCCCTAGCCCCAGCCCTAGCCCCAGCCCTAGCCCCAGCCCTAGCCCGAGCCTCAGCCCCAGCCACAACCCTAGCCCTAGCCCTAGCCCCAGCCCTAGCCCCAGCTCCAGGCCCAACCCCAACCCCTGATGCTGATCCTACAGAGGCCCTTATGCTCCGCCTAGGCCTTGCCCTGACACTGTCCTCAACTCGGGCCTTGACACTACTACTAACTCAGGCTGTGATACTGACCCTAACTAAGGCCCTGACAGTGTCCCTGTCTAAGGGACTGAATGTCCTCCTAACTCTGGCCCTGCCATTATACATAAAAAAAGCTCTGACGCTCGTCCTAACCGAGGCCCTGAGACTGTCCTTCACTAAGGCCCTAACACTACTTCTAACTCAGGCACTGTCATTATACCTAACGAAAGCTCTGATGCTAACCGTAACTAAGGCCCTGACAGTGACAATAACTAAGGCCTTGACACTATTCCTAACTAAGGGCCTAGCCCCAGCCCCAGCTCCAGCCCAAGCCCCAGGCCCAGCCCTAGCCCTAGCCCCAGGCACAGCCCCAGTCCTAGCCCCAGCCGCAGGCCCAAGCTCAGCCCCTGATGCTGATCCTACAGAGGCCCTTATGGTCCTCCTAGGCCTTGCCCTGACACTGTCCTTAACTCAGGTCTTGACACTACTAGTAACTCAGGCCGTGATATTGTCCCTAACTAAGGCCCTGACAGTGTCCCTAACTAAGGGTCTGACTCTCCTCCTAACTCTGGCCCTGTCAGTGTCCCTAACTAAGGGTTTGACTCTCCACCTAACTCTGGCCCTGCCATTATACATAAAAAAGGCTCTGACGCTCATCCTAATCGAGGGCCTGACACT